>NW_028270143.1:72849477-74145640 GCF_037043375.1 Chiloscyllium plagiosum
TCTATCTTATACGTTGCAGGCAAGGATGCCCGGAGGCATGGTACATTGGGGAAACCGAGCAAAGGCTTTGACAATGGATGAATGGGCACCGCACAACAATCAACAGACAGGAGGGTTCCCTCCCAGTTGGGGAACACTTCAATGGTCCAGGACATTCAGCCTCGGACCTTCGGGTGACCATCCTCCAAGGTGGACTTCGGGACAGGCAGCAGAGGAAACTGGCCGAGCAGAGGCTGATAGCTAAGTTCGGTATCTATAGGGAGGGCCTCAACTGGGACCTTGGGTTCATGTCACATTACAGGTGATCATCATTGCACTACACAGACACACAGATATTCCTACACACACACACTCACATACACACGGACACAGGTACACACAGACATGCACACACCCTTATAGACACACACACTCCCACACTCACACATGCACCCCCTCACAGACTTAAGACACACTGCACTCACTACACACACACACACACTCTCTCACACTCACAACCCCCACCCCAGACAGATATACACACACAGACAAAGACCCACATGCACACATATATTTTGTGGGGTGAATTTGTACTTGCAGAGTTACATTGCACTTTGCTCAAAAACTGCATACATTCATGTAGAACTCTGAGCTCAAAAACTGCATGAATTTATGTAAAACTCTGTTATCTCACTTTTTAGGTTAGAATCAATCTAAACATCCGGTCATAGACAGAGAACACAGGGGGCTAACACCTTCAACATATTGTCTAGCTATCACCATTGTTAACAGCTAACCCGAGAATGCAACTTTAAAAAAAAAGGTTTTGTGATTTACACATGAAAGAAGTGAAACTATCACTGTATTCTAACAGATGAAAGGTTTAACAGACAATCAATTTTTCAATGTATAATTTCAGTTATATCACACTGCAAATGTTTGCTGTAAATTCTGTGTTACGATCGAGCCCTCCACTATCACCTGATGAAGGAGCGTCGCTCCGAAAGCTAGTATGCTTCCAATAAAACCTGTTGGACTATAACCTGGTGTTGTGTGATTTTTAACTTTGTACTTCCCTCCAAATTACCCAAGACTTGGGAAACCCCAGAGTTACATTGGAAATGGCAGTTCAATAGAACTCTCACAGCCTCATTATAGCATTTACATTATTAAGCTGCTTCCTGGGAGCCAACCCCCAGTGCTCTGTGAAAGCTGAAGGTGAGCCAATTGGAAATAAAAACAGAAATTTCTGGAAAGGCTCAGCAGGTTTGGCAGCATCTGTGAAGAGAAATCAGAGTTAACATTTTGGGTTGTGTGACCCACCCTCAGAACAATTCCGCTGTTCCAGACCTGCTGAGCTTTACTGTAATTTCTATTTCTGTTTGTGATTTACAGCATCTACAATTTTTTCAGTTTTTATTTAGTCAGCCGATTAGAGGTGGCTGGGATCAGAATTTTGATTTTGAATACTTTAACCAGCCGGGTGAACAAAACCCACTGTATTGGTCAGCCAAGTAATGAGAGTTCAATGTGGGCCACATCTACATCTTGCTCCATTACTAGTTTGTCCCCCTCTTGGTAGCAGAACTGCTTTGTCATGTTAAAATAACACAGCCTTTGCTTTCATCCCAAAATTGCTGAGCTTTTTGGATACATTGGACTGGTCGCTGAACTGTGTTTTTAAGGGTTCACCAGCATTTACATGTTGTCTGCTGGCTGAGACATTTGGGTCCTGGTGTGTTTGTCTTCCTGTTTTTGATCTGGGAGATTTTCATGTGTTCTCAGGCCATTTCAAAGGCTCATAAGAGACAGTCGTGGAACTCTGCTACACGGTCTAATGGACACTTCCCCCTTCTGTTCTGAAAATTATCTTTGATTAGTTTCATTGGCTCTCACACTTGATACCAAACTTAACTGAAATGGATTCATCGGGTGAGGATCAGGGGGCGAGCAGAAGAAATCTAGTCCTTTAACACAGACATGGGGTTACCATGGCAGCATGCCCTGATCATTGTTTCCAGATTCTGGATCAGTGTTTGGGCACCTCCTTGTGACTGCGAGGGGTACACTGAGCACCTCCTTGTGACTGTGAGGGGTACACTGAGCACCTCCTTGTGACTGCAAGTGATACACTGAGCACCTCCTTGTGACTGTGAGGGATACACTGAACACCTCCTTGTGACTGTGAGGGGTACACTGAGCACCTTGTGACTGTGAGGGGTACACTGAGCACCTCCTTGTGACTGTGAGGGGTACACTGAGCATCTTGTGACTGTGAGGAGTACACTGAGCACCTCCTTGTGACTGTGAGGGGTACACTGAGCACCTCCTTGTGACTGTGAGGGGTACACTGAGCACCTCCTTGTGACTGTGAGGGATACACTGAGCACCTTGTGACTGTGAGCGATACACTGAGCACCTCCTTGTGACTGTGAGTGATACACTGAGCACCTCCTTGTGACTGCAAATGATACACTGAGCACCTCCTTGTGACTGTGAGGGGTACACTGAGCACCTCCTTGTGACTGTGAGTGATACACTGAGCACCTTGTGACTGTGAGGGGTACACTGAGCACCTACTTGTGACTGTGAGGGGTACACTGAGCACCTCCTTGTGACTGTGAGTGATACACTGAGCACATTGTGACTGTGAGGGGTACACTGAGCACCTTGTGACTGTGAGGGGTACACTGAGCACCTCCTTGTGACTGTGAGGGGTACACTGAGCACCTCCTTGTGACTGTGAGTGATACACTGAGCACCTTGTGACTGTGAGGGGTACACTGAGCACCTCCTTGTGACTGTGAGGGGTACACTGAGCACCTCCTTATGACTGTGAGTGATACACTGAGCACATTGTGACTGTGAGGGGTACACTGAGCACCTTGTGACTGTGAGGGGTACACTGAGCACCTCCTTGTGACTGTGAGTGATACACTGAGCACCTCCTTGTGACTGTGAGTGATACACTGAGCACATTGTGACTGTGAGGGGTACACTGAGCACCTTGTGACTGTGAGGGGTACACTGAGCACCTCCTTGTGACTGTGAGGGGTACACTGAGCACCTCCTTGTGACTGTGAGTGATACACTGAGCACCTTGTGACTGTGAGGGGTACACTGAGCACCTCCTTATGACTGTGAGTGATACACTGAGCACATTGTGACTGTGAGGGGTACACTGAGCACCTTGTGACTGTGAGGGGTACACTGAGCACCTCCTTGTGACTGTGAGCGATACACTGAGCACCTCTTTGTGACTGTGAGGGGTACACTGAGCACCTCCTTGTGACTGTGAGTGATACACTGAGTACCTTCTTGTGACTGTGAGCGATACACTGAGCACCTCTTTGTGACTGTGAGGGGTAAACTGAGCACCTTCTTGTGACTGCGAGGGGTACACTGAGTACCTCCTTGTGACTGTGAGCGATACACTGAGCACCTCTTTGTGACTGTGAGGGGTACACTGAGCACCTCCTTGTGACTGTGAGTGATACACTGAGTACCTCCTTGTGACTGTGAGCGATACACTGAGCACCTTTTTGTGACTGTGAGGGGTACACTGAGCACCTCCTTGTGACTGTGAGTGATACACTGAGTACCTTCTTGTGACTGTGAGCGATACACTGAGCACCTCTTTGTGACTGTGAGGGGTAAACTGAGCACCTTCTTGTGACTGCGAGGGATACACTGAGTACCTTCTTGTGACTGTGAGGGATACACTGAGCTCCTTGTGACTGTGAGGGGTACACTGAGCACCTCCTTGTGACTGCGAGGGATACACTGAGTACCTTCTTGTGACTGTGAGTGATACACTGAGCACCTTGTGACTGTGAGGGGTACACTGAGCACCTTGTGACTGTGAGGGGTACACTGAGCACCTCCTTGTGACTGTGAGCGATACACTGAGCACCTTGTGACTGTGAGGGGTACACTGAGCACCTCCTTGTGACTGTGAGGGATACACTGAGCACCTCCTTGTGACTGTGAGGGGTACACTGAGCACCTCCTTGTGACTGAGGAGTACACTGAGCACCTCCTTGTGACTGTGAGCAATACACTGAGCACCTTGTGACTGTGAGGGGTACACTGAGCACCTCCTTGTGACTGTGAGCGATACACTGAGCACCTCCTTGTGACTGCAAATTATATACTGAGCACCTCTTTGTGACTGTGAGGGGTACACTGAGCACCTCCTTGTGACTGTGAGAGGTACACTGAGCACCTCCTTGTGACTGTGAGAGGTACACTGAAGACTTCCACTTGGTCTCACCATAACGTTGTGGAATAATTGGACATGAAATTTGAACTTTGATCTGACAAAATCTGGACAGAGAATTCCGTACCAGGTGAAGAAATGGGTCAATTCTCTCACACCTTTTTTGCAGACCTGATTCTCAGAGGGTCAGCCTCTGGGAAGTGGGTAGCCACATCCATGCTGGTAGTGAAAGACTAATAAATTAAACTGCAATTATTTCAATGCAAGGGGCCTAACAGGGAAGGCAGATGAACTCAGAGTGGGATATTATAGCAATTCCAGAAACATGGCTCAGGGATGGGCAGGACTGGCAGTTTAATGTTCCAGGATACAAATGCTACAGGAAGGATAGAAAGGGAGGCATGAGAGGAGGGAGAGTGGCATTTTTGATAAGGGATAGCATTACAGCTGGGTTGAGGAAGGATATTCCCGGAAATACATCCAGGGAAGTTATTTGGGTGGAACTGAGAAATAAGAAAGGGATGATCACATTATTGGGATTGCATTATAGACCCCCCAAAGTCAGAGGGAAATTGAGAAACAAACTTATAAGGAGATCTCAGCTATCTGTAAGAATAATAGGGTAGTTATGGTAGGGGATTTTAACTTTCCAAACATCAACTGGGACTGCCATAGTGTTAAAGGTTTAGATGCAGAGGAATTTATTAAGTGTGTACAAGACAATTTTCTGATTCAGTATGTGGATGCACCCACTACAGAAGGTGCAAAACTTGACCTACTCTTGGGAAATAAGGCAGGGCAGGTGACTGAGGTGTCAGTGGGGGAGCACTTTGGGGCCAGCGACCATAATTCTATTAGATTTTAAATAGCGATGGAAAAGGATAGACCAGATCTAAAAGTTGAAGTTCTAAATTAGAGAAAGGCCAATATTGACGGTATTAGGCAAGAACTTTCGAAAGCTGATTGGGGGCAGGTGTTTGCAGGTAAAGGGACGGCTGGAAAATGGGAAGCCTTCAGAAATGAGATAACAAGAATCCAGAGAAAGTATATTCCTGTCAGGGTGAAAGGGAAGGCTGGTAGGTATAGGGAATGCTGGATGACTAAAGAATTTGAGGGTTTGGTTAAGAAAAAGAAGGAAGCATATGTCAGGTATAGATAAGATAGATCGAGTGAATCCTTAGAAGAGTATAAAGAAAGTAGGAGTATTCTTAAGAGGGAAATCAGGAGGGCAAAACAGGGACATGAGATAGCTTTGGCAAATAGAATTAAGGAGAATCCAAAGGGTTTTTACAAATATATTGAGTACAAAAGGGTAACAAGGGAGAGAATAGGGCCCCTCAAAGATCAGCAAGGCAGCCTTTGTGTGGAGCCATAGAAAATGGGGGAGATACTAAATTAATATTTTGCATCAGTATTTACTGTGGAAAATGATATAGAAGATATAGACTGTAGGGAAATAGATGGTGACATCTTGCAAAATGTCCAGATTACACAGGAGGAAGTGCTGGATGTCTTGAAACGGTTAAAGGTGGATAAATCCCCAGGACCTGATCAGGTGTAACCGAGAACTCTGTGGGAAGGTAGAGAAGTGGTTGCTGGGCCTCTTGCTGAGATATTTGTATCATTGATAGTTACAGGTGAGGTGCCGGAAGACTGGAAGTTGGCAAACGTGGTGCCACTGTTTAAGAAAGGTGGTAAAGACAAGCCAGGGAACTATAGACTGGTGAGCCTGACCTCGGTGGTGGGCAAGTTGTTGGAGGGAATCCTGAGGGACAGAATGTACATATATTTGGAAAGGCAAGGACTGATTCGGGATAGTCAACATGGCTTTGTGCGTGGGAAATCATGTCTCACAAACTTGATCGAGTGTTTTGAAGAAGTAACAAAGAAGATTGATGAGGGCAGAGCAATAGATGTGATCTATATGGACTCCAGTAAGGCGTTCGACAAGGTTCTCCATGGGAGACTGACTAGCAAGGTTAGATCTCATGGAATACAGGTAGAACTATCCATTTGGATACAGAACTGGCTCAAAGGTAGAAGACAGAGGGTGGTGGTGGAGGGTTGTTTTTCAGACTGGAGGCCTGTGACCAGTGGAGTGCCACAATTATCGGTGCTGGGCCGTCTACTTTTTGTCATTTACATAAATGATTTGGATGCGAGCATAAGAGGTACAGTTAGTAAGTTTGTAGATGACACCAAAATTGGAGGTGTAGTGGACAGCGAAGAGGGTTACCTCAGATTACAACAGGATCTGGACCTGTTGGGCCAATGGGCTGAGAAGTGGCAGATGGAGTTTAATTCAGATAAATGCGAGGTGCTGCATTTTGGGAAAGCAAACGTTAGCAGGACTTGTACACTTAATGGTAAGGTCCTAGGGAGTGTTGCTGAACAAAGAGACTTTGGAGTGCAGGTTGGTAGCTCCTTGAAAAGTGGAGGTGTTTGGTATGCTTTCCTTTATTGGTCAGTGTACTGATTACAGGAGTTGGGAGGTCATGTTATGGCTATACAGGACATTGGTTAGGCCACTGTTGGAATATTGCGTGCAATTCTGGTCTCCTTCCTATCGGAAAGATGTTGTGAAACTTGAAAGGGTTCAGAAAAGATTTACAAGGATGTTGCCAGGGTTGGAGGATCTGAGCTACAGGGAGAGGCTAAATAGGCTGAGGCTGTTTTCCCTGAAGCTTGGAGGCTGAGGGGTGACCTTACAGAGGTTTACAAAATTATGAGGGGCATGGATAGGATAAATAGGCTTTTCCCTGGGATCAGGGAGTCCAGAACTAGAGGGCATAGGTTTAGGGTGAGAGGGGAAAGATATAAAAGAGACCTAAGGGGCAACTTTTTCACTCAGAGGGTGGTACATGTATGGAATGAGCTGCCAGAGGATGTGGTGGAAGCTGGTACAATTGCAACATTTAAGAGGCATTTGGATGGGTATATGAATAGGAAGGGTTTGGAGGGATATTGGTTGGAATATCTGGTCGGCATGGGCAGGTTGGACCGAAGGGTCTGTTTCCATGCTGTACATCTCTATGACTCCAAGTGACTTGTCAGTGGATTGGAGATGAGCTATGAGAGTTCTTTGAGGCTGGCAGATGTCAAATGTCAATGTCAATGTATACAAAGCGTATGTGGCCAATATTCACAGAGCATCCATATCCAACACTGAAGTCGTTCAAAGAAAGTGATAAGCCAAATCTGCCAAATGGGCTTTATGTCCTTGGGCACTGGCATCTGACATCTGCCAGCCTGATCTCCAATCCAACTACAGGACACTCCTGCACTTCGACTATCATTGCAATACTGTAGCAAGGAAACTACAGGCTCTGGCTTCCTTGTCGAGTCTTTCTGATGTTGACCTTGTTTGGAATTTGGGAGGTTAGCAAACTAAATATTGATGAGGCGAGTTAGGCTGTCAACAAAGCGTTTAACAGTCAATAATCCCAACCAATTGGCGACTCGCCACTGTCTTGCTAGAGTCTCACTACAATGCTTGTAAAAAGCATAAAAGATTGCACAAGTTGATCCTGACATTGAAATGGCCCTTTCTTCACCTGTCACCTGATTCTACCACACATCTTGTCATTGGCCATGTTATTCAGACCCCTGTAAGATTCTGTCCTTTGATGTATTTTGCTATTACATTGCTTACGTTGTGTATATATTCATCTGAATATGAAACAAAATCCAACATTTTGAGTGACTAGGTAATATATGCACTGGGCACGACTTTTTTTCTCCGTGTATTCACGTGGGCTAAATGTGTGACCTGTCTGGATAATAAGACAATCTAGATATGAGCAGTAATGTTTTGAAATTCTGAGAACCAGAAACAGTCATATACAGTTACAATTACACATCTGACCATACTGTTGGTCAATGCTACCCAGTCACACCAGTGATTGAGCAAAACATGTAAGTCCAATTATTTGAACCATTCAGTGGTTGCCAATTGATCACAAGGGGATAGATCCAGCTGTGTGATGTCACCATTGTTACTCTGCTGTATATATTACAATCTCAATTTATTGTGGGAATATAATGTTGTTTATAAATAACAGCCACTGCATGGAATTTGATTTGATGCTTCCTCTTACATTGTTAACCGTTAATGAAATATGTCATGTTTGTGTTGTTCAAAAATTGACTCCTATTAAGTTGAAGCACACAATGCAACTAACCCACTTTAAAAAAAAATCAATTCCTTTTCTGCTTCTCTGAAGCAGCAGCTGGCAAAAGGGGAGTTAGTTCATTTTTGATTTTCCTTGCTCAGATTTGTACCCTTAATGTTAATTTAAATTATTCTGAAAAGAAAATGAGGAGAGGACAAATCTCAAAGTTTTACTAAAGTGCAAGTTTATGTATCTTCTATGCATTGAATCTGACTTGCTGGCACTTATTGGATATTAGTATAGTTGTACATTGTATGTTAAAACACCAGAATCTAAAATTCCAAGGTGGCATTTGTATCTGTGGCTCCTGGCTATGAATCCAGCATTGTACAGCGTCATTGTTTAGATTTAGTGGCTGTTGAAAACAACATTATGGCGGCTGGCTGATTAACACGATGGAGGTACAGGGCCCAGAAAATCAAATGTAGGGAGCAGGCAGGCAGGATGTGATCTCAGCATCACATTATCACAGCATTTTTGAATAGGAGAGAGATCTGATTGAAGTTTGCTACTGAGTCTCGCACATTGCCATGCCAGCCACTGTGAGAACCCATCTCCCAGTGAAAGAGATCTCATTTTTTTTTGTTGCCTATGGACTGAAAATAACAAAACCAGACATGACTTAGAAAAAGGGACCATACAAGGATGTAGAAGTGCAGCTAACTGGAGCATGTGAAACAATATTACTACTGGGAACATTATGCCCAGACAAATAGGCATTTCAAATTGGGTACGTTCAGGATAATCTGCCCTGGCTTTCAATTCACACCCAATTATCATAGGTTTAGGAGAGCTCAGCACAGTAATAAGCCTCTGATTGGTCAGGTTTCAGTTTATTACAGGTTCTGTAAGGGGAGTCACAGAGAGAAGTAGTAAAGAGACCTCCTGAAGTTAGTTGTATCAATCTTTTGTCTCTTTCCTTTCTGTCAAGTTGCTATCCCCAATTTTCTACTGGAACAGCAGAATAAAAATACATTTCAAAATGCTAAAAGAAGTAGTTGTATAACCTAATGAAAACCAGAAAGAGCTGAAAATGTGTTGCTGGAACAGCGCAGCAGGTCAGGCAGCATCCAGGGAACAGGAAGAAGGGCTTATGCCCGAAACGTCGATTCTCCTGTTCCCTGGATGCTGCCTGACCTGCTGCGCTGTTCCAGCAACACATTTTCAGCTCTGATCTCCAGCATCTGCAGACCTCACTTTCTCCTCGAAAACCAGAAAGACCCTGGCCTAGCAAAGTGACCAGGGAACTAAAGATTGCTCATCACTGTGAGGCAATGTTGAGACATTGTCAAAGAAGAAAAAGGATTGTGGAACCAATCCATCATAGTTTGTGATTTTCTATTGGTGATTCACAACTGGCTATTTTTTCCTCCACTCAGAATATTTGTATTTTATCCATTTTCCTTTGTGAGGCTGTGTTTGGGAAGTTTTATAAGGAGTAAAGGTGAAGTCACATAAATTAGAAATCCCATTCTTTTACTGCTCTTGTTAAAATTCTGAACATTACAATAAATAGTTAATTTTATTGTTACTGAAGAAAACTTGAAGGGGTTTGTTGTTATCCTGGGTAGCAGTTGGTCAAAGGAAAGTTGGCATTCATGACAATTGCATTAAATCTTCATATTTGATAGGACTCTGGGAATAGTGGGCTGTGATTTCCAGCACAATGCCCCAATACGTCACTACACCAGAGCAATAGCAGGTCAATAGGAAAGAACAGGAAGTTGTAAATCAGGTTCTCCTTCAGGCTACATTTAAATGAAGTGTGCTGCTTGTTCCTGCAGATTGCAAGAAACCCTTCTGCCTGACCAAGGAGGCCTGAAGGGAGAGATATGCAGAGCTTAGCCACCATGGGGTCCAAAAGTACATCTAGGTACAATGTTACAAGCTGATCAATAGTGGTTTCAAGTAAATGTGTTTGAGGGCTGCTACAAAGTTAAATGAAAGTAAGTAACAGCAGAGGTTGAGGTCACATGACTACAGCCAGCCAGTATGCTGTGTGTTGCACATGGTAGTCACACATACACTGTGCTTTCTCCAAACAACCCTTTTCACCTTTTCAAAAACTAACAAATTGCACTTCCAAGTTACTCAATATCCATGGTCAACAAAGAAAATAATCTTTTTGAGAAAAATGCTTTGAGTGGTTTACGGTCAGACTTCTCTAGCACTTTGTCTCTCCCAAACAGATACTGATTAAAAAGTTCATAAAGACAATAGTCAAGAATTATTTTTCTATCTGAGATTAGCATCATTCATTTTGCATTAGCAACCTGAATGCAAATACAGCTGGTTCTTCCTGCATAAGGGTTGCTCCTGGTCTTTGAGGAGAAAGTGAGGTCTGCAGATGCTGGAGATCAGAGATGGAAATGTGTTGCTGGAAAAGCGCAGCAGGTCAGGCAGCATCTAGGGAACAGGAGAATCGACGTTTCGGGCATTAGCTTTCCTGAAGAAGGGCTAATGCCCGAAACGTCGATTCTCCTGTTCCCTAGATGCTGCCTGACCTGCTGCGCTTTTCCAGCAACACATTTCCATCTCTTGCTCCTGGTCTTGTCTTGTTGGCACCAGGCTACAAGGAAACCTTTGACATCATAGTATCTCAGTACTAGGGTTATCATTAGTTGTTTGACTTTAGTGAAATTTGGTTCTCATTTCGTACCCCACTGCACATTCTTAGCAATGAACTTTTGTAGAGGTTAACATGCTAATATCAAGTTAAACAAGACCTTTGCTAAATTGTTCACAAATTCAACAAGTCGCTGCATAAGTTTCACAGTTTCACATCTACTGTACAGCCTCATCTGGAGTACCGTGTCCCTTCTGGTCTCCCTGTAATTGGAGAGGGTTCAGAGAGATTCACCAGTATGTGGAGGGTTTGAGTTACAAGGAAAGGCTGGATGGGTTGCGATTTTTCACTGGAGCATAGGAAGTTAAGGGATGACCCTTCAGAGGTTTATAAAATAATGAAGAGTATAGATAATGTTATTTTCCCTAGGGTGGGAGATTTCAAGACTGGGGCATTATTTTAAAGGTGAGAGGAGAAAGATTTTAAAAAGACACAGGGCAATTTTATTTACACGGTGTGGTTCATGTATGCAAGTGGTATATGTGGGAACAGTTACAACGTTTAAAAGACATTTATAAAAGTACATGAATAAGAAATGTTTGGAGGGATATGGGATAAAAGCAGACAGGTGCGACTAGCTTAGTTTGGGATTATGTTCGGCATGGACTGGTTGGACCGAAGGGTCCGTTTCTGTGCTGTATGACTCTCTGTTGGTTGTAGCATCTCTGTTGCTATTTTCATCTTGTCAGGATCCAGCCACAATACTTTGCTGTCAGCACACAATCTAAATACTGGACTTCAGGCATTTTCAATTGCATCTTCTTCTTGTTCACCTTCAGGTTCATATGGTGAGCTCTGTACAGCAGTCACACTAGTTTCTGATCTTGGTCTGAAATGGTTTCTTCCATCATACCTCTATATCCATAGACTTGCAGGTAATTCACAATAGTTTCCACTCCAGGAAAATCACTGATTACTTTACACTATCTGCAGTGATAGTTTTCTGGAGCAGTGGAAATATCAAGCAGGATGTGCATCCATCCATATCTCTTAAATGGCATTACAGATTTAGTCAGAAAACTGCTGTTTTCATCCAGCTTCACTTGCCAGTACAGCTCTACACTTACCAGGTACTAAATACCTTTGCCTTGGCAAGTTCGGGCAAAATTTCTTTAATGGTTTATATATCGTAGTAAGGTCTCTTAAAACCTTAATAATGCTCCTTTTGAGCTTTGCACACTTGCAGTTTTCAAAATTTTTTCTCTGCTGATAACCAGGTATTCACGTTTGTAGGAGCTGTCTCTTTTTAGATTACTCACCTTGTTTTCAGCTTTCCTGTTTTGTCTTTCAGGCTAGACTTGGAAGAAAAGATTCTTGATTACCAAGGGGATGAAAGGTTATTGGGGATGGAGAGGTGAGGTTAAATGATCTGCTTTGATCTTATTGAATGGCAGAGCAGCATCAAGGAGCTGAGTATCCTATTATTCCTTGTTACTATGTTCATATGTAACTCATGTTGTGTTGGTCCTATCTCTACTTTGAGATGAAATTCACAAGGAGGGCATCCAGGTTCTGTAAAAACATCTTTGCTATCTTCGAACATCTGTCTGGAAGACAGTGCCCTGAAGCCCTGTGAAACACTGCAATTGTCTCCTGGCTCATGTAGAGTTACCAGTATGGTGGCTTAGTGGCTGGCACTGCTGCCTCACAGTGCCAAGGACCCAGGTATGATTCCAGCTTTGGGTGACTGTCTATGTGGAGTTTGTACATTCTCCCCATATCATCTGTGTCGGTTTCTTCTGGGTGCTCTGGTTTCCTCCCACAATCCAAAGATGTGCTGGCCAGGTGAATTGGCCGTGCTAAATTGCTCATAGTGTTCAGGGATGTGTAGGTTAGGTGCAATAGTAAGGGGCAAATGTAGAGTAATAGGGTAGGGGAATGGGTCTGGGAGGCTTACTCTTCAGAGAGTCAGTGTGGACATTGAGACAGTGAGCAAAATCATTCATTTCAGCTACGATTCAAACTTTCGACTTGCTTCAGCTGAGATGAGTGATTTTGCACTATTTAAAATTCCAGACCTTCGTTCTTCTCAATGTATGGGCTCTCAGCTTTATATGTCCTCTTCAATGAGTAACATTCCATTATATTGCCTGAAACTTACCTTTAAGGGTTTAACTCTTGGATCATCATCCTGAGTCATTTTGATCAGGTTTGCAAATCTCAGTGTTGTATGAAGCATTAGCGTCTACCTGATATTTCACATTCATTTGATGCTCTCCTGCTGTGATGCAGATTTATAATTTATGATTATAGTTTTGACTTTTTGATTCTAAAGGGGTAAGTGGGTTTTTGGTTTTCAGTGCTGTGCAGGTGTAATTTTACTCTTTTAAGAAAAGATCAGAAAGTTACTGGAACAGGGAGCTAAAGACAGTCTTTCCAAGAAAGCCTCTGCCTTAAGTTAAATGAGTGAGTAAGATACCTGGGGAAATAATTGTTGTACTTTTATGACCTACTGAAACAGAACCGGGGCCATTAGCAAGTGCAGTTCAGAAGATCTATTTTGAGTAAAATGGCACTTTTAGTTTGTGGAAGTCTTCAGGCCATCAGGGTTGGAAGGAGGCCATAAACTATTTTAGCAGTCTCAAAGTAGTTAAAGACAGTGAAAAGTCAATGAATGAGCCTGTCTACTCATTTCAGGGGAGGGATGGAGAAAAGCACATTTTGAATGTGCAGAAATGATCAAAGGAAAAATAAATTATTACTTTTTCGGTTTAGCAGGAAATTTCAAGTGAAAATGGGAGTGATGCCTCACTGGGGTTGAGTATCTCTAAAGGATATTGGTGGGAAAAAGTATTTAATCTTTCTATACATATTTATGACAAGACCTTTCAAAACTGCCATTCATATACATAAAATTTTGTTTCCATTTTTCTTTCCTTTTGTGTTTTCTTGTCAGTCTTATTTGAATATATTCTGTGATTGGTCACCATGATACCTTCATTACAAAAAGAATTGTTTTTTTCCAATGAGCTAGGTTTCACTTTAGGATCAAACTTGTCTAGTATTGCCATCAGATGAGTTCATAGCAATGCAATCATCATTCCATCAGTCACAAACCAATGGATCCCGATGCTGCTAACTTAGCATGATATGGTGGACAGTGATTCATCAGAATTATCAATTGACATCTCTCCAGCAGACATCTCTATTGTCTTGTTTTGTTTCCTTCTAGTTAATCACTCCTGTGCAAAAGGTGTTTCAGCTTCTTTCAGTTAAGGCATTGCTTTCCTCATGCTGGACTGACTTCCTATGCTTTTGTGTGATGTCCTGTGCATATTTAAATTCTGTCTTCTGGCCTTGATCTTCTGCAAACAATTCTTCCTTTTTACCAATGTGGTCTTTTTGTTTGGCCTGGAATGTGTCTCAGCAGGTCAAAAGTGAGGACTACAGATGCTGGAAACCATAGTTTAGATCAGAGTGGTGCTGGAAAAGCACAGCAGGTCAGGCAGTATCTGAGGAGCAGGAAAATCGAAGTTTCGGGCAAAAGCCCTTTGTCAGGAATAGAATCCTTTATTTCTGATGAAGCGCTTTTGCCTGAACCGTCGATTTTCTTGCTCTTCAGATGCTGCCTGATCTGCTGTAATTTTCCAGCACCACTCTGATCTAAACATGTCTCAGCAGGTCTGTCCTGTCATTATATACTCCAGGTGATGACTGTCAGCCTTAGAGATTCTGCAATAAGTTTCTTGAGTGTAAATTTCACTTCTTTCAACAGTCAGATCACTTAAGCCTGAGAGAAACTCAGGATTCAGCTAGACATCTCAGCGCTGTCACAGACTGATCAAGAGTCTGTGGATGGCACAGTGGCTCTGTGGTTAGTACTGCTGCCTCATAGCACTAGGGACCTGAGTTTGATTCCAACCTCAGGTGACTCCCCCGCTCCCGTATCTGTGTGGGTTTTCTCCCACAGTCCAAAGATGTGCAGGTTAGGTGAATTGCTCATAGTGTTAGGTGCATTAATCAGAAAGAAATGGGTCTGGGTGGGTTACACTTTGGAGGGTCAGGATGGACATGTGGGACCGAAGGGCCTGTTTCCACACTGTAGGGAATCTAATCTAATAGCTTTCCTCTCCCTGATCTTTGATACTGAACACATACCATTCATTAGTAACATCAGTATAGAATTCAAAGTAGGTCTTCAAAACATTCAAAGGCAATGAAGGAAGGCAAGAGGCTAGTAGTATTATTGTTAGACTGTTAATCCAGAAACCCAGGAATGTTTTTGGGACCCGGGATCAAATCCCACCTTGGCAGATGATAGAATTTGAATTAAGACAAAACAAAATCTGGAATTATAAGTCTAATGATGACGATAGCTCCATGAACCAGAAAAACCAGTCTGATTCACTAAAGTCCCTTAAAGAAGGAAACTGCTGCCCTTATCTGGTCTGGCCTACATGTGATTCTAGATCCACAGCAATATAACTGACTCTTAACTGCCCTCTGGGCATTTCAGGATTAGCAACAAATGCTGGCCTAGCCAGTGACACCCTCATCCCGTGAATGAATATAAGAAAACTTCTGCAACCTGGCTTTTCTGCTCCTTATTGAGGTCTACGTTGTAAACCAGTTTGTAGCACTCTTTCCCCAGCACTCATAACAGACTGGCTACTCTTACTTGCTCTGGATTTTTTTATCCAATTCTGTAGCTATTTACAGATTTTCTTTTTGAGCTTAGAACAACTTCCAATTCTGTCTCATGTTTTATTTTAGTTCTACTACAGTAAGGATTGAGTCATTCTGACTAATCTAACATTTCAAAGTTGCAGACTATGGTTTACGTTATCTTTGCTTTTTTGTTTTTGAAGTTGTTAGTTCACTTATAGCTTTGAAAATCCACTCAAACTCAGCTTCATACTGCTAACATAACTCAAATGAAATACTTAATAGCTGCTGCAAATTAATGGGATAGCATGTTCCAGAGGATAGAGGTCACGGGACAACGGCGAGCCAACTAGTACAAATATACAAATGCATTTCTCTAAACAATGATTCCCTCTACACAGAATAAGTGTAATGTAATGTGACAATGCAGTGGCTTTCCCACAACGTGCAATGAGTCTCATTGATGGGAGGAATTGACCAGGTGGACAAAGCAATTCGGTGCCCAAGTAGAAGCTGATTCCTGAGAAATGAATGTATGTGGGTGACAGACATCTACCTCTCATATCTCCAGAATTTGGATGAGATATTAGGAAAACCCCCAGCGTGAGTCAGAGGGACACCAGCTGATTAGACGGTCAGCTGTGCATTAATGAGACTTTCCCTCCTACCTGCAGGAGAAAAGGTCACAAAATGCAAGAGAAAGGGCAAAGACTGTATACTGGAAATCTATGTCATGACTGCTGTAAAGAAAGGGACATTCAAACTGCCAAGAATGCAGGGCAGCCAGTCACTGGCGGATTGTCAGACTGGAGTGCAGTGCAAAATCGGGAAGAAAGTCTTAAGCTTGGTGTCCACAGCTGGGTAGAAGGGAAGTGCACATCGGGCATTGATAGAAGGGGTTAGCGGGAAGACATTGCATGATTGTCTTTCTCCCATGCAGTGTTTCTGTAATATGGACAGATGGGACTCTCCTTTCATAGGGACTGTTTAGTCCACCCCTGAACAGAGGAGGCCATTGTAGAAAAATAAAAGCTGGACGAATTTACAGGATGAAGGCAGAAGGTTAGGCCCATAAATTCAGGAATGGAAGGACAAAGATGAAAGGCGAAAAAACACAGTGTAAGCTAAGACAGTGTATCTGAACACGTCTTTGAAGGAGATCATGAACACCATTGTGATCTTAAGTTATCATGGACAAACTAGAAAACTAAAGTAAAAGACATAAAACAACAAGAACTACAAAGTTGTAGAGAATTTGGGATGTACATAGGTTGCCGCTTGCTGATACCTCTATCACATTGGTGAGGGATATGCACGTGAAAAGACATCATGCTAACAAAAGGAAAATAGTGTGGAATTTGGAAAGCCGAAATAAAAACAGGAAATGCTAGAAAAAGCCAGTAGGTCTGGGAGTATCTGTCGAGAGAGAAACAGAGTTAAAATTTTGTGCACAATTTGATTCTTCTTCAGGGGCTTTTACATACTTTAGATTGGAAATCAAGTAGAATGGACCAAGTATCCTCTGCATTTGCAATTTTATCTCAAAAATGTTAGCCTTGTTGCCATTAATCAAAGTAGGGCCGAACAAAAAGATGCAGTGGCTTCCAATCTGAGATGGAGGAATTGCACAGTCTAATAGAACAGCTAAATTGGCTTGACATCCAAATAAGGCCAGATGCTTGTTTTTAAATATTAGAATTGAGTACAAACATGAAAAATTCCAAGTTGGAAGATTTTATTTGGGAAATTAAAACAATAAGAAAATTACAGGTGTTTTCAAGTTTCCATCTTAGGACAGGCTAAGAACATGAAACTTGCTTCTTCTGCTGTGACACATTCTCAAGTACAGAAAGGTTTATAGTTTTGCTTGTGGGAAAGGAAGGTAAATATTACCATTTAGCTTGGGATGCTAAAATGATCAGAAAAATGTAGTCAAAAGCAACATAGGCGGCAACATGATTTGGAAATGCTGGTGTTGGACTGAGGTGTACAAAGTTAAAAATCACACAACATCCGGTTATAGTCCAGCAGGTTTAATTGGAAGCACTAGCTTTCGGAGCGATGCTCCTTCATCAGGTGGTAGGTGGCAATACTTGCTGTTGCTGAGTCAGCAGGTACAGGTAGTTCTGAGATAATGAGCACTTCAGCAGCACAGTTTGGCTATAGTGTCGCTGAAGAATTAGGGAATGGTATTTTTGAAAATGCTTACCTCTGTTGGCAATAGTGCAATTCCAGGGGGGATCGATTTGCATGCTCCATTCTGTGCATGCGCTAATGTCCACGTGGTCTTCATGCTGTTCTGCTCATGCATGATGTCAGCTGCCAACAGGGCAGCTTTCTGTGAGAGGTACTGTACAGAGCACAGCTTCCTTATGTTTTTTTTTAAATGGGCTGTGTTAAATTTATTATTCTTTCATTAATAAATACAATTTAAACATTCACTCAAGCTGTACTACAATTTGTGTTCTGCTTTTGGGTGATGTTTGAGTGATAGTGAGTATTCTTTTGCTTGTCTGCTCCTAACCCCACTTTTCCCATATTTCGATTAAGTGAGATTTTGCTGGAATGCAACTGTGGCATTATAGGAGAATTCCCTATGGTGATTTCACTCACCAAAAATACTGGAAGAAATTCTAAAATGGGATTCAGCAGGAATACTCATTGAGTTCAACACTGATAATAGATCCCGATTGGATAATATACAGTGGTAGGCTCAGAGCTGGGATCTCCTGGTTATTCCGTGAGGATGCACTGCAGCTCCTGGCTGTGGTCAGCATGAAGATGGAGTCCACTGGTTATTGGAGAGACAACAATGGAGCCAGGGGCTCCTGGTTGGAGGGTGACTGTGGGTCCAACATTGGCAGTGGCAATGGCGAGGCGGGCCAAGCGGTGAAGAAATGATGCCTGAAGAATGGCAACTCTAATGAGACTGGCACAGGCAGCAGAGGGATGGTGGAGGAGGGGTGGCACCACAGACGATGGTGAGCTAGCTGAGGGTTCAGGGCAGAGCTGGTGGAATGACGATGGACACTCTTTTAGTTATGTCCTTTTTTTTCTTAAACTACTCAAAATGGCATCAGATTTTGCTGACAATTGAAGCTTTTCACTATATTTGAATGTATTATTCACTGTAAACAACAATAAATCATCATTCATTCATTCAAAAAAACATGTGAATGAAAAATGACTGAGGATTAAACACTGCAATTTTAAAACTGATGTTGGGGAATGAAGAAAGCTCCAATTTGGTCATTCTAGTATAAAGCATGTTTTATTAACACAAATTGGCTACAACATCATTGATGAATTGTGGATGCTGTTTGGATAATGCAAACTTTCTACTGAACGGGTATAGCAATTTTCTACCGCGGTCTTATACAGCATGATTTTCTATAGCACAGGGTTGCAGAGGAACGCAACTGTCTCATTATAGCAGAATGACCTGTAGGTGCATACCAGTAGTCAGTTATCTGATTGTTTCAAAAAGAAAGGAGTAAGCTCTAAGAAATTGTTACATATACTGGAATTAGGATGCTTAGATTTTTAATGTGTAAAAATGCTTCACTAGATTAGTTCCAGAGATAGAAGAGTTGTCTTATGAGGAGAGATTGAACACTTTAGGCCTATACTCACTGAAGTTTATAAGAATAAGAGGAGATCTAATTGAGATGTAGAAGATGCTAAACAGTATTGACAAAGTAGACATGGAGCAAATGTCTCCCTTGTGGGGCAATCTAGAACAAGAGATCATAGTTTTAGGCTAAGGGGTGGCAGATTTAAAACAGGAATGAGGAGGAATGACTTCTCTCAAAGGGTCACAAATCTGCGGAATTCATTACCCCAGAGTGTGATGGACACTGGAACATTGAATAAATTTAAGGAAGAGATAGACAGATTTTTAATTAATGATGGGTGAAAGAGTTGTAGAGATTAAGCACAAAAGAAACAGAGTTAAGACTGAGATGTGATTAATCACAATTTTATTAAATGGTGAAATAGGCTTGAGGTTTGTATTGCAAACTATTGTTCCTAATTCTTATGCTCTTAAAGAAAAGAAACAAGGAATATAGTATGTTGCTATTTTGAACAGGTTTTAAAAATTTAGTAAATAAAAATTAGTAAATAAAAAATCAAATCCATTATAATTTAATATGGTCAGAAGAGTGTCAGAGACCTAATGGAATAAGGAAAGAGGTGATGAATATATTAATTGAGTGGAAAATACCAGGAGCTGGTAATCAAGTGGTGTGAGTTTTATAGATTGTGGTTACTGAAATAACGTTTTCACTAAAATGTGGACTTGGACTTTGTTAAAAGCCATTCATTTTCTAGTGTGTAATGGACAAATTACAAGGGATTTCACTTTCAAAATTCTAAGCAATAGAGTTAGGAGAGAGATGAGGAGGAACTCAGAGAGTTGTTAGTATTTGGAATACGCTGCCTGAGAGGGTAATCGAGGTGGATTCCATAGGAGGTTTCAAAAGAGAGCTAGATATATATTTGAAAATGTTGAAATTCAAGGGCTACAGAGATAGTACTGGAAGGTGGAACTAGCTGGGGTAGCTCTTTCTGGAGCGGATACAGACACAATGCTTTACTGTAAAATTCAATGATTCTTTAAGTGGGTAATGAAATAAGAACAAAAGCTGGAAAAGCAAGATGGGCAACACCTTTGTAACAGGGTTAACATTTTAGGTTGATGACCTTTTAGGCTGTGGTTGCTCTCTTTGAGGCAAAGGAGATTGCCGGGTGATGTTAATGATCTTTATAAGATTACAACTGATGACAACAGTATTACAGGATACAATGTGAGATTTTAAGAAAAGAGATGCAATGGAGAATGAGGAAGAACATTTTAATTCAGGAGACTCATTTGAAAGGCTATTGTGACTGAGGAGTGTACAGTTCACTGGATTGCTCTGAGGGAAGCCTGCAATTAGTTGGTGCATTACAAGGACTCCCTATATGACTCCACACTATCCTCCCCTCCACTGGCCAGATGTGTTGATGTTTAATGTAACAATGACTTTCAATAACACTGACATTGGGTAACCACTGAGTCCTAGTTGCAGGTTTTCCTGCCATTTTACATATAGTTCAGTGATGGTCTCTCTTGCCAGCCAAGGTCTTCATTTGCACTAGTGTTCCACCATCTGATAGTAGTTCATGCGAGTCCAGAAAACTCTAGGATGTAACAAAACCTGTTTTCAGTTTTGCACTTGCTACCATTCCCTTTGGCTTCTTTCCATGATCTGTTGCAGCAGTGATACTTCTAATGAATGGCCTATTCCCCTCCTGTGTTGCTGCTCCTCAGCTCAGGGTCCATGGAGACTGAAAGGTTGAGATCAATGTTTGCTTCAAACTCCTCTACAGGCCATTGCCCTGGCAGCGAACATCCACCATGTCTCGCTGATTTATCGTATAACTATGGAATTGCACCTTTACTTGCCTTGCTGAGATGCTGCAACCACTAATGCATTCCCCCATAATGCTGTCCCTCAGTTCTGCAGCACTGTCCTATTCCTCAGCTCTATGTTACCTTTCAGTTCCTTTTGGCTGTCTCTTAGTTCCTTTGCACTGTCTGAGACCTTGCCTGGATGCCAGCACCTTTAGATGGTTGATGATTAGAGGCCTGTGATCCCCTGCGCTGCACACTGAATTCATAAGTTATCATTACATTTCTTTCACATTTATGAAAATGCAACAGAACCACTTCTTTTAAATAACTTAATTGGCTTCCCGCTGTTTTCATGAAGAATTGCTAACTTGCTGCTTCCCCTATACAGCCATTATTTTCATCCATTCACAGGATGAGGATGTTGCTGGCTTGACCTGAATTTATTACCCAGGAGAAAGTGAGGACTGCAGATGCTGGAGATCAGAGTCGAGTGTGGTGCTGGAAAAGCACAGCAGGTCAGACAGCATCCAAGGAGCAGGAGAGTTGATGTTCTGGGCAAAAGCCCTCCTGCTCCTTGGATGCTGCCTGACCTGCTGTGCTTTTCCAGCACTACACTCTCAATTGTGAGTTAACCACATTGCCTTGGGTCTGGAGTCACATGTAGGCCAGACTAGGAAGGATGATAGTTTCCTTCTCTAAAGAACATTAGAGAACCAGGTGGGTTTTTCCAATAATCAACAACGTGAGATTATTAGATGCTTAATTATGGATTTTTTATTGGATTCAAATTCCACTAGCTGCCATGGCAGAATGTTGCCTGGTTCTCTGGATTAATGATCTAGCAATAATACCACTAGGTCAGTGACCTCCCATTTTACTGACTTGCACTGAATCAAACTTCCTCATACATTTTATACAGCAGTTTTAGTCAGGAAAACACAAATGATTCAGTGTTACTCTGAACTCAACATGTTTGAAATCAGTTACCATGCTCTGGTCACCTCCAATAAAAATTGTGAACGGGCAAATGGAACCGATTCATGTGAAACATAAAAACCAGAATGAGGAGTAAGCTGCTTGACACTTTGAACCTACTCTGCCATTCAATATAATCAGGCTGATGTTCTATCTCAAGGCCATATTCATGCTTTTCCTGCATATGCTTGATGCCTCTAATACCTAACATTTTATCAATCTCTTCCTTAAATATGCTCAGTGACCCAGCTTCCACTGCCCTCAGTGGATGCAAATTCCACAGGTTGACCAGCCTGAAGAAATGTTTCAACATCTCTTTCCTAAAAGGCCTACCCCATATCTTGAGACTGTGATCCTAGTTTTTGAATCATCCTCCAAGCATCTAGTTTGTTTATCACTGTTAAAATTTAAATCAGATCCCTTCTCATTCTTTTTAGCTCTAGTGAATACAGGCCCAGTTGAACCAACCTCTCCTCATATGAAAGTCCTGCCATCCCTGGTATCATCCGAGGGAACCCTTGCTGTTCTCCCTCTATGGCAAGTATAGGGTAGGGAGACCAAAACTATACACAATACACCATGTCCAGTCTCACTATTTGTATCGTAAATAAAATTTAATGGTTTATAATAAAGAGGTCCTTAATTTATGTCATAGATTCCAACATTTGAACTTTTAATGCAATAGTCTGTGAATTTCCTCTAAGTTTAGCAAGATGAGTTCTCACATTTATTTTAAAGGTGCCAACATTTCTATTAAAGTTGTGGAGGAAGAAATTCAGGTGGCATGAACAGTTCATACTTTCGAACCAGAACCATTATACGGAAGTGCACTCTTGACATCTTCTTAACTTTTTCTCATGTTTCCATAATTAAAATGGTAAAATGACAGTGGATGCCAATTATTATCAAATTTGTGCCAAATGATTTAGATCTGAGATAACCATTTGCATTTTTAAGTTATGTTATCACTTTCTGAGATGCATTTCACAGAAATACTCATCACTAGTATTGTCTCTCATCATATGGATTGCTAATGTAGTATGTGTTGGATAAGAAGTTATAAGCAAATTGCAACATTTCACTAGAATCATATCTGGGAATGACACCAATATCATCAGACAGTGATTTACATTCTTGATCCATTTGGAACTTGCTCAAAAAATTAAATGTTCATGACCTTCAGAAAGTTATGGAGATATTAGAAACCACTTGTGAAATAGTAGCTCTTTTGAAATACTGAAGACGTCAATACATTCAATAGCAACAGAATCAATTCTTAACCTTTTTGAAAAGGCCATTGCTTTGTTAAATGGTTTAGTTTAGAACTCATAGCCAGATTGAATAGACTAAATAAAGCCCACCTCAAATTATAAGAAATTGATAGGATCTAAGCTGTGTAGAGGAATAAAAGGGAACCACTTGTGTCCCTCTCCCACTGCAACACTTTACAAATACCCAGCACTGTATAGAATTGTTATCTTCTGTTTCTACTTTGACTGCTATGAGGTTGACTTTCATACCTGAATGTGTAAAAAGATATAAACATACCTCCTTCTCCAGACCCAGAGCCATTTTCTAGAAAAAAAACACAGAAAACAGTAGTGAATTACTGTTAAACTTGAGATATTAGCTGTCATTTCACAAAATAATGTTAAAACAATACACAGGTTATCAGTAGAGACTTTTTCTGTATAAATCTCAATCAGGTGCTTTAAAAGATACATTATCGCTATAAATCAGAACATATCAAGGTACAACTATGCATCCAGGTGCCTGTTAGATATTGTAATCGTATCAGCCTTCACCACGTCTTCTGGCCCTTATTCTATGCACGCAACACGCTCTGCGTGAAAAAGTTACCCCTCAGGTAACTTTTTAAATTGTTCCCCTCTCACCTTAAACCTATGCCCTCTAGGTTTGGACTCCCACACCCACGAAAATGACCTTGGTTATTCACCCAATCCATGCCCGTCATGATTTTATAAACCTCTATAATGTCGCTCCTCAGCCTCCAAGGCTCCAGGGAAAAACGCCCCAGGCTATTCAGCCTCTTCCTATAACACAAGCCTTCTAGTTCAGCAGCATCCTTGTAAATCTTTTCTGCACTCTCTCAAGTTCAACAACATCCAAATAGGAAGAGTTTAGAGGGATACGGGCCAAATAATGACAAGTGGGTCTAGATTAGATTGTGATATCTGGTCTGCACAGACGAGTTCGACCGTCTATGCTGTACAACTCTATGACAAGTTGTAATACAACTGAGAAGTTTGATCACATCAGAAACTACAATAGTGAAAACCTATCAAGTCTTGGAATGAGATAACGTGAACAACATAAACATTCATCCAGCCCTCTAATTCATATGGAGGAGAAAGTGAGGACTGCAGATGCTGGAGATCAGAGCTGAAAATGTGTTGCTGGAAAAATGCAGCAGGTCAGGCAGCATCCAAGGAGCAGGAGAATCGACATTTCGGGCATGAGCCCTTCTTCAGGAATGAGGAAAGTGTGTCCAGCAGGCTAAGATAAAAGGTAGGGAGGAGGGACTTGGGGAAGGGGCGTTGGAAATGCGATAGGTGGAAGGAGGTCAAGGTGAGGGTGATAGGCCGGAGTGGGGGTGGGGGCGGAGAGGTCAGGAAGAAGATTGCAGGTAAGGAAGGCAGTGCTAAGTTTGAGGGATTTGACTGAGACAAGGTGGGGGGAGGGGAAATGAGGAAACTGGAGAAATCTGAGTTCATCCCTTGTGGTTGGAGGGTTCCTAGGCGGAAGATGAGACGCTCTTCCTCCAACCATTGTGTTGCTATGGTCTGGCGATGGAGGAGTCCAAGGACCTGCATGTCCTTGGTGGAGTGGGAGGGGGAGTTGAAGTGTTGAGCCACGGGGTGGTTGGGTTGGTTGGTCCGGGTGTCCCAGAGGTGTTCTCTGAAATGTTCTGCAAGTAGGCGACCTGTCTCCTCAATATAGAGGAGGCCACATTGGGTGCAGTGGATGCAATAAATGATGTGTGTGGAGGTGCAGGTGAATTTGTGGCAGATATGGAAGTATCCCTTGGGGCCTTGAAGGGAAGTAAGGGGGGAGGTGTGGGCGCAAGTTTTGCATTTCTTGCGGTTGCAGGGGAAGGTGCCGGGAGTGGAGGTTGGGTTGGTGGGGGGTGTGGACCTGACGAGGGAGTCACGGAGGGAGTGGTCTTTTCGGAACGCTGATAGGGGAGGGGAGGGAAATATATCCCTGGTGGTGGGGTCCGTTTGGAGGTGGCGGAAATGATGGCGGATGATACGCTGTACATGGAGGTTGGTGGGGTGGTAGGTGAGGACCAGTGGGGTTCTATGTCTCCAGTTTCCTCATTTCCCCTCCCCCCACCTTGTCTCAGTCAAATCCCTCAAACTCAGCACCGCCTTCCTAACCTGCAATCTTCTTCCTGACCTCTCCGCCCCCACCCCAACTCCGGCCTATCACCTTCACCTTGACCTCCTTCCACCTATCGCATTTCCGACGCCCCCCCCAAGTCCCTCCTCCCTACTTTTATCTTAGCCTGCTAGACACACCTTCCTCATTCCTGAAGAAGGGCTCATGCCCGAAACGTCGATTCTCCTGCTTCTTGGATACTGCCTGACCTGCTGCGCTTTTCCAGCAACACATTTTCAGCTCTAATTCATATGTACAATTTTCTATTGTTCTACTTTGAGTTTTGCTGTTTAGGTTGTTGTTATTAGATTGCACTAATTTGTGCTGAATGAGTTTATTTCTTCTGGATCCAACAGATTTACTACAGTTATATTTCATTATGTAGCTTTATCTCCCTAGAACCAATGACAATGTTTCAGGAATAGAAACAGCAAACTCCCTGACTCTAACTCAGGGCAAGAATTTGGTGTTTGCTGGCCAAAGACAAAGCCAATAGTTCCCGGAACAACAGAGTGAACCCTGGGTAGTTGGACCTCCTAAACCTCAGTGTAAGTCAGTAGTCAGTCTTGGCTCCTAATTCTGTAGAAAATGGCAGCTTGATGAGAAGGACGGAACATTGTCCGGCAGACCTAAAGGAACAATCCCTGACATCCATTGGGAGTGGGTTTCAGGAAATTCATATGATGAGACAAGACTGTCACATATATGCTAGGCCAGGTAAGGTTGACAGATTTCAAGCCCTAAAGGATATTACTGAACTCATGGTGAGGTTTATTTTTACAATAACACGTTCATTGTCACTATTACTGAGATTAGTTTTCAATTCCATGTTTTAAGAATTTAGACTTTTAATGTCCAGCAGCTGCTATTGAGAGATTTGAACCCATGACCCAGAGCATTAAGATGGCAGCTAAATGACCAGTCCAGTGATAGTAACACTACACCCCAATCTCCCCATAAGAACAGTGAGAACACCATGATGAAATCTTTCTTTTTTGCAGCAATTCCTGATGAAAGGCTTATGCCCAAAATGTCGACTGTCCTGTTCCTCGGACGCTGCTTGACCTGCTGTGCTTTTCTAGCACCACTCTTTTAGAATCTAACTTTAGCATCTACAGTCCTCGTTTTCTCCCTGTTTTACTGTGTCGGCAAGCAATCTGTGGAAAAATGCAACGTTCGGAAAACATACAGTTCAAAAGGGTTACTACATTTGTTTCTGACTCAAACAGTTCAGGCTCCCTAAAAAAACAGTTGCTACATCACAGTCAACTGGAATTAGAAGACAGAAAAAGACAGACTCCATGCAGGAAATGATCGGTTATGCTTTCAATGGACTGCTGAGAGAGCAACAGAACCATACTGGCTCTGAGTAGTTGGGACTCAGTTGGAAGCCAAAATCAATTGAATAACTCTATGCAGTCAGATTTAAACCAGGTGGGTTGACTGATTAATCAAGGCATTAAGCTGAAAAATGAATCAGAGAATGGCTGTCATCTATTTTTGTTAAGTTCAAATGTATGTACCTTGCAGCTGTTTAAGCTTAACACAAGTGCCAAGCAATGTTCATTCCCAATAAGACAAAATCTTACCATTTTTCCCTGACATTCAATGTTATTCACATCTCTGAATCCCCCACTATCAACATCCTGGAGTTGCCATTGACCAGGTGTGAAACTGGACCAACCATTTGGATATTGTGGCTATAAGAGTTTAAAATTCTGCAATGAATAACTTTCATTTTTACTCTCTTACCCCTCAAAGCAGGGATGGCACAATGGCTCAGTGGTGAGCACTGCTGCCTCACAGTGCCAGGGACTGGATTTGATACCACCTTGGGTGACTGTCTATGTGGAGTTTGCACATTTTCTCCGTGTTAGCATGGGTTTCCTCCGGGTTCCCCGGTTTCCTTTCACAGTCCAAAAATGTGCAGGTTAGGAGGATTGGCCATGCTAAATTGCCCATAGTGTCCAGGGATGTGCAGGTTAGCTGGATCAGCCATGGGTTACAGGGATGGTAGAGATCTGGGTGGGATGCTCGTTGGCGGGTCGGTGAGGACTTGATGGGCCGAATGGCCTGCTTCCACACTGTAGGATACTATGAAGTTGAAAGTATGGTGGTGGGATACTCTCAAATTGCCTGCATGGGCTCAGCACCAACAGTACCACCCAGAACAAAGCAGCCTGATTAATTGGCAGCTCATTCGCCAACTTAATCATTCATTTTCTTCACCCAATGCCCAGCATCAGCATATGCAAGCTAACCATCCCTGAAATGCACTGTAACAACTCACCAAGGGTCCTTCAACAGCACCTTCCAAGCCCATGACCTCAACCATTCACAAGCAAAGCCACAGGAACACCACCGTCTGCAAGGTACCCTCAAAATCTCACATCATCCTAACTTGGAACAACACCCTTACTCTTTCACTGTTGCTTAGTCAAAATCCTGGAACTCCCTTGCTAACAGTACTTCACATGTACCTAACTCCCAAGGACTGCAATGATTCAAGAAGGTAGCTCAACACCATCTACTGAAGGGCATTCAGGGATGGGAAACAAAAGATGGCCTAGACAGTGAAATATAAGAATTCAGCGTTTATAATCATCTTTAGTCAGAAGCATAAAGTAATTGATCCAACTCAGCCTGTGCCTAAGGTTCTCAGTATTACACTTGCCAATATTCAGCTAATTCAATCCATGTGATGACAAGATATGGTTGAATATATTAAATACAGCAAAGTCTATGAACCTCAGTAAGATCCTAACTGAAGTACTGAATACCTGTACTCCATGACTACACTATTCTGTACACTTGCATCAATCTGACCAATGTAAAATTAACCAGGTATGTTACCACCTTATCACAAGAAACAGATCCATCCAATCTGGCAAATTACTACCTCTTCAATCATTTCTAATCCCTATCTTCAGCAGTGAAGTTGTTATTGGTAGTACTATCAAGTTACACTCTCACAGCAGTCAAGTCAAGTCACCATAGTCTTACCAGACTGTCAGGCTGCTCTCTCAGAGAGAGAGAGAGAGAGAGACAGTTGGTGGTGATTTAACCTGAGGGCCACCACACCTCAGGCAAGGGGAGAGGCTGAGAAGGAAAGTCCTTCATGTTAATATCAGCTGGTGAGGGGATTGAACCGACACTGTTGGCATAATTCTGCTTTGTAAACCAATCATCTCATCAACTGACCTAAACCACCCCCTCTGTGGTCAGCAATGCTCAGTTCTTTCCAAATCTCATTACAGCTTTGATCCTAACATGGACAAAAGATCAATTTTCCAAAGACGAGGTAAGAGTGATTAATCTTAACATCAGTGCTACATCTGAGTGAATAATAGCATCAAGGAATCTTAGTAGAAGAGTAGTTGATGGGTATTCAACAGAAATCTTTTCACTGACCGGAGTAACACCTAACACAAAAGAGGATGGTTCCAATTGTTGGAGTCCACTTATTACAGCCCAGAGGATGCTTTCAGGTCAGATATTTTTAATCAAACTGTTCAGTGATTTTATGACATACTTCACAGTAGATGAGATATGAATCCAGGTCTGATTCAAAAGTAAGGATACTACCATTGTGCCACAATGGTCCCCTTGTTTTCAGATTAGATTTTATCTAATCAGCCCGCTCAGACATGTTATTGTACACGTCAGAAGCAGGTGGGACTTCAACTACAGCCTTTTGGCTCAGAGGTAGAGACACTACCACTGCACCACAACAGTCCCTCAATATAGCCTGGCAATCTGTATAGATATACTTAATCAACTTGTTCAGAGATGTTATTACGACCAAAGCCTCTTGGCTCAGGAGTAGAAACACTACCACTGCACTACAAAAATCTCATTGTTTTCAGGTTATATTTGTTTCTAGTACCATTCTAGTACCCACTAATGGGTCTTTTCTTGGATATTTCTAATCAACCTGTTCTGAGATGCTATTACACCCTTCTAGAACAGGGAGGACTGGAACCTAGGCCTCCCAGCTCAGAGCTAGGGACATTACCAATGTCACACAAAGCCAATGTGTTTTCAATTTAATCTCCAAGACCCAACTTTATCAATGGGCCCCCTCCATAAGGTGTTGGTGTTTGTAAAATGTTCAGTCACATATGTAGCTGCTCAGCTAATGTAATGGTCTGTTTCCACAAGCACATATGCAGCTAGACTTAGAGAACATTTAGGCTTGGGCAAATAACAATCATGCTACTCAGTATTTTTTTATTAGTTCATGCAATATAAGTGCTGTAGGCAAGGCCAGCATTTATTGATCCTTCCTAATTCCCTTAACTGCATCAACCATATAAATACCGCAGGCTAGAAACTGGGTATCTGCAGTGAGTAATTTTCCTCCCAATTCAAAACGTGTCCACCATCTAGAAGGCAAAAGACCAGGATATGCAGAATACTCTCCTCTTGTCTGGATGACAGCGGCTCTAACACCGCTCAAGATGTTTGATACCATCTGGGACAAGGCAACTTATCTGACTGGCACATCATCCATCATCTTAAGCATTCACCACATCCATAACAGCACAGCACAGCTGAACTACATATCATCTCAAGGATACATCGCTGCAACACACCAAGGCTTTTTTGAACAGCTGTGCTAATAGACATAACTAGTACCACTTGGAAGGGCAGCAGGTACATTAGAATACTGCAAGTTCCTCTTTAAGTCACACATGATCCTGACTTGAAGATGTACCACTGCCCCTTTATCAAGATTTAGTCAATATCTTGGAAGTCCCTTCCCAATAGCAGTAATGGTTTACCTTTATTACACAATCTGCAGCAGTTCAAGAAAGCTGCTCATCTTCTTAGTACAATTAGGGATAGTCAACAGATGACTACATTGTGCATTTGGATAAATATTAAATCATTCCAATCTTGCCATATTCCCTGTTATTCAGAGTTACGTGGCCTGCTGACATTATCAGTTAATCACTCAACAACATTAACTTATGTTTACATAACACCTCATAATAAAATACTCTGTAGTTGTTCACTGGAGTATTGTATAAAAAGGTATGATCGGCACTGAGCGATGTAGAAAATATTCAGGCCGAAGATCAAAATCTTTGTCAAATTGTTAGGTTTTATGAGAGAGGGAAATGTATTACAGAGGAGATGTTTAGGGAAGGAATTCACAGCTTAGGGGAGCAGCAACTAATTCACAGTTTACGAGCACAGAAACTAATTAAGTTTGGAAATGCTCAAGATGCCAAATTTAGAGAAACACTGACATTTCGAAGGGTCATGTGGCGAATAGAGATTGCAGAGATTGGAAAGGATGGGGCCATGGTGGGATTTGAAAAAGGAATGAAAATTTTAAAATTGAGGTATTGCTTAACCAAAGAGATTGCAAGTTAAGGTAAATTAAATAGTAAGTTGTGTGAAAATTTTCAGCCAACAGATACAGATATGATAACAAAATAGAATTTTTCTGAACTTCAGTGAACTTTGGGGTTTCTCAAATCACAGATTTTAACCTCTTGTCACTTGGTATTTTAACCAGACACAATTTTATGATTATGATATAAAACTGAAGAGGAACCTGGTCTACTGCCAGTCAGAAGTATAGGACTTTACAAGACTCAATGCACTCCTGAAAACGTCAAGTAGGACACCTGAGAATTTGCATCAGAAATTTCAAACTCCTTTAATTACTTCTTTCTATCTGGCCACACACCACTGACCTTGGAATGAAAATGTGCTTTTTATACTGCTCGCTGTTTTCATTTGCTCATGGGAGGTAAGTGTTGCTGGCTATAATGCCCAGCTCATTGTTTTTATTCACTTGCGGGATATGAGGGTTGCTGGCTGGGCCAGTGTTATTAATTATACAGTTGCTATCAAGAAGATGGTGGTGAGTTGCTTTCTTGGACAGATGACGGGCTCCTGCCTGAAACATCGATTTTCCTGTTCCTCGGATGCTGCCTGACCTGCTGTGCTTTTCCAGCACCACTGTAATCTTGACTCTAGTCTTCAGCATTTGCAGTCCTCACTTTTGTCTGCTTTCTTGAACTGCCATTTCCATGTGCCGTATGAACACCCAGAGTGCTGTGAGGGAGGGAGTTTCAGGATTTTGACCCAGCGATATATTTCGAAGTCAGGATGTTGTGTAGCCTTGCAGAGGGACTTGCAGGTGGGGTTGGTGAAAGTTAAGCATCTCAACCTTAGGACATTTCGACAGGAATTCTAGTGATAGCCCAACCATCTTCAACCAGATCATAAGTGACTTCCTCTCCATCAAAAGTGCAGAAGAGGGGATGTTTGCTGATGATTTTACAATGTTCTACACAATTCATGGCAGGTGTGAAGCATACTGTGAACAAGGGCCAGGGCAACATCCAGGCTTGGGCTGAAGTGGCAAGTAACCTTCAGATGGCATTACAAATGCCTAGCAAAGACAGTTTCTAACAATGAAAATCTAACCAATCCCATTGACATTCAATGGCATGATCATCACTGAATCCCTCGCTATCAACATCCTAATGGTTACTATTAACCAGAACTTGGTCAGTATTTTCCATCTGTTTCCATGACATTGTGGCCCTTATCTGGTGGTAGGTAGAGTCTGTGTTCATAAGTTCATAAGATATAGGAGCAGAATTAGGCCATTCAGCCCATCGAGCCTGCCACGCCCCCCCCCCCCCCCCACCCAACTGATCATGGTTGATAAGCTCATCACCCCATTTTCCTGCCTCCTCTCCCTATCTCTTCAGCCTATTACCACTTAAAAAAAATCTGTTCAATTCCTCCTTAAACTTACTCATCATCCTAGCATCCACCGCATTTTGGGTAGAGAATCCCACAGATTCACAACCCTCTCAGAGAAGGATTTCTCCTCAACTTAAATTTGCTGCCTCTTATCTGAAGACTATGACCTCTCGTCCTGGAATGCCCAGAAGAGAAAGCATCTGCTATTTTGTCCACACCTTTTACATCTTGAATACCTCAATTTGACCTCCCCTCATTCTTCTAAATTCCAGACAGTATAGGTCTAAGCTTTTCAATCTCTCCTCACACAACAAACCCTTCATTTCTGGAATCAATCTAGTGAACCTCCAATGCCACTACACCTTTCCTCAAATAAGGGGACCAAAACTGTGCACAATACTCCAGGTGCGGTCTCATCAATACTTACTTCCCTTTATATTCTATTCTCTTAGCTATAAAAGCTAACTTCCATTTGCTTTTTTTATTATCTGCTGTATTTGCATGCTAGTTTTCTGGAACTCATGAGAAATGACACCCAAATCCCTCTGCATCGGACTACCCTGAAATCTTTCCCCATTAAGATAATAGGTTGCCTTCCCATTTTTTGACCCAAATGCATGACCTCGCACTTATCCATGTTAAACTCCATCTGCCACATGATGGCCTACTCTCTTAACTTATCTATATACATTTGTAAGGTTCTTATATCCTCATTGCAATTTACCATCCCCACTTGTTTTTGTGTGATCTACAAATTTGGCTCCAGAGCCTTCTATCCCTGTATCCAAGTCATTAATGTAGATTGTAAATAGCTGGGGTCCAAGGATCAAACCCTGGGGCACCCCACTAGGTGGAACTTGCCATCCAGAAAAAAAAACATCTATCCCAACTCTGTCTTCTGTCCATCAGCCAGTCATTTATCCAGGCTAATAGTAACCATTAGGATGTTGATAGCGAGGGATTCAGTGATGAACATGCCATTGAATATCAATGGGATTGGTTAGATTTTCACTGTTAGAAACTGTCTTTGCTAATTCCATATGATCCAACCTCATGAATTAACCTTTTGTATGGCACCTTATCAAATACCTTCTGCAAGTCCAGATAAATTACATTTGCATCATCCCCATTAACCACTTTTGCGTGTCACTTCTTCAAAGAATTGTAGCGAATTAGTCAAGCATGATTTGTAGATTTGGAAGGTACTATCAAAGGAGCTTTGAGTGCTGCAGTTCATCTTGTAGAATGTATACTACTAACACTGTGCATTGGTTGAGGAGAGAGTGAAAGTGGATTGGATGCCAGTCAGGTGGGCTTCATTATCCTGGTTGGGATTGAGTTCCTTGAGATTTGTTGTAGTTGTATCCATTCTGGCCAGTGGAGCATATTCAATCACTTCCCAGATTTCTGTTTTGCAGATAGTGAACAGAATTTGGGAAGACAGAAGACATTAATAATAGGGGATTATGTGGTTATACTTCTATTGAATGTCAAAGACAGATGGTTAGATTTGCATTTGTTGGAGATGGTCATTGTCTAGCACTTGTATGACGTGAATGTAACTTGCCACTTATGAGCCCAAGGTTAGATCTTGCTGGATAGAGACACAATGTGCTTCAGTATGTGAGAAGTAGAGAATGATGCTGAAAATTGTATAAACATCAGTGAGCATCCTCACTTCTTATCTTATAATGGAGAAAAGGTCATCGATGAAGCAGCTGAAGCTGCTGGGCCTATGACACTACACTGAGGGACTCCTGAAGAGTGTTCTGGGATTAAAATAATTAATTTTCTACATCCAAAACCTTTGCAGTTTGTGCTAAGTATGTCTCCAATCTGTGCAGAATGTTTTCCTGAATCCCACTGACTCCAATTTTGTGATGGCTTCTTAATACCAGACCAGGTCAAATGCAGTCTTGATGTCATGGGCAGTAACCTTCATATCATCTCTGGAGTTCAGCTCTTTTGCACATGGTTGAACCAAAACCAATGAGATCAGGAACTGAGTAACCCCAGCAAAATGCATACTGAGTATCAGTGAGAAGGTCTTTGCTGAGCAAATGCAAGAATTTTCAATGACTTCTTCCAATTCCTTGCTGTTCAAAAGTACACTGCTAAGTATTAATTGACTGGGCTGGATGTACCCTGCTTTTTGTGGACTGGACACACTTGGGCATTTTTTCATAATGCTGGGTAGAAGTCAGCATTGTTGCGGTATTGAACTGATTGGCTAGTTCAGGTGTACAAGTCCTCAGTACCATTATTGGACTGTTGTCAGTGCCCATAGCATTTGCAGTATCCAGTACACAGTATCTTCAGCTATTTCTAGGTATGACATGGAGTGAATTGAATTGGCTGAATATTGACAACTAGGATGCTCGGGACATCAGGAATGGGTCACCAACATGGCATTTCTTTCTGAAGACAGGTTCAAAGGTATCAGCCATATCTTTTGCAATGATGCAACTGATCAGTTTTCCCATCATTTGGATGGCGATGTTTATGGACCTCCCTCCTCCCTGTGGTTGTTTAATTGACTGCCATCATTCATGACTAGATATGGCAGGACTGTAGAGCTTAGATCTGATCCAATGATTGATGATTTGCTTAGCCCTGTCTATTGAAAGCTGCTTCCACTGTTTGGCATGTAAATAGTTCTGTATTGTAGCTTCACGAGATTGGCACCTCATATTTAGATAAGCATGTCCCTTCTCATTCACTCTTTAAGTTCTAGTCTTCTGTTTTTGTCTATAAATAGATGGGCCGGTGCATTGTAAAATACAGCCTCACACAGTTAAGTCATATTCGTGAAAGTATATGAAACTAATCAAAGAGAATTTCTAATTACATAACATGAAATCAAAGTCAATGTTGTAGCGAGGAGAGCTGCTGCACACAGCTGTTCCATTTGATCACTGTAAACACAGTATGACTTGGAGAAATTGTACGGAAATATCAATGAACAGATATCCCTCAACTGAAGGCACACCCTTACCACCCAGAACAACAAGTGATATTTGATTCCACAACTTGTAGTCATGAGGCCTATAGAGATGGGAAGTCACATCTTGAAGTTTCAGCATTTGATTCTTTTTCTCCCCACTTCTTACAAGGATACCCAGTAGAGCTGTAGCAATGGACTTTCTGGTCAGGGTTTCTGGTAGAATTACTGCAGTCACCTCACATCTGAGATAAAGGCAGGATCCATTTTTATTATTAATTATGGGATTTGGGTGATATACTGGCTGTGCACACATTTATTGCCCATACCTAGTTGCCCTCGAAAAGCTGGTTTTGAGCTGCCTTCTTGAACTGCTGTCATTCCACATGTTTTAGGTAGATTCACACTGCTGTAGAGAGTGAGTTCCAGGATTGTGACCCAGCATCACCGCTGAAGGGTGATTGGTTTTATTTCTAAGTCAGATTGGTGAATGGCTGTGGTTGCAAGAGTTGGGTTGGGAGGTAGTTGCGGTACTTGTAGGCAATGATGTTCCCATAAAGGCAAGGGATATATTACTTGAAGTAAGTGAGCCCATCATTTCTGACTATACTCAGGGGCTACTAAACACAGACACAATGTCCTTGATAATAGCTCATTGGCATGTTTGGAACAGAGGTGTTGATACTGGGTAGGACACCAATAATAATTATTAATAGGATGAACAGCCTTTGATAGGGTTCAAATAGGCTCCAACACCAAAAGCCCATGTGCAAGGGCATCACAGCAATCAGAACAGTTTCCCACTACCTCTATTCAAGCCACAGGGTTTGCACTGTATAAAAAGACTTGAAAAGGAAGAATAAAAGCAAATTTTGAGCAGTTGGTAGATTTTATATAACGACTGCAATAGTAGAAGATAGATTCAGGATGTCCAAAAGCTGCACCATACTTGAAGGAGGACTCTCTGAAGGAATCTCCTCCTCAGCAATGGGAGGAAGAAACTGCTTTTACCACAAAGCATACATGACTGATTGTAGATGAGGATGTAGCAGGAATACTGTGTTCTTGGATACAGGGCAGGAAGTGCTTTAAATGATGTAACAAGGTCAGTGATGGTGAGTATGCATTTAGTTACAGCCTGATATCACTCCTACCTCATTCTACCTTTTCAGACCTATTCCACATATTGCACCGCATTCCCCCCCCATTCCAAACACCCAGTTTATCTTACAACTGGAACCATGCTTCTTTTTCCATCAATGTTCTTCAATAACTGTGTTATGTATATTTATAATCTTTAATGTTAGTTGCTATATGCTTGGATTTCTGGTTTTGAGTTAGTAATTAGTCTGAAGTCAACAATTAAATAAGTATTCCTATAACCATGGTGATTTTTTTCTTAACTAATTTTGAAGTTTAAATGCAGTGTAAACAGATTTGTGCACTAATGGATTTTGTTTATTTTAAAGTGCTTGCAACCAGTACAGGAAACAATAGGGCTCCAAAGAGGGTGCTGGAATCTGAGTTTCTATTAAGCTTAAAGGATATAGAACAAAGATCAAAGAAAATTTACAGCCCAGGAATAGGCCCTTCCGCCCTCCAAGCCTGAGTCGATCTAAATGTACTGTCTAAACCTGTCGGTCAATTCCTAAGCATTTGTAAACCTCTGCTCCCCACCTACTCATGCAGCTGCCCAGACAGATCTTAAATGTATCTACCGTGCCTGCCTCTACCACCTCTGCTGGCAACGTGTTCCAAATGCCCACCACTCTCTGTGTGAAGTACTTACCGCGTGTATCCCCCTTAAACTTTCCACCTCTCACTTTGAAAGCATGACCTCTCGTTATCGAATCCTTCACCCTGGGAAAAAGCTTGTGTCTATCCACCCTGTCTATACCCTTCATGATTTTGTAAACCTCAATCAGGTGTTCCTCAATCTCCTTTTTTCTAGTGAAAATAAACCTAACCTACTCAACCTCTCTTTATAGCTAGCACCTTCCATACCAAGCAACATCCTTGTAAACCTTCTCTGCACCCTCTCCAAAGCATCCACATCCTTTTGGTAATGTGGCGCCCAGAACTGTACACAGTATTCTAAATGTGGCCTAACCAATGTCTTGTACAATTTTAACATGACTTGCCAGCTCTTATACTCAATACCCCATCCGATGAAGGCAAGCATACTATATGCCTTCTTGACCACTCTATCCACCTGTGCAGCAACCTTCAGGGTACAATGGACCTGTACTCCCAGATCTCTCTGCCCATCAATGTTTCCCAAGACTCTTCCAATCATTGTATAATTTGCTCTAGAATTAGACTTGCCTAAATGCATCATCTCACATTTGTCTGGATTGAAAGCCATCTGCCACTTTTCCACCCAACTCTCCAGTCTATCTATATCCTCCTGCATTCTCTGACAGTCCCTTATGCTTTCTGCTACTCCACCAATCTTTGTGTCATCTGCAAACTTGCTGATCATACCAACAGTGCCCTCTTCTAGATCATTTATGTATATTACAAACAACAGTGGCCCCAATACTGACCCCTGTGGAGCACCACTCCATTTCTCCATTTTGAGAAACTCCCTTCAACTACTACTCTCTGTCTCCTGTTGCTCAACCAGTTCTTTATCCACCTAGCTAGAACACCCTGCACACCATGTGACTTCACTTTCTCCATCAGTCTACAATGGGGAACCTTATCAAACGCCTTCCTAAAGTCCATGTATATGACATCAACAGCTCTTCCTTCATCTAACAACTTGGTCACTTCCTCAAAGAACTATATTAAGTTGGTATGGCACGATCTCCCCCGCACAAAACCATGTTACCTATCACAGATAAGTTCATTATTTTCTAAATATAAATAGATCCTATCTCTCAGTACCCTCTCCAGCAACTTCCCCACCACCGACGTCAGGCTCACTGGTCTGTAATTACCTGGAATATCCCTACTATCCTTCTTGTACAGGGGACAACATGAGCAACCTTCCAGTCCTCCGACACCTCACCTTATTTAAGGATGCCACAAAGATATTTGTCAGGGCCCAAGCAATTTCCTCACTCGCCTCCCTCAGCAACCTATGATAGATCCCATCTGGTCCTGGGGATTTGTCCACCTTAATAACCTCGAGCATACGCAACACATCTTCCCTACTTATGCCAGTGTGATCCAGACTAATCAAACTTCTATCTCTAATCTCAAATCTCAAAATTCATCATGTTCCTCTCCTCAGTGAACACTGATGCAAAGTAATCATTCGGAATCTCACCCATTCTCTCAGGTTCGGCACACAGCCTTCCTTCATTATCTTTTAGTGGACCAATCCTTTCTCTAGTTACCCACTTGCTTCTCACATAAGAATAAAATGCTTTTGGGTTTTCCTTAATTCTGCTTGCTAAAGCTATTTCATGATCCCTTTTAGCCCGCTTCATTCCTTGTTTAAGACTTGTCCTACTCTTCCGATATTCTTCCAGGGCCCGTTCTGTTCTTAGCTGCCTAGACCTTATGTACGCTTCCCTTTTCCTCTTGGCTAGTCATACAATTTCTCCTGTCAGCCAGGGTTCATGAATCTTGCCCTTCCTGTCCCTTGCCTTCAACGGGACATCCCTATCCTGCACTGCCATTAACTTATCTTTGAAAGCCTCCCACATCTCAAATGTGGACCTCCCTTCAAATAGCTGTGTCCAATCCACATTTCCCAGCTCCTATGTCCACAACTGAGAGACTTTTAGTTTTAATTTTGAATTTAAGTGTATTAGTCCTGAAGATTTTGATACAGGATGGCTGTATTGACCAGTGCATCTGAGAAGGGAATGATAGACTTAGTGTATTAGATTACCTCAAGAGTGAAATATTAATGTTAGTCTAAGGGCGGAAGCGTGGGTATAAAAATGCAAATATCATTATTAAAGCTTAGCACAGTGATGCGCAGGTGTGAGGTAGCTCCAGAAAGAAGCTATCACAGTTTCAGTCTAAAAGCTGAAATCGCAAATGATTTAAATCTACTCAGGTGTTAGGTACAGGGACTCTGCTGTGATTATTGTGAGCTGTTTTGGGAACTGTACAGAAGCTTTAACTTTTCAATTTTTAAAGGAGTGTTTTGGCAATGATCTGTATTGCTATATGTTTAAAAACATCTGATCTTGTATTTTAAGTAGATAGATTAGTCTATCTTATCAATGTTCCTTTTGTAATAAACATCTGATTTGTTGCTAAACTAGAATCTTTAGCATTGTGTTCTTATGTTTCATATGTAGACACTGCTTAAAACCAAACCAAGCCAGTTTCTTGTCTGAGATCTGACCTACCTTGTAATAGCATCAGCTGGGATCATAACAAATATCTATCTATTCAATCTCATCTTCATGCAATTTGATGCCACACCTTGATTCTCCCCATGCTAATCACCCTCGCCATTTGCACTATGGCAATTAACTGAACTTATATCACTGCAATTATTTCTAAGTTTGTTCTTTCTTTGAGGAACAGAGCACAAAGCTCAAGAGAAAGCAAAGGAACTAGAGGTGAAACTGCCAAAAAATTGCACTTAACAGCTGCAGAGGTTGAAGGGCTAGACCTCAGTGATGTATTAGCGTCTCTGGTATAGAATTGAGACCACATAGTTACCTGGTAACAAAATGAAATATCAGTGGCCCACACATCATACAATACTCTGTCATGCCACTTAACTTCAAAAGCAAGAGAAATATGATCATCTTTTAGTGTTATGTTGTACACTTTTAGTGACTAACAACATTCCTCTCCTCCAGGGCCTCTAGATGTACAGCAGCAGTTGTTGAACCTCTGAATTAATTTTCAGGGGAGCTGATTTGTCTGGGGGTACACAATCATAGGTCTTATAATTACAGTGTACCAGTACAGTTACATAGACTGTGATGGGTCCAGTTAGACAGATAGTTAGACTTTCACGAGTTTTGAGATTTGTAGCTCAGGTTGAGGTTTTGGATGTAGGTTTTCTCGCTGAGCTGAAAGGTTCATTTCCAGACATTTCGTTACCTTACTAGGTAACATCTTCAGTGGACCTCAATGCTGAAAATTCCTGAAAATAGAAAGCAGGAATTTTCAGCATTGCTTTGCATGAGATCCACTGAAGATGTTACCTAGTTAGACTTTCACGTGTTCACTGAGTAAGAGTAAATAGTGGGGACAAATACAGTTGTGGAGGCTGTATTTTGGAGGGAACATCTCTCTTCAAGCTTCTTGCAAAATCAGGAAATTAAAGAATACGCCAGATTGAAAGAAAAACTGATCAAATCTGTAAACACTAGTGGTAGATTAGAAGATTTGCCAGGTTTTAAGATCCAAGAAAAATGACCAAAGAAAAGAGGGAGGGAGTCTTAGAAAACTTCCCAAAAAAGCTTGAAAGTCATGAAATGAACTTAAAGCAATCACCAGTACCAGGGAAAAGGTACTGGGAAAAGAATTAGACCTAACTGTTGACAATTTCTAGGGGATGGCCTTAAAAGAGGTGGCTGAAGAGTTAGCAGATGCATTTGTTATGATCTTTCAAAATTCATTAACTTCTGGAAGAATGCCAGTGGGTTGGAAAGCAGCCAATGTAACACCTTTATTTAAGAAAAGAGGGAGACAGGAAAAGCAGGAAACTATAGGTCAGTTTGTCTATCACTGGTCCTTGGGAAATTGCTAGAAATGAATGAAGTTATAGCAGAAATTGCAGTACTGTTGGCAATGATCTTTTCATCTTCACTGTCAACGGGGGTGGTACCAGGGGACTGGAGAGTGGCGAATGTTGTGCCCCTGTTCAAAAAAGGGAATAGGGATAACCCCGGGAATTACAAGCCAGTTAGTCTTACTTCGGTGGTAGGTAAAGTAATGGAAAGGGTACTGAGGGATAGGATTTATGAGTATCTGGAAAGGCACTGCTTGATTAGGGACAGCCAGCACGGATTTGTGAAGGGTAGGTCTTGCCTTACAAGTCTGATTGAATTCTTTGAGGAGGTGACCAAGCATGTGGATGAGGGTAGAGCAGTGGATGTAGTATACATGGATTTTAGTAAGGCATTTGATAAGGTTCCCCATGGTAGGCTTATGCGGAAAGTCAGGAGGCATGGGATAGAGGGAAATTTGGCCAATTGGATAGAAAACTGGCTAACCGGTCGAAGTCAGAGAGTGGTGGTAGATGGTAAATATTCAGCCTGGAGCCCAGTTACAAGTGGAGTTCCGCAGGGATCAGTTCTGGGTCCTCTGCTGTTCGTAATTTTTATTAATGACTTGGATGAGGGAGTCGAAGGGTGGGTCAGTAAATTTGCAGATGATACGAAGATTGGTGGAGTTGTGGATAGTGAGGAGGGCTCTTGTTGGCTGCAAAGGGACTTGGATATGATGCAGAGCTGGGCTGAGGAGTGGCAGATGGAGTTCAACTCTGCCAAGTGTGAGGTTGTCCATTTTGGAAAGACAAGTAAGAATGCGGAATACAGGGTTAACGGTAGGGTTCTTAGTGAGGTGGAGGAACAGAGGGATCTTGGGGTCTATGTTCATAGGTCTTTGAAAGTTGTCACTCAGGTGGATAGAGCTTGTAAGAAGGCCTATGGTGTATTAGCGTTCATTAGCAGAGGGATTGAATTCAAGAGTCGTGAAGTGATGTTGCAACTGTACAGGACTTTGGTTCGGCCACATTTGGAGTACTGTGTGCAGTTCTGGTCGCCTCACTTTAGGAAAGATATGGAAGCTTTGGAGAGGGTGTAGAGAAGATTTACCAGGATGTTGCCTGGAATGGAGAATAGGTCGTACGAGGATAGGTTGAGAGTGCTAGGCCTTTTCTCGTTGGAACGGCGAAGGATGAGGGGTGACTTGATAGAGGTTTATAAGATGATCAAAGGAATAGATAGAGTAGACAGTCAGAAACTTTTTCCCCGGGTACAACAGAGTGGTACAAAGGGACATAAATTTAAGGTGAAGGGTGGAAGGTATAGGGGAGATGTCAGGGGTGGGTTCTTTACCCAGAGAGTGGTGGGGGCATGGAATGCGCTGCCTGTGGGAGTGGTAGAGTCAGAATCTTTGGTGACCTTTAAGCGGCAATTGGATAGGTACATGGATGGGTGCTTAAGCTAGGACAAATGTTCGGCACAACATCGTGGGCCGAAGGGCCTGTTCTGCGCTGTATTGTTCTATGTTCTATGTTCTATGTTCAGAATACTTAGAAAATCATGAAGTGATCAAACAGGTCAATATTGTGCACATCAAATTAAATATCAGTTAATGTGTCTTTTACTTTATTTGAATAGTGCCGTAGGATCACTTACGTCTAGCTAACAAGAACCTCAGTTTAATATCTCATCCAACAATGTAGTAATCCTTCACTCCTGACTCCGAGAAGCGAACACTACAACAGCTGACACTAATCGGTGAACAAGTGACAAAGTGTTATGTATGAAATATTACAACAGCTTCTAATTCATTCTGAAACAGTTTCCTTTGAGGACTGGAACAGTGAAAGCAAGTATAGCCTAAGCATAAGAATCTTAATACCAGAGTGTAACAAAGAGATCTAGGGGTGCAAATACAAAGATTTTTAAAGGTGAAACCATTGATCGAAAATACTTTAAGAAGGATAAATGAAATTCAAGATTTTATAGATAGTAGGAATGAATTTCAAAGCAAGGAAGTGTCACTGAATCAGAAAGTCACTAGTTAAGATGCAGCTGGAGTACCATATGCTGTTTTGGGATTAAGTAGAATATCAGAGCCATGAAAGTGTGCAGTGAAAATTTGTTTAAATTATAATAGGAGCGAAAGATTAGAGATATGAATAAAAAACTGAAAATTGTGCCTTTTTTCAGTGCAAGATGTGATCTAATCAAGACTCAAATTTGTGAAAAGCTTGAAATGATAAATAGTGCTCTTCTGGCTGGTAAATCAATTAATAAAGTTACTACTTTACGAGTATCACTTTAAAAAAAAAGATTTTAGAAGATATTATTGAAACATGAACATGTTATCATCTGCCCATTTGAGGCAAAGACTACCATATAATTTAAATGGGAATTGGATAGGTTTTTGTAAAGGAAATATATAAAAATATTTTAATATTCAATTGGAGTATATAGCTCCAGTTGAAGAATAGACACAAATATTCTGCTTCTGAGCTATAAGCACTATAAACATCATTAGTCTGTAACATTAGCAGCTCATTTTTATTATAGTTTATTGATGGCTTTATGTTTGCTCTTCTTTACTTAAATGGGACAACAATGTCTGATGAAACAGTTGAGTTGATAAATCAAAACAGATTGCCTGTTTCAGTGTGACAAGAAATTATAGTTTTACTGAAGAAGTCGGAATTTAGGTCATGTAGCCAATAAGCTGACATATATGATCGAATAACAAATTATACAACCTCTCAAACTTCCTTCTTTGAATAGTCTGTAAAATTTTCCACATTGTGGTATCTCCTGAATTAGTTAGTTCACGATTTACTCTGAAAAGACAATTCCATGAATTTGCACCACTGTTACAAGGCTTCACAAACACAAATGTGAACCAAGAGTTTGGGATCAGAATCACAGGATAGAAAATTGCTGGGGCTGAGAAGTTGACATGTTACACCTGAATTCTAAGTATGTGGTTCAATCTTATGAAACTTGGCATCCGGAACTGGAATCACAAAAGATATAAATTTGATTTGTGTAGAATTGTTAATAAACCCAGTTATGGTACTGACAGTGGACTGCACATGTGCTAAAAATACTATCATTGGAATCAGTAATGGAAAGTCTAAAAAGAAATAGCTGTTTCTTCCATGTGCCCCTTACATTCCAGCATCAAGGGAATCCAGAATTATGTGGAAAAGCCAGGAAAATGGAGTTGAGGATTATCAGATCGGCCATGATCTTATTTAATGGTGGAGCAGGCTCAATGGGTTGAATAGCCTACTTTTGGTCCTGTGTCTAATAGTCCTATGTTCATTTCCAGAGCACTCTCGATGGAATATAGAAACTGCCTTAAAGAGAATGCTGATCTTGACAGTATGTGGACCACATAAACATTTCAAACAACAATCCATTGCTAAGGGACCAAGTACCTTCACATTAAATGCTCAGCATGGAAGAGGATCTTCCAGAGAAAGACTGCCAAGTCGTCAAAGACTTCAGTCACCTTTGCCTACTTCAGTGTCAATAATGATAAACATCTGGTCTGTGCTGCCACTAGTGCAAGCACCTGCCTCAGCACCTGAAAGGACTCCCGAGATATGGGATCACACTGACCTCCAAATGAGACATTCCGATTCTATGTGAACAATTCCAATTGTACAGTAATTACTTTTAATTGCATGCAGGCCTTGGATGGTGCAGATGGGATTTAAGGCTGAAGTGAGGCTCCTTGCTTGGAATTTTGAAGAGTAACGGGGTGATACAGATATTAGAGGGGCCTCTCCATCACTGCAAAATTAATCCTAAAACCCTTTATGATCTTCTGGCCACACATAAATGGTGCATTTCTGTAGGCAGTTACTATCCAGAGATATGTTTCTGCAAACATTCATCTCATTAATGTGTATTCATCATGCCATGGACTTAGTTGGAGTGAAGGCAAGAAGTTGGCAGCATCCCTATCTGCCACTTTATTAAATCTATCCACAGATTTCCTGCTCTAACCTTCTCTTGTAGCCATTGTATTTATAAGACGAGTCCAATTCAGATTCTGGTCAATGGTAATACCCACAATATAGATGATGGGGGATTCAGGGATGGTAATGCCTTTAAATATTAACGGGTGATAGTTAAACTCTCTCTTGTGGGAATGGTCATTGTCTGTGTTAGGATGATGGGTCTGAACACAGAAGTATTTACAGACTTTTTTACAAAATGTGCTGTTTTTCAAAGGAGAATTATCACAGAAAAATTGTGGAATTAAATTCAATGACTGCCTGGTAAAGTCCAGCGTGAAGCCAAATGAATATCACACTTGTAAATTATCAGGGAAGTTTCAGGCAGGATAAGATTTAACAAGAAGAGATAATGAGGTGTGTTGCCTATTTCTCTCTGCTCAGCAGAAGATCATTTCTTGCAGATCTGTCTGTTTTACCTTCCAGGAAATAAAACCATTAAAAAGCCAGTTTCAACTCAGTTGGAGTGGACTAGTGAGATTGAATGCTCATGTACCAGCTGGGGTTTGAGTATTCATGTGTTATGACAGTCAGTTAAAGGACTATCCCTAGTTATCTCTGTGTTGCAGGTAAAGACTTTCTTGCAAGTGCTGCAAACCAGTTAAAAAATTGAATCAGGATAAAGGAACTTCAATAACCTGCAAAACGAAGAATTTTAAAAAATCTAGTTGTTCAACCTGCAAAGTTATTGCTCTCAGTAACCTCCACTGCAACGGTTGCATCCTTGAACCTTCACCTCTTCATAAACAATCCAGAGATTGATCTGTACCTCTGTTTTCATTCTGTTTATCTTTTTGGACAACTTCGTATTTCTAATCTGTGCATGTGTGTGTTGTGTTGTTCATTCTTCTCAAACTTAATAATTAATAAACTCACTCTTTTTTCTTATTTCAAAGCAAGCCTGATTAAATTGGCTCCTTTAGGTGTCATTGAATATAGATGCAACTCAATTAAATGCTCACTCTACCAAAATTGCCGTGTAGATGGGTTAAAATTCTGGTTAAAAGATGGAAGAAAAAGAAATCTCTAAATATAAAAGTGAAGATCCAAGGTATCAACTGTCATGTCTACAAAAAGGAATGCAAGTTAAAAAATTGTTAACGTCCTTGATGATGGCAGTCTCACCATGTCATGCTTTGCACAGAAAAAGGACATTAATTTAATTTGTTTCAAACTATTGATTGCATACCGATAAACTTTTATTTCAAGAGAGGGAAGGGAATCTATTACATATGTAAATTGTTTTTATTTAATTGTATGCGGGTGGTTGGCATTAATTGGGGATTCACATTTCCTATAAAAAGAAACAGACTAAACCTGATTGTTAGGTTAGGAGGTGGATATTTGTAATGTGTAACTCTTGTACGTATATGCTTACAAAAGTGTGCAAAGATTGGTCCCTGTTGCATTCTTCACCTCCAGGCTTTCCTGCGTATAACAAGTGCAAGTTCAGATAGGAGCCAGAGAAATAGGCAAATTTCCAGGGTCTTACAACTTACAATGAGTTCCACATTCTGCATTCTGCCCCCTTCAGTCCACCCCAAACATCAGCCTACCTTCAGCAGCACTTAAAAATGACCAGTGGTCTCAGATCCCATATAAAGAAGGAGAGGCATTTTACTGTGCTGTTTGTTGGTTGTTTGCTTTCCTAACCCATTCCCATACACTGCGGATAAAGTAATCAGCATTTGATATATGATTAGTAATGCTATTCAGAAAGTTATTTGTCAAATACATTTTCATTTCCAACAAGGAAACTATATTTAAGATATCACAAAAAGAAAGTTTAAAGTAAAATGATGTTTTGATCAAAAGTTGAGTGTTCTGATGTAATACTCACCTGTATAACATAGACCTTCAGTTACAGCTGTGATTTCTTTCTGATACTTGCATGCAGCCAGCCTCATGAAACATTCATTTTGATAAGTATCTCCATTGGATGCACAAACAGGGATGTAATGTGTATGACACTGAAAGACAAAAAAGAAGATTGTCAATTGTATGCCTCTAGATCGTGACACAAGTTCCTTCTCTCAAGGTCAAGCATGATCAAACAGAACGAAGACGACAACCATTTAGAACAAGAATCAACAGCAACTGGCATACTATAACAAGACTGGAAAAGTCTAACACTATACCTCAATGTCTTCCATTACTACCATGCTAAAAACTAAATCAAATGGTATATTACAGCTCTCCAAACGTTACTCTGCATTACACATCAGTGTTCCAGCTGGTTCAAGCTTTTGTGGGGGTCCTTCCATTAACATTTGGTTAAATGATCCACCAACTGCTTCATTGACCTTACGACTCTGATTTCACGGCTCAAACACAGACATCCCCGTGACTCCTACTCCACTGCTGTAGATTCAGCTAGCTGATTAATTCAAGAACTCCAATTGCAAAAAGGCTAACAGTATTTTATGAAGAGGTTTACTGAAAATTTCTTCCTTTAAATTCAAGCTAATTACATCTTCCAGTTGCTCCTCTCTTTATCAACTTTATCTTGGACTGAATACCAGCTCCCAATCAAGGTCAATAGATGCAGCATTAACTCTATTTCAGTTATAGATCTGGCTTTATCTCTCAACTTCCAAGAAGCTATAAGCTACAAAAGACCCAAAGCTGGCAGTTTCTCAGCTGCTTTACAGGGGCAAAAAACAGTTAGCTACACCCGAATCGAACCCACAGAGGTAAACATAAAATACGGACTATCACTAAGCTCCACCAATCTGCCTGGCTATGTGATACACCATGTTATAGAGTCACAGAGATGTACAGCATGGACCCTTCGGACCAACTGGTCTATACTGACTAGATATCCCAACCTAATCTAGTCCCACATGCCAGCTCCCGGCCCATATCCCTCCAAACTCTTCCTATTCATATACCCATCCAAATGCCTCTTAAATGTTGCAATTGTACCAGCCTCCACCACTTCCTCTGGCAGCTCATTCCATACATGTACCATCCTCTCCGTGAAAAAGTTGCCCCTTAGGTCTCTTTTATATCTTTCCCCTCTCACCCTAAACCTATGCCCTCTAGTTCTGGACTCCCTGACCCCAGGGAAAAGATTTTGCCTATGTATCCTATCCATGCCTCTCATAATTTTGTAAACCTCTATAAGGTCACCCATCAGCCTCTGAAGCTCCAGGGAAAACAGCCCCAGCCTGTTCAGCCTCACCCTGTAGCTCAGATCCTCCAACCCTGGCAACAACCTTGTAAATCTTTTCTGAACCCTTTCAAGTTTCACAACATCTTTCCGATAGGAAGGAGACCAGAATTGCATGCAATATTCCAACAGTGTCCTGTACAGCCATAACATGACCTCCCAACTCCTGTACTCAATACTCTGACCAATAAAGGAAAGCATACTAAACACCTTCTTCACTATCCTATCTACCTGCGACTCCACTTTCAAGGAGCTACCAACCTGCACTCCAAGGTCTCTTTGTTCAGCAACACTCCCTAGGACCTTAGCAGGACTTATAAACTTAATGGTCAGATTTGCTTTCCCAAAATGCAGCACCTCGCATTTATCTGAATAAACTCCATCTGCCACTTCTCAGCGCATTGGCCCAACTGGTCCAGATCCTGTTGTAATCTGAGGTAACCCTCTTCGCTATCCACAACACCTCCAATTTTGGTGTCATCTGCAAACTTACTAACTATACCTCTTATGCTCGCATCCAAATCGTTTATGTAAATGACAAAAAGTAGACGGCCCAGCATCAATCCTTGTGGCACTCCACTGGTCACAGGCCTCCAGCCTGAAAAACAACCCTCCACCACCACCCTCTGTCTTCTACCTTTGAGCCAGTTCTGTTTCCAAATGGCTAGTTCTCCCTGTATTCCATGAGATCTAACCTTGCTAATCAGTCTCCCATGGGGAACCTTGTCGAACGCCTTACTGAAGTCCATATAGATCAAATCTACTCCTCTGCCCTCATCAATCTTCTTTGTTACTTCTTCAAAAAACTCAATCAAGTTTGTGAGACATGATTTCCCACGCACAAAGCCATGTTGACTATCCCTAATCAGTCCTTGCCTTTCCAAATACATGTACATCCTGTCCCTCAGGATTCCCTCCAACAACTTGACCACCACCGAGGTCAGGCTCACCGGTCTATAGTTCCCTGGCTTGTCTTTACCGTCCTTCTTAAATAGTGGCACCACGTTTGCCAACCTCCAGTCTTCCCTCACCTCAGCTGTGACTATCGATGATACAAATATCTCAGCAAGAGGCCCAGCAATCACTTCTCTAGCTTCCCACTGAGTTCTCGGGTACACCTGATCAGGTTCTGCGGATTTATCCACCATTAACCGTTTCAAGACATCCAGCACTTCCTCCTCTGTAATCTGGACATTTTGCAAGGTGTCACCATCTATTTCCCTACAGTCTATATCTTCCATATCCTTTTCCACAGTAAATACTGATGCAAAATATTCATTTAGTATCTTCCCATTTTCTGTGGCTCCACACAAAGGCCGCCTTGCTGATCTTTGAGGGGCCCTACTCTCTCCCTAGTTACCCTTTTGTCTTTATTATATTTGTAAAACCCCTTTGGATTCTCCTTAATTCTATTTGCCAAAGCTATCTCATGTCCCCGTTTTGCCCTCCTGATTTCACTCTTAAGTATACTCCTACTTTCTTTATACTCTTGTAAGGAGTCACTCGATCTATCCTGTCTATACCTGACATGTACTTCCTTCTTTTTCTTAACCAAACCCTCAATTTCTTTAGTCATCCATCATTCCCTATACCTACCAGCCTTCCCTTTCACCCTGACAGGAATATACTTTCTCTGGATTCTTGTTATCTCATTTCTGAAGGCTTCCCATTTTCCAGCCGTCCCTTTACCTGCGAACATCTGCCTCCAATCAGCTTTTGGAAGTTCTTGCCTAATAGCATCAAAATTGGCCTTTCTCCATTTTAGAACTTCAACTTATAGATCTGGTCTATCCTTTTCCATCACTATTTTAAAACAAATAGAATTATGGTTGCTGATCCCAAAGTGCTCCCCCACTGACACCTCCATCTAAACCTTTAAAACTATGGCAGTCCCAGTCGATGTTTGGCAAGTTAAAATCCCCTATCATAACTACCCTATTACTCTTACAGATAACTGAGAGCTCCTTACAAGTTTGTTTCTCAATTTCCCACTGACTATTGGGGGGTCTATAATATAATCCCAATAAGGTGATCATCCCTTTCTTATTTCTCAGTTCCACCCAAATAACTTCCCTGGATGTATTTCCGGGAATATCCTCCCTTTGCACAGCTGTAATGCTATCCCTTATCAAAAATGCCACTCCCCCTCCTCTTTTGCCTCCCTTTTTATCCTTCCTGTAGCATTTGTATCCTGGAACATTCAGCTGCCAGTCCTGCCCATCCCTGAGCCACATTTCCATAATTGCTATAATATCCCAGTCCCATGTTCCTAACCATGCCCTGAGTTCATCTGCCTTCCCTGATAGGCCCCTTGCATTGAAATAAATGCAGTTTAATTTATTAGTCCTACCTTGTCCCTGCCTGCCCTGACTGTTTGACTCACTTCTGTTCTCAGCTCTACCCGTCTCAGATCGATCTCTTTCCTCACTATCTCCCTGGGCCCCACACCCCCACCTTACTAGTTTAAATCCTCCCAAGCAGTTCTAGCAACTTTCCCTGCCAGTATATTAGTCCCCTTCCAATTTAGGTGCAATCCATCCTTCTTGTACAGGTCACTTCTTCCCCAACAAAGAGTCCAATGTTCCAAAAATGTCAATCCTTCTCCCATACACCAGCTCCTCAGCCATGCATTCATCTGCTCTATCCTCCTATTCCTGCCCTCACTAGTTCGTAGCACTTGGAGTAATCCAGATATTACTACCCTTGAGGACCTCCTTTTTAAATTCTACCTCACTCTCTGTAATCTCCCTTCAGAGTCTCAACCTTTTCCCTTCCAATGTCATTGGTTCCAATGTGGACAATGACCTCCTGCTGGCCCCTCTCCCCTGTGAGAACATTCTGCACCCTCTCTGAGACATCCTTGATCCTGGCACCAGGGAAACAACACACCATTCTGCTTTTTCTCTGCTGGCCACAGAAACGTCGGTCTGTACCTCTGACTACAGAATCTGCTAACACAATTGATCTCTTGGAAGCCAATGTACCCCTTGGTGCATTGGAGCCAATTTCAATACCAAAAACTTGGCTGTTCGTGCTACGTTCCCCTGAGAATCCATCACCCCCTACATTTTCCAAAACAGCATATCTGTTTGAAATGGGTATATCCACAAAAGACACCTGCCTCGGTGCCGACCTCTCTCACCCTTCCTGGAGTTAACCCTGGATGTGACTGTATCTGAGACTTTCCCCCCTTTCTATAACATACTGTTGCTGTTGCAAATTCCTCATTGCTTCTATCTGTCTCTTCTACCGATCCACTTGATCTGATAAGATTCACATCCAACAGCATTTATGGCAGATATAATCCGCAGTAACCCTTAAACTCTCTTTAAACTCCCACATACTGATATTAACACAAATAAATTACATTTTAGCTCAAAACCTTCCTCAACTCTGGGAAACCACATGAATTATTTATTCTTTGCTGGAATGACTGCAAAGGTCATGTCTCTAGATCTTTAGCTAAGTAAGCTCTCCTGCTGTCTAATGGTCTTATTTAAGTCAGGGAGGCAGTAATGTAGCGGTAACATCACTGGATGAGTACTCCAGAACCACAGGCAAAATTCTGGGAATATGGGTTCAAATCTTGCCAAGGTCAATGTTGAAATTACAAATTAATTTGAAAGAAAAATCTGGATTGGACAGCTAATTTAACAGCAACAATATAACTACCGTTAGACAAATCCATCTGGGCCACTAATGTCCTTTAAAGAAGATCTGCCATCCTATGTATGATTGCTGAACCACAGCAGTGTTAAGTGTCTTCTGGGCAATAACTGCTGGCCTAGCCAGTGACGTCCACATCTCATGAGCATTTTTTTAAAGTCAATTTCCAATTAAACATTTCAGGTTAAATAAACGCCAAGTTTGATTGAAGTGTATTTACTTCATAGTTGCTTTGATCAGTCTTTCAATCAGATGCCCCATTTTCTATCTTCTAAAGAATTCAGAAAACTAAAGGTTATGTTCAAAAATTGATGAGTTGTGAACTGAGTATTTGCAACTCTAGTCTCACATATCTATACAATTCTCCCGATATCTTTTTTCTGTCTTGCACAGTCTTCATGGACTGTCTAGTCTAAGTGTTCATCATTGTCTGTGTCACCTAGTTACTCCTGAATTTGCCTGGGTCTGGACTTCAGAGGAAACACAAAATTGCATCTCAATGTGTCTTCTAATATTGATGCTGCCAGGGTTTGGGCAGTTAGTGCCAGGGCACTTCTTTGGTACAGAGTAGGCTGAAGCAAGCACCACATCAGGTGGGTCTCTGCTCTCCACTTGCCAAAAACCTCAGCCATGAAGCACAGATCTCATGCAGCAGTGAAATGTAAAATGTGCTGTTGCATAATGGTGCAAGAGCAACACTGGAGGTGCAAGAAGTGTGGAATTCAATGTGTCAGCCTTAACCAACATCAAATTTCAGGGACATTGACTCAGGTGAACCTTTAATGGAAACGTGAGGGATGAGTTACTTTGAGGTACAGTCAGGGTAACCAGACTTGACAGAACTAGCTGGGCAAAGTACAGGTGATCTCTCCATATTTTGCCTGGTGTTTGGAAATTCACTTGCTCAATTACAGTAGGAATTGTTGCATTGATTTACATTTAAACCTAGGGCACCTTTATGCACTTGAACCACTTATCACTGGCGTAAAACCGGATTCCTAACCTTCATAAACTTCAACTGATGGAAAATATTTTATGTTTTTGAAGTAATTTAGATCATCAACTCAAACCAGGTATATAATAATCTTCAATACAAAAGCAAAATCAAACATCAGAAGGTGATGTATCGAAGCATAGAGAGTATCAGAATAACTACTGAACCAAAAAGCTATTAAAGTTACCATTCTAGAATTTGTTTGCTATTCTTATCTACTGCAACTTAGGCTTCCACCTGCTTTAAATCCTTGACTTACTGAATGATCACTTTGCCACTGACTGAGGTTCTCATTCCCCTCAGATTGATTAATAGCACCTAGGTAACATACAAAGCATAAGACACTAGAGCAGCAGCTTTTAATTTAAAACTGACTAGAAGAAACACTGTCACCAAGTTCAATACCAATTGTATATTGTGATCATTATATGAGTGTGATTGCATTTCTTTATTCAGCATATTCTGCCTGTGCAAAGTCTCATCCTTTTCAACATGCCAAGATGTGTAAAGTGCTATTTTCTTGCATGCTATCAGCATATTTCCTTGTCATTTTCTACCTGAAAGGCCATATATAAATGAAGGTTGTTCTTGCATTTCCCCATGCTGGCTTTTGCTTAACAGCATGAGTTGTTAGACCCCTATTTTATAGTTAGCATTTCAGGAAAAGAAAGCTTTAGGAGTTACTTATTACTACACATTCTTTGTAAACACAATTTACATTTTTAGAAGCTCGTCACAAAACGATTAGTACCCTTACCAGATGCTACTCTGAATGCCTTGAGTGGATTGTTTCAGAGCTCTGGTGCCAAATTTGTCTTATACTGAATACAAGCTCTCAATAACAGGTTAAGTCATGAACAACAAATGTAGCACTAACTATCTATCAGGGGATCCACAGACTTTCAGGAGACAGAAAAACAAAAAAAAACATTGATATGCAAATACTATACCATTTCACTTATACAATTATCAGTTTGTCTTTTGTATTAAAATATTTTAAAATCTTTGCACATAAAGAAATCACTTCACTGTGTACATGTAGATGTGAAATTGTACCACTGATTAACTAAAATATTTTGCTGTCTACTTGTATTAAATAAACACCAAGATCATGTGTATTTACTTGTGTTGGTGTTTGTGTTAAAATGCAAAGCAGCATGAAAAGTTGGATAACGCAGTCAACAGTACAACAAGAACAAATCAGTTAAGAGCTTGGGAAAAGAAGATGCCATTCTTCATGTGCTATTAGCAATCCTTCTTCCAATTGGCAGATGCAGTGTTTCCTTTTAATCCTCAGTAAGCTATCGTTCCAAGTTCCACTACAGGATTTTAGTACAAATTACAAACTGACATGCCAGCACTGCACCAGCAGAGCTGCTTCCTTTCAAATTAAACATATAATTTAAGGCCCTCTGTAATCTCAGATCATTGAGTCATAGAGTTATACAGCATGGAAACAGACCCTTCAGTCCAACTCGTCCATACAAACTTCAAGTGGTCAAGTTCAGTGAATGGATCTTCAAAGGAAATAATTACGCCTCACCCCCACCACAGCACCAAGCCCTCACCGCACTCAATGAATAACATCCCCATCAATCACACATCAGCAGTCTCAGGCACTCAGGCTATAGGTCCAATATTCAGATGCTCCATCTCATCCTTACAAACCTTCCAATGCTATCAGCCTCAGACTCAATGCTGACAGCCTCAACATACTGGAGATGTTGCCCTGCTTGGTGCTGGTTGCATTAGAACCTATCCTATCCTATCCAGCACTATCAAGAACATTGCTGATAGTGATACTTGGAAATCACACAATGGTCTGAGAATAGCGTGCTTCATAACTGAACGTTAAGTCAGTTTAGTAAAAGCAGGAATTTCCAGTTAAATATATCTCAAACTGTAATTTAGATTAACAATCAGGATCTAATTTAGAACTTTAAAATAGAAAAATCTGGAAATCTATTTAAAGTGCATAGAAAACAAAAGCAGCCTGACGGTAACAGTTAATGGATGCAGAGGGAAAAGTAGATATTATTTTAATGATTCTACTTTTACATGCAGTGGCAAATGAATTGTCTTTTTGTCTTCAAGCTAGAAGATTGTAAATTGTTATTACCTTATTAAATTAGTAACCAGTCATCAAATCTCCAGGACAGTTTGAAATGGGCAATAAATGATGGTCAAGCCAATTCTATCCATGTCCCATGAATAAAAAACTACCTAAATAAATAAGGTTAGGTAAATATGGTAAGGCAGGTGAGAGTTTGGAATGTATTGCAGCCTTGGACAACAACAGCTGCAGCACATTGCTGCAGCTTCACAGAGCTTGGCTCAAAGGTACTGAGTCAGAGCTCCTGACATGGTCCACCAGGAAGGAGGAGGGCTACATGGACACATTGTTCTGGGAGGCAGTACTTCGGTTAAGTAGAAATTTAGAGTTAGTCAATGGTTAATCAGGGTTAGGAAGCTGTAACTGTGGATCAGAGAGGGCTGTAATGATGGAGGAGGCCCAACCCAAGACTTTGACCAGGTATGGGGTACTTGCTACCTGTGTGAATGAAAAAAAGGACTGTAGGATGGAAAAGCAATTGGGGCATGACACCTTTGAGAGATAAGGTTTTAATTTGTCACCAGTGTTAATTGGGAGAAAGTGAGGACAGCAGATGCTGGAGACCAGAGTCGAGGGTGTGGTGCTGGAAAAGCACAGCAGGTCAGGCAGCATCCAAGGAACAGGAGAATCGATGTTTCGGACAGAAGCCCTTCATCAGGAATTCTCCTGCACCTCGGATGCTGCCTGACCTACTGTGTTTCTCCAGCTCCACATCAATGTCAGTTGGTTGGTTCTCTGGATGTTTCTAGCAACAGCGAATGTTTTGTAGTTTTAAAATTCCTCAGTTCCTAATGCACCTTCTGTGTGGTGGTTTGCATGGAAACTGAGCCAATTTCTTTGAGAGAGAGAGAGAGAGAGAGCAAATAGTGAAGAGAGATGCTTCTCTTTTAGTGATATGCTGAAAGGTCTCCCTTGAAACGTTGTATTTCAAGAGGTTCTTTCAGGTGGCACTGCCTATGATAGCCATGGTACCAATTACAGTGCTTTGCTTTTGCTAACATCTTCCTGATCCTGCAATAGGTTTCCATGGGGCTAGATTGTAGGGCATAGTTTTTTTTGCACCTGAATCCTTAACCCCAATAGGAGAATTCCTTGGTTGCTTTACCTCCACTTTGACTTGGCTTTGTATTGTTAAGCTGGTTGTCTTGTCTCAATTCAATTTTCAACAGTTCCACTTGGTTGAAGGTTTTACAAATCATGCACTGATATTTTTCTATTTACATTAAGTGTGTTGGCAAGTGAGTTTCATGGCAGCCAGCCCACCATGGCCCAGAGTCCACTTCTCACCTATTACTTATGCAATGTTGGGAATGTTTTTCAGTCAATTGCATGACAACTGTTTGCAACTGCTGGGACCTCCTGACTTATACAGATCTGGCGTCATATATAAAGCCAAGCATCACAGCACTTTGGACAGTGCAAAGTAGGAACCACCTCTCAAGCTGTAGTAGTCAACCCTGAAAATCTTGCAGAGGAATGTCAGGAAAGCCAGGAGAAAGATCTGGAGGCAGAAACAGAAATTGCTGGAAATACTCAGCAGGTCTGGCAGCATTTGTGGAAAGAAATCTGAGTTACCATTTTGGGTCCAGTGACCCTTCATCAGAACTAAGATCTAGAAGTCCTGGTGGATACAGTAGTGGAGAGGACAGCAGTCCTATCTCCAATCCCCTCCACATGAAGTGATGGCACCAAGCTAACACAACTGGCTTGGATGCTAACTACAACATTGTTCAGTTTAAAGGGAAACTCAGCAATGCCACAATGGTCTTCTGTGCTCTGCAAGGGTAAATGCCACCATTTTATCTCTGCTACCTCACACTCATTCAGCATCACATGACTTCACCACTGAACCTCACCATTACAAGGGGGGTGAATTTGCCCCTCAATAAAACCCCAACTTGCCGCACTTATGTGCCATTCCCAATTCTCCTCTTCTTCACCGAAACGCTCAATGGCACAAATTCCCAACATGCAAATCTGAGCAGGAACCTGGTGACGGCAACTCGCTGAATCCTGTCTTGGCTGTCATGACAGTGCTGCTTCACAACATCATCCCCCCATTCCCCATGGCCACCATCCTCCTTGACTCTACATACTGGCATTGGGAGAACACCGACCTCTGCACACCATTCCTGCTTTGGAGGTATGAGACACCACAAAGGCTTTTAATATTTTACTTGGGAGCTCGTGGATTCTTAGAATTTGCACGCTTCTACTAAGTCACTTTGTGCAGAAGTAAACGCACACATCTCAAACATTTGCACAGGATACAACTTATGGCTTTCAGCTTACTTTCTTAGCACTCACTCACTTTATTGCTTACTTGCAGGCTATCAGTGTCTGTCTTCTTCACATTACTTTTTAAACACACACTCACTGACTTTCACACTGACTTGCTGGCTGCCATGCCCTGTGTGGCTCACGCTGAATTCTTAGTGCAGAGCATTTCAGATATAACCTGCCAGCTTCCGGGGCTAGCAACGCTTTTCAGGCAGTGCGCAAGGCAGGCAACTCGAGATGGCGAGGATCACTGAACCATCAATCCATCAGTCAGATAGGTATGGGCATGTTGCTGTGTGACACACTGATACATTAATGTTAGACCAGCAGCATATGCCTGCAGTTTGTGCGGCAGATACACTGCTTGTGTTTTAAGCAAATGGCAATGTCGGAAAGTTGAAGCATAGCATGTCCTTCCTTTAATGAAGGAAGACTACAATCAGTCAGAGGGTACAGCCATGCTCAGTCAAGGAGATAGGCCATAGTCAGTCAAGCACTTGGTCCCACCAGAGTCTGGGGGTCTATATGTTCTTGTAGTCCGGGAACTGAGCCATGGTCAGTTCTGCAGTTCAAATGTAAACAATATGATTATTACAGATAGATCAACCAGGGTGCTGGAGAAACATCAGTCTAAGGAGTGGACCAGTTTATTCTACACTGAGGCAGATGGGACTGAGTATCATCAAAGTGAGTGGAAGAGCAGTTGATGGTAAAGCATGAGCAGAAGAGGTGGTATGATGGTCCTGGTGAGTGAGTAGGAAATGCAGAGGGCAGGAAAGGTTAGTCATCTGAGAGAATGAGATGGGTGACACAGGCATTGAATGGACATAATTCATGCAATACTGAGAGATGTTGTCCATTTAGCTCTGTGAGATGTTTGTGCAGAGGCAGACTTAGTGATTGATGACCTGTACGTGTGAGGTAGCAGAAAGCAGACAGTGGCATTTAGCCAAGTCGACTGCACAGGATTACTGACCTTCTGCCTGCACTACTCGGTATTCTTTTTCACTCAGGACACAGCACTGACCCAGGTATTAATTTGTATCCAGTCTCATGCCGGCAACTGGGAAAAAAAACACTATCTCCCCCTTCACCATCTTGACCATCATCACCACTGGGTCCCTGTCTGTGAAGCAGGGAGCTGGCTTTCCTTTGCTTTAGGCCACATGCTCAGGAACAATGAAGTACCACAGAGTGATGGTCAGGTCCTGGATTAAAGCAGGGCTCTAAATGTGGCATTGGAAGGTGTGAAACCCAGAAGAACCCAGCAGCAGCGGGCTATTCCACTTCTCATGCCACACGTTTCACATTGAACAGCCCGGTTGCTTGATCAATGAGGTGAAGAGTGAAAGCGTGAGTGAGCCATGGCAGACTGAATACCATTGTTCTCTCTCAACAAAACACTAACAGCAAATGGGAAGATTCAGCTCCATTTGTGAAATCAGCTGGAAGCCAACATAACCAGAATTGCAGGAAGCCAGAGCCATAACTGAACAGATATCCATCCCTTCTCTGACTCATTCTGCACTTGTAGAAAATCATGACCCCAGATACCTTGGGGGGGAAAATTAATCACAATAAATAAACTGAAAAAGTGCATTCTGCACGCCAGCAAAAAAGAGAACACAAGCAATGTAAATAAGCGCTGAATGCCATTAGAAACTTAAGCAAGCCTTTAATTTACATAAATCAGCAGTAAGCAATAAATACTTTAAGTGCATTCATGCATAAACATTTGACTTCACAGAATAGAAAGTAACAGTTAGTAATCTGAAACAAAAACGGAAATTGCAGGAGATACTAAGCAGGTCTGGCAGCATCAGTGGGGAGAAAGCAGAGTTAACATTTTAACCCCTTCATCAGAATGTTCTCTAAAATACATCCAAATACATTTTATCCTCATTGTGAAGTTTTATTGAAACTCGCAAAACCTTTGAAGCTATATTATAGTTTTCACAATCATTTTCTGAAGAATACATATTTCCATATTTTTATATCAGCTTGTTATACCTAACGCAGACTTGTTTAATTATGACCTTCTAAAACATCAACGTAAACAAACAAAGAGGTGGATGTGGAATGCTGAAAATATATTACTCAGACTTCGAATGAAAAAAAAAGAAGTAAAATGAATACAGCAGTTCAGTTAATCCAATTGCACTGGCCCAGATCTTCCAGTCAGGGTCAAAGAATGGGATCTCGGGGAGGGGTGTGGGGGTTAAGTGGTGTGAAGGGGAGTAGATCAGTTTTGGGGGTAAGTAGATGTCGGGGTCAGGTCACCTGTTTGCAAGAGCTGCATGGTCCAAAAAGGCTCAGTTTGAGAAGACCTCAAAGAAAGAAATTCATATCCCCGAAAAGGAGAATACAAATTCTAAAACTAAAGGTGCACTATACACGGTTGTTTTCTCCAGACAAAACACCAAACTAGGGTGAACTAGCATGATAATTATGTCTTGCACCTAAGATAGAATTATGCTACATTTTGAAACATCAGATCATGATGGTGTGCTCCTTTTCCCGTTACATACAAAGACTGAACTGACGGAACCCAGTATAGAAAGTAACAGTGTTGGTCTGAGGCAACGGAAGACCTTCTATGGGACTGCTGAGGGTCAATGGACTGGTCCATATTTAAGAACTTAGCAGCCAATCTAACCAGGTATGCCACCACCATTGCAGACTTCATCAGTAAATGTGTAGAAGACTGCGTGCTGAATTTGAAACTGTGTGCTGGAAACCGTGGATGAACCGGAAGATCCACTCCTTTCCGAAGTCCAGGTCTGAGGCCTTCAAGTTGGGCGACTCTGACCTATACAGGAAATGCAGGGACGAACTTCACAAGGCCTGAGATGCCTGAAGACAATACCAAACGAAGCTTGAGACCCAGACTAATCACCCGGACACCCAGCTGTTTCTGGCACGGCTTACACGACACAACAGGCTACAAAGAGAAGTGGAGAGAATTGTGGAAAACAATACACCCCTCCCCAATGAGCTCAATGCACTCTACGCTCACTTTGAACAGAAGGTCAGTGAAACAATGTCACCTATCCCGACAGCACATGAACCCACGGTTACCTATGTGATACTTATGTCAGACTCCCACTTATTGACTACAGCTCTGCCTTCAACTCCATAATTCCAAAGTAATCTTCACAATCCAAGTCCTAGGTCACAGCTCCCCCTCTGTAACTGGATCCTTAACTTCCTGATTCATAGACTGCAATCAGTAAGTATAGGCAATGCCACCTCCTTCATGATAATCCTCAACACTGGTGCCCCGCAAGGCTAAGTACTCAGCCCCTTACTGTACTCCTTATACGCTTATGGCGGTGTGGCCAAATTCCGCCCAATCCATTTACAGGTTTGCTGATGACATCACCACTGTAGGTTAGATTTCAAACAGCGATGAGACAGAGTACAGGAAAGAGATTAAGTGCTTAGTGGCATGGTGTAAAGACAACAATCTTTCCATCAATGGCAGCAAAATGAAGAAGCTGATCACTGACTTCAGGAAGTGGAGTGGGGGGGCATGCCCCTGTCTGCATCAATGGTGCTAAGGTGGAGACAGTTGAGAGCGTCAAGCTCCTGGGAGTACTGATCACCAGCAATCTGTCCTGATCTACCCATGTCGATTTGACAGTCACGACAGCATAGCCTCTACTTCCTTAGGAGGCTAAGGAAATTCAGCATGTCCATAAATACTCTTACCAATTTATATAGATGCACCATAGAAAGCAACCTATTTGGGTGCATCACAGTGTCGTATGCCAACTGCTCTTCCCAAGACTGCAAGAAACTACAGAGAGTCATGAACACAGCCCAGACGATCACACAAACTAGCCTTCTATCCACTGACACCATTAATACTTCCCACTGCCTCAGGAAAGCAAACAACATAATCAAAGACCCCTTCCACTCTGGTTATACTCTCTTCCATCGGGCTGAAGATACAAAAGTGTGAATACACCTATGAACAGATTCAAGAACAGCTTCTTTCCCACTGTTATGAAACTTTTGCACGGGTCTCTCAAATGTTAACTGATTTCTCTCTCTCTGCACCTTCTCTGCAGCTGTAACATTGTATTCTGCACTTTGTTCTGACATGCTGATGCATTTTGTATGGCGCAATCCACCTGCTTGGCACGCAAAACAACACTTTTCACCATATCTCGGTGCGTGTGACAACAATAAATCAAATCAAATTATTGCCCAAACTAAAGTTGTACTTTGAACTTCTGCGATAAGAATTGCCACTGATTGGGTACCACACAGTTAGATAGGAATAAAACTGTCCAATGGTTAAACACATAAACAGTTCTAGAGGTTTCATCATCTCACACATGGATGTGCCAAAAATCATCAACAACGTCACATGAAAATCTTCTGACTCTGACATTTACTGTATTGACTTCTTATTTTGGGTCATAGTTAACAGGTTCGATATAATAGAAACTGTCAAAGGGAGAATGCAGGAGAAGATGGGACAGGAGCTGTCAGTTGGGAAAGGCAGAATGAGCTGGCTTATGTCTAGGACAGTGTAACAACACAGAGAGCATTTCTTAAACATGACTCCTGTCTACTACCTTACAAATTATTTGTATCTTCTTACTTGGAAGCATCATAGTGTGACTAATCACAACACTAGAGATCAGCTGAAAACTACAGTTTGGAAATCAAGACATTCCAGTAAATTGTTCCACTTGTTATTTACAGAGTAATTAATCAGTTTCACAAAATGTTCATCCAATGAATCTAAGGGTATTATTTTTCCATGATATTTATTTGATTCAAAATAGAATATGACACTTCTGACAGTTATTATACATCTACTTAATAATTGTGTAATTTGTAACTGATCATGCATAATCTGAATCACATAATGGTTAGAACACAGGAGGAGGATACTGTGTCCATGCTATGTCTGTATAAAAGCAACTTATCAAGTCCCACTCCTCACCCTTTTCCCTCTAGTCCTGTTTTTTTTTCACCTCAGATCATTCAATCATCCAATTCTCTTTCACTGGTATCTGCCTCCATCAGACATTCGGCAGCATCAGTCTGTTTGCGTAGACACACTGAGAACCTTCTTCCTTGCACCATCCCTCCTTCAATTTGAAAAATCTGAACTAGCATGACTACCTGCTTGTCTCTCCCCTGCCTCCCACCTCAGGCAACAACAGCAGCTGCTATTCTGGACACCTAGTCTCCCAGCTTCGCCTTGCCACGATGCATGTGCTCATTGGACCTCTCTGGGAATGGCAGGAGCTCCCGCTTTCAGTGGTGGAGGGCCTCCTGACTGACCAAGGCATCCTGCATGGAGGTTGCAATGGAGTTTAGCAATCATAAATTCAACAAGGGTCCAGTGCAGAAAAAGAGTCAATGGCATCTTATGCTTTGTAAGGTTAAGTGGTAAGTTATGTCACTACAAAATGGCACTTATGATGGAATCAAGCAATATAAATGCACAAATGGAGAGAATTGTCAGACAGCAGCTTGGATTCTAGGCCTCAGAACCAGATGGAACATGTGTACAATTACTGGAATAAATGAAAGTTGTACCATTTGCAGGAGAGAGCGTGTGTATTAAACACTTACTGAGGTGGTGACAGCAGCTGTCATAGTCCTGCCTGGCTGGGTTAGTATCCTATTGAAATTACACTCGATCCTTCTTTCTGCCTGCATGGACAGATGAATACGTAACACTAGGGAGGAGGCAGTAATATGGGGATGTGACTCAGCAATCAGAATCCTGACTTCCTCCACAGTGCAGGCTGTGGAAGTGGCAGGAGAGGACAGCGACTGATCTTGCGCTAAGTGAGACCCTGGAGTTTCAGGACATCAGAGTGATGATGCTTCCTGCCTAGTGTTCAGACAAGCTACAGATGTGTTACACTCTTGGGAAAAGGAAATGTACAGAATCATCAGTTCACCACTAGAGTATGTGAAACCACTATGGATAGCAAAAACAGCCTGAAGTGTGCCCAGCTCCACTTCTGAGGATGATAAAACAGGCCAATCAAAGGATACGATGTTACATCATTTCACTATATCTTTTACCAATCCGGAGGCAGTCACCTTGGTATTTATGTTTTCATGATCAGTACTTGCTGGGCTTATTCTTCAACATCTTTTTGAACAATTGAGTGACATTTGCATCTCCTAGATTCCCAAGTACCACTCTTGTATCTAAGGAAGGTTTGGAAATTATGACCAGTGTCTCTTTAGTTTCCACACTTACTTCCCTCCGTATTCCAGGATGCATCTCATCTGGTCCTAGTGACCTATCAACTTTAAATTACAGACAACGTTCTTTTGTCTCCTCTGTATCAATTATTTCAAATACCCTCCCTTTGGTCTGGGTACCATCTCTTTCCTTAGTAAAGATAGAGGCACATTTCTCATTTTATGCCACAGCCATATCCCCTGTCTAAATTCCTTTTGTTTCCCTAATCTAGATTACTAAGTGTGGAAACAGGCCCTTCAGCCCAACAAGTCCACACCGACGCACACCCACCCAGACCCATTCCCCTACTACGGGCAGTTTAGCATGGCCAATTCACCTAACCTGCACGTTTTTGGACTGTGGTAGGAAACCGGAGCAACCGGAGGGAACCCACGCAGAGAATGTGCAAACTCCACACAGACAGTCGCCTGAGGTGGGAATTGAACCCAGGTCTCTGGCACTGTGAGGCAGCAATGCTCACCACTGTGCCACCGTGCCGCTCAACCTCAATCTTCCTTTCACATGCTTTGAATATTTAAATCCCTAAAGCCTTTAGTTTCTCTTTGAAGTTAGCTGCTAGGCTGTACTCTTTAATCTCTCTTTGTTCTTATTTCCATGTTTGCTTCCTCTTTAGACTGTCCATATTCAGGCTAGCTCTCAATAACATTATCAACCGAACATCCTGTCATCTGCACTTCTTTGTTGCCTTCATCCTAACCATCAGGCTGGATGCTTGCAAATGATGTGTTCCGCACTTCCCCGACTAAAAAGTCAGTCAAGACTCAGAGTACAAAAAAGTGTGTAATTTTACATTCAGAGGGGTGTTAATTGGCTCAAAGCTGGTTATCTGCCCCCATCTGGAGAAACTTCACTCTAGAGAGCTGCCAGATTTGAGGGCCCACTGCTTGTACTCCAGGTAGCCCCTGAAGAAGAGATTTATGGAGGCTGGACTGGACTGAGTTTGGAATACCATGGTGGGAACTCAGGCTGGCAGACCCCAGAAATGGAGGAGGTGAGGGAGGTGCCCAGAGTGAAAGACCAGTAAAAACTAGTAATACTTGGAAATGAATGTACTGGTCATACTGAAGCATTGTTCTGAGGTATACAGATCAAGTTGGACATATCGGTGTCTGTCATTTGCCAGTTTTATTGGCTTTTCCTTCTGAATGGGGAGGAAGGTATAAGAGGTCAAGAACTGGGAGAAGGACTAAAAGCCTCTGCCAAAGGAGGGTCCTCCCACTTGCTGCCTGATGCTAGCTCACCCAGTACCAGCTGTCAGGTTACCTCCTTGGCCAAGGCCTCCCCATGTCATGGGTAAAATTGCAGCAGTGAAGTGCAATTAGGTACTTAAGCAGTCATTAATTGATCACAGAGGGCCTCCATAGGTCCAAGGGGGATAGAGCAGCCTGATGTCTCCACCAACCCCTGCAATGTCGGGGAGAGAAAAGGGATGGGTGAGAGACAGACAAGGTGTGGTATTGTACAAGTCTACCTCACTTTTAAGTACTCCGGCAGAGGGGTATAAAACTCATCCTTTTATTTCTTCCATCAGCCAAGGACCTTGTTTGTTGCACTATTCCCCACATTAGTGGAAGACACCGCAGCCTATCAAAATCTTATCCAAATCAGCCTCTTTTCCTTTACAGCTTTGCTTGGCCAGACCTGTGCTCACCCCACTGAAGTTGTTCCAGCCTAATTCATTATTTAGATTCTGGACCTCTACTTCACTTTCCATAACTAACTTAAACCTTATGGTTTTGCGATCATTGTCCCCAAACTGGTGTCCAACTAACACTTCCCACTGTCCCACACCATTCCCAAAAGCAGATCCAGCAATGCCTCTTTTCATATTGGGTATGGAGCATTCTGATTTTAAAAAAATTCCCTCCAACATACTTCATAAACTCTTTCCCATTCCAGTATTTCTATCTGCAGTCCTCACTTTCTCTCAATATTTCTATCCTGCCTTTTTTTTAAGGACAATTAAAGGTTCCCATTATAACTGCACAATAGCTCCTGCACCTCTTTCTATGTGTCTTGCAATTTTGTTCCTCTATTTTCTTTTCACTAGTCAATAGATGGCTAATAGAGTTCATCCAGTAGGGTAATGGTACTCTTATGTAGAATCCCTATAGCCCAAAAAGTCCACAACAGCCCTCCAAAGAGTATCCCACCCAAACCCATTCCACATTACTCTACTTTTATACCTGACTATTGCACCTAACCTACACATCCCTGAACACTATGGGCAATTTAGCATGGCCAATCCACCCTAACCTGCGCATCCTTGGATTATGGGAGGAAACCGGAGCACCAGGAGAAAAGCTCCTGTCTTGGAACATAGGAATATAACAGGGATGAGCCATTTAGCGCATCATGGTTGTTCTACTATTCAGTGAGCTCACAGATGACCTATGACCTACGGTCAGAAGATGCGCTTTTCTCCCAGATTCCCCAGTACCTTCAGTGACTTTTTGTTTCCTCACCAACAGACACAGACATGGGGAGAATTTGCAAACTCCATACAGACAGTTCCCCGAGGCTGCAATCGAACCAAGGTCCCTGGCGCTGTGAGGCAGCAGTGCTAACCACGGAGCCACCATGCACCCTACTTTTCTGTTAAATGTAAAAGAAATATAAATTTGAACATAAAACTGCACTGGAATTATAACTGCAAACCAGAAAGATATGCTGTTACTCCTTTCAATATATTTGAGTAGTTCATGATAACATCCTGCTTTTGATAATTTCCTACGTACAGGTTTATTTAAATGGAATATTAATTAGAAGCTAGGTTTCCCAAATGTATTTCCTGAAAACAACTGAGGCATTGCTACTAAATTCCTTACAATTAATGAAGGTGAAACAAGGTATATATGCACTTACGTGGAATTGGCACGAACATGTCAAGTCATCCCCAATTTCCTTACACACGCCACCAAATTTACATGTGGTCTCATCACACATCTTGAAATCATTTTCTCGTTCATTGAATTCTGTGAAGGAAAAATATTTAAACAGATTTCAGAAACTAATAAAGAAATGCATGATTTCATTTAATAATATGCATTTATTAATACATTAATGCACACATTAATTGACTACATGTGAAAGGCAGTCAGTTGTAGATAAAAATGATTTTGTATTAGCAAGTGTTATTTCCAAGGAGTTGTCTACAAGGACTGGCGTGAGCTTAATGTTTCAAAATTGTCACAAGAAATATGGTAATGGGTCAAAGTTTTGTTCTCATTCCTTATAAGTAAAATTTCTGGAAAGTAACTTCACGCTGAAATTTTAAACTAACATAAAAAAGTGAAAATGTAGAAAATTACTTCATAAAGTCAGTGTTTGGAGAGAGATAAGTTTAGTTAATGTTTCAAACAGAAATCTTCATTGGTATCATTAATAGCTCCTGCCTTGGAACATAGGAATATAACAAGGATGAGCCATTTAGCCTAGCCCATCATGGTTGTTCTACCATTCAGTGAGCTCACAGATGACCTATGACCTACGGTCGGAAGATGTGCTTTTCTCCCATACTCCCTAGTACCTTCAGTGATTTTTTTTTCCCCTCAGCAATCTCTGTTTTAAAATTCAAGTTGGGGCCTGAGTAGCTTCTTTCCTTATGTACCATATGTTCTCGGTTCACCGCCAAATACCACTTTCAATCAGCATTACACACACAGAACATGTCATTATTTCCAAATGGATTTCAAGGTTGCTATTTTTTCTGTCCAATATATTGAAGCTGTAAAATTTATTAGGTAAAATAAGCTAGACATGTTGTGTCAAAGCTTTAAACAACATTCAAAGACATTAACTGAACAATTAAGTATTATTACATGGAATCCCCAATTTGTCCCTTCAATTTTGATATGCCTGCTGTTCAAGTTAAAAGTGAATAATTGGAAAATTGTTGACAGTGCACTCGTAACTACCTTAGAAGGCTGGTGCCTGAGATACTCCAGTGGCAACGCAATTTGTTGTGATTTGACTTGGTTGAGTTATTGTCACCTGTGTACCTAAGTACAGTGAAAAGTTCTGTTTCAGAGTAGTACTGACGGATCATTGTAAGCAAGGGGTGAGAAATGAAACTTAGACAGAGGCTTATAGATTATGTCGCACAAGGTGTGCACGAGGCAAGATCAACATTAGCAAGATAAGCTTTGTTTGAAGTTAGAGAGTCCATTCATCAGTTGAATAACACCTGGGAAGTAGCTGTTTCTAAACCTGCTGGTCCTTGTATTGAAGCTTCTGTATATTTTACCTGACGGAAGAGGTTGGAGGGGAGCACTAAGTTTTATTAAATCAGCTCTGTAACATTCACTTATATCCATCCATGAGAACAACGAACAATCCATATTACTAATTTTCCCTATTTTCTCATTTACAGTGCATTGCTGAAGGACTGTGGTGGTTTTTAAGATGTCACATTGTGGACAAGACTTCATAATGAACCCTTAAACAAAGATGAAATGCTGTGGAAATAAGCTCAGAAACTGCCAGAGAAACACATTAGTTCTGATGGTATCTGTGAAGAACAAAATAGAGTTAACATTCTGAGTCTGGTATGACTTCTTCAGAACTGACCTCAATCAGTTTCACCAGCATGTTCTATGTTTTATATTGAGCCTCCTCATCTTTTTATCCTGATCTCTGCATCCAGGAGCAGCAGAAGATTTAGAATTTTGATTTCAATGTCCTGTATATTTTACAGTAAGAATACAACAAAATACAGTGAAAAGCTTTCATTTGTCCCCATGAAACAGTGCCATTTTGAATAATTTAAGAATAAGGAGAACAAGGAGATATAGTTTGAAATGAGTCCATCAGTCCTGAGCCAGCTCATCACAGTCAACAACACTTGTGCCACCAACCCTCTGCCACTAGACCCAACCAACCGTGAAGTCGCCGATCCTCGGACGCCATCTTTGCCACTGAGCCGATAATCCTCAGCCACTCCCTTGCTGCTGCCTGCGCCAGACAAGCCAATGTCAGAGTTGCCTCTTTCGCTGCTGGGCCCACCTCACCGATGTTGCACCACCTTACTGCTGCCAGTGTTGGACCCAATCAACAATGAAATCGCCAATCCCCAAGTGCCATATTTTGCCGCTCAGCCTACCTCACCATCATTTCCTTTACCAATGTGGCAGCCACCAATTCCAGGTCTTGTGCTTGCTCTGGAAAAATAGATAAGAGCTATTGGGTGTAGGTTGCTCGCTGAGCTGTAGGTTTGATAGGGGCTCACTCTCCAGTGCAGCTGGCCTGCTTGAGGTTGCAACCTGGACCCCCTCAAGGTCCGTAGGTAGGCCTGCCTAAGGTTCTTACTTTGGGCCCAGCTGGAGAATGCTTGGGGTCTGCGTGCTGGACTCTCACCGTCGCTAATGCCTTCCAAGCTTAGGACAAGGTTAGTAAGTAAGAAAAGAGACTGAGAAAAGAAAGAAAAACAGTTGGAGTGGAAAGTTCCATCATAGGCCTACTTCACCACCATGTTGAAACAGAACAGAACTGTCTCTGTTACTGGAAAGCTGTTTTTCCTCACTGCTCCAGTCTACCTCAAACAGATAAATGCATACAGCATCAGTCACTCAGCCTGCATCTGGCAAATTTCTCTCACACTTTAATGAGTGAGCAATTCTCTGAGGCCTACACTTTCAAACAGCACCTCCAATCCAGGAGTAAAAGTCTATGTTCCTGGTGTGGATCCTCTTTCTTTGCTGAGGATTTAACGTCTGCCATTTTAGTCAAGGAGTTCATTGTGTACAGTCACCTTGTGTTTCTTTGATAAATTTAAATGTTATCTTTAACAAATCTCAAGTGCCTCTTTAATGAGTTTAATTGCCGTCCCACTGCTCCCAGGTGGGTAGGCTTCCTCCCTGAGAAGCTGTCTCTGGAAAAATTGCACACTTTATGGCAACGTTGAAATCACAGAATCCCTATAGTGTGGAGGCAGACCATTCAGCCCATCAGGTTCATGCTGATTGACAGCTAACTGGCAAGTTTTGTTTCAATTTTAAACCAGGCAAGTTGACTCTGTTCAGGGGATTGCTCTGAGAAATGAACCCACAAATAGCTGGGGGATACTGGCAGTGTAATTTTACCCACTCTGACTGGAGCAGGCATTTCTGGTCAAAGGAAAGAGGCCTTACATTCAGGTGAACAGTAGCACTGATGTGAGTAGAGCAGGGAAACAGGCAAAAAGAGGGCCCCTTTCCTGCAAATGACACAAATGACCTGCTGTTAAGTTTGAAGATCCAAATTTACTAGAATGCTCATTAATAATCCAAATATCCCTATACAGCAAATTTACCTCTGCCATATTGGAGATTTTGCATTCAGTAGGAAGATGGGCACGGTGCCATTTAATTGCTAGGTCATGTACTATATTTTACTCCTCTGCCCCGACTAATCCTTTGTGTTTTGAACTGCAATCAGTTGGAAAGTGGGAATTAGCAACTGGTATTTGGAACAATCAGACTCGAATAGAATTTTAAAAAAATTCAACCTTTAGTTTAATTGATGGAGTTGCTCTGTCAATATAATATGCAATCCACAAATAAAATCTGATACATTACTCCATGGTGCTTTTTATTTGCTTCTTTTTCCTGTGTCAGTCCAAACTGATGAGAAAAGCTCAAGCCCAGGGCTCAGTTCCAAACAGTTCCAGCAGCAGCTGTGCCCTTCTCTACCACTGCCAACTTTGCTTTCATATAATTGCACTTTCAAATGTGTAAAGAATTGAATCATTTAACAGGAACAGAAAATACATTCTTCAACCAAGCTGAACACATATATATAAGATATGGATTTGTGCCATGAATCAAATGAGGCTCAAGATAAAAACAAGTATGTATCAGCAATGAATAATATGATGTCAACTCAATAAGACACAAACATTGGGTAACTTTACCTCATAAGGATATCACCTTAGCTGCTAGAAGCATTACTTATTGTTATCTAAATATTACTTAAGTAAAACAGCAATTTTTTTTGGAAATAAGCTTTGTCTTGTTTACTGAAGACATGATTCTGAGGTGTGGTTCCAAAAGCACTTGCAAATCTCCACGTTTGTAATCAAATTGTGGGCTTTGTAAATGTGAGCCTGGATCAATGCTTGGCCAAAAATAAAAATGGCAGGTGGGACTATGGAAGTTGTAGTCAGTAATCTGTGGAATAGTACACCAAAATTAGTCAGTGTCTTCTGGAGAAAGGGGAAAAAAGAAAGAAATTGGAGATTCAGAAAAGACCTAAGGGGCAACTTTATCACACAGGGGGTGGTACGTGTATGTAATGAGCTGCCAGAGGAAGTGGTGGAGGCAGGTACAATTGCAACATTTAAGAGGCATCTGGATGGGTATATGAATTGGAAGGGTTTGGAGGGTTATGGGCCGGGTTGCAATTGGGTTGGGATATCTGGTCGGCATGGATGGGTTGGACTGAAGGGTCTGTTTCCATGCTGTACATCTCTATGATTCTATATCTTTCCCGCTCATCCTAAACCTATGCCCTCTAATTTTGGACTCCCCCACCCCAGGGAAAAGACCTTGTCTATTTATTCTATCCATGCCCCTCATGATTTTATAAACCTGAATAAGGTCATCACTCAGCTTCCAACACTTCAGAGAAAACAGCCCCAGTATTTTCAGCTTCTCCCTATAGCTCCAACCCTGCAATCTTGGTAACATCCCTGTAAATTTCTTCTGAACCCATTCAAGAGATTCACAACACCAGAACATACCAGTTTGGACTGAGATTTGCCACCTGGGTCAACGTGGTCTCAGCCTTCCGATGTACATCACAGCAGTGTAGGGATAAGGCTTTGTCATATCTCCCAGTGTAATTGCCACCATTATCTCTGATACCTCACAGTCACTCTATACTTCTGCTACTGTATTCACCTCTCACCAATGCTCGTGCTCCAGCACCTTTACTGTTAAATGCAACATGTTTTTGTTTTTGCTGCTGTTTACCTACTATTTACTATCTATGCTATTTAACTATGTGATCTGCCTGTATTGCTTGCAAGACAAAGCTTTTCACTGTGCCTCAGTACACGTGACAGTAAATTAAATTCAATTCAATTTAATTCCCTCACTTGCTCTCACCGATATCAACCTGTGCTACTAACCATCCTTGGACTCTGTGCTGCCTACTCACTCACTCAAGCCATCTCATTTTTACCCCACCTCCTCCAATTCTAATAGCTGTGCCATCCATTTTCATCTCCCTTAATACCTTTCTCTTTCTCAATCCAGGAGGAAACAGTCTACGTGGGGCAGAAGTAGTCACGAAGGGTGGTAGGCTGACTGACCTTTAGCTTCTCACTCCTTGCAAGTAGAGGATCCTGACCCTAACAACCCTGAGTGGTTGACTAACAGTATCCAAGCCTCTGAACTGGTATCAGAGGCTGCCATTAACTTCCTAGGCTGAGACTCCCTGACTGACGCTGTCTCCCTTAACTTAACTCAGAACTAATGACATAATCATGACAAGCTCTGTGGCTATGTTGGCTGCTCTAAATGGCATGTACAGTACAGTAGCAGCATTGCGAGCTTGGTATTTCTGGCTAATAGGGCAAATGTAAAAGGCAAGGCAATGCATAGCAGGGTGCTGTGAGCAACCAGGTAGGTTCACAGTGAGCTTTTGAGTGAGATGCTGCCGTCATTAAATTGTTTGATTGATGATTAAACCGTTGTCAAACATGATAGTGAGAAACAGAAGAGTCATATTCAACTTGAAACATTGACTCTGTTTTCGCTTTCTATATTGGTAGATCTGCTGAGTATTTCTAGTATTTTAATTTTTTTGAGATTTCAGCACTGTATTTTGCTTAAATTTTAGCAAACATAAGTTCCTCTCTAGGAGGTTCTTCAAACTTCCCACCAAAATTACACTGGGAACAACAGTCGGACCGCTTGTGTAAATTTATGGTCTTTTCTTTCCTGAATCTCCAATTTCTTTCTTTTTTCCCCTTTCTCCAGAAGACACTGACTAATTTTGGTGTACTATTCCACAGATTACAGACTACAACTTTCATAGTGAATAATTCTATCGTGCTGAGTGTAGCTAAGAAATGGTTAATTAAGGAAGAGGAGGTTGAAATCAGTTGGGCTTTCCATATCTAATCACTATAAAGTGATCCTGACTGGAAAGTGCAAATGCTGTTTGAGGATATTTTTATTTTTGGCCAAGCATTGATCCAGGCTCACATTTACAAAGCCCACAATTTGATTACAAAGGTGGAGATTTGCAAGTGCTTTTGGAACCACACCTCAGAATCATGTCTTCAGTAAATGACACAAAGCTTATTTCCAAAAAAAATTTCTGTTTTACTTAAGTAATATTTAGATAACAATAAGTAATGCTTCTAGCAGCTTAGGTGATATCCTTATGAGGTAAAGTTACCCAATGTTTGTGTCTCATTGAGTTGACATCATATGTAAGTGAAGCAATGCTGACTTGCAAAACTATGACACAGGTCTCGTAATAGACTGGACATGACTAATCACTCCTGCTTTATTTCTATGAAAAAAATTTATATATAAAGCTAAATTACTTGTAATTATCACAGTAAACATTGGCAAAAGGATACTGTACATCAGAGGGTACAGCTGATCCAATAATAACTAAGGAGATTACCACGATCTTCAGTTAAGTAAGTACAAGTAAGTACAAAGAAAGTTGAAACTTTATTGCTGGAACAGCACAGCAGGTCAGGCAGCATCCAGGGAACAGGAGATTCGACGTTTCGGGCACAGGCCCTTCTTCAGGAATGAAGAAGGGCCTAAGTACAAAGAAAGTCTTACTCCACATAAAAATGTAAATCACTTTCTCTGATTGTGGATGACCCTAGGAGATTGGGTAATATCCATGCAGAGGTAAACAGAATATAGTCTGTGTTTTTGCATCAGCTTTATTATCTTCATTGTTTAAAGGAAAGAACTTAGTTACAAATCCCTTCTTCAAGTATATGCTGATTCCCTTAGAGAAAGTCTCTTCAGGTGTGAGTAAAAGAAAAGGCAGAGCCAGTAAATCAGATCGTCTCGATCTTTGTGACAATGACATTCCATGAGTTCCTCACATTCGTGTTAGTACAGGAAACTGCACTCGGGGATTTATGGTTTGTCATACAGAAAAGATGCCCTGAGTTATCTTTTGAACCCAGTGTAGCCCTGGAATAGGGAGCAATTTGGTCAGACATAAGTAGGACCAAATGGTAGTTCGAGTTAGACCTGGTAGTAAATAGCTAAACTACATCTTATGCTTTGCTTTAATAATTATGTAAGTATAACTTTTTTTTTCCCTTTTCTTTTCATTCTTTTTGAACCTTTAACAGCTAACCCAGCTGGTGCGGTAAGGTGTTCTGATTCACCACCAATGTAGCAGATGGATATATATATAATCCCTTCTGATACATTTTTATTTGCTTCATTCAATGCTCATCACCAGCAGAAACTTACAATAAACTGTTGCAGAAAAGTCCTCTTCTTCTAATCCAGAGTATGTTGGTACATTCTACCAATAGTTTTATCATTTTACATTGGAGAAGATGCTGTTTAGATGAATATGTGAAAAGTACTGTCAATAAATGTCACAGTTGATATAATAAAAATGCATCCTGTCATTTGGCAGATAACTGGTAGAACATGTGGGGGCGGATTGCCCAGCAGACGTCAGTGGGAATCCAGATCTTTGTGGGTGCAAAATATTGTTTAAATAGAAATGGCTATCTACCCATTTTAGTGAGTATTTCAGTTCACTTCATCAATTCATCCAGATTGCCTGTCCAGCAGCACATCAGACCAGGGGTCAGGAGCTATGGTTATTTTTGTGGGGTATGATTGAGCCCAACTGTTCCTCCTGACCCAGAAAAAATAAATTTTTCCTATTGATTTTTGAAGGCTCCTGTTTCTTGGCCAAAAGGTTCTTCTCAGCAGGGATTCAATGGAGGACGTTGCATTCTCTAAATCACCTGGATGCTATCTATTCAATAGAAGAACAGTTTAATAAGGACATCCCTCCCTCAACTGCACCAGTTCTTGCTCTGCCCAGCTGTCAAGATGGGATACTACCTCAGCGGCCAAGCCTCTGACTCAGCACCACCCTCCTGACCTGTCCATCGTCTTTCCCATCTATCCGCTTCACCCTCCTCTCCAACCTATCACCTCCTCCCCACATTCATTTACCTATTGCATTCCCAGCTACCTTCCCCCTAGCCTCAGCACCCCCTCACATTTATCTGTCAGCCTCTGGTCCACAAATTTCATTCCTGATTAAGGGTATGTGCCCAAAAACTCAATTCTCCTGCTCCTCAGATGTTACTGACCTGCTGTGTTTTTCCAGCACCAGACTCTTGACTCTGATATCCAGCATCTGTAGCCCTCACTTTCTCCCAATTTACAAGAAATGCCAATTCAAAGGAAAAACAGATGTATAATGCATGAATGGAGAGTGCTGATTGATTCACAAGTGGACTCTGATTTGTAGAGGCATTGCCATTGTAGCAACTAGGCAAACATTGGCAGTTAACTGCCAAACCTTGTTTAAATTGTAAAGCGAGCAATTCCACTCTGCTTGGTCAAGGTGTGAGTAGTGAAACAATCACAAGTTCAGCATCGGCAATGCTTGTTGTATGCCATACTGCCATATATTGGAAGTTACAGGTGTTAACACTCACTCAGTGTGATGAAAGGTATGTCATATATAGTCTGTCATATATAATCATCAGTTTTGGAATTTGAATATTTTAAAAAGAGACATAGATAGTTGTGAGTTAGTGCTATGAACGTTTTTGTTTTAAAGATCAGAAAACCATGAGAAGTAACCTTATTAAAACATGCAAGATTCGGAGGGGCTTGACAAGCTAGATACAGAAAAGAAGTTTCCGCTTGTGGGAGAAGCTAAGATCAGAGAGAATAATCCGAGAATAAGGTGTCACACATTTAGACCAAGATGAGGAGGAATTTCTTCTCTCAGGGGGTTGTCAATCTGTGAAATTTGTTTTAACCATAGAGGGCTGTTGAGGCTGGGTCATTGGAGGCTGATATATGCAGATTTTTAATCAGTGAAGGAATCAAGTGTTTTGAGGAAAAGGCAAGAAAGTGGACTTGAGGATTAAATCAGAATGCATGCAGTATAAAGAGTAAGGTAAATGAGCTTGTGGCGCAGATCAAAATTAGCAGGTATAATATGGTGGGCATCACAGGGACGTGGCTGCAAGGGGATCAGGATTGGGAGCTGCATATTCAAGGACATACATCATATCGAAAAGATAGGGAGGTGAGCAGAGGGGGTGGGGCTGCAGGATTAGTAAGAAGTGAAATTAAATCAAGAGTAAGAAACAAAGGAGGGTCAGATGGTGTAGAATCTGTGTGGGTACAGGCCTCCAAACAGTAGTCGGGAGCTGGCGTGCAAGATATATCAGGAGATGGAAAAGATGTGTAGGAAAGACAAAGTTACAGTGGTCATAGGGATTTCAATATGCAGGTGGACTGGAAAAATCAGGTTGGTAGGGGATTGTAAGAAAAGGAATTTGTGTATTGTCTCCAAAATGTTTTTTTGGAGCAGCTTGTGGTGGAGCCCACTAGAAACAGGCAATACTGGATTTAGTCTTGTACAGTGAGGCAGACTTGATAAGGGAGCTTAAGGTGATGGAACCCTTAAGAGGCAATGATCATAACATGATTGAATTTACTCTGCAATTTGAGGGGGAGAAGATAGAATCAGAAGTAACGATATAAAGGCAACTACAGAGGCATGAGGGAGGAGCTGGGTAGAACTGATTGGGAGAGGAGCCTAGCAGGAAAGACAGTAGAAAGCAATGGCAGGAGTTTCTGGGACTAATTCAGGAGACGCTGCAGAGATTCATTTCAAGGAAAAAAGAAAGCATGGTACAGGGAGGATGAGGCAACCATGGCTGACTAGGGCGGTCAGGGATAGCATAAAAGCAAAAGACAAAGTATAAAATATGGCAAGAGGCAGTCGAAAACCAGAGGATTGGGAAGCTCACGAAGACCAACAGAGGGCAACAACAAAAAAATAAGGAGGGAGAAGGTTTAATGAGGGTAAGCTAGCCAGTAATATAAAAGGAATACTGTAAGAGTTTCTTTTGGTATATAAAGGGCAAAACAGAAGCAAAAATGGACAGCGGGTCACTGGAAAATGATGCTGGAGAGATAGTAGTAGGGAACAAGGAAATGGCTGAGGAACTGAATGGTCTTCATGATGGAAGATATGTGTAACATCCCCAAAATTGAAGAGAGTGAGTGGTCAGAGCTACGTATGGTGGCCATTATCAAGGAGAAGGTGCTAGAAAAACTGAATGGCCTGAAGGTGGATAAATCACCTGGATCAGATGGATTACACTCCAGAGTTCTAAGGGAGATAGCTGAAGAGATAGTGGAGGCGTTAGTGGTGATCTTAAAGGAATGCTAGAATCAGGGAGGGTCCCAGAGGACTGGAAAATCGCTAATGTGACACCCCGTTTAAAAAAGGGAGTAAGGCAAAAGATGTAAAATTACAGGCCGATTAACCTATCCTCGGTCGTTGGTAAGATCCTGGATCCATTGTGAAGGATGAGATTTCTGAATACTTGGATGTGTATGGTAAAACAGGGCAAGGTCAGCAAGGTTTTGTCAAGGGGAGTTTAGGCCTGACAAATCTGCTAGAGTTCTTTGAGGAAGTAACGAGCAGTTTAGACTAAGGAGAGCCAATGGATGTTCTCTACCTGGACTTCAAAGAGGGCTTTGACAAGGTGCCGCACAGAAGGCTATATAGATAAGGGCCCATAATATCAGAGGCAAGGTGTTAGCATGGATAGAAGCCTGGCTGTCTGGTAGAAAGCAGAGAGTGGAGATAAAAGGATCTTTCTCAGGATTGCAGCTGGTGACAAGTGGTGCTCCACAGGGTGCAAAGTGTTGGGACCACAACTTTTCATTTTATACAATAACGAAGAAGGAACTGAGGGTATTCTGGCTAAGTTTGCAAATGGTACAAAGATAGGGACAGAGACAGGTAGCATTGAGGAGTTGGGGAGGCTGCCAAAGGATTTGGACAGGTTAGGAGAATCAGCAAAGAAGTGGCAGATGGAGTACAACATGGGAAAGTCTGAGGTTGTGCACTTTAGTAAGAAGAATAGAGGCATGGACTATTTTCTAAATGGGGAGAAAATTCAGAATTCTGAAATGCAGAAGACTTGGAAGTTCTCTCAAAGTAAACTTGCTAGTTGAGTCTGTAGTTGGGAAGGCAAATGCAATGATAGCATTTATTTTGAGAGGACTTCAATATAAAAGCAGGGATGTACTTCTGAGGTTCTATAAGACTCCAATCAGACCACATTTGGAGTACTGCGAGCCGTTTTGGGCTTCATATCTCAAGTAGGATGTACTGGCCCTGGAATATATTCAGAGGAGGTTCACGAGAATGATACCAAGAATAAAAAGCTTAACATCCAAGGAATGTTTGAGGACTCGGTTTATGCTCAATAGAGTTTAGAAGGATGACGGGGGATCTAATTGAAACATACAGAATACTGAATGGCCTGGATAGAGTGGATGTTGGGAAGATGTTTCCATTGGTAGGAGAGACTAGGACCCGAGGGCACAGCCTTAGAGTAAAAGGAAGACCTTTTAGAATGGAGATAAGGAGAACGTTCTTCAGCCAGAGAGTGGTGAATCTATGGAAATCATTGCCACAGAAGGCTGTGGAGGCCAGGACATTGAGTACAGTTAAGACTGAGATAAATAGGTTCTTGAGTATCAAGGAGATCAAGGGTTATGTGAAGAAAGCAAGAGAATGGGGTTGAGAAACTTATTAGCCATGATTGGATGGTGGAGCAGACTGGATGGGCTGAATGGCCCAATTTCTGCTCCTATATCTTATGGTCTTATTATCAGATCAACCATGATCTCAGTGAATGGGGGAACATAAAAAAAAAAGTTGAATGGCTTAGTCCTGCTCTTATGTCTATGGTCTTATGGTCATTTTGGAACAGTAACCTCCTAAATGCTCCAATTTCAAAAAGTGATATGACTGCAGTCAAGGTACCCTCTGCTGTTAATGAAGCAAAATGTTTATACATTTGTGTTTTTGACAGACTGAGCAAACAGAACAATGCCATTAGGTTTCTTTTATTCCAGTTCAAAAGTAAGTTCGTTCAGAAGGGAAAAGGTTTTCCCCTAGCAAGAGTTTTATCCTGTTCCATTCGGAGGATTCAGGAGCAATGTTGATTTACAATACGGTGGCACAGTGGTTAGCACTGCTGCCTCACAGCGCCAGAGACCCGGGTTTAATTCCCGCCTCAGGCGACTGACTGTGTGGAGTTTGCACGTTCTCCCCGTGTCTGTGTGGGTTTCCTCCGGGTGCTCCGGTTTCCTCCCACAGTCCAAAAATGTGCAGGGGTCAGGTGAATTGGCCATGCTAAATTGCCCGTAGTGTTAGGTAAGGGGTAAATGTATGGGTGGGTTGCGCTTCGGCGGGGCGGTGTGGACTTGTTGGGCCGAAGGGCCTGTTTCCACACTGTAAGTAATCTAATCTAATCTAATCTAATCTTGTATAATAAATTTACATGCTGCGTTAAGGACCGTCTGCAGTCCCAAATGACTATGTACTACATTAACAAATTAAACGAAAGGTTAAATATATGATCTATCAAGTTAGATTTCATTCTGAGATCCAACTTGTCCTGTATTACCAGAAGCTAGGATCATAACAACAGAGCCCGTTTCTTTGTAGAAAGCAGGAACTTGTACACACATTGCATCTGTTTCAACTCAAAAATAAGGTGAATTCCATTCTCTGCTTCCATCAGTCAGCAATTTCCTCCTACACAGCAGAAATGGTTTTGTGTTTCTTGTGAATTGTCTTGACGAATGCAAGGTAAAAAGTTTCAACAAGATGTACCTTTTTCCAGCAGTATTCAAGTCCTGCACTACCAACTATCACTTAATTATTGTAGATGTAAAATCAAAGATGTATTGCGCATTTGAACAGTTTGATTGTTAGACAAGTCACATAATAATGCTCATATCAGTAGCAAAAGTAACTAATGCAAATTAAACTAAGTGTTCTTTAAATGAGCAGGCGATCTAAATCTGCATAAATTTGCAGCAGTGACTTGGTTTCTAAAAGAGGTTTTGATTTATTGCCTCCAGTATTGACTGTTCCTGAAAATGTACGTCACTTATAATCCCATGTCCCCATCTCCAACCACAAGTTTCGGGAGATCGTGAATATTTTTATAACTAAGACTTCTAAATGATGAATTTGAAACCAACAGAGGTACATTGGACAATTATCTCAGGGAAAACACAGATGGGAAGCTGTATACAAATGCAAATTAGGACCTCCACTGACTGCAAACCTTGATTACAATGTTCATGTAGAGGTAAGGTTTTCAAAAACAAGCTGGGAATATATAACACTTTCAACATGGCATTTAAAGGTGGTGTAGTCCTATCCCTCTCTATCACTGCAATTTTAGCCAGTGCCATAACCTTTTTGCAAATCTCCATTGTTTAATCCCCGAATCCCCACTCCTCTTATTCTATCACAGCCTTCAGAAATCTAAAACATAGGATTCCCTAAGTTAACTAAGACCTTTTTATACCCGTGATAACATACGTACAGTTAGTGAGCCAACCATGACTCAGTTGGCAGCATATTCATTTGAGTCATGAGATTTGGGATTCAATTCAAAAAGAAGTCTGTATAAAACTCTAGCTCGCTCTCAAATTACTCGGTCTCTCTCTGGGCACCACATTTTGGGAAGGTGTATGCATCAGAAAGGTTGCAGAAAAAAATCATGGGAATGGTTGCAGGGATGAGGATAAATAGAGAACCTTGGAGCAGTGACAGCATGAAGGGATGAAGGATCCTAGGGATAATGGTAAGTAGTTGTGGAGGGTAGTGGAAACACTGCATGAACTCCCTGAAAGCTGCCCTAATCAAATGCAACATCCCCATCAACACATAGGAATTACTTACCCTAGAATGCACAAACTGGAGAAGCAGCATCATGAGGGTGGCAACTTTGAATGTCACTGTGTGGTGCACGTGAAGGCCAAGTGCAGGCATGAAACAAGAGCGCAGAATCCAGAACATCCTACCCTCTTGCTTCAAACACCACCTGCTCCACCTGTGGCACAGTTTACAGCTTTAGACACAACAGAACACACTCACTCTGCCAGAGAGTAAGTAAGTCATCCTCATCCCTGAGGGACTGCCAAAGTCGTCGTCATCTGAAGAGGAAAAACTTGTACAGCTACAGGGAAAAGGTGGGGAACTGGGGCCACAGTTCTTGTGGAGAACCAGCACATACATGAAGGACCAAGATACTAGGAACAAAGAACGATACAGCACAGAAGCAGGCCTTTTGGCCCTCCAAGTCTGCACCAACACGTTTTACCTTTCCATGCTAAAACTGTCTTCACTTACAGGATCTGTATCCCTCCATTCCCTTCCTATTCATGTACTTGTCCAAGTGTTTCTTCAATGCTGCAGTTGTGTCTGCTTCCACCTCCTCTGGCAGCGGATTTCAGACACTCACCACCCTTTGTGTGAAACACTTGCCTGACACATCTCTTTTCAACTTCCCCCCTTGACCTTGAATCTGTGTCCCTTAATAATTGACCCCTCCACCCTGGGAAAAAGCTTCTTACTATCCACACTCTCCATGCCATTCACAATCTTATAAACTGCTATGAAGTCACCTCTCAGCCTCCTGTGTTCCAATGAAAACAAACCCAGTCTATCCACACTTTCCTCATAGCTAAAGTCCTCCATACCAGGCAACATCCTAGTAAACCTTTTCTGTACCCTCTCCAAAGCATCCACTTCCTTCTAGTAGTGCAGTGACCAGATCTGTATGCAATATTCCAAATGTGGCCTAACTAAAGTTCTATAAAGCTGCAACATAGCTTGTCTATCTTGTCCCTGACAGTCTTTTCCAATAATTTCCCTACCACCGACATGAGATTCAGAGGCCTATAATTTCCTGGATTATCCCTGTTACCCGTCTTAAACAACAGAACAACATTCACTAATCTCCAGTCCTCTGGGACCTCACCTAGGGCCAAAGAGGATACAAAAATATCTGTCAATGCTCCAGCAAATTTGTTCTCTTACCTCCCTCAACATTCTAGATAGATCGCATCAGGACCCAGGGACTTATCAAAGGTAATACCTTTTAAGATGCACAACACCTCTTCCTTTATAGTAACAACTTGGCTTAGAAATTTAACACTCCCCTCCCTGAGATCATCCTCCACCAATTCCTTCTCTTTGGTGAATACTGACACAAAGTATTCGTTTAGAACCTCATCTACCTCTTCTGGGTCCAAGTCCACACATAGATTCCCTCCTCTGTCCTTGTGTGGGCCAACCCTTTCCCTGGCTGCCTTCTTGCTTTTTATATCTGTATAAAAAGCTTTCGAATTCTCCTTAATCCTGTTTGCTAATGACTTTTCATGACCCCTTTTAGCCTTTCTAATTCCTTATTAAATTTATTATCTATATTCCTTATATACTTCAAGGGCTTTGTCAGTTCCCATCCTCTCAGACCTTATGTTTGCTTCAGTTTCCTTTTCAACCAAAGTCATAACATCCCCGGTCATCCAAGGTTCACATAACTTGCCGCACGTATCCTTCATTCTCACAGGAACGTGCCATTCCTGAAATCTTATCAATTGCCATTTGAAATACTCCCATATGTCTGATGTGGATTTACCCTCAAAACAGCCACCTCCAATCAACATTCTCCAGTTCCTGCCTAATATTATTGTAGTGTGCCTTCCCAAAATTTAACACCTTCACCCGAAGACTGCTGTTATCCCTATCCGTGATGATCTTAAAACACACTACTATCGTCGCTATTTCCGAAATGCTCCCCCTCTGAAATTTCACTCACCTGGCAGGGCTCATTTCCCAAAACCAGGTCCAGTATAACCCCTTCCCTGATTGGATTGTTTTCACACTGTGTCAAGAAACCCACGTGAATGGTCCTTACCAATGCTGCCCCATCCCAGCCCCTAGCACACAGTGAGTCCCAGTCAATATAGCAGAAATTAAAATCACCCACCACAACAACCCTGCTGTTTTTACATCTTTCCAAAATCTATCTATATATTTTCTCTGCTATCTCCTGCTGGCGGTTGGGAGGCCTATTGTTTACCCCCAGCCTTGTGATTTTACCTTTCGTATTCCCCAGTTCTACCCATACTGCCTTGCTGCACAAGTCCTCTGATGTATCCTCGCTCAGTACAACTGTGAGCTACTCCTTTACCAGTATTGCAACTCCCCCTCCCCCACCACTTTTACATTGTTTTCTATCACACCCAAAACATCTAAATCCTGGGACATTTAACTGTCAGTCCTGTCCTCCCTCAGCCAATTCTCCATAATGCAATAACGTCGTAGTTCCAAATTTAAACTAAAACTCTGAATTCATCTACCTTGTCTGTTATACTTCTCGCACTGAAACACCTGCATTTTGAACCACCTCCCCTGCTCGTTTCTCTGCCTGTTCTTGTTCTTCTTAGTCATGTTTGCCTTGCGTTCTATTTCTCTCTCAATTTCTGCATCTACTGACCCACTCCTCTGGCTCCCATCTCCCTGCCACACTTGTTTAAACCCTCCCCAACCACTTCACCAAGTATCCCCCCCAATGACATCAGCTGCGGTCCTGCTCAGGGATAACCCATCCAGTTTCTGCAGGTCCCATTTGCCCCAGAACCGGTCCCAATGTCCCACAAATCTGAATCCCTCCCCCCACAATCTTTTTAGCCACATGGTCATCCAAGATATCTGCTGTTTCTGTCATTTCATCAGTTCGTGATACTGGTAGTAATCGTGAGATAACTACCTTTGAGTTCCTACATTTCAACTTTTTTCTTAGTTCTTTATATTCTGCTTTTAGGACCTTATTTTTACCCATGTCATTCGTACCAATGTGTACCATGACCACTGCTGTTCACCCTCTTTCTCCAGAATGTCCTGCAACCATTCAGAGACATCCAGGACAGTAGCATCAGAGAGGCAACACACCATCCTGAAGTCTCATTTGCGGCCACAGAAATGCCTATCTATTCCCCTTACAATTGAATCCTCTATAAATATCGTGTTTCTACACCTATTTCCCCCTCCCTCTGCAGCAGAACCAATCATGGCACCATGAATTTGGCTGCTATTCTCCCTGAGAAGTCCTTTCCCCTCAGCAGTATCCAAAGTAGTCTATCCGTTTTGCAGAGGAATAGCCACAGGAAATTCCTGCCCTGCCTGCTTCGCCCTCCTGGTGCTCACCCATTCCTTCCCTGCCTGTGAAGTCTGAGTCTGCGGTGTGACCACCTCTTCTATATGTGCTATCCAGCCTCACGAATGCTCCACAGTGTACACAGACGCCGCTCCAACTCCAAAACTCAGGCTTCCAGGATCTACAACTGGAGACATTTCTTGCAGACATGCAGTTCCTGGGCACTGGAAATGTGCCCAACTTTCCACATTGAACAAGAGGAGCAGATTACGATTTGGAGCTCTCCTGCCATACCTTCCCCCCTTAAGTCAATTAACTTAATCAATCCTTATAATGTCACATACCTTTAATGCTAACTTGAAACTTTTGATGCTCTCTGCTCTGATGACCACTTCTCAAAACTTATCTGTCACTCACCAACAACAGTTTCCAGAAATTGTTTAGGCTTACACTCTGGAACTCTTGTTTTTGGTGAGAGGAGGAAGGAGGGCTGCAAACATTAGAGTGATGTAATGTTTAGGGCTGACCATTCCTTAACAGCAGGTTCGTCCATGATACCCTTCACACCCAGGCTGACTGCAAAGTCCATTCCCAGAATGCCAATGAGCAATGTCTCTGCACCCTCTGTTGGATTTATTTCTGCATTTATAAACATTCTGTGGTTCTAAGTCTTACTCCTGAACTTAAGCAAGAAAATCCACACTAGTCCTCCAGTGCCGTTCTGGGGAAGTGTTAAATTGCCATTTCTCAATGAAACCTAAGCCAAGGGCCTTTCCACCCTCGCAAGTGGGCAGAAAAAACTCAGCAGCACTACTCTGAAGAGGAGGGAAGGTACCTGTGTGTCCTGGCAAATATTTATCCTTTTATCAACATTTCCACAATGGATCAAGTGGTCATCAACACAATGTTGCTTGTGAAAGCTTGTGGTGAGCCATTAGCTACTGTGTTTCAAAAGTACATCAATGGTTGTAAAGTGCTTGAGTAATCTGGTGGCTGTGAGATGCACTACATAAATGCCAATAAATGCATTATATCAATACAAGCTGTTTTGTGAAATAATCATATTATGGATTGAGAATAAGAAAGTAAAACTAGCGTTTAACAACAATTTCGATGAGGTAATAACCCATTGAATACTTGCCAGCCATACTGTTAATGAATACTTAATGAAGTCATGTAGAATTCTTCTATGTTAAATCCCTGGAACTCCCTATGTAACAATACAGTGGGAATATCTTTACAAAACGATTTGCAGATATTCAAGAAGGCTCCTCATCACCCCCTTCTCTAGGCAGACTCAGGCTAGGTAATAAATAATGGCCTTGCCAGTGATGTGCATAAACAAGAAAGGATTTTAATCAAACCTTTGCTCAATAATTTGCATTTTGCAAATTATAATGCAGGGATCATCCAATGTGCTTTGGAAAGAGAAATTATATTTTGTTTGGGACACTTTATTGGGACATTTCCTTTGCTAAATGTTCCTTTAAAAACTTAGGTTTATTTTGGTTTTGGATTGAAGGTGTTGCAGTTTGAAGTTTCCTCATCAGCTTTTTAGATGATTTTCACACTTGTGTCTACTTTGTTGAGGAAAATGAAGAAGAGAGTTGGTGCAATCATGGCTTTGTTTGACCCTAGTCTTTGCTGAAGTAGCATTTGTGGTAGGCCTTTTTGATCTTCAAAGCATGTAAGAAAATCCTTCACTAACACCAGGCTCATTCAGAAAGGTACATAACACTTCCGGAGACTTTGTTAGGCACCACCTGAAGACAAAGCTGAAGCATCGGAGGGAAAGCTCCACCCATCTACACAGATTGCAAAGCACCACTGTCTCACATGTGACAGAATCAAAGGATCATCACTGGAGTTATCAGCCATTTTAGAACTGATCAAGCCAAAGGAAAAGTAAATCAGCCTCGATCCCAAGGGGCTAAAGAATAGGTCATTATATTCTCTTCCATACTTCAATTATTTTGAGTTATTAATGAAGATAGGCATCATTATACAACATCAACAATGCTTTTCTCTCTCTTCTGATCAGACACACAAAAAAAGCTATTTTGATTAGAAGAACCAGGGACTTAGACTGCTAGTATGATTATTGCCTGCATATATGAAAGAATTATTACCTGCTGATCAGCTCAACATAAGAATTACCCCAAGGAGTGAACAATCACTTCCCAAACAATGGAGCAGCAACAGCAGTTTCGTCTATAACTCATTTGGGAATTGCAAATCTCATAGCCTGCAAAGAACTACAGTTCCTAAAATAGTGTGTACAATATCTGTAAGGTGCTGATCCAAAGATAACAGTTGCAACTCTCACTTGCTAAAAAGAAATGCCCAATTGTAGCTTCACATGAATTGTGTAAGAAGCAATTACATAGAAATAAATTAATGTCTGGACAAACTGAATTGATTAATGAGGTATGGTATAATAATGACAGAATGCTGTGAACTGTGTAGTGCATTTTGGAATTGCATTGTGATATTGCATAATAAACTTAAACAAGTATTGGCTGATGACAACTAGTGTTTTGCCTGTAATGGTAAACAAAATTGAAAGCTTCTATATTAATCAGGGTGAGTGAATGCAGCAAAGAAGCCCTCGCACAGTTGTTGCATGGTTGAGAACTACCTGCAACATCCTTCTTCTATTATATGATGCATATTATCAAATAAAACTGTTCCCTAAGGTGAGAAACACTGTCAACAAATACATTTTTCTTGTCTGCTTAGAACAATTCTGCACATAGATTATTCCTGAAAGCTATGTATGTTATGCAAAATGCCAATGTCTACATTAGATATTTTTTGTATGTTGATATTTTTGATGAATCAATTATATAGATAATGCTCATCCTTGACTATTCTGTCATTTTCAATGAGTATATAGTATTATGGTCTGTTGTTATGGTTTTCTATATTCTTGGTGCTAGTCTTCATATCTTTCAGATTTACATCCAATATTTAGCTTCTGTTCTCGCTGCATAGCTTTTCAATTTTTTTTGTTTCTATACCTCTGTATTTCTCTCTCTTCCCATCACACTCTCTTCTTTTGTATCAATGTTTCTTTTTCTTTCAGCATCCTGCCTTCTGTCCCTAACTACCTATTGTAAGCAGTCCTCAGATTGCAAAAGAGTTCAGATCACAAGTCCATTCGCAGCTCCTGGGGTTTGGGGTCAGAACAGGGAAGTACAGGATAGTACCAGAGGGCCCAAGAGGTTAATTCTACACCAACAGCTAGGCCAATAGGTCAGCAGCTGACCTCCAGTGATGCACACAACAAAACATTAATCATTACTCTGTACTAATCAGATGATAGTTATTATTGAATAATTCCAACATGGTAAATACCAACTGATTGGGAGTCAACAGACTGAAATGAGAGCTAAAGATTTCTAGAAACCATTTCTAGAGAGGAACATAGCTCTGCCCCATGGCTCTGAATTAAAGGATAACCAGGCCCTTGTTCTAAAGTAGATCAGAGGCTAGATATATAATTCATAGAATCATAGAATCCCTACAGTGTGGAAATAGGCCATTTGGCCTAACAAGTCCACATCGACCCTCTGAAGAGTAATGCACCCAGACCCATTACTCTATATTTACCCCTGACAAAAGGAACCTAACCCACACATCCCTGAACACTATGGGCAACTTAGCACGCCCAATTCCAGGATTTTTACTGGTCTTTCAAAAAAATTGAGTTTTGCCATTCCATCAATGCCTCAGTCATATTAGACCGTCACTAGGGCCTGCAAATCCATGGTTCTTCCTGCAAACTCTCAACACAACCTTGGTTTAAATGTGCCACAGTATGATGGAAATTTAGTTGCAGTCTATTCACATGGAGGCCAGACCTAAAATCAAAAGGCCAAAAGTTGGCATACCCTGAATTTTGGATGCAATTCAAAACTTACCCATTATGGTTCCTTTGGAGGTAAGCAGCAAGCTACCAACTCACTTCTATCATTGTAGCTTGGAGATGAGCATCTGCTACCATTTTGGCTGCCTAGTCACAAGGCCAAGGGCCCAACAGCGTGACAAGTTGCCAAACGATCCAGTTTATGTCCAATTCTAGAAGACAGTCTAACCTCCTAAAGATCATAAGACACAGAAGCAAAAGTAGGCCATTCTGTCCATCAAGACTGCTCTGCCATCCAATGAGATCAAGACTGATCTGATAATCCTGCCCTTTCCCAGAGCCTTTCATTCTGTTATTGATGAAAAATCTGTCTATCACAGCCTTGAATATACTAAACAACACAGACTGGATATCCCTCCCCAGTAAAGAATTCCACAGCTTCACTACCTTTTGAGGACAGACACTCCTTATCGCTGTTTTAAATGTGTGACTCCTTATTCTGAGATTATAGACTCTTCCACAAGGGGAAACATTTCCACATCTACCCTGTGAAGCCCCCCAAAAACCTTGTTTCAATAACATCACCTCTTAGTCTTCTAAATTTCAATGAGTACAAGACCAATCTACTCAACCTCTGTCTGTGTGGAGTTTGCACATTCTCCCCGTGTCTGTGTGGGTTTCCTCCAGGTGCTCTGATTTCCTCCCTCAATCCAAAGATGTGCAGGTCAGGTGAATTGGCCATGGTAAATTGCCCTTAATGTCAGGGGTACATATGGGGAAATGGGTCTGAGTGGGTTACTCTTCGGAGGATCGATATGGATTTGTTGGGCCGAAGGGCCTGTTTCCATACTGTAGGTAATCTAATCTAATCTAAAATCACTCAGCAGTATTCCAAATTCCCAGCCAAAGCCTAAGGAGAAGTAATATAAAAAAATTCTCTGATGGTGCCACCTTCCACCAGGCTGTCTCTGACATGACCTTTCTCTTCAACCACAGATTCTCTTTCCCATCCCCATCCCCATGTTTTATTTACATGGATTTGCTGTTCAGCAAAGTTGACCTATTTCTGCTATTTATACCTACCACTAATACCTAAACTTCATCTCCAGTATCTTTTGCATCTTTCTCTGGCCACTCTTACCATTTGTTCCACTTGCTGCTCCTCTCCCTCAGTCCAGAGCATGTAAAATATAATTTTATATCCCTCTTCGGGTCCGAAGAAGAATCATACTGGACTGAAAATGTAAATGTAGTGTTCGTAATGAGGTCATCCAGGTGGACATCATTGAATATGAGTTCCCTGACTGGGGCTATTAATCAGGTCCAATCAGGGAGCCCTAGCTGACAGAAATGAACAGGAGTGGCAGAGGTTCTGTTCAGTCTGAGAGATGACTCTGAGGAAGCTGGATCAGTGTCAAAGACCCTCCTCCACCTCTAAATAGATGGTGACTTGGTGATGGGAGACCAGCCTCCATGAGGTCATTTCAGTTATTTCAACACCTGATGATATTCTCCAACCTTTTTTGAGACTTCCTCTTAAATTACAATACATAATCTCTTTGTGGACTTTCACTATGGGAAATATTGTTGCAGAATCCTTTCCCTCTTTATTACTTAATATATCCATAATTTTACCCATAGTAGATAAGTAAGCAACTGACATTTCAGGAGGAGGTTCATGCTCCTTGGAAAATAATGCCCATGCCACTTATTTGCCAACTGAATTATTCAATAAACTGAATTAGACAACTTTAAATTAAGAGCAGTAGATGTACTGAGCCTGATGCTAAAGGGCATTTTCTGTTGCTGAAAAGAAAAGCTTTAATTATTTAAGATCTAATGTCTGCACAGTGGATTTTCCATATTGCAGCTGCCATTTGCATCCATTTGAGATTGAATTTCAGAGAAAAGCAGTGAATACTAATTCTGCACATCTTCTGTGTTCACTGCTACACTTAGTTTGTTTTCGCTATGATAAATCAGACTAAATTTAAATCTTGGGCTTGAATGAAATTCAGATTAAATTTTCGCAGCACAATGGTTTCCAGCCTCATGTCAATTGCCTTTGGGAAATCTGAAAAAAAACATTAGATTGGCCAAGCAATGCCATGGATGAGACAACTGTAAATATTCATGATTTTAAGGTTGCAGGATGTGTAGAGTTTAGCACAAACTGGAAATAGGACACGACCAAGCTAAAATAGATGGTGACATGCCATCACAGAAATCCACAACAGTACAACTTTGGTTAGGATGATGATAGCACTGTGAGAAGAATTAAATTTCAGTGGACAGAATAATACAGGTCATTTGTGGAAGAAATGCACACAGTCTTAAGGAACAAAATGATATTGAAGAAAGTTAGAGAAGGTCATGTTTGAGATTTTTTGAGGGGTAGATAAGAGATGGGGGATTTGTGGCAGAAGATTTTTTTTCAATCTCAGTTGACATGGGTGGTTGGAGAGCCAATGGCTGGGTCAGTCCTCTGGACAGAAGGAGGTGTGTTTTACATATATGATGAACTGAGAGAGTTGGGAGTCGTTGACAGATAAAATAAAGACGACCAATTTCAGGACTAGGCCAAAGGTTGACTTATTGGTCAGACATGGAGATCGAATTTACTACCATTACTCTGCTTCCTGCACCCCCTTTACAACGGACCTAACAGCCAATGTGCTGTGATGTACTACCATCCTACTTTGTGACAGATATAGCAGATCAAAACTGGAAATCTATAAAACACTGTGGGCCAATGAGAAGCAAAAGAATGGTATTCAACTACAATCTGTAACCTAAAGCCTGATATACCTCTAACTTTACCATTACCTTTAAGCAAGGAGATCAGCAGGCATGCAAAAGATGAGATGCCAACCTGATAAAACAATATAAGACCACATGAGTGCTAATTAGGATGCAAAACAATTCTACACCAAATAGCTCTGCAGTCTTGCCCCATCTGGTCATGAATGGTGGAGTGGAGGTGGTTTCAGGAACTTGCCGATCTAAATAATGCGGTGCCCCCATTTCACGGCAAATGACAATGTCACATTTATAACCATCTTCAGCTAGAAATGCTGAGTAGTTAGTCCAACTTGACCTCATCTTGAGGTTCCCAACATTACAGGTTTCGGCTAACTGGATTCATTGACCACAAAGGCAAGTTATTTCAGCTATTATACTCGAAAGACAAGGCATACCAAATTGTTCCAGTACAGCTACAGCACTGACATCAACTGATAAACACGGAAAACTGTTCAGAAATGTCCTGTATACAATAGGAAGGACAAATAAGGAGGCTAATTAATGTCCGTCAGTCTACTTTCAATCAGATAAGTGATAGAACAGGTAATTGACAATACTATTAAGCAGCACTTGCTGACTAATAATACACTTATTAATGAACAGTTTTAGCATCCTGCAGGACGACTAAGCTGCAGATCTCATTACAATCTCGGATATGAAAATGATTACACTTGACATGAAGACTCCATGTTACCAAATGTGACATCAAGCAATCTTAATGAAACTGAAGTCAATAGGCATCAGCAGAAAATTTCCAATTGTTGGTGTTACACTTTACAAGAAAAAAGAATGGTTGTGGCAATTGGATGACACCAAAATTAGTTAGAACATCAATGCAGAAGATCTTAAGGGTAATGTTCCAGACCTGATCATTTTCAACTGCTTCATCAATGACCTTCATAAGATCAGAAATTGGAATGTTCAATGATGGAATATTTCACTGTGCTCACTTCCATTTTCAAGTCCTCAGATAATGAAGAAATCGATACCTGCATCAATCAGGTTTGGGATCATAATCCAACCTCTCACCCTCGGAACGTGCAGCCCTCCACTCCCTCCGTTCCAACCCCAACCTCACTGTCAAACCGGCAGACAAGGGAGGCGCGGTAGTAGTTTGGCGCACCGACCTTTACACCGCTGAGGCTAAATGCCAGCTCGCGGACACCTCCTCCTACTGCCCCCTCGACCATGACCCCACCTCCCACCACCAAACCATCATCTCCCAGACCGTCCATAACCTCATCACCTCAGGGGATCTCCCATCCACCGCCTCCAACCTCATAGTCCCACAACCCCGCACCGCCCGTTTCTACCTCCTGCCCAAAGTCCACAAACCTGACTGTCCCGGCCGACCCATTGTCTTAGCCTGCTCCTGCCCCACCGAACTCATCTCTGCATACCTCGGCACGGTCCTGTCCCCCTTAGTCCAAGAATTCCCCACCTACGTTCAGGACACCACCTACGTTCTCCACCTCCTCCATGATTTTCGCTTCCCCGGTCCCCAACGCCTTATCTTCACCATGTACATCCAGTCCCTGTACACCTCCATCCCCCATCACGATGGACTCAAAGCCCTCCGCTTCTTCCTTTCCCGCTGTACCAACCAGTACCCTTCCACTGATACCCTCCTTCGACTGATTGAACTGGTCCTCACCCTGAACAACTTCTCTTTCCAATCCTCCCACTTCCTCCAAATGAAAGGAGAAGCCATGGGCACCCGCATGGGCCCCAGCTATGCCTGCCTCTTCGTAGGATATGTGGAACAGTCCATCTTCCACAGCTACACTGGCACCACCCCGCACCTTTTCCTCCGCTACATCGATGACTGTATCGGCGCTGCCTCGTGCTCTCACGAGGAGGTTGAACAGTTTATCCACTTTACCAACACCTTCCATCCCGACCTCAAATTCACCTGGACAGTCTCAGACTCCTCCCTCCCCTTCCTAGACCTTTCCATTTCTATCTTGGGCGACTGAATCAACACGGACATTTACTATAAACCGACTGACTCCCACAGCTACCTCGACTACATCTCCTCCCACCCTGCCCCCCGTAAAAATGCCATCCCATATTCCCAATTCCTTCGTCTCCGCCGCATCTGCTCCCAGGAGGACCAGTTCCAAAACCGTACAACCCAGATGGCCTCCTTCTTCAAAGACCGCAATTTCCCCCCAGATGTGGTCGACGATGCCCTCCACCGCATCTCTTCCACTTCCCGCTCCTCCACCCTTGAGCCCCGCCCCTCCATTCGCCACCAGGACAGAACCCCACTGGTCCTCACCTACCACCCCACCAACCTCCATGTACAGCGTATCATCCGCCATCATTTCCGCCACCTCCAAACGGACCCCACCACCAGGGATATATTTCCCTCTCCTCCCCTATTAGCGTTCCGAAAAGACCACTCCCTCCGTGACTCCCTCGTCACGTCCACACCCCCCACCAACCCAACCTCCACTCCTGGCACCTTCCCCTGCAACCGCAAGAAATGCAAAACTTGCGCCCACACCTCCCCCCTTACTTCCCTCCAAGGCCCCAAAGGATATTTCCATATACGCCACAAATTCACCTGCACCTCCACACACATCATCTATTGCATCCGCTGCACCCGATGTGGCCTCCTCTATATTGGGGAGACAGGCCGCCTACTTGCGGAATGTTTCAGAGAACACCTCTGGGACACCCGGACCATCCAACCCAACTACCCCGTGGCTCAACACTTCAACTCCCCCTCCCACTCCACCAAGGACATGCAGGTCCTTGGACTCCTCCATCGCCAGACCATAGCAACACGACGGCTGGAGGAAGAGGGCCTCATCTTCCACCTAGGAACCCTCCAACCACAAGGGATGAACTCAGATTTCTCCAGTTTCCTCATTTCCCCTCCCCCCACCTTGTCTCAGTCAAATCCCTCGAACTCAGCACCGCCTTCCTAACCTGCAATCTTCTTCCTGACCTCTCCGCCCCCACCCCACCCTCACCTTGACCTCCTTCCACCTATCGCATTTCCAACGCCCCTCCCCCAAGTCCCTCCTCCCTACCTTTTATCTTAGCCTGCTGGACACACTTTCCTCATTCCTGAAGAAGGGCTTATGCCCGAAACGTCGATTCTCCTGTTCCTTGGATGCTGCTTGACCTGCAGCGCTTTTCCAGCAACACATTTTCAGTTGGGATCATAATGGCCAAGTAACAACCATACAACATACTTTCCAAGCAATGACTGCCTCTAACAAGGGAGAATCTAACACTTTCACTGACATTAAACTTCCCTAGTTCAAAATCCTGGCACTCTCTAACCAGCAGCATTGTGGGTATACTCACACCACACAACTGCTTCGATTGAAGACAGCTCACCAGCAATTAGTATGGTCAATAAATGTGACCTTGCAAATGATGCTCTTATCCAATGAATATAAAGGAAAAAGAAAAACGGCTGCCTGCCTCAGGTATAAACCAGACAAATATGCCAAACGGAGCATCTGTATCGCAGTGCAGCCTCCCTCAATGTGAGATGTTAAGGCACTCGTTTGAAGTCTGAAAATAGACGCTGTGCCATAGACTTTCCAGCTCCAGGTTTTTAATACTTTTTCAACCAATAAGCAAATTAAAATGTATCACTTGAATATAATTAGAGCGTTCAAGTTAATGCTTAAGAGTTGTCAGAGGCAGAACTAGTTCTTCACTCAAAAACAAAGATTTTAGCTATAATAACATGATATGCTTCCAGACATTAGCATCTTGTAATGATGTTAAAGGTTGCATTGCACATAATCACAAAACTTTGAGGATTGGATGGAAGTTGCATTTGAGGAAAATAAGCTTGGACAGGTATGAATATGGACATGAGGAATGAGGGTGACTGGATTGTTCTACAAAGAGCCAGCATACATTTGATGGGCTGAATGGTCTTATTTTGTACCACCCCAACTCTATCACTAATACAGAACTGAAGAAGAGTAATGCTGGACTCGAAACTTTAACTCTGTTTCTCTCTCCATAGATGCTGAGTTTCTCCAATATTTTTGTTGTTTTTGAAAAAAAAGTGCTTTTTGTTATATTAAAATGCATTAGTATCAAAGATCCACTTTAGGGCAAAAAATAAATAAATAATTTGATCAGTCCAAAATAAATTGGATGACAAATTGATATAATTAATAAGACAAGGAGCAATGACTCTTTCATAGATGAGGTGAAGTAACTGGTTCAAATAACGGGAACTGCACAACTACCGTTAACTATGCCAACAATTTTTCAGTGTAGTGGCAGCCTCAACAACAGGTCCAAAATATTAACAATAAATGAAACAGCCCAAGCTTACTGCACTTGCAAACTTGTGTCCCTGATCTCATGATTGAGCAACTGAATCGATGAAATGTCACAATCTGCAAATACAAACTCCTACCTAAATCAGGCATTGACATGAACCTTTATGAAAAGTTAAAAATGGTGCACTGGTAGTGTCTCTATCTCTGAACCAAAGGTGCAGGTTCAAGTTCCAACTGCTCCAGAAATGTGCAATAACATCGCTGAGCAGGTCAATTAGAAATATCTGCGCTGTCAGTCTCATATCAACTCTGCGTAAAAGCTTTTTGCTACATGTCACCTGCTGCTCTCTTCTTTGCCTTCTTCTTTAGCATCAATATTCTTTCAGTTTCCACAATACAGGTTTTAATTTTCACCATTAAGTTTATTTAATTTGGCTACAGTCTCTGACTAAAAGACAAATAGAAAGAAAGATTCCTCCACTGACTGCTGTATTACTATTTCCACTGTTCTTGTGTCAGTTAATGCACTCGTGTTAGATTCTGTTTGTTTCTTTAAATGGGATAACAGGTGTGTTCAGAGTCTTTCAGCAAACTATAAAAGCACCATAGGAAGACTACAATGATATTAACAAGCTTATAATCAAATGCCTGCACGCGAGAGAAAGATTTTGGAAAACATAAATCAATTTGCTCTAAAGGATGTTGAGCTTTCACTTTGTTGCTTCCTTTGCTGCTTTCCTTCTGAGCAGCATCAGTGTTGCAAGTCCCTAAAGCTATAGAAACATTAACAGATAACAACAGCACATTTTCACATAACGGGTTAGAGTCATAGAGATGTACAGCACGGAAACAGACCCTTCAGTCCAACTTGTCCACGCCAACCAGATATCCCAACCCAATCTAGTCCCACCTGCCAGCACCCAGCCGATATCCCTCCAAACCCTTCCTGTTCAAATACCCATCCAAGTACCTGTTAAATGTTGCAATTGTACCAGCCTCCACCACTTCCTCTGGCAGCTCATTCCATTCACGTACCACCCTCTGTATGAAGGAATTGCCCGTTAGGTCACTTGTATCTCTTTCCCCTCTCACCCTAAACCAATGCTCTCGAGTTGTGGACTCTCCTACCCCAGGGAAAAAAACCTTGTCTATGTGTCTTATCCATGCCCTTCATGATTTTATAAACCTCTACAAAGGTCACCCCTCAGCCTCCGACGCTCCAGGGAAAACAGCCCCAGCCTATTCAACCTCTCCCTATAGCTCAAATCCTCCAACCCTAGCAACATCCTTGTAAATCTTTTCTGAACCCTTTCAAGTTTCACAACATCCTTCTAAAAGGAAAGAGACCAGAACTGCACACAATATTCCAACAGTGGCTAATCAAGGTCCTGTACAGCTGCAACTTCCCAACTCCTATACTCAATACTCTGATCAATAAAGGAAAACATACCAAATACCTTCTTCACTATCCTATCCACCTGCGACTCCACTTTCAAGGAGGTATGAACCTGCACTCCAAGGTCTCTTTGTTCAGCAACACTCCCTAGGACCTTACCATTAAGTGTATAAGTCCTGTCAAGATTTGCTTTCCCTAAATGCAGCACCTCGCATTTATCTAAATTAAACTCCATCTGCCACTTTTCAGCCCATTGACCCATCTGCTCAAGATCACACTGTAATCTGAAGCAACCTTCTTTGCTGTCCACTAAACCTCCAATTTTGGATGTCATCTTCAAACTTAATAACTACACCTCTTAAGCTCACATCCAAATCATTTATATAAATGACGAAAAGTAGTGGACCCAGCACCGATCCCTGCAGCACTCCACTGATCACAGGCCTCCAGTCTGGAAAAAAATGGTTCTGAGGCATTTCTTCTTAGTCAGGTGCTTGAAACTGAGGATAACTTCCTCCACTCTAGTCCAATGAGTTCCAAGATGATTGAGGAGTCCAATGTACAATCTGCAGATACTGCCATATCTGAGCCAGGTGATGTTTGAAGGATTGAATTGATGGACTGTTTTCAGGTTACCTAATGCCCAAATAAACTTTTCCAAGTTAGTTTGACACAAACTGGGGTCACTGACTGGAGTCAGTGGCTATGTTTGACCTCTCTTGGAATGAATAAACAGCTTTCCTAAAGCATTTCTGCTGTTCACCCAGGAGGGTCCTGGCCTGACTGAGCTCTGAATAGTTAATTTGGGAATCTACTGGCAGGCATGTAAACTGCATATTCCACCCAGGGAGTTGGCTTCAAATCATTAGCTCATTAATGCCAGGCATGTTGCCCTGGGAAAACATGCTGCTGTTAGATCATATTTCATTTTACAGGTTTTGGAGGACTTTGCAAATATATCATTATTGGTACTTCTCTAGTGCTTTGGGGTGCATTCTGTAGGGTGTTCCAGTCTCTGAGGCACATTGGAGCACAGAGATGACTACCTCCCTGTAAACCAAAATGGTAGTCTCGGATTCCTCAAAACAGAACACCATAATTCCAATAAATGAAATCGGATCTCAAATAAAGGCACCAGCTCCTTCTCCAGATTCCTCATTGTAATACTATATCATACCTCCAGCAAATAGCCAAAGGCGATGGGAAAATCTAAATAACAGGTGCAAAATTGTTCAAGCTATGTCAGCTTTCATTCAAGCCATAACCACTCCAGCCACATAAGTTGTAAAGATTCTAAAAGCGCATGAGAAATTTTGGCTTTTCATTAAACACCAGAAAAACTAGGGCCAGCTTTGAACAGCAAAACAACTTTGCCCTGTCAATTTAGATCAACAGAGAGATACCTTGGAAGCCTCTTCTTATCAAAGGCAAACATAGACAATGAATAAAAGCAAAATAACTGAATACTGGAAATCTGAAACAAACACAGAGATTGCTGGGGTAACTCAACAGGTCTGACAGTATCTGTGGAGAGAGAAACAGAGCTAATGTTTCGAGTCCAGTATGGCTCTTCTTCAGAACAATGAATTACAAAATGAATTCAAACAGTTTCCAGTGTGCCAGCTTCACCTGTGGCCAACTGAGGTAAAATGGAATTGAAGTCCAGGATCTCAAATACTGCACTTATAAGAGGGAGCTGTTGAAGCATGAACAGCGATTCAGAAGAAGTTTGCTTTACATCCACCAAGACCAACATGTGTTATGGGGGGTTTAATGGTAAACTCTGGCTGATGGATAAGTTTTGCTCAATCTACAGTCCAAGCTTAGATTGTTAGTAGGTCCCTATAAAATAAATCAAGATTGAATTATAGTCTGAGTCCCAAATGCCTGGAAACTTTGTTTTTGCAAAACTAGCACAGAGCCTTGGTAAAATTGCCCATTTAATATGTTGATAAAGCTATCCTATTACAATCATGACTGGTGAAAGAATAGCATGATGACTGGTTGACAATAGTAAAATTCAATCTGAGTAACTCGATCAACTTTAATTGCTTTCAAAATGGTCCATGCTGTTATTTGAGGCCTCATAATAATCCAAAATAAATCATAATTCACAGGAACTGGGGAAACATTACTGGGAATGTAATAACAGTCATAGTTTCAAATATTTGTACATATTTGTTACTTTATAATTACTATATTTCAACTGCTAGAGCAGAATTTTACTCTGTATGCAGAGGTATGTTTCAATGCATGATTTACTGTTTTTGGAGAAAGCAGATTGAACTTGGTATTGAATATTCCCTGTCATTTTCCTCTGAGCTTTTTGTGGAGGGTATCTGTTTCTAAATAGGGAAGAAAATCAGATTTCCTCCCCCCACACATTTTCATCTAGTGATGTGAAGTTTTAAGAGCACATTGAAAGCTTGCTAGCTTTGAGAGTTCATAGAGAAAATGGAAAGCCTGCACAGGAGTTTGGATTCTGAAAGTTAAGTGTAAATTATATTGTACTGTAGATTTTTAATGCAGTTCTTCACCAATTAATGACCCTTATATTGAGTAACCTTACATATTATACACCACAATCAGCAAAACATTTTATAAAATGTCTTGTTAACATGTGCTGCCATTTTTTTCTACTGTGTCTGAAATGACTGGGCATTTGGTACACTTGCCTTTATAGGTCAGTGCATTAAGTATCGGAATAGGGAGCTCATGTTGCAGCTGCACAGGTCATTGGTTAGGCCACTTTTAGAATACTATGTTCAATTCCGGTCTCCCTGCTATAGGAAGAATGCTGTTAAACTTGAAAGGATTCAGAAAAGATTTTCAGGAATGTTGCCTGGGTTGGAGCTATGGGGAGAGGCAGAATTGGCTGAGGCTATTTTCTGTGGAGGGTCAGAGGCTGAGGGGAGACCTTATACAGGTTTATAAAATCATGAGGGGTATAGATAGGTGAATAGCCAAGGTCTTTTCCCCAGGGTAGGGAAGTTCACAACTAGAGGGCATAGATTTAGGGTGAGGGTTCTAAGGGGCAACTTTTTTATGTGGAGGGTGGTGTGTGTATGGAATAAGCTGCCAGAGGAAGTGGTGGAGGCTGATACAATTACAACATTTAAAAAAGATCTAAGTGGGTATATGAATAGGAAGCGTTTAGAGGGATATGGGCCAAACGCTGGCAAATGGAAATCAATTTATTTAGGGTATCTGGTTGGCAGTGACAAGTTGGACTGAAGGGTCTGTTTCCACTCTGTACATCACTATGACTCTAGCGAGCAAGCAAAATCAGTTGTGACACCTTTTAAAAAAATCTGACCACGTGTGCCCTTACATTGATTGACTGGCACTGTCCTTTGAAATTGAAATAAGGACTTTCAATTCTTTCCCTCCCAGAAAGAAGTCTATTAGTTGGACAGTTGTAGCCATGATCAATGCTTTCAGTTAAGTTTCAAATGCTAATGGATTTCAATCAAATACGTATTCCATTAATCCAAGATTGAATGATAGCTTGATGAAGTTGCAATAACAAATTGCATCTTTCATCTTGTTTCTAGTTCATTGGTTGGAAGTTAATAGGATCACAAGCATTACAAAGATCGCTTTCACATGACAACATTAATTTGCTCTCTGTATCAACAATGGGGAGACCTCTGTTGTATGGTGAGAGCTTTATTTTCCTCCTATGATTGTAAAATATTTATCTACTAATATTGCCTGAAATTTGAAAACTGTACATTATGATTGGCTATGAAGAATACATGGGGAAGCAGAGATGGAGTGGATGATATGAAGGGACATGTGGGATAAATCAAAACATAGAGACAGCATAGGCAATTTGAAGGGGGCATGGGCTAGCACGGTGGGATATGTGAGGCATGAGGTTTAGGAGGCTTGCAAACACAATTAGAAACAGAAATACCATGTTGGAGAACTAAGGCAAGCCATCTAATTGACTTGCTAATGCAACCACAGTCTGAACACAATGCACTATGAAACTAACTCTGTTGTGAAAGGAAAAAAAAGTGATGTATAATGTCCCACATGTCTCAGATGTGTAGTCTGCAAGCCACAAACATGGGCACATTGGATTTTCTCTAACCCAGAGGAAGATTCAATCCTTTCTGTATGAAGTAATGGAGGCCCTCATGATAAACAGATAGCAAAACAGATAATTCTGATTTGGATTTCCTGGTTTATAGATAAATTGTCAGAATACCAGGTAAACCTTTTATTTTTCTTAAATAATTCCAGGCAACCTATCTATCACCACCTGCACAAGAAAGGTTGAATCCTAACAGCTCAGAAAGATGATAAGGCTCGTACAAACTATTTGGAGGAATAGGACACCCTAACTATTTTAGATAAGGTGAAAAAGTGTGAAATGTGGGGTTGGCAGACTCACTGCTCCATTAACCTTCTGCCTGCTTTGACTTTGGAGATGACTTCAGTTGGCTGCTGATACGACTTGAATGGAAGGAGTATGCTGGTGATCAAGACACTGTACTCAAGCGCCCTACCAAAACTGTGAAAATGTTATTTAATAATTAAAGTCCTGAATTTGCTTCCTCTTGGAATTTTATCCAGAATAAGAGTAATGTACTGAAAAAGAACTCATTTATTTTTTAAAAACTTATTTGTATAATAAGCAGTCAAATTAGTTAACAATGAAGCTTCTTTATATCTACATGTTCTTCGCATTTCTTCTTACATTTAGATAAATTATTTGGATGTGAACATAGGAGAAATGGTTAGTAAGTTTGCAGATGACATCAAAACTGGTGGTATAGTAGACAGTGAAGAAGGTTACCTCTGAGTATAACGGGACCTTGATCAGATGGGCCAAAGGGCTGAGGAGTGGCAGATGGAGCTTAATTCAGATAAATGTGAGGTGCTGCATTTTGAAAGGCAAATCAGGGCAGGACTTATATCCTTAATGGTAAGGCCCTTGGGAGTGTTGCTGAACAAAAAGAGCTTGGGCGCAGGTACATAATTCCTTCAAGGTGGAGTCGCAAGAGGACAGCATAGTAAACAACATGGGAAGCCATGTTGTGGCTGTGCTGGACATTAGTTAGGTCATTTTTGGAATACTGCATTCAATTCTGGTCTCCCTGCTATAGGAAAGACGTTATGAAACTTGAGACAGTACAGAAAAGATTTACAAGGATGTTGCCTGGGTTGGAAAGTTTGAGCTATAGGGTCAGGCTGAATAGTTTGGGGCTATTTTCCCTGGAGCATTGAAGGCTGAGGGATGACCTTATAAAGGTTTACAAAATCATGAGGGGCATTGATAGGGTGAATGGTTAAGGTCTTTTTCCCAGATTAGGGAGTCTAAAACTAGAGAGTAGAGGTCTAAGATGAGAGGGGAAAGATTTAAAAGGGACCTAAGGGGCAACATTTTCATGCAGAGGGTGGTGCGCGTATGAAATGAACTGCCAGAGAAAGTAATGAAGGATAGTACAATTACAACATTTAAAAAGTAGCTGGATGGGTATACGAATAGGAAGTGTTTAGAGGGATTTGGGCCAAATGCTGACAAATGGGACTAGATTAATTTAGGAGTTGGACCGAAGAGTCTGTTTCTATGCTGTACGGCTCTTTGATTCCATCTCCTTAATCCCAACAAATATGAACTCACACGTCAGAGAAGACAATACAGCTTAGATGTAAAAAGAAAGAAAGGGTAAAACATTATGGTGCGCCTAGGGTCCAAACCCGAAGGATAAAATAAGAATATTTCTCACGGTTCAGTTGACGTTCTGGCAATTAGATTGAAATGCTGACATCACAGAAACCAGGAGATCTTCAAAATGGATTTGAGTTCAGATGAGAATCAGTTAGAAATCCTGTAATTTTACTTTATCAGGTCCCAAGGGCAGCACGGTGGCACAGTGGTTAGCACTGCTGCCTCACAGCGCCAGAGACCTGGGTTCAATTCCCCCCTCAGGCAAATGTCTGTGTGTAGTCTGCAATATCTCCCCATGTCTGCGTGGGTTTACTTCGGGTGCTCTGGTTTCCTCCCACAATCCAAAAATGTGCAGGTTAGGTGAACTGGCCATGCTAAATTGCCCATAGTGTTAGGTGAAGGGGTAAATGTAGAGGAATGGGTCTGGATGGGTTGCTCTTCAGAGAGTCAGTGTGGACTTGTTGGGCCGAAGGGCCTGTTTCCACACTGTAAGTAATCTAATCTAAAAGATTTAGTCAAGAGAGAATCCTTGTAGTTGATTCTGCTTTAAGTTTCTGCTTACATTTCAGAGAGACATAACTTGTCATTTCTGGTTTGGATGTCTCTCTTTAACTGGTCCAATCAGGTATATTTGTAAACAGTAACTCTAGTCCAGAGACTGTTTCTAGGCAAACTGCAGCACAAAGCCTCTTCCAAACCAGTCTGTCCAACAATTAAAGCCACAACACCCATCCCTGATTTCTGTTCAAAGCTTTGTTTGTCTTCTCTCCATAGAGTAATTTCACTTTTTTAATAAACAGCAGTTGTACAACACACTTCAGCATCTGAATTTTCAGTTCCAATTAATCACATTGTAAACTCTCTATAACATAGAAATTGTTTAAATACTTCCATTTCTTCCAAATAGTTATTTTTAAGCATTATGTATTCCCAACAGTGCCTTAAGTGCTTTCTAGCTCAGGTGACAAGTCCCTTTAAATATGGAAATGAGACCTATATGATGAAAACGAAAGGAACCGTAACTTTAATTTGTAATTTGTATTCTATGTGCAAAGAGGAAAACATAGTTGAGCTTTAGTTCTATGAGTTTGGTACTGAGAAGTCTGGAAGCCTGTTTAGTTACATGCATTTTTGTTAAGGTTTTATAATCCTTGAAAAGAAGATTTCCGGGTTCGTCATTTAGTATAATAAGGAGAAACAAAATGTTCACCTTTGCCCAGCAACAGGTATTAATATCTTACCATATTTTCCATGTGTCAATTTCATGAAGTTTCATGGAAGGTTTCTCTATGTGAGGGCTAATGACTTTACTCAATCATCATCCCAAACTCGCCTCATTAACAAGTCACAATGCTTTCTCTCTTTTGTGTCTTGCTGTAGGTCACTGTCAAGTGGGATGCTCCACAAGGCATTCCCTGCACCACCTGAGGAAAAGAGTATGGATGCCTCAGAGAATGCATTGGCAAAGCTGTCCCTGCACCCCCAGCCAGCTCAGATACTGTTTCCTGTTCCCTGGATGCTGCCTGACCTGCTGTGCTGTTCCAGCAATAAAGTTTCAACTTTGATCTCCAGCATCTGCAGACCTCACTTTCTCCAGCTCAGATACTGGCACCTTGGTGGGTATTTTATTTCGATTAAAGTAGGGAGCACATTGACATTTAGTAGACAGACCACATGGACTGAGCATGGCCCACTGCCTTGAGCAACTTAGCTGGCCATCCCGGATCAATGAGTGACCAGACCTCTGATTGATATCATACAGCTCCCTGACTGGTGAGTGGCTTGAAGGGACACCAGCACATGGTGCCTGTACCATGTATCTGCTGTCTTTGTCCTTCTTGGTGGTAAATGCTGAGAGTTTGGAAAACTGCATTCAAGAAAAGTTAATAAGTTGATGCAGCATATATGTGTTAAGACTACTGTCACATTGAAGGTGGAGACAGTGAATGTTTAATGTATTGGATATGCTGGAATTCAAATATGCTGCTTTGCTCTGCATGGTGTTGAACTTCTGTGTTGTTGGAGCTGTACTCCATCAGACAAGTGGTGATGAAGATTTAGTAAGTCATCAAAGAACTTCCAGTTTATTTGTAGCAAAGGTACGTGTTTCATTCCTCCGTCGCTAATATTCTAACAGTGGTGGGCAGGGCTACCATATAAACCTTGACAGGTATACTGCTGCCTGGGGTACTGGGAAGGAAGAGTTTCTCTTTCGCCAGCATTTTGAGCCCATTTTTGGGCCAGCAGAAACAAGAAGAACCTTGGGAAGCCAACCCCTGCCTTTGATAAAACCCCAGGTAAAAACAATGACTGCAGATGCTGGAAACCAGATTCTGGATTAGTGGTGCTGGAAGAGCACAGCAGTTCAGGCAGCATCCGAGGATAGTAAAATCGACGTTTCGGGCAAAAGCCCTTCATCAGGAAACCCCATACAATAATGTTTCTTAGCGGTGGTGATCTCATCTCACTGGGCTAAACTCCAAGGCACAGACAATCCTTCCAGCTCCACTGCAATGCCAATAATGACCACAATTCCCAGGAGATACAACACTACCTTCAGTCTCCTGGAATGCTTGTACATCAATGTTTTCATGGGTACATGTAACTCAACTGCAACCGAGCTTCAACTAAGTATCATATGCAATCCTTCCTCCTGTCAGTTCCCGTCAAATGTTATAAACCACTTGACAAACCTAAAAATAAGTTTCTTAAATAATTATTCATTCTGCGGTGTCAGAATTTTCTGGAGAAATTTTCTCTGCAACATAAGCAAGTGCAGAAAAGTGCTTTACGGAACAGATTTTGAGACCCATGCATGGCATAATTCAGGCTAACAATTTTCCGTATCAAATATATCTTTTTGAAAAACCTTTGAATGGAATGGACTAAAAGCTATTTCAATAATGTGCTCTCTCTCACTCAATAATACAGAATCTACATGGTAATATACTAGGAAGCCAGATGTACAAAAAAGGAAAGGAGAAACTCAAGTGCATAGTCGTATTAACAAAAGTTAATGATGTTCAGCATTTGGATTGTTGAGTATAGGACCTATTATGCTGCAAATCAAAGAATGCAAACATAAACACCAGCTAAATATTTGTACTATCATTTTGAATTGTAAAGTATTTTTAATTTTGATCGACACAGAAGGTGTTGAACGTTTTTTGTCGTAAGAAAAATGAAAATAGAAGGTTTGAGTTCTACCAAAAGGCTGGATATGCTGGGACTTTTTTCACTGAGGAACAGGAGGTTGAGAGGTGATCTTATGGAGGTTTATGAAATAATGAGGGATATAGAAAAGATATGTGGCAGTGTCTTTTCCCTACAGTGGGAGATTTCAAGGGCCATATCTTTAAGGTGAGAGGAGAAAGATTTATAAGGGACATCAGGGGCAACATTTTTACATACAGAGTGGTTCATGTATAGACCGTTCTTCCAGAGGAAGTGGTGGATACATGTATAGTTACAACATTTAAAAAACATTTCGATAAGTACATGAGTAAAAAAGATTTGGATGAACATGGGTCAAGCACAGGCAGGTGGGTCTAGTTTAGTTTGGGATTATGGTCGGCATGGACCGGTTGGACCTAAGGGTCTGTTTCTGTGCTGTATGAATCTCTAACTCTATCATTTATAAATCAATTAGAATTATTAGCATGAAAGCAGATAACATAATCTTTCAAGGTAAATAAATCTGAAATCTGGGTTTGTGACTCATAGCAACAGCAAGCCAGACTGGTTTTATAAAATCTGGAGGAACTTTTGTGTATTACTGTCTCTCGAAACTACAGGACCCTTATCTTTGGGTTCGTCTACACTGCCAATTTACTGTCTCCTCCAACCAGAACTGTCCTAAATTGACAACGGTGTTTTATGTTTATCATAGGCCTGATTTGCATTCTAAAAAAGCTCACAATCTAACTAGTCCAAGTGTTCAGGCCACTTAGTAGTAGATCTAAGCAATAATTACAGTGGCCACTGCAAAGATGAGAACAGATTATTCTCTACTGCTCAGTTCTTGCCTAAAACCACCACATAGTTAAGAATCAGGGATCTATTTACTTCTTTACAAAAAAAGCTAATTGCATAACTTCAAGATGTGTTTTCAGTTTTGGAAATTTGTTTATCTTCCACTTGTGTTCATGTCCAGGACAAAATTATTTTTGATAAATTCTTCACACTGACAGCTGGAATCTATTAAAAGAATAAAAAGCTAACACAGGTAAGGAGACATTTATTTAATGGTTGAGTTCTCTAAAAACAACAAATATGAAACAAAGCAATCTGGCTTTGTTTGCTATTTATATCTTTAGCACCTGTCTTCAGTGAAAATGTTGAATTTATCGAGACTTCATCATTTGATTTCACTACACTTTAGAATCACCGACTCAAAAAGTTGTGCTACTTTGTTTCATCCTCCAACAGTGATGATAAAAAAATAATCAGTGTGATTGAAGCTTACAGTAGGGTGGCAGAGAATGACACAAACTTGAAGTCAGTCATGTAAAGCACACAAATGCTGGTCTCACTTGCAAGGCTTGTAGTCCATTCCCACTTGACTTACCAGCTTTGGTTGGACACATTCCAGGGGGTTTAAGAGCTGTGCACTATTGTCCAATTGTCTGTTTGTATCCTGCCATTATTAGCCGCTCAGCACATCTCTCTTCACAGTGCACTGCATACCCGATCGATTGGAAAATGAACAGGCTCCTTTGTTAGCGGGTTGGATAAGTCTTGGCAGTCAAATAAACATCCTTTATCACATTAATGATATTTTTATAATTAATAAATTAAAACTATTCAAAGAAAATGAAAGAGAACTATTCAATTATGTTTAACAGCACTATGCTTCTTTTCTCCTGAGTTGCTTGCAGGAATGTTGCAGGGAAACAAATTTATTAAATCTGGGGGCTCAAAGACAGTCCAGGTGAACTGACCACTCTCATACCGAAACATGCAGTATCTTCTTATATGTTCTTTGAGAATGATCTACATGCAGATTAGCAAACACTTTGTCAAAGTGTACAAAATACTTTGATTACAGTTCACCCACTTACAAAAACACATTTAGAATGAAAATACTTTCAAGGGAATGGATGCTTTCCATTGTTTCTTCATACCTTGGTTCAATGAAGTGGTTGATGGCCAGAAAATTCGACTAATTTGTTCCCATGTAAATCAGAGCAGTAATATTACAGCTCCTCCCATGTGTGGCTCACTCATAAAACTCTTCTAATAGTATGTTAATTTGGCAAACACACATTCCCTAAAGTCAGGACTGGCTGTAACTGATCCTCTCTGCGATGTAGATTCCAGACCATTGACTTACAACATGTATATTTTGTAGGCAAGAGTAGGAACAAGCGTTGTTCTAGTGGTCAGAGTCAAAAATGTCTTTAGGGAGTTACTGTTCATATACTTACCCACTTCCAGCAGTAACTCTAGCCACCTAGATCAGGTCACTCTAAAAATCAGAGCTATTGGTAGGAACCAAATGTCTTCAATTGGCCCTGGACCTGCCACTTTCCTGCTTTCAAGCACAAACATGATGATCCAGATACAGAAATCTCTACTAGAATTTGAATACATATACTCAGATCTAAAATGATACTAAGCTAAGGGCAGAAGAGTTTGAGGAGGCAAAGACTATACGCTAAGGTGTAACAAGTTTGTAGGGCCGCAGCAGATGAAATCTAATACTCATATGTGTAATGTATTGCATGTAATGGAAAAATATAGTATGAATAGTGTTGTTGAAATTGCTATGGTAGTGAAAGAGATCGAGGGATAATAGTATATTTAGCACTTGACATGTCTAACAACCATGGAACATCCATCAACAAAATAAATTCAGTACTGAACTAACAGAATGCCAGTCAGAGCAAGTCATGCACAGCAAAATGTACTTAGATCACACCTTCAGTACAGTGTCCAGTTTTATGTCATTGCAACGTGAAAGAGAAGGCCATGCCCTCACAATAATGTGGATAGTTATGAAGCTGATTCTTGACATCACAGCACTGTGTTATAAGGAATGACTGAGCAAAGTAAACTTTTCAGTTTTGAAAGGAAGAAGTGACAGAATAATGAATTATACATAAGGAACAAGCCTGGCTGAATGCTTTTAATTAACTGATAATGGTGAAACAAGTAGGTCCTGGCTTCAACTCACAAAGGCAAATTTAAGACTAATAACAGGTCATTCTTCTTCAGACAAAAGACATTAGAATGGACATCCATATGGCATAGCAGAGACAAAACCTTAAGTATCATTTCAGAAACAATGTTGGATATTATTGGATGAGTTAAGCAGGTGCAAATGACCCTTCCATCTCTAACACCTTATTCACTCCATAACCTGTGCTATACAGCCGACCCCCATAACCACAGGGGATACATTCCATGACCTACCGCAGATGCCCAAAAACGCAGATAGGAGCGAAGCCATTCATTTCAATGGGAACTTTACCTCCCTGGCAGATCGTTGGTCCTGGTTTTGGAACATTCCATGTAATATGTTTGGGCCGTGGCAAATTCTGCGGATACAGCGATTGCCCTGTAGAAGTTGAATTATTTTGGTTGGCTTTGGCCCCACATTAGCTTGGATACAAGTTCCATGTCTGACCCCTACCTCAGGCTTGATAATTAGGTGAAATGCATTTACATCCCTTAAGCATTAAGCCTTAAAAATTAGCATTCAATTCCTAAAAGTGGTGCATTTTATTATAATTAGAACCAGTGAAGAATACAATATTGATGGAAAACATTTACCCTGTTAAGATCTATTTTTTAATCGAATTAAAGGTACGTTGTTTTTTTTTTGAAGAGAAATAATTCTTTTTATTCTGTACTTTACACAATAAGCTAGAAAATAATAAAACATAACAGCACCAATTAGTAAATGATATTTTCTGTTTTAATCCCATGATACTGCTGGATTCAATGAGAAGCTCATCATGTTTTTAATATGTCTCAATTATAATCTCAGAACAATACTAAATTCCCTTGGACATAACTGTTCCTGCATCCAGTGGAATCCATTTACCAAACAATGATTAATTACATTGCCAAGCCATAATTTCTCTCAAGTTCCCTTTTAGTTAAAGCCAGTACACAAATAAAATGGTGGATTCCCATTCCTTAAAAAGATAATAATTATGAAATTTTAAGGTTACTCTCCAACAAATATGGTTCCTAGCTGTGAAAAAAAAAACATTTCTCATGAGCACTGCTGCAGAAATTATCCAATATAATTGATGATAGACTTAAATCGAAACTGCCCTGAAGCAAACTTCTTTCGGAGTAAAATATACCTTCTTCCAAATGAATTCCCAATGGTTTAGGTCAATATGTTCAGATACTTCTGTGAAATAGTTTCTATCCTCATTTAAAATCACATACAATTTACTGGCTGTTTTTTTCCTGACGTATTTTCATTGCATTGAGGAACAAAATATCTATAACAATGTTAGGATTCAACTGACTTTCTTTCTTGTCAGGCTGGATAAAGGACAATATTTTTTCTTGAACTAAAAGTTTCATTTTATTGTATTGTTGAAAATCATGGTCAAGTAACATACCAGGATTAATGCATACATACAAATAATCACCTACTTTTTCATAGATAAGATTGATTTTCTTTCTAATTGTTGTCTCTCTGATTAAAATATGTTTAATTAAGAGTCTTTCTGATATGTTATACTTATTGTGAAAATCAACTTTGTCACTATTTCCTGAACATTTCACAATTAGCCACTGGCTTCTTTCATAGATAGCCAGCTGATAATGTCTGCTGGCACTTAAATCTGCCTTTATGGAATAATTTATATATGGATTTGAGATGAGCTGTTTTTACCTATTAAGCTTTGTTAACAGCAACATCATAATTCCTTTTACCTCTTGTATCTTTACTCCTGTCACTTTTGGATATGTTTCTTGTTCCACTGTTCCATAGAAACCTTTTAATACAATGAATATCATAATTTCAGCTGAGCTTTGGAACTCATCAGAAGTTGTCATTTGCTCTTGCAATATAAGGACTGTGATAATACTATGGCTTTAAGAGGTGTGTTTTGTCCTTTTTTTTAAAATGAAGAAAGGTTGAGACAGAGGAAGTAAGTGGTCTGCTCAAAGCCAATACAGTAAACAGCTTGTGAGGCCTTGGGATATTTTTTAAAGTTGAAACAATAGAAGCAGCCTGAATGGGTGGGGTCAAGCTCCCACAGAACCAGGATTGTAAATTTTAGCTTTCTGCAGTTGCTGGAATCTTGAGCATGGATGTGAAAGTTCTTATTCCTCTCTGTGTTACAACTAAAAGCTAGGGTTCTCTTCCTGCTGCTATAATTGCATACGGGACAATCTAATTTTTGGAATTTACACACAAGGGTGTGTTTATGGAATGTTACTATATTGGAACAGTTAATTAGTAGCAATTAACACATATTATTTTGTTAAGCATCTCGATAGAGTTACAGTAAAATCAATTCTTTTATTTTAATCGGTCTCATTTTAACTGTAGTGTAAAAATAAGGTGTGTTTTGCTTAAAGTTAACACGTTCGACCAATCGAATTGCATATGGAATACACGCCTTGCACTTAATTTTTAAAATAAAGAAAAGTTAGGATCTAGGCTATTATCATAATATATTTTGAGGGGGTTTGGTCTGGTCCATGACAGGACCAACAAGATATCTCACATGCCAGTGACCTTTTTGTCTATTGAAATACCTAGCAAAGACCTTGCACACAATAAGACCACAAGAAAAAGGAATAGGTTCCATCAGGGCTGATTGGATTGTGGCCTTGATTGCTCTTTTCTGTCTGTTCCATAAAATATTTGACATCCTTGTTGATCAAAGATCTGTCTAATATGATCTTGAATATGTTAAAGATCCAGTATCCACCATTCTCTCTGGCGTAGAGAATTTCAAAGGTTAATAACCCTCTGAAAGGACTCTAATTTGAAACTATTGCCCCTAATTATACACTCCTCCGCAAAGAGAAATATCCTCTCCACATCTTCAAAAAGTTTTGAAAAAAATCTTTGAAACAGGTGGTTTTTCTGGAAGACGTTTTGTTTGGCTTCAGTTCAAGAAACTTTCTTTATATAAGTTTGATTGATAAAAGTCAAAAGTAATCAGTGATTTGAAGCACATGAATGCACATGCTAAAACAGATGCAGGTCCATAATTTCAGTTTTTTTGCCTAAAATATTAGCTAAAGTCTTCTAAGCATTCAAATGTTTGCTCCTGAAACTAACCCAGCTGACATGAACTTTGTTGAGTTGTGAAATCTCATTACCATTATTCCAGTCAGTATTCCCAAAGCAATCAGAGTCATGCTCTTGGGGCCTTGAGTGAGCTAGTAGAAGCCAACCCCTGCTGCATTCCCAAAGTAACATGTCAGCTGCTAAAAAGGTACATGCATATTTGAAAGAATTTCACACGTCTCTGGATTCCACTAGTGCAACACAGCAGAACCCTATCCAGTCAATCACATTTATCAACTTGAATCAATTTTCAGACCTACATGCTCTGTCACAGAACAGGCAGTAAGATTTCCCTGTTATGGAACTCTGATTACAACTATCAAAGAGAAATAGACAAAACATAGCCACCAATATCATTTCTTCAGGCCTTGAGAGCATAGCCAGCAATCTTTAAAGGGATCATCAGAAGCCTCCTTAAATGGAGAGATTTTTATTTCCTTTAAAGGATGCTGTGGGGTGAGGAGGATCACAAATTCTCCTCCAGGCTCCAGAGAAATCTTCTGGTCTGCTGTTGGCTCATTCCCACTCATCTTCGATCCTGTCAAGAGTCAGAGATGTACAGCACAGAAACAGACCCTTTGGTCCAACTCGTCCATGCCAACCAGACATCCCAATCCAACATGATCCCATGTTCCAGCATTTGACCTACATCTCTCTAAACCCTTCCTATTCATATACCCATCCAGATGCCTCTTAAATATTGTAATTGTACCTGCATCCACCACTTCCTCTGTCAGCTCATTCTATACAAGCACCACCGTCTGTATGAAAAAGTATGTATCCCTCAGGTCCCTGTCATATTCTACTCCTCACACCTTAAATCTATGCCCGCTAGTTTTAGACTTTCCTACTCTGGAGAAAGGCCTTGGCTATTTACACTATCCATGCCCCTCATGATATTGTAAACCTTTATAAGGTCAGTCCTCAGCCTCCGTGCTCCAGGGAAAACAGCCCGAGCCTATTCAGCATCTCACTATACCTCAAACCCTCCAGTTCCGAGAGCATCCTTGTAAATTTTGTCTGCATCCTGTCTGTAAAAGGACAACCAGAACTGTATAGAGTATTCTAAAAGTGAGCTCAACATGTTTGTACAACTGCAACATGACCTCCCAACCCATATACTCGATGTACTCATTAAAGGCAAGCATGCCAAATGCCTTCTTCACCACCCTGTCTACCTGAGATACCAATTTCAAGGAACTATGTACCTGCACCCCTACATCCATCTGTTCAGCAACACTCCCCAGGGACTCAACATTAAATTTATAAGTCCCGTCCTGATTTGTCTTCCCAAAATGCAACACCTCACATTTATGTAAATTAAATTCCATCTGCCACTCCTCGGCCCATTGGCCCATCTGATCAATGTCCTATTATACTCTGAGATCATCGTCTGCACTTTACACTACACCATCTATTTTGATGTCATCTGCAAACTTATTAACCATACCTCCTATATTCACATCCAAATCATTTATAGAAATGATGAAAAGAAGGAGACCCAGCACCAATCCTTATAGAACATCGCTGGTTAAAGGCCTCCAGCATGAAAAGCTTTGTTTCCTATCTTGCAGCTCATTTTGTATCCAATTGGTTAGCTCCCCCTGGAATCCATGTGATCTAACCTTGCTAACCAATCTATCACGTGGAACCTTGTCAAATGCCTTACTGAAGATGCTTTGCTCCATTAACATCTACTGTTTAACACCAACATTTGCACTTCGCGCCCCAAGAAGCCTCACCTGCTGGCTGGATTTCTGAAGTAGCAGTCTGATTTCCCACACATTGCTATGAGCAAACTGCAGGGAGGGTACTTACTTGGTGCCCATAATGCACCCACAAAGAGGTCAAAACCTAAAAGTGTTCTGGCATCTGCCAACTTGGCAGGTCCTTAATAGCACACGTGTTTGGAACTGAAAGTATAGCTCCATGGAATTCACTGTGTCACACTTAAATGAACTAAAGCCTGAATTTTCACCCAGCATTGGGAGCATGGACTCAGGAAAATTCCACATTTGACAAACCTGACTTTGCAGGAAGTGCCTTGGACAGCTGGATAGTCTTTCCAGGGATCAGGGTGATAATTGGATTCCAGCCCACAACCCCCAGAAAGGGTTTGGAGACAGCCACAGGGACTGCCAGGTACAGAAATGGGTTGTTTAAAAGCTACACACCTCCCTCTTTGGAGATTTAGAACTTCATATCAGCTCTGAGGAAATAAGTTCACATCGTCGGAAGCTGAGGGGTGACCTTATAGAGGTTTACAAAATTATGAGGGGCATGGATAGGATAAATAGACAAAGTCTTTTCCCTGGGGTCGGGGAGTCCAGGACTAGAGGGCATAGGTTTAGGGTGAAGGGGCAAGATATAAAAGAGACCTAAGGGGCAACCTTTTCACACAGAGGGTGTTACGTGTATGGAATGAGCTGCCAGAGGATGTGGTGGAGGCTGGTACAATTGCAACAGTTAAGAGGCATTTGGATGGGTATATGAATAGGAAGGGTTTGGAGGGATATGGGCCGGGTGCTGGCAGGTGGGACTAGATTGGGTTGGGATATCTGGTCGGAATGGACGGGTTGGACCGAAGGGTCTGTTTCCATGTTGTACATCTCTATGACTCTATAAACAAAAGCAAACCCTTCAACTTCTCATCCTCTTCTAATATCTTATCCATTTCAACCAAAACTGTCTGATGGCCCCACCAACATCCCTACAGTCCACCATATCCTCAATGCCAAACTACAGGCCTTCACTCACCCAATGACCCCTCAGTTCTTGCTTAGTGACCTCCACATCCTTCTGTTTTTATTCCCATTATGCAAGATCATCTAATAGTTACCACATACAGATGTCAGGAGAAAGGTTGAGATGAAATAAAATACATTTATGAGTGCCTATTTAAGCATTCATTGTTTTGAAAACCATTCATTAATAAAAACAATCCTTCAACTTCTTAGTTACTTGTAAAAACAAACATTTGTATTCATTGCTCCACTTTGAGAAATTTCTAAGCATTTGGAGCTGTTAATCAAACTGATCTGATAGAGATCTGACTGTCATAATGTGTAATCAGTTATACAATACAAATGCTTTAATGAACACCCTCAGGCTTATGACAACAGAGAGTGAAATACCAAGCACATTTTTTTTCAAAAGTACAACAATTTTCTCAAAAATATAAGCAGCAAGACATTAAATAATTTGATAGTTTCCTTTAACCACTTGAGAGTTCCAAAGAGTTTACCCAGTTTTTACACACAGTCATATCTATGTTTAACAATCCTGAAGGGAACCTGATGTCTCGGAATGGGACTTAAGGTTTTGCCAGACCAATACAAAACGTTAAGAGTGTAATGCTGGAAAAGCACAGCAGGTCAGGCAGCATCTGAGGAGCAGAGAGTCAACATTTCAGGCAAAAGTCCTTTATCAGGAATGAGGCTGTGAGCCGAGGAAGTGAAGAGGTAAATGGGAGGGGGTGGTGGTAGGGCTGGGGGAAAGGTAGCTGAGAGTGTGATAGGTAGATGGAGGTGGGGGTAATGCTGATAGGTCGGAGGGGAGAGTGGAGCAGATAGGTGGGAAGGAAAATGGACAGGTAGGACAGGTCATGAGGGTGGTGCTGAGTTAGAAGATTGGATTTGGGAGAAGTGAGGGGGTAAATGTGGAAACTGGTGAAATCCGCATTGATGCCATGGGGTTGGAGAGTCTGAAGGCAGAAGATGAAGTGTTCTTCTTCCAGGCACAGGGTGGTAAGGGAGTGGCGATGAAGGTGGCCCAAAACCTGCATGTCCTTAGCAGAGTGGGAGGGGCTGAAAATGTGTTGCTGGAAAAGCGCAGCTGGTCAGGCAGCATCCAAGGAACAGGAGAATCAACGTTTCGGGCATAAGCCCTTCTTCAGGAATGAGGAAAGTGTGTCCAGCAGGCTAAGATAAAAGGTAGGGAGGAGGGACTTGGGGGAGGGGCGTTGGAATTGCAATAGGTGGAGGGAGGTCAAGGTGAGGGTGATAGGCCGGAGTGGGGTGGGGGCAGAGAGGTCAGGAAGAAGATTACAGGTTAGGAAGGCAGTGCTGAGTTCGAGGGATTTGACTGAGACAAGGTGGGGGGAGGGGAAATGAGGAAACTGGAGAAATCTGAGTTCATCCCTTGTGGTTGGAGGGCTCCCAGGCAGAAGATGAGGCGCTCTTCCTCCAACCGTCGTGTTGCCATGGTCTGGCGATGGAGGAGTCCAAGGACCTGCATGTCCTTGATGGAGTGGGAGGGGGAGTTGAAGTGTTGGGCTCCGGGGTGGTTGGGTTGGTTGGTCCGGGTGTCCCAGAGGTGTTCTCTGAAATGTTCCGCAAGTAGGTGGCCTGTCTCCCCAATATAGATGAGGCCACATTGGGTGCAGCGGATGCAATAGATAATGTGTGTGGAGGTGCAGGTGAATTTGTGGCGGATAGTGTCCCTTGGGGCCTTGGAGGGAAGTAAGGGGGGAGGTGTGGGCGCAAGTTTTGCATTTCTTGTGGTTGCAGGGGAAGGTGCCAGGAGTGGAGGTTGGGTTGGTGGGGGATGTGGACCTGACGAGGGAGTCACGGAGGGAGTGGTCTTTTCGGAACGCTGATAGGGGTGGGGAGGGAAATATATCCCTGGTGGTGGGGTCCGTTTGGAGGTGGCGGAAATGACGGCGGATGATACGTTGTACATGGAGGTTGGTGGGGTGGTAGGTGAGGACCAGTGGGGTTCTGTCCTGGTGGCGGTTGGAGGGGCGGGGCTCAAGGGCGGAGGAGCGGGAAGTGGAAGAGATGCGGTGGAGGGCATCGTCGACCACATCTGGGGGGAAATTGCGGTCCTTGAAGAAGGAGGCCATCTGGGTTGTACGGTTTTGGAACTGGTCCTCCTGGGAGCAGATGCGGCGGAGACGAAGGAATTGGGAATATGGGATGGCGTTTTTACAGGGGGCAGGGTGGGAGGAGGTGTAGTCTAGGTAGCTGTGGGAGTCGGTTGGTTTATAGTAAATGTCCGTGTCGATTCGGTCACCCGAGATAGAAATAGAAAGGTCTAGGAAGGGGAGGGAGGAGTCTGAGACGGTCCAGGTGAATTTGAGGTCGGGGTGGAAGGTGTTGGTAAAGTGGATGAACTGGGGTTAGTTGGTGTGCAGGTGCGGTCCCAATGCATTCTCCTCTACATTGTGGAGACAGGATGGCTATAGCAGAGCACTTCAGAGAACATCTTCAGGATAAGAACACCTGCAACAACCAACCTCACCACCCCGTGGCCAAACACTTCAACTCCCCCTCCCATTCTGCCAAGGAAATGCAGGTCCTGGGCGCCCTCCATCACCACTCCCTTATCACCCTATGCCTGGAAGCAGACCACTTGGTCTTCTGCCTTCGGACTCTCCAACCACATGGCATCAATGTGTATTTCACCAGTTTCCTCATTTCCCCTCCCCCCACCTTATTCCAGTTCCAACCTTCCAACTCCAACCGCTCTCATGACCGGTCCTACCTGTCCATCTTCCTTCCCACCTATCTGCTCCACCCTCCCCTCTGACCTATCACCATTACCCCCACCTCTATCTACCTATCACACTTTCAGCTACCTTCCTCCAGCCCCAGCCCCACTCTCCCCCCCCAACCCCCCTAATTTTTCTCGCCACCCATCGGCTCACAGCCTCATTCTTGATGAAGAGCTTTTGCCTGAAACGTCGACTCTCCTGCTCCTCAGGTGCTGCCTGACCTGCTGTGCTTTTCCAGCACTACACTCTCGACTCTACCTCCAGCATCTGCAGTCCTCACTTTTGTCTATACAATGAGTTGCCCTACCTCTCCAAAGAACTCAGGCAGCTTTAGACATTCTTTTGAAAGACCTTCAGCTCACGAGTCATGCTTTTGCAAGATGGCAAGCACTCTTTGTGAAGTTGTCTCCATGAATTACGCAGCAGGTCAGGCAGCATCCAGAGAACAGGAGAATCGACATTTCGGGCATTCCTGAAGAAGGGCTTATGCCCGAAACGTCAATTCTCCTGTTCCCTGGATGCTGCCTGACCTGCTGCGCTTTTCCAGCAACACATTTTCAGCTCTGATCTCCAGCATCTGCAGACCTCACTTTCTCCTCCATGAATTATGGGCATGCAAGGTGCAATCTCTCCCATTCTGCGTCCCCCTTGATGAAAATAATGAGTGCTAGTTTCAGGGGTGGGAAATCCAGAATAAGGCTCTGGATTCATTTTGGCTAAGCTGAAGATGCTCTCCATCATAACAAAATTCAGACCTAAGCTTTTATTCTTGGAGCAATTTAATCCTTAATGTTTTTTCTGTGGAAGTGTGGTTTCATGTTCAGGGTGCGAAGTTCTAGAGATCCCTCATTTAATTCAGTCATACAAAAGTTAGAAAAATCTATTTATCTTAAAGCAGTAAACCTGTAAATTGGTAGAGTGCATACAAAACACTGGAGGAGACGTAGCCTGCTAGGTAGATGATAAATGAGCCTCAAGTTACTTTTACAATTACAGAAGCTACGTAACAAATTGAGCAATAAGTATCAGACATCTATTAAGCAATCTGCTTTGTTGCAAAAACTATGAATTAGTGATTTAAATAAATAGTTCTTTGTCATATATTGCATTCTAATTTTACAAATATAAAGATGGACATCTTTCGCTATAATCAGCAATGATCATGAAGTGGTTTGGTTTCACTAATGGTTGAAAATAGTCTCAATAGGATTACTGGATTAACATCTTTATCCTGATGAAGTATTGATGGAATTGAGAATGTCAGTAAAAATCCTGTACTTTGTATTGTTATGATGTTTTACCAGGGGAATATTCCTTTATTACATGCTGATTCATCTTAAACATGTATTTAAAAAGTCTATCTTAATTGTCTGGAAATTAGCCTTCCACCATGGTTCAAGATCCAAAGCTTTGTGATAAAATAGAAAAGATTTACTTTTTAGTAATATGGCTTTGAGCAGATTCGTTTAGAAATAAATCACAGAGTAGTGTAAAACAAAACCTGGATAATGTCCATTAAGTTGCTGACAGATGACATTGCATTAGGTAAATCTAATTACCGCAACGTACACTGTGTTTTAGAAAATATCATGCCATTGTGGCTCATTATCGGCAGTTCTAAATATACCACTCATACATTTAAGGGAATTGTTATTTGGCTGTGGCTCATTAATTCATAGTGAAGTGGGCAGGTCATAAGCATTTGAGCAATAAAGAGAAGCAAGCCTATAACTTTGCCTATATTTGAAGGAGGTGCACTCATGAGATTAGTGTCTTAGCCATCAATGATTTGGAATTGGACGGGGACGTAAGTTGGAAAAATGCACATAATAGAAAACCTGGACATGTGTGAAACCCAAGAAGGACAGTAACATCAACCACAAGGGGCATAGACAGTTGAATGGAATAAGCAGACACATGGCACATGATATTCATGGCACGGAAGCCTGCGAAATCGTACACTTTGGTAAGAAAAAGAACCAATTCAGGGTAAATGGTATGATTTAAGGGAGTTGCTAAAACAAAGACTATGGTGCATGCCTGGTGCAAATCTTTCAGACTAGTAGGACAAATTAACAAAGCAACTAATAAAGCATGTACAATCCTGGACGATATTAAGAGAGGTATATATAGAAAAATCAGTAAGTTATATTAACTTATTTAAAAAGCTTATCTATTATGTCTGATTATAGGCATCATGTTTTAGGAAGGACATGAGGCATTGGAGACTGTACAGGAGAAAACAACTCCTTCCATCATTTACTGTTACATGGATAGATTAGCAAAACTGACATTGTTCTCAGAGAAGATTATGAGGTGATTTGTTAGAAATGTCTAAAATTGTGAATAGAGTAAGTTACATAGATTTTTTTTCCAATTCCAGACAGATAATAGAAAAATAATATGGTTCAATTAAGACCAAAGATGTAGGAGCAGAAATGGACCATTTGGCCCATCAAGTCCACTCCACCATTCAAACTGGTCATGACTGATCTGATAATACCCAGCTTCGCTTTCCTGTTTCCTCCCTGTTACCAGTGAATCCCCTAATTAATAATCTATCTCAGACTTGAATATGCTAAAACACACAGCCTCTACTGCACTCCATGTTAAAGAAGTCAACAGATTCACAACTATCTGAGAGAAGTAATTCCTCCTCATCTCTGTCTTAAATTGACAACCCCTTCTGCTGAGAGTATGCCCTCTGGACCTAGACTCTTCCACAGTTGAAAGAAACCCCTAAGATTCCACTCTGTTTAGTCCACTAAGAATCTTCTAAGTTTCAAGAAGGTCACTTCTCATTCCTTTAAGCTCCAATGAATACAGGCCTAACTACTCAACGTCTTCTCATAAGGAAATCCCTCCATATATGAGATAAACATAAGGAATCTTTTCTGGACTCCCTCCAAAGCCAGTGTATCTTGCCTTAGATAAGAGAACAAAAACTGGTCACAGTACTTGCATAGATTAAGAAATACTTCCCTATTTTTATACTCCATTCCCTTTGAAATAAAGCCCAACATTCCATGTGCTTTCCATATTACCCATTGAATTTACATGCAAGCTTTCTGTGATTTACTGATGAGAACACTCAAATCCCTTTGTGCTACAGCTTTCCCTATTTAAATAGTATTCAGTTATTATTACCTCACATTTTCCCACTTAATATCTATCTGCCAAGTTTTTGTCTATTCATTTAACCTGACTATATCCCTCTGCAGACTCCTCTTGTCATCCTCACCACTTGGCTTCCTACCTATTTTTGTATCATCTGAAAGCTTGGTGACAATACATTCACCTCCTTAACCAATTAATTTATACTCCAGTGACACTCTACTAGTAGCAGCTTGCCATCCTGAAAAAGCCACATTTATGCCAATTCTCTGTATTCTATTAGTTGGCCAATCCTCTATCTGTGCTAATGTATTTCTCCCAACATCATGGACTCTTTATCTTATGTGTGTTACTTTACTGAATGTCTTTTAGAAATCAACAAGTATAAAGGTTCCCCTTTATCTACCCTACCTGTTACCTCCCCAAGAATTCTAATAAAAATATCAGATCTGAATGAAGTCTTGTTGATGACTCTGCTCGCTTAAATTAAGTATTTCAAAATGCTCTACTGTTACATCCTTTAGAATAGATTCAAACATTTTACCAATGTCAGATGTTAAGTTAACTGGCCTATCTCCCTCACTTTCTGAATAAGAGTATTAGACTGGTAGTTTTCCAATCCTCTATGACTTTTCCAGAATCTCAGGCTTCTTGGAAAATTACTACCAGTGCATCCACTATCTCACTAGCTACTTTCTTCAACATCCAAAGATGCATCCCATCAGATGCAGAAAATATATCAGCCTTTAATCCCATTAGCTTCCCTCATATGTTTTCTTAAGATATCATATTTGTTTCCTCCCCATTTTGCCCCTGGGTTATTTTGTGTGTTTGGAATGTTCTCAGTGTTTTCCATTGTTAACCATGGTTGGTTTATCCCATTCTTAGAATCTTTCCCTCTCACTGGAATATATCTTTGTTAAGAGGTAACCATTTTCTTCAATTGATCCCCCTGCTAAACACTTTTCCTGGTCCACTTCAGCCAATGTTGCCCTCCTTACTTTAGGACTTGTCGGAGAAATTTGCCCAACAGGTTTGAGATCACAAAACACAGCTCGAAGTGAAATTGACAAACAGTTTATTGCAAGCGATATCGCTGGAAAACAGACCAGCTGACACAGAACTAACAGTCTATACAGGTAGATCAGATTTCTCTTCCCAGAGCTGAGGATGCGACCAGTTTTATAGTAATGCTGCACAATGAAACTGATTAAGAAATGGGAAACTACAATGTATCTGGAAATGGAGTAATCTAGTTACAAGGATGCTAATTGGAAAACAGTTATCAGATGAATGTCCTGTTCCTACAGTATCCTTCCTGACAGTATCGGAAGGTTCCATTTTTCTTCACAGATAGGTGTTAATGTCTCTTCCGAAGTGGTGAGGTACTTCCATTGTCCTGTTCCTGGAGCATGTCCTTGCTGGTGCCTCTCTGTCTGACCTGCTCTGTGTGTGGCTTTTGTATTGCTGGGTTGTGAAACTGCCCATGGGGCTTTGAGATATCTGTGCTGCTCTGTCATGTTCATGGGAGCTTAACATGTATTCCCTTGTCTGTGTGTTGTCTGATTCGGCTTGTGAGCTGCTCGGGAATTCTGGGCATTTTGGTACAATTTGGCCAATTTTACTTTTGTGGGCCTATCTTTTGCTATGGGTTAGCAAATCTTTTCCCACAGAATTATACACATTTAAGTTGAGCACAGTTATTTCCAACCCAAGTTTCTCCCTCTCAAACTGAATGCTACATCCTACCATGTTGTAGTCTTTGCACCATAAGGGATCTTTTACTCTAAGATAATCTATTAATCCTGCCTCGTTACATATTAGCAGATCCAAAACAGCTTGATCCCTGATCCACAACTTATCACTTTTGGAATATACTCAATGCATTCTTCCTGTAGCTTCTTCTTTTCTTGTGGATTTTCCCAACCTACATGAAAATTAAAGTCACCACTCATCACTGTATTGCCTTTTTCACTTGCCCTCATTATTTCCCGATTTATTCTCTATCCTACATTCATTGATGTAGCTACTGTTAGGAGGCCTATCGACACTCACACCAAACATCCCCTCATATCCCCTATCTAGGGCTTCTATAAAGGGAATATATGAACTTACAAAGCAAAATGATAAGGTGACATTGCAGGGCATATGCATGATACCCTGCAATTTAAATGGAGAAATACTGCTGCAATATAGACAGATCTGTGTGCCATCATATATGAAACTCAAAATGTTAGCAGGCATGTACAGAAAGCAATTAGGAAAGCAAATGAAATTTTGACCTTTATTGCAAGGGCAATAGCTCATAAAAGCAGGGATATTCTGCTATAACAGAACAAGGCATTGATGAGACCTCAGCTGAAGTAATGCACACAGTCTTGATGTAATTTATGGAGCAATATAATTGTATTGACAGCAGTTCGGAGGCAGTTTGCTAAGTTACTTGCAGCGTGAAGGAGTAATCTTATGAGAAAATGAGAGTTTAGAGGAATAAAAAGTGAACTAATTGATTAACTTGGAGTATAACAAGGTTCTGAAGGGCTTTATCAGGTAATGAGCATTCTTTCAGAATAAGGGGTCTCCCCCTTCTCTGAGAAGGATGTGAATCTTGGGACTCTAGCCCTGAGCTAAGGTTAAATTGTTCAATAAGTTCAAGATTCAGAAAGACAGATTTTTGAGATTTTAAATTCAACTCAAGGGATGTGGGTGTCTCTGGTTAGTCCAACATTTATTGCCCATCCCAAATGGTCCAGAGGGCAGTTAAAAGTCAACCGCATTACTGTGGGTCTGGAATCACATGTAGGCCAGACCAGGTAAGGATGACAGATTTCTTTCCCTAAAAGGACATTAGACTTCAGGGATTTTTTTTCTGACAATTGACAATGTTTTCTTGGTCATCATTAGACTCTTAATTCCAGATTCCTTATTGACAGGGGAGTCAAGGGTTATGGGAAGAAAGTAAAATGACAGGAGAGTGGAGTAGAGGCCAGGATCAGGTGAACTGTGATATTATTAAAAGCAGAGCGGGTTTGAGGCTGTTAGACAGCATATTCTGTTCGCATTTTGTATGTTCTTTAAAAAACTCATACCTATTTTCCTGCAATTTTTTAAAGTCCATCTCAAATTCATTTTCAAAGTTACAACTGAATCTGATTCCACTACCATTTTAGGCGGCAGATTCCAAATCATTATAACATGCCGTATAAACAAGTTCACCATATCACATCCCCAGTTTGCTTTAGTGAATTATTTTAGATCCAAGCCCTCTGAATATTGAACCTACTGCAAGTGGTAAAAAGATTTCATTCATCAGCTACTCTATCCAAAGTCTTCATACTTTTGAACATATATATTTGGAAAAATATTCTGAAGTGGTTACAGTGAGCTATAATATTTTCACACACTTACACAGTCATAGATAGATTAGTAGAGTCATACAGCATGGGAACAGACCCTTCAGTCTAATTCATCCACACCAACCATCTTCCCAAACCAAACTAGTCTCACTTGCCTGTGTTTGGCCCATATCCCTCCAAACCTTTCCTTTTCAGTGAAGAAATGCTGCTTGAAGGCAGGGGATACTCACTTCAGACTAACTGAAAGACAGCGTGGAAAGAGGGAAAGAAATAAAAATCATTCATCCTCTCTCTCACTGTGGGTTTACAGATAGAACATGTGGTTAAATAAAAGGAAAATGTCCAGCAAAGATTAAAAAGAGCTCTCTTACGAAAAACAGCAAAGCTTTCATTCTCATCATCCTACCATTAACAGTAGACAACATCAATTTCTTATTCTAGTCCATCTCTCCACCACAGCCAAATCTACTTCAATATACTATCTGAACAGAGAGAGAGAGAGAAAGAGAGAGAGAGGAGAGAAACCTGTTAGCTCAAAATATTTAACTGTATCTGATAGACAACTAACCCTTTGTGCTTCAGATTTCTGAAACCTTTCCCAGTTTAAAAAATATTCCAAGCCTCTATTCTTCCTACCAAAGTGCATAACATCATTTTACCACATTGCATTCTATCTACCACTTCTTTGCCCACTCTCCTGGCTTGTCCAAGTCTTCTGCAGCCTCCCTGCTTCTCAGCACTATCTGTCCCTCCACCTATCTTTGTTTCATTTGCAAACTTGGCAACAATACCCTCAGTTCCTTCACCCAGATCATTAATGTATAACATGCATAGTTGTGGTCCTCTGTGGAACTCCATTGGTCATCAGCTGCCACCCTGAAAAAGATCCCTCAATCCCCACTCTCTGCCTTCTGCCAGTCAGCCAATCCCCTATACTTTCCAGTACATTGCCTCTAACATTGCTCTTACCTTATTTAGCAGCATCCTGTGTGGCATCTTGTCAAAGGCCTTCTGGAAATTCAAACAGATCACATCCACTGGCTCTCCTTTGTCTAACTAGCTTGTTACCTCCTCAAAGTATTCTAACAGATTTGTCAGGTATGGCCTCCCCTTGATGAAGCCATGCTGACTCTGCCTTATTTTACCACGCACTTCCAAATACTCCACAATCTCATCCTTAATAATGGACTCTAAAATCTTACTAATGATCAAGGTCAGGCCTATCTGCCTTGAATTTCCTGTCTTCTGTTTCCCTCCCCCCCTCCCTCCTTAAACAGGGACGTTACATGAACCATCTTCCAGTTCTCTGGGACCTCCTTGACTCCAATGATTGCTGAAAGATCACCACCATACCTCTACAAAATCCTCAGCTGTCTCCATCAGAACTCTGGGGTGTAGTCCATTTCATGCGGGTGATTTATCCACCTTCAGACCTCTCATCTTCCCTAGCACCTTCTCCTTACTGATGACCACTGCACTGACCTCTGCCCCCTTGTTCTGGTAGTTCTGGTTTGCTGCTGGTGCCTTCCACCATGAAAACTGATGCAAAGTAGCGATTCAGTTCGTTTGCTATTTCTTTGTTCCACGTTAGAACTTCTCCAGCCTGATTTTTGTGGTCCAATGTCCACTTCTGCCTTTCATATATAAAAAAACTTCTTTGCAAATTCTTTTATGTCACCAACTAGCTTACTCTCACATTTCATCTTCTTTCCCCGCCTTATTGCCTTTTTAGTTATCCTCTGCTAGTTTTTAAAGACTTCCCAATCCTCCAGTTTCCTTTTAATTTTTAGCACATTGTATGCTTTCTCATTTGCTTTTATGCTGTCCCTAACTTCCCATGGTTAGCCAAGGTTGCCTTGTCCTTCCCTTAATGTTTCTTCTTCCTTGGGATAAATTTCTTCTGTGCTTCCTGAATTACTGCCAGAAACTCCTGCCATTGCTGCTCCACTGAGCTCCCTGCTAGGTTCCCCTTTTAATCAGCTCTGAACCAGCTCCCCTCTCATGGCTTTGTAGTTACCTTAACTCAATGGTACTTCCATTACATCTGATTCCAGCTTCTCTCTCCCAAACTGCAGGGGGAGTTCTATCAACTATGATCACTGCCTCCTAGGAGGTTCCTTCACCTTAGGCTCACTGATCAAGTCTGCCTCATTACACATCATCAGAATTGCCTGTTCCACAGTGGGACACTCCACCATATCCCACATCCCCAAAGAGGTGACAAGCTTTCCACACAGTTTGACCTGTCAATTACAAGGCATGGTGACACACTCACGTCCAGCTGAGTTAATTCCAGTGGCAGTGGGCTGAAGCCTTTAAATTGTCCTTAATTGGCCAGCCAAGGGCATCAGTTGGCAGCAGGGAAAAAAGTTCAACCCTTGGCCTTCCCACCCAGAACTTAATATTGATGGAGATGAGGAGAGGTGATGTTTGAGTATATCACCATCCCACATAATTAAGAGCACGGTGGCTCAGTGATTAGCACTGCTGTCTCACAGCATCAGGGTCCCACGTTCGATTCCACCCTCGGGTGACTGTCTGTGTGGAGTTTGCACATTCTCCCTGTGTCTGCGTGGGTTTCCTCTGGGTGCTCTGGTTTCTTCCCACAGTTCAAAAATGTGCAGGTCAGGTGAATTGGCCATGCTAAATTGCCCATATTGTTAGGTGCATTAGTCAGAGGGGAATGGGTCTGGGTGGGTTACTTTTCGGAGGGTCGGTGTGGACTTGTTGGGCCGAAGGGCCTGTTTCCGCACTGTAGGGAATCTAATCTAATCTAATCTAAAGTGCTCATCCCCCTTCCAACCTGCAGTAGCAGAAGATTGGCCCTCAGTTTCTGTCTCTTTAGGCACATGTAATTTGCCAATAATGGTTAAATGAGGCCCACCCACCTCCTGTCAATTTCAGATCAAAGTGGAAATTTCAAATGCGCACGTTCAATCCTCTGAGATTAACACACAAAAGTAGCAATTTATATTTTAAGTGAAGAACCTACACTCAAGGGGTTTAAATGATGGTTCCACAGTCACTTTCAGGTCAAGAACAATACAAAAGAAAAGTCTGAAGAATTGTGCAAATACAATCCAATGGCAAATATGACTACAGATATACAGGTTGAGAAAATTATTGGAAAATAATAGTTTAGATCTTTAGTTATTTTTTACATACACAGCATACATACACACACATAAACAAGTAACTACAACTAGATAATTTTAATTAAATAAACCTGCAAAAATAGAACATTATAATTCCAGGGTTGTATTGTGAGCATGAATAATTTATGCTACGTGGACCTACATAATGTTTGATATAAGTCGATTTTAGAAAACCTACAACATGGTTGCACATCAATCACTTTAACTCCAGGCATTTTCCCTACATCAACCATCTTTAGAAGCGAGCCATTTTGATCTATCCCAGAATTATAGCTTGCCTCCTGCCTCAGGGTATCAATACTTTAAAGTGTGTTCTGCAGTGTTTAGTTGGGCTGAAACAGGAGAAATAATATACTGTTGTGAATAATCCGGAATTTGACAGAACAGAATAAGCCATATCTGATGTTAATGGCACAAACTAATTTTAATAATGCCAAAGTGTGATTTTTAACTACTTAAGTTGAAAGCTCTGCACTGGAAAGTAATTGGTTACCTATATGGTAGGAATGGTCCCTTTCCCTTCCTCTCTGGAAAATATTTTCCTTCGTAAAGGACATTAATGAACCAAATGGGTTTTTCCTGACAACCAACAATGAATTCATGGTCATCATTAAATATTTAATTGCAGATTTTTGAAAAAAATTGAATGTAAATCCCATCATCTGCCATGGTGGGATACCCTCAGCTCATTCGCCCAGATCATTAATGTATAACATGCATAGTTGTGGTCGTCTGTGGAACTCCATTGGTCACCAGCTGCCACCCTGAAAAAGATCCCTCAATCCCCACTCTCTGCCTTCTGCCAGTCAGCCAATCCCCTACCCAAAACATTACTTGGGTGTTGGGATTAACAGTCCTGGGATAATACCATTAGGCCACCCACCTCCCCTATACACACTGTTCAATCAATGTAAAGAGGTTCTCCCGTTGCCAATGGTCAATTAACATCTAGTCATCTATGATCACCACAGAAGAATCGCACAGTGCCACAGTCCCTTTACTGTGTAATGCTGATCCACAAACAACATGGTTGCTTGGTGATGGGAAAATGGCTGATAACAACACTTTGCAACCTACCTCTCCTGAATGGCTGGGATACAATCGTACCAGCACAGTGCTGACAGAAACATCATTGATCACAGTATTGGCCAAATGAAACAAAGATGTAGGTGCGTCAATTGCTCCTTGGGTTCTGCATAATGTGCCTCACACAAAGAGACAGAAATTGGGTGGAAATTAGTGGAAAATAGTGTTGGGTGGTAAGGGTTTGACGATGAAGGAGGCCTAGGACTTGCATGTCCACTCCACCAAGGACATGCAGGTCCTGGGCATCCTCCACCACCAAACTCTAGCCACTCATGGCCTAGAGGAACAACGCCTCATATTCCACCTTGGGACCCTGCAAACACACGGGATCAATGTGGATTTCACCAGTTTCCTCATTCCCCTCCCTCCCCCCCCCCCCACATTATTCCAGTTCAGCCTCCAACTCGGCATCGTCCTCCTGATGTGTCCATCACCTTTCCCATCTATCCTCTCCACCATCCTCTCTGACTTCTCACCTTTTCCTACACCTTCATCCACCTATCGCTTTCTCAGCTATCCTCCCCCCAGGCCCACCCTCCTTCCCATCTATCTCTCAGCCCCCAAGCCCACAAGGCTCATTCCTAATGAAGGACTTATGCCCAAAATGTCGATTCTCCTGCTCCTCAGATGCTGTCTGACCTGCTAGGCTTTTCCAGCATCACATTCTCGACTCCATGTGGTGCATCCCAGGGATGAGGATGCCTGGCCACTGAAGCTCTCTCCTGGATTCCAGTGCTGAGAATTGTGCCGCAAGGCTGGCCCACTGGTGCTGGCAGCCCTACAAACTGAAGGCGGGCAGCTGCTGTTGCAGGAGGGTGAGAGAAAAAGGGTCGCTCCAATGGGAGTAGTGGTCCGAGGACTGGCTGTACAATAGAGGCTGGTACAAAGTTGGGGAAGTAGGGCAGTTGGAACTCACAACTCTGAGACAGAGAGGAGGATTCAATACCATGACAAGGTGCAGCCAGAGGCTAGACAGATTCAGCTTTCCTATAACCTAGTCACACATACAAAGTACTGTCAAGACCAGATCCACAAAATATCCAGCCATGTCATATGGTCAAATGATGAGGATGACCAGACCATCAATGCAGAAATTAAGCAGCCATTCAGTACAGTGAGCATCGAAGAATGTATTGACACTATGATACCAACAGAAGTTTTTGCCACCAACAAAATTATATTTGAAGGGTTAACATAACCCAAATGCTAGACTGGATACCGGTGCGGGAGCAACTGACTTTCTGCTTCTCACACCAAAATATACGGATGCATAAAGTTACATGCGATGGTACATCGAATCATTGTCAAACCCACTTTACACAATACCTCAGAGATCCATCACAGTCAAGCATTGCTGCAAGAAAATCACCCCGATGACCCCAGGTGTATTATGTTGAGGCCAAAACAGGTTCAGTGATCCCAGGCCTGACCTTAACCCACCCCCTGCTCCATGGTAACATCTGGAAAACTACAACGATCAAACTCAACAGTGTGCCACTGGAAATCCAGTGCTTATATTGGGAGCTGATCACCCAACTTTGCAACACAGATCGTCAGTCAGCAGGCTGAGAAGCATTGCTTGAACTGAATATGTGGACTCACTCTGAATGTGCACACTTCATCATACTGTGGAACCCATGTGGAATTATTATTTGGCAGACAAGTGCAGAAAATCCTCATCAATCATCACTCACTGACATTCCCAAAATACTTCAAAAAGATGAAGGATGCCCATGACTGGCATATGGATAACAAATGACCCAACTTACCTTTGGATAGAAAGTTTGAATACAACATCCTGAGGATGCAGGGAATACAACAGAAATTGCTCGCATATGTCCAGAACCAAGACTGTATCAAGTATGAACACCAAATGGTATGACTGCGTGGTGGAATAGATGCCACATCAGAACAATATCACAATCGAAAATACTGTATAATCACATTATAAACAGGCACAACCAGAACAAAACAAACTTACCTAGTATGCTGGCAACATATAGCAACTTAGAGCAAAATCACTATTAACTAAGTCTGGACATACCAAACTACCAGTATGTTTCAGAAACTGGTAAATTTATTGCTTTGTCACATGATCATTCAGATACAAGGGGCAGAATCTTATAGGGCACTGAACAATGTGGTTCTTGGCCAGAAATCTGACAGAATCACATAAGATATCTTCTGAGGCCTTTCTCGAGAGCAACTAGCTGAATTTTCAAACTAAGTTCCAGACATTGAGATGAGACTCTCACGAGACAGCAGTGAGACGCCTATTCAGGGAGATTGTTGCTTGTAATCAGCCTCACTAATTACACTACACACACATTGATATGCAGCTTCCTATCCTACCACCTGTCCCAAAGAAACTAGATGCCAAGAATGCCTTATGTGAAAGTCAGCAAGGATACCTCGTAACTTCAGCTCACCACCTGATCTTCCAGACCGCCTTGGACTTACAGTACCAAAGTCCCAGGGCACCAGCTATGCTCAACATCCACAGAGGCTGGCATCCAACACCTGCCAACTTCTCAGGACACATATGGCACTTCTCCCATCTACTTACAGGAAGCGTCTGAAGTTTAAATTAGCACTTCAGGGCACACAGCACTGAAAGGCTGATTCAGGGTCACTTTGTACACAGGGACCCAGCTCACAGAGAGAATCAGGCTACATCTCAGGGTTAGAATAAAACACACAGCTCTGGATGCTGGAGATCTGAAAAACACAAAATTGGAAACAGCTAGCAAAACTCAGATCTGGTCGCATCTTTTGAGAGAAAACAGAATTAACTTTTTGAGAGCAGTGACCTCGCTTCAGATCTTCTGAGAAAACGTCACTGGATTCAAAATATTAACTCTCCACAGATGCTGCCAGACTTGGTGAGTTTCACAACAATTTCTGTTTCTCTGTACTTTGCATCTCAGGGTTGCTTACTTGCTGTCTTGGCACTCACTCATTTTGAACCTACCTGCACACACACAGCATCACTGACTTTCTTCTTGAAGAGAGGAAAATCCATGCAGTCTTGTTGCATCATGGTCATTGTTCGCCTCGGAGCTCATCATTTCTACTGGTTCACAAAAGAGCAAGCTCAAGGAATGGAAGAATGCATTAAAGGTTTCTTCCTATTCTGTCCATTAGCCTTGTCAAAATGCAGCCCAGAATCAGGGTGGCATCCATTTGAGTTTTCACCAAAGCTACAAAACTCAACAATGTGAACCCAGCTCTGACTGCCCAGCTGCAGTATGACAGATTTATTTGGATGCACTTTTTTTTATTTGGAAGGCACTTGAGAATGTAACTTCTAAAAAAAGTTTTGCAACTTACATATGAAAGAATTGAAACCTACATGGTCATTCTTACAGATAATAGACTTAACAAACAATCAGGGTCTTTTTCAATATATAATTTCAGTTACATCTCACTGTAAACATTTGACAATAGACAATAGGTGCAGGAGTAGGCCATTCGGCCCTTCGAGCCAGTACCATCATTCATTATGATCATGGCTGATCATTCACAATTAGTACCCTGTTCCTGCCTTATCCCCATAAACCTTGATTCCACCATCTTTAAGAGCTCTATCCATGTCTTTCTTGAAAGTATCCAGAGACTTGGCCTCCATTGCCTTCTGGGGCAGGGCATTCCATATATCCACCACTCTCTGGATGAAGAAGTTTCTCCTCAACTCTGTTCTAAGTGGCCTAACCCTTATTTTTAAACTGTGTCCTCTGGTTCTGGACTCATCTATCAGTGGAAACATGTTTCCTGCCTCCAGAGTGTCAATCGTTTAATAATCTTATACGTTTCAATCAGATCCCCTCTCCTCCTTATAAACTCAAGTGTATATAAGCCCAGTTGCTCCAATCTTTCAACATATGATAGTCCCGCCATTCCAGGAATTGACCTCGTGAACCGACACTGCACTCCCTCAATAGCCAGAATGTCCTTCCTCAAATCTGTAGGCCAAAACTGCACACAATACTCCAGGTGCAGTCTCACCAGGGCCCTGCACAGCTGCAGAAGGACCTCTTTGCTCCTATACTCAATTCCTCTTGTTATGAAGGCCAGCATGCCATTAGCTTTCTTCACTGTCTGCTGCATGCTTACCTTCATTGACTGATATACAAGAACACACAGACCTCATTGTACTTCCCATTTACCTAATTTGACTCCACTTAGATAGTAATCTGCCTTCCTGTTCTTGCCACCAAAGTGGATAGCCACACATTTATCCACATTAAACTGCATCTGCAATGCATCCGTCCACTCACCTAGCCTGTGCAAGTCACCCTGTATTCTCATAACATCCTCCTCACATTTCACCCTGCCACTCAGCTTTGTGTCATCAGCAAATTTGCTAATATTACTTTTAAACCTTCATCTGTATCATTGATGTACATTGGAAACAGCTGCGGTCCCAGCACTGAACCTTGTGGTACCCCACTGGTCACCGCCTGCCATTCTGAAAGGGACCCGTTTATCACTACTCCTTGTTTCCTGTCAGCCAGCCAATTTTCAATCCAAGTCAATATTTTGCTATAAATTCTGTGTCTTACAATCTTATTCTCCACAATCACCTAATGAAGGAGCGTCACTCCGAAAGCTAATGCTTCCAAATAAACCTGTTGGACTATAACCTGGTGTTGTGTGATTTTTACCTTTGTACCCCCCCAGTCCAACACTGGCACCTCCAAATCACAGCTGCAGTATGTCTGCATCTGGCAACGTGCTCCCAGATGGACAACGGAATGGGGATGCCAAGCAAGGGGAGACCAGAGAAACTGAAGCAAATTGTTCTATACTCTAAGCCATGGTGCTGACTTTCCTTATGAGACTTTTGAAACCTTCTGTAACTGTCAGGAGCCGGATTATCTTTAAGTCTGAATATCTGAAGTCCAAATCACTGTCTTATTGAGCAGAGCTGGGCAAGAACTTTACCATCCAGAAGGCCAACTTTTGTCTTATTCCTGATATAATTATCTACCTGACCCACACATGCTGGGTGTGTTTGACCATCAGAAAACAGCTCTGTAATCACTCAAATAGTGCTGATGTTTGTGGTGCATTTTCAGGAGGATACTCTTCTACTGGAGATGCTTTCTTCTTCCGTCTGAGACGCACAGAGAGAAAGTAAATGATATGAGTGAGGACGACATTCTAACATTGCTGTTCCAGCTGCAAGTGGATCCTGTAGTCGGATGGTCTTTCTCCACTCATGTTTCCCTGCACTATTGTACACTGGCTTAGACCAAGGGACGATGAGAATTAGTGAGTGACTAATGATAAAGTACTAGGAGAAAGTGAGGACTGCAGATGCTGGAGGTCAGAGTCGAAGAGTGTGGTGCTGGAAAATTACAGCTTCAGGCTTGTGTGCCGCGGGACTGAGAGATAAATGGGAGGGAGGTGGGGCAAGCGGTGGCGGGGGGGGGGGAGTGGGAGAGGTATCTGGGAATGCAATAGATAGATGAAGATGGGGTAAAAGTGATAGGTCAGAGAGGCCGGTGGAGTGGATAGTTGGGAAAGAAGATGGACAGGTAGGACAGTTCAAGTGGGTGATGCCAAGTTGGAAGGTTGGGACTGAGATAAGGTGGGGGAGGGGAAATGGGAAAACTGGCGAAATTCACATTGATCCCATGTAGTTGGAGGGTCCCAAGGCAGAAGATAAGGTATTCTTTCTCCAGACTTCAGATAGTTAAGGTTTGGTGATGGAGGAGGCCCAGGACCTGCATGTCCTTGGGAGGGGGAGTTCAGCCTCAGGGCAGTGGGGTTGGTTAGTGTGGTGTCCCGGAAGTGTTCTCTAAAATAACCCACAAGTTGGCTTCCTGCCTTTCCAATTTAGAGGAGTATAATGGAAAAGTAAGTGCAATTTGGAATGTATCTGCTGACAAAGAAGAAAAATGCATCATAATGCTTAGATTTTGAATGGAGAATTAATGACTGGAGTATGAAGTGAGGAAAGAAGCATGCTGATTGTTTAAAGACTACCATGTGAGAAGAGAGAATTGCTGGGGCTGCTGAAAAGCGAGTAAGAAAAAGATTAGCACATGTTTGGATTAAGAGTTAAAGGTGGTGTAATTTTCCCTTCGTGATACAGAAGAGAAAATTGTTAGATCGCAGAGGGGTGGTGGAGTACCAGCAGGTGATAATGAGTAATGTCAGGCTATAACAAAATCAAACAGGTAGAGGAAATCAAGAGACACTCCTTGTACTCTGGTGAGGATATTGAACAGTTTCCTGCATTGTGTCAATCTCTGGGACTGATGTTTCTGAAGCTCGCCATCTTTCCAACTGTAACTCTAAGCTTGGTGCATGTCTGACTTCACAAACTTCCTCCAATTAATGGGAAATAGAACATGGAACGGTACAGCACAGAAACAGACCCTTCAGCCCACCATGTCTGTGCTGACCTTGATGCCATTCTGAATTAATCCCATGTGCCTTCACATGATCCGTATCCCTTATTCCCTACCTATTCATGTCTGTTTGGAAGGGCACTTAAACATTGCTATCACATTTGCTTCTCCCACTTCCACTTGAGTGCCAAGTACCCAGCACCCTCTGAATAAAACACTTGCCTCACCATCTCTTTTAAACTTTCTCTCTCTCACCTTAAACCTATGCTCCCTAGTATTTGATATTTCCATCCTGGAAAAAGACTGTGACTATCCACCCCATCCACGCCTGTCATAACTTTATATACTTCTATCAGGTCACCCCTCAGGGTCTAACACTCCAACGAAAACAATCCAAATTTATCCAGCCTATCCTTATAGTTAATACTCTCCAAATCTCTCCACGCTTCAGGCTCTCTGCCTTTATTCCTGATGAAGGGCTTTTGCCCGAAACGTCGATTTTGCCTGTCCTCGGATGCTGCCTGAATTGCTGTGCTCTTCCAGCACCACTGATCCAGAATCTGGTTTCCAGCATCTGCAGTCATTGTTTTTACCTCGTTGATTTTAACCCTACTGCGAATCCTCTTGCAAGGATGCCTGCCTTGAAGAAGTTTTCCTCCTCTCTCTACAAGAATCTCAGGGAGTCTCTCTCTCACTGCAACTCCCAGGTCATTTCCTCAGCCCTGAAGCTCTTCAACCATGTCCTGAAACAAACTCGGTATGCCACTCTCTCCCCACCCCCACCCTCCTCTAGCTTATCTCTCCACGCTTCAGGCTCTCTGCCTTTATTCCTGATGAAGGGCTTTTGCCCGAAACGTCGATTTTGCCTGTCCTCGGATGCTGCCTGAATTGCTGTTCTCTTCCAGCACCACTGATCCAGAATCCAGGTAACAGCCTAGTAAACCTCTTTTGCACCCTCTCCAAAGCCTCCACATCCTTCCTAAAGTGTGGCGACCAGAACTGCAGATAACACTCCAAATGCGGCCTAACTAAAGTTTTACACAGCTGCAACACCATTTGCAAACTCAGTGACTCTACTGGTGAAGGCAAGCATGTTTTATGCCTTCTTTGCTGCCTTATCTATTGATACTGCCACTTTCGGGGAACTATGGACTTGCTGCACAAAATCCCTCAGTGAATAAATGCTCCTTGAAGAACTTGCTATTTAATGTATACTTTCCTTTCGTATCTGACCTCCCAAAATGCATCACCTCATACTTACCCAGAATAAACTCCAGCTGCCATTTCTCCTCACAACTTTCCAACTGATCAATGCCCTACTGTATCCTTTGATAAACTTCCTCTCCACTATCAACTACCCACCACTACACCAATTTTTATGTAGTCTACATACTTACTAATCAGGCCACCTACATTTTCCGTTAATTCATTTGTATATATTACAAACAACAGAGGTCCCAGCATTGATCCTTGCAGAACCCTACTGGTCACAGACCTCCAGTCATTAAAACAGCCCTCTACAACTCTCCGCTATGACCAAGCCAAATTTGCATCTAATTTACCAACTTACTCTAGATCCCACGTAACTTAATCTTCTGGACCAGCCTACCAAATACTTTATTAAAGTCTATGCAGAAAACATAACTGCCTTATCCTCATCAATCATCCTCATCACTTCCTCGAAAAACTCAATCAAATTTGTTAGACAAAACCTCCCCTGCACAAAGCCATGCTGACTATCCCTAATAAGTCCATTCTTTTCCAAATATGAGTAAATCCTGTCTGTCGGAATCATCTCCCATAACATCCCTGCCACTGACGTAAGGCTCACCAGTCGATGATTTCCTGGATTATCCTCGCTGCCTTTCTTAAATAAAGGACCAACATTGGCTATTCTCTAATCTCTGGGAACTCACCTGTGAATACAAAGATCTCTACAAAGAGGCCAGCAGTCTCTCCCCTTACCTCCCTCGGTATGCTGGGATAGATCCCATCAGGCGTTGGGGCCTTATCTATTTTTCAAGCCACCCAACACCTCCACCTTCTTAATATTGACATGCCCTAGAATGTCAACGTTCTCCTCCCTAATCTCTCCTTAGTGCATACCAATACAAAGTACTCATTGAGAACCTCACCCACAGTCCTCTAGTTCCACGCATTAACTCTTTCCTTTCTCCTTGAGTGGACCTACCCTTTCCCCAGATTCCCTCGAGTTCCTACTATATGAATAAAATGCCTTGGGATTCTCTTTAATCCGACTTGCCAAGGACATTTCATGGGCCCTTATGCCCACATAATTTTCTGTTTAAGTTCCTTCTTGCCTCATTTATATTTAAGAGAATTGTTTGATTTCTGTTTCCTCAACATTACATTTGCTTCCCTTTTAGAGTCATAGAGTCATAGAGATGTACAGCATGGAAACAGACCCTTCAGTCCAACCAGTCCATGCTGACCAGATATCCCAACCCAATCTAGTCCCACCTGCCAGCGCCCGGCCCACATCCCTCCAAATCCTTCCTATCATATACCCATCCAAATGCCTCTTAAATGTTGCAATTGTACCAGCCTCCACCACATCCTCTGGCATCCTCTACAGTGTTTTAGATTAGATTACATTACATTACAGTATGGAAACAGGCCCTTCGGCCCAACACCACATCCATACACGTACCACCATCTGCGTGAAAAAGTTGCCCCTTAGGTCTCTTTTATATCTTTCCCCTCTCACCCTAAACCTATGCCCTCTAGTTTTGGACTCCCCTACCCCAGGGAAAAGACTTTGTCTACTTATCCTATCCATACCCCTCATAATTTTGTAAACCTCTATAAGGTCATCCCTCAGCGTCCGATGCTCCAGGGAAAACAGCCCCAGCCTGTTCAGCCTCTCCCTGTAGCTCAGATCCTCCAACCTTGGCAACATCCTTGTCAATCTTTTCTGAACCCTTTCAAGTTTCACAACATCTTTCCGATAGGAAGGAGACCAGAATTGCACCCAATATTTCAACAGTGGCTTAAACCAATGTCCTGTATAGCCGCAACATGACCTCCCAACTCCTGTACTCATACTCAATACTCTGACCAATAAAGGAAAGCATACCAAACGCCTTCTTCACTATCCTATCTAACTGTGACTCCACTTTCAAGGAGCTATGAACCTGCAATCGAAGGTCTCTTTGTTCAGCAACACTCCCTAGGACCTTACCATTAAGTGTATAAGTCCTGCTAAGATTTGCTTTCCCAAAATGCAGCATCTCGCATTTATGTGAATTAAACTCCATCTGCCACTTCTCAGCCCATTGGCCCATCTGGTCCAGATTCTGTTGTAATCTGAGGTAACCCTCTTCGCTGTCCACTACACCTCCAATTTTGGTGTCATCTGCAAACTTACTAACTGTACCTCTTATGCTCGCATCCAAATCATTTATGTAAATGACAAAAAGTAGACGGCCCAGCACCGATCCTTGTGGCACTCCACTGGTCACAGGCATCCAATCTGAAAAGCAACCCTCCACCACCACCCTCTGTCTTCTACCTTTGAGCCAGTTCTGTATCCAAATGGCTAGTTCTCCCTGTATTCCATGAGATCCAACGTGCTAATCAGTCTCCCATGGGGAACCGTGTCGAACGCCTTACTGAAGTCCATATAGATCACATCCACTGCTCTGCCCTCATCAATCTTCTTTGTTACTTTGTCAAAAAACTCAATCAAGCTTGTGAGACATGATTTCCCACGCACAAAGCCATGTTGACTATCCCGAATCAGTAATTGCCTTTCCAAATACATGTACATCCTGTCCCTCAGGATTCCCTCCAACAACTTGCCCACCACCGAGGTCAGGCTCACCGGTCTATAGTTCCATGACTTGTCCTTACCACCCTTCTTAAACAGTGGCACCACGTTTGCCAACCTCCAATCTTCTGGCATCTCACCTGTCACTATCGATGATACAAATATCTCAGCAAGAGGCCCAGCAATCACTTCTCTAGCTTCCCACAGAGTTCTAGGGTACACCTGATCAGGTCCTGGGGATTTATCCACCTTTAACCGTTTCTGTAATCTGGAAATTTTGCAAGATGTCACCATCTATTTCCCTACAGTCTATATCTTCCATATCCTTTTCCACAGTAAATACTGATGCAAAATATTCATTTAGTATCTCCCCCATTTTCTGCGGCTCCACACAAAAGCCACCTTGCTGACCTTTGAGGGGCCCTATTCTCTCCCTAGTTATCCTTTTGTCCTTAATATATTTGTAAAAACCCTTTGGATTCTCCTTAATTCTATTTGCCAAAGCTATCTCATGTCCCCATTTTGCCCTCCTGATTTCCCTCTTAAGTATACTCCTACTTTCTTTATACTCTTCTAAGGATTCCCTCGATCTATCCTGTCTATACCTGACATATGCTTCCTTCTTTTTCTTAACCAAACACTCAATTTCTTTAGTCATCCAGCATTCCCTATACCTACCAGCCTTCCCTTTCACCCTGACAGGAATATACTTTCTCTGGATTCTTGTTATCTCATTTCTGAAGGCTTCCCATTTTCCAGCTGTCCCTTTACCTGCGAACATCTGCCTCCAATTAGCTTTCGAAAGTTCTTGCCTAATAGTTCATTTTGACTGAATTTTCAATGTCTCTTGACATCTTATCTTTCATCCCCATCGGAACACACTGGTCCGGAACTCTCATCAACTGGCTTTAAAGGACTCTCACATGTCAGAAGTGGATTTACCTTCAAACAAAGGCTCCCAATTTAATTTCTCCAGTTCCTGCTTAAATTGTTCTAATTAGCATAACTCAATTTAGAACTTTCATATGAGGTCCAATCATATCTATCTTTCAACTTACAAAATTGTGATCACTGTTCCCAAAATGCTCCCCCAAGGAAATTTGATCACCTGGCCAGGTTCATTCCTGAATTCCCCAAGGTCTAGTATGGCCTCTTCCTGAGTTGGACTATCGGCACCTTGTTTCAAGAAACTCTCCTGGATACACCTAACAAATTCTGTCCCATTTAAACTCATGGCATGAAAGGAGTCCCAATCAATATTGGGGAAGTTAAAATCTCTCGCTATAAATTATAACAACTCTGTTGTTTTTACATCTTTCCATGATCAGCCTATATATATATCTTCCTCTGTCTCCCACTCACCATTGGAAGAAGCAGAGGAAGTGGAGGCGGCTGGTACAATTACAACATTTAGAACATAGAACATAGAAAAGTACAGCACGGAACAGGCCCATTGGCCCACGATGTTGTGCCGAGATTCAACCCTAATGTCAAATATAGTAACTTAACCTACACACCCCTCAACTCACTGCTATCCATGTGCATGTCCAGCAGTCACTTAAATGTCCCCAATGACTCTGCTTCCACCACCACAGCTGGCAACACATTCCATGCACTCACAACTCTCTGTGTAAAAGACCTACCTCTAACGTCTCCTTTATACCTTCCTCCTAATACCTTCAAACTATGACTTCTCATAACAGTCAATCCTGCCCTGGGGAAAAGTCTCTGGCTATTGATTCTATCTATTCCTCTCGCTATTTTGTACACCTTGATCAGGTCTCCTCTCTTCCTCCAGAGAGAAAAGTCCGAGCTTATTCAACCTTTCTTCATAGGGCAAGCCCTCCAGTCCAGGCAGCATCGTGGTAAACATTCTTTGCACCCTCTCCAACGCCTCTGTATCTTTCCTATAGTAGGGCGACCAGAAGTGGACATAATATTCCAATTGTGGTCTCACCAGGGACTTGTAGAGCTGCAGTAAAACCTTGTGGCTCTTAAACACGATCCCCCTGTTAATGAAAGCCAAAATGCCATATGCTTTCTTAACAACCCTATCCACTTGGGTGGCAACTTTGAGGGATCTATGTACTTGCACACCAGATCCCTCTGTTCCTCCACATTGCCAAGAATCCTGTCTTTAATCCTATATTCAGCATTCAAGTTCAAACTTCCAAAATGCATCACTTCACATTTATCCAGGTTGAACTCCATCTGCCATTTCTCAGCCCAGCTCTGCATCCTGTCTATGTCACACTTCAGCCTGCAGCAGCCCTCTATACTATCAACGACATCTCCAACCTTAGTGTCATCTGCAAATTTACTAACCCACCCCTCAACCTCCCCATCCAAGTCATTTATAAAAACTACAAAGAGCAGAGGCCCAAGAACAGAGCCCTGCGGGACCCCACTCAACACTGACCTCCAGGCAGTATACTTCCCATCTACAACCACTCTCTGCCTTCTGTCAGCCAGCCAATTCTGAATCCAGAGAGCCAAATCTCCCTGTATCCCATACTTCCTGACTTTATGAATGAGCCTACCACGAGGAACCCTATCAAATGCCTTGCTGAAGTCCATATACACCACATCCACTGCTCGACCGTCATCGACCTGTCTTGACACCTCCTCAAAGAACTCAATAAGATTTGTGAGGCATGACCTTCCACCTTACAAAGCCATGCTGACTGCCTCTAATCACATTAGGTTTTGCCAAATAGTCATAAATCCTATCCCTCAGAATTCTTTCCAAAACTTTGCTGACCAAAGACTTAAGACTGACTGGTCTGTAATTGCCAAGGATTTCCCTATTACCCTTCTTGAAAAGAGGAACAACATTCACCTCCTTCCAATCCTCCGGTACGACTCCCGTGGAGAGTGAGGAGGCAAATATTCTCGCTAGTGGCTTAGCAACCTCCTTTCTTGCTTCCCAGAGCAGCCTAGGATAAATCTGGTTTGGCTCTGGAGACTTCATCAATCTTGATCTGGTTAAGACCGTATCCCAGCTCCTCTAAGTTTTCATTTACAACAAGTTTCCTTTACTTGGTGAAAACCGAAGCAAAAAACCCATTTAGGGCTTCCCCTATCTGGCATCTGGATGGATACATGAATAGGTAGAGTTTAGAGTAATATGGGCCAAATGCTGGCAAATGGGACTAGATTAATTTAGGATATCTAGTCAGCATGGACAATTTGGACCAAAGGGTCTGTTTCCATGCTGTACAGCTCTATTACTCTGTGATTCCATAAGTATATTATAACCCCATCATAGTGGTTGCCCTCAGCTCTTCAGTCAATGATTCCAGAGAAACTTCAGAGCAGGCTTCGGACTCATTTCCACAAAATCAACCCCTTGCAGCCACCTTGTAGAAATAAAGGGATGCATTACCTCTTCATACAGACATTGACATGTCTGCCTGAAACTGTGTTGTATAAAATCGGCCAGTGTCACACTCTGGATTTCAATCCACCAAATTCGAATGAGGCTCAAGAGTTAAAATGGTCAGGCCTGAAGTTTGAATACTCACCTCACGCCAAACCTGCTGAGAATAAAAGTTAATTGCAGTTATTCAGACAGGCTTAAAGGAATTGATGTTGAAATTTGCAGCTAATGCCGAAATAGGAACCTGTTGCATAGTTAAATCTTTACAAAATTAAACGGAGCTGTGCATTTGCAAGATGGGAAGTTGGTAGAATTCAATGTCAGACGAGCAGAGGGATTTTATACATTAAACGCAGAACTTAAATTATTAAGGCTGAGACCAAAGCAAATGGAGTTTTTCATTTTATTACAAGACATAGAATAAAAAAGCCAAAAAGCAAAGATGAGTCTGTATAAAATCTTAATAATTCATCCGTTAAAGTATTGTGTGCAACGTTGGAATCCACACAGCAGAAAAATTAAGATCTTACAGTGATAAAGAACTATTTGAATGAGTGGAGCAATTTTCATTAGAACAATGCAGATTACAGGTCAATATGATAGAAATGTCTTAATTAAAAGGTTGGAACTGGCTATATAGAAGCAAATTGCAGCTGTAGCCAGTAGATGAGGGAAGGAGATTAAGATTAAATTTAAGAGATTTATAACAGACCAATAAGACTTCAGCGCACAGAGATTTGTGAGGCTACAGAATTCAGATCCAGGGTTTGCAGTTGAAGCAGAAAGTATGAACTGGACACCATAGCCATTTTTTTCTTTTGCTCTGCTCAATGGGAGACCAAATTGAGACCCCAAATTCAGCGGGTTTGGAAGGTTGGACTGGGTGTACCCCGATACAGGTAGCACTCCTAAGTAGGAATGCCAACTCTGGGAGGTCATAACCCAGAGAATTGAAAGTGACATCATGAAAAACCAGCACATTATGCATCACGGCAAATTCCTTCTCTAACCCAATTTCTTAATCAGCGCACCATCACTCCATACGTCCCCTGGCTGCTTTCCCAGATTCAGTTTTATGACAGTTATTTCTCTTTTAGTTCCTCTTTCCTCTTCCACACAGCACCTACCTTGAGATATTTTTAATTTATTGTGATCAACGTTCCAAGATTAGAAGAAAATAAAGAAAACCACACTTACACTGACAGAGTGCAGCAACTTTGGCCACAATTGCAACTGTGGGGAAGTGCTTGGCCAGCCCTCCCAATGCAGTGATCATTTAACTGGAGCTTTACCTGTCGGAGAGATCTCAGCATGGTGACAGACAGTTCTGTCTATCTGCCTTGCCTCTGATGGATCTAATTAATAGAACATAGAACATAGAACATAGAAGAATACAGCGCAGTACAGGCCCTTTGGCCCTCGATGTTGCGCCGATCCAAGCCCACCTAACCTACGTTAGCCCACTATCCTCCATATGCCTATCCAATGCCCGTTTAAATGTCCATAATGAGGGAGAGTCCACCACTGCTACTGGCAGGGCATTCCATGAACTCACGACTCGCTGAGTAAAGAACCTACCCCTAACATCTGTCCTATACCTACCCCCCTTAATTTAAAGCTATGCCCCCTTGTAATAGCTGGCTCCATACGTGGAAAAAGATTCTCACTGTCGACCCTATCTAAACCCCTAATCATCTTGTACACCTCTATCAAGTCACCCCTAAACCTTCTTTTCTCCAATGAAAACAACCCCAAGTGCCTCAGCCTTTCCTCATACGATCTTTCTACCATACCAGGCAACATCCTGGTAAACCTCCTCTGCACCCGTTCCAGTGCCTCCACATCCTTCCTATAGTATGGCGACCAAAACTGCACACAATACTCCAGATGCGGCCGCACCAGAGTCTTATACAACTGCAACATGACCTCAGTACTCCGGAACTCAATTCCTCTACCAATAAAAGCCAGTACGCCATATGCCTTCTTCACCGCACTATTTACCTGGGTGGCAACTTTCACAGATCTGTGTACATGGACACCAAGATCCCTCTGCTCATCCACACTACCAAGTATCCGTCCATTAGCCCAGTACCCCATCTTTTTATTACTCTTACCAAAGTGAATCACCTCACACTTAGCTACATTGAACTCCATTTGCCACCTTTCTGCCCAGTTTTGCAGCTTATCTATATCCCGCTGTAACCTGCCACATCCTTCCTCACTGTCTAATTAAACTGAGATTTGTTTGATGTATCGAAAATTAACTGTTTTAATCATGATACAAACTACCACAGCCATGTGCTCCACCTCATCATCACTTACATTAGAAATGGTTCACCTTATAAACCGAGCTTGTAGCCCAGCAGTGAATTAGAATTATGGTTCCTCTTTGTTGGCCAGCCTAGATCAGTCTCTGTTAATGAGCTTGCTCACTGCTGCCATGTGACTATGTATATTCTAACACATTTCTGACATGTGCTTTGTAAATATGGACAGGTTTTCAACAGTCAGAAGGTGAGTTAGACACCACAAAAATTCCTGGACTCTGACTAGTTATTGTAACCACAGACAGTGTGGCTGGTCCAATTCAGTTTCTGATCAGTGGAAAACCCCAGGATGTTGATGCTGAGGGATTCAGTGATGGTAACACTATTGAATGTCAAGGGACAATGTTGAGATTCCTTCTTGTTGTAAATGGTCATTGCCTGGCATTTGTGTGATAACAACAATAGCTGCCAATTATCAGCCCAAACCTGAACTTTCTTCCAAGCCTTGCTGCATTTGAAAATGGACTGCTTCAGTACAGAAGTTGTAAATGGTGCTGAACATTATACAATCATCAGTGAACATTCTCACTCCTGACTTTATGATGGGGGAAAGTCATTGATAAAAGAGCTGAAGATGGTTGAGCCTTGAGCACTACCCTGAGGAACTCCTGCAGAGATGTCCTGGAGCTGCGATGACCGACCTCCAACAACTATAACCGTCTTCCTTTGAGCCAGCTATAATTCTAATCAAAGGAGACTGGACGTGGCAGGATTGCAAAGCTAAGATCCAAACAACTCTGTTAACTTGGATTTATGTTGATGTGACAAACCTATTTGTTCTTTTCCAGAGAGAGGTGCAAAGGAGGGTTAAAAGTGAATATTCTTCCTTTTACCTTTTCGATCATTTATAAATGCCAGCAGGAGATTGATGATAAATCCAGTTAGGTCCTAGGCATTCTGGGAGGGTTGGGCAATCCTACTCGCAAGGAGTATTGAAATGTTTGATGATGTTCTGGGAAACTCCTTTTGAGGTTTTAAGGTGCTGCCATAGAAACACATTATTGTCGAGGTGTTGGAAGAAGGGGGAGGCAGCAAAAACAATTAGTTTTAGGGATTATCTCAGGGTAAGGAAAATCAAATCAGAAGCATTTCTGTCCCCACAATGAACCCTCAAACAAAGACGTTCAACTTATCTATCTGTACCGGTTCTGAACTCCTATCTCCCTTTTACAGTTTTAGCTTATGAATAAAACACTAACAAAAACAGAGAGTGTGCTGGAGAAACCCAATAGGTCTGGCCCTTTAAAGGACCACTGGACTTGAAACATTAACCTGCCACTGTTCCATTGCTCAGGTCCTGAACTTAAACAAACTCAATCTGCATTTTTCTTTCCTGTAGGTGTCTGCTCATCTTCTCAAAATTTTGAGAGGGTTCATTTGATATACAGTAGGAAGACAAAAGGATAACAGGAGTTTTCCCTATTTTCATCCCTCTTCTGCATCTTCGTCACCCAAATTGGTAAATTAAAAAGGGGGTTAGATTTCCCCCACAGTGAGGAGCCTCACCCCCTCAGTCTTCAAACACTAGATTTGATAGATGGATGAAGGAAAATGTTATGAAGTAGGATGGGAACTCGGTTGCCAGACATGATTCTGTGGATATGTTCATACACAAGGTAAGCACCAAAGAAGATTGCTTCTTTCTGGATCTCCTCACTAGCAATGTCAAAGTCTGGTGATTTGTGAATTGTGATGAACACACTAGTAGATGGAAGCAAATTACAGTATACTAAAGACAGACTTCCATCATACCCAATTGGTGACCAATCAAGTTGAGCCATTTGCCTCCTTGTAATATCCAAATATTTCTGTTTAGACTATTTTATACTGAGGACCCCATTATTCCATTATTTCTCGAAGTAGGAACTAGACTTATGGTGCCCAAGTCATTCCTTGCTCCATTTTGTTCTGCTCCTATCCTGTCACCATAATTATCAAAATGTATGAAGCATGTGACAAGCTATGTGCACTCCCAAGAAGCCCTCACTGAAATGAGAGTTGCAGCAATAGTTGGTAGAATAATCCTGTCAAAAGCAATGAGAGTCCAAGTATATAAGAGCAGAGTGACAGACCAATGATGTGCAACTTAATGGAAGAGAAACAGCAGAAATAATCCTGTGTACTTTCCTGTCACACAGGTTTTGTTGTCCTCTTCGTACATTGAAAAAATGCTAAAGGTAATGGGGAAAATCACTCGTTTCTTCCAGGATGGCTTTACCTTTTTTTGTATAATATGTACTTTAAAATGGAAAATACAACCAAAATTGAGGGTGTTTGTAGTAAATGCACTCTATAGGAGAGAAATTATATGATATAAAACCTTTCACAGAATTTTGTTTTTATAAAAAAGTTTCATGACTGCCAAAAATCCACCTGCAGATTTTAGACTTTTATAGCATAGGTTTAAAAATTGTCCTGCACGGGTGAAAGCCCTTAATCATGACAGTGAAAGAAATGGTGAAAAATAAGTCTTTCAAAGGCTGATAAAATGAGATGATGCATCAGTAGTCATGAAAGATGTTTTTTCATGAGAAACATTGCTCCAGACACATTTACAGTGGAATTTAAATTAAATATTTTGGGATTGTCAGTTTTATATTGGAGAAGTTGCAGATGAATACACTGAACTGGAAGAAAGAAAGGAATTTGCGTGTCTATGAGAATATTAAAATATGAATTAACGGTATACCAAAAAGCAAAGGGTGCATGCAAATTAACAAGAAAGTTTAGGAACTACTTTCTGGTAGAAACTGCAAAGCAAAATAAAAGGTAGAGGGAAAGAATACAAGAAAGGAAGAACAAACTGTGGCAACATTACATAGATATAATCCAAAAAAATGTGGTGCATTTTTAAATGTTAGGATGCACAGTTGCCAGAATCACTGATGTTTCTTTCTATGTCATTAAAGAGATTTCATACCTTTAGCAGTGCTGTTTAAATGAACCTGGACTTGCTGATCACTGTCTTAGGTCTGAATCTGACTGTTCATTACCTCAGTGCTTAATTTGACCCTGAGTTTAGCTTATGACACAATTTCATTTTCATCACCAAGGCACCTACTACATTACCGTGTTATTATGTCTGCACCCATCAACTAGTCAAGTCCTTATCCATGTCTTTGTTAACTCCAAACTTTGCCCAAACACTAGAGTGGCTGTGCCTTCAGCCATCTTGAAGTGCTGGAACTGTCACTCTACACTTCTCCACATCATTCTGCTTAATTCATCCCAGAACATATCATTTTGTCCTGGATGAGACCCAGGTTTGAACTCACTTAGAAATTTGTGTCCAATTAAATCCTCACGTGGTGAGGCAATTGAGGCTTTGGACATGTAAGAGAAATAATACACGATTGATTTATAGTTTAAAATCCATTAGGTTATTTCAGAAAAGCAAAAAACCTGAGGGTGATTTGATCATGGTTTACAAAATAATGAAGAAGCTAGGTTGTATTAGTGAGACAAGGTATGAAGGATCTCAATGCTAGGTTTTCCAATGGCAAATAAATTGGATGTTAGGAAGGTTTTTGGTTCCAAGAGAATCCAAGAACAATGGAAAAGATTGCTGACACATGCAATAAATGTGTCAGAGAGGTATTTCCCAGATATTTTTCCAACTATTTGGTTTAAATTTCTAATTTTATTTGGTATACAGGAACAGCAAGAGGCCACTTAGCCCCAAGAATCCCATGCAGCAAAAGCAGAATGCAACAAACAGCTCAGCAATCCCACAGTCATTAGATTACATCTAAGCCCAACAGTCTTGCCATTAATAGTGCCCCTAGCCCAGTGGTTCCAGGTCAGTTAGAGCATAGACACCTATGCGGCACGTGGAAAAATACCCAGGCATGTCGTATGCACAAAAAGCAGACAAATCCAGCGCAGTCAATATGTCTATCAGCCTTCTCTCAAACATCAGTAAAGTGATGCAAAATGTTGTTGACTGTGTTATCAATCATCACTTACTCAACAATAACTTGCTAACTGATGTTCATTTTGGGTTCTGTCAGGCCTTCTGAGCTCCTGACCTCATTACAGCCTTGATCCAAACATGAACAAAAAGGCTGAGCTCAACAGGAAACGAGAGTGACTGCCCTTCAATTTAAGGCACTTTACCAAGCATCATGGAGTCCCAGCAGATCTAAAGTCAATGGGAATCAGGGGGAAATCTCTCCAATGGTTGGAGTCATGCGCAGCACAAGGAAAGATGGTTGGGGTTGTTAGAAGTTAATCATCTCAGCTCCAGGACATAAGGATACATGGTGGCTCAGTGGTTACCACTGCTGCCTCACAGTGCCAGGGTTTAATTCAAGCCTTGAGTGACTGTCTGTGTGGAGTTTGCACTTTCTCCCCATGTCTGCGTGGGTTTCATCTGAATGCTTCAGTTTCCTCCCATAGTCCAAAGATGTACAGGTTAGGTGGATTGGCCTTACTAAGTTGGGAAAGCCATTGTAAATGTGGGGTTATGGGGATAGAGTTGGGTCTAGGTGGGATGCTCTTTGCAGGGTCAGTGCAGACTCAATGGGCCAACTGGCCTCTATCTGTACTGTGGGATTCCATGATCACTATCGGAGTTCCTTAGTGTAGTGTCCTCAGCACACCATCTTCAGCTGCTTCACTAATGACTTTCTCTCCATTGTATGGTCAGAAATGTGAATATTCACTGATCATTTTATGGGTGGCATGGTGGCGCAGTGGTTAGCACTGTTGCCTCACAGCGCCAGAGACCCGGGTTCAATTCCCACCTCAGGCGACTGACTGTGTGGAGTTTGCACGTTCTCCCCGTGTCTGCGTGGGTTTCCTCCGGGTGCTCCGGTTTCCTTCAACAGTCCAAAGATGTGCAGGTCAGGTGAATTGGCCATGCTAAATTGCCTGTAGTGTTAGGTAAGGGGTAAATAAAGGGGTATGGGTGGGTTGTGCTTCGGCGGGTCGGTGTGGACTTGTTGGGCCGAAGGGCCTGTTTCCACACTGTAATGTAATGTAATAATGTAATCTAATTTGACGAAGTTCGGCGCCAATCACAACTCTTCAGAAACTGAAGCAATCCATGTTCAAATGCAGCAAGATTCGGACAACATTCAGACTTGGGTTGACTAGTGATAAGTTCACATCGTGCCACACAAGTGCTGGGCAATAAACATCTCCAACAAGGAACCTAATCATCACCCTTTGACATTCAAAGCTATGAGTGAATCTCCCATTGTCAACATCCTGATAGTTACAGTTGACCAGAAACTGAACTGGCCCAGTCATATAATACTTTGGCTACAAATACAAGTAAGAAACTGGGAATTCTACAGTGAGTACCCCACCGCCGTATTGCTCAAAGCTTGTTCACCATCTACCAGGTACAAGTCATGAGTTTGATGGAATACAACACATCTTCCTGCATGAGTGGAGCTCCAAAAAACACACAATACAGTCAGTATCAAAGCAGTCTGCTTAAATGGCAGCTAACCTAATGTCTTCAACATTCACTCCCACCATGATTGATGCAAAATAGTACATATAAGTGCATTGCTACAAATCACCAAGTCTCCTCAGATAGCATCTTCCAAACTTGTGAGTTCTGCCACCTAGATCGACAAGGGCATCAAACAGATGGGAACACTACTCTCTCAAAGCCACACACCATCCTAATTTGTAAGCATATAATCATTCCTTCACTGTTGCTGTGTCAAAATCCTGGAACCTCCTCCCTAACCACATTAGAGGTGAGCCTACACCAAATGGATTGCAGATGTTCAAGAAAGCAGATCAAGGGCATTTAGGAATAGGCTGAAATAATACCACAGAGGTTGGCATCCCTGTCAATAATCACCTTTTCTTTACACACAGAGAGTCCTTGACACTGATCCACCTGCCCCAGAGCCAGCTCTCAGAATGAATGGAACCACTGGCACTCCTGTTTATATCTGTCAGCCAGGGCTCCCTGATTGAACCAGATTCACAGCTCCAATCAGGGAACTCATATCCTTTGAGGTTCACCTGGCTGACCTTGTTACAATCACCATATTGGCAATGAATGTTAACTTAGCCAGTGCACCCACATCTTATGAATAAATTTTAAAAAGCACCAACTTTACAAATAATCAGAAACATTATATCATTTGCAATACTGGGAAAATATATTCTTCCAGTCAAAACAATATGCTTACACATGGTCATCCAGTCAATAGGCCAAGTGTACACAGTAAATAAATTCATAACATGCTAAGGAATATCTGAAATATTCAACCAAGCTGCTCTAGACAGTATTAGTAGAAACAAAAATACATTTGACAATGACAATTATAGCCAAGAGCAAAAATTCTAATGAACAACTCAAGGTTGGCTAACCTGTACTAACTTTTCTTCAATTATTCCATTCTTGCATTAAAGGTAGTGGAACATGAGTACTACACTATCATTTACAACAATGTTTTATCTCTGTTGGACATGTGAAGACCAAGTTCCTCCAGCAACTCAATTAAATCCCTAAATGCCACTAAGTACTACAAATTCCATGTTAGCTATGTATTGATTTTTGACTTTGAAGCAACTTTTCACATGTTTTACCTTTTCATTTTAGTTATTACTGTTTTCTCAATGATGTATCCTTAGGCAACTAATGTCAAAGATTTGCTGTGATAAAATGTACTTTTTTCACCAGACAGAATCAGTATATTTAGTGCTTTACTTGAAATCACTATTTTGAAATTTTGCACAGATTATTTCAATAAATGAAATTGCAAAGCATAATATTTATTACCTAAGTGAGGCCTTCAAATCCACTACAAAAACACATGGGTTTAGTGAGTGAAACAAATTTGCACATACCTATATCACACATGCTAATAGAAATGAACAATCTTTTATCAGTTTTATATTTACTTATCAAATGTTTTGCTGTGGCAAATATAATTAAAAATTCCAAGCCTTTGCACATTACAATCAACTTCCTGCACTGATTTTAAAACTTTTTTTGCCATTAATAAAACATTCCATTTGTCCAGGGCACATGGTGTTAAACTAAATTTCCAAAATATTTTCTTTTCACATAGTTATCCTATCACTAGGTTTTTTCATTAGCATTAGATAACAGAGAAAAGGTTAAACATTTTAATGCATGGTGAGCAACTGTAAAAGATTAATATGCTCATTTCAAGTGATTCATCCCAACAGGATAATCATAACATAATTTCAACAACTGGTTCAAATCTGATCAATCATTTTTTGCACCCACAGGTATCTGGAAAAAAGACAGAAGGCCTGCATATGCAATTAGCATTTTTCTAAATTACTCAATTCCCAGATAATCTGGTGCCAGCTGCACTGTGACCACAAGAATCCATTTTGACAATTAAACATTCACAGAACAGTTACACTTTAAAGGAACTGAAGCTGTGAACAGAAGTGTTATGGACAAAACAAAATCTGGAAATAAAAAATCAGTAGAAATATGCTGACCATTCCTATTTTACTATAACAAATGAGAAGTAATACAAAGCACCATCAATCTCTTATCCATTCACTGTTATGTACCTTTCACTGTAAACCCAAAAACTAATAAAATGCAATCGTGAACAGATGCTAGAAGATTCATATTCAGAGGATTAGAAACAGAACTATTTAACTTTAGCAATGCTACACAAATAAAATACTTGTAAAAATGTATCTTAAAGAATATTTGAGGAAATGCAACTACTTTATTTATAGTCAATCATACTGGGGTGATTTTTTTAATGCATTTGATCTTGTCTAAATTTATTACGTGTGAGCTCAGCGAGAATAAGTGGTGAATGATACATTACTGAAGGATGGTTAATGAATTTTATTCAATGCATAGCATGGTCTGTTGACCTCCCTCTAATGAAATGAAACACTGCCTAATATTCACCTTGTACATGACACAAAGAAATCTAAAACTGACAAAATATTTATATACAGATAATAGATCCTTTAAGTAAATCAAAAGGTTCAAATAAATCATGAATCTTACACTTGTAAGATTTAGAAACCTCAATTGCTTCCTGGAATTAGCTTACAGAGTTTAGTCCGTTGTATGGATTCTGTTGTTTTATACAATTTGAGAGTGGTGAAATGACATTTTGAAGAATCCAATGCTGTCAATTTTGAGTTGAGCAAGGTACAGTCTATTACTGCACCTAGGCAAGCACTGGCATAGGTTTCAGTCACAGCCTTGTTAATTGGACTGGTGAGTTATGGGTTACCAAACAAGTGTTCAGATGAAGCTCCTGGAATAAGGTTTATTTATATCAATTAAAAAGCCTGGTAGAAAGCTAAGTAGCAGGGAAGATGTCACGCTTGCAGCAGTGGAGAGTTGGGGGAGGGGGGGGGGGGGGAGGTGTTTGATAACTGGCTGCCAATTAAAGCAGCAACTCAGATTAATTTTGTGGGAACATCCTTACAAAATCATTCCAACCTATTGTTCCCTTCTATTGCCTGTACAAGTGATCAAACTGTACGCTACTGGTAATTGGGATCTTGCATTTCCAATTTACAACTTGAAGTGTTCTATCACCTGAAACAGAAAGGTCTTCAAATGCACTTCATAGGGCCCCTTTAAAAATAGCACTGGATTTTCTCCAGGCTGAGAAAGACGGAAGTCTACCCATTTTGAGGCTGGGAAGTATGGATATATCATAGTTCTGAAATTACTTCCACTGGTGTTGTTCAACAAAAAAAGGGAAGTCATTAGATTGTAGCCCTCTCTTTATGTTAATTTTGTCATAACTCCCTTTATCTGTGCTTTTTTTCGTCTTATCTCTCTTTCCTGGTACACCTTTCATACATATTTGCCACTTTGTGTCTAGTTTGTTTCTGACTCTGAGGACTTCATTTTAACCCACTCAAAGTCCGTCCAGTTAAACAGAGCTAAAATAAAGTTAAATAAATTTGATTAAAATTTCTACTGCCGAAGACTCTACTTATCCCATCTATTCTCTACTCTATGCCTTGAGAACGGTTTGCCTGCATTACTCTCTCTCTCCTTAGACATTTTTTTCTCTCTCTCCATCTGGCACTTGGTACATCTTTCTCTCCTTTTTCTTTTTTTTTTGCTGAACTTAAGAATTGAGAACTCCAAGCTTCTGATACCTGAAGGAATTCTGCGGATGAATTTTAAGTGGAGCTAATAAAGAGTAAAATCAGACCAGGTACAAAGTAGGTGTCCAACCTGAACTCACCCAATGGGCAAGGTTACAATTAACTCCCATTTGTGTCTCTTTGAGTGTGTGGAGACTGAGCTATGTAGCATCATGCAATATCTAAAGGACGAACTGGCAGTTATGGTCTGGGATTGGCCAATCGCAACCAGGATCTTGGATAAAAAGGAATTGAGCAACTGGGACCCAATGATGCAACTCTGGCTATATTTGTCAAAATATTAACATTCTGTGCTGCCTGTATTTATTACTTTCCATACTGCACTACAATATGAACAGAATGGATGAATTATTATTGGGGAATCTCCTGTAATATTACTTAGGAGAGATCAAATGTTAAGTTGTTTTATGACGTGGAGGAGCCAGTGTTGAGGAGCAGGCAGTAGCACTCCAAAAGCTAACGCTTCCAAATAAACCTGTTGGATTATAACCTGATTTTGTGTGGTTTTTGAAGTTGCTTTATAACAACCTTGTTTAAAAAGCCATAATATTACATTTACTAAACAAGAGGATCTACTTGGCCTTGTTGCCCTAGAAATATTTAGTTTTCTAAAACTAAAAGGATCCAAGGCCTACATTATCAGTTCTTTTCCCCTTTTATATTAGTCTGAGTGCCTTTGAGGGGCATTCAAATCTTGGTTTGCAGCTGCACTAGGTGTAGCTTATGGAGAAGCGTGCTAATATGTTTAGATTACTTACAGTGTGAAAACAGGCCCTTCAGCCCAACAAGTCCATACCAACCCGCCGAAGCACAACCCACCCATACATTTACCCCTTCACCTAACACTACGGGCAATTTAGCACGGCCAATTCACCTGACCTGCACATCTTTGGACTGTGGGAGGAAACTGGAGCACCCGGAGGAAACTCATGCAGACACAGGGAGAATGTGCAAACTCCACACAGTCAGTCGCCTGAGGTGAGAATTGAACCCGGGTCTCTGGCGCTGTGAGGCAGCAGAGTTAACCACTGTGCCACCGTGCCACCCACATATGGTGTCAAGATATATTCACCACCTGGATAAGAACAGGTCAGATCCACAATGAAGTTTGTTTTAATCTAAGAATCTGTTACTAAGGTGAAGGGTCATAAAGATTAATTGCACAGAAAATGGAGACTCCATTCAATCGGAACCTAGTAGTTTGGTGAGGGAGGTATGCATGATGAAGTTAATAAGACTATAATTACACATCATAAGTTCCAATAGTTACCTTTTTTAGTGCTTTTGATAAGTTTTTTAAAGTTATTTCTTTACAAAAACAATCAAAATCTAATTCAACTACACTGCTCTCTCCCCATAGCCCTATATCTTCCTTCGCTTCAAGTATTTACCTGTTGTTCACCTAAAATATGTAATGGTCTCTACCTCAACTACTCCCTGTGGCAAAACCTTCCATGCTCTAACAAATCTCTGTACAAAGTATTTTTCCAAACTTACATCCTTACTCTTGAAATGACAATTTTCAATTATAATCACTAGGCAATATCCAGCCATCCAGAAAGAAATAGACTTTGCCTCATCATCTTATCAAAACACTTCATAATTTAAAACAAAATCTCTATTGCTATCTTGTTTGCTTTCACTGTCCTAGTATTTAAGCTTTCCAAATAAGTAGGGTTTCCTGTTCCTGGTAGATTTATAAATACTTTTTTTTGCATTATCTTCTATATTATTTCATTTTTTTTTCTACAATACAATACCAAATACTACACAACACACTAACTGTGTTCTAATGCCCATGTAAAAAATATTCCTTTTTGTTTGGGTACCATATGCCTACATTTACAAAATCTAAAATCCATTGATCTTTAAGAGCTTCATTTACCTACATCACAAACTAAGCAATTATGTATTTCAACCACTACTTTTTCTGTTCCTCCACATTCATCAACATTCAGCTATACCTCCATTCCTTTATTTGCCACTCAAAATTCATTATCAAGATGGGCAGGAATAAAGTGTTTTACATTCCTTCACATGTAACATAAATAGATCATTATTTCTGTCCTTCTCTATTTTGTACAATAATTTTAGCTGATTTCCTACATTGTTGCACATTATAAGAAACTGAGTATTGTTTGCCTCTTAGTCATGTCTGCTGACACTAGTCATTATCCTTATTTCTCTATTTCTCCTCTTCTGGTTTCCTAATTATCAGATTTCCTCAACTCTTTCTTCTGTTCTCTTCTGCTTCTCCTTCTGTGTTTTTCTTCTTTCCTTGCATAGCTGTCAGACTCTACAGTCTGTTATTTTCTGAAGGATGTATACAACACAATATTTTGAATTTCTGCATTTGGAAAAGCAACATAATCGCATAATGGATCATAATTTTAAACAAAGGTAATAATTTTGTAGGCCATCCACAGTCAGATTTGACACCTCTTCTTTAAAATGAGTTATAAAAAAGGTTTTAGATGTGAGAATGATTTTACATGTATTGCACATGAATAATGCGTGTGCAATCACATGGTGCACTGCTTTCAAAGTGGGCCTGCCCTAGGTTTCATAATTCAGATCAGAAAGCAATATCTTGTTTCTTTCTCTTCTTCAAAGTCAGTTTCCTCTTAACTCTCTCAAGTCTATCCAATAACCTTTATAATAATGTATGAAAGGACACAGGGAATTGACAAACGGCTAGGATTAGACAGCTTCAGTTGAACAGTTGTCATAGGCAGAGTGGGTTAAGTAAGCTGTAAAATGTTTGGGATCAATTTTCACATTGGAAGGCCATCGACTTGGCAATGGCATCCCCTCAATAATCTGTAAGATAAACAAGAACTTTGCCTGATTTTGAAATGGCTTTCAGTGATCCTTTTAATAATCACTGATTGAACCATTCCATGCTAGTACCAACATGAGGAGCATGTGCAGTTCACATGCCACTCACTGGATCCTTAAAATTGCATCACAGTTAAGACACTAATACAAGTAAACCTCCTCAGAAACTGATGGACACCTGGGTCACCCATCTGCAGACAATAACGAAAATGTCAGGGTGGAGAATCAAGAGTAGGAATGTGTAATAAAGTTAAATTTTGTGATTTTTCAGAATGCTTAATGCATTGCTCTCACCTGATAATAGGGATGAGGGATGAACACTATCTCTATATTGTGATCTAGCATCTCTTACTTCTTTCATTTTTTTATATATTAATATTGTTAGCTCTTTCTATGACTTCAGGTGGACCCATTACTTCTTCATTCCTTAAACTACTTTCAAGAAATATGTTTGTTCCTTAACTCTTTAGGAGATTCATGTCCTAATCCTGAATGCTATTTCCATTTTGACGAGGTTGTTTCTGTATGAAAAGTCTTGTCATTTGACCCATCTCTCCCTCTATCTCTAATCTATGTCTGCAGTAGAAGCATTTGCCTTCATCAATATAGGGATAATGATTGCTTCTTAAATCTCATTAAACTGATCCTTCTAAATTGCCAGTATGCTGTATTACACCTTAATGCTTTTCCCTGTATGTTTACTGTATTAAATTTAGGATTTTCAATGGAACACCACAAGCAACTTATTTTGCTCAAGGCTTGAGACCTCTACCTTCTCTCTTCCCTCTCACCTAACGCTGTGGCCACACAAATTTGCCAATCAAAAGCTACATTCTGGTATCAACTATTCACCCCATCCTGATTCCCTGGTTATCTTCCTATTTTCATCCTTGGTGATAACAGATTTCTCAATTAGAAAATATATCAATTACAGACAGAACCAATGTAGCATGTAGTAGCTTTTTAATGTGCACAGTTAAACCCCTAAAACTTCATTACTATTTCCCAAAGAAATTTATTCACCATATCAAGACTGCTGCAAATTGCATTATACCAGTTGAATGTTAATTAAAATCCAATTCAATAACCTACTGTTATCTTTGGAGAAAATGGACTATTGAGGAAGTGTGTATTCCTGGCCTGTGGATTCTTGATTACTTTCGATCCTTGGATATGCGTAAGTAAGGCAGATTAGAATTCTAAAAAGGGGTTAAAGAAAATCTTTGGTAAATGTTAAAATAATGAATCCAAGTATCTGAGGTAGCGAAGAAGTTTGTTACAACAGTCAAGTGGGCTACATATATAACTTTAGCTTTATCACATTTGGAGTATTGTGTGCAATTATGGTCACCACACTACTGGATGTGGAGGCTTTGGAGAGGGTACAAAAGAGGTTCACCAGGATGTTGCCTGGACAGCAGTATATTAGCAATAAGGTGCTGTTGGACAAACTTGGATTGTTTTTTGCTGGAGTATCAGAGACTGAGGGACAAACGGATAGAAATATATAAAGCTATTAGAGGCACGGATAGGGTGGATACTTGGAGCATTTTTCCCAGGTTGAAATTGTCAAATACTAGGGGTATAGGTTTAAAGTGAGGGGTGAAAGTTTAAAGGAGATGTGTGAGACAAGTCTTTTAAGATGCCTGGAATGCACTGCCAGGGGATGTGAAAGAAGCAGGTACAATAGCAATATTTAAGAGGCATTTAGACAAATATCTGAACGGGCAGGAGGAATTGAGGGAAAGGGAGCAATCACAGGTAGATGGGATTAGTTTAGAATGGCGGCAACATGGTTGGCACAGACAAAGCGGGCCAAAGGGTCTGGTCCTGTATTCTACCTTCTATGAAGTAGCATTCTCCAAGGACAAAAGTACAGGAGACAGATACAAACAACTGGTAGGTTAACTTGCCTTTTACTAGCAAAGCTTTTTTGCCTAAGAGAACTGCAATAACACATACAATGGTCTGTTTCATGAAACATTACCTACAAATGGCAATGAGTGTTTCCATGGATTCTTTCCCATCAGGCAGTGGCCAATACAAGTATGTGTGGCACAACACCTAACTTCAGAATGTTGCACAGATCAAGCATGTAAAGTTACAAAATTCATCACGTGCACCTCTCTTTATAAGATGCTGCCTTCAAATTGTTAAACAAGCAAGCCCAACTTCCCAAGTATTTGCTGCACTATGTAAGACATATTTAAACAACCAGAAATTGAATATATTCTCAGCCATGAAAGTAAAAAGAATTTCAGCACGTTGTCCTAGACAAGAGATCAGCTCTGCACTCAGAGTGAAGCTGTTATCAAGTTCACCTTCATCGCTGAGCTGTTGAAACGGAGTGTATGTGGAAAATCTCAGTATTAGAGGCAGTGTTCTTCATTGTGAAGACAGCTCTGCGATCTTCACTGTATAGACCACATCACAACAAGAGGTGCGGGAAGATTCTCTTTTTTACCATCAGTCTGTTAAAGGAAAACTGCTTGATAGAAAACTCATTCCATGATATCACAAATTTTAAAGATAATACATTAAACTGTGCTAAGGGAAAAGTCCATTTTCACTTTACGGATCTACAAAAATCGAATGGTGAAAAGTCAAAGCCTGAAGATTTCACCAATAATACATATATCACAATTTCCTGGTTTTGTTACAAATATCTCAAGCTTCTTGTATTTTTGGTCAGTGTTTCTGCCCTTTTAAACAAAAAAACCCTTGTAAAATGTTTAATGGTGAAAGTCATGTGAAGTCCTGGGGGATATTCTATGTTTTAATATTGCTGCTGGCCAGGAAGTGATTGGAATGTGGGGGAAGGTGATGGTCTGAAGAGGAGGAGGATGGAGTTGGGGGAGGGGGTGATGGATTTATGGGGGAGGGGTTGATGGAGCTGAGGGGAGGGGCTAATGAAGCTGTAGGGGAGGGGATGATGGAGCTGTGGGGGAGGGGGGTGATGGAGCTGAGGGGGAGGGGTGATGGAGCTGTGGGAGAGGGATGGCTGATGGAGCTGTGGGTCAGTGATGGAGCTGTGGGGGAGGAGAGGTGATGGGGCTATGTGGGAGGAGGGGTGATGGGGCTGTGAGCGTGGGGGTGATGGGGCTGTGGGGGAGGGGGGTGATGGAGCTGTGGGAGAGGGATGGCTGATGGAGCTGTGGGACAGTGATGGAGTTGTGGGGGAGGAGGAGTGATGGAGCTGTGGGGGAGGAGGGGTGATGGTTGTGGGGGAGGGGGTGATGGAGCTGTGGGACAGCGATGGGTCTGTGGGACAGTGATGGGGCTGTGGCAGAGGGGGTGATGGAGCTGTGGGACAGTGATGGGGCTGTGGGAGAGGGGGTGATGGAGCTGTGGGACAGTGATGGGGCTGTGGGAGAGGGGGTGTTGGGCACGGATGGGGCTGTGGGTGTACAGAATTGGGGAGTGAGGGTGTTCTCCATGTCGTCTTCATGCACCTGCTCCCCGCCGCTGCCACATCTCTCCGTGGAGCATACTAATGGAGTTGGGCAATATCAAAGTGTCCAAGTGCTCCATCCAATCTGTCACATTTTCCCAGAACGTTGCTGTCTACAACTACAACCGTTCAACACACAAAGAAACAGCCGCAATGAGAAATAACAGATGCACACGTTTCAACTAATCCTCTTCCCCTTTGTTCTGGAGCTGTTTTACACACACACACAGACACACAGAGACAAGGCTCTGCCCGGACCGGGGTGGGGGTTATCCTTTGTTTGTGACCCACCTGAGCAGTTTGTTCCTTTGGCTTTGCCGCTTTGACACTCGGCGCTGGAGAGCGGGTTGGCGAGCAGGACCACGGGCAGGCGGCTCAGAGCGAAGACAGCGAGAAAGCAGAGGCACCGAGAGGCGGCCGAGAAGCGCAGGGGGCACGGGGAGGACCACAACCTCCCCACCATGACCACACCGAGAGGCGAACACCCGCGAGGGAACGGAGGGAGGGAGGCGGAGGGGAGAGAGAGAGAGGCTGGGAGGGAGGGGGCAGGCTGGCAGGCGGCTCCTCACTCACACGGGAAGACGCTGTCGTCCTTCCTGGAACATCACCCCCTCCTGCTGCTCCTCAGACCGGTCATCCCCCTCTCTCTCTCTCTCTGATTGCTGCACAAAGCCAGTGGCAGCTTCTCTCTCTCTCTCTCTCTCTCCCTCCCTCCCCCACTCTGCCCCTTCCAAATCCTTGCACACAGCTTGTTCAGAGCCTCCCTCGATGAGAATAGTGAAGGTTCTGAATCAATGCGAGGAGTTGTTCGGTTGTTTTATTTCCTTTTCTCTCTCTCTCTCGCTGCCCGCCGCTGCTGCTCGCCGCCCGGGCGGGTTCTGATGGGAGGAGAGGTTGCAGGGGAAGGGGGTGGTGGTGTTGGAGGGGCGGGATGGGTGGAGGGTCTGGGGGTGGGAGTGAGCTACAGAAACAACAAAGAAGACGGCAGCAGCGGCGAGGGGCTGGGGCTGGGGGGCTGGGGGGGGGGGGGGGACATCACATGACCGTGGGGACACCGCGCACACATTACACAGAGATGGACAATCTGACAGCACTCCACAACAATCCACACCAACCTCATCCTCCTGCTCGCCTTTCTGACTTATTTTGCCTTCTCTCAATCCACCTCCCCCCCCCCCCCCCACCCCAACCCGATTAGAGGGGTGACTGGAAATAACTCCAAAAATATGCTCGTTTTCCCGACTTTTGTTTTTATGGCTGACGCATAGTAAATGGAAATGAACTCTCCGATGAATTTGTATCCCTCCTTGCTGCAAACAAAACCCTGTGTTGTTGGAAACAATCAATCAGAGTTGAACCAGACGCAATATCTGGCTGCACCCGAACAAACTGTAAACAAGAGTGAGGGGAGGCTGCGGTACCGAACTCTATACCACCTTTATTCAGTACAATGTATAGAGACTTTGCTTAAAGGCAGCTTTACCAACTCTGCACTTCACTTCATAGGAATTAGGTGGCACGATGCAAAACGTGGTAATTTCAGTTTCCAAAGCATTGATGCAAAAAAATCCACACACAATAAAAACGATGTCTGAAAACACATGTGTGTACAGTACACAAATCTCCCCCCCCCCCCCCCCCACCCATCCACATTTATGGTGCGTATTGCTGAGGATTTTAGTTATGGAATTTGATTTTCAAACACAGACATCAATCTTCCACTCCAGTTAGCTCCACGATGCTAAGATAAAGAAGACGAATGGATGGATATCAAACCGGCAGCTTCGAATAAAAAGTGCTAGGGATTTCTCCATAAAACGTTAGTAAGATATTTCTTAGACAATTCACAAGCAAATGTTGCCTATACATTATTAAATGACCTCATATCCCTGTTATCATGAAATGTTTCAACAGCAAGCTTTAATTTTGCATAAGAGACATTGATTCATTTCGAACAAATAACAACTGTTCGGTTTTCTGTAAATGAAGGAGCAGTAAATAGGCTCATCTCCTCAGGAAAACGAGGTGGAACTGAAGTGTTGAATGAACATGTTGGGATCTTTAGCCGGGGGGTGGGGGTCTCCTTTGTTGATCGGATCACTCTGTTTACTTAAATTGGTTATCATTCCGGATTCATGTTGTCCCGTCTCATTCAAAAATGATGGCACTCAAGCACAAAATGTCCCCGCGTGTTCTTTCCTCCTGTAAGGTTCCCTCCTCATTATGCGGGTTGAGCCAGTGATTGATGATCTACGATCTGTAGATCTGTGTGTCTTCAATCATTTTAGACGAGCGTGCTCAGCCTTTGTGACATCTCTTTGCCTCTCCCGTTTGTCTCAGGGAGAATAGGGCACACTGCCTGATGCAGCTCGGTCTCCGGATCCGGCTTTATTGTAGCCTAATCGCGAAGCTACATTGAAATTACTCAACAACAACGCCTAACTTGGCGTGAGAGGCATCCTCAAAGTTGCGATATGCGGAATCGGTATTTCAAAAACCGAAAATAATAAACATTACGACCAGAATAGACACCAGAAATTAAAAAAAACGATTTAACTGATTTCAAGTAACGCATGGCGAAGCAAAATAAGCCGTTTTGTATCAGGCATGCATGAAAGTAGAGGTCATATATGTTGGGGTAATATAGGGTAATATTGGTTCCTATAATAGTGTCCCGAAGTGCCGCACAGGTAAACCATAAATACCTGTTGAACCAGGAAAGAAATGGTGGAAGGACAGAACTTTATGACACGAGGGGAGCCCTTTAGTTCCCCGTTATCAGTTTCGAACAAAAACAGAAACTGCTGGGCTGGAGAAGCTCAGTAGGTCTGGCAATAGCTGTACAGAGAAAGTCAGAGTTAACATTTCGAGTTCGATATGACTTGTAACGAACTTTACTTCCATCAGTCTCAATTCTTTGCTCTAACAATCCAAAACTAATTGAATTGGACTAAATGGGTGATTGAGCGGTTTATATGCTATATGCTGTCCAGTGCTGGTTGTAATAGAAAAAAACAGACAGCAAAGAGGAAGAGGCAGAGCAAGGCAGCTGAAAATTCTGCCACAAACAATTAGACAAATTCAAGGAACTGTAGCAAAACAGAAATGGACGTTTGAAGAGAGGAGTTAGATCTGGTGGTGAATACTGTACAGGGATATAGCAGGTTGTAACATCATGGAAGGATTTAAAGAGGTAGATAAAGATTTTGAATGTCTGAATTGGGCGGGAGAACTATTGTGAGTCAGTATGGAATAGGATAGGGGATAGAAAGTCAGCAATGATAACATTTGAATAGTGTGGAGGTGAGACAGACATGTATATTTAGTGGCAGATAGGCTGACATAGAGGAATAACTAAACTAAAGCAACATATATAAGCAGAGTTATAAAAGGAGTTTGATACATTTCAAATTCACACAGGTACCTAAATGTAGAAAAACTTAACACTTAGAGTTAAATATGAATTTTATGATTCAGAAGATCAGTGATACTGCCAAAGGGAAGCTGTAGAATTATGTCAGATTGCAGAGTTTTGTTCGCTGAGTGGCCAATTAATTTTGAGTTAAATCTGTATGCTAATAAATATGATTAAATAGAAAATCCAAGTGTCAATGTTACCAACTCATGCTGACAGTGTGATGTACTCAGAATTTCCAACCATTCATTTTATGCACCAGTGTCTACAAATGGAAAGGATTTCTGTTGTGTCTTTGTGTAGCAATACTATAATCGCATACACAGTGACCAGAGGAACCCTTCCCAGGCAAAGTAATCATAGATTGCACGGAACAATTACATTTGTGAATTAGGCAATGTGTTGTTAGGATCTGGCATGGTGATAAAAACATATTTTGATGATAATTTTCAAAGGGAAAATGAATAAATGCTTGAACAGGAAATATCTTAAGAGTGACAGGGAAAATAATTTATTTGTAGCACAACAGGCTACCTATGGCATATGGATTGCAGCAGTTCAAGAAGGCAGCTGACTACCATCTTATTAAGGACAGCTGGGATGGGCAGTAAATGCTGTTCAAAATTGGAAGATCTGTCCCACAGCTTAATGAAGCAACAGTGTGCATATTCATACATACAGAATCCTACATTACAGAAATAGTAAAATACAGACACTACCATTATCATCCCTGGATTTATCCTGTTATTCCAGTAGGACAGTCCGATCAGAGGGGGAGAATAGTGGGATACTTTCAGAAGGGAGCTGTTGTGAGAAGCTGCAACATTTACTCTGAACCCAGGGAAATCTCATGATATTAGGTCAAACATGGGAAACCTCCATTTGCAAAACACACAGAAAGTGGAAAGGACACAGCAGGCAATGCTCAGTTAATACCACTACTGATCAGAATGGTCATGTCTTAAAGGATTGTTACATTACATTCAGTCTGCAACAAGTTGTGAGAACATCAATAAGAGGGAAAACCTACTTACATATGCAGGGGTAGGTCATTTAGCCCCTTTAAGGCTCAGTCATTCTGTTCAGTAGTGGTGCTACTGAGCACTGAAGTTCCCCCACTCTGATTGCATGCTGTGCCCTTACCATCCTCTGTGTTTGCTGGAAGTGGTGTTCAACATAGAGTACCATTCAGCTCCTCAGCTTGCCTTACCATTTGTTGAGATAATGGCTGATCTAATTGTTATCTCAAATGTACATTCACAACCTATCAAAACATTGTTTTATCCTTGTTTATCAAAAATCTATTTACCTCTATCTTAAAAATGTTCAAGGACCCTTCTTCCACCGTCTAATCAGGAAGAGAGATCCAAAGACACTTGACCCCTGAGGATAGAAAAACTCTCCTAATCTCTGTTTTAAATGGGTGACATCTAATTTTCAAACAGTGACTCCTAGAACTGGATTCTCCCATAATATACATCCACTATATATCAACTTGTACTCTGTGATACAAGCTTAAAAATGTGTTGCTGGAAAAGCGCAGCAGGTCAGGCAGTATCAAAGGAGAAGGAGAATCAACGTTTCGGGCATAAACCCTTCTTCGGGCTTATGCCCGAAACGCGATTCTCCTTCTCCTTTGATGCTGCCTGACCTGCTGTGCTTTTCCAGCAACACATTTTTAAGCTCTGATCCCCAGCATCTGCAGTCCTCACTTTTTCCCTCTGTGATACAAACCTAGCCTGTACAATCTTTCCTCATAAATCAACTCATCCATTCCAGGTTTAGTCTAGTAAATCTTCTCTTAACTACAGCCAATGCATTTACATCCTTCCTTAAAGAGGTGAAGGCAATACAATGTACAGTACTGCAGATGCAGTCTTACCAGTGCCCTATTTACCTGAAGTACAGTTTCCATACCTTTTGTATTCAATTTCCTTCACATAAATTGTAACATTCTATCAGTTTTACTAATTACTTGCAGTACCTGTGATTCATTTACGAGATCACCCAGAACACTGCACCTAAGAGCTCTCATCATGGAGAGAAGATACTTTAAATTTTTTTCTTGTCAAAATGAATTCATCCTTACCAATGTATCTGTCCTTCCATAACAGTATAATTTGGAGTGACCATCATGTAGTAAGTCCTGTCTTCATATTGAAGATACCGTCCATCATTTTGTGTGGCACTACCACAATGCAAATGAGGACAGATGTTGATCAAAGCTAGAATCTCATAATTGCTTTCTGGAGTACTATGGGCAATAAAAAGTCACAGTAACCTTATGGTCTGATGTAGTCTCCCACTCAACAATTAGCATGAAGCCAGGAAATCAAACCTGGTTCATTAAAGTATGTAGGATGGCATGCCAAAAGCAGCACCAACCATAGCTACAAGTAAAGTGTCTAACTGGTGAAGCTACAACATAGAACTACTCGCATGTCAACCCATTGAAGCAGAATGCAATAGGCAGGTCTAAGCAGTTCCAGAACCAGTGGACCAAAGCCAAACTCTGCAGCCCTGCCACATTCTGTAGATAATACAACTTAATTCCCTTCAAAAACCCAGCATCATAGATGCCAGTCTTCAAGTAATTTGATTCACTCCATGCCATATTAAAAGTGGTTGAAGACATTAGATACTGCAAATTCCATAAATAGAACTGAAGACCTGTACTTCAGCATGAGTCACACCTCTAGTCACACTGTTTCAGTGCAGTGACAACACTTACATTTACCCAACAACATGGAAATTTGTCAGCTTTGTCCTGTTCACAAAAATCAGAGAAAGCCAAACTGCTGAATTACTATCCCATCATCTACTCTCGATGATCAACAAAGTGATGGAAGGGGCCATCAGTCAGGGGGAAATTGGGGAAAACTCACCACTGACTGGAGTCATACCTCACGCAAAGGAAGATGTGTTTGTGATTGTTGATGGTCAGTCACTTGATTGTCAGGACATGACTGCAGGAATTCTTCAATCCAGTGTCTTTGGCACATCACCTTCAGCTGCTTCATCAATTACCTTCCATACATCTTATAGTTAGAAATGGGAAAGTTTGCTGAAGTTTGCTTAATGTTCATCATGATCTGAGACCTCTCAAGTTCTAAACAGTTTTAGCTCATATGCAACAAGACCTATATAGTATTCAGACTCGGACTGACAAGTGACAACTGTTACGTGAAATTCATGCCAGGCAGTAACTATATTCAACTGGAAAGAATCTAACCATCACCCTTTGACATTGCTAATTGACAGAGCAGTGAACCTGCGCAGTTACTGCCTTTGCTGTTGAATTTATGTATCGCTGGACATTGGAGTGTGTCTGGGAAAATTAACAAAGAGTGAAATTCACAAATGATCTTGGAGAAACCTGTTTGGGAGAGGTCACAGCACAGAAATAGATAAGTGGATATTTTAAACGTGGCCTCACAATAAGTCTGCAGTAGTGAGTAGAGTGGGTTCTTTCTTGATTATATGTTTTACTGAGATTTGTCTCTTGATTAAACTTAAAATATAAGCCATAACTATTAATTTAACCTGGAGCAGTATTTTGAGGAGGAATAAGACAGTGCTATTTTCTGGGTCTGTAGATTAAAAGAAGCAAAGATGACCCTTAGTAGAATGATATGCTCTTCCTGTCGGATATGGGAGTTTAGGGAGAGCTTACATGTTACTGAGGATTATATCCGAATTAAATGCCGTTGGTTGTGAATTCTATCAGATCGAATGGATCGGTTGGAGAGACACTTAGAGGCAATGAGGAATTTACAAGAGCAAGGGAATGTGATGGAAGGGGCAGGGGGGAAGTCTCAGATACAGTCACATAGATGGGTTAAGTCCAGGAAAGGCAAGAGAGGTAGGCAGGTAGTGCAGGTGTCTTCTGTGGCTATCCGCACTTCAAACAAGTATGCTATTTTGGAAAATGTAGGAAGTGATGGATTCTCAGGGGAACATAGCATGAACAGCCAAGTTTCTGGCATTGAGACTGGCTCTAATGCAATAAAGGGTACGTTGGGTTCCCAAGAGATTAATTGTGTTAGGGGACTCATTAGTCCGAGGTACAGACAGACATTTCTGTGGCCAGCAGCAAAAAATCAGAATGGATGTGTTGTTTCCCTGGTGCCAGGATTAAGGATGTCTCACAGAGGGTGCAGAATGTTCTCAAGGGGGAGAGGGACCAGCAGGAAGTCATTGTACACATTGGAACCAATGACATAGGAAGGGAAAAGGTTGAGATTCTGAAGGGACATTACAGAGATTTTGGCAGGAATTTAAAAAGGAGGTCCTTGAGAGTACTTATATCAGGATTACTCCTGGTGTTATAAGCTAATGAGGACAGGAATAGGAGGATAGAGCAGATGAATACATGGCTGAGGAGCTGGTGTATGGGAGAAGTATTCGCATTTTTGGATCATTGAAATCTCTTCTGGTGTAGAAGTGACCTGTACAAGAAGAATAGATAGCACTTAAATTGAAAGGCGACTAATATACTGGCAGGGAGATTTGCTAGAGCTGCTCGGGAGGATTTCAACTAGTAAAGTGGGGGAGACGGTGGGGGGTGGGGAGGGGAGGTCCAGGGAGATAGTGAGGAAAGAGATAAAGCTGAGACTGGTACAGTTGAGAACAGAAGTGAGACAGACAGTCAGGGCAGGCAGGGACAAAACAGAGAACAAGGTGGACTGATAGATTAAACTGCATTTATTTCAATGCAAGGGGCCTATCAGGGAAGGCAGATGAACTCAGGGCATGGTTAGGAACATGGAACTGGGATATCATAGCAATTACAGAAACATGGTTCAGGGATGGACAGGACTGGCAGTTTAATGTTCCAGGATACAAATGCTACAGGAAGGACACAAAGAGAGGCAAGAGAGGAGGGGGAGTGGCATTTTTGATAAGGGATAGCATTACAGCTGTACTGAAGGAGGATATTCCCGGAAATATGCCCAGGGAAGTTATTTGGGTTTAACTGAGAAATAAGAAAGGGATGATCACCTTATTGGGATTGTATTATACAGCCCCTAACAGTCAGAGGGAAATTGAGAAACAAATTTGTAAGGAGAATTCAGTTATCTGGAAGAATACGGTGGTTACGGTAGGGGATTTTAACTTTCCAAACATAGACTGGGACTGCCATAGTTTTAAGGGTTTAGATAGAGCAGAATTTGCTAAGTGTGTACGAGAAAATTTTGTGATTCAGTGTGTGGATGTACCTACTAAAGAAGGTGCAAAACCTGACCTGCTCTTGGGAAATAAGGCAGGGCAGGTGACTGAGGTGTCAGTGGGGGCACTTTGAGGCCAAGGATCATAATTCTTTTAGTTTTAAAATAGTGATGGAAAAGGATAGGCCAGATCCAAAAGTTGAAGTTCTAAATTGGAGGAAGGCCAATTTTGACGGTATTAGGCAAGAACTTTCAAAATCTGATTGGGGACAGATGTTCGCAGGTAAAGGGACAGCTGGAAAATGGGAAGCCTTCAGAAATAAGATAACGAGAATCCAGAGAAAGTATATTCCTGTCAGGGTGAAAGGAAAGGCTGGTAGGTATAGGAATGCTGGATGACTAAAGAAATTGAGGGTTTGGTTAAGGTATAGGCAGGGTGCATCGAGTGAATCCTTAGAAGAGTATTAAGAGAGAAATCAGGAAGGCAAAAGGGAGACATGAGATAGCTCTGGCAAATAGAGTTAAGGAGAATCCAAAGGATTTTTACGAATACAATAAGGACAAAAGGGTGACTAGGGAGAGAATAGGGCCCCTCAAATATGAGCAATGCGGCCTTTGTGTGGAGCTGCAGGAGACGGAGAGATACTAAACGAGTATTTTGCATCAGTATTTACAGTGGAAAAGGACATAGAAGTTATAGAATGGAGGGAAATAGATGGTGACATCTTGAAAAATGTCAATATTATAGAGGAGGAAATGCTGGATGTCTTGAAACGCATAAAAGTGGATAAGTCCCCAGGACCTGATCAGGTGTACCCGAGAACTCTGTGGGAAGCTAGAGAAGTGATTGCTGGGCCTCTTGCTGAGATATTTGTATCATCGATAGTCACAGGTGAGGTGCAGGAAGACTGAGGTTGGTTAACATGATGCCACTGTTTAAGAAAGATAGTAAGGACAAGCCAGGGGTCTATAGATCAGTGAGCCTGATGTTGGTGGTGGGCAAGCTGTTGGAAGGAATCCTGAGGGATAGGATGTACATGTATTTGGAAAGGCAAGGACTGATTAGGGATAGTCAACATGGTTTTGTGCGTGGGAAATCATGTCTCACAAACTTGATTGAGTTTTTTGAAGAAGTAACAAAGAGGATTGATGAGGGCAGAGTGGTAGATGTGATCTATATGGACTTCAGTAAGGCGTTAGACAAGGTTCCCCATGAAAGAGCGGTTAGCAAGGTTAGAGCTCACGGAATACAGGGAGAACTAGCCATTTGGATACAGAACTGGCTCAAAGGGAGAAGACAGAGGGTAGTGGTGGAGGGTTGTTTGTCAGAGTGGAGGCCTGTGACCAGTGGAGTGCCACAAGGATCAGTGCTGGATCTACTTTTCATCATTATAAATGATTTGGATGTGAGCTTAAAAGGTATAGTTAGTAGGTTTGCAGATGACACCAAAATTGGAGGTGTAGTGGACACCTCAGATTACAACAGGATCTTGATCAATGAGTTTTGAGAAGATTTGTAGCTCAGGTTGAGTTTCTGGATGTAGGTTTGCTCACTGAACAGGAAGGCTCATTTCCAGACGTTTTGTCACCCTACTGGGTAACATCTTCAGTGGGCCTCCGGGCGAAGCACTGTTGATAATTCCTGCTTTCTATTTATATGTTTGGGTTTCTTTGGGTTGGTGACATTATTTCCTGTGGTGACATCATTCCCCTTGTGATGTATTTCCTGTTCTTTTTCTCAGGGGATGGTAGATGGGATCCAAGTCAATGTGTTTGTTGATAGAATTCCAGTTGGAATGCCATGCTTCTAGGAATTCTCGTGCGTGTCTCTGTTTGGCTTGTCCTAGGATGGATGTGTTGTCCCAGTCGAAGTAGTGTCCTTCCTCCTCTGTATGTAAGGATACTAATGGAGAGAGGGTAATGTCATTTTGTGGCTAGTTGATGTTCATGTGTCCTGGTGGCTAGTTTTCTGCCTGTTTGTCCAATGTAGTGCTTGCTACAGTTCTTGCATGGTATTTTGTAAATGACATTAGATTTGCTTATTGTCTGTATAGGGTCTTTCAAGTTCATTAGCTGCTGTTTTAGTATGTTGATGGGTTTGTGGGCTACCATGATGCCAATGGGTCTGAGTAGACTGGCAGTCATTTCTGAAATGTCTTTGGTGTAGGGGAGAGTGGCTAGGGTTTCTGGACACGTTTTGTTTGCTTGTTGCTGAGAAACCTGAGAACTCTGTTCATTGGCTCAACATGCTGAGTATTACAATTAACCAGAAACTGAACAGGACCAGTCACATAAATACTATGGCTACAAGAGCAGGTCAGAGGCTACAAATCTGTGCTGAGTAACATACCTCCTGTCTCCCCAGTGCCTGTCCTCAATGTAGAAATCAGGAATGTGATTAATTATTTTCCATTTGCCTGGATAGATGATAGAGCTCCAACAGTATTCAAGAAGCTTTACATGATTCAAACAAAATAGTCCCCTTCGCAGAATCACAAGATTATTATTGTGCAGAAGGTGAACAATTTGGCTGGTGTCTGTTACAGCTATCTGAGCATTTTAATTTAATGCCAATCACCTGCTTTTCCCACATGAACCTACACATTATTTCTGCTTAGAGCTTCATTTAATGCCCCCATCACACTGGCAGGAAGTGCTCTGGACCCTGTCTATTTTTTACCTGCAAACATTTGTTCGCACCTTGCATTTGCTTCTTTTGCAAATCAAAGTCTTTTAAAACATTTCTCTCTGGTTCTTGATTCTTTTATGACTGAGGACAGTTTTTCCTAATCTACTCTGTCCAAAACTCTCAAGAATTTGCGAACTTCCATCAGTTTTTCTCTGTTTTCTTGTCCTTTCCAAGGATAATAAATTCTCCAATCTTTCCTCATAACTGAAATGTCACACCCATCGGCCATTCTCATAAATCTTTTCGATGCTCTCTCCAATGCATTCACATCCTTCTTATACTATGATTCCCAAAATCATACATAATACCCAGTTGAAGTTTAATTGGTGTTTCACTCTGCTCTTGTAGTCTCTACCCCTATTAATGATGTCTAGAATATTATATGCTTCATTAACAACTCTCCATTTCTGTCCTGCTACTTTTAATGATAAACAAATATATTCATCAGGTCTTTCTGCTCCTGAAAACCCTTTAGAATATGACACTTTATTTAATGTTGACTTTCCATGTTCTTTCTACCAAAGTGCATCACCTCACCCTGATCTGAATTGAACTTCATCTGCTACTTATCCACCCACTCTAGCAATGTGTTAAAGCTCTTTTGAAGTTATGCACTGGCCTTACAGTTGACCATTGTCTCAAGGTTTTTGTCATCTGCAAACTGTGAATTTGTCACCTGTATATCAAGACCAAAATCATATCAGGAAAGGTGAGGGTCCCAATACCGACCCCTGAGGATCTCCACTATAAATCTTCTACCAGCTTGAAAAATACCTATTAACTATTACTCTGTTTTCTACTCTTCAGCCAGTTTTGGAAAATGGCCAGTAATTGCTGGACCCATTTCCTACGACCTTTTTTGAATAAGAGCTGCAATTCCCTGTCTCGGTAACATTTTCAATTCCAGGGAAGATTAAAAGATTATCGTTCATGCACCTGCAATTTCCAATCTCACTTTCTTCAATTTCCTTAGATACATCTCATACAGCCCTGGTGCTTTTTCCACTTTTAAGAATCAATAGCTTATCCAATACTTCTTCCATTTCAGTTTTATAATTTTTTAGTGACAAAGTTTCATTTTTAGGACAACACCTGCCTCATAGATCGCGGATGCAAAGTGTTCACTTCTCACCTCAGCCATGCCTCTTGCTTCCTTAGGTCCCTAATTGGCCCTACTGCCCTTTCACCACCCTTTTAACTACTGACATGCTTATAGAATACTTGGAGTTTTCCCTTTATTTTGGCTGTCAATTTTATTCATAACCCCTCTTTGCTTCTTGTATTTACTTTTTTATCCTCCTTCTGAACTTTCTATATTCGGCTTTGTTTCTCATTGTATTTACTACCTGACACCTGTTAGAAGCACACTTTCTCTTCTTTAATTTAATGTATATCTCCTTTACCATCCAGAAAGCTCTGGATTATTTTTTGTCCTAGATTTCTCATTTGAGAGAATATAATTTGATTGTGCTCATCAAATTGTGCTCTTTGGAGGTAATCCTCTCTTGTTCCTGCTAACTATTGGTTCCATTCTATTTAGCTCAGCTCTGTTGAGCCCGTTGAGGTTGGCTCTCCACAGTTGACTATTATGGAGAGACCAATGTCTTTCCTACTGCCGGCTTTGTGCCTGATCAGATCACTGTACCCTAAATATTCTCTCACTGTTCCTTGATCTACTTGGCTGACTTCATTCCCATGAATCAGGTCGAGTAGAAACTCCTGTCTTGTTGGGCTGGGCATGAACTGCTGCAGGAAATTCTCCTGAAAACAATCTGGGAACACTCCCTGCCCCTGATACTAATCTATCCCAGTTGAATACAGGTAATTAAAGTCCCCTATAGAACTGGTCTATGATATTTGCACTACTGAGTCATTTCCTTGTACATTTGGATCTCTGGTCTGTAGGTTATTGCACCCAGAAATGTACTTGTACCCTTCTTATTCCTTCACTCTAGCCAAATCAATTCTGTCCTAAAACTATCTGAAACAATGTCTTCCTCCTGTACTGCAATGTCTTTAATGAATCATTGACCCCTTCACCTTTTTCTCTTTCCTACCTTTTCTGAATACCTTATAGTCAGAATATTTAACACCTGTTTTCTTTCTTAAACCAGGTCTCTATTATCACCACAGCATCATTATTCCACAGGACAACTTGTGCCTATAATTCATTATTTTTTTCCCTTACTCTGACTCCACCTGCTAAAATACTCCTCTCAATGATGGTGCTAACTGTAACTTCCAGCATTTCCCACATCCCTGTTCAGTGAGCTTCAACCTTCCCCAACAACACTAGCAAAATACTTAATGGAACTCACTTCTGGCTCTCTTCAATTGCAACACATTCAGCTTGTACAGCCGCCATTCTCCCTAAAGCACTGTAAATTGCTAGGCCTATTTTACTGGTGTCCCAGGAATCTAAAGCTCTCCTTCCTGCACTATGTTTCAAGTCACACATTCACTTGCCTTATGCTCCCATCTCTGTATTCACTTGTATGTGGTACGTAACTACCTGGGAGAATTCCTGCTTACTAATTTCCTAATTCCATAAATTCTGATTGCAGCCCCACATCCCATGTTGTTAATATCAGTCTGGACCAGGGCAATAGACTGTTCCTCCTCCCCCCAGAAGAATGCCGTGCAGCTTTTCTGTGACATGCTTGAGCCTAGAATCAGTGAGTCAACATATCAACCTGGAGTCACACTGATATCTATAGAAATACCTTTCAGCTCCTTTAACTAAACAATCCCCTCTCAATACTGCCTTTCCACTCATTTTCCTTTACTCCTGTACAGCTGGGACAGTCATGGTACCATAAGCTTGGATCTTGCTACATTCCACCAGGGATCCATTGGCCACACCAATATCCAAATCAGAAGATCAGTTACTGAGTGGGATCTCTGAGGGGTCCTGCATTACCTGCCTGTTCTCTCTTGGGCTGTGAGGTGATCACTCATTCCCTATCTCCCAGTTTACTCCTTACTTGTGTTGTTGTGTCCTCCTTTCTGAACATGCTATCTAAGTCGTTGCAGATGCACCTCAAGCACATTGTGAACACTGAAACCTGGAACTCAAACTCATGTCATCATTGACACTTTCTGCACATGGGCTCATCTGGGACACGAGAAGAATCTAGAAGAAGAATCTAGAGAAGAATCCTGCATCCAGAAGTTCTTCCTTTTCCTTTGAGAGTTTAATAATGAATAGTTCCCAAAATTGGTGGAGTTGAAGCACATTTTCTCAGACAGCAGCTGCTCAACAACCAATCAACTCATGGCTTTCCTGTGACTACTCTTAAATATTTCTTCTCCTCTGCAGGCTATTCTATCTGGTGTATGCTCTCTCTCTCTCTCTCTCTGCCTCCCTCCACCCTCTCCACCTGTCCCTTACCCCCTCACTTGTCTCTCTCTGCTTCTCTTTCCCTCCCTCACAAACTCTCTCTCTCACTGCCTTCTCATTGTTTTAACTGGTGTCAACTCTCCATCTACCTGTTTCCATCCCTCCCCTCCCCCAACCGCTACCTTCTCCCTCACTGTTTTTTCTGGTGTGTGCTGTCCCTCTCCCTCTTCTCTCTCTTACTCTGTTTTATTTAATGTCTGCTTTCTCTCTCTTACTCTCACATTGTTTTATGTGTGTCTGCTCTCCCTCTCTCACTCTCTCTCCTCTCTCTCACATTACTTTATCCAGTGTCTACTCTCTTTCACACACTGTTTTATATGGTGTCTGCTTTTTTGCTCTCTGTTTTATCCAGAGTCTGTTTTCTCTTTCCTCTCTCATCAAAAACAGAAAGCTTGTTTTTGAAGAGGCTTGACTTCCTTGCTTGCACTATACAAGAAAACTGACAGAGGATATTAAATGCATCAATGCTCTGTGACCCTATCACCCACATCACCTGCCCCTACTAATATTCAAAAGAACTTGCAATAAAGCATAGATAGAAATAAAACAACACCTATTTAAAAGGTACCCTTAACATAGCAAAATATCCCAGAGCTTGCAAAGGCGCTATCAAAAGAATTGGGCTAAAATTGATGATCAATGATTAGAGAAGGCGAAAAGTTGGTCAAAAAAGTCAGCTTTAATGAGGATCTCAGAGATGTTGAGTAATGTGGGTTCAAGGTGGCATTTCTAAAACCTGAGGCTTAGCTAGCTGACGGTAAGCTGCCGATGAATGGGATAAGTGGGGGAGAGTTATGCTATGGCCCAGATCCGGAGAAACGGAGAGCCTTAGGGTATAGGACTAGAAAAGATTGTGGAGATAGAGAGGGCAAAGTATGAAAGGATTCAAGCCTATGACCAGAAATTTAAATTTAACCTACTGTATTCAAGAACTTCAATTCAATAAGGATCTTTGACAACAGAAGTAACGCATGTGAGTGACAGAGTATAGAGAATTTAAATTTATGCACATTGGAGTATGAGCAGCTAACTGGCAATATTGTAGTTACTTAAGTCTAAAGGTGACAAAGGCCTGGGTGAAGGTTTCAATGACAGATTGAAGGTCTGGAGACACAAAGTGTTAGTCATTGGAATGGAAAGAATTTGGGATTGGAAGCTCAGCCAGGAATCAAGCAGGATACGACAGATGTGAAGATTAAAAAATACTCGCATTTTATTGAATATATTGGGCCTCAACTGGAAACCTGGATAGAAATAAGCATGCAGAATTAGAGAAGGTCCAAAAATGGTATCAGGCACTGCAGTACATAACGGCCATTTTTCCTGATGTGAGCAGCGTGGAAACATTGAGCTGCCTACAGATTTATACAATCATTGCATACAGTCAGTGTTAAACATGCTGCTGAGTGACTGCATACCTCAGCAGGCAGCCCAAGAATATGTAAAGCAAGCACCACTTCAATCAATCCCGATTTAAAGTCTCTTAAAGGGGAGGTGCATTTTAGCTCAAGCAGAATTTGGAACTGATTGCAGATGACAGTGTCAGCAAGAAAGCTGCTGAATTGGCTGCAATAGGGCAAAGGACATGCTCCTAACTGACATTAGTTCAGATACTTTGGTGCAGGCAATGGACAGCAATGGGGGTCTTCCATCTCCCTTCAACTAATCGTTAAAATCATGGCCAGCAATGGAGGTGCAACAATCAAAGTTCACAGTATCCTCAAACCTAAATCGATTTCTCATATCCTACTTCTTCCTCATTCCATAATCTTTTCTGCTTTACAAAATATGGATGGTGCACTGTTAGGAGCTTTCAGAACTGGCACATTTTATGATGATGTCATGGAACTGCTTCCCACTGGGCATAAATGGCATTGGTTGCCGTTCCTTCCTGTTGCAATATTTATGCCCAACTGTGTGTAGTTAAAAAAGGACATTAACTCGCACGCTGAGCTCCAAAAAACCATGCTGGCTGGTTAAGTAGTGCATGTACTAACACTTGTTTTAAAGTGGCATCTGGAATAGCTGGCATCAGGTAGGTGGCATGATGGTTCAGCAGTTAGCACTGCTGTCTCACAGTGCCAGGGACCTTGGTTCAGTTCCTTGAATGACTGTCTGTGTGGAGTTTGCACATTCTCCCTGCGTCTGTGTGGGTTTCCTCCTGGTGCTCTGGTTTCCTCCCATAGTCCAAAGATGTGCAGGTTAGGTAGACTGACCATGTTAAATTGCCCATAGTGTCCAGGGATGTGACGGTTAGGTGGATTAGCCATGGGAAATGCAGGAAGTGGGTCTGGATGGGATGCTGTTCGGTGAGTCATTGTGGACTTGATCAGCCAAATGGTCTGCTTCTACACTGTAAGGATCTGATGATTCTAGGTGAGAAGATCCACATGTCATGGAGGCCATTTTGCAGCATTGTGCAACACTTGAAAAATCCATATGTTGTAGAGCTGAAGTTTGAGACAATACATGACCAGGCTTTCCCTCCATGTGATTTTCACAAATGTAGAGCAGCTCAGAGCAGAGTTGAGAGGTGGACTGGGAAGGTGCTTTGATGGGACAGTTCAGTAACACAAATAGTTTAATATCGAAGAGACTGAGTAGCACCTTAGCTCTGCTGGACACACATTACCCAAAAATGGCATCTACATGCCAAATATTTTGTAAATTCCTGAATCACATAACTAAACTATCAGTGACAACTGTGGCAAAATTGCAACAGCCATGACAACAGAAGAATGAAGAACTAAGTTATTTCCAATAACTTTCTTTTCTATAACTATATGATTTCCGAAGTCGCAGGTACCTAGGGGTGCCAGTACTCTGAATTCATTCATTAATCCTGCCACAATTCCCAAAACCAAGTCCATTATAACCTGTTCACCTTCATTGCTTTCTATCTCCTTCCTAGTGTTTCAGACATTGCTTGCCAAAACTCACTTTCACAGCCATATTTTCTTCCTCAGTGACTATCTCTGGTTCCACCTTACCCTGTATGGATTCCAACTGAAATACCATCCTTCATCCTAATTCTGCTTCATCCACTTTCAGTGCCATGCCATTCTCCAAGCCAAAGGTATGGCAATGGGTACCTGCATGGGTCTCAGTTATGCCTGGCTCTTTGTGGGGTACCTGCATGGGTCCCAGCTATGCCTCGCTCTTTGTGGGGTACATGGAACATTCCTTGTTCCAGTCTGACTCAAGCCCCTACCCACAATTCTTTTTCAATGATGTCATCGATAATGCTCCTCCAGAATTGAAAAAATTAATACATTTTTCTTCCAATTTCTATTTTCTCTCACCATCATCTGATTGATTTCTGGCTCTTACCTTCCTTGACTTCACTGTTTCTATTTCTGAAGAAAGGCTGGCAACTAATATCCATTCCAAACCCACCAACTCCTGTAGTTACCTCAGATACACTTTCTCACACCCTGCTTCGTGTAAGGACTCTTCCAGTTTCTCTGTTTCCATTGTATCTGTTCTGATGATGCCATATTCCACCAGGGTGCCTCCCATATGTCCTCCATTTTCCTCAACGAGGACTCCCAACCATGGTTGATAAGGCCCTTAACTGTGTCTGACTCATCCCCCACACTTCCATCCTCATCTCTTCCCCATCTTCCCAGAGCAAAAGGGCTCCTCTTGTCCTCACTTTCCACCAACCAGTCTCTGTACTCAAAGGATCATCCTCTGCCACTTCCACTCCTCCATTAGGAACCATCAAATGCCTCATCTTCCACCTTGGAGCCCTCCAACCACACAGGATTAATATCAATTTCACCATCTTCCTCATTTCCCCTCCCACCACCCTATCCCACAACCAACCTTCCAATTCAGCATCACCTTCTTGACCTGTCCATTGCCTTTCCGATCTACCTGCTCCACCCTCCTCTCCGACCTATCACCATTACCCCCACCTTCATCTACCTATTGCACTCTCAACTACCTTCCCTCGAAACCCATCCCCCCTCCTATTTATCTCTCTACCCCCTTGGCTCACAGGCCTCATTCCTGATGAAGGGTTTTTGCCCAAAACATCGATTCTCCTGCTCCTTGGATGCTGCCTGACCTGTTACGCTTTTCCAGCACCACACTCTCAACCAAACATTTCTTGTCCTCCCCTCCACTGTCAGCATTTTCCAGGGACTATTCTTCTGCAACACTCTCGGGAAACTCTTACACATTCACCTCCTCCTTCTTCACTGTCCATGGCCATAAACAAACCCTCTAAGTGTAGCAGCATTTTACTTGGCCTTCTTTCAATCCAGTGTATTGTGTTCACTGCTCACAATCTGATTTATTTTATATTGGTGAGAACAAACTCAGACAGGGTCACAGCTTTACGGAACAACTCTGCACTCTCTGTCAGAATGACCCTAACCTTCCAGATACTTGACATTTCAATAAACCATCTTGCTTCCACACTAACATTTCCAGCATGGGTTTGCAGGCTGGAGAAACAATATCTCATTTTCTGCTTAGGCACTTTACAGCTTCTATGAGCCAATTTTGAGTCTCACAACTTCAGAATATGATCATTTTTCTTCCATGCTTCCTTCCTCCCCAACTGTACCTTGTTTTTGATTACTCTCAGAAGAGTGGACCCATTTTCTCCTTTTCACACCTATATTAAAAACCTTACTTCAGGCGTCGGGGCCTCCATTTGCCGAGAGGTGCAAGGAAGGAGCGAGGACTTCTGGGAAGTCATATATTTGTGTGGTTGCGTTACCCGAACATTACTCGGGTAGTGTCTCCCAACCATCCTCCTCCTCTAACCAAAAAAAAAGGTTTTGTGTGCCAGATTGGTAATGTAACAAGTTTATTTTTTATTCCTTATTTTTCAACAGTCTCTTTGGGAATTTAGAATAGTGGGAATGAAGGTTAGGGCAGTTGAATGTTCCTCCTGCAGAATGTGGGAGTTAAGGGTCATCACTAGTGACCCTGCTGACTACATCTGCGGGAAATACACCCGACTCCAGCTCCTTGAAAACCGCGTTAGGGAACTGGAGCGAGAGCTGAATGAACTTCGGATCATTTGGGAGGCAGAGGGGGTTATTGAGAGGAGTTACAGGGAGGTAGTCACTCCTCACGTACAAGAAAAAGGCAGATGGGTTACAATCAGGGGACAGAAAGGGAACTGGCAGGCAGTGCAGGGATCCCCTGTGGCCATTCCCCTCAACAATAAGTATACCGTTTTGGATACTGTTAGGGGGAATGACTTACCAGGGGAAAGCAGTGGTGCACAGGGCTCTGGCACAGAGTGTGCCTCTGCTGCTCAGAAGGGAAGGGGGGAGAGGAGCACAGCAGTAGTCATTGGGGACTCCATAGTTAGGGGAATAGATAGGAGGTTCTGTGGGAATGAGAGAGACTCACGGTTGGTGTGTTGCCTCCCAGGTGCCAGGGTTTGTGATGTCTCTGATCGTGTTTTTGGGATCCTTAAGGGGAAGGGGGAGCAGCCCCAAGTTGTGGTCCACATAGGCACCAGCGACATAGGTAGGAAGAGAGATGGGGATTTAAGGCAGAAATTCAGGGAGCTAGGATGGAACTTTAGAGCTAGAACAAACAGAGTTGTTGTCTCTGGTTTGTTGCCCGTGCCATGTGCTAGTGAGGCGAGGAATAGGGAGAGAGAGGAGTTGAACACGTGGCTACAGGGATGGTGCAGGAGGGAGGATTTTGGATTCTTGGATAATTGGGGCTCTTTCTGAGGTAGGTGGGACCTCTACAAGCAGAATGGTCTTCATCTGAACCAGAGGGGTACTAATATCCTGGGGGGGGGGGAATTTGCTAAGGCTTTTGGGTGGGTTTAAACTAATCCAGCAGGGGGATGGGAACCAAAATTGTAGTTTGAGTATAGAGAAGGTTGAGAATAGGGAGGTACGAAATCAAGTTTCAGGGATGCAAGATGGCACTGGCAAGCAAGAAGTTGGTTTGAAGTGTGTCTACTTCAAGGCCAGGAGCATCTGGAATAAGTTGGGTGAACTCGCAGCATGGGTTGGTACCAGGAACTTCGATGTTGTGGCCATTTTGGAGACATGGATAGAGCAGGGGCAGGAATGGTTGTTGCAGGTTCCAGGATTTAGATGTCTCAGTAAGAACAGAGGAGATGGTAAAAGAGGGGGAGGTGTGGCATTGTTGGTCAAGGACAGTATTACAGTTGCAGAAAGGATGTTTGGGGACTCGTCAACTGAGGTAGTATGGGTTGAGGTTAGAAACAGGAAAGGAGAGTCACCCTGTTGGGAGTTTTCTACAGGCCTCCGAATAGTTCCAGAGATGTAGAGGAAAGGATAGCAAAGATGATTTTTGATAGGAGTGAGTGAGACAACTTTTCAAATATTGGCTGGGAACACTATAGTACGAGTACTATAGATGGGTCAGTTTTTGTCCAGTGTGTGCAGGAGGGCTTCCTGATACAGTATGTAGACAGGCCAACAAGGGGCAAAGCCACATTAGATTTGGTACTGGACAATGAGCCCAGCCAGGTGTTAGACTTGGAAGTAGGTGAGCACTTTGGTGATAGCAATCACAATTCGGTTATGTTTACTTTAGTGATAGAAAGGGATAGGTGAATACCACTGGGCAAGAGTTACAGCTGGGGGCAAGGCAATTATGATACGGTTAGGCAAGATTTAAGAAGCATAGGATGGGGAAGGAAACTGCAGGGGATGGGCACATTAGAAATGTGGAGCTTATTCAAGGTAAAGCTCCTGTGTGTCCTAGTTAAGTATATACCTGTCAGGCAAGGAGGAAGCTGTAGAATGCGGGAGCCATGGTATATGAAGGAAATGGAATCTCTGGTCAAGAGGAAGAAGAAGGCTTATGTTAGGATGAGATGTAAAGGCTCACTTAGGACGCTCAAGGGTTACAAGATAGCCAGGAAAGACCGAAAGAGAGAGCTCAGAAGAGCCAGGAGGAGAATGAGAAGTTGTTGGCGGATAGGATCAGGGTAAACCCTAAGGCTTTCTATAGGTATTTAAGGAATAAAAGAATGATGAGAGTAAGATTAGAGCCAATCAAGGATAGTAGTGGGAAGTTGTGTGTGGAGTCAGAGGAGATAGGGGAAGCATTAAATGAATATTTTTCGATAGTATTCATTCTAGAAAACGACAATGTTGTTGAGGAAAATGCTGAGATACAGGCTACTAGACTAGGTGGGATTGAGGTTCACAAGGAAGAGGTATTAGAAATCCTGCAGAGTGTGAAAATAGAGAAGTCCCCTGGGCCAGATGGGACTTATCCTAGGATCCTCTCGGAAGCCAGGAAGGAGATTGCCGAGCCTTTGGCATTGATCTTTAAATCGTCATTGTTAACAGGAATAGTGCCAGAAGACTGGACGATAGCAAATGTGGTTGCCCTGTTCAAGAAGGGGAGTAGAGACAACCCTGGTAATTATAGACCAGTGAGCCTTACTTCAGTTGTTGGTAAAGTATTGGAAAAGGTTATAAGAGATAGGATTTATAATCATCTAGAAACCGGAATGCAAAGTACTGGGCTAATGGTAAGATTCTTGGTAGTGTAGATGAGCAGAGAGATCTCGGTGTCCAGGTATACAGATCCTTGAAAGTTGCCACCCAGGTTGACAAGGTTGTTAAGAAGGCATACAGTGTTTTAGCTTTTATTAATAGAGGGATCGAATTCTGGAACCATGAGGTTATGCTGCAGCTGTACAAAACTCTGGTGCGGCTGCACTTGGAGCATTGTGTACAGTTCTGGTCACCGCATTATAAGAAGGATGTGGAAGTTTTGGAAAGGGTACAGAGGAGATTTACTAGGATGTTGCCTGGTCTGGAGGGAAGGTCTTATGAGGAAAGGCTGAGGGACTTGAGGCTGTTTTTGTTAGAGAGAAGAAGGTTGAGAGGTGACTTACTAGAGACATATAAGATAATCAGAGGGTTAGATAGGGTGGACAGGGAGAGCCTTTTTCCAAGTATGGTGATGGTAAGCATGAGGGGGCATAGCTTTAAATTGAGGGGTGATAGATATAGGACAGATGTCAGAGGTAGTTTCTTTTCTCAGACAGTAATAAGGGTATGGAATGCTTTGCCTGTAACGGTAGTAGATTCGCCAACTTTAAGTACATTTAAGTCATCATTGGACAAGCATATGGACGTACATGGAGTAGTGTAGGTTAGATGGGCTTCAGACTGGTATGACAGGTCGGCGCAACATCAAGGGCCGAAGGGCTGTACTGCGCTGTAATGTTCTATGTTCTATTTCTATCCATTTTACAACTCTATCACTCCTTTACCACCATGAGCACTCTCTTTGTCAGTGCTCTGGGTACATTCACCAACTGTTCCACTTGATAATCCAACAACATAAAAATACCCCAATAATATAAAAAACATTTTCCAGTTCCTTTCAGTTCTGAAGAAGAGTTATATCAAACTTAATTTTGTTTCTATCTTCAAAAATGCTGTTAGATGTCTTAAGTTTCTCCAGCATTTTCTGTATTTATTTCAGATTTGCAACATCTGCAGTATTTTGCTTTTATATAACTTGTTTTCTGATTGGCTCCAACATTTGCTTTTCTAAGAAATTAGGGGTGGTATGGTGGCTCAGTGGTTAGGACTGCTGCCTCACAGTGCCAGGGACCTTGGGTGACTGTGTGGAGTTTACACATTTGCCCTGTGTCTTGTTGGATGCTCTTTGATGGGCTGAATAGTGTGCTTCTGGATTAGTTGTGCTGGAAGAGCACAGCAGTTCAGGCAGCATCCAAGGAACAGCAAAATCGATGTTTCGGGCAAAAGCCCTTCATCAGGAATAAAGGCAGTGAGCCTGAAGCGTGGAGAGATAAGCTAGAGGAGGGTGGGCGTGTGGAGAAAGTAGCATAGAGTACAATGGGTGAGTGGGCGAGGGGATGAAGGTGATAGGTCAGGGAGGAGATGGTGGAGTGGATAGGTGGAAAAGGAGACAGGCAGGTAGGACAAATCCGGACAAGTCATGGGGACAATGCTGACCTGGAAGTTTGGAACTAGGGTGAGGTGGGGGAAGGGGAAATGAGGAAACTGTTGAAATCCACATTGATGCTCTGGGGTTGAAGTGTTCTGAGGCTGAAGGTGAGGCGTTCTTCCTCCAGGCGCCTGGTGGTGAGGGAGCGGTGGTGAAAGAGGCCCAGGACCTCCATGTCCACGGCAGAGTGGGAGGGGGAGTTGAAATGTTGGGCCACGGGGCGGTGTGGTTGATTGGTTGATTGGTGTGGGTGTCCCGAAGATGTTCCTTAAAGCGCTCTGCTAGAAGGCTCCCAGTCTCCCCAATGTAGAGGAGACCACATCGGGAGCAACACCACAGAACACACCAGATGGCCTCCTTCAGGCTCTCTGCCTTTATTCCTGATGAAGAGCTTTTGCCTGAAACGTCGATTTCGCTGCTCCTTGGATGCTGCCTGATCTGCTGTGCTCTTCCAACACCACTAATCCAGCATCTGGTTTCCAGCATCTGCAATCATTGTTTTTACCTACCTGAATGGTGTGCTTCCACACTGTAGGGATTCTATGATACCTCAAGTTAACTTCTCATTGAGGCAGCCATTGTCAGTCTGATTTTCCAGTTTACATATCAATTCAAATCACCCATTATTATTACTATCCTTTTATCATAACCACCCAATATTTCTGTTGGTATACTTCGTCCTACATTGTAGTTGCTGTTAGAGGCTCTGTAAATTATTTCCACTAATAACTTCTTTTTCCCTACTGTTCATTATCAATTAATTTACTTTGTATTAAATTCTGTGTGTATTTGGGAACAGAACTTGTATCAGAGAAAGATTTTGTTAATTTTCTTCTGATGGTGCTCCCCCAACTGACATATTGACAAGATGGTTGCTGGTTAGATGGAACTGTCTGTGACACAATCATGCAATAAAGAGAACAGAGCATGAGATATCAGGGAGCGTGGTCAAGTATTCTGCTAGGGTGGGGAAAGCAGGAGCCGGAGATCAAGGGGCTAGATTATAGTCAAGGAAGAGCTGATAAAGATTGTTACAGGACTGCAGATGCTGAAGAACCAGAGTCAACAAGGGAGGCGCTGGAAAAGCACAGCAGGTCAGGTGCATCCTGATGAAGGGCTTATGCCCAAAACATCGACTCTCCTGCGTCCAGAGTAGAGTGTGTTACCCTAAAGAGTCACAAGGAGAATGAATTTACTTGGCCATGAGTATCAGTGGGAGGGCGGTGTGGGCTCTTGCTTTGCATGAGAAATTGAAGGAAGAGATGAGGCAGGCAAAGTAGATGTAGAAGAGAGGTCAGGGAGACCTGTCAATGGGAGGCTTTATCCAATCAGGGTCTTCAGGGGGCAGTATTCCTCTATCAACATGACAAATATCAAGTGCGTGAGAAGACTACACTTTAAATGGAGGGTATTATGGAGATCTGTGACCGCACAAAGACTCAGATGTTGCAATAGAGCTTGACTGCATTGCCTGAGGCAGTTATGGTCGCATTAGCACTTTCCAGCTGCCACAAGTACACAATCACATCAGAACTCTCTGTGCAGTTCTGCATCCGGAAAAAGATCTGGTGTTCCCTCTGTAAGTTCGGAGTAACATTTACAAATCATTCTGTCTTACCAAGAAAGACCAGAGGCAGGAGCATCTAGAAATCAACAAGATTACAGCATTCTCCATAGTCCAGTGAGCATATGTGGCCACTTGAGCCCCTCATTTAAACACAGAAACGATGAGAAACTGGAAGTGATTCCATTCCTTAAAAGTGCAGCTTGTCTGCGATCACCAGCAATATGTACAGGTGAATGCCTGCGATCCAGGGAGCTGCCACATTGCATTTATAACAAGAGAGTCATCATTCCACAGACCTCTGAGCCCCACTGCAATGTGCACAGCTGGTTACTAGGTGACCTTGATGCTGTATTGACTCTCATGAGAAAGCTGCCCAGCACTATTTGAGCACTAATACAATGAAAGGCACTCAACAGCCTGGACTATCATTGAGCAGCCACTGGCGTTGTCAGCCAGACGTTTAAGTGCCTTGACTAGTCAGGTCTACTATTAATCAGTGCAGAAGATATCCAGATTTAAGGAGATATGCTGCATTTCCCATAATCTGTTGCCCTATGAGAGCAGTCAGCAATTGTACCGGAGGATCAAATTCAAAATCTATAAGAGGATGGGGCAGAGGAAGAGCAGTCGAACTAGGGAAGCTCCAGAGAATCTGAGAGGGTCACTCAGTACCATCTAACTTAAGATTACTTGTTAGCCATTCTCAAAATCTTCAGTGCATTCATGACAGGATCCATCAGCCAGTCTTTCCAATTTCACTCAGTGAGGATCACATTAAAAAAGGCTAAAGCCTTCCACCAGTACACACGTATGATAATTATTGTTTATATACGCTCAGAAAAAAAATTGTAATCATGATACAACCACTTATAAATATTAAACAATTCTCTTAATCTTTTCCTTAGTGGATAAGTTTAAGTGGATTTGCATTATTTTGTGTGGTTATGTAGGGCAGACCCAGTAGCTGCTAAAGGTGAGGTGGATGGCTGCTGAGGAGATGAAGACGACAGTTCAGATGTCTTCCTTAGACTCTGCCAGGAGACTCTGGGTTGTGATAGCCCTGCCTCAGATTGCATCAGCTCACTATAGGATTCAGCCATCTGGGCTGCTTGAATGCGCAAGGGTAACAGTGGAGTGCTGAGGCAGGAAACAACATCTCACTAAAACAAAGTTAATTCATGTTTCATGAAATTCAGGTCACTATCTTGGAAGTATCTCTTCAGCTGGCCCAGTTTACTGAGGAAGATCAGGTCTGTTTGCATCAGAGACACTCTGCAAGCCCTTTTCAAGCAAGGGGCCTGGAGTCACCATGGCAGCTACAAGAACTTTCATTGTAGTGGTTTGCCATTCCATGCAATCTGCAAAAAACTGAATTTGAAACTGCAAGCTCACTCTTCAGATGCTTTCACATGCTGTTGGATTCCACAGTTAGGAATTGATCAGCCTCTCCATCCATGAGATAATGGGTTTCATGTTCTGTGACCAGAAATAGATCCACATCAAGGGAGACCCCTCAATCCCCATAACCACAGCAATTTACCATCTATCCAGGTTCTTCCTAAAAACAGGGCGCTGACCTGGTGAAGCTACAACACTATGCTAAAACAAGATGATGTACTGTCTTGGTATGTCATGTACTGACACAGATTAATAATTGCAGTTCAGTCGCTCAGAAATTAACACTGCTGCCTCACAGTGCCAGGGTCCTGTGTTCAATTATACCTCCTATGTGTGGAGTTTGCACATTCTCTACTTCCTCTGCATGCTCTGGTTTCCTCCCACAGTCTAAAGATGTGTAGGTTAGGTGGATTGGCCATGCTAAATTGCCCCATAGTGCCCAGGGATGAGTTGGTTAAGTGGATTAATCATGGGATATAAGGAATAGGGTACATGCTGGGTGTGGGTGTAACGTTCTTTAGAAGGTCAGTGCAGACTCAATGGGCAGAATGGTCTGCTTCCACAATGTAGGGATTCCATGATTCTATGATTGCCTAACAGACAGAGAGTAGCAATAAGTGGGTCATTCTCAGTTTGGCAGTCTGTGATTAGTAAGGTACCACATGGATCAGTACTTGGGCCCATTCTGTACACTATTTTTCACAATATTTATCAATGATTTGGAGTTGACCACCAAATGTAATATTTCCAAATTTGTGGATGGTACAAAGCTAAGTATGAATATGTGCTGTGATGACGATGCAATGTGGTTTGAAGAGGTTAGGGATGACGAAGAACATGGCAGATGTTCAGTCCAAGATGGCAGCAGAGTAGGATGCTCCAGCTGAAGCTCCTCTGCTTTGCCAATTCCTTTTCCTTTTCCTTTTTCTTCCTTTCTTTCCTCTTTTCTGCAGTTTTTCTTTCTGCCTCAACCCCACTCTCTCTCTCTCAGACACACACATATGTGCGCACACACACAGTTCTTGAACTTACCCTACCTGAAGGGAATAGACAATGGAGGCAAATCTAAATCCATTATCAGTCCCAGAGGTAAAATGCGGGCTGGAGCCCAGTGCCCAGTGCGGAAAGCAGTCCGAGCCCAATGAGGTGAATCCTGCAGCAATACAGTAGGCCCAACTCGAGACTCCTGGTGGACTGACAGGAACAGCGGTTGCTTCAGCGGCGGCATGGTAGACCCAGTGTGCTTCACCTGGAGGCAGGGCAGTGGTGCCCCGAAGCAAGACTCCTGGAATGGACTGTGGGGGGAAAGCGTGCCAAAGCAGGGAAGATTGAGCGGTCCCAGCATGGCTCAGCACTTTAGAAAGGATCTACTGTTTAAACTTTCAGTTTTATTTCTTTATTCTTCTACTTAATATTAGGAAGGTCTGTAATGTTTAATTCGTAACTTTTTTCTTTCTACCTTGTTCTTAAGATTTTGTACCTCGGTCTTTGTACCTAAGATGGTGCTGGGTGTGGTGAGTATTTGAGTACACATGACAATAAAATCTAATTCGAATTCTAAGACTGAATATATTGTGGAAAAATGTGAGGTTATCTACTTTAGTAGGGTAAACACATGTACATACTATTTTTTAAATGGAAAGAACATAGAAAATGTAAATGTACAAAGTGACTTACGTACTCTTGTCAGTAAGGCTACCACGCAGGTGCAGCAAGCTATTAGGAAGACTAGTGAAATTACAGCCTTTATGAAAGATGATTCAAGTACATGAGTAATGAATTATTGCTTCAAGTCTACAGAAGATTGGTTAGACCACATCTGGAGTACTATGTGCAGATTACTGTCCTTGCCTCAGAAAATACATTATTGCAATATAAGGAGTGTAACAAAGGTTCACCAAAACTGTTCCGGCTTTAGTGGACTGTCCTGTGAAGCAAGATTGGGCAAACTGGGGCTGTATCCTTTGAAATTTCAAAGATTAAGAGGTGATCTCCTTGAAACTTACAAAATATTTCAATGATATCTGGTAGAAGCAGGCAGGATACTGGGGAGTCTAGAAGCAGGGAGCATAACTTTAAATTATGGGGGATGTCACTTGTAAGACCATAAAACTATAAGACATAGGAGCAGAAATTAGGCCATTCAGCCATTGAGTCTGCTCTGCCATTCAATCATGGCTGATAAGTTTCTCAACCCCATTCTCCCGCTTTCTCCCCATAATCCTTGATCCCCTTGACAATCAAGAACCTATTGTTGTGGGGAAAATCTCCAGTCTCAAAGTCAGAATGACAGAATTTATTGCATAAGGAAATACTGGAGCTCCAGGGAGAGAAGGACACCGACAGCATAGAGATCAGCTGCGAGTCTTCTCTCGACCTGGAGCACATGTTGAGAAATTTTTATACATCTTGTGATTCAATAAATCAATGATGAGATTATTACTGCAGCCCTGGTCATTAATGTTTTGTATTGAGTCTATATCAAGCTGTTAGCATTTCTATAAGGGGTGCTGGCTGGACCCAGACACTTCAGCGGGCAGTGTTCGTTACTCATGTGCATTCTCTCCCCCACCCGCCTTAAACAAATCAAGTGCATTGTGTTGGCATTCTGATGGTCTCAGGCAGTGTCTGTATCTGCTCTGCTGTTTCTCTCCATATTGTGATCTGGTGGCTTTCTTATGTGTCAAGTTGGCCAACTGATGGCTCAGTGGCCATCTTCTGTGTCCGTATGCCTTACGTCACCCTGCCCCATGCCATCTCCCTTTTCACTATCTATCTCAGTCTTAAATATACTCAATGACCTGACCTCCAGAGCCTTCAGGGGCAATGAATTCCATAGATTCACTACTCTCTAGCTGAAGAAGTTTCTTCTTATCTTCGTTCTAAAGGTCTTCCCTGTACCCTAAGTCTGTACCCTTAGGTTCTAGTGTCTCCTACCAATAGAATCATCTTTCCAACATCTACACTGTCCAGGCTATTCAGTATTCTGCAAGTTTAAATTAGATACCCCCTCATTCTTCTAAACTCTATCACGTCTAGTCTCGGAGTCCTCAAGCATTCCTTAAAAGTGAAGCTTTTCATTCCGGGACCATTCTCATTAACTTTCTCTGAACCCATTCCAGGATCATTGCATCCTTCCTGATATATGGGGCCCAAAACTGTACACAATACTCCAAATGTGTTCTGAACAGACTTGGATCCTGGATGAGGAGAAATGTTTTTACTCTGACGGTTATGCACTTTTTGAATTCTGTGGAAGCTCAGGTTTCAAGAAAGGTAGAGATTGATAGATTTCCAATTACTAATGACATACAGAGTTACAAAATGGATGCAATACATTGAAGTGCTTGATCAGCCATAATCACATTGAAAGATAGGACTGGCTCAACAGCATTCCTGTTCCTATGTTCCTAACACGGATTACATGGATGCTAAACAGCAGAAGTGGCACGCAATGCATAAGCTAAGCGATACCAAATCAACAGATCAGATCAAAACTGCAATCCAGTCACATCCAGTCATGAATGGAGGACAATTAAACAAGTAACAAGAGAACATAGCTTCAAAATATCCCCATCCTCAATGATGGGGGTTTCCAACATGAGGGTGAAAGACAAGACTAAATTATTTTTCAGCCAAAAGTATCAAATGGATGGTCTGACTCAGCCTTCTCCTGAGATCACATCATCATGGATACCAGAACTCAGACAAATTCATTTTCTCCACATGATATAACATCATGGATGAAGGCAGTGGATGCTACAAAGGTAAAGGGTGCTTTCAACACAGTACTGAAGACTTGTGCACCAGGATCAGCCACCCCTCTAGCCAAAATGTACCAGTACATGATGTGGTAGTGCTGGTGTTGGACTGGGGTGGACAAAGTTAAAAATCACACATCACCAGGTTATAGTCCAACAGGTTTATTTGAAGGTACAAGCTTTCAGAGCACTGCTCCTTCATCAGGTAGCTAGTGGGGGATCATGGGACACAGAATTTATAGTAAAAGATCAAACTGTCATACAACTGATACAATGTATTGAACAAACTTAGATTGCTGTTAAGTTTTTAATTACTGAGAATGGAGTGGCAGATTTTGATTCATTAATAAGTAAATCTCAGAATGTTTTTGAAGTCGCATTCCCGAGATAACTAAAAGCTTTATTAAAAATAGGTGACATTTCAGCTCAGGCCTCTAGCTTCCACCTTAAACATATCAAAACAGCCATCCCCTATGCACAGGCCCTATGCATACATACCAATCTGTTCAGATGAGGAAGAGTGCGACGGACACCTGAAGGTGCTGAAGGATGCCCTCAGAAGAACAGGGTATGATGCTCAATTCATCAATCACCAATTCCAACGTGCCGCAGCGAGAAACTGTAATGACCTCCTCAGGATACAGACACAAGGTATGACTGATAAGGTATCCTTTGTCATCCAGTACTTCCCAGGAATAGAGAAACTACACCATGTTCTTCACAGCCTGTAACACATTATCGACGAGGATGAGCAGCTCGCCAAGATCTTCGTTTCACTTCCACTTCTCTTTAAACAACCGCCAAATCTTAAACAGACCATTGTCCGCAGCAAACTACCCAGCCTTCAGGACAACATCCACCACAACATCATACAACCCTGTCATGGCAACCACTGCAAGATGTTTCAGAGTGTCGACATGGATACCACCATTACACGTGGGGACACCATCTACCATATACTTGGCGGGTACTCAGGTGACTTGGGTGCTGCTGGAAAAGCACAGCAGGTCAGGCAGCATCCGAGGAGCAGGAAAATCAAAGTTTTGGGCAAAAGCCCTTCATCAGGAATCATGTTTCCTGATGAAGGGCTTTTGCCCGAAACATCGATTCTCCTGCTTCTCGGATACTGCCTGACTTGCTGTGCTTTTCCGACACCACTCTAATCTAGACTCTGATTTCCAGCATCTGCAGTCCTCACTTTTGTCCACTCATGTGATTTGGCCTATATTGTCTATCTCATACGCTGCAGGTGAGGATGCCCCGAGGTATGGTTCATTGGCGAGACCAAGCAGACACTATGACAATGGATGAATGGACAGCGCACAATAATTGCCAAACAGGAATGTTCCCTCCCAGTCGCGGAACATTTCAGCAGTCCGGGTCACTCGGCCTAGGATCTTTGGGTGACCAAAGCCAAAGCAGACTTCAGGATATGCAACAATGCAGAGTGGCCGAGCAGAGGCTGATAGCCAAGTTTGGTACCTATGGGATGACCTCAACTGGGACCTTGGGTTCATGTCACAACACACACACAGACACACACACACACACACTCATAACCTCTCACAGGTATATACTCTACACATACACTCTATCAAGCACACATACATACACACTCTCTCCCTCTCTCACACATACACATACCGTCTTACTCCTTCACATACACACACATACACGCACATATAAATCTATGGGGTGAATTCGCATTTGCAGATTTGCATTTGCAGATATATTCTATTTTGTTCAAAATGCACACAATCTGTAGGCAGTCAGTTCATGTGACATTTTATCAATTCCTATTTTGAAAATAGAACCAGTCTGATTCAAGTTTGGGATACAGACAGGATCTAACCTCACAACTTTAAGGTATTGTCTGAATTGAGATGTCATTTTTTTTTAATAAAACCTTAAGTTATCTTGGGAATGTGACTTGAAAGAAGTTCTGGGATTTACATATTAATGAATCGAAACCTGCAACCCCATTCTAAGTAATTAAAGACTTAGCAGCAACCTAGGTTTGTTCAACACATCGCAGCAGTTATGTGAGACTTAAATCTTTAAATATAAATTCTGTGTCCCATGATCCTACCCACTAGCTACCTGACAAAGGAGCAGTGCTTTGAAAGCTTGTACTTTCAAATAAACCTGTTGAACTATAGCCTGGTTATGTGATTTTTAACTTTGTATCAGTACAGTTACAGCATTGGCATCAATCTGACAAAGGGGTAATTGTCCACGCATATTCTGTCAACAAAGTACAAGATAACTAATTCAGCCAATTACTACCCTGTCAATATACTCTTGATCATCAGAAAAGTGACGGAAAATGTCATCGGCAAGGGCTTAAGTGTCACTCACTCAGCACCAGCCTACTCACTAACAATCAGTTCGGGTTCCACTGGGATAACTGGGCTCAAAAACTCATTAAAATCTTAGAACAAACATGAACGAAAAAGCTGGAATCCAGAGATGAGGTGAGAGTGACTGTGCTTGAAGTTAAAGCTGCAGGTGGGGGAGTGTAGCATCAAGGAATCAAGTAAAGTTGAAATCAATAGGAATCAAAGTTAAATTTTTCAATAATTGATGTTATCCTTGGCACATGGGAAGATGATGGTGAATGTTGTAGGTAAATGATCATATACCCCAGTGTCTGGAGCTCTCTTGGCTTGGCATGGCCTCAGGTGAACGTCTGGTCTCGATGTTTTTAAGTGGAAGAAAGGCTGTGATGTTTGAATTTTCAGCTTTATTTCTTTTCCTACTTAAAAATAAGAAGGTGCCACTGCAATGTTTAATTTTTAACTTTGTTCTTTGTTTCCACCTTGCTCTTAAGATTCTGTACCTCAGTAATTGTATCTAAGATGGCGCCTTGTGTGGTGACATTATCCACTTTTCACTGTACTCTTTACTTTTGTACTTGAGTATACATGACAATAGAATCAACATCAAATCAAATCAGAATATCTGTGCAGGAGTTTCTAATGATAGTTTCCAAGATTAACAATCTTTAACTGCTCCAGAAATGATCTCTCTGAAGTATGAGGTCAAAAGTGAGAAGCATTATTGTTGATTTTACAGTGTTCAATAAAAAATTCAAATTCTAAGATTCAAGATATTCTACCTGCTTGCAGCAGAATCAGGATCATAAGGCTGGGATGGATAGAATGCCATGAAAAGCATCATTTCAAGAACACAAGTTCCACACATTGACCAACTCTAACGAGAGAGAATCTAACCATTTCCCCTTGACACATAACAGGTTTATCATCACTGAATCCCTCAATAACAACATCCTGGAGGTTAATATTGACTAGAAACTGAATTAGACTAGACAATATGAGTACTATGGTTACTGGAAGAGGTCAGAGGTCATTCACCTTCTCACTCGTCAAAGTCTGTCTACTATCTATAAGACATAAGTCAGGAGTGTGATGGACAGTATCCAGGATGGAGCAGCACACACATCATATCCACTAGCATGATCATTCAGCCCCTCCACCACTGTCTCACAGTGACAGCAACAGGTACTGGAGACAAGATGCAACAAGTCACCAAGGCTCCTTCAACAATTTCCAAACCTATGGCCTCTACCACCTAGAAGGACAAAGCATGCAGAAGTTTGGAAACAGCAGCACCTACAAATATCTGTCTATGCCACAGAGCATCTTGACTTGGAATTCATTGGCATTAATTCACTGTCATAGTCAAATATCCTGGAATGCCTTAACATTGTAAGTAGCCTTACACCATATAGTATGTAATGGTGCATATGCCAAGATCAAATAAAACAAACAATATAGTCAGGGATTGAAAGTTTCAACTAGTGGTTAAATTGTAGTTAGTACAACTCAACAGCTGCATGGGTATCTTGCATAACCTCGACCCTTATAAGAACATGAGAACCAGGAGCAGGAGTCAGCAATTCAGCCCCTTGAACCTGCTCTGCCATTTGATTTGATTATGGACCAAATTTGTACACACTACTTCAAGTAGGATCTCACTAATGCCTTGCACAATTTCAAGAGCACTTCCTTACTTTTATACTCTATTCCTTTAGCAATAGATAGCAAAATTTCATTAGCCACCCTGATTACCTGTTGTAACTGCAAACTAGCTTCCTCTGATTCTTGTGAGAGTGATTCCTCGTTCTTGATTCTGACCCAGAAAGATTCATTCCCCATGCATACAGTCAAGACCCCTCAGCATCTTTTGTTTCAATCAAGTCACCTCTTATTTTCCTAAACTACTCATACACTAGGATACACAGTTCCCTCTGCATCTCTGAGCTTTGCTATTGCTCACTGTTTAGAAAATATAGTTTTTCTAAAATGGGCAATTTCACATTTTCCCACATTACGCTCTATATTATTTTAACCTGTCAATATCCACTTGTAGCCTCACTATGTCCTCTTCACAAACTACCTAGCATCCTCAGCAAATTTAACAACAATGTCTTCAGTCCTTTTATTCAAGTAACTTGTATAAATTATAAGAATTTGAGGCTACAGCCCTGCACACAGCTCATTATAACTTGCCAAACAGTAAATTACCCATTTATGCTGTCTTTCTATTTCCTTTTAGTGAAACAATCCCCTGTCCATGCCAATGTGCTCCCCCTATACAATTAGCTTTTATTTTCTACAATAAATTTTGCTTAGGCACATTACCAACTGCTTCCAGAAACCGAAGTACAGTACACCTACCAGTTCTCCTTAATGTACAGCAAACATTACTTGCTCAAAGAACTCCAGTAAACTGATTCAACAAAACTTTTATTTACAAAACTACATTAAATTTTCTTGATTCTCTTGAATTGTTCTAGGTGCCCTACTATAACATCTTTAATCCTCCCTGTCAGATGCTAAGCTAACTGATCTGTTTTCTGCTGTCTGTCTCCCTCCCTTTTTGAGTAAGAGAGTTAAATTACTATTTTTATTTGAATGGAATATTCTTCTAACTTAGTGGATTTTGGTAAATTTTAACACACCAACGACCTGACTAGCCATTTCTTTTAGGGCTCGAAGATGAAGCCCATCACGACCCGACGATTTGTTAACCAGCAGCTCCAACAGTTTTCTCAGTATCTCTTCCCTGATGTTTATAACTTTCTTGGGTTCCTCCCTTCCATTACTGATTTACAGCTATTGCTGGAATCAAATTACTATGTTCTACATTAATAGACGGATGCAAGATATTTATTAAATTCATCTGCCATCTCCTTATTTTCTATTTATAATTAAACAGATTTCCTTTCTATAGGATGAACACTCACTTCGTTATCTGTTTTCTTTTAAAAATATCTACAGAGACCCTTATGATCTATTTTTGCACTCTCAGCTACTTTCTCCCCAGCCCCACACCCGCTCCCATTTATCTCTCCACCCCCGAGGCTCCCTGCCTCATTCCTGATGAAGGGCTTTCACCCGAAACATTGATTTTCCTGCTCCTCGGATGCTGCCTGACCTGCTGTGCTTTTCCAATCTTGACTCTAATCTCCAGCATCTGAACTACCCACTTCTGCCTATCCGTTTTTATCTGTCTAACTAGCTTTCTCTCATATTCCAAAACTTCTCTCCTAATTAATATTTTAGCCATTCTTCGTTCATTTTAATATTCTGTCCAATTGTTTGACTTACTAGTCATGTATTCTTTTTCAAATCATTTTCGGAATTACACATTTTTTTTCTCAGTTAAATATTATCTTTACATTTTTAGTTAACATCAGATGATTGGTTCCCTCCTTGGAATTTTTCTTTCTGATTGGAATTTATCCATTCTGCTTATTCAGACATATTCCTTTAAATTTCTATCAGTGCATCTATCTAACCCTTAACCTAACATGTCAGTCTGTGGCAGTGCAGGAGAGACAATGTGGCATTGTGACTGGATTGCTAATCCTGGAGGTAATGTTCTCAGAACTTGGGTTCAAAACCTACCACAGCATATGATGGGATTTGAATCTGGAATTAAGAGTCTATTGATAACCACAAATTGATTCTTGGGAAGGAAAAAATATTCATCTGGTTCATTAATGCCCTTTCAGAAAAGAAATTGCTATTCTTACCTGGCCTGGTCTACATGTGACTCCAGACCCACAGCAATACATTTGACACTTAGCTGCTCTCTGGACAATTAGTAATGGGGTAAAAATGCTGACTGAGCCAGTTATGCCCTCATCTCATGGAAGATTTTTTTAAAATATGAGCTGGCTGTGCTTTTATGTCTTCATTACTAGACTTAGTTCTCAAACTGGATATAAACTTCAATCATATTTTATTAATTTGCTGCTACCAAGTTGCCCCTCACTATGAGATGATTAGGTAATCCTGCCTCATTGTCCAGTAGCTGGTTGGTGTAGTACAGATCACTCTCTGTTAGGTTCCAGAATGTAGTGTTCTAAGAAACAATGCTGGCGATGTATATCCTTCACTTAGACCTACCTTTGCTCATCCAATTTTTCCAGTATATACATAGATTTAAATCACCCGTGATTATTGCCATATCTTCTGACAAAATCCCATTATTTATTCCTTTATGCGTCATCCTACTGTGTGGTCCTAGCTGTACTCCCACAAGTGACTTTTTGCCTTTATAATTCCTCATCCCTACCTGAACTGTTTCTATATACAGGTTTCTTGATCTTAGGTTATCCCTCTCTTTTCTACTCATATCACCATTAATTAACAAAACTACCTCAACCCTTTTTTTAAGTTTCCGGCCTTCCTAACTGTCAGGTCCCAATCTGTCAGACCATATTTATTTATTTCTATTTGCACTATCAGTTCATTTATTTTGTTTCGAATGATATATGCATTTAGATACAGACCCATTAGATTTATCCTTTTATATTGTATCCTCTAGCACAGTCTGTTTATCATTTTTCATGGCAATACATAATTGCTTACCTTGTGTCTATGTTTTGATTGACCACATCTTCCCAAATTTAACCCTTTACCCCCAGTGTTTAGTTTCAAACCTTCTATATTTCCCTATAGTTCATATAGAAAATAGGAACAGGGCTATATCATTCAGCCTTTCCAGACTGCTCCACTACTCATTGTGATCATGGCTGACCATTCCACTCAGTACCCTGTTCCCCTTTCTCTTCTTTGATTTCTTTAGCCCTAAGAACTATATCTAACTGCCTCGTGAAAATATTCAATGTTTTGGCCTCATCCACTATCTGTAGCAGAGAATTCGACAGACTCACCATTCTATGCGTGTAGACATTTCTCCTTACCTCAGTGCTAGATGACCTACCCCATTTCCTTCGACTGTGATCCCAGTTTCTGGACTCCTTGGTCATCTGGAATATCATTCAGGAATATCTCACTGGAACACCGAACACAGCACAGTTCAGATGTAGACTGTTGAATGATACAGTCTCCACATTCTCCAGAGGCGGTGCCAGTGCTTCATGGACCCACTTCTACCAGTTCTTGAACTAGGCAATCATTCCTCTAATGTATTTCCCTATGTCAGTTTGATGGTGGTTTAGCTAATAATCTAGAGACTTCTTTTGTTAATTTGGTGTGAAGGTGCTCATAGCGGTTATACAGAACTCCTTTCCTTGTCCATGGACCAAAACAACATGTTCTGCTTCCTTCAGCTGTAGGTTCCTCTCCAGCTCTCTGTGTAGATGTCCCAAAAGCTGACACTGGGCAAGCATCACAGCTTTGTGGACTGTTTCTCTTCGTTACAGAGGACAGTGCCAAGCCTTTCACTACACTATCCCCTATTGCCAATCATTCCTTTTTGTGGCCTCACCTAAACAGCTTCCTGGACCATGAGCCATGATCAGTTAACTCATTCATCTTGTAGCCCTCACTGCAACAGGCTTAAATAACCTTAAATAGCCTGTCAAACAATTGCAAAGGCTGAGGTTCCTGCTTTGGTGGCCTCTGGGTCCCCTGAACTCTCTTTCTTCCAGTGATCAAATCGGAATCTGTATCCTAAATGTTATGATTACCTCCTAGAATAAAGTGTCCAGGCAACTTTCAACCCTGCTGTGTTACAACATCTGTAGTTCAGCCTCCAGCTCATAAACACTGAACCAAAGCAACTTAAGCTACAAAAACTGATTACTGATGTATCTGCCACAATAGACAATAGACGATAGACAATAGTTGCAGGAGTAGGCCATTCTGCCCTTCAAGCCTGCACCACCATTCAATATGATCATGGCTGATCATCCTTAATCAGTATCCTGTTCCTGCCTTATCTCCATAACCCTTGATTCCACTATCCTTGAGAGCTCTATCCAACTCTTTCTTAAATGAATCCAGAGACTGGGCCTCCACTGCCCTCTGGGGCAGAGCATTCCACACAGCCACCACTCTCTGGGTGAAGAAGTTTCTCCTCATCTCTGTCCTAAATGGTCTACCCTGTATTTTTAAGCTGTGTCCTCTGGTTCGGCACTCACCCATCAGCGGAAACATGTTTCCTGCCTCCAGAGTGTCCAATCCTTTAATAAACATGGAACACAATAACATCCAGGAGTTCAAACATTCTGCAATTGCACCATTTCATCCACCATGTCAGCTTTATTGTGTCTTTGTTCAATAATTTATTAATTATATGATTAATTATTAAATAAATTACTATCTCTTCTCGCTACCACTTACTGTAATAACGTAAACTTGGAATCCAATAAACTTTACCATGTAAAATAAAATAAATAATTAAGTCACTAATTTCTTACTTCCCTTCTGCTAGACTCTTAAATAATTATAGGCTAGGTATTTACGGTTTTTTAACATTTCTCCCAATTTAATCACTTTACGCAAAGTCCTTAACAGCAGTTACTTGCCAAGCAAGTAACTCATGAATTTCTTGTAATATCACTGTTTGAATTTTGTTTATCAAATTTGGTGCTTTTCTCTTCTTCCTTGCACAGGTTTGACTCTCTTCACCCTGCTTGCAGTCTGTCACCTGTAAACAGACATACAAGGACCTGTTGCAATACAAATCCAACACATCAGCATTTTCACTGCTACTGACAGATCCTCTCAGGAACATGGGATGCAGAAAATGTTCAGCCAACAGATGTCTTTCTGTACTAACCTCCAGAGAGAATCACAGACACAAGTATATTGATGGGGTGAGAAAGCTAATGACGACATTTGTGATCTGTTAACTCTGCAGTATAGATATTTATGATTGGAAATAAGCCCTCATTCTGTCTGCTTCAGAACTTCTTCCTCCTTCTCATGGAATGGGAAGGATTTTCTCTATCTACTCTCTCAAATTTAGATTTGTCAGGAACAAGCTGTGAGTGGCAAAATGATTTTCCCATGAAGCCACTGAAGCCAAATCTAAAAATCCTGAAACTTAATAATATTTGGGCCAGACTTCCTCAGAACTTCACCATTTCCTTTTTTAATGACACAGGAGAGCTCCACATTTCTGACAGGAGATTGTAAGTAGGGCTCCTTCAGAAATGCATGGTTGTACTTTCATAATGCCAGTTCTTTCATAGAGTATGCTATGGCCCCTTTCCACAGTATTCCAATATTCTGATGGGACTACATGGACATGGACTGCAGTGGCTCAAGAAGGCAGGTCACCACTGTCAGAAACAAAACTCACATATTAATAAATTTCAGTCCGAGTCAAATTCTGAAGCAGCGAATTTTATTGATGTGTACTTGCAAGAACAGGTGCCTTACGAGTAAGCACCTCGGTCTGAGGGTTACATTCCGATTTATGCAATTCAGCTGCGTCTCTCGATCCTCCCCTTTCACCCTATTGGTTACTTTTGCTGTAGCGCGTAGCCTATCACAAGCTCTAGCTTCACTCTGCCTTTGTCTAGCTTCTCTCCACCTCTGTTTACTTCTCCCATTACTCTAAGCCTGTCACCCCTTACTCTTATTTATCTTATTCCTTATATGTGATTATCCTGGCATAGTTTGCTGTCTTTGTGCGATCATCCTGCCAAACTAAATTCCATCCGTTGGCCACATCCTTCTTGCGACTGGCACACTATTCTCCTGTTACTGGTACATCTCGCTACACGGTCGCTCTGCCCTATTAGTCAGAGATAACTCTACCTGTTTTTGCTTCTTCTGTTTTCCTATGCCTGGTACATCCTGCTCTACGATTACTCTGCCTTATTAGTCATAGATAATTCTACCTGTTTTCACTTTTCACTGTTTAGTATTTGCATGCACAGCCTAATTTTATAATGTAAGCTTTTGCAGAAGCAACACCTGTTCCTTTATTCTGCACAATCTTAATCCTATACCTTACACCACCAACTTCTTGAAAGCAATTAGGGAGGGCCAATGCAGAATGTAAAAGTTGGTCCTATTGAAAGTGAGGAGAAAGTGAGGACTGCAGATGCTAGAGACCAGAGTTGAAAAATGTGGTGCTGGAAAAACACAGCAGGCCGGCAGCATCCGAGGAGCAGGAGAATCGACGTTTCGGGCATAAGCCCTCCTATTGAAAGTGAGTCTGGGACATTAATTGACTAATTAACATGGCTGCAAAAGATAGTGAATGCATCAGTTCTAATTCTCCTAGATACTGGAAACGTCCCATCATATATGAAAATAACAAATGTGACTCCTCAGTTAAAAAAAAACAAGGAAACACAAAACTATGAGCCATTTAGCTTAACATCTGTCATAGGAAAAATGCTAGAATCCATTATTAGAAAGGTCAAAGCAGCTGACTTAGATAATCTTAATGCAATCAGGCAGTCAATAGGCTTTTCTGATAAGGAAACCATGTTTGACTATTTAACTGGAGCTCTTTGCTGAAGTAACAAGCAAAGTCTACAAAGGGGAACCTGTAGGTGTGGTAAACTTGGATTTTCCAAATGGCATTTGATAAAGTTCCTCATCAAAGGTTAATGCATAAAATAAGAACTCACCATGTAAGGTAAATCATATTATCATGGATAGATGATTGGTTTGCACACAGAAAACAGAAAGTAGAGTTAAGTCATTTTTTGGGTTGTCAAGCAGCAACTCGTGGACTTGCACAGGTATCAGTTACCTAGAAACAATATTAGTAACTTGGCGGAAGAGATTAAACGTATGGTTGTAACATTTGCTGATGACAGAAAAAAAGTGAGAAAACAATTTAGGGAAAGGATATGATTCTGCAAAAGGATGTGGATTGGTTAAGTGAGTGGGCAGAAATTTGGCAGAATCAGTATAGTGTGGGGCAATGTGAATTTATTCATTTTGGCAGGAAGAGTCGAAAAGTAGTTTATTATTTAAATTTCAGAATTCTACTTTACTTAAAGCTTTGGATGCCTTAGTACATGAATCATGAAACAAATTAGCATGAAAGTACAGTAAAGTTAGTGGGAAGACAAATAGAATGGTGTGGTTTATTGCAAGGAGAATGAAATATAAAACTCGGGAATATTTGTTCCTGCCCTGTAGGACCTTGATATGATAACCTCTGGGGTATTGAGTACAGTTTAGCTGCCTTATTTAAGAAAGAATATAATTGCATCAGAAGAAGATAACACAAAGTCCACTTGAGTGATTCCTAGTATGGAGAGGTTACTTTATCTAGTAAGGTTGGATAGACTGCATCTGCATTCAAAGGAACTTCGAAGAAAGAGAGGTGATCTCATTGAAACATAAATTCCTAAGGAGGCTTGGCAGACTGAACACTAAGAGGATGTTTTCCCATGTGGAAGCACCGAAAACTATGATTCACACTTTACAAATAAGGGATCTTTCATTTAAGACACAGATGAGGTTTGTTTTTCTCTCTCTCAGAAGGTTGTTGAAATTTTCTTTCCCAGAAAGCAGTAGAGACAGGGGCCCTGGAACTATCCTGATAAATCTTCACTGCATCTGACCAAAGTTCCTTATAATCTTCCTGAAGTGTGGTAATCAGACTGTACTCTTGTGTTATCCAGAACTTCGAGTCTACACTGCGAAAATGCATTGCATCAAATTTCTCTGAATTAAATTCCATCTGCTACAGGTCCGCCTATTCTGTGGGCCTATCTATGTCATCTGGAGGTCAATTAGTATTATCCTTAATTATGACCACAACTTCAAATTTTAAAGTTTTACTCTGCATTCCAATTGCCAATTAATTTATATGTCACACTAAAATTATTGTTCCTAGCATTGATCCTTAGGGAGCACTAGATTAGATTACTTTAGATTACTTTACAGTGTGGAAACAGGCCCTTCGGCCCAACAAGTCCACACCGACCCGCCGAAGCGCAACCCACTCATACCTCTACATTTACCCCTTACCTAACACTACGGACAATTTAGCATGGCCAATTCACCTCACCTGCACATCTTTGGACTGTGGGAGGAAACCGGAGCACCCGGAGGAAACCCACGCAGACACGGGGAGAATGTGCAAACTCCACACAGTCAGTCGCCTGAGGCAGGAATTGAACCCGGGTCTCTGGCGCTGTGAGGCAGCAGTGCTAACCACTGTGCCACCGTGCCGCCCACTACTAACTACCATTCTCCAGTTCAAGAAACAACTGTTTACCATAGCTCACTGTTTACTGATTATAAGTCAGTGTTTTATCCGAGCTGGCAGTTGTGCTGTCAGTTCTTCTGCTGTGATAGTTGGGATCATAATCTGAAATTTCTCCCCATCATTCAGAAAAAAAAATTAATGCGAGGAAATTCAGCTCAGTAATACAGAGCTAACCTCATTGGTATTTAGAAAGGAATGGACTAATTGAAGTCAGGAGGAGTTTGCTAAAAGTACAGTGATTAACTTTGATTAACTGACTTAAGTTCTTTAATGAATTAATGGAAATGCTTGGTAAGGATAATATTGTGTATGCGGACATTCAGTTAATATTTTACAATGTACCACATAATAAATTTTGAAAATTTAAAGCTCATGAGATGAGAGTGAAAGTGGCAGCATGGATGCAAAATCACATTAAGAGACTGAAGGCTGAAAGCAGCGGTGAACAATTGTTTTTCAGACTAGAGCAATGTCAGAGTCGTATTCCCCAGCAATCTGTATTGAGACCATTGATGTTATTGATGCACATTAATGACCTTGGACATATGTACATAAACCTATAGAGTCTGAAGATGATCCAAAACTCAAAAATGTAACAACCTGTTGCGAATGGTAACTGATTTCAGGAGGACATCTGGAAAATTAGTAGACATTAGGTAGAGTAGATCAATCTGAGATGGGTACAGTTGATATAAGAAGCAAGTCAGTCAGTCAGGGCAGGCAGGGACAAAGCAGAGAACAAGGTAGGACTGATAAATTAAACTACATTTATTTCAATGCAAGGGCATGGTTAGGAACGTGGGACAGGGATATCTTAGCAATTACAGAAAAGTGGCTCGGGGTGGATAGGACTGGCAGCTTAATGTTCCAGGATACAAATGCTACAGGAAGAACAGAAAGGCAGACAAGAGAGGAGGGAGTCCAGAACTGGAGTGTATAGGTTTAGACTGAGAGTGGAAAGATATAAAAGATATCTAAGGGGCAAGTTTTTCACGCAGAGGGTGGTGTGTGTGTGTGGAATGGGCTGCCAGAATAAGTGGTGGAGGCTAGCACAATTGCAACATTTAAAAGGTATCTGGATGGATATATGAATAGGAATGGTTCGTAGGTAGATGGGCCAGATGCCAGCAGTTGGGACTAGATTGGGGTGGGATATCTGTTTGGCATGGGCGAGTTGGACTGCAGGGTCTGTTTCCATGCTGTACATCTCTATGACTCTATTAACACAGCCAAGTGTGAAATGGTACAATCTGGCAGGAAGAAAGAAGTGAAACAATATGGATGCAACTGTACAATTTTAAAGAGTGAGCAGGAATTGTGAGATTCATTTTGAGAAATCTCTGAAGAAGCCAGGACAATATGCGAAGGCTGTTAAAAGAGTTTGTGGGATCCTTGGATTTATTCAGGGACTGAATTTTATTGTGACTATAGATGTTTTGAGTAGAAATACAATACTATTAATTTGCCTCTGAGATTGCCATAGCCATGTGACCCTTGCTATGAGCCATTCATCCTACATTCAGTTCAATAAAGTCACAGTAGAAGTCAGGCTGATGTCTTATGAGCTTGTAATATGGTGTCAGTGTAGAGTTGAGAGTGAGTGTGCACAGCTACTGAAAGAGGATGTTCAGAGCTGCTGAAAGCTGCTAAAAGACAATAAATGCCACAGAAAAGGAACAAAGATACAGCATACAATTGGAAGCACTGGAGTAAAACAATAGCTGCAAACTTTCCATCCCCAGTGTCACTAAAAAGGAAAGGCTATATAAAGCAGAACTGGCAGTTTTTCCACTTGAAATTGCAAAACCATCAACCTAAATTTGAACCTAAATTGAAAATAACATATAAGTGATATGTGTTCAACATTAGGTTTCAAGGTGAGTAAGAACCTAATGGTAGGTATGTGACTGCATTGACATTGCTTACAGAATCTTGTGAATTCAAGTACCTGAACGCTGATATCATCAAAGAACTGAATTATAGTTGGGATAAAAGATCCTATTGTGCTAAGAGATTATGCTTGATGCCAAGAGAAGAGAACCTGACTCTGTAAGGAATTTGAAACATAAGGCTGAAACTCAACAGCAGCAATACATACATGGGAGAACAGGCGAGTTACTCTATGTCAAAAAACAACCTCAACCTTCCAAGCACAACAAGGTGAAGGGAAGCACGAGGTCTCCACAATAGGGCCAACAGAAATATCAAGGGTGCAGGACAAGTTCCAAATACTGCAGTGAGCACCACATAAAACAACATGTACAGCCCTAGAAAATCATTGTTTTAACTGCAAAAAGTCAAATCATTTTGCATGAAAATTTTAGCTCGCAAGAACATAGACAAGCCTAGAAAGCATACAGATAATTGCTATAGAGATGTTGGATGACAATTGTGACAAATCAAGTGTGGGTGTTAGATCTTACATCAAGATTTGGATAATTCAATCTATATCTTAGATCAGCTTGAAAACATCAAGTCTAAAGGAAAGAAAATGTGAACCTTGTGATGAAGACATCAGAATGAGACCACCAAACAAATACAAAGTACCAGATAGACATTGGTGCTTTCCGCAACATCATGAGCTTTGTATTTCTGTATAAAGTTGCATCAGATGGTGACCTAAAAGTGAAATCTTCAAATATAAAGTTGACACTCTATGGTGGAATGATGCTCACACTGAGAAGAGGAAGTAGTCTGAGAGAATGACTAGATTGAAGTTTGGAATTTTGAGATATTAGACATGAAGCTAAAGGCACTCATCTCAGCAGAAGCAAGTAAACAGCTTGGAAAAATAATCCTAAATGTGGAAGAAAAGATTTGCAGTGTTTCATAGGTCACATCGACTGGCAAGCAGAGAAACAAACAATGCAAGACTGAGTCAATATGACCGTAGGTCTACAAAGGAAACTTGACGCTGAAGTCACAAAATGAAAAAATTGCTGGATACAGTTAATACAACTAAAGGAAACAGGTTTCCAGGACAACAGTGTAAATAAGCAGAATCAGCTGTGCAGAGTTTGAAATGGAACCAAGGAGCAGAGCACTCCAAAAAGCAGGCATTGGAGAAAAAGCTAACAAACTAACTGCGTGCCATGTGTGTGAAGAGGCTGACAAAGGACAGATTAACTAGATTAACAATGTTTTGTTAATGTATGAGAACACTTGCTTGCAAAGCGGGTCACTAGGGTAACTCACAGTGTAGATGATAATGGATGCAAACTTCTTTTCTCTCGGAAGGATGAAAAATTTAAATTTTGGGATAGAGGCGTAACACTGTACTAAGATGATCCCTAGCGTGCAATAGTCATATGACCTCCACCATTTGGCACTCATTCAGGCATCCATCTTGTAGTCAGTGAAGACGCAGTACAAGTCAGACAGTTGTCCTGTGATCTTATAATATTGGGAGCACTGATAACAAAGTAGAAGATTAGATTAGATTAGATTAGATTACATTACATTACAGTGTGGAAACAGGCCCTTCGGCCCAACAAGTCCACACCGACCCGCCGAAGCGAAACCCACCCATACCCCTACATTTACCCCTTACCTAACACTACGGGCAATTTAGCATGGCCAATTCACCTGACCCTGCAAAGCTTTTGGACTGTGGGAGGAAACCGGAGCACCCGGAGGAAACCCACGCAGACACGGGGAGAACGTGCAAACTCCACACAGTCAGTCGCCTGAGGCGGGAATTGAACCCGGGTCTCAGGCGCTGTGAGGCAGCAGTGCTAACCACTGTGCCACCGTGCCGCCCACAAGTTGGGGTTCACTCACTTTCGGCATGTGGAAGACACCCAGCTGCATTTTTGGCCCATTTGAGCAGTTATGGTGGGGACTTATGTCCCTTTCAAAGACAGGGGGCTGGCATGTGTTTAACCTCCACATGGACCTGGTGGTCACTGCTGGGACAGCATGCAGCTTTATCACAAAGCAATGAATACTGCCCTGAGAACAAGCTGAATGAAGTCAGCATTGTGGTAAGGGATGCCTACTGTTGGTATCTGGTTTTGCTAGGATCTTCTTTGGGTAAGTCTGCTGCCAGCAATCATTTTTTTATTGTACCATTCTACAGGGATGACTATTAAATGGTAAGAGCCTGACCACAAATAAATCTTTGACAGAAGAGGCATGTACTTGAATAACACATAGTAGTTTACTCCAAAGTAATAAAATAGCAAGTTACAATAGCATTAAAGCAGTCAACAATCTTACAGTTGTTAAGAGACATTGGTATCTTCCAAAAGATGTATACTAACCTACATTACATGCTTATTAACAGTAGAGGGATGACTAACAAACAAGAACTGATTCAGTCCTACAAGAGACTATAGTATATACATCAGTGGGTGGAATTATACAATGGCTTCTTGGTTAACCCTTTCAGATCAGCTGCCTTATACAACAGGGGTCTTCAGGGCCTGTCAAGTAGGCTTCAGTGAGGTTGGTGGATCAGATGTGCATTGCATGATGGCAGCCATTGACTGCAGGAAGTCCTTCTGGGGCCAAGCCCATAGTGAGGCTGCCAGGGTGTGCCAGTCACTCTTCCCCTGTAGTGGAGGACGTACTACCGGATTATGGGAGTTTGATAGAATATCCCTTGCTTGCCTTTATGTGTGCAGCTCCAACAAAACTAAAGATGTTTGACATCATCCAGGACAAAGCAGCCTGCCTGGTTAGCACTACACCTATGAGCATCTATTCCCCCCACCACTGACACTCAGCAGCAGCAGTGTCTACGAGATGCACTGCAGGAATTCACCAAAGATCCTCAGTTAGTATCTTCTAAACCCACAGCCTCTTCTATCCAGAAGGACATGGCAGCAGATATATGGGAACACCACCGCCTTCAAATTCCCCTCCAAACTACTCACCATCCTGACATGGAAATATATCACTGTTTCATCACTATCGCTGGGTCAAAATCCTGGAATTCCCTCCTTAATGGCATTATGGGTCAACTCACAGCAGATGGACTGCAGTGGTTCAAGAAGGCAGCTCACCACCACCTTCTCAAGAGAAAATGAGGTCTGCAGATGCTGGAGATCAGAGATGGAAATGTGTTGCTGGAAAAGCGCAGCAGGTCAGGCAGCATCTAGGGAACAGGAGAATCGATGTTTTGGGCATTAGCCCTTCTTCGAGGGAGAAAGAGAGCTTCTTCAAGGAAAGCATCCTTGTAAGAGGATTCGCAGTAGGTTGAAATCTTTGAAGAGAAAATGAGGTCTGCAGATGCTGGAGATCAGAGTCAAGAGTGTGGTGCTGGAAAAGCACAGCAGGTTAGGCAGCTTCCAAGGAGCAGGAGAAACGATGTTTTGGGCATAATCCCTTCATCAGGAATTCTCCTGTTCCTTGGATGCTGCCTGACCGGCTGTGCTTTTCCAGCACCTCATTCTCGACTTATAATCATGCACAGATTCAAATTCCATTCTGAAGTTCCTACTTATTCTTTGCCTTGATCAGTTTAAATGATATTTTAGCTGCAACAGAATAACACAAATAAATTACAGAATAATAGAGCAGACTTTGTTGTTATCTTTTGCTGCATTGCTTACAACTCAATGAAATTGTGTATAAAGCTTATCTTTTGACGTAATGCACCTCACTTGGTAAATATATATTAGAGATTGGTTAGTAACAGGGTCGATAGTCTTTTTATTAGTTCAAAGTAAAAAAGAATTGCCAAAGATGGAATTTGGGCAATGAATGCATGAATCATTAATTCAGTCAATATTGGTAAAGAGAAAAGACAAGATAACATGACAGAACCACTTGTTGGAAGTGTAACTTGAGGCTCTAATCTGTATTCACTCCTTAGCTAAAAGGTGGGAACTGGTGGCTTTCAAAGTTGGAAAGCTACAGTCTGTCAGAATATAAGAAATAGGAGCAGGAAGAGACCATTTGCCCCCTCAAGTCAGCTCCATTATGAAACAAGATCATGGCTGATCTGCCTCAGGTCTCATCTTTTCTTTTATCCCAGGTCCTCATTGTCAGCAACACACTGGTATTTCAAAAAATGTTTAAATACTCTTTAATCCAACCTCCACAATTCTCTGGGGTAGGTAATTCCAGATAAGCACATCTTAGTTTTAAATTAATGTCCTCTTATTCTGTAACTATGTACCCTAGTTCAAGAATCTCCAATTGTAGAAATATCTTCTCAACATTGACTCAGTCAAGCCCCTTCAGAACCTTTATCTTTGAATAACATCTCCCCTCATTTTTCTAAACTCTAATGAATAAGAGCCTAAAATGTTTAGCTATTCTTGAAAAAGCAACCCCTTCATCTCAGGAATCTGCTTCATGAATCACGGTTGAACTGCCTCCAGTGATGTCAAGAAATCATTTTCGATGTTTGTCTAACACTGTCTGCTGTAACTTTAAGAAAAGAAATAAAACTACTTCAGATTTTGACCAATTAACACAAATGGTCATTAAAAGATCAGAGCCAACAATGTTGAAGATGAAGTAAAGTTGGGAATGGTTAGTTTACTGCTATGATAAGGAGATAGCCAATAGAATAATTATGGGAATTAAGAATGAGGATGGAACCTCGAGAGTGGATCCTACTGTGATAAATGACAGAGTTAAAAACAAACTGTAACCATCTGGACCCCTTCTCTGGAAACAGCATTGAGTGATTGCTTCATTCCTTTGCAAAAATGCTGTTTGATCATAGAATCAGAGAAATTGAAAGCACAGAAAAAGGTTATTCAGCCCATAATGACATTGATGACCAAAGAAAAGAGCTATCCAGCCTGATCATACTTGCCAGCTCCTGAGCTCACGGAATATGTTAAGGCATTTCAATTGTACATCAAAGTATTTTGGAAATGAAATCATAGTTTCAGTTTTTAACACCATTTCTGGAGATGAATTCCATATGCCCAGCACACACCAGGTGAATTAAATCATTTATTAAAGTGAATCATTTACCGTCACATGAATTCAATATAAAATACATTGAAAAGTTTATACAGTCGCCATGCATTGGCACCATAACTTCTTACAATTTCCATCCATAACTTTGCTGAGTGGAGCAAAGGTAAATTTTCAGACAAAACAAAGATAACCAGGTTAGAGGTGGGACTTTTTTTGGATAAATCTCAGTTGGGTTGTGTTTTTGGAAGGCATGTCACAGTGAGGCCACGAAGCTCTCCTGCTGTATGTCACTAAACTTTAATTACCAATCGAATCCTTGTGGCATGTCCCACATCTGATCCCCTCCTCTTCTCACCACACACCATTCCAGAAACAACTCACTAATCCCTGACTGTCTTCGATTTCATGATATCCCTTGCTCCCACGCCATCTTTAAAAATCCAGTTGTGCGCCTGGATAAAGACTACCAGTCTGAAGGTTCCCTGCATAATTCCTGCCATTTCTCCCAGACATGGAAGACAGCAGGAAATCAGAGCCTCACTTTTCAGGCAGAGCTCTGGAGATTCTGGTGGACGGAATGGTGGAGAAACGGGACTGTCTCTTTCCTGAGGACCAGCAGTGGAGGCCACAATACCAGACCAGACCGGCCTAGTCCAAGGTTGCTACCTGGGTTAAAACAGCTTTAGCAGTTTGGAGGAAGGGCCAGCACTGTAGGAAGAAAGTCAAAATCCTTCTCCATTCTGCGAGAGTAAGTGCCACTGCCTCCTCTCCAATATGTCACACTCATTCATAGAATCATAGGTTTACAGTACAGAAAATGGTCATTTGACTCACCAGATCTGTATCAGCTCACGATAGAGCTACCCAGAGAATTCCATTCTCCAGTGCTATCTTCATAGTCCTCTAAATTCATCACTTTCAAATATACATCCAGCTCTCTTTTGAGACCTCCTATGGAATCCATTTCCACCAATCTCTCAGTTAGCTCATTCCAAATGCTAACAACTCTCTGAGTAAATAAATTTCTCCTCATTTCATTCCACCTCTCCTGCTGACAATCTTGAAATTCTGATCTCTGGATTCTGACAAACCTGTTTCCCAGTGGAAACAGAATATACTACTTTGCCCTGTCAACATTTTTCCTAAGTTTGGACATTTAAGGAAGGTCACCACTTAATCTTCTCTGCTCCAAGGAGAATAAGCTCAATTTCTCTAATCTTTCCTGGTATCTAAAATTCCTCATTGCAGGTAACAATCTCGTTAATTTCCTTTGAACTCTCTCCAGAGTGTTAACATCCTTCCTTAAATGGTGCCCAGAACTGAACAAAATACTCCAAATGTAGTCTGACCAATGATTTGTAGAGGTCTAGCATCAGTTCCTTGTTTTATGCTGTGGTGGTACTATGGCCATAAGATGTGTATTTTGTTTGTTATTTTTGAAGAGTGGTTTAAGGCAGAGGTGCAGAGCTGTCATAAAATGAACAGCTTGTGTGGCCTTGGATTTTTTTTTAAAGTAGAAACAATAGAAGCAGCCTGAATGGGTGGGTCAAACTCGCACAGAACTAGGATTTTTAGTTTTAGCTTTCAGCAGTTGTTGCTGGGGTCCCAGCAGGGTTGGAAGTTTATCTCAGAGATTTTTCTTGGTTGGTTTACTGCTGCTGGAGTTACATGTGTGAGCCAATCAAATTTTCTGAATTTGCCTTTGTCAAGATTGTGTTTATGTGATGTTACTGTATCGAAACAGTTAATTAATAATGGTCTTTCTATTCTTTTGTTAGAGTTATAGCTAAGCCAATGATTTTCTTTTGTCTTTTCTTTCCTTGTAGGTTAACTACAACATTTGAATGAATTGTGTTTTTCTTAACGTTGAGTAGTTAAACAATTATTGAATTGCATCTGGAAAGCAACACCTTACATTTACCTTTGAAACAAGAAAATGTTAGGGTCTAGACTATCTTCTGAACATTTTGAGGAGGGGTTTAGTTAGCTCCTATTTTTAGGATCCCATAAGCCTTATTTGTAACTGTTTCAATTTGCCTGGTTACCTTCAGAGAATTATGCACATGAACACCCTCTGCCCCGAACTCCCTTCAAAGTTGAGGCTGTATTTGTTCCACCAAAATGCATTGCCTCACATTTCTCTGCATTGAATTTCATCTACCAGGTGTTGGCCCATTTAGCCAAATTGTCAAAGTCCCTCTGAAACCGCTCAGCACCATCCTCACAACTCACTATTCTCCCAAATTAGTATCATCTGCAAATTTAGAAGTTTTGCCCCAATACACACGCCCAAAACGTTTATATAAATCAAAAAAGCAAGAGTCCCAACACCGATCCCTGGGGAACAAAACTTTCAACTTATCTCCAGTCTGAGAAATGCCCATTTATATCTAACCCCATTTCCTATCTTGCAGCCAATTTCTAATCCCTGCTGCCAAGGACCCACCAATCCCAAACATTTCTACCTTAATAACCAACCTGCTTTGTGGCAGTGTATTAAATGCTTTCTGAAAGTCCAAATATACATCTACAATATTACTCTCATCTACTGCCTGGATCATCTCATTAAAGAACTCAATTAAATTTGTCGGATTTAACCTGCCCTTGATAAAGCCACATTGAATATCTGGTATTAACTTATTTTTCTCTAACTGTACACTTACCTTCGCCCATATTATATCAGTTTCCCTGTTACTGCAGCCATCTCCCACCAAGTTTATGCTTCATCATCCCACTATCGCCTGTAACATCCCCCTTTATTTGAGGCCAACTGACAACTATGACAAGCTTCCTGGTCTGCACTAAATGACAAGGCAAGACAGCAGTAATATCGAACTGAAAATGTGTTGCTGGAAAAGCGCAACAGGTCAGGCAGCATCCAAGGAACAGGAGAATCGACGTTTCGGGCATAAGCCCTTCTTCAGGAATCTCTCTCCTGTTCCTTGGATGCTGCCTAACCTGCTGCGCTTTTCCAGCAACACATTTTCAGCTCTGATCTCCAGCATCTGCAGTCCTCACTTTCTCCTAGCAGTAATATCGAGTCTGGTATCGCTGACTGAGGGGCATAGTGCATGACACAGCTCAGTTGCGTCCCCAGGGTACGTAAGGAAGTCATCCTAGAAATAATGGATGCTCCGATGATAATCTTTTAAGATTCTATAGATGCTGGAAACATTCCACTGGATTGAAGAGTGGCTAATGTAACTTGGCAATTTAAAAAGAAGGTGGAGAGAAAGCAAGGAAATAGAGACGAGTTAGCCTGATATCTGCAGTGGGGAAAATCTAGAGTCCATTGTAAAAAAAATAATACCAAGGCACAGCGAAAACAGTGACAGGATTGGACAAAGTCAGAAGCTCATTGACACCTGCTTCCTATAGATGAGAGTTGAGTGCAGCAGACCATTGTGGGCTGTAACATTGTTTGGATATGATGCCTAAATGTGGTTGGCATTGAAAGGTGTAGACCAGCCTCTGTTGGCTTTATTTCTGATCTCTTGTCCAAAATAAAAAATCATGTTTTTGTTTATATTTACCTGCTTGTTGCCTATATGTGATGTTTCCCCGTTGTACAATTACACTTACAGGTCTACAGTGAGCATCAAGGACACACTAATGCTGATTAAGAGGGTATTCAGACAAGATGTAGCTGCGGAGAGATAACATGTGTAGCGCCCTGGATAAACTTACTCATTCTGGGTAAGAGAATGGGTTTATTTGTGCGAGAGAATATCAGCCATGTACCTTATGAAGCATGGCTTTATGGCTGCTAGTGAAGGGCAATGCCATATTGCCAATGCTTTTTCAGGTGCACAGCAGCCTTTCAAAGATGGTACTGGTGCAAGGAATGCCAGTCTTCAGGCAGAATCTACCAGGTGTTGAGTTATTATGGAAATGGCAAGTAATTAGATGGGTGTGGGGAGATATTGCACCTAAGTGACATCATAGAACTGTGGTAGATAATTAATGCAGTGAATTTAGTAAGAAAAGATAAGAAAATTGACTAGGCCGCACAGCAATAAACTCTTTAAAAAACTCTGCATAATTGGGATGTAGCCAAAGTAATGTAAGATTCATCTCCATTGACAATTTCCCCATTCCTCATACATTTGCATTCACCTGTCATATTTAATCTTAGCAGGCATGATTGACGAGACATTTTTCAACATATCAACTTTAAAATTATTGCCCTTGTCTACAAATCTCCCCATAGCCTTGTTCAATCTTACCTTTGTAACCTCATCTATTTCTATATTATTGGTTACATGTTCAATTACAACCAAGCTCTCTCAGGCATGGTCCATTGTGCAGTCCCTTTCCCCTGTGCTTTATAGTGAGTGTCAAAGCCTTCATCTAATTCATCCGATATCCAGGGAAAGCTTCACAAAAGCTTCCCCATCGCACAGCCATGTTCCCACCAGTTTGTCTTGTTTCATCTCTCCCCACATTCAACAGCTTCAAATCCTCTCACCATGAAGGCTAAGATACCAGTTGCCTTCTTTGCTGCCTACTACACCTTCAGGTTTATTTTAAGTGACTGGTGTACAAGGCCACCCAGCTCTCATTGCATCTCCCACTTTCCCATTCAGATAATAAACTGCTTTCCTGTTTTTGCTACCAAAGTGGATCATCTCACTTCATCTGCCATGCATTTGCCAATTCACACGTTTTTAACACAATAAAACATCCCTGCATCCTCTTTACGGTTCATCCTCTCATCCAGCTTTGCATTAGCTGCAAACCCGGAAATGTTGTATTTAATTCCATTATTCAGATCCCTCCGCATCTGCTCCAGCAAGCAAGATGGCGGTGACAGAGTAGGCAGCATTTGGCTCCTGAGCGTGCGACTCATCCGCTCCTGGGTACCATGGAGAAGTCACCATGGAGATGATACATGCACTGCAGCTGGCCGCCTCCACACATTTTTCTTCACTTTTTTCACACTCTTTTCTTCATCTTTTTCTCGTTACCATTACTTTTCAATGAGCTCAGTCTCCTTTCCTGAAGAAGGGCATGTGCCCGAAACGTCGAATCTTCTGCTCCCTAGATGCTGCCTGACCTGCTGTGCTGTTCCAGCAATAAAGTTTCAGCTTTGATCTCCAGCGTCTGCAGACCTCACTTTCTCCTCAGTCTCCACAGGAACAACAGCAGAAGCAGGCAGCATTGGCAGCTGATGAGGTGCCTGGATCTAAGACCACACAGAGTCATAGAGTCATAGAGATGTACAGCATGGAAACAGACCCTTCGGTCCTACCAGTCCGTGCCGACCAGATATCTCAATTCAATCTACTCCTACCTGCCAGCACCCGGCCCATATCCCTCCAAACCCTTCCTATTCATATACCCATCCAAATGCCTTTTAAATGTTGCAATTGTACCCGCCTCCACCACTTCCTCTGGCAGCTCACTCCATACACGTACCACCATCAGTGTGAAAATGTTGCCCCGAAGGTCTCTTTTATATCTTTCCCTTTTCACCCTAAACCTATGCCCTCTAGTTCTGGACTCCCCGATAGACTTTGTCTATTTATCCTGTCCATGTCCCTCATAATTTTGTAAACCTCTATAAGGTTACCCCTCAGCCTCCGACGCTCCAGGGAAAACAGCCCCAGCCTGTTCAGCCTCTCCCTGTAGCTCACATCCCTCAACCCTGGCAACATCATTGTAAATCTTTTCTGGACCCTTTCAAGTTTCACAACATCTTTCCGATAGGAAGGAGACCAGAATTGCATGCAATATTCCAACAGTGGCCTAACCAATGTCCTGTACAGATGCAGCATGACCTCTCAACTCCTGTACTCAATACTCTGACCAATAAAGGAAAGCATACCAAACATCACCTTCACTATGCTATCTACCTGTGACTCCACTTTCAAGGAGCTATGAACCTGTACTCCAAGGTCTCTGTTCTGCAACACTCCCTATGACCTTACCATTAAGTGTACAAGTCCTGCTAACATTTGCTTTCCCAAAATGCAGCACCTCACATTTATCTGAATTAAACTCCATCTGCCACTTCTCGGCCCATTGTCCCATCTGGTCAAGATCCTGGTGTAATCTGAGGTAACCCTCTTCGCTGTCTACTACACCTCCAATTTTGGTGTCATCTGCAAACTTACTAACTGTACTTGTTATGCTCGCATCCAAATCATTTATGTAAATGACAAAAAGTAGAGGACCCAGCACTAGTCCTTGTGGCACTCCACTGGTCACAGGCCTCCAGTCTGAAAAACAACCCTCCACCTCCCCCTCTGTCTTCTACCTTTGAGCCAGTTCTGTATCCAAATGACTATTCCTCCCTGTATTCCGTGAGATCTAACCTTGCTAACCAATCTCCCATGGGGAACCTTGTCGAATGCCTTACTGAAGTCCATACAGATCACGTCTACCATTGTGAACCACCTGATGAAGGAGCAGTACTCTGAAAACTAGTGCTTCCAAATAAACGGGTTAGACTATAACTTGGTGTTGTGTGCTTTTTAACTTAATACCGGACAGTCAATATAGTTTGTCTAGTGCAGGTCATGACTAATAAATTTAATTGAGTTCTTTGACGAGGTGACACAGACAGTGGATAAGGGTAGTGTTGTGGATGTTGTATACTTGAACTTTCAGAAAGCATGTGTTATGGTGGCACATGGCAAGTTGGTTAGCAAATTAGAAATGTTTGGAATTGATTGGTGCTTGGCAGCATGGGTTAGAAGTTGGCTGAAGGATAAGAAACAGAAGGTAGATATGGATAGGCGTTTCTCAGACTGGAGGCAAGTTGAAAGTTGTGTTCTGAAAATGTGTTGCTGGAAAAGCAACTCAGAGTTCAACTCAGATTTCTCCAGTTTCCTCTTTTCCCCTCCCCCCACCTTGTCTCAGTCAAATCCCTCGAACTCAGCACTGCCTTCCTAACCTGCAATATTCTTCCTGACCTCTCCGCCCCCACCCCCACTCCGGCCTATCACCCTCACCTTGACCTCCTTCCACCTATCACATTTCCAACGCCCCTCCCCCAAGTCCCTCCTCCCTACCTTTTATCTTAGCCTGCTGGACACACTTTCCTCATTCCTGAAGAAGGGCTCATGCCCGAAACGTCGATTCTCCTGTTCCTTGGATGCTGCCTGACCTGCTGTGCTTTTCCAGCAACACATTTTCAGCTCTGATCTCCAGTCCTCACTTTCCCCTGAAAGTTGTGTTCCCCAGGGATCAGTGCTGGGACCCTTGATTTTTCTGGTTTATATAAATGATTTGAAGATGAGCATTGAGGACAATATGTCTGAATTTGCAGATGATACTAAGCTAGGAGAATAGTGAATTGTGAGGTTTCATGCAGAGAAATGCAAGGTAATGCAGTTAGATAGAAGAAACTTGGAGATACAATATAGGCTCAATGGTATAACTTTGAGGGAAGTACAGGAGCAGAGGGTCATGGTGTTCATGCACATAATTCTCTGAAGGTGGCCAGGCAAGCTGAAAGAGTTGATAAGAAGGCTTATAGAAACGTAGAAAATAGGTGCAAGATGAGACCATTTGGCCCTTCTAGCCTGCACCACCATTCAGTATGATCATGGCTGATCATGCAATCTCAGTATTCCATTCCCGTGCTCTCCCCTACCCCTTGGTCCTTTTGGCCACAAGGGCCAAGTCCAGCTCCATCTTGAATATATCTAATGAACTGGCCCCAATGGCTTCCTGTAGGAGACAATTCCACAGGTTCACAACTCTCTGAGTGAAGAAATTCTTCCTCATCTCAGTCCTAAATGGCCTACCCTTATTCTTAGACCGTGACACCTAGTTGTGGACTTCGCCAACATTGGGGATGTTTTTCCTACATCTAACCTGTCCATTCCCATCAGGATTTTATGTGTTTCTCTGAGATCGCCCCTCAATCTTCTAAATTCTAGCAAATACAAGCCCAGTTGATCCAAGCTTTCCTCATATGTCAGTTATTGGATTTTTGGGTTTATAAATAGAGGCATAAGAGTATAAAAGCAAGGAAGTGATGCTAGACTTCTACAAGTCATTGATCAGGCCATGTTTGGCGTATGGTGTTCAGTTCTATGTACGTTAGTTAAGGAAGAACGTTAAAGGCCTGAAGAGATCGCAAAGGGGATTTACTAGATTGATATCAGAAATGCAGGGTTTTATAAACCAGGAATGATTAGAGAAATTGAGCTTATCTTCCTTGGAACAGAGAAGATTAACTGGTGACCATATTGAGGTTTCAAGATTATGGGCGACATTGACAGGGTAAAGAAGGATATTTTGTTTCCACTAGTTGGTATGGCAGTAACTAGGGGTCACAACTTTAAAATTATCTGCAATAGAGTCAGAAGTGAGATAAGGAGAAAATTATTTACTCAGAGAGTTGCTACGATTTGGAATGTAATGCCTTTGAGAGTGGTGGAGGCAGATTCCATAGTAAGCTCCAAAGGAGAGCTGGATATTTATTTGAAAGTGATGAATTTAGTGGGCTACAGGGTCAGAACTGGATAATGGGATTAGCTGAATAGCTCTTTCGGGGGCTGATACTAACATGACAGGTTGAATCACCTCCTTCCATACTGTAACATTTTATGATGTTCAGCATTATTAACCTCAATGACCCTCTCTGTTACCTCATCAACAAACTTCAGCTCATTGGTTAGATACAATGTGCCTTGAACTAATCAATGCTAGCTTTCCTTAATTAAGCTGCATAAGTCCAAATGACTGCATTTTGCACCAATTTTTCAGGTGGAGGTTTGTCCCTGCAGCCATGTCAGGTTTGGTGGTGTGGCATTTAGTCAGGCAGGAGCGTGGAGGACCTACCACTCTCCCACCTCCACTCCAATTAAATCCATGAGAAGAAATCCTATGGACAGTTATTCAATTCCATTGCCAATTGAGGCCTTTAATTAGCCAATTAATCCATTCTTGGCCTCATCCCTCTGCCCCTGGTATTAATCCAGCAAATCGGGGGCTAATCATGCAGGAAGTCCAACAAAGTCACACTGTCTATGTGAGGGACCCAGCATTGATAAGAGGTGACCTTTTGACTAAAAGTCTTATTTCGTGATGGGTGATATATAGTCAGGTGGCCAGTAGCAGAAATTGCTACTAGACAATTTAAGAGCTACAATCAAGCATGCTGGGAATTTTGGTCAAGCTAGTTTCAGTTGTGTCCTCAGTTAAAACTGCAGCCAGGACATGTTGTGACCTGGGGTTTCCTGTGCTGATCAAATAAGCTAAGTGATATGGTGATATACTAGCACTATATGGGGCATAGAATATCACAGTTTATGTTATATAAATAGATTAGATTCCCTACAGTGTGGAAACAGGCCCTTCAGCCCAACAAGTCCACACCAACCCTCCAAGGAGTAACCCACTCACACCCATATCCCTCTGTCTAATGCACCTAACACTATGGGCAATTTAGCATGGCCAATTCACCTGACTTGCACATCTTTGGACTGTGGGATGAAAGCAGAGCACCTGGAGGAAACCCATGCAGACACATGGAGAATGTGCAAACTCCACACAGACAGTCAGCTGGTGCTGTGAGGCAACAGTGCTAACACTGAGCCACGCCAATATACTGGAATTGTTTACTAGTAAACTCCATTGGCTGGGATTGAACAATGTGATCAGGTTTTGATCAATTCATTGGCTGAGTGCCAGAGATCTTTCTGGAAATGGAGCACATTTTCAGGTAAGTTAATAGAACAAAGGAATTTTCTTGGGAGAAGCCTTCCAGTCCACATTTGAGAAGCTCAGACCCTGAAGTAATCTTCAGAGAGATCAAAGAACTGGTGACAAGACCTACACAGAAAACATAGTTGGCCACTTCACTCAAATTGGGGTAGCATATGATTCAAGTTAAACTTATTGAATTAAAGCGAACGTTAGGGTTAAATATGAATTGAGTGAAGTTAAATGCAATGAGTTAAAGTTGAAGTTAAAGTAAAAAGTAAATGCTGAAACAAATGTATGTTTTATATTAAGCATTGGTATTTTAAACAGCTAAAATAAAGAAGGGTTTCATCATTTAATTAAATTTTGAGTCAGTCTTCTGTCTGTTACACAAAGGAAGAAGACCTCAGTAACTAGTTTGAGTACTCCTTTACAAGCAACAGAGAAATGTTGCCTTATTTTAATCAAAATTAACCAACACTTACAAAGTTTCTGGAAAATCAGATTTTGAGAAGATAAAACTGAAAATACAGTTCTATTATTAATAAGAACTATTAGCCAATCAAACAACTTCTGCAAAAATAGTCTTTTAACATTTGTCAAGGAGCTAATAAGCAAGTTACTAACATAAATGTAAATTCTTTGATTAATCCAAGTCCACAAACTACAATTACAGAAAAAGATCTTGATTCAACTGATACACCTTTAGATTCAATAGCCACAAGTGGAAAAGTATTCCATATTCTGATAATCTGGTGTTATAATCCCAGTTGATCTTATTACTGGGCAAGTCTGATCCCAGACTGAAATCTGGCTTAATTTATAATATTTTGTTTTGGTATTATTTAGCAAGATGGCCTTTCACCAAAACACAAGTGAACATTACTAAAATTCAGTTTAACAGATGTTTATTACACAGAAGAAATGAAGATCACACAAAATAAACCAAACTATTTATGTACAACACAGTAAAAAAATAAAATTCCATCTAAGCCCAACATCATTTTACAGTATTTAAATACCAGAGAGAATTCCCTTCTCTATCATGTCTATAGGGTTTACTTAACAGTTTCTTCCATTTCCCAGTGATTTGATAGCCCTTTTCTCAATAGTTGCACAACTGTTTTCCTAAACTTTTTTGGCTTCACATAACTTGTTCAGGGTTCTAACAAGACACTTCTGATCTGGAGTGATCAAGTAAAACTCTTTAACTGAGGCAATATATTTTCCAACTTTTCTAAACCAACTCCTTTCTCCAGTAATATTGTTTCTTACATCTAACTTACGCAAACTGAAAACAATTGCTTTTTAAATTATGAGTGCTTCCCCTTAAGCTAAATGAATTCCTCAGTCTTCTGAACTGAAAGCAAACTAATGTTGTCCTATGTTAATCCTGTCCAGTTGTAAAACTCTCACAATGCAAACAAATGTCCATTCTCACTCTGGGAACTCTCTGTCTCTCTCACACAGTGATTTTAAAAAATGGCTCCCAAAATACTAAGAAACTAATCATCGACCACCCCCACCCACACAAATCATCACCTATGTATGCCATCAGCTCAAAATCCAAACTCTAAAATAAATTATATTAGAATAAATCAACTGCATGCTGTGAAAATCTTCAAGGTTTTATTTTAACTGGTAATTCTCTGTTGATTCACTTTGTAACTAACTCAATATTCATTGAAAATAATTTTTCACTTTTTTACTCTCTCAAAGCGTTTCATTATTTGAAAATTAGTACTAGATCCTTGCTAACTATTCCAGTTTATAATAAAAATCCTCAACTCTCAAACCTGTCTTTGTAATTTCATTCCTGGAATAATCTTATACCAGGTGGGGGAGTCGGGAACGAAAGAGCATAGATTTAGGGTGAGAGGGAAAGAGATAAAAGGGACTTAAGGGGAAACTTTGTCACGCAGAGCGTGGTGCGTGCATGAAATGAGCTGCCAGAGGAAATGATGGATGCTGGTACACTTGTAGCATTTAAAAGGCATCTGGATGGGTATATGAATGGGAAGGGTTTAGAGGGATATGGGCCAAGTGCTGGCAAATGGGACTAGATTAGCATCTTTACAGTGTATTCAACAAGAACCGGTACCCAATGAACACAGACCACCGATTTCTCAGCAACAAACCCAAACAAGCAGACAAAACACGGCCAGAAACCCTAGCCACTCTCCCCTACATCAAAGATATCTCAGAAATGACTGTCATACTACTCAGACCCCCTGGCATCATGGTAGCCCACAAACCGACCAACACACTAAAACAGCAGCTAATGAACTTGAAAGACCCTATACAGGCCACAAACAAAATTAATGTCATTTACAAAATGCCATGCAAGGACTGTAACGAACACTACATTGGACAAACAGGCAGAAAACTAGTCACCAGGATACATGAACATCAGCTAGCCAGAGAAAGACATGACCCTCTCTCACTAGTATCCTTACATACAGATGAAGAAGGACATCACTTTGACTTGAGAAGCGCAGCAGGTCAGGCAGCATCCAAGGAGCAGGAGAATCGACGTTTCGGACATGAGCCCTTCTTCAGGAATGAGGAATGTGTGTCCAGCAGGCTAAGATAAAAGGTAGGGAGGAGGGATTTGGGGGAGGGGCGTTGGAAATGTGATAGGTGGAAGGAGGTTAAGGTGAGGGTGATAGGCCAGAGTGGGGGTGGGGGCGGAGAGGTCAGGAAGAAGATTGCAAGTTAGGAAGATGGTGCTGAGTTCGAGGGTTGGGACTGAGACAAGGTGGGCAGGAGGGGAAAAGAGGAAACTGGAGAAATCTGAGTTCATTCCTTGTGGTTGGAGAGTTCCTAGGTGGAAGATGAGGCGCTCTTCCTCCAGCTGTTGTGTTGCTATGGTCTGGCGATGGAGGAGTCCAAGGACCTGCATGTCCTTGGTGGAGTGGGAGGGGGAGTTGAAGTGTTGAGCCACGGGGTGGTTGGGTTGGTTGGTCCGAGTGTCCCAGAGGTGTTCTCTGAAACGTTCCGCAAGTAGGCGGCTTGTCTCCCCAATATAGAGGAGGCCACGTCGAGTGCAACGGATGCAGTAAATGATGTGTGTGGAGGTGCAGGTGAATTTGTGGCAGATATGGAAGGATCCCTTGGGGCCTTGGAGGGAAGTAAGGGGGGAGGTGTGGGTACAAGTTTTGCATTTCTTGCGGTTGCAGGGGAAGGTGCTGGGAGTGGAGGTTGGGTTGGTGGGGGGTGTGGACCTGACGAGGGAGTCATGGAGGGAGTGGTCTTTTCAGAATGCTGATATGGGAGGGGAGGGAAATATATCCCTGGTGGTGGGGTCCGTTTGGAGGTGGCGGAAATGACGACGGATGATACAATGTATCTGGAGATTGTGGGGTGATAGGTGAGGACCAGTGGGGTTCTGTCCTGGTTTCGTGTTGCTGTGGTCTGGTGATGGAGGAGTCCAAGGACCTGCATGTCCTTGGTGGAGTGAGGCATCACCACAGGAAATGACATCACCAACCCAAGGAAACCTGAACACATTAATAGAAAGCAGGCTATACCACCAATGCATCATCCACAGGGTCACTAATCATGTTACATAGTATGGTGACGAAATGTCTGGAAATAAACCTTCCAGCTCAGCGAGAAAACCTACATCCAGTACCTCAACCTGAGCTACAAATCTTCTCAAAACTTGCTGGGAATAGATTAGGTTTGGATATCTGGTCGGCATGGATGAGTTGGATGGAAGGGTCTGTTTCCATGCTGTACATCTCTATGATTCTATTACTCTGTGAACGCTCTCTAATTTAATCATATTATTCCAAAGTATGGTAACCGGAACTGCATACAGTCCACCAGAAGAAGTCTCATCAATATTCTGTACAACCTCAACATGGTGTCCCAACTCCTAAATTCAAAGGTGTGAGCAATGACTTTAAGTGTGCTTTCTTAACCACCCTGTGACACAAATGTCAAAGAACTATGTACTTGAACCCCTAGGTCACAAAAGGCTAGCAGGAACACTTTATTGGTCTTCTCACAGTCATTATACAGGACAGACCATTAAGCAATAAAGAATTGGAGTTTGTAAGTAAGGGGAGAAAATCATTCCTGGCAACTTTAAAATTTATAAACAATTAACAAATCAAATTTGTAAAGTCAGTCTGGAAGAAGAGTTTGTAAAATATTGTTAAGATAGTTCCTTGAACAATATGTCATGGAACCAATAAATTCCTTATTAAATTTGAGAGTGACATACTCCTGTCCAAATAAAAATCTGAAACAAAAACAGTTACCTAGGTATGAAGAGAAAGCTGGCTTTGATTAATTTGGTAAATAGACTAAAACAGTCAACAAATAAGTTTTAATTAAGTATTTCAAATACTCAACAACACTCGATTGCACTAAAAAGAAGCACCTATTGTGAAAAATCTATCTGTGGCTTGCTAGGGAAGATAAGGATAACATTAGAGTAACTGAAGAGGCTCATAAGTTTGCACTTAACAAATACCTAAAAGATGGGAGTTTTAGAAACCAGAAAAGGGTGACCAAAACTTTGAAGAAAAAAATGAATATGAAGGTTAACTAGACAGGAATGTAGACCAAATTGAGAATGTTTACAAGTATATGAAAAAAAGAAAAGATTAGTGTCTCCCACCCATCCTCCTCCTCTAACCTAAAAAAAAAGTTGTGGGAGCCAGATTGACAAAGTAAGGTAACTAGTTTATTTCCTAATCCTCTTTTTTAGGAGTCACTTCGGGAGTTAGAATAGTGGGAACGTAGTTTAGGACAGTGGAATGTTCCTCCTGCAGAATGTGGGAAGTAAGGGTCACTACTAGTGTCCCTGCTGACTACACCTGTGGGAAATGCACCCAACACCAGCTCCTCGAAAACCGCGTTAGGGAACTGGAGCTGGAGTTGGATGAACTTCGGATCATTCGGGAGGCAGAGGGGCTTATTGACAGGACTTACAGAGAGGTAGTCACTCCCCAGATAAAAGAAAAAGACAGATGGGTGACAGTTAGGGGACAGAAAGGGAACCAGCAGGCAGTGCAGGGATCCCCTGTGGCCAATCCCCTCAACAATAAGTATACCGTTTTGGATACTGTTGGGGGGGGATGACTTACCAGGGGAAAGCAGTGGGGCACCTGCTGCTCAGAAGGGAAGGGGGAAGAGGAGCACAGCAGTAGTCATTGGGGACTCGATTGTTAGGGGGACAGATAGGAGGTTCTGTGGGGACGAGAGAGACTCACGGTTGGTGTGTTGCCTCCCGGGTGCCAGAGTCCGTGATGTCTCTGATCGTGTTTTTGGGATCCTTTGGGGGGAGGAAGAGCAGCCCCAAGTCGTGGTCCACATTGGCACCAACGACATAGGTCGGAAGAGAGATGGGGGCTTGAGGCAGAAATTCAGGGAGCTAGGATGGAAGCTTAGAGATAGGACAAACAGAGTTGTTTTCTCTGGTTTGCTGCCCATGCCACGTGCTAGTGAGGCGAGGAATAGGGAAAGAGAGGAGTTGAACACGTGGCTACAGGGATGGTGCAGGAGGGAGGGTTCCGAAATAAAGTGGGTGAACTGGCAGCGTGGGTTGGTACCTGGGACTTTGATGTTGTGGCCATTAGGGAGACATGGATAGAGCAGGGACAGGAATGGCTGTTGCAGGTTCCGGGATTCAGACGTTTCAGTAAGAACAGAGAAGATGGTAAAAGAGGGGGAGGTGTGGCATTGTTGATCAGGGACAATATTACAGTTGTAGAAAGGACGTTTGGGGACTCATTAACTGCGGTAGTATGGGCTGAGGTTAGAAACAGGAAAGGAGAAGTTACCATGCTGAGAGTTTTCTATAGGCTTCCAAATAGTCCCAGAGATGTAGAGGAAAGAATAGCAAAGATGATTCTCGATAGGAGTGAGAGAGACAGGGTAGTTGTCATGGGGGACTTCAACTATCCAAATATTGACTGGGATCACTACAGTACGAGTACTATAGGTGGCTCAGTTTTTGTCCAGTTTGTGTAGGAGAGCTTCCTGACACAGTATGTAGACAGGCCTACAAGGTGCGAAGCCACTTTAAATTTAGTACTTGGTAACGAGCCTGGCCAGGTGTTAGATTTGGAAGTTGATGAGCACTTTGAAGACAGCGATCACAATTCTGTCAGGTTTACTTTAGTGATGGAAAGGGATAGGCGTACTCCACTGAAAAAGAGTTACTACTGGGGGAAGAGATATTACGATACAATTAGGAAAGATTTAGGAAGCTCAGAATGGGGAAGGAAACTGCAGGGGATGAGCACATTAAAAATGTGGAGCCTATTCAAGGAAAAGCTCCTGTGTGTCCTAGATAAGTATGTACCTGTCAGGCAGGGAGGAAGATATAGAACGCATGAGCCATGGTTTACTAAGGAAGTGGAATCCCTGGTCAAGAAGAAGAAGGCGGCTTATGTTAGGACAAAATATGAAAACTTAGTTAGGGCGCTTAAGGGTTAAAAGGAAGTCAGGAAAGACCTAAAAAGAGAGCTCAGAAGAGCCAGGAGGAGACATGAGAAGTTGTTGGCGGATACGATTAGGGTTAACCCTAAGGCTTTCCATAGGTATGTCAGGAATAAAAGAATGACGAGAGTTAAATTAGGGCCAATCGAGGATAACAGTGGGAAGTTGTGTGTGGGAGTCGGAGGAGATAAGAGAAGCCCTAAATAAATATTTTTTGACAGTGTTCACTATAGAAAATGAAAATGCTGGCGAGGAAGATACAGAGATACTTGCATGTAGACTAGAAGAGATTGAGGTTCACACGGAAGAGATATTAGAAATACTGCAGAGTATGAAAATAGACAAGTCCCCTGGGCCAGATGGGATCTATCCTAGGATCCTCTGGGAATCAAGGGAAGAGATTGCTGAGCCTTTGGCATTGATCTTCAAATCATCATTGTCTACAGGAATAGTGCCTGAGGACCGGAGGATAGCAAATGTGGTTCCCTTGTTCAAAAAGGGTAGTAATTACAGACCAGTGAATCTCACTTCAGTTGTTGGTAAAGTGTTGGAAAAGGCTATAAGAGATAGGATTTATAACCATCTCGAAAAGAATAATCTGATCAGGGACAGTCAGCACGGTTTTGTGAAAGGTCGGTCGTGCCTAACGAATCTTATTGAGTTTCTTGACAAAGTGACCAAACAGGTAGATGAGAGTAAACAGGTTGATGTGGTGTATATGGATTTCAGCAAGGCGTTCGATAAGGTTCCCCACAGTAGGCTATTATACAAAATGCAGAGGAATGGGATTGTGGGAGACATAGCAGTTTGGATCAGTAATTGGCTTGCTGAAAGAAAACAGAGGGTTGTAGTTGATGGAACATGTTCATCTTGGTGTCCAGTTATTAGTGGCGTACCGCAAGGGTCAGTATTGGGTCCACTGCTGTTCATCATTTTTATAAATGACCTGGATGAGGGCTTAGAAGGGTGGGTTAGTAAATTTGCAGACGACATTAAGGCCGGTGGAGTTGTGGATAGTGACGAAGGATGTAGTAGGTTGCAGAGAGACATAGATAGGATGCAGAGCTAGGCTGACAGGTGGCAAATGGAGTTTAATGTGGACAAGTGTGAGGTGATACACTTTGGACGGAGTAATCGGAATGCAAAATACTGGGCTAATGGTAAGATTCTTGGGAGTGCAGATGAGCAGAGAGATCTCGGTGTCCATGTACACAGATCCCTGAAAGTTGCCACCCAGATTGACGGGGTTGTTAAGAAGGCATACAGTGTTTTGGCCTTTATTAATACAGGGATTGAGTTCCAGAACCAGGAGGTTATGCTGCAGCTGTACAAAGCTCTGGTACGGCCACACTTGGATTATTGTGTATAGTTCTGGTCACCGCATTATAAGAAGGATGTGGAAACTTTGGAAAGGGTGCAGAGGAGATTTACTAGAATGTTGCATGGTATGGAAGGAATGTCTTACGAGGAAAGGCTGAGGACCTTGAGGCTGTTCTCGTTAGAGAGAAGAAGGTTGAGAGGTGACTTAATAGAGACATACAAGATAATCAGAGGGCTGGATAGGGTGGACAGGGAGAGCCTTTTTCCAAAGTATGGGAACGGCAAACACGAGGGGACACAACTTTTAAGTGAGGGGACATAGGTGTTAGACAGATGTCAGAGGTAGTTTCTTTACTCAGAGAGTAGTAAAGGTATGGAATGCTTTGCCTGCAACGGTAGTAGATTTGCAAAGTTTTAGTGCACTTAAGTCGTCATTGGACAGGCATATGGAATGTACATGAATAGTGTAGGTGGGATGGGCTTCAGATTAGTATGACAGGGCGGCGCAACATCGAGAGCCGAAGGGGCTATACTGCGCTGTAATGTTCTATGTTCTATGTAATATGTTGATCGCATGAAGACAGAAGCAAGAGTATGTACAGGGAATGAAGAAATGAGTGATACTGATTTTAGATTTTCTGTCTGGCTTTACAGGAGAAGGTGCGTTAATACTTAGCAAAGAAAAGATAATGGAGAAATGTAATAGACTAAAGGCTGACTTGATGGCCTACACTCTAGTATTCGGAGACAGGGAAATCTAGTTCTAGAACACAGGCCCATGGTATCAGCATATGTGGTAAATCATATAGGATTGTGATAAGTAGAAATACATTTGCTCAACAGGTTACATTCGAGGAACACTTGTGTGCCAAACAGCATAAGCAGCACCTTATTGACACAGCTAAACAATTCCACAACCGATAGATCAGATCTAAGCCTTGCAGTACTACCACATCCATTTGATGAATGGTGGTGGATAATTAAGCAACTCACTGAAGGAGGGGGCTCCATAAATATCTCCCTCTTCAATGTAAAAAGTCTGAAGCATTTACAAACAACTTCAACCAAAATTGTCGAGTGAATGATCTATCCTGGCCTTTTACAAGATGCCAACAATTTGATTGTAAGAAATGACTGGAGGCACTGGAGACTTCAAAGGCAATAGACCCTGACAATATTCCGTCAATAGTACTGAAAAATTGCCATGCTTACCATGCCCCTAGCTAAGCTGTTCCAGTACAACTATAACATTGGGACCTATCTAATCACTGTAGAAAACTGTACAGCTATGCTATGTTCACAAAACCAGAAGCAATCCAACCCAACTATATACTGCCGCATTGGTCTCCTCTTGATCATCTCGATCATAACGTGATGGAAGGCATTATCAACAGTGTTATCAAGCAGCTCCTGCTCAGCAATAACATGCTCAGTGATGCCCAGTTTGGATTCTGCCAGGGCCACTCCTGACCTCATTACAGTCTTGGTTCAAACATGGACAAAAGAGCTAAATCCCAGAAATGAGATGAGAGTGCTAGCCCTTGACATCAAGACATCCTTTCACTGTGTGGAGCATTAAGGAGCCCTAGCAAAACTAGTGTCAATAGAAATCAAGGGGAAACCTTTCTGCTGCTGGAGTCATACCTGACACAAGAGGAAAATTGTTGTGATTGTTGAACACATGTGATCTCATCTCCAGAGCATCTTTGCAGGAGTTCCACAGGGTGGTGTCCTAGGGCCAGCCATGTTCAGCTGCTTCATCAATGACCTTCTCTCCCTCATAAGGTCAGAAGTTGGGGTGATGTTCGGCATCATTCACAACTCCTCAGTCCATGTGGAAATGCAGCATGACCTGGACAATATCCAGGTTTAGCTGACAAGTGGCAAGTAACATCTGGCTCTGATAAGTGTCAAGCAAAGCCTCTCGACACTCAATGGCATTCCCATTACTGAGTCATTCACTATCCACATTCTGAGGGTTACCATTAAAGAAAATCTGAATAAGCCTAGCTACATAAATACAGTGGCTACAAGAGCAGGTCAGAGGCTAGGACCTCTGGAACAAGTACTTCATTTTCTGGCTTCTCAAAGCCTGACACCATCTACAAGGCAAAAGTCAGGTAATAAAATACCCCTCATTTGCCTGGATGAGACAAGTCCAATAATAATCAACAAGCTTGACACCATCCCAAACAAAGCAGCCCACTTGATTGTTTCTGGATGCGGCCATTCAGTCGGGTCCACCACTGACGCTCAGAAAAAACAGTATGTATCAAGATGCACTGCAGAAATTCCCCCAAGGCTCCTTAAGGAATGCCTTCCATATCAGTGACCGTTTCAACCTAGAAAGACAATAGCACCAGATGCAGGGGAATACCATCACCTCCTCTTCAACCCATTTATCGTTCTGTCTTGGAAATATAACACTGTTCTTTCATGAACAGATCAGAATATATCTGTTGAAGTGGAAATGACGCACTTTTTAGTCTGCTGGCGACATACTTAATGAACACCAACCTTTAAAAAGTGACCCCATTTTCTTGTACATTGAGCATATGTCTTTGTTTTTCATTACAAATGGCTCAGGTAAAAATGTAAAAACCTTGACATGCCTGAAGGCATATGCCTGTAATCGGAAACATTCTGCTTTTAACTTAATAAAAAATATAGAACTGTCTGTTGAGGGAAACAACCATTTGGCTGAGCACTCCCTCTTGATATCTTCATGTGGTTTATCATGAGCAACAAATATATAGAAAAAAATCTCATGCAACAGGCCAATAACTTTTCAAACTGTGAGGATTAAATTAGATCAGGTACCTCAACAGGATTAATGTGCTTGGGATGAAACATTTACACTGTCATACAGGGTAAACACAATGATACAAAATAGAAAATATTGATAATCTGGAGTAAAATTTTAAAAATGCAGCTCCATCATCAAAGAAACTGAGAAAATGGATTATCATTTTCAATGACGATATAAGGGCTGAAAATCCATAGACTTTTCAATTCACTACTTTTTTTCATTTAGAGAATGTGAATATTGCTCGCCAGCATATATTGTCCATCCTTTATTGCCCAGAGGACAGTTAAGAGTCAACAAAATTGCTGTGAGTCTGGAGCCACATGTGGGCCAGACCAGGTAAGGACCAGAAATTTGTTTTCTAAGGGATATTAGTGAACTAGATGGGCTTTTCCAATAATCATCAATGGTTTCACAGTCATTGTTAGACCCTTAATTTCAGATTTTTATTGAAAATAAAATTACACTATTTGTCCTAGTGTATTTCCTGTTAAGGGGAATTATTGCTTGTCACAGCCTTATTAATGGCACATCTCATCTCATTAATATGCAGCTTTCTATCGTACCCCCTACCACAAGCAAACGCGATGCCAGCATATAGAATTTAGGGCAGGTATCTTGCAAGTTCAGATCACTACTGGCTTTGTAAAGCCTCATGTTCCTGACCATGTAATTGCATCTCGGGGCATGGTGCATAGACTCCAGCCACACATAGGGTCATAGAGTCAGAGAGATGTACAGCATGGAAACAGACCCTTCAGTCCAACCTGTCCATGTCGACCAGATATCCTAAATTAGTCGCAGTTGCCAGCAGTTAGCCCATATCCCTCTAAACCCTTCCTATTCATGTACCCATATAGATGTTTTTTTAAATGTTGAAATTGTACCAGCACCACTTCCTCTGGCAGCTCATTCCATACATGCACCGCTCTCTGCATGAAAACGTTGTCCCTTGGGTCCCTTTTATATCTTTCCCCTTTCACCCTAAATCTATGCCCTCGAGTTCTTGACTTCCCCACCCCAGGGAAAAGGCCTTGTCTATTTACCCTATCCATCCATCCTCGGCCTCCAACACTCCAGGGAAAACAGCCCCAGCGTATTCAAACTCTCCCTATAGCCCAAACCCTCCAACCCTCGCAATATCCATGTTAGTCATTTCTGAATGCTTTCAAGTTTTATATCATCCTTCCGATAGGAGGGAGAGCATGTTGGGTGGACCAATTTCAGGTAGAGGCCAAAGAGGAACTGTCAATCAGAATTCTCATTGTGCTGTAGACTCACACTTTATACCAGATACTTGACTCTAGATTCTAACACAGCACAATACAGAACAGCTGCAGTTGCCACCTTTCAGAAGTGATGGTAAAGTGACATTCAGGTTGACACAAAAGATCCCATTATGCCAATTTGAAGAACTTTTCCCCAATGTCCTGACAAATATTTACACCTCAAACAACATCAATAAAACTAATTGGCCATTATCACATAACTAGCATTCTGTTGGTCACAAATCGACCACCACGTTTCCAAAACTACAACAATAACAATATGTCATGTGTACTCCATTACCTTGTGAAGTGCTTTAATTGGGACAGCTTGATGTCATGAAGGTGCAGTATATGTCTATATGATTCTTTGTTTTTCTTTACTCCTGAACACTCTTGAGTGATCCATAGAAGTTAAGAAGTTATACAGGATTTTGGTGAGGCAGCACTTGGAGTATTGTGTTCAGTTTTGGTCACCTTGCTATAGGAAGGATGTATTAAACTGGGAAGAGTGCAAAAGAAATTTATAAAGAAGTCAGTGACATGGACTAAATGGACTGAGTTGTAGGGAGAGGTTGGACAAGCTAAGACTTTTTTCTTTAGAGCATAGGAGGCTGAGGCGGGGGGGGGGGGGCCTCATCGAGGTGTATAAGATCATGAGAGACATGGAGAGGGGGAATGCACTCAGTCATTTTCCCAGGGTTGGGGAATCGAGGACTAGACATCTGTTTAAGATTAGAGGGGAAAGGAAAAAAGGGAACCTGAGGGGCAACATTTTTACACAGAGGATGGTACGCATGTGGAATGTGCTGCCAGCGGAAGTTGTTGAAGTGGGTACATTAATAACATTTAAAAAGCAGTTGGACAAATATTTGGATAGCAAAGGTTTAGAAGAATATGGGCCAAGTGCAGGGAAATTGGGTTAGCTTGGATAGACAATTTGATTGGCATGGACCAGTTTGGGCCAATGGGCCCATCTTCATGCTGTAGGACTCTATGACTTTATGTGGGTGGCACGGTGGATCAGTGGTTAGCACTGCTGCCTCACAGCTTGAGGGAAGCAGGTTCGATTCCAGCCTCAGTTGACTGTCTGTGTGGAGTTTGCACATTTTCCCTGTGTCCGTATAGGATTCCTCTGGGTGCTCTGGTTTCCTCCCACAGTCCAAAGGTGTGCAGGTTAGGTGGATTGGTCATGAGAAATTGCCATAGTGACCAGGGATGTGCAGCCTAGGTGGATTAGCCATGGGAAATGCAGGGTTACAGGGATGGGGTAGGGGGTGAGTCTGAGTGCAATGCTCTTTGAAGGGTCAGTGTGGACTCAACTGGCCAAATAGCCTGCTTCCACATTGTAGGGGTTCTATGATTCAGGTAAAGTCAAGGTCGGTGTCAGATATGCTACCTCCACAGTTAAGGTGTCATAGCAGTGGTTTGCATTTCTATAGCACCCTACACATGGAGAAAGATGTCTCAAAGAATTTTAAGTTTAGAAAAGGAAATAGAGATGGTCAGGTGAAAGGAAGAAAGAAAAGTTGGAGAAATAATGGCCAACACCAATGAGATAGTGAAAATAACAATTTGAGTAGGTTTCTGAAGGAAGTCTGGAGGTGGCAAGGTTAAGGGAACTCTAAGAACAGCTTCAGCTGGCAGGAACTGAGTGTCACCGGTAATGAAGGAAGGTAAATAGGAGCATGTTTAAATCACCAGGCTTATGTCTAAATGATACCAAATGCAATCCTAAATCCAGAAAATCTTTCTTATTTGTTTCCATATTCTGTGCATATATGACATAGTATCAGTATCACTAATATGTTCTGTCACCTTGAACAAGATAATACAAGATACAATACAGAACCTCAGTCATCCGAAGATCAATTATCCGAATTTCTGATTATCTGAACAAGATCTCAAGGCCACGTAAAAATGTTATCCATTATCTGAACAATCAGTTATCCAAACAATCACTTATCTGAACAAACTACTCCCCGCCCGCCTCGTTCAGATACTTGAGGTTGTTCTGCATATAAAGAATGGAGGTTACTACTGACCTGCAAAAGACTCATGGTTTGAGCCAGCATCTTTTGGAATAAGATCACTCATACAGCACTCTGAAAAGAAGCAATACTGCTACTTTCAAGCATATCCTGAAAAAAATATTGCAAATGTATTTGGTACCATCGTAAGTCTGCTTAATGGGCAGAAAGAACAATCATGTACAAGCTGATCTCACCAGCTTTTCCTGTCAGTGATTTTTGTGTGTGTCTTACTAATGTGTAACCTGTCTGACCTTGCAAACTTTGTAAGGTCAAATCTCTGCACTAATGGTACACGGAAATAGTCACCAGATAATTTGCCACCTTGAGAAGAAGGAAGATAAAAGAGAGAGAAGACAAAAGACAAGATGAGAGAGTAAATCTGATTATTTACAGCTTGAATGCTAGAAAATGTGCATCTGATCCCTGGTAGTCTATTGCGCTGTAGGTTTGCAGCCTTATGTTACCAGTACTTTGTTTGGATTCCTGGAGGATCATTATGGATGCTGGCTGGTTGCCTAGCTAGCAGTCCATATTATCTACAGAATCTATGACAGAATAGTAACAGATTTCAATGTCAACTTTAGCTTTTTAAACCCTGAAATCTCAGCAGCAAAACAGGTTTGTATGCATTTTTTATACTGCTGTGTATCTAGTCAGCAACACACATTTGAAATTCATGCTAGTTTATGTTGCTCTTGAAACTCAATGGGTTAGATTTTCTTTGCTTTCATGCCAGTCTCAAGCAGCTTCAGAGAGGCTGGAAAAGCAGGAAAGCAGGATGCAGGAATATTTTACCGCTAACAAATCCTGCAAGGGTTTTCTTCCAAAGGTGAAGTCAGTGACATGGGCGCAGCCACCCAATTACAGGCAGCTGTATGTAAATTAAATTTAACTATTGTCATGACATGAGCCCATGGATTTTCCTGTTGTTTTGTGAGAACAGCTGTATAAAAGAGGCATCTGCTGACAAATAGACGTGCATTTAAAGGAGAATTTCACAGGATTGTTAACTTATACTCTCAGGTTTTATCCCCAGTGATATTTATTTTCATTTATTGCCATTAAAACCTTATGATAGGTTGAATATGCTCAGAGGCTTTAATGTTTACCCTGCTGACACTCCACAGACCAGTCAACAAAAGATCTGTTTCCCTATATACTTTGACTAATGGAGAATAAAGAGATACAAAGTAGAGACATGAGACTGAACAGACACCACTGAGATATGATCATCTACCAAGGCAATAGGCACTGCTGACAAAAGCTGTGCTTCACTCATGAACTTGTATTGCAGTAACAAAATTACAAAGAAATTAGATCAAAAGCAGGCTGTCCAGTTCAACCAGTCTGCATTGGTGTTAATGCACAATCTGCAATCCAAATCCCATGTGCCCACTCTTTTCAAATATCCCTTTATTCTCCTTTCATTCAGTCACCTTTTATTACATTTTATTAAATAATGATGACTGTTTCAACCATTACTGCCGGTATTCCACAGCTTCTAAACCCCTTGTGCAAAAAGGTTTTTCCTGCTCTCTAGCCTAAATTTCTGGCATTTAATCTTATGCCTGTGTATCTTTTTTCTAGACTCCTCAATCACGAAAATCAGCTGCCATGATATTTACTGTGGGACGTGAGAAGAGGGTTTCTGAACAGAACTTCCGGAAGTAAATGTTCCATCAAAATGTCCATCAGGATTTTAATTCAAATTATTCTTTAAACATTCTCAGTAGGTTTTCCAAACAGTAGCCAATCTGATTAACAGGCTAGCTGCCTTTTGGGCAGGTAAGGATTGAAAATGATTCCAAGTCTATGGGAGGTAGATGATGGTGTTTGTGATCAGGATGGAGGCAATCACAGATTGAAGCGCGATTTGATGATAGTCAGGAAATTATAAATTATGGCAAAGATCTTTGCTGGTGTTGTGGGGATATGTTCAAGATTATGAGGGGAGTTGGAGATTGTGGAATGTAAGTGGGATCAGCTTACCGGGCCTGGAAATGCAAATGTATTATTGATTCATTCTCACCTCAGCTAGGAACAGTGCCCTGCAATCAGCATCGCAGTGAAGCATTCTGGAAGGAAAGCCCTGCAGGTTGCATTGCAGTCAAGCATTCTGCGAGGAATGCCCTGTAGGTAGCATCACAGTGAAGCATTCTGGGAGGAATGCCCTGTAGGTAGCATCGCAGTGAAGCATTCTGGGAGGAATGCTCTGTAGGTAGCATCGCAGTGAAGCATTCTGGAAGGAATGTCCTGTAGGTAGCATCGCAGTGAAGCATTCTGCGAGGAATGCCCTGCAGGTAGCATCGCAGTGAAGCATTCTGGGAGGAATGCCTTGTAGGTAGCATCGCAGTGAAGCATTCTGGGAGGAATGCCCTGTAGGTAGCATCACAGTGGAGCATTCTGGGAGGAATGCCCTGTAGGTAGCATCGCAGTGGAGCATTCTGGAAGGATTGTCAGAAGTCAGTTCTCATTGAAAAAAGACAAGAATGACATCACAGAAGATCTATATATTCTTGGGATGAAGTATTGAATTTTTGTAAGGTTTCCTGAGGAGGCAAAGAGGAAACATGTAGCAGGAGAATATAAATCAGTACCAAAGTTTGAAGGCAGCATCACTTACACTGGGATTGGGGGAGGCAGCTGGACCTGTGAGGAGGATATAAACAGTAGGCTAATATAAATTGTGGCTGAGGCTTAAGGCCTACATTTCCTACCCTGAGAGTAGGAGAGGTAGGGAGTCCTGAAAGGGATCCGCTGGCACTGAGCTGGAAACAGAAGGAGAGAAATGAGTTGCATAACAGGATTAGTACACTGGTTGGGAAGAAACTGCCATAAGGGATTGTCCACAAATTGCTGTAATTTATAAAAGTGTATATTTTTAAAACAATTCTTTGTGCACGGCTTTAACTGAGAATGTTAGGGTTAATAGAAATTATATAATGGAAGGAAAATTTAATATTTAAAATAAGATCTCCAGAGACTTAAAGCAAATGGTATACTGGTCTTCATTTATTTGCTTTCAGAAGTAGGAATGGTTTACTATAGTTATCCAGGACCTCGGTGAGACCACACCTGGAGCATTGCGTGTAGTGTTGGTCTCCCTACCTATAAAGGGATATACTGCCATAGAGGAAGAACAGCAAATGTTCACCAGGCTGATACCAGCAATGACAGAACTGTCTTATGAAGAGAGATGCGTTTGGCTGGGCCTGCATTCTCTTGATTTTAGAAGGAAACATATAAAATTCTAACAGAGCTGGACAGACTGGATACTGTCATCAACACTGTCTATAATGGTACCCAATTTTGTGCCATCAGCAAATTTGGATATTTGAATTTATATGTCATTACTCAAGCCGTTAATGAATATTATGAATAATTGAGGTCGCAACACAGATCCCTATGTGACACCACTCATCACATCCTGCCAATTTGAGTATTCATCTATTCTTCCAACTCTCTGTTACCTGCCACTCAACTAGTTTCCTATCCATGGTCAGTAATTTGCCCTAATTTCCATGAGCTGCCACTTCAGCTAACAGCCTCTTGTGTGGTTCTATATCAAAAGCCTTTTGATAGTCCATATAAGAAACATCCTTCGGCTAATCTCTGTCTGCCATCTTTGTCATCTCTGCAAATAACTCTTTCAGGTTTGTTGGGCATGACCTAGCCTTCATGAATTTATACTTATTCTCTCTGATTAACTGAAATTTTTTGAGGTGATCAGTTACCATATCCTTGAGACTCCAGCCATTTTCCCCACCACAGATGTCAGACAAATTCCCTGATTTCCCTCTGTCACTCTACTTAAAGAGCAGAGTGACATCAGCAACTTTTCAAATCAGGGGGAAACCTTCTGAATCCAGGGAACTTTGAAAGGTCATGATTTGGGCATTGGCAATGTGTTCTCCTACCTCCTTTAGCACGCATGGATGGAAACCACCAGGTCCTAGGGTTTTGTCACTCTTCAATCACATTAATTTCCTGATTATTGATAATTTAATTCAGCTAATTTTATGTAGTCCCTGTCCCCCATCCCCTGTTACTTTCTTTGGGACTTCTGGCCAGCTATCCTACTCCTATAGGAGCTGTTAATGGCCTTTTCACAAAAGAATACACACTTATTATACAAGAAAACTATACATACACAACAGTTTAAAATAAATAATCTTCATATGAACAGCAAAAGAAAGAATTCAGCTGAGTACTTACTCCCAGCAGTTGCCTTTACAGTCACTCAATCTCAATAAATTATCATTCCTATCTTAACTTTTTAATTTCTTACTAAAATGATTCTTTCCAGCCTTTCCCTTAGGATTTTTGAAGCAGCTGGAAGAGAGGTCACTGGAGTCAAAACACTAACTCTGTTTTCTCTTCACAGATGCTGCTAGCCCTGTCGAGTTTCTCCAAGAATTTTTATTTTTTGTTTGTTTCAGATCTCCAGCATCAGTGGTTCTTTGTTTTACTTTAAAGAGTAGGTGCTGACAGGCCAGAGAGTGTGTATTTAGGATAAGACATCAGCTAGTCAGGACTAGTGTGCAGAAATACCTCTGCATTCAGAGTCTTAAGAATCTTCAAAGTTTGTGCGAAGATTTGTAGCTCGGGTGCTCGTTGCTGTGGTTCTGTTTGCCGAGCTGGAAGTTTTTGTTGCAAACGTTTCATGGCTAGGCGACATCATCAGTGCTTGGGAGCCTCCTGCGAAGCGCTTCTTTGATGTTTCCTCCGGTGTTTATAGTGGTCTGTCCCTGCCGCTTCCGGTTGTCAGTTTCAGCTGTCCGCTGTAGTGGTTGGTATATTGGGTCCAGGTCGATGTGTTTGTTGATGGAGTTTGTGGATGAATGCCATGCCTCTAGGAATTCCCTGGCTGTTCTCTGTCTGGCTTGCCCTATGATAGTAGTGTTGTCCCAGTCTAATTCATGTTGCTTGTTGTCTGTGTGTGTGGCTACTAAGGATAGCTGGTCATGTCATTTCGTGGCTAGTTGATGTTCATGTATGCGGATTGTTAGCTGTCTTCCTGTTTGTCCTATATAGTAGTTGTAGTATGTCCTCGTTCCGTGGTCTTTCTCTTAGGCATCTATTGATGAAGTTGCGCGGGTATCCGTTTTTGGCGAATACCTTGTTTTTGGCCAAAAGGACTAGCCACACTCCCATACATCAGGAGCATTTCGGAACTGACAGCCAGACTACTGCGACCCCTAGGACTCATAACGGCACACAAACCAACAGCCACGCTCAGACAACAACTCACCAGAATGAAGGACCCGATACCCAACATGAGCAAAACGAATGTAGTGTACAAAATACCATGCAAGGACTGCACAAAACACTATATAGGACAAACAGGAAGACAGCTAACAATCCGCATACATGAACATCAACTAGCCACGAAACGACACGACCAGCTATCCTTAGTAGCCACACACACAGACAACAAGCAACATGAATTCGACTGGGACAACACTACTATCATAGGGCAAGCCAGACAGAGAATAGCCAGGGAATTCCTAGAGGCATGGCATTCATCCACAAACTCCATCAACAAACACATCGACCTGGACCCAATATACCAACCACTACAGCGGACAGCTGAAACTGACAACCGGAAGCGGCAGGGACAGACCACTATAAACACCGGAGGAAACATCAAAGAAGCGCTTCGCAGGAGGCTCCCAAGCTCGTAAGAATCTTTACAAAACTCCATCCCAGAAGGTTGTGAATACTCGGTCATTAAGTCAGAGATGGATAGATTCTTGGGCACCAAGGAAGCCAACAGCATGTGGAGATTGAGTGATTCAATGAAATGAAGGATCAGCCATAAAAGTATTGAATGATAGAGCAGGCGCAAGGGAAATTTCTTATGTTTTTACACTCTGATTCATTTAAAAAGCAGAAGAAAAGAATTAGGAAAATATATTAAATAAGGTCATGATTAACCCTTCATTTTGAGCTGTTGCATATTCTATATTAAATTTATATTTTGTTAACTGACATTGAATAAATAATTTCTTCAATTACCAAAAGAGTGAGTTTATTCGTTACTAAATGCAGAAAGAAGGAATAAAACAACACATAGATTAGAACTGAGGAGTGAATCCAAGGAAAAAGATAAAAGTTTAGAAATGATATAAACTGGTGGGAAATCGTGTCTCACCAACTTGATTGAGTGTTTTGAAGAAGTAACAAAGAGGATTCATGAGGACAGAGCAGTGGACGTGATCAGTATGGGCTTCAGTAAGGTGTTTAACAAGGTTCCTCATAGTGGACTGGTTAGCAAGGTTAGATTTCATGGAATAGAGGGAAAACTGGCTGTTTGTTTGCGGAACTGACTCGAAAGTTGAAGACAAAGGATGGTGATGGATGGTTGTTTTTCAGACTGGAGGCCTGTGACTAGTGGAGTGCCACAAGGATTGTTGCTGGGTCCACTACTTTTTGTCATTTATATAAATGATTTGGATATGAACATAGGAGGTATGGTTAATAAGTTTGCAGATGACATCAAAATTGGAGGTGTAGTGGACAGTGAAGAAAGTTACCTCAGAGTATTACAGGATCTTTATCAGATGGGCCAATGGGCTGAGTAGTTGCCAGTTGGAGCTTATTTTGATAAATATGAAGTGCTGCATTTTGGAAAGGCCAAATCAGGGCAGAACTTGTACATGTAAGATCCTGGAGAGTGTTGCTGAAAAAAGAGATCTTGGGGTGCAGGTTCATAATTACTTGATAATGGAGTCATAGGTAGATAGGATAGTGAAGAAAGCCATTAAAATGTTTTCCTTTATTGGTCAGAGTATTGAGTACAGGAGTTGGGAGGTCATGTTGCGGCTGTACAGGACATTGGTTAGGCCACTTTTGGAATATAGCATGCAATTCTGGTCTCCTTCCTATTGGAAGAATGTTGTAAAACCTGAAAGTGTTCAGAAAATATTTACAAGGATGTTGCCAGGTTTGGAGGGTTTAAGCTATAAAGAGATGCATCGCAGAGGCATTTCAAAGGCAGGTGAATAGGTATATGAATAGGAAGGGTTTAGAGGGACATGAGTCAAATGCTGGCGAATGGAACTAGATTTATTTAGGATATCTGATTGGCTTGGATGTGTTGGATTGAATGGTCAGTTTCCATACCATACATCTCTATAACTCTATGACTCTATGGTCAGTCGTTGACTCATATAGAGCAGATGGAAGAATGTTGTGGCCAACAGAGTCAATCCTCCCTATAAGCTGCTCCCATGCAGTTACTGGAAGGTTTAATATGGTGCCGATTGGTGTGTAGACCATTGACTCCTGGTTCTGGAAATCTCTGCTATGCACAGCCTCAGAGATTCACATAGTCATAGCAATGATTCTTGTGGTTTTTACCAGTAGTGTCAACATTAGTAGTTGATCAGTTAAGCTTGAGGTTCTTCGCTTTGCAAGCCAATTGTATTTTTTTGTTCTGGTTCCTGAGGACAGTGGCTGGCTTAAGACACCCAGAGTGGGGAAGTGTGTTTTCTCTTTCCTTACTTCCATCGCAGAGGCATTTAATGGATTTGTCAATGATTGACATCTTTCGCACACTAGTCAACATACTAGGGCACCAATCTAACGTCAAACACAGATCAAGGTTACACTTTATATTTAACTCCTGTCCTGCATACTCCTGGAATGACAAAAAGCCAATATGTCTCCTGACCACTGTACTTTTTTACCATTATATGCAAATTTGACTTTGATATAAAGGATCACATTTCAGTTTGCAATGCATTTCTCCCTTTGAAGCTTCCTTGACAACTTCTGGTGTAACATTCTAGAGTTCCACCCCAGATCTCCACTGGAGTGACTTTTGCAGTCATTTTGACTGTCTGTCCTCTCTTAAAGAAAGCACATTTTGGAACACAAAAGTTCAATGTCTCCTGGGGTGACCTGGGGTTATGATCCAAATTGAAGAGCAGAACCTCCACAATAAAAATCTATGGATTATTACATGAGCCATGTGCTAATTGGCAGAGGGTATTTAATGTTAGAGACATGAATAAATGGCTCAAAGAGTGGTTTGGCAGAAGTAGTTTCTAGTTCATGGTGCACTCTCGTCAGTATTGGGGAATGGAGGGCTGTACCATTGGGATTATCTGCATCTGATAAATGCTGGGATGAATATTCCAGCAAACCACATAAGAAGATAAGTATAGAGGCCTTTTAACTAAATAAAAGAGGTAAGGAATCAGGTTTAGTTAGATGCAGCAAATGAAGGGGTGGAGTCCAGTTAGGAGAGAAAAATATAATATGGCAAATGAAAGTCAAATATTGACAGAGAATAATCTCAAAAATATATCAACAATCAACTCTAGATATTACAAAGAAAACAGAAAGTCAAAACTAGAGGAGAAAGTGAGGACTGTAGATGCTGGAGGTCAGAGTCGAGAGTGTGGTGCTGGAAAAGAACAGCAAGAACAACAGCATCCAAGGAGCAGGAGAATTGACGTTTCAGGCATAAGCCCTTCATCAAGAATGAGGCTTGGGCGCTCAGAGATAAATGGGAGGGGGCTAGGGGCAAGGTAGCTAAGAATGCGATAGATAGATGAAGGTGGGAGAGAAGGTAATAGGTGAGAGAGGAGGGTGGAACGGATAGGTGGGAAAGGTGATGGACAGGTCAAGAGGGCCATGTCGAGTTGGAGGCTTGGCATTGGGATAATGTGGGGGGAGGAGAAATGAGGAAACTGGTGAAATCCATATTAATCCCGTGTGGTTGCATGGTCTGAAGGTGGAACATGAGGTGTTCTTCCTCCAGGCATCGGGTGGTTAGGGTTTGTCAGTGGAGGAGGCCCAGGACCTGCATTTCCTTGGCAGAGTGTTCAGTCACAGGACATTGGGATTGGTTGGTGCAGGTGTCCCAGTGACTCCCACGGCTACCTGGACAATATCCCCTCCCATCCTGCCTCCTGTAAAAACACCATCCCTTATTCCCAATTCCTCTGCCTCCACCGCATCTGTTCCCAGGATGATCATTTCCACCTCAAAAAATCCCACGAGGCCTCCTTCTTCAAAGATTGTAATTTCCCCTCTCTTGTGGACAATGATGCCCTCCAGTGCATCTCCCCCACTTCCCGTGCCTCTGTCCTTGAACCCCACTCCCTCCCAATGCAACAAGGACAGAACACTCCGGGTTCTCACCTTCCACCCCACCGCATCATCCTCCGCCATGTCCTCCACCTACAAACAGACCCCAGCACGAGAAATATATTTCCCTCCCACCTCTATCAGCATTCTGGACAGACCATTCCTTCTGTGATTCCCTTGTCAGATCCATGCCCCCCCCCCCTCCCCCACCAGCCCACACCCCATTCCCGGCACCTTCCCCTGCCACTGCAGGACGTACAAAACGTGCACCCACAGCTTTCCCCGCCTCCATCCAAGGCTCCAAAGGATCTTTCCATATCCGACAGAAATTTACCCGTACCTCTACCAATGTCATCTATATAATCCGTTGCATCCGATGTTGTCTCCTCTATATTGGGGAGACAGGATGCCAATTTGCAGATCCTTCCAGAGAACATCTCTGGGACACCAGCACCAACCAACCCCACCACCCTGTGACTGAACATTTCAACTCCCCCTCCCACAAGGACATGCAGGTCCTGGGCCTCCTCCATTGACAAACCCTAACCACCTGACTCCTGGAGGAAGAACACTTCATCTTCCGCCTTGGGACTCTGCAACCACACAGGATCAATGTGGATTTCACCAGTTTCCTCATTTCCCCTTACCCCACATTATCCCAGTCACAAGCCTTCAACTCGATACTGCCCTCCTGACATGTCCATCACCTTTCCCACCTATCTGCTCCATCTGCCTATTACCTTTCCTACACCTTTGTCTACCTATCACATTCTCAGCTACTTCCCCCAGCCCCAGCCCCACCCCCTTCCCATTTATCTTTCAGCCTCCAGCCCATAGGCCTCACTCCTGAGGAGGGGCTTATGGCTGAAACGCCGATTCTCCTGCTCCCCGGATGCTGCCTGACCTCCTGTACTTTTCCAGCACCACACTGTCGAGTCAAAACTATAGGCTCTGTATCTGAATGTATGTGGGCATTCATAACAAAGAAAACAAATTGATAGAAAAGCAAATAAGTCAGCAGTTGAAGTGGTTTACAGTCCTCTTATCAGGAACCACAATGTAGGATGAAGTATTCAAAACTAAATATTAGGTCCTTCTGATAAAAGAATGGCAATAATCATGAGTGACTTTAGTTTTCACTATGTTCAGCATGGACTGGTTAGACAGAATGATCTGTTTCCATGCTGTATGACACTCTGACTCTATGACACAGTGGTTAGCCCTGCTACCTCACAATGTTAGAGACCAGGTTTGATTTTACCCTTGGGTAATTGTCTGTATGGAGTTTGCATATTCTCAGTCTGTCTGCATGGGTTTCCTCCCACAGTCCAAAGAAATGCAGATTAGGTGGTTTGGCCATGCTCAGTTGCCCAGATTGTCGCGGGATATGTAGGTTAGGTGGATTAGCCATGGGAATTACTGGGTTATATGGATAGGATAGGGAGTCAGGTCTGCGTCAGATGCTTTTGGAGGATCAATGTGGATTTGATGGGCTGAATGGCCTGGCTCCACACTTTAGGGATTCTTTGAATCTATAACTTGAAAAATCAGATTCACAATGGTAGTCTGGATAAAATGTTTTCAGATTGCTTTCAAGATATTTTCTTAGAGCAGCTCTTTCAAGAACGAAGTGGGCAGAAAGTTACAATATATTTGGTGTTGTGTAATGTAACATGGATAATTAATGATTCAGAAAAGCACCCTTAGATAGCAGTAATCACAATATGATTGAAACTTCAATATATTTTATGTCTTTCTATTTTCTATCTAATTTCTATCCACTTTCTATCCACACCTGTGACAGGAAAACAGTTAATGTTTCAAGCCCAGTGCCCCTCTTTAGAACTCATCACAGATGCTGCTGGATCTATTGGATTTTGCAGAAATTTCTGTTTATGTTTTTTTTTCAGATCTCCTGCATCTACAGTACTTTGTTTTATTGACATATGTTCTTCTGTAGGTTCATATCAATTACACAGGAAAGGAATGAACTGGGGTGGGGAAGCCAAGTGGAACCTGATGTCTCCAGTTTGTTACGGAGCTGGAATATATGTGTGAATGCTACCTGCCATATTGGAACAAAATAGCGAATACCGGAAACACATGGACACTGCAGAAATATCATAATCTCCAGGGTGTATGCATTGTTAATTGAGTCATATTTGTATAAAATAACTTGAATTATCCAGTGATTTAATTTCAGTAACTTGGAAGTGTACAGAAAATGTTCTGTGTCTTAACAAATTGAATCAATGCATAATTTGAATGGAACCACTTTGTGTTTGCAGTTAATGCTATCCATCTAGATGGTTTTGTCAGGTAGAGTATAATTAGTATACAGGCTATCAGGGTGCTTTGCATACCTCCGTTTCTAATTTTCAAGGTCACTATATGAGACCTTCCACTGAAAACATGCAGATCCCTCATAAAATAGTTCCAATATTGCAATGAAGCTTTTTTGGATTTTGCTGCGAAATTGGGAAGAGTACTTGTAGATTGGGAAGCAGAAAGTTAGAATTTGGTGTTTGTAAAGTGCTCGTCGGGAAAGCATTGTGTGGTCCTTTTAAAAGATCATGTGCTTTTTCTGTGCTTAGAGTTTTAAAATGGATGTCTGTAAGCAGCAGCTTGAAAGTTTGCAAGGACACAGAGAGCAACCAAATTCAAACATTTGTATCAAAAGACCACACAGTTAGCAAGCCAAACAACAGTTTTTACCAAGACAATAGGTTGTTGCACTTAACCAATCAATTTGAACCAGATACTTAGATACCAAAAACCTACAAAATTTAATTCTGATTGTTTTGACCACACGGGACTAATGCTATTGTAAGAAATATTGATATGTCATCAAGGGTATGAAAGAAGGGGCCAGTTGGACAGAAACCCCAGAGCAGGCTCCCATCCATCAGAGCTAACAGCCCTCAGCTCAAGAGAGAATCACTGATTCTCACAGCCTCCTCTAAATCTTAGAAAAAGCACCAACTAAACAGTAATGGTACCAACAACACAATTAGTGAATATTCCTGACAGAAGAGTTGACAGAGAAGGCACAGAACATTCTGGAAGACATATAACCTGGTTGTAATTTCGAGGGACTAAATTCTATTTTTTGTTATATGTGTGGGACTCGTATTTATTGGAACAACATAGCATTAGAATTTTGTATTATGTGGGAATAGTTAGCAGTTAGAAGGGATTCATTAGGTCTGTTAATAGTTTAGCTCATTTGTTCACTGTTAGCTAAATAAATTGATACTTGATTTTAAGTGAGTGTCAGGGTTTTTTTTATTTAACCACTAGAAGTTGCTGAAAAGCAGGTTACACCACTTATCATACTCCATTTATAGATTATAGGGTCAGGTGCCCTATTTGGCTGTTTTAGTTTTAGTTCTCAGAGCGGGGGTCAACCTCCGCTCTATTACAGACTGGGGCACAGGTCCAGGATTTGAACAGATTTTGGGTACAAAGGGTCCCAGCACGTTTAACCAGACTTGGGGACTAGTGTCCTCGATCCTTAAATAAAATTTAAGTGAGAAGTGGAAAATCTGTTTAATTTTGGTTGCTTGTTGTAACTTAAATGAAAAGTGGGGAAATGCCTGAACATTGCTTCCAAATTTGCCAAGAAAGTTTAGAAAACACAGAAAAGGGTGACACTGTTAGAATTAGCAAACAGGCTAAAACTGGGTTTAACTAGGGATAACAAGAAAGCTGCAACTGTAATGTAATTAGCCAAGCATTTAGGTATATCAAAGAGACTGGAGTCAAGTGTGCGGTGCTGGAAAAGCACAGCAGGTCAGGCAACATTCAAGGAGCGGGAAAATTGACGTTCTGGGCAAAAGCCCTTCTTCAGAGAAACAGTCAAGTGCAGTGGAGTTAGAAAAAATTGAATTGCAAATGAGACAGTTGGAGTTAGAACGTGAACTTAAAAGGCTGGAGTTAGAAGATAGAGGAAAGAATCACTCTGGCAGAACTAAAATAGAGAGAAGAAAGGGAACTGAAACAATTTGAATTACGGTTAAAAGCAGAGAAAAAGAAAGAATTGCTCTGGCAGAAGAAAGGGAAAGAATGTTTGAGTTGGAAAAGATGAAGTTGTAACTTGAAGCAAAAATACTTCAAATGACATCTGTAAAAGTGCAAGATAGAAGTGATGATGAGCAAACTCATCGTAGCCAACAGCCTGGTAGGGATATACACAAGTATGTTGAAACATTACCAAAATTCAGTGAGAAAGATATAGAAGCCTTTTCCATTTCCTTTGAGAAATTGGCTACACTGATGAACTGGCCAGAGACTCTGTGGGTAATGCTGATCCAAACAAAGTTGGTAGGTAAAGCTAGTGAAGTGTTTGCAGTTCTGTCAGAGGAGGTGTCAGGAGAATATGAAGAAGTAAAAAAGGCTATTTTGAGTGTCTATGCATTGGTACCAAAAGCATATAGACAACGGTTCAGAAATGGAAGGAAGAAAGCAGGTTAGACTTTTATATCAAGTTTGAAAGTATTAAACCAAATAACTTTGATAGATGGATAAGAGCATGAAAGATAGAAAATAGATACGAGGCTCTTAGAGATATTATTCTGCTGGAGAATTTTTTTAAAATCACTTCCAGAAGTGAGAAGAACTCACATTGAGGAAGAGAAAGTTAAAACAGTGAAAATAGCTGCAGAGATGGTGGATGAATATGCATTAGTGCATAAATTGAAATCTAGCTTCTGACAGCAATTTCATTCTATGAGGGATAGAAATTGGGAAAGAAGAACTTCTTTCAATGAAAAACAAAAGGTAGATCGCACTGGGAACAGTTTACCACATGTGAAAAAAGAGACCCATGAGAGTGGAAAAGTGGTGGGAGACCTCAAGTGTTTTCACTACAATAAGGTGGGATACCCAAAGTCAGTGCTAGTGGTTTAAGAAAGGCACTGCAAAAAAGGATGTGGTAAAAGAGGCTAAACCAGTGGGATTAGTTAAAGTAGGGAAGGAAATCCCAAGAGAAGTTGAGGAGTTGCAGGACAGTGCACAAACCATTGTATTCTCCTGGTGTAGCTGCAGACTTGCTTGTGCTTGCTCACTTACTAAATCCAGATCCCAACTCTTCACAACCTTCAAAGACCATGGTTTCCAAACCCCAATTCTTGGTCAATGGTGATTTCAGTGGTCCACAAAATAATTGCTCCAGGAGGCAAGAGAGCAAGAAACACAACAGAGAAAAGGAAGAAACATAAAAGTTGAACTGCCTTTTTCTATAAATTAAATGTTTCATTTCAATCCAGTACAAGGAGTTAACAAGGCTACAATGCCGGTAGCTCTCGATTCTTGACCTCCTTCACAGTGATGGTGCCATGGTCTGTGCTGAGTCTTACACCAACTTTCAATGGGAGGGAAGGGTAGTTAGGAGGAATAGGTTCTGCTATGATGTCATACTCGAGTGTATTTGATTTGGACTTATGCAATGAACAAGTGGCATTATAATGCTACCTGTCCTGCTGAGTTTCTCCAGCTTTTTAGAATAATGATTGATTGTTGCCTTGATCTTGTAATTGCAGAAAAGCCGTCTGTTGCAATAATGTAATTTCCTTCCATGAATAAATAATGTTGAGAATCTGAGCTGGGTTTGTGCAAATCTGTCAAATATTACTGAGAATGTCATATTCATCTGACATATTCATGTCATGGAATTCAATGCAAAGAAGATAATTTGTTTATGAAAGTATATTTAAATTAAAATAATTGGCTGTTTTGAGCCCATTAAACATATGAATATGATGTGACTGATGTTAGTACTGATTAGATCAATAGATATTTGTGTTGGATGTGACCTGTGAATTGATCGGCTGTGTATGCCATTAACAGGCAATCTTAAACCAGATCAAAAGCAGTTCAGTTGGTGCGTGCTAGAATATCTGCAAAGTCACACTTAGCAATTATCTCTCATTTGTCATCACTGTCTATATCAGTGAAATGGTCCTCAAAATGAAAAATGGTCCTCTTAAGTATTTAACTATTTTCTTAAAAGCATTATTAAAACACCCCTTTAAAACACTTAAATCACTTTGTAAAAGAATATGCAGCACCTTGTGTATTATGGGTACTACATTGCATTATCATATGATTTGGGGATTTTAATTATTAATTAATTTTAAACCTTCTTCTAAGCTAAAGGTTTTGAGAACCACTGCTCCAAGGTATATGCAAGGCCAGTGTTTGAGTTGGTGGTAGTGAGTGCCAGATCTCTTCATCAATGATGAGCTGTTATCACCACTTCAAATCCTTGTCAAAACTGCAGATGGCTGTTTTGAGGTGTCTGAAATCATCAACTGAGAAGAGCATGTCTGGGTTGAAGGAAGGACTCTGGGGTGGAATACTTAAGTGGTTCATAATGATGCCTCCTGCAGCTTTGCAGGAGTGAACTCAGATTAACTACGAGCTGAGAGGTTCCATAGGCAGGAAAGTAGCATTGCCCTCATCCTGCTCAGTGATGTGGGATGCCATGGGCTCTGCCACAGACAGCAGGATGATGTGAGGAACCTTCTCCTCCTTATAGCTCAGTATATTCAGGAGATATTTTTATCTGCCAATGATTCTGCTCTGCTCCCTTCTTTTACGTGCCACTTTCTTCTTCATCAAGAGAAAAAGGAGATTGTCATGGTAGCATCACTCCGTGCATATGTGATTACTGCTATAGCTGAATAGCTGTGGGTATGTGAAGACAGTGAGAGATGAGATGAGACGGAAACCGTAGATTGGTATATGATAAACATGTGCCAGGGAGTCACTTGATAACTATAAACAGCAAGGACTCTACTCATTTTACCCATCCTAACCCATGGGCATTGAATCTGAATATTGAACCTTGAGGTGTGCTACTCTGTGTGGGTAAACTTATTGAAACAAGAGGTAAATTAAGAAAATCTTACTCTTGGTTAGGTAACAATTCTAGAAATAGGCTGATTGACTTGCACAATAGTAACTTTTTTAACCAATGACTAAAATACAGACATGTAGACAACACCAATAATAGCTTGTATTGTGTTGCAAAGGTAATAAAATGCCTTAATGCATTCCACAGGAGCATTAAAACAACAAAGTATGACATTGAGCCATATAAGGAGATATTAAGAACTGAAAATATCTTGGCAAAAATGTCCAATCAAGAATGTTTTAATCAGTCAGTATGGCAGCTCTCATATCATTTTAGTCACTAAATCCTATATTCATTCTGCCAGTAGAAAGCAATTGAAGTTCTGAAGTTCTAACCACCTTTGTATTCTGAATGTAGCTCACATTAAATACTTTGAAATGTTTCACTACCTATGCAATGGTGCTGTAATCGGTGCAATAATTATAAAAACAAATGCCCGATAGCGTTTCGAATTTAAACAACGCTTGCTACATGAAAATATGCAGAAACTTTCAAAAATGAAATTCATCACATTTTATTAATTATATAAATGTCTTTGCATTATTGTTCTAAGAGACTTTATTTATAAAATAAAATGCCCAGACATTGACAAGGTATCTATTTGGTGTAGTTATATATCAATACAATTTCACTTTGTAATGTCAGTACCTAATAGAAAATCCTGCCTTTCATTTCAGTGTCAGGATTCAATTATAAAGGGGATAATCCTTCAGACTGGAATGGATTGAAGAACTCCCACATCAATAACTTTCATTGTCATCAGCTGGAAAAGCTATCAACTGTTTTCACCTCGACAGACATGCGTTATTGGTAGTCATTGAGGGCAACAGATTGATAATGGTTTCCTTGAACGGATTTGGGCTGCAATCATGAAGTATAATATGTCTAAAGAAAATTTAGATTTCTTCTTTGCTTTCAGACTCTCTCAGAGAAACAAACTAAAGAATTCTAGAATATCTTGTAAGGATATTAATGTCAAATAATACAAAAATGAATAATAATTAACTGCACAAGTCTTCTCTTTTCCTAATTGCTTCAGATCACATAAGCTATCATTATTTGTATGTCTGAACTGCCATGACTCAGTTACTCAGGGAAAAAAAATCCATTTATTTCCTGAATTAATGTCATAGTCCCCCCTGAAGATGATTAACTGAAATGTCAGAGTGACACAATGTTCCATAAATGAATGCAGTCAAAAGCCAAGTCTGCCCCTATTAGCATTAAATGCACCTAAAAATTCCAGTACATTTGAAGCCTACTGATTGGTTGTCAAATTAAAAATTAAATTGCTCCATTTATCAGATCATTACTGAGAAGGAGTACCCTGTCAGTAAAATCAATGGAAAAAAAACAGATTTATTTCCCAAAGTACTGCAGATTTGTTTTTGGTACGAATCGCAATTTTAAAGATGGAAATTTCTTCGATTAAAAGTACAACCAGCACTTAAATTACTCTGCTGAAATAGCCATCTGTCTAGATTTAACTATTGGGATATTTACAATATATTCCAAATTGTTCTCTGATTTTCTATACAGTTCAGAAATTTAAAAATTCTTAGATATCTAATGCAGCACTTCAAAAATAATACTATTTGTCTATCTGATGGCCCAATTAACTGGGCTCACATTTCTATTATGGTTCACATTATTCATGTCAGTGTGGTCTGAGTTAGATGACAGATAAATGACTTAGATATCGAAATAGAGAATAAAATTTCTAAATATGCTGATGATACAAAACATGGAGCTGAGACAAACAGTAAGGATACAGGTCGTTCTGCTATAACGTGCGTTTTGCTAACGCGATTTCACTGTCACACAATTAACAAATTAAGCATGAACTTTTAATGTACGTGTTGGCTGTAACATAATTACATCACCAACACTTTAAACACTGTTTCTAAAGTGCAATTTTTCTATAATGTTGGGTTGCACAAGAATGCAACTATCGTGTTATAGAAGAACTACTTGTAATGCCAATTGCTGGAGCAGGACATATATAGGCTGGTGGTAGATGAGTAGCAGATGCAACTCAATACAAATGAGTTTGAAGTGGTGTATTTGGCAGAAGATAAAAGGGTGAGCAATACAAATTTAATGGCGTAGTTTCAAACAGCAGTGATTAAGATTCCTGAGGTTTCATATTCACAGATCTTTGAAGGTGCCAAAACATATCAAAAGAATAATTCACAAATGTTATCAGTTTTGGGGGCTTCATGTGTAGAGATACTGAGTACAAAAGCAATGCTGAACTCTTGTAATGGTCTGTTTAGGCTCATTTTAGGAATATTGTGGAAGTCTTTGAGACAGTGCAAAAGATGTTTACCAGAATGTTTGAAATGATGAAGGAGTAAAAGGTACAAGATCAGGCTGGAGAAGTTGGAGTTGTTCTTGTTAGAACATGGTGATTGAGGGAAGATTTGGTGGAGGTATTGAAGATTATGAGAAGGTTAGTTAAAGTAGACAAAGAAAAGGGAGATGTGAGGAAGAACTTTACATGGCGAGTGTTAATAACCTGGAACTCATTCCTAAAAGGAAGACAGAAGCAGGGACAATAATGATTTCAAGTGGAAATTGGACAGATACATGCAGGGCTACAGCAATAGAACAGGAGAATGGAACTCATGTTAGTGGTGAAAATAGACAATCAGTCTATTAGTTTCTTTATTTGATTCTGATAACTGGAATATTTTTTATAAGCTATAATAGTTTTAGAGAAGGAAAAACATTGACTTGAATTGACCACAAAGATCACATGACCATGCGATTCATGAAGCCACAACAAACATGAATCAGTCTAAACTGAAATTGATGTCTTATCAAAATATCTAAAAGCAGTCAGATCTTTATCGCTTGATTTGAAACTTTATGGAAGTTAACATATTAGGGTGTAAGTTGCATGCAGATTATCCTGTTTATAAAACAGTGAAGCCAGACTTGTGGGAATACACAAATGAACTGTACTTCAGGCAATTACTTCTGAGCATGACAGAAACAGAAGAATGATATCTTTGAAACAACATAACTGAATGCTTGCTCTGGCTCTCCCTGTTTCTTCAGCATCTCAGAAGTCAATGCTGGTGAAGAGTATATCCATTCATGAAGAATTCAAAGGTATCTCCAAATTGATACTGCTGAAGACACACATCAATTAAAGTTTTTAAATTATATTTTCTTTATCATCTTTTTTGTGCTTGATACTTAGCACTTTTTAAACTTTATACCTGTGCTTCTGTGTGTGCTTGGTGTTGTGTTTCATTATTTTACTGAGCGTGAACTTCATCATCACTGTCTCCCTTCATCAAGCGAAAGTTCCCAAGGAAAAGAAAAGGATCCATGTTTTCCAGGACGTTGCCAATGATTTTAATTGATGGGTCAGGTGAAGAGGTGCTTTGTTGTGGGAGCTGGCTAGATAAGAAAATGTCAAGAGAAAATAAGAAATGAGAAATCTATGTCTAAACTTCGCATCTGACTCTTCCCAGTGATCTATTTCAGATCTAAATGTTGCTGTGGCAATAACCACAGCTGTGACAATGTCTTAGTCCTTGAAGCATTGCACATTAGCAAACTAATATCTGTCACTCTGCTGCCTTCACCAGTGGCAGTGCTTTGAACACACTGGGAATTATTTGGTATCTCTGAATTTTCTTGAGGAAAGAATGCCAAATTAGCCATGTCCCCATAACTTGAATATCAAAAAGGTGGCTTAATAAAGAAGTCTGTCCAACCAACACAGTATATGCCTGCCTCAACCATTACTTTAAAATACTGGAATCACCATTTTTGCTTACTTCTTCAAAAAACTTCATTATTATTATCTACTGTTCAGCTACCTGTTAAATAATAAATTGGTAGGAATGGAAGCAGAAGATTAGGGTATCATATTTAAATTATGACCTGTTATGGTTACAAATTGCATTATGCAAATAGAATTCAGCTACTAACATTTGATACTTAAAATTAAAAGCAGCTTTTTCTATTATGGCATTAAAAGTCTTTAAGGATTTTACTTATCTTTGAAGTAAAGCAACATCAGTAACTAATTAAAACAAAACTCCCACATTTTTGTCCAAAAACAAATGAGCTTTGAAACATAAAAAGGACAATCCATGAACTGGAAAACCGGCTTACTGTAATTAAATAATTTAGCTTTTTTGGTCACATATTCACAATCACACTCTACATTGTCTATAAAATAATTGATCCAAATTGCAAATCATACCTTCTGAATATTAAAAATATTGTCAAAATCCCTTTTGTAGAACATGAAAAAAAAACATTCTGCAATTTCTCCTGATGTGCACTAAAAGCATACAAATTGGAACATTACCAATTGAAAGCATCATGGAAACAAAGGTAAAATCATAAGATCATAATACATAGGAGCTCAAATTAGGCCATTCAGCCCATTAAGTCTGCTCCTCCATTCAATCACGGCTGATAATTTTCTCAACCCTATTTTCCCGCTTTCTCCTTGTAACCCTTGACCCCCTTGGTACTCAAGAACCTATCTGTCTCCATCTTAACTATACTCAATGACCTGGCCTCCACAGCCTTCTGTGGTAATGAATTCCATAGGTTCACCACTCTCTGGCTGAAGAAGTTTCTCCTTACCTCCATTCTAAAAGGTCTTCCCTTTACTCTAAGGCTGTGCCCTCACGTCCTAGTTTCTTCTACCAGTGGAAACATCTTCCCAACACCAACTCTCTCCAGGCCATTCAGTATTCTGTATGTTCAATTAGTTACTCTCTCATCCTTCTAAACTCCATTGAGTACAGACCCAGAGTTCTCAAATATTCCTTATATGTTCAGCTTTTCATTCCTGGGACCATTCTCTTGAGCCTCCTCTGAACCTCCTCTTTCCTGAGATATGCAGCCCAAAACTGAGCGCAATACTCCAGAGCCTTACAGAGCCTCAGAAGTATATCCCTGCTTTCATATTCAAGTCCTGTCAAAATAATTGCCATCATTGCATTTGCCTTCCAAACTACTGATTCAACCTGCAAGTTTATCTTGAGAGAATCCTGGGCTAGAACTCCCAAGTCCCTTTACATTTCAGACTTCTGAATTTTCTTCCCAATTAGAAAATAGTCCATGTCTCTATTCTTCCTACCAAAGTGCATGACCTTACACTTTTCCACATTGTACTCCATCTGCCATTTCTTTGCCCACTCTCCTAACCTGTCCAAAGCCTTCTGCAGCCTCCCCGCCTCCTCAATGCTACCTGTCTCTCTGCCTATCTTTGTATCATCTGCAAATCTAGCCAGAATGCCCTCAGTTCCTTCATCTAGATCGTTAATGTATAAAGTGAAAAGTTGTGGTCCCAACACTGAGTCTTGCAGAACATCACTTGTCATCGCTGCCATCCTGAGAAGGCTCCTTCTGTCCTCACTCTCTGCTTTCTGCCAGACAGCCAAGTCTCTATACATGTTAGCATCTTGCCTCTGACACCACAAGATGTGCAACACCTTGTCAAACATAAAGTGGAAGCACTGTTATATTTTCATTTCTGATTAGGGAGTGCAAGTCCTTATACAGAGATTATTAAGATACTTCTACTCAGATATGCTGCGCATTATTGTATGTTGTTTTCAAAAACCAATTCATCAAAATTGAGATTTAATGCACAATTCTGCATCCTAGTCTTTATCCCTTTATGGATCATGATGCATATTACTTACCTTCATTTTCTGATGCTGTAAGTACAATAGGAGGGTTAGAAACCCTTTTCTGAAGGACATGTTGCTTTGTAATAATGTGTCCCTGTCTCTTCCCCTTCCCTTCATATCAGGTGAATTTTCTGGAAGTAATACTTTGCAACATCAATGTAATACATTGTTAAAAGTCACACAACACCAGGTTATAGTCCAACAGGTTTAATTGGAAGTACCAAATCAATGTAATACGACAGAGATGGATAAATGCTGAAGGGAACAATTCTCAGTTTTGTTTTCAAATTGAAGAATAAAGCAGCTGTGTAGTAAAAGTCACTGCAGCACGCGGTTATTCACTGACAACTGCCTTTAGGCATCCCAAAATTTATTGGCACCATGTATTAACATTCAAATGAGCAGTGTTTTAAAATGACACACTGAATTTAATTCCCTGAGTAACATAAGTTCAAAATGGAAAGAACCCTTTAGGAAAGCTTGGTCTTACTTGGGCGAATTTTAGTTTCGGACTTCACTGAGTGTTTATTTTCAAGAATCCTTTTCATGCAATGTTGTAGATATCAACCTGTTGTTTCGTGTAAAATGAACTGAAGCTATAACTAACAGTCTTCCATTAATTGGCAATTTCTCTGCATGAGAAAACATTAGCAGTCAACAGGATAAAGCAAACTCATTTAAAACTTGCCAATCTATGTTAAGAGTCATGGGAGATCAGTGCTATACGTTGTCTGGTATTTTTTTATTAATACTAGCTAATGGGAATAAGTTTTTATCAGAAAGAGTTTGGTTTATCTTTTCTCAGTATTCACTGTGACTGATCCTCAAATTATACACTGAAAATTTGGAAGCCAGATTTCATTGATATTAAGTTGTAAAGCATGGATACTTAGCAAAAATCAGGTACTTTTAATACTAGATGCATACGACTCCACTGTTTGATTTGTTTTATTTATTGTCACGTGTATTTTGTTACAAAACATTGTGAAAAGTGTTGTATAGTGTTACCACACTGTCCAGCACCATCTTAAAACACAAAAAAAGGATATAAAGACAGAAAAATAAAGAAATAAAGAAAAAGTGTTAAGTGCTCCGCCATGGGCCGAATGGCCAGGTGCAAGTTCCCTTCTCCATGGCATTGCTGCCAGAAGAAAAGTCTTCACTCTCGGTGCCATTTTGCCTCCACCAACACCCTTGCCACTATGAATCCTTGCTGGACCTTGCCAATGCAGACACCACCAATGTCATCGGGCACTGCACCGGCCTAAACTCAATTCCACCACTGCCATGAGTCCTCTTCAGGCCCAACCCGCCAATGCCGCAGGCTCTCGTACTGGGCCCAAACCCATCTCTGCCGCCACCTCCAATGAGTCTGTGCTGGTTGCAGTTGCCGCAGGAATCCAAATTCACCTCAACAGCAGCAGGCATGAGTCGGCGCTAAGACTGCCTGGTTAATGCAGAGGCTGCCAAGAACCCAGAGCTGCCTCCAATGCCACCACCTCAAGTCCATGCTGGGCTCACTCGCTGCCATCAATGCCATCAACGCGACCAAGTTCTTCAACAAGACAAAGAGAAAAAAACAAAAATGCGAAAAGAGAGAGGAAAAAACAATGGATGAGCCTTGGGCTCAGAAGCTCTGCTCCATCACCACAGGGAGGTGATGGCCGAGTGGTATAATCACTGGACTGTTAACCCAGTGAGGCAGAAGTGGGTACTGCAGATGCTGGAGATTTGAGTCAAGATTAGAGTGGTGCTGGAAAAACAGAGCAGGTCAGCCAGCATCCAAGGAGCAGGAAAATCAATGTTTCAGGCAAAAGCCCTTCAATAAGTTAACCCAGTGATCCAGGTAATGTTCTGGGTACCCGGGTTGGAATCCCGCCACGGCAGACAGCTGAACTTAACTTCAATAAAATTCTAAAATTAAGAATCTAATGATATCCAGGAATCAATTGTCAAAAATTCCTACCTGGTTCATGAATGCCTTTAGGGAGAGAAATTGCCATCCTTCCTGATCTGGCTTACATGTGACTACAGACCCCACAACAATATGGTTGACTCTTAACTGCCCTCTGGGCAATTAAAGATGGGCAATAAATCCTGGCCTAGCCAACGATGCACCCATCCCATGAATGAATATTAAAAAATAATTACTGAATGTGATCGGAGAAATATCTTGCTGTTATTGATGTTTCATATTCATTATGGCTGTTCCAATATAGCTCTTATAATATGGAACATTACAATGAGATGCGGGTTTATATTGTCCACTGGATGTGTGGATTTGTGTCCTTTTAGATGAAAACCTTAAGGTTCGCATGCAAGTTCAGTTGGCAGTTAGGAAGGCAAATGCATGGTTAGCATTCATTTTGAGAGGGCTAGAATACAAGAGCAGAGATGAAAGACTCTGGTCAGACTGCACTTGGAGAATTGTGAGCAGTTATGAGTTCCATATCTAAGGTACAATGTGCTAGTATTGGAGGGGGTCCAGAGGAAGTTTACAAGGATGTTCCCAGGGATAAAGGGCTTATCATATAAGGAGAGCTTGAGGATTCTGTGTCTATATTTAATGGCCATATCTGACTGAAACCCCTACAGACATGGGGAGAAAGTGCAAGTTCCACACAGACAGTCACCCGAGGCTGGAATTGAACCAGGAACCCTGGTGTTGTGAGGCAGCAGTGCCAACCTCTGAGCCACCATGCCACCCTTTGAGCCACCATGCCAATTTAATGTTCACTTTGATGTTCACTTTAAAAAGGCAACACCACCCCCAATAATCAACCACTTGAGAACATTCAGTGGCTTGTCACAGTTGGAACATTTTGTTTTCCCTGATTTAGAGACAATGGGGAAATTTAGAAGTTTGTTGCATGTTTCGTCCCCCAAGACATTGATAGATGCTCCTGTATCTATGAAGACATCCAAATGAATAATCAATGAGTCACTGCTACATGTAGCTAGTTGCTGTGTCTGAAAATGAGCAGAAAGATATCTTCATCCACCTCTGCATTGGCAATGTTTTCCTCACACTTCTATTTTGGAATGTATAAGTGGCACCATTCCGTTGATCTTGGACTTAGTGGTCAATTTTGCAGATGAGCAAAAAAAACTCAGATTAGGTAGCTGGGTTTTCCAAATGCTAGTCACTGCTTACCAGTACCAAGACTCACTATCTGGTGTGGGTAAGCACCACTGCGGAAACATTCCTTGGAAAATTGCAACTATGTTTGAAGGTTGCTGTAGCTGCTTTGGAAATAGTTTCCTGGCATGTAAGTGATGAATAGGATTCACAGGATTTGAACTTGAAGTGTGGAAGCTACCATTGGCAGTTTCAACTTCAGTAGCTCTGGACTCTGAAAGCGATAGTTGTCTTACTAACACCAGAACCATTGACAGACTTCTGCCTTGGACAGCTTGTTGGCATTGTTGACAGGAGAAACAACCTTTGGTTATTTGTGCTTTGATTTCTATTCAATATATTTAACATTGCCGAGTTGCATTCAGTTGCAGGTTGACTCAATCACATGCAATATTACCAATTGTCTCATTTCCATCTTTGCTTAGTGTGTTGGAAAATCATTGTTGTGTGCATTGTACTTTTCTTGGTAGTGAAATAGTTTGTATGAGCATCTTTTCTGACTTAAAATCATTTTTCTCTGCTGTAAATGTCTCAAATATATCTTCTAATTCTTGATCATCATTGCCATAACACAGCCACTTTTGTCAACTTGTAAACACAGGTGATGGTTTGGATGAACACAAAAAGGCGGTAGACCAGGCATCAAAACCATTGTATTCATCATGATTCGGAGATGCCGGTGTTGGACTGGGGTGTACAAAGTTAAAAATCACACAACACCAGGTTATAGTCCAACAGGTTTAATTGGAAGCACACTAGCTTTCGGAGCGACGCTCCTTCATCAGGTGATAGTGGAGGGCTCGATCGTAACACAGAATTTACAGCAAAAATTTGCAGTGTAATGTAACTGAAATTATACATTGAAAAATTGATTGTCTGTTAAGCCTTTCATCTGTTAGAATACAGTGATAGTTTCACTTCTTTCATGTGTAAATCATAAAACCTTTTTTTAAAAGTTGCATTCTCGGATTAGCTGTTAACAATGGTGATAAACTAGACAATATGTTGAAGGTGTTAGCCCCCTGTGTTCTCTGTCTATGACCTGATGTTTAGATTGATTCTAATCTAAAAAGTGAGATAACAGAGTTTTACATAAATTCATGCAGCTTTTGAGCTCAGAGTTCTATATGAATGTATGCAGTTTGTGAGCAAAGTGCAATGTAACTCTGCAAGTACAAATTCACCCCACAAAATATATGTGTGCATGTGGGTCTTTGTCTGTGTGTGTGTGTGTGTGTGTCTGTCTGGGGTTGGGGTTGTGAGTGTGAGAAAGTGTGTGTGTGTGTGTGTGTGTAGTGAGTGCAGAGTGTCTTACGTCTGTGAGGGGGTGCATGTGGGAGTGTGTGTCTATAAGGGTGTGGGTGGGTGTCTGTGCGCGCGTCTATGTGTACCTGTGTCCGTGTGTATGTGAGAGCGAGTGTATGTGTGTGTGTGTAGGAATATCTGTGTGTATGTGTAGTGCAATGGTGATCACCTGTAATGTGACATGAACCCAAGAAACAGTAAAATTCAGCCAGATCCAGAAAGACACACAACCGTTACATACGCTGCAAAAACATGTTTATTTTTCGAACATCTTCCTACTAGACCTCTTTTACTCATGTATGTGTGTCTGGTTCAAGTGGACAGAACGCAAAATGCACTTCTCAATACATTACAAGGACTTCAAAATGGAGACTTCTGCTGCTTCTTCTAAGTTGGAGGATCTCAGATTGTCCTGCCCCTTTTAAAACAAACTCTCCTTAATTGAAACATAAACTCATCACCTGGCTACTAATTCGCCAATACAGAAATAATCACTGCTTGGGTGAGCGTCACTCACACAATGTCAGGTCAGGAACTCCATTGAACCGAACAACTTCTTCCTAACCCAAAAATCAAAAGTCTTGCCCCTGATGTTAAATGTAGCTCAGGTTGTTGAAAATCAACCGTCACAAATAAATCTCACTAACAGAAAAATGCAAGTTGAGAGATGTTTTATTCACATCGGTTTTAATTTTCAGTCTTTCATTCTTAGTTTAGCTTTATTCACATACTTAACTTTTTTTTACAATAATCTTTGTAATGGAAGGTGCAGGAGTTCTTTGTATATGATATATCCTATTCCATCTCTATCAGGATTGAGATGTGCAGTTCTGAGAGTGAAAGTCTCCAGAAGTTAAGACAGGATGGATTTACTGGCCAAATACAATCACTTCAATGCAAAAGCTTCCTTGAGATCAAGGAGAAAAGAATGAAAGCAACTAATCCACATTCAGCGACCAGTACAAAAGATTAACTCATCCAAGATCAATTAATACAAGAGCTTCTGAAGTCACTGTGAAAGATGGAAAGCCATCACTCTGATATCTCAGAAGATTGTCACACACCCCTCGAGGAAGGCAGGAAAAGCAGTTTATCGACAAGAATTCTAGGAAAACAAAGTTGAATTAGTTCTGGAAACATTATTGACCATCAACATAAAAGCCCAATGTTAATTCCAACAGGGAGCCATGTGAGAAAGATTGAAGTGGACCATCTGGCCCACCACAGACTGGTATATGGCTAATTCTGACTGCTCAGCCTCATCTACAATCGGTGCCCTCAGTCCCTCACTTGAACCCAGTTAGCAACCAAGTGCAGCAATGGGATTTAGGATGGCAGAAAGCCATCACCAGTGACACAAAGGAATAGTTTTGTAAATAATGACTAGGGGCTTATGAATTCCTCATGGTCAGGGCAAAAACAATGGAAACACAAGGTTTTCTTAATATGAATTGCTTTATGACATTTTATTTCTTGTCAGACAGACCATATTTCAGGTCTGCATCATGAAATGGATGTTCACATTTCTAAAACATCTTGAACACCTCTGGTTTGGATTCCTGCACAAAACATTTGGGGTTGCCAACTGTGATTGAATATATTTCTGGAGATTTCATCACATGACTTGACCCAAATGCCACCAATTTTGCCTAATACGTCCATCTTGTTGCATCACGTTCCTATGCCAATGTAATAGCAAAAAGACTCAATAGCAAGTTGGATGATGCCTGACTGGGAGCCAAACAGTCTTTTTATCCCATTCTCAATATTTTTATATCTGGTAAAGAAAAATGTTGAAGAAAGTTTTTAAAAACTAACTTTTTAAGTCCTTACAATTTTCCTACAGGTTTCACACAGCAGCCAACGTGTTCTGGAGATTGATCTTCAATTCTTGGAGACTCCAGTCCAATGCTGCAGGGTTGGAAACCTTAAAAGGTTTTAATCTGAGTTAACAACAAAGTGTTAGCTTTGGTGAACTGACTGCACATCTCTTCTTATCTAAAAGTTACACCTGTGTCGAACATATATGGCAGAATTACCAGTCAGAATTGGAGACTCAACCCCAGAGCTGTTACAATGCAGAAAGGGGCCATTCAGCCCATCATGCTTGCACCAGTTGTATTACCTAGTACCGATCTCCTGCTTTTTCCCCATACCCTTACACATTAATTCTATCCAGATAATCATCCAATGCCCTTCTGAATACCTCAGTTGAACCTGCTTCCATCATATTTCCATGCATGCATTCCAAACCCGAATGTTTTTCCTCACTAAACTCTTGCTTCATTTGCAAATCACTTTAAATCTATGTCCGCTAATACTTATTTCGTTTACAACTGGGAACAGCTTCTCCTTATTTATTCTGACCAGTTCACCCATGCTTTTGAACACCTCTGTTAAATCTCCTCTCAGCCATCTTCACTCCACAGAAAATAGTACCTACTTCTTCAATCGATCCTCATAACTTAAGTTTCCTGTTCCTGGAATGATTCTTGTAAATCACTTCTGGATGCTCTTCAATGTATTCAAGATTTTCCTATAATGTAGTGCCCACAACTGTACAGAATACTCCAGCTCTGGAAACTACTTGGGATGAGCACCATAATCTGAAAGGTTATGATAAAAAAAAGTATCAGATTGAAATGTTCAATGAACAGGGATAAAAATCTATTGATAAATATAATTGCCAGGAAGATAGTTATACAGAATCAGAAAAGCTCTATAAGACACTAATGGTCAAAATGCTCAGAAAGCAATAAAATATAAATTAGTCTCCGTGAGTGAAATATCTTCATCAGGTTGCATTTCTTACATTGTTCAATAATCAGTGAAGACCAATTGAAGGCCCAGTTTGTCATAGATTTTACTTAGCACAGGTATTTCCAGTGTTTTAGTGTTAATTGAATCTGGACAGAAGATGAATAGGAACAACTCAATCTGTGCATACATTAAGTCTGTTGTCTCACAAGTGTTATCCTGGGGATAGAAACTGTTTGACCATCAGGGCCACTCAGACTGGAACCAGAGCGTCACACCTTCTGGATTAAGTTTTTGGAAGGCAACAAATGAGCAGTCTATCTCTGGATCCCGAGGTGGGATGAAGAGGAAGCTGGAAGGCCAAGCAACACTTTGGCCACCTTCATAGAACTTGGAATGTCAATGTACCACTGAGGCGGAAGTCTTTGACTGGGGTAAAATAAAAGAACTTTAAGAAAAGGCTAACAGAACCATCAGCCATCTTGTACAACGAGTGTTGTCTGTGGGAGCATCAACAATTGAACTCACACAGCCATCAAGGCATTCAATGATTGGCCAAAGACATTTTTCAATATGAATGGCAGCCATTCTCTCAACAGTTAACTGGTCTATGACCAGAAAAAGATCTTCCTTTATGGGTGTGCTCATTTTCCTGGCAAAAAAAATGGCCTCCATCGTTGCTCACCAGTCCAGCCTGTTTCTGATCTCCCTCTACACTCTAGAGGGTATGATGAATCCCGGGGAGTAAAGGACGAGGGGTATCCAGTGAAGAGATGGTTGCTCGGTTCTATACGAAGAACAGGTAGGACTTGAACCCAGGACTCTCTGGCTCAGAGGTGGGGACACTACCAATTGATGTGCCAAACAACAGTAGTTGAATTATAAAAGTAATTTACTCTCTAAGACACAATTGTCTCTGTTTCTGAAATACATAATAAGACTTCATAAATCCACAAGTTCTTCATCCCTTTCTATTTCTGATGATCTAAGGAACTGAGTACCTGAGAGAATGATTTGGAGATGCTGCTGTTGGACTGGGGTGTACAAAGTTAAGAATCACACAAAACCAGGTTATATCCAACAGGTTGAATTGGAAGCACTAGCTTTCAGAGCCACCTGATGAAGGTGCGACGCTCCAAAAGCTAGTGCTTACCTGAGAGAATGCAGAGTTTGGTTTGTGATATTGTCATCTCATTACAAAGCCCATTGGAATATCTGGCTATATTTCTTATCTTGTAATTTGTCAGATTCAATCAAAAATAACTGCGACTTAGCTGATTGACTATCTGAAAGGTATACAGTAACTGAATTACTTGAGACAAATCTAGACAGAATGGAACAGTGAGTAGATAAATAGAACACAGAATAGAGAACAGTACAGCACAGTACAGGCCCTTCGACCCTTGATGTTGTGCTGACCTTTTATTCTACTCTAAGATCAAACTACCCTTCATTGTACTATCATCCACGTGCCTATCCAAGAGTTGCTTAAATGTCCCTAATGTATCTGACGCTACTACCACTGCTGGCAGTGCATTCCATGCACCCACCACTCTCTGCGTAAAGAACTTACCTCTGACATCACCCCTAAACCTTCCTCCAATCTCCTTAAAATTATGCCCTCTCATGATAGACATTTCTGCCCTGGGGAAAAATGTCTCTGACTATTCACTCCATCTATGCCTCTCATTATCTTGTACACCTCCATTAAGTCGCATCTCACCCTTCTTCACCCTCATGAGAAAAGCTTTAGCTTCCTCAACCTTTCTTCATAAGACAAGCCTTTTAGTTCAGGCAGCATCCTTGTAAATCTCCACTGCACCGTCTCTTACATATCCTTCCCATAATGAGGTGGCCAGAACTGAACACAATATTCCAAGTGTGGTCTAAATAGCTCTAAATAGCTGCAGCATACTCTAATGGCTCTTAAACCCAATCCCCCTGCAAATGAAACTTAACACACCAAATGCCTTCTTAACAACCCTTGGGTTACGTTTTTGAGGTATCTATGGACATGGACTCGAATATCGCTCTGTTCCTCTGCACTGCCAAGAATCTTGTCTTTAACCCTGTATTCAGATTTGACCTTCCAAAATGAATCACTTCACACTTTTCCAGGTTGAACTCTATCTGCCACTTATCAGCCCAGTTCTGCATCCTGTCAATGTCCCGTTGCAACCTACAACAGCCCTCCACACTATCCACCACTTCACTACTCTTCGTGTCATCAACAAACTTACTAACCCACACTTCCACTTCCTCATTCAAGTCATTTATCCAAATTACGAAGAGTAGACGTCCCAGAACAGATCCGTGTGGAACACTACTGGTCACCAAGCTCCAGGCAGAAGACTTTCCATCTATTATCACTCTTGTCTTCTATGGGCCAGCCAATTCCATATCTAGAAAACCAATTATCCCTGTATCCCATGCCTCCTTACTTTCTGAATGAGCCTACCATGGAGAACCTTATCAAATGCCTTGCTAAAATCTATGTACATCACATCCACTGCTCTACCTTCATCAATGTGTTTACTCACATTCCCAAAGAATTCAATAAGGTTTGTGAGGCATGACCTGCCCCTCACAAGCTACGCTGAATATTTCTAATTAAACTATGGTTTTCCAAGTAATCATAAATCCTGTCTCTCAGAATCCTCGCCAATAATTTGCCCACCACAGATACAAGACTGACTGGTCTGTAATTCCCTTATCCCTATTCTCTTTCTTGAACCAAAGAATAACATTTGCCACCATCCAATCATCTGGCATTATCCCAGTAGACAGTGAGGATGCAAAGATCACTGCCAAAAGCATAGCAATCTTTTCCCTTGCTTCCCATAGTAACCTTGGGTATATCCAGGCTGGCCCCAGGCACTTAACTATTGTTATTTTAAAAGATTTTCAGTGCAACCTTCTTCTTAGCATCAACCTGTTTGAGCATATCAGCCTGCATCACACTGTCTTCACAAATGACAAGTCCCTCTCAGTAGTGAATACTGAAGCAAAGTCTTCATTAAGGACCTCCCCTACCTCTTCCAATTTTAGGTACAAGTTCCCTCCATTATCTCTGATTGGCCCTACATCACTCTGGCCATTTTCTTGTCCCTTGCATAAGTGTAGAACCCCTTGGGGTTTTCCTTAATCCTACCCGGTAAAGCTTTCTCATGCCCCTTTCTAGCCCTCCCAAGTCCATTCTTCGGTTCCTTCCTGGCTACCTTGTAACCCTCTAGAACACTGTCTGATCCTTCCTTTCTTAGACTTAAGTAAGCAATAAATGTGTGATCTTTCACTGTGGGTAAAACATGTTACCTTTGTAATAAGTGTTTGTCAAACAGTGTCAATGATAATAGTCATCCCTTGGTAAGTATATTAGTTCAAAGATTTTAATTCTTTGCCTTTGTATCATAGCAAAACAATGCTTAAATAAATTCCTAGTGGACAGATGGAAAGATGTAATAGTGCTCATGAAAGTTTCAAAATTATTTTCACCATCAGCAATCAGTATATTTTATTCAGCATGGGATGTGGGCATTGCCAGCTGGGCTGGCATTTATTGCTCATCCCGACTTACCCTGGAGAAGGTCATGGTGAGCTGTCTTCATAAACTACTGCAGTCCATATGCAAGGGTAGGTCGACCCACAATGCAGTTAGGGAGGGAATTTCAGGATCTTCACATAAAGGCACTGAAGGAATGGCAATATAATTCCATGTCAGGCTGGTGAGTTACAAAACCTATATCTGCTAATTGATTGAATGTGCTGAATATCTTTGGAAAATTACAGAGTTTTTTTTTCTTAATACATCTGGACTTGTACAATCAAAGGTTATGGAGTTTAATTACTAGATGAATGTCAATTATCAAAAATTAACTCTTCAACACCGGACAGAAGTAATGACAAAAGTCCTCCATCACATCACAAAATCATAGAATGTTGAAGGCACAGTAAGAGGCCTGGTCATGTCAGTGGTGGCTGACTTCGAGAAACCACATAGTATCACTCCCCAATTATTTAAACATAGCCCTGCAAATATTTTCTCTTCACATAAGATACAATTCCCTTTGGAAAGCCATAGCTGAATCTACTTCTACCATACTCTCAGGCAGAACATTCCAGATTTGCTGAAACCTGCTGCACATAAAAGCGTTTTCTCATGTCCCTTTGTTTGTTTCGTCATTTGCTGAAATTGGTGCCCTCTTGTTCTGGACTTGGGCACTGTATAAAGCTTTGAATTAGTTCATGCTGGGGAGCACATTAAATATCATATGATGATAATATTATAAGGTTGAGGGTTGGAGAATATCTCTGGATCTCAAAGGAGATCAACCTACCATCTAGGTGTTCCCCACAATCTTCAGAACACTGTCTCTCATAACAAAGTTACCTGTCCTCAATTGCTATTGTATAATAAATTAAAACAATAGACCAGGTGGGCCCTGTGAAGCTCAACCTAAAAAGAGGATGGTGGCAGTAATCTGCAGTACAGTGACCAAGAACCTAGATAACTCATACAAGGTAATAGCAGTGGTAAAGGTTCATCACAAAACAATAGCCCAACCCTTACATGATTTTGAAAACCCATATCAATACTCTGTGTATTACTGCACCAAGAAAAACAGCACCACCTTCTCCACTTTATCTGTGTAAGTGAAGGTTCTCAGCTCTGGATTCATTCTGGTGAATATTTTCTGAATCCTCTTTCACTTTCACCCCCTTCTTAAAGTATGTCACCCAGACTGGACGTGAGAGTCAATTTGATGCTGAACCAATGTTTCCTGCAGGATCATCATAACGTCTTTGCTTTTGTACTCAATGCTCCTATTTACCAAGTCCAAGTTCTTGAATGTTTTATTAACCACTTGCCCACCTTCAATCATTTGAGCACGATCATCTCCATGGTTTTCTGCTCTTCTATCACGTTTAGAATTGTATCATTTTATATTGTCTCTCCTCTTTCTTCTTACCAAAATGAATTACTTTACTACTTCAACTGTCACTGCTCCATCTCTTCTACCTTTTTTGAGAGAGGCCACTTTGCCAAGTGTCAATTAGGCACTTGACAGGGCACTGCAGGCCTTCCCATGGCACCAAGGAACCCAGGGTTTAAAGGTCTGCCAACCAATCTGAGGGCAACAGCTCCAATGTAAGGCAGTGCCACTGGGAAGGTGGTGATTGCTGCCATTGTGATACCCATCTGAGATCCTGGAACTAGGAAAAATCCAAGCCCATCTGAATGGTTCACAGGTGCGGGCTCCGGAATTTGGCTTATGGGATAGGGGTTTCAATAGAAAGTATGAGGAAGTGTTTTTTAGGAGGTCACTGCCCTTTCCTGATGCTGGGTCCCTCAATAAGGCATTGGCTGACGTTAACTGAGGGTTCTCATCCTCATTTGGACATCCACAAACAGTTTGGCATGGTTCCTGTATGTCAAGCCCATACCCATTGTTGAGTATGCCAGTGCTGACAGGTTGAGGCCCTTATGTGGGAATGAATTTCCCTTTTAAGGATCACAATTGACAGCAGTGGGAAGGTGATGGATTCTCAATTAGTCAATGTCCTACCTGTAAGATACATGATCCCACCAAAACATTTCCTGTCTATCATTATTGTCATCCAGGCAACTCTGGATTTCTTTGTTTTACCTTATATCTTCATGAAAATGTTCCTTGACTAGAGAGATGTACAGCACGGAAGCAGACCCTTCAGTCCAACTCGTCTATGCTGACCAAATATCCCAAACCAATTTAGTCCCACCTGCCAGCACCCGGCCCATATCCTTTCAAATCCTTCCTATTCATATACACATCCAGATGCTTTTTAAATGTTGCAATTATACCTGCCTCCACTACTTCCTCTGGCAGCCCATTCCAAACATGTACCACCCTCTGCATGACAAAGTTGCCTCTTAGGTCTCTTTTATATCCTTCCCCTCTCACCCTAAACCTATGCCCTCTAGTTCTGGACTCCCCCAACCCTGGGAAAAGACTTTGTCTATTTATCCTATCCATGCCCCTCATGATTTTATGAATCTCTGTAAGGTCACCCCTCAGCCTCCGATGCTCCAGGACTACCTGAATCATGGCCCATTTTGAGTATTACATACAGTCCTGGCTCTTTGCTTTTGGAGGGATGTTATTAAGTTGGAAGGGTTGCAAAAGCGATTTACAAGGAGGTTACCAAGCCTGGAAGGTTTGAGTTATAAAAAGAAGCTGAAAGGCTGGGACCTTTTTCCCTGGATGGTAGGAGGCTGCGGGATGATGTTGTAGTGGTTTATAAAATCATGACGGGCATGGATAAGGTGAATACTCAAAGTCTTTTCCCCAGGGTAGGGGAGTCCAAAACCAGACAGCATTAAGTTGAGAGGGAAAAGATTTAAAAGAGACCTGAGGGGCACACAGCGGGTGATGCATGTATGGAATGAACGGTCAGAGGAAGTGGTAGAAGTGAGTCCAATCATAATGTTTAAAAGGCATTTGGACTGGTACATGAAGAGGAATCTTTTAGGGGAATATGGGCCAAACACAGGTAAATGGGACTAGTTCAGTTTAGGAAATTTTCTCAGCGTGGATGAGTTCAGTCAAAGGGTCTGATTCCATGCTGTATGACTCTATGATTCAATGACTCTTTGGTCTGTTGTTCCATTGCAGTTCTGCAGGCCAATGCCAGCTCACCTGGGTCACTTCTGTTCTCAGCCCAGTAAACGTGGCCTTATCTCAACTAATTATTAGTTAATTATGACTAGAGAAGAATTATTCCAATTCAGCCTTATCAAGCTGTTCAACTAAATTGCTGCCTGGATAGTGAAGATAAAAGATTAGACCTTTATTCCATTGTTTTTTGTGTGTAGAATTGTTTTTCAAATACTGTTTCTGATATTGTTTCTTCAATGTATAAGCTTTAATACACAATTATTAATAACTGATGACCATGGACCATTGGAACTACGAAACATTTATGGTTTATTTGTTGCCATTCTACTTCCCAATCTTTCAGTATTAGCAGCAAATTGCCTCACTGCATTTAGCTGGTAATCGACTGAATATGAAGCAAAAACACAACCACTATTTCAAATATGATGGAAAGTGATTTAATGCCTAATATCTAGAGATCTTGTTCAGGGAAATTGGACATGTATTTGTTAATAGAGTTTAAAATTAAGTAGTAATTAATGACACCAGGACACTAAACCTGCTAAGAAAGAGACTGCAATTCTTACCAATGTTAATTTTATTGAAAAATTAATGCTGAGCAAAAAGTGTGGGATTTTCACTTAGTTGAATTTAGTATTGCTTTGACCATTGTCACACATTCCCAAAATTCAATTAATGAATGTTAATGAAAAAATGACTAAAGGCTGATGTTTTACAACCTTGTTAACTTTATGGATGACAATTGCATATGGTTCTTCACTATTGCCAAATCAAATCAAAAAGTGAATATCTTTCTCCAGGGCAGATCTGGTATTATTGAACTTAATGAAGAAGCACATTTCCAAGTATCATCATAGGCCCAGGATGAGTTTATTGATCTATACTGCCAGCAGGATGAAAGCTCTGAGAAATCATGAGAGAAACAAATATAAAATAAAAATGCTGATTAAGTTATTTAACAATAGGTCATTGGAAATCCAAATACAATTGGTCAATAATGAGCAGCTTCTTCCGGGAAAGCCATTTACCTGAAATGATAATGAGGTTGACAAGGTGATCATACCTATTTAGGCTGTTAGAGCTTTTGCTTATTTACTTGATCAATTTCTAGAAATCTAGGTTAATATTTTAGCGGGAAATGGATGTGCATTTTCTTACTAGCCATCCCAAGGTACTGTTGTCCAAATGTTCAGTCACAATCCCAAACCAATCAAAGTGCAACATAAAAAGACAGCGTCCGTGTAAATTAAATATTTTTCTTAATGCTTCTGAACAGAGCTTTCTGGTAAAACACTTCTATAATGACCCAATGGCATTATTTCAGCCTGAGAGCACTACCTTTCATCATTCATTTTGTTGATTGAATTTAGTTTGATGCGTTCCTGTATATGAAAAAAAATCAATGTAACTTTTTTGTGAATCTAGTCCCCAATTGCATTTTAATTCAATAAATGATGAATTTTATATATCAGGCACATGTACAAAAGCATTCTGTATCAGTTGCTGCTGAAAATGCATTTTTCTTATCACAAAAAATACTGATTGAGTTCCAGTATATTATGATATTCCATTTTTTAAGTTTTAATGACATCTTACATTATAACCTTTTTTTTTAACCATGGCAATATAAAATATGCCATATACCCATAACCAGTACATTGTAAAACTAAGTAGCAGATTCAGTGATCAGTTTCTTACTTCTCCTGCTGAGTTTTCAGTACATTCAACTCCCTCTCCAAATCCCCACTGGCCCCATGTGGCTTAGATATTAATCACCAGATCATTACCATGGAGGTTTTGCTTTCTAAATTTACACCTAACTGTTTTAATTCTTTCAGAATAACCTCTTTTCTAATCCTATCAATCCCAATAGTATCAACATTGACAATGCCAACTGGATCCCTTCCTTAAATCTGGCACAGGGTTGGTAACACAGCACTCGGGATTCCCACACATGCCTGCAGAGCAAGGTAACTATCGCCCTAATTATAATCTACCATACCAGTGCTTGCATACCTATGCCTGCCCCCCATTTGAATGGCACTCTGTACCATGGTGTCATTGCCAGGTCACTCACCCTCCCTACAGTCCCACTGTGGTCAAAGCAGCTTGCAAGAACCTAGCAACTGTTGGTCAATTACAGGGGCCAAATATAACATCCTGTGTCCCAATACCTGTCTCACCTATAATCAAACCCTCCTATCCCTGACCACAGACTAAACTTATATTAATGTTCTGAGGATTGTGTCCATTTTCTTGAGCAAAACATCCAGGTAACTTTTGACAATGTGGCATAATGCCTATAGCTCAAACTCTAATTCCTCAACTTGGTTCAAAGTGTATTGAGCTGCAAACAGTAAGCTGCAGATGTGTACATTCTGATTCAACTTGATGTCCAGCCACATTTACATGCTGCAGTAGCAACACATCATTTGCCATCACTGTCTTAGAGTCTGACAACACAGAGACAGGGCCTTTGGCCCAAATCGGTCCATGCCAACCAAAATGTCCATCAACTCTAACCCCACTTCCCTGCGCTTGGCCCATATCGTTCTAAACCCTTCCTATCCATGTATTTGTCCAAATGCCCTTTAAATGTTGTTAATGTATCTGCCTCAACCACTTCTGCTGGGAGCTCATTCCATAAGCATACCACCCTGTGTAAAAAAGTTGCCCCTCAGGTTCCCTTTTATTCTTTCTCCAACCCTGGGAAAAAGATTGAGTGCATTAATCATATCCACGTTTCTCATTAATTCATGTAAAACTCTGTTATCTCACTTTTTAGATTAGAATCAGTCTAAACATTATGGCACAGACAGAGAACACGGTGGGGGGGGGGGGGGGGGGGGTGGTGGTGGTGGGGGGTGGAGGGGGCTAACACCTTCAACATATTGTCTGGCTAACATCAATTGTTACAGTTAACCTGAGAATGTAACTTTTAAAAAAAGTTTTGTGATTTACACATGAAAGAAGTGAAACTATGATGGTATTCGAACAGATAAAGACCCAACAAATAATCAAGGTATTTTTCAATGTATAATTTCAGTTACATTACACTGTAAACATTTGCTATAAATTCTGTGTTTTACAATTGTGTCCTCCACAACCACCTGATGAAGGAGCATCGCTCCGAAAACTAATGCTTCCAATTAAACCTGTTGGACTATGGCCTGGTGTTGTGTGATTTTTAACTTTGTTCACCCCAGTCCACCACCGGCATCTCCAAATTATGTTTCTCATGACTTTATACACTTCTATAAGATCTCCTCTCAGTCTTCTACGCTCTAAAGAAAAAAATCCTAGCTTGTCCAGGCTCTCCTTATAACTCAGACCCCGTTGAGTCCAAGCAACATGCTTGTAAATTTCTTTTGCACTCTTTCCAGTTTAACAACATCCTTCCTTTGGAAAGGTGACCAAAAATGAACACAATACTCTCAGTGCGGCCTCACCAACGTCCTGTACAACTGCAACATAACTTCCCAACTTTTATACGCAATGCCCTGACTAATGAAGGCCAGTGTGCCAAAAACCTTCTTCACTGCCCTGTCTACCTGAGACTCCGCTTTCAGAGAACCATGCATTTATTTATTAATTACCTGAGATCATTGCTTTTCACAATTTATTAAAATTAGTTTTCTTTTATAAAAACAACACCATTAACGAACTTATGCTTATCAAACTGGAATACTGTGAACAGTTTTGCCCCTTAGCCAAAGAAAAATGTACTGGCCTATTGGAGGCAGTCCTGAAAAAGCTCACTAGGCTGACCATAGATGAGGAGGGACTGTCCTCTGAGGAGCAGTTGAGTAGATTGGGCCTGTACTCATTGGTATATTGAAGAATGATTGAAACTTAGAGAATACCGAGAGGCCTAATAGAGTGGACATGGAGAAGACATTTCCACCAGTAGGAGAGACTAAGACCTGAAGGCACAGCCTCAGACTAAAGGGACAACCCTTCCGAACTGAGATGAGGAGGAATTTCTTCAACCACAGGTTGGTTAACCTGTGGAACTCATTAGCACAAATAGCTGTGGAGGTCAAATCTTTGAGCATATTTAAGACAGAGATAGATAGGTTCTTGATTGGTAAGGGGATCGAGGGTTATGGGGAGAAGGCAGAAAAAAGGGCTTGCAAAAGATATCAACTATGATCGAATGGTAAAGCAGACTCAATGGACTGAATGGCCTAATTCTGATCCTATATCTTATCGTCTTATGACAAGTGTCCTGATTGAAACATATAAGGTTCTTAGAGAACTTGACTTGGATAGATATGGTTGTTTCCCCTGTGCAGCAGTCTAGGACTGGAGGGCATCACCTCAGAATAAAGAGTCACACATTTAAGACAGAGGTGAGGAGGAATTTCTTCTCTTAGTGAGTAGCAAATCTTTAGAATTTGTTAACTCAGAGGGCTGTTGAGGCTGGGTCATTAGTTTATTCAAGGCTGAGATGGACAGATATTTAATCTACAAGGGAATCAAGGGTTAGGAACAAAGGCTGGAAAGTGAAGTTGAGCACTATTAGATTTGCCATGATTTCATTGATCGATGGAGCAGACTCAATGGGCTGAATAGCCTGCTGCTGCTCCTGAGTCTTATGGTCTTATGCTCTTAAGCTATTTTTCAGAAAAGAGAGAAGAAAAACACTAGAGACCTAAGCACAAAGTGAAGATTTTACTTTCAATTTAAAGACTAAAATATTCACCAATCAGCTGCTTTCCCTGCAATCGCTTCACGTTATGGTTAGCGATGTCACTCCACTGCTGGCCTCACTGCAGTTGGCCTGTCACTCTGGAGAGTTTATATCTTACAGCCAACACGAGTTAAAGCACCGCTGTCCGGCTTTGTATCATATGCACAGTTTGAACCAAATTGCATGTTTCACTCACTTTGGGGAGTCTCCAATTACATTGACCGTGCTTCTTACTACCTGCACGGTGCAAAAACAATCCCTGTTCTTTCAGGATCTGCTTAGAGTCACTTGTTAATTGTTTTTATTTTAATTTCACCTGTTTTTCGAATCAACCTGTTCAGGGATTTTAATGCACATCTCTTGAGCAGGTGGGACCTGTAATTAGGCCTCCCAGTCCAGAGCTATGGACACTACAACTGCACAACAAGAGATCCCTTAGAATCATTTCTTAGCTACACTAATCAGCACTTCATTGAGACAAAGGATGTCAAGTACTTGAATGCTGACTGCCATTATCATGCAACTGCCTCTTTAAATTAGACTATTTTAACTTAAAGGCAATTGTCTGAAAGAGTCTTTAACTCTAAAATTGAACTTGGAAAAGATACACCAATTGAATTTCCACTTTTAACCAGATTCTGCATTTCACTCATTGGGCCTTTGTCTCACTTAAAATCCCAACTCACGTAGATGGTGTTGTTCACTGACTCAGTTATGGAGCAGCTCATACAATACTGGCAGAGAGAAAGCTATGTTTAAAAGTCTGTGAGAGTCAGAACATAAAATTCTAAGGTCCAGAAGGCACAAAATGCAGTCAGACACTTTGTACCGAAGAATCAGATTGCTGAGACTGCGGATTCAAAATGAAGATGGAAGAGAACTTTTGACAAGAATTTCCAACACTAATCAAAGGTTTAGGTAATTGAAACGGAATTATCACATTACTGTGCAAGAAGATGCTAAACCTATCTTCTTGTACAATTCCAGGCAGGAAAGTTCCCTACCCCTTGATGGAAAATATCAAGTCTCAGTTGGACAGCATAATTGAAAGTGCAGTCATATCACCAATGACAGAACTGATACCATGGTGCTCAGGGCTAATAATTGTTCCCAAGAACAGAGATTGAATGTGAATCTCATTCAATTAGATTTAGAAGGAGTTAGAAGAGAAATCCATTCTTTTACATCTGTTGACAATAGTTTAGCAAAATTGGTAACAAGCAAGTTTTTCACAAAATTAGATGTGAACGGTGGGTTCTGGTAGCTGCCCTTAAATCATGACTCACAATTGCTGACTTCAAATTTGTTGACTACATTTATTACATCATTACATCTGGATCAAGGCAAGCTCACTACCCACTGATCCACCAGATATGGTAGCAGGGATTCTTTGGCCTGCCCTCTCAAATCCTGTGCCACCATACTACCGGTCCTCTCACCTCCTAATCTGGAGGAACCAAGGAATATAAGAGAGAAGACCACAAGATGTATCAGCAGGATGTGACCATTCAGCCCCTTGAATCTGTTCCACCATTCAAGTGTTCTGATGTGGTCTCAACCCCATTTCCTGTCTTCCTCCACTCAGCGTTTGAATTAGAAATCGAATAAAAATCTTTCCACTGAACTCTAGAATAAATTAAATGGCCCAGTCTCCACTGTTTTCTGAAGAGGGCAATTCCACAGACCTACCAAAGCAGTTTTCCTCATCTCCATTTGTGCAGAAAAATTCAGTTCACATCATAAAAATACGGTCAGTACTCCTATTTAACAGATAGAGAGGTTTTATATTGTAACTTTGATTTTACTGTCAAATAACTGAAAGAATATGGTACTTTCAAATAGCTTCATTGGGAATTTCGTTGAAGCCTCTGCCTGTGATAAGACATAGCTATATAATCTAGGCTGAAGCCCAGATCAAAAGGCAGAACAGCCACAAATATGCAATAGCATGTGCGTAAATGAGATTGCTTGTGTTTAGCTACTATCTGTTCACACCACAGCTGAAAGAATGAACTTTGGTATTTAAACTGTTGCAATGGTTCATTAGTTGCTTGACAAGTGTTACAGAATAATTACTGTAAGTGCATCATGATTAGTGAGTATTTCCTGTTCTGAAAATTACTTTCTTCAGAATCTCACATTTCAAGAAAGAGAATTCCTATGATTTTCCTTCACTTCAACTTCAATTAAAAATAATCTGACATTCTTGCCTTTCTGTGGAGAATGGATTTTTCACCTATAAATGAAGACAAGCACATACATTGATTTGAAGGTCTCTTCTCATTTAGGATGATCTGGGTCACCATATGCTTGGATTTCCAAAAGACATCCAATATGGTGCCATATAAAATCTTACTGCAAAAGACAAGAACAGATGGTGTTAGAGGAGATTAACATGGACAGTGAATTGGCTATCTCACAGGAAACAGAGTCGCTAAAGCTGGTAAATGTAACAAGTGGGGTACCAAAATGATCAGTGCAGGGATCTCTATTATTTATGGTTGAAACTAATAACTTGGAAAATAGACTGATGGCATTGTCATCAAATTTATTTCTGATCAAAGATAGCATCAAAAACAACTTCTGGGATGATACAAAATTTTTGTAAAAGGATATACATCGAGAGGGGCAAAAATATGGTTGAAGAAGCGTAAAATGAGAAGCATGTGAATTTGTCAACTTTGGCCAGAAGAATAGAAAATGATTTGAATGGAAAGAGAGATAGACTGCAAAATTCTACACAACATTGGATCCGGGAGCCCTTGTAAATGAACTACAAAACATTAGCATGCAGCCAGAGCAATTAATTTGGAAGGCTAATGGAATGCTGATCTTGATTGCAAAATGGCTGTAAGGAAGTGTTGCTAAAACTGTACATGGAATTAGATGAGACCACATCTAGAGAAGCGTGCACAGCTTTGATCTCTTTGCATTTGAAACAATTCACAGAAGATCAACTAGGTTGATGCCTGGAATGAAGAAATTGTGGTATGAGGAAAGGTTGAGCAGGTTGGGCCTATACTCATTTGAAATTAGAAGAATAAATGATGTTATTGAAATATGAGATTCTGATGTGACTTGACAGGGTCAATGTTGAGAGAATTCAATACGCTCAAGGCTAAAATGGATAGATCTAAACACGAGTAAATAGTATGGGAGTACATAACCATTTGGAGTATTGTGTGCAGCTTTGGGCCCCATATCACAGGAAAGATGTACTGGCCCTGGAGCGTGTTCAGTGGAGTTTCGCGAGAATGGTCCCAGGAATGAAAAGCTTAACATGTGAGGAACGTTTGAGGACTCTGGGTTTGCACTCGATAAGAGTTTTGATGGATGAGGAGGGATCTAATTGAAACATACAGAATATGAATGGCTTGGACAGAGTGGATGTTGGGAAGATGTTTCCATGGGTAGAAGAGACTAGGATCCGAGGCAAAGCCTTAGAGTAAAAGGAAGACCTTTTAGAATAAAGATAAGGAGAAACTTCTTCAGCCAGGGAGTGGTTATCTATGGAAATCATTGCCACAGAAGGCTGTGGAGGCCAGGTCATTGAGTATATTTAAGACTGAAATAGATAAGTTCTTGATTATCAAGGGAATGGGTTTCAGAGAGAAAGCGGGAGAATGGTTTTGAGAAACTTTTCAATCATGATTGGCAGACCAGACTTGATGGGCTGAATGGCCTAATTTCTACTCCTATGTCTTATGGTCTTATGGGAGGCAAGCAGGATGTGGAATTAAGGCTACAATCAAACTCACACCAGCTATTGAATGGTGTAGAAACGATGGTGTTGAATGATCCAGTTCTTTTCTCTTACAGCCTTATGATCTTCCCTGTAAACTACATGAAATTTAGTTAATATAAAAACAATTAAACACTTTTACTAAATCAGTGAGTGTTCTTTCCTGCTACTGAATGCACATTCAGTTGTGTGAGTTTAAGAGAGTTCATTAGTTGAAGCGGTGAAGTTGAAAATGACACTGCTGGAGTCAAACCAGCACTGAATGCAGGCTGACATCATAAACTACCTACTTCTGTCACATGATCCCAATGTCTGTGCCTTCCCTAAAAATGTCATCCCAGAGACCTGCACCAGAAAAAAGGATAAACAATGCAGACGTAATTTATATTCTGAAGCAAATCCTACAGTCCTGAAAATATGAGAACTAAATACAGGAAAATTTTGTGCGCCCTACAAATAGCAGTTGATTCTCGGAAATGGGTCATACAGGTTGAATATAGTGCCCGCTGATCAAATAAAAAGAATGCAACAAAAATGGTGTAAGTACAAGGGTTTGACTGTAATACAAATATCCTTTGACAGAATGAAGGCACCTCCAGCTGCTCCCTTGATCTTTAAAAACAGAGAGTGTCTGCTTTGTATAAAAACTCCTTGCACCACATAATTTACAGCACAGTGAACAACACAATGTCATTATCCCTTTATTTATATTTTTGTGAAAGTATGGGGCCTTCCTGTTGCATAAGGTAATTGTTCTGAAAGGGTTAATAATGCATTAAGCTCTATCTAATCCAATGTTATCATGCAAACCTTGGTGCCAAAAAGTGGAGTGCAGCATGAGATCCTGATGGAGACACACATGTTACCAGTGTTTCTTGATAGTCTTCATTATTATGTCGAAATAACCAATGTAACCTGTACCTACTACTACCATTCATTAAATTCCATGTTATTAAGAGAAGAGGCAATAGCATTGTGGCAATGTCAGTGGACACTAGATTCAGAACCACAGTCTAACAGTGATAATGATGTTGTTTCAAATCTCACCATAGCAGGTGGTGAATTTTGAACTCAACTTAAAAAAAAAAATCTGGAGTTAATCTAAGGATAGCCATGTAACCACTTCCAAATGTTGCTAAAAACTCAGCAGATATAATACTCCCTTTCAGGGAAGTCTTTCTGTCATCCCTAACTGGTTTAGCCTACACATGACTGCAGACCCACAGTAACGTGGTTGGTTCTGGCCTCTGGACAATTAGGGATGAGTAATAAATGCTGGCCCACATCCCATGGATGTATTTTATCAGAAAAACAAATGCCCCTCCTTGTTAAAGCTCAGAAATGATTCATTTGGGAGTGCATGAGCCCCTGCTACTAATTGAAGAAAAGGTCAATTTGTTCTATTGAGGAGAAAAAAATGACAGGAAGAAGAATAAAAAAAGGGCTATGATTTCAGGCTTTCTAGAACAATTCTTCACAATTTCACAAGGCATTCTGACTGCTGCTGTGGTTGAGGGGCCTAGTTCCTTTCCTGGGCCTAAAGCCTGGGGCTTAGAAGCCAGTCAAGAGAAAGGGGGATAAAGGTCTGAATTTTTCTGCATGAGAGGGAATACTCTGAAAACCATTTGAAGAAGAGAGGAGGAACACCAGAATAGAAAAGGAAACATCAAGTACTTTTTCAATAAAACTAGAGATAGGAGCTTTATCGTAATAAAGACTCTGTCTATACTTTGGGGTATGGGAAGGAAGAAGGCCTGCATACCAAATTGAGTTGCTCTATCTATCAGGGGAGGTCCAAAGGAGAAGAACACCCAACTGCAGCACCATCCTTGTTTTTTGCCACATCTGAGAAGTTTGTATCTGACCTGTGGACTCTCTCTCTTGCCGGCCCCCTCAATTACTGTACACCTCTCTCTTCTTTTCTGTTCATGAAGGGAGTCCAATTGTTTCCACATTTTTGTAGTTGCTCTCCCTCAACTACAACACCTCACACATTCTTTATAAATAACATTTAGTAAGGTGGATTTAGCTCACCAAAAGAAAATGGTTTCACCATCTATGCCAGTGGTGGGGTCTACAAAGACCAATGAGGAGGCTTCTGGTGATCATGTGGCCCCATACTACACCACCCGCACACCCCTCTGGATATGAGCATTTCAGGCAGGCATAAAGAGGCTAATTAAGAGCCCCTCTTCTCTCCACGTGCTCAATACGTGTTCTGTCCACGTGTTTTATCTAAATGCTTTGTGATATCATGTGGTGCCATGCAACTGGCTACACCATATCCACTGCAGTAGTGGTGGCCTGCTTTAGCCTGGAATTTTTTATTCTCTAAAATATTAGGTTTTAATCTGCTGAATATATTCAGCTCCTTGGTTTGTATAACTATATCCAAATGATGACACAGAAAACATAAGCACTTGGCTTTCCCACAAATGCCTTTTGCTGGTAGATGTTCAGTGGGGCAACATTTCTGCCTGCTGCGATGTTTGCTGCTGGAGGTCAGGATTTTCCAGCCCTAGACATTATTTATTAACTTTGTTGAGCTGCCTAGCCTTTGTTGATGAGTCTGCCTGAAGGGAGGTCGAGGTCTGTGGCAGATCCCAGAGGCCACAACAAGGCCAGCAGTCCGAGTCCAGCCTAATGAAAGCAACAAAGGAAATCAAATTTTCAATACAGGCACCATGTGATCAATTGTACTGGCTTTTCGGCCTGTTAAGTTTTAAATAACACTTTCTGCTGCCATGGCAACGCTAATGCCTGGATCAAATGGTTGTCCCTTGTGTTTGACATTGCAATGATAAGAAAGACAGAAAAATACATCAGAAACTGTGCTTTTCAGAACCTCGACTTCATAATAGAAGAAAGGTGTCCATGTGGCCAATTCAAGAGAGAATGGAATTTTATTCTTAATAAAATTAAAAATCATCAGAACACAATCCACAGGTAAATATCATGTCTGTAAGCTGTGGTCAATTCATATAGTTGAAAATTGGCAGCAATTGATAGCAATAGGGTTCAATTCCATCCTTCGGTGACTGTCTGTGTGGAGTTTGCACATTCTCCCTGTGTCTGTATGGGTTTCCTCCAGGTTCTCTGGTTTCCTTCCATAGTCCAAAGATGTGCAGATGAGGTGAATTGGCCATGCTAAATTGCCCATAGTGTTAAGGAGTGTGTAGATTAGATGCATTAGTTCGAGGTAAATGCAGAGTAAAAGGGTAGGGGAATGGGTCTGGGTAGGTTACTCTTCAGAAGGTCTGTGTGGACCTGTTGTGGCAAATTGCCTGTTTCCACACTGTAGGGATTCTATGAAGATAAAATCCTTGATGACATCACATGCCACCTGATGTTTGCTAACTGAAAGCATTTCCTTTCGCTGTAGACAGGTCAGCTCTTTCAAGATGCACAGATGGATGGACACAGCTAACAGAGCCGAAAGGTTTGTGGAAATCAGAAGTAAAAAACCTTTGTTTTCAGTTGCTACAGTGAATAAAGAGTGAATATTGAAGTGTCACCCACACAAAAAAGAATCCTTTGTGAGAAACATACAATATATGACTAAGAGTCATAAGAGTGCTCCATTGAAGTGTGTTGTAATACTAAATGGGCTCAGGTAATTTAATATGCAATTTGTTTCTGATCATGAAAAATAAGGTATTTCTCAGTTTGGAACAGATGTTCTTATGTCAGTGATGGTGTGTTCCAACATCACTGGAACTGTAATGATCTCGCAATGCCCATACATGATCAGGAGACCGGTGTTTACGCTGCTACATTCTGATATTTCAGGCATTCACAATAGTCTTCTCTTTTATGTAAAGGGAATCATTGTTAAATACCAAGAAACTTTATCAGTTTAAAGATAAAATTTCCATTTGTAGAAATGATTCTATGGAAATTGCAAATTCCAAAATTCATAACCTCTCTGCTTTTAATATACACCACAACATTGCAGATCTTCTTTCTCATCCCAGTTCTTTGTTTGTAGACAGAATGTGTGATAAGTCCATTGCAAATAGAAAATCAATGAAAACCAAATATTGTGATGCAATCTCTCCTTTGTTTCATATTCCATATTTATCAGTCTTGGGATTCTGTGGCACATAACTCATCTTCTGACAAAGCCAGAATAAGGAAGGAAAGGCACTAACCTGGATGAATACAACTGCAATAATACTCAGGCACAATGCCATCCAAAACAAACAAGACCATCTTAATTGGTGCCCTTCTGCAATCTTCAACCATGATGTGACAGTGACAGTCCTTGACGTGTACATCATTTGACCAAGTATGGCATCAAGGAGACCTACCATAACTGGCTATCTGCACAGCCCTCTTTTCAGACCATCACAAATGAAAGCTCCTTCATTACAGTGTTGATGATTCTACATTCAAATATATGGAGTACAGTTAATAATTCCTTAAGCTACCTAAGCTACAGTTCAACGTGTAATCTCCCTCAAAGCAAAGGTATATCTCAGAGCTGCCAATACCGCTGTGATATAAGATTTGGGATGTAATAGAATCTCCTGACTGACTGATTTCATGACTAGAGTAATTGATAAAGACAATGGAACCTGTGCACATGATACATAACTTGGAAAGGAGTTGGAAACAGAGCTGAAGATGAAACAAATGATGTTGATGTCCCTCCTGTTGCTGAGACTATCTTTTTCACAGAACATGGGCACAACTGGCAAGGTCAGCATTTGTTGTTCATCCCCAATTGCCATTGAACTTAGTAGTTACGTCGGCCATTTCAAAGGGAAGTTGAGGGTCAACTATATTATTGTGGATCTGGAGTCATATGTAAGCAAACCAGGTAAGGACGGCAGATTTCACTATTTCAAGGACATTTATGAATCTATTTATTTTAATAATAATCATAAGTTTTTTGGATTAGTGCCAGTGTTTGGAGATGAAGGGTGCATACAGCTGCTACCCAGGGAGATTGCCATGAGAGGTTGCTGAAATCTGAGTAACATGGACATTCCCCACACCCAAGTTGTGAGCTGAAATTGTCAGGCACCTGCTCTGATTTCCATGTTGAGAATGATTAGATTAGATACCTTACAGTGTAGAAACAGGCCCTTCAGCCCAACCAGTCTACACTGACCCTCCAAAGAGTAACCCACCCAGAACCATTTCCCTCCTAACACTAACATTAGTGGGCAATTTAGCATGGCCAGTTCATCTGACCTGCACATCTTTGGATTGGTGGGCGGCACGGTGGCACAGTGGTTAGCACTGCTGCCTCACAGCGCCAGAGACCCGGGTTCAATTCCCGCCTCAGGCGACTGACTGTGTGGAGTTTGCACGTTCTCCCCGTGTCTGCGTGGGTTTCCTCCGGGTGCTCCGGTTTCCTCCCACAGTCCAAAGATGTGCAGGGTCAGGTGAATTGGCCATACTAAATTGCCTGTAGTGTTAGGTAAGGGGTAAATGTAGGGGTATGGGTGGGTTTCGCTTTGGCGGGTCGGTGTGGACTTGTTGGGCCGAAGGGCCTGTTTCCACACTGTAATGTAATGTAATCTAATCTAATCGAAACCGGAGTACCCGGTTCACTGTCTGTCCACACAGACAGTCGCCCGAGGCTGGCATCAAACCTGGGACCCTGGTGCTGTGAGGCAGCAGTGCTAACCACTGAGCCTGATATCTAGTTTATGCTCAATATCTAGTTTATTTGGCACACTTGGTAAGATAAGAAGCTGCACATTAATGAAGTGGAATGAGCAGTGAAAAACTTATCCCCTTTAATAGACAACTCACCACTGCCTGGTGGGAAATTCACATCGACGCCCATAAACGAATAAATGGTTTTGAGATAGGCCTTACTGGATTTATCATATGGTCCTCCTGTAAACGTCACCATAGCCCATGTGCTCCAGGATCATATAAGGTTAACCCCAACCCCACGTCGAACCCCGTCCCCGTCCCAATTCCCACTCCCACGCCTAACCCCGCCCCCACTCCCAGCTCCAGCCCCACACCTGGTCCTGGCTCCCAGCCCTGCCATGTTTTCACCATCACTCCAGAACTACCCTCTCTGAGGATGAAAGATCAGTCCTCAGTAGAGGCCTCACCTTCATTCCCCTACGCTCTCGGATTAACGAGTTCAACACGCGGCGAGACATCGAACAATTCTTCCACCGCCTTCACCTCCGCGCCGACTTCTTCAACCAGGATTCTCGCCCACCCTCTGACGACCCCTTCAGACCTCCAACACACCCCATCCACCTGGACACCCCGTGCTGGCCTCTTACCTGCCCTCGATCTCTTCTGCGACATTAACCGCCTCAACCTCTCCACCACTTTCACCCACTCTAACCTCTCACCCTCGGAACGTGCAGCCCTCCACTCCCTCCGTTCCAATCCCAACCTCACTATCAAACCGGCAGACAAGGGAGACACGGTAGTAGTTTGGCTCACCAACCTTTACACCGCTGAGGCTAAACGCCAGCTCGCGGACACATCCTCCTACTGCTCCCTTGACCATGAACCCACCTTCCACCACCAAACCATCATCTCCCAGACCATCCATAACCTCATCACCTCAGGGGATCTCTCATCCACCGCTTCCAACCTCATAGTCCCACAACCCCGCACCGCCCGTTTCTACCTCCTGCCCAAAATCCACAAACCTGACTGCCCCGGCCGACCCATTGTCTCAGCCTGCTCCTGCCCCACCGAACTCATCTCTGCATACCTCGACATGGTCCTGTCCCCCTTAGTCCAAGAACTCCCTACCTACGTTCGGGACACCACCACGCCCTCCACCTCCTCCATGATTTTTGCTTCCCTGGTCCCCAACGCCTTATCTTCACCATGAACATCCAGGCCCTGTACACCTCCATCCCCCATCACGAAGGACTCAAAGCCCTCCGCTTCTTCCTTTCCTACCATACCAACTAGTACCCTTCCACTGACACCTTCCTTCGACTGACACTCTGAACAACTTCTCTTTCCAATCCTCCCACTTCCTCCAAACCAAAGGAGTAGCCATGGGCACAAGCATGGGCCCCAGCTATTCCTGCCTCTTTGTAGGATATATGGAACAGTCCATCTTCCACAGCTAAACTGGCACCAGCCCCCACCTTTTCCTCCGCTACATCGATGACTGTATCGGCGCTGCCTCATGCTCCCACGAGGAGGTTGAACAGTTCATCCACTTTACCAACACCTTCCATCCCCGACCTCAAATTTACCTGGACCCTCTCAGACTCCTCCCTCCCCTTCCTAGACCTCTCCATTTCTATCTCGGGCGACCGAATCAACACGGACATTTACTATAAACCGACCGACTCCCACAGCTACCTAGACTACACCTCCTCCCACCCCGCCCCTTGTAAAAACGCCATCCCATATTCCTAATTCCTTCGTCTCCGCCGCATCTGCTCCCAGGTGGACCAGTTCCAATACCGAACAACCCAGATGGACTCCTTCTTCAAAGACCGCAATTTCCCCCCAGACGTGATCGACGATGATCTCCACTGCATCTCCTCCACTTCCCGCTCCTCCACCCTTGAGCCCCGCCCCTCCAATCACCACCAGGACAGAACCCCACTGGTCCTCACCTACCACCCCATCAATCTCCATATACATCATATCAGCCATCATCATTTCCGCCACCTCCAAACGGACCCCACCACCAGGGATATATTTCCCTCCCCTCCCCTATCAGTGTTCTGAAAAGACCACTCCCTCTGTGACTCCCTTGTCAGTCCACATCCCCCACCAACCCAACCTCCACTCCCGGCAACTTCCCCTGCAACTGCAAGAAATGCAAAACTTGCACCCACACCGCCCCCCTTACTTCCCTCCAAGGCGAAAGTGAGGTCTGCAGATGCTGGAGATCAAAGTTGAAACTTTATTGCTGGAACAGCACAGCAGGTCAGGCAGCATCCAGGGAACAGGAGATTCGACGTTTCGGGCACAGGCCCTTCTTCAGGAATGAGCAGAGAGTGTTCAGCAGGAGAAGATAAAAGGTAGGGAGGAGGGACTTGGAGGAGGGGCGTTGGAAATGTGATAGGTGGAAAGAGGTCAAGGTGAGGGTGATAGGTCGGAGTAGGATGGAGGCGGAGAGGTCAAGAAGAAGACTGCAGGTCAGGAAGGCGGTGCCGGGCTGGAGGGATCCGGCTGAGACAAGGTGGGGGGAGGGGGGATGAAGAAACTGGTGAAGTCCAAGTTCATCCCCTGCGGTTGGAGGGTTCCCAGTCGGAAGATAAGACGCTCCTCCTCCGACCGTCGGGTTGTTGTGGTTTGGCGGTGGATGAGTCCAATGACCTGCATATCCTCGGTGGAGTGGGAGGGGGAGTTGAAATGCTGTGCTACAGGTTGGTTGGGTTGGTTCGTCCGGGTGGCCCAGAGGTGCTCTCTGAATCGCTCCGCAAGTAGGCGGCCTGTTTCCCCAACTCCCCCTCCCACCCCACCAAGGACATGCAGGTCCTTGGACTCCTCCATTGCCAGACCATAGCAACACGACGGCTGGAGGAAGAGCACCTCATCTTCCGCCTAGGAACCCTCCAACCACAAGGGATGAACTCACATTTCTCCAGTTTCCTCATTTCCCCTCCCCCCACCTTGTCTCAGTCCCAACCCTTGAACTCAGCACCACCTTCCTAACCTACAATCTTCTTCCTGACCTCTCCACCCCCACGCCCACTCCAGCCTATCACCCTCACCTTAACCTCCTTCCATCTATCGCATTTCCAACGCCCCTCCCCCAAGTCCCTCCTCCCTACCTTTTATCTTAGCCTGCTTGCCACACTCTCCTCATTCCTGAAGAAGGACCCATGCACGAAACGTCGATTCTCCTGCTCCTTGGATGCTGCCTGACCTGCTGCGCTTTTCCAGCAACACATTTTCAACATATAAGGTTCTGCCCAGAGTTATTATTATTGAGATTGGTTTTATGATCCAGATTTATTAATTGAATTTAAATTGCAACATTGGATATCATAGAACTTGAACCCAGACACCCAGAGCATTAATCTTGGCTCCAGACAGCTAGTTTAGTGACATTACGAAAATGCTGTTGCATGACAACACACTACTTATCCAGCCCATTCCAAAGATTTCTTGGGTTCCAGTAATGCAGTCAGAGCTTAGCTACCCCCACAGTCAGGGCAATACTCAGCTGGAAACAAAGGCGTTCCAAAAGAGATAGGGAAAGGAGTAGGCCATTTGGTCCCTCAAGCCTGCTCCACCATTCAATAGATTCATGACTGATCCAACACTTTCCTGTCCTTTACCCATAAACCTTCATTCCCTTGCTAATCAAGAATCTTTCTATCTCAGTCTTAAATATATGCAATGACTCTGCCTTCATAGTCCATGGGCTAAGGAGTTCCAAAGACTCACAACCCTCTGAGGGATGAAATTCCTCCTCATCTCAATTTTAAATTGGTGCCCCTTTATCTGAGACTATGCTCTCATATCCGAGACTCTCCCATGAAGGGAAACGACCTCCTAGTATTTACCATGTCAAGTCCCTTAAGAAACCTGTATGTTTCGATGCCTTCACCTCTCATTCTTCTAAACTCCAGTGAGAAGAGTCCCAACTTGTTTAACCTTTGCTCATTAGACAATCCCCCATACCAAAGTTAATCCTAGTGAACCTTCTTTGAATTACTTCCAATGAAATGACACCTTTCCTTAAAAAAGTGCTCATAGTACTCCAGATGTGATCTCACTAGCACCTTGTACAGTTGCAGTAAGACCTCCCTGCTCTTACACTCCAACCTTCTGGAAATAATAGCCAATGTTCCATTAGCCTCCCTGATTATCTGCAACTGTTAGCTAGCTTTCTCTGCTTTTTATGCAAGTATCCTCCAAGTTCTTATGCATTGCAACTTTCTGCAGTTTTTCTCTGGTGAAATAATACTGATTTTTTGCTCTCCTTTCCAAAATGAATAATTTTACATTTTCCTCATTATATTCCATTTGTTAACTTTTTGCCCATTTACTTTACCTATCAATATGACTCTGAAAATTGTTTGTGTCCCTCTCACAACTTGCTGTTCCACCTACTTTATTTGCAAATTTGGTTAAAGTACATTCACTTCCTTCCTCCAAGTCATCGATATATATTGTAAACAGTTCCAGACCCAGCACTGGAACATCATTGGTCCAGCATTGTTCACCTGAAAAAGAACACCTAATCCCCACTCATCATTTCCTGCTTATCAGCCAATTCCCTACCCATGCCAACATACCAGCACCAACACCATGGGCACTTATCTTATGACCACTTTTGTGAGATACTTTGTCGAACGCTTTCTGGAAGTCCAAATACAACACAGGTCCTGGTTCCCCTCTATCCATTCTGGTTAAGATTTCCTTGAAAACCTCAAATAAATTAGTCGGACATGATTTCTCTTTCGATGAAACCATGCTGACTCTGTTTGATGAGATTATGATTTTCCAAATGCACTGCTATTACTTCCTTAATAATTGATAACACTTTTCCACCAACAGATGTTATGCTAATTGCCCTATTGTTAACACTTTTGCTTCACTCCTTTCTTGAATAGGGCTGTCACATTAGCAGTTTTCCAATCCTCGGATACTTCTCCAGAATTGAAGGTGTTTTGGATAATTCAACTGATACATCCACTATATCTCTAGTTACCCATTTTAGGATTCCTGGACTGTATTTATAGAGCTCAAGAGCTAACTCAATATGCAGGGTTTTGAACAGATGATTGTTTGCCAGTTCCTCAATGGCTTCAGTCTTTTAGAGCTTCACCAAGAAGAATCATTTGAAGTATAATCCATAAAGACAATTTGGAAAGGGAAATGTCATGGTAACAAATACAATTTTTTTTACAGAGTGAAATCTAATGGCATTAGTCTTGCATATCTACTGTTCCAATTGTATTTAATGGAGGGAGCCTCAGTAATATCCACAGTTTGATTAGAAGAAAGATTCTCATATAATGAATGAGACTAGGAGAAAGTGAGGACTGCAGATGCTGGAGAGTCAGAGTCACAACGTGTGGTGCTAGAAAAGCACAGTAGGTCAGGAAGCATCTGAGGGGTAGGAGAGTCGATGTTTCAGGCATAAGCCCATCATCAGGAATGTGGGGGTGTGGGGGAAGGGGACTGAGAGATAAATAAGAGGGTGTGGGTGGGGGGAAAGGTAGCTGGGAAAGCAATACTTAGATGCAGGTGGGGATTGATTGTGGTAGGTTGGAGATGAAGGTGGAATGGATAGGTGTCTACTTCAACTCACCCTCCACTCCACCAAGGACATGCAAGTCCTGGGTTTCCTCCATTGCCAAATCCAAGCCACCCAAAGACTGAAGGAAGATATATACTGCAAACAGTTCCGGGCCCAGCACCAATCCCTGTGGAACTTCGCTGGTCACGCTGTCCGCCTTGGGACCCTTCAACCACATGACATCAACGTCAACTTCACCAGTTTCCTTATCTCCCCTTCCCCCACCTCACCCCAGATCCAACCTTCCAACTCAGCGCTGCCCTACCTATCTGCTCCACCTTCCCCTCCGACCCATCAATATCACCCCCACCTGCATCTACTATCACCTTCCCAGCTACCTTCCCCCACCCTCCACCCTCCTATTTATCTCTCATCCCTCTTCCAACACCCCACAACATTCCTGATGAAGGGCTTATGCCTGAACCATCGACTCTTCTGCTCCTCGGATGCTGCCTGACACACTTACTTTTCCAGTGCCACACTTTTCAACAGAGAAAATGACCCATGCAACTGCCAAGGATATTTGTGTAGTTACCTCCTTTGGTTCATCTGGTTTCTCAGCAACATCCTCCAGATGTTCAGCAAATAGCATTTGCTCCAGCTTTTCTACACAGATACCTCTCTGAATTGCAAGGTTATAGAGAACACAGAAGTCAACTGGTTCTAGGATACCAGTGGTTAAGTTCCCCATTCCATTTTAACTATGTCTCAACATCCCCCCATTCCATTACCAGCAACTACCACCCCCCCCACCAAACCCAAATCCCACAAGTCAATTTCTGCTGTGCCCCGGGGACTCATTCCCCTTTGGTTGCTGACCCTCTCATTCATTTTAAAAAAAAACCTTCCTTACCCCAAACTGCCTCATGTCACAGCCCGGCGATGAAAAACGATGAACAAACACAAGCTCTGGAAATATTTGATTAAAGTAGTTCATAGCTGCCAAGAAATCCAAGCAATTCTGTAAGAGCTGTGACCTCCAGTCACCTCATTCTATTCCTTCCTTGCAATATTTATTGAAGTCATGTGAATCTTTAACCAGAGTGAACATTTTTCAACTCTCATCTATATTGCCCTCTTCAAAGTGCACAGACGAGTTGAAATGAAATGATGTCTTAGTCTTTTATTTAATTTACATTGTGAGCTTGAAAAAGTGTGAAGGCAATATGGACAGCATTCTGAAGTGAATGTTATACCTGTTTGAGGAAGTTAAGCTGTCAAGCTTTATGATTTATACAAAACTGGTATATACAGGTATTGCAAGGTTATGTCAAATATATAGGATACTAAGTAAAGGTTTTATTAGTCTTCAAAACTGCAAAGTTGGAAACAGCCATAGCTCAGTATACTCAAACAGTGCAAATTAGATTAATTTATGTATGCACCTGATTTGCCATCACACCTTTAGCCCTGGAATAGTGGTTTTCTTTTCCTGTAAATTGAGATCAATGACATTTACACTGAGTCTTTAAAGCAATGAAAGCTGTGCTTTCTGGAACCACTTGTCATAAATACACATAAAGATAGCCAGCATTTGTGAGACTAAGCCTGATCTCTAAGCACATCAAGAGTAACTTAGAGAAAATAAGCTGAGCAAGAGCTGATCTAGACAATCATATGTTAGTGTGATGTTGGAAACCTAGAGAGGCCTCAGTCAGTGAGCAGCTCACATAAAGTAATATACTTGGCCTGCTGTCTTGCAGAGCTCTACCCATACATACAGCTAACATTGCCCTGAACATCTTAACAGGTTCTGATCACAAGGCTAATCCCACCGTGCACACACCACTGCTAACCTGTACAACAAATTTCTGAGATAAATCATGCAGATCATTTGTATTCTAATTTACTGCAAGCACAGTATTCAAGAAAATAATGGAGGCTGCGCCGTTCAAGAAATTACTCTACCCCACAAGATCACAGTGCGTAGCTCTGCATCAATGGATACACTGCAAGGGTGTTTCACCATAGCATTATAAGATGAAATGTGACACCAAGGCAAGGAAGGAGATATTAGGGCAGATGCTAAAATATCAGACTGACGTGGTCAAAGAGCTTGGTTTTAAGAAATGTCAAAAGAGGAAAGTGCAAGAAAGAGTCAAGAGCTGAGGGAGAAAACTTCACAGTTTAGGATCTGGACAGCTGAAGGTGTAGCCACGACAGAATTCCTACAGTGTCTAAAGAGGCCATTCAGTCCATCAAGTCTGCATGACCTTCCGAAGAGCATCCCACCCTATTCCTGTAACTTCGCATTTACCATGTTAATCCATCTAACTGCACATCCCTAGACGCTACAAGGCAAGTTAACACGGCCAGTCCAACTAACCTACACATCTTTGGATTGTAGGAGGAGAGCACCCAGTGGAAACCTGCGCAGACTTGGAGAGAACATACAAACTCCACACACTTGCCCAAGGGTGGAATCAAACCTGGGTTCCTGGTGCTGTGAGGCTAACCACCGAGTCACTGAGTCACCCTTTTTTCTGTTTCAGTGGTGGGAATCAGGGATTCTAAAAAGGTCAGAATTAGATAAGCACAGGTACCTCAGAGGGTGATGGACTGATAGGGATTATAGAGATAAATAGCTTCTAGGCTGTGGAGGGATTTGAAAACAAGGAAGTGGGTTTTCGAATCCAGAAGTTCCTTGGAAGCCCATGTAGGTTAGCAAGCACAAAGGTGAAGTGGGAAGCAACTCAATGTGAGTTAAAACAGTGACAGCAAAGCTTTGGATGGCCTCAAGTTTACAGAGGATAGATCTTTGGAGACCAGCCAGAAGTGCATTTTAATAGTTACATCAATAGATAATAAAGACACGAATAAGGATTTAAGCAGCACATGAGCTGAGACAGGGATGAAAATGAGTAATGCTGAGGAGGTAGAAATGGGCTCAATATGATTTAGTTTGCAAATATAGTGCAATATAATCTCAGACTGTTGTTGGAGTGAGAAATGAAGTCAGTAGCTAAAGAATGGTGTTTAGAGTATTGACTGAAGACAATGACTTCAATCGTCGCAATGTTTTAATGATGACGATTTTTGCTCATCCAATACTCCAAAGTGGATAAGCACTCCAAACATTCAGCAACAGTGAGGGAATTGCAAGATATAATGGAGCAGTAGAACTGGCCTTGGAAGTGCATATGTGAAAATGTAAGCTGTGCCTTCGGATGATGTCACTAAGCGACAGCATGCAGACAAGAAAGAGAAGGGAATCAAGGCTGGATCCTTTGGAAACTACAGAGATAACAGAGAAGCTGCAAGAAGAAAAGTTATCACTTCTTAGCTTCCTCCAGGGATTCCCAGTATCACAGATGCCAATCATCAGCCAATTTGATTCATTCCACTTGATATCAAGAAATGTTTGCAGGCATTGGATACCGCAAAGGTGATGGGCCCAGACCATATTCCGGCAGTAGCACTGAAGACCTATGCTCCAGAACTTGCCACTCCCTTAACCAAGCTCTTCCAGTACAGCTACAACACTGGCACCTACCTGACAAATGGAAAATTGCTCAGTTATGTCCTGTACATAAAACACAGATCAAATCCAACCCTGGCAATTACCCATCAGTCTAATCCTGATCATCAGTAATTGGGTCATCAACAAAGCTATCAACAGTACATACTCAATAATAACCTGCTCAGTGATGACCAGTTTGAGTTCATCAGCTCCTAACTTCATTGCAGCCTAGGTTCAAACATGGACAAAAGAGCTCAGTCCAGAAGTGAGGGGAGAGTGACAGCCTTTAACATCAAGGCCGCATATGACTCAGTAGAGCACTGAAGAGCCCAAACAAAACTAGTGTCAATGGGAATTGGGGGAAAATCTCTGTCAGTTGGACCTATAGCTGGCACAAAGGAAAATGGCTGTGTTTGTTGGAGGTTAGTCATCTCAGCTCCAGGACATCAGAACATAGGAACAGGAGTAGTCCATTCAGCATCTACCTGCCTTTCACCCATATCAATCCAAATATCTACCACCCTGTGTGCGTAGAAGTGCTTCCTAACATTTCTCCTGAACAGTCTGGCCCTAATTCTCAGACTATCCGATTTAGTTCTCAAATCCCTAGCTAGAAGAAATATTTCATCTTTATCTACTCTATCTTTTCCTTTTAATATCTGTAGACTTCACACAGATCTCTCCTTAACTTTCTAAATTGTACAGAAAACAAGCCTAATTAGTATAATGTTTCTACATTCTTTAATCCCTCCAGTCCAGGTATCATTCTTGCAAAGTATCTTTGCAGGCAGTACTCAGGGTAATGTCCTAGTCCCAAATATCTGTGGTTGCTTCATCAATGACCTTCCCTCCATCATAAAATCAGAAGTGGGGATGTTAGCTGATGGTTGCACAATCAGCAACATCCCTGACTTCTCAGATAATGAAGCAATCCTTGTCGGGGCGGCACAGTGGCTCAGTGGTTAGCACTGCTGCCTCACACCAGCAGCGTCCCAGGTTCAATTCCAGCCTTGGGTGACTGACTGTGTGGAGTTTGCACATTCTCTCCGTGTCTGCGTGGGTTTCTTCTGGCTGCTCCGGTTTCCTCCCACCATCCAAAGATGTGCAGACTAGGTAAATTGCCCATAATGTTAGGTGCATTAGTCAGAGGGAAATGGATCTGGTGGGTTACTCTTTGGAGGGTTGGTGTGGACTGGTTGGGCCGAAGGACGTGTTTCCACACTGTAGGGAATCTAACTAAATGCAGGAAGACCTGAATATTATCCAGGTTTGGGCTGAGAATTGGCAAGTAACATTTCAACCACATAAGTGCCAGACGATGACGAACAAAAGAGAATTTAACCATCATCCCTTAATATCCAATGGTAGTGCCACTGCTAGATTTCCCATTATTAACATCTTAAGGGTTTACCATTAAACAGAGACTGAACTGACCCGCCAAGAAAATACTGTGGCTACAAGAGCAGGTCAGAGACTACAAATACTGCAGTAAGTAACTTACCTTCTGAATCCCCAAACCTGTCCACTATCTGCAAGTTACAAGTCAGCATTATGATGGAATGATCCACAGTTGCGTGGGTGAGGGCAGGTCCAACAACATCCAAGATGCTGACACCATGCAAGGGCAGGGCAGCCTGCTTGATTGGCACCAGATCTACAAACATTCACTCCCTCCACCACTGATTTCCAAGATACACTGCAGAAATTCACCAAAGATCCTTAGACATCACCTTCCAAACCCATGGCCACTACCATCGAGAAGGACAAGGGTAGCAGGTTCCTTTCAAAGCCACACACCATTCTGACGTGGAAGCCACTTGTTCAGTGTTACTGGGTCAAAAGCCTGGCATTCACTCCCTAACTGCCTTTTGGGTGTAACTACATGTAAAAAACTACAGCTTATTACCATCTCCTCAGGGAAGGGTAGTAAATGCTACTCAGCCAATGATGCCCACATCACCTGAATAAGAAAAACAGTGATATTCTGAATTGGTGGAATATATATGAATGCAACCAAGCAATAGGAGTGGTCTCCAGCTGAAAAAGCGTGGAGAGTAGCTCTAGGAGGATGGTGTGGTCAATGAGTCAACACCTGCAGATGGATTGACGTGGGCAAGGGGCAGTTTGTTACAATCACATAGAATGTCATTCCGTGACTTTAATAAGAACTACTTTGTTGGTACAGCTGAGGCAGAAAACTGTTTGGAGTAACTCAAACATGGAATTTCAGGAAAGATGGTCATCGATTTGGAGGTGACAACACGTTTGGAGTTGAAAGGCTTGTACATGTCCCACCTCTCCTCAAAATTGATCTGATTGTTACAATAAATTAAAGTCTCCCTCTTGTACCTTGTCTCCAGCCACACATTAATTTATTGTACTTCTTCATTCTTTACGCACTTTGAGTTCCTGTTAGTTAGTCTCCTTCCTAACTCACTGAAATCTGCACCTTTTGACCTAAGTTATTTGTACCAATACAACCACATGTATTGGCTGTTCAAGCTCACCCTCAATAGTGTTCTGTGTCCAGTCAGTGACATCTTCAACCCTGGTACTAGAAAGACAACATACCCTCTTGGATTCATTTTGCTATAACAGAAATGCCTGTCTGTTCTGCTGTATATAACATCCCCTGATTATTTGGTATTCTTTCCACTCTGTTCAGGCTGAGCTAGCTATGATGTGTTTTGGCTCAGCCTGCACTCCCCTGATGAATGAAACTGAATAGTTTGGAGAGTGAGTTGTACATAGATGGATCCTATACTACCTGCCTTGTCCTTCCTGATTGTCTGATGGTTACAACTTCTCTCTCCATGCATTCTCTTAACCTGTTGGTTGACCACATGTATTACTTGTTAGCGGTGAGAGTGGAGGAGATAGGGAAAAGGGAATTGAGAAAATGGTTTCTGATAGAGAAAAGAAGATAGGAGTTATCCTTGCAATCAGGAAAATCCTGGAAAAATATGCTGTTTTTATTTTTGCAGAGTTCCTAATAGATAGTCTCTTATGTGATCAAGCCAGACTTAAATAAACAGTGGTGAGTGTGGTACCATAATGAGTGACAGAGTGAGAGAAAGAATTATGGCTAAAAATCAAACGTGAGCATGCAACTGAGCAAATCATAGAATCCCTACAGTGTGGAGATAGGCCCTTTGGTCCAACAAGTCCACCTAACCTACATATCCCTGAATATTATGGGCAATTCACTTAACCCACACATCTTTGGACTGTGGAAGGAAACCCATGCAGATACGGGAAGAATGTGCAAACACTACATAGACAGTGGCCCAAAGCAGGAATCAAACTTGGGTCCCTGGCGCTGTGAAGCTGCAGTTCTGACCACTGAGCCACCATGCCACCCTAATTGCTGTGTCAGAAATGTTGCAGTAATTTCAGAACCATAGGCTAGATAGTTTGGATCTGAAAAGTGAAATTCTAAGTGAATCGGGACATATGTTTTGTCAGGTACGAATACAAGAGGAGAGGAGGCTGTATTGTGAAGGGGGGATATGGAAAAAGTCTAATACAACAAAGTGATCGGAGATAATCATATCCAATAGGAAAAGACCAATAAGACCATGTCAGATTCAATTTGTGGGCGGCACAGTGGCACAATGGTTAGCACTGCTGCCTCACAGCGCCGGAGACCCGGGTTCAATTCCCGCCTCCGGACTGTGTGGAGTTTGCACGTTCTCCCCGTGTCTGCGTGGGTTTCCTCCGGGTGCTCCGGTTTCCTCCCACAGTCCAAAGATGTGCAGGTCAGGTGAATTGGCCATGCTTAATTGCCCGTAGAGTTAGGTAAGGGGTAAATGTAGGGGTATGGGTGGGTTGCGCTTCGGCGGGTCGGTGTGGACTTGTTGGGCCGAAGGGCCTGTTTCTACACTGTAAGTAATCTAAAGATGGCAAAGTCAAGGAGGTGACCATGACAATAGATTGGGGGGTTAACATGGAGGTTGAGAATTAGGAAGTATAGTGATAAACTCAAAGGAGAGAGTAAATTATTTGTTTAGATGGCGATTAGTTAAAATCACCAGTATTAGGAGGTGTTTGGTGCAATGGGTAAGATCGGAAAGCTGTGAAGGTTTCTCAGTTTGCAAGTTTTTGTTGTATCTGTGAGACTGGACGGAATGATGATTTTGAACAAGAAATGCTGTTCTACTTTTTTTACCAATGGCAATGTAAAACCGCCCATTCAAGCTTATTATCAACTTAGACCTAACATTTCAGATAATTAAAGGAACTTACACAGTTTTACAAGCTATAGACTGGGTGCCATAATTAAATGTTCCTTCCCCCAGGAGTTTTCAAAGTAGCAACATTATCTCAGGGTAAAACCTATCTATGAGTACATTAAAGTAGAAACAACTTCTTTTCTTAAGCTTAACAAACTTAGCAATTAGAATTCCAACTCAAAAATTCTAGGATATTTTCATCCTGATGTATACTCATGAGAATTTAAGTATGAGACTGTAACTCTTTTATACTTGCTTATGAATATTTATTGTATGAATCAATGCTAAATTAAATTATAATAAGGAATGCTGTAACACAGAATACCAAAAATAATTCTAACATGGCCATTCCATTTTAAATGTATACACATTAGGCCTGATTTTCTGAGGTGTGGCAACAACACACAGGTTATCACTCTGCCCCTTTTTACCAAACAAAAAGGCTTCGCATTTCAGACAGGAAACTCTTATCAGGGCTCCATCAGAAATATCTCTTCATTGTGACAGGCCTGTTATAGTGCATGTTAATCAGGGGAAAGGCAAAACAAGCCTTGATTTTCATGATAGTCAGTTGCCATAATCTGTAATCTACAGGTTGAGCACTATGGACAGCTACTTGTAATATCTACTATGGAAGTTTAAGAGCATAAGGTAAAGTATGAGATTAGAGTGCAGAGATGGTGGAGTGCCCAGTAGGTAGAATGCAAAGTGGGTACAGGCAAAGTGCCAAGTCAGTAGAGCACCAGTAATTTGGGTGGATAGTGGGCAGGATAGTGGGTAGTGGGGGGGGGGGGGGGCGGATCCTGGGAATAGGAGTATTGGGTCCAGGAACAGCAGTGTGTTGGTTCAGGGTTTGGGGAAAATGTAATTAAGGGCATGTGTGATAGTAAGGAAGTCAGTACAGTTACTCATTGGTTAGAATCGACGTATAACCATCTAGCCTTGCTGAAGAACTATTTACTTAACTGCAGCAGAATCTTCTGAATTCTCCAATTGAAATTAATACTGTTGGAGGGTTTCAGACAAAGGAAAATGCAGAATCTTCCATTTCAGAGGCAATTCCTTCAGATTCTGCTACATTAGGGATTTCTCAATGTCCCCATGCACATGCTAGAGTCATAGCATGGAAACAGACCCTTTGGTCCAAATCGTCCATGCCAACCAGATATCCTAAATTAATCTAGTCCCATTTGCCAGCATTTAGCCCAAATCGCTCTAAACCCATCACCTTCATGTGCCCATCCAAATGCCTATTAAATGTTGGAATTGTACCAGTTTCCACCACTCCTTCCGTAACTCATTCCATATACTCACCACATTTCACATGAAAAGGTTGCCCCTTATGTCCCTTTTAAATCTTTCCCCTCTCACCTTAAATCTATGCACTCTAGTTTTGAACTTCCCAACCCAAGGAAAAGACCTTGGCTATTCATTCTATCTATGCTCTGCATGATTCTATAAAATTCTATAAGGTCACCCCTCAGTCTCCAATGCTCCAGGAAAACAGCCCGAGCCTATTCAGCCTCTCCATATTGCTCAAACCCTCCAACTCTGGCACCCTCCTTATAAATCTTTTATGCACTCTTTCAAGTTTCACAACATCCTTCCTATAACAGGGAGACCAGAATTGAACACAGTATTCCAAAAGTGGCCTAACCAATGTCCTGTACAGGCGCAACATGACTTCCCATCTCCTATAATCAATGCATTGATCAATAAAAGCAAGCATACTAAAGGCCTTCTTCACTATCCTGATCACCAGCAGCTTCACATTTCAAGGAGCTATGAACCTGCACTCCAAGGTCTCTTTGTTCAGCAACACTCCCCAGCACCTTATCATTAAGTGTATTAGTCCTGCCCTGATGTGCCTTACCAAAATGCAGCACTTCACATTTATCTAAATTAAACTCTATCTGCAACTCCTCAGCTCATCAGTACATCTGATCAACATCCCATTGTACTCTGAGGTAACCTTCTTACTGTCCGCTTTAACCACCAATTTTGGTGCCATCTGCAAACTTACTAACTTACCTCCTATATTCATATCCAATCTCTCAACTGTGCTGCAGGAATAACAATCTGGCCTTCAAAAAACTGGGCCAATGTTAAAAACAACTAGATATTCAAACAAAGAGATTCAGAGAAAACCATATTTACAACACAGTATAAGTTCTGTGCATTATCTTCATTTAACATTTAAAAGGAGTTTTAATGGTAAACCCAACTTTGGCGTGCCCTAAGATTGTCATTCCCATCTGTGTGTCTTTTTCAAATATATGCGTGTTGCCTTCTAATTTTTCACTGTTGCAAAAAACGAGACATGCTGTCTCTGTTTATTTTATGTCTGCAAAAACCATTGTTTCATTTGCTTGCACTGTTTCTTTCATGAGTTCTTATGGTTCAAACCATTCTCTCAACTGGTTTCTGTCACAGATATTGGGCTATTGTTCAAGGTCCCCAACAATCCTGCACGTTTCTTAACACTTATTCAAATGCTGGACATTGTGCCTTTTTTAAAACTTACTTAGAACCTTATTTCAAAAATAAAGTTCTGTTCAATGCCTTTACCAGTGAGAGGGGTGGAACAAGGTGATATACTCAAAGAAGAAAATGTCAGGAGATTAGCAAATCAGACCAAACTAAATATAGTTGTTCACCAATGTATATGTAGTTAGATATAGAAGAATGCATGCACAAGTTATCATTTACTGTGGTCTCAATTTTACATTTCTGTATTTCTTTAGGTTCAAAGTAATGGAAATTACCAATAGGGATAAAAAATGTGATTAAATTTACCTTATCACTGAATATGCTTGATTATTTCTGATTGTTACAATTTAGCAGACAAAATGAAAATGCGATTGTCAGTTGTAATTAGAGACAGTGAACCATTATTAAAATATCAACTTCTGCAAGATGAGTATCTGGGATGCCAACAGAACTATAATAAGGTACATTTATTACCAGATTCAGAGTGTATTACAAGTCAGAATACCACTCCAGTATTTATTCAGTCAGATATAATAATCGTACGTTTCAACTTATACTTTTCCCTCCGCCAGGTCTCATAGCCACCATCATGTTATCGCATTCCCAACCAGGTTTGTCCTTTGTTTCCCGATTTTCCATTTTCCAACATCCATGAACTTAAGCTCATCCCAAACTCTGCAGCCCATGCTTTAATTCACATCAGGTCCTATTTACCCATTATCCCTATTCTCACAGACCTACAATGGTACTAGTTAATTAACACATTAATTTTAAAATTCTCATGCCTGTTTTCAAATCCTTCCATGGCATTGCCTCTCCTAATCACTTTAGCTTCCTCCATCTGTACAACTCGCTAAGGTATTTACACAGCTCCCACACTTTTCTTTCCTCCTTTATAAGACACCAGTATTTGATCAACTGTGCTAAATTTTCCTTATGTGGCTCAATGATCAATATTCTTTAATAGTAATTCTGTCGATTGCCTTAGACTGTGTATGACAGTGTATGAAGGAATCACAGCATACAGAATATCACTGTGTAGAGACACATTTAGCTGGAGTAAACTAACTAATTAGTTTACATTCAAATAGAAATACACCATATTAAACTAATATGGTCAATTACTGAATTATTTCAATTACAATATACATAGGAGATTTACATCTCATAACTTGTTATACTAGTTTATTACAGCCCACACAGAAACATATTTTAAAATAGGTAACGACATACCTTCCTCTGGAGGTACAGGGAATTGAACTAAGATCATCATCCCAATGTTTCCCGTGAACTGTAGAATCCAGTGCGCCCAGGCACATTATTAAAGAAATTCTTCCTCACTTTTATTATGGCAATGAAATAAGTTCCTACTTTAGATCTGATTGAATGTTAGGAGGGAACTGGCTAGTTGATTTTGGATTGATGGACCTGACCAGCTGTAATGTAGGACAGCTCTAACAATGATTTGGAGCTACCATGTTTTCATCAGATTTTGCTGAGCTTTCTGCCAGTGCAACAACACAAGACAATAGCTAAGTAGGGAAAAGGCATTCTAATGAGTCTAATGGTGGATATCACAAACATGCATAAACGAACACACTTAAAGGAATGTATGCAGGGTATATACATTTCTAAGATCAGCAAGCTCAAATTAAGCAGATGTATCTTTAAATGGATTACCAAGCAAATTAAAAGTGAAATAAAGAGGAAAAATAACCTCTATGTGACTTGCAACTGCAGGGGGAAAGTGCTTACTTGGATGAATATAGGGTTTGGCAGTAGTAGGTTAAAAGGTTGATCCAAAGGACAAAGTGAGCCACAGAAGTCAAACATAATCATAAAGCAATTTGCAATATTATGGAGGATGGTCAGAGTAGAGGTGAGATGAATACTTGAAAAGATACAAATAGGTTTCAAATGAAGGACAAACACAAACTAGTAAATATTCTGAATTATTAATTCCTCAAAGAATTCACAAGAGCACCTGCCAGAAAAAAGGTTCATGACTCACATATAAACAGGATTGAAATCCCAGACAAAATAAAAAAAAGTTAGCAAATAAATCCCTAGTATTAAATGATATGGTTGCCAGATACTAGAGAGGAGATTGGTAATTTGTTAACAATCATTGTGAGAGAACCAATGGATACTAGGGAAATAGAGATATACTAGAAACAGTCTGATGCAATTTTAATATTCAAGGAGGGGGACACATCAGACACAGGCAACTGGAGACCTATTAATCCTATGTTATTTTCATGTAAAATAATGGAATTCATTATCATGAATAATGTTAACAAGTATCTATAACAATTTCATCATTGTCAGCTATCCCTCAATTTGAGCATCATGCCTAATCTGCCTTGGGCCATTGTATGACCAAACCGTCTAATTTTGAATATCTTTGAGGATATGAGTCAAAACATTGTTATTGAAAGCATTTGCAGTTTAATTGGCAAGATATTGGCATTCTGAATGATTGGTAGCAAGTTCCTCCCAGGCATTATCGTTAATGCCACTGTGCTTCAAGGTGAGCATCTGATTATTTCTGAAGCACCTTCATTGTCCTCTTCAGGAATATTGTCTACTTGTGAGTTCAATAAACAGAATCTTTCAGTGAGTTAGATTGCTGCATCCAGGTGTAAAGACCTGGAAATGAGAGTCGACTATGTAGGAGGTTAGGCTTAATGTTTCTGAAGTTGGCTTCAAGAGGAACACTAATATTTGTCCAATGGTCCTGGTATTGAATCTGGAGGATGTGGCAAAAGCAACAGTGTGGAGGATGGTCAGAGTAGAGGTGAGATGAATACTTGAAAAGATACAAATTGGTTTCAAATGAAGGATAAACACAAACTAGTAAATGTTCTGAATTATTAATTCCTCAAAGAATTCACAAGGGAAGTCAAACAGAGCTAGGGATTTCCCTGGCACTTACTGTGTTGCTCATCCACAGCCCCAGTCTCACAAGACTGTGGTGAAGAAATGGTTCGATATACTGGGATGTTTGTTGATTTGCAACGGTCTTTATTGTCAAACACTCACTGCAGTAATTTGTGAAAGACTGAAGTGGTGCAACTGATCCAGCATTGGATCTCATTATCAATGGTTGCTTTTCGGAGAGGTGGCTGCCAAGTTACAGGAAATGCTCAACATATACCAGAGTCTATCATTTAACATATAAGGAACATATAAATGGAACAATTTGACTAACAAGATCTGGTTTGAAATATGAGTTTGATTTGGCATTCAAGGACAGGGCAAGTTTGCTGTTAGACTCATAGAATCCCTACAGTGTGGAAGCAGGCCATTTAGCCTCTCCATAGCGCTGTGACCCCGCATTTCCCATGGGTAATCCACCTAGACTATTATCCCTGGACATTATGAGCAACTTAGCATGGCCAATCTACCTAAACAGCACATCTTTGGACTGTAGGAGGAAAGCGGAGCACCTGGAGAAAACCCACACAGACATGGAGAGAACATGTCAACTCCGTACAGACAGTCACCTGAGGCTGGAATCAAATCCAGGTCCTTGATACTGTGAGGCAACAGTGCTAACCACTGAGCCACCATTTGCTTTGAACACAATCCACACGGTTTCACAATTTTCTGAGTCAAACATTTTCGTCAGATCAGTGAAAACAACAGTGTTCGGTGCATCATTATCAACACTTTTTCTTGGACTTGTCTGACAATAAAAACCATGTCAGAACTTCACCTGGAAGGTCAACTGTTACAGTCAATCTCTGGAAGGATTCCTTCAGCCCCAAGAAATGGGCAATTCAGGAGAGTGCACATTAGATTTTTTACACTATCAACAAGATAGTGGAAGCGAGAAACATCTCAATAGCTTTCATAAAATGATTCCCTTGTTGAAGATAATGTAATTGTTACATTTCTCAAGTTGGTTGGGTGGGGAGGTTGTGTATATTCCTTTCTTCTCTCTAATATATAGGATAAGAGCATGGAGTCTTCATGTGAGAAAATAGCTCAACACATCAGTTGGAACATTATTGATCTAGCGAAGTTTCAGTTTTTCATCTGTTCTATTGCTTGTTGTAGTTCTCTTATCATTGGTGGTTCAGCCATGGATTGATTGACAGTACAATGGGTATTAACCTGCACAATATCAAATGCAAATGGTGGTTTATGATTGAGTAGGTGCTAATAATATATTTTCCAGCATTGATGGATGGCATTTGGCACCTCAAGAAGAGAATCATCATCCTGTGAAAAGGATATTGTCCATTTAACCTTGGTCTATGGATGTCCCTTGGGCCTTCAAAGAAAAAAAATCACATGTCATCATGGTTCACATACCATAGGAACTGTCAGGCTTTCCCATGCGAACAACTATCTTTTATCTTCTTGATTTGTTTTTGTATATCAGTAATAAGTGTTGAAATGTTGCCTTCTTGACCTGTGACCTTTGGTAGTTCTGACAGCAATAGAGACATTACCTAAACCTGTGACCACCCCTCTCCTGAAGCAATGATGTAGTCCAGGAGGTACCAATGCTTTAATCAAGGCTATTTCCTTATGGTTTTGTATTTGTCCTTCTGGAAGAAGAGGAGATCATAATGACACCCTGAGGTAAATTCCATTTACATTGCCTTTACTGACTTCATTTTCCCAATGATTCTACTCCAAATATCAGAGGCACAACCAACCCCAAAATTTAAGCCATATAAAAAGATAATCTTTATCTGTAACACTAATCCAGTAAACAGCAATCAGCGTGACCATAGAGGGGGGAGATCTTGCCTGACTAACTGATTTCTTTGACAACCTAACAATTCAAGTTGACTGTGTTCAACCTTATAACATTATGGCCTCAGACGTCCAATGCATATTTAATAAAGCTCCAATGTTACAGAATTCTTTTACTATAAATCTGGAGAGATACTGCCCTGGCGGTATTATCGCTAGGCCATCAATCCAGACACCCAGGACATGTTCTAAGGGCTTAGGTATGAAAGACATATTGAGGAGTTTGAATTCAATAAAGTATCTGGAATTAAGAGTTTAATGATGACCATAAATCTGTTGTTGATTGTCAGGAAAACACATCTGGTTCACTAATGTCCTTCAGGGAAGGAAATCTGTCATCCTTACCAGTCTGGCCTACATGTTACTCCAGGCCAATAGCAGTGTGGTTGACTGAACTGCCCTCTGGGCAATTAAGAACAGGCAATAAATGCTGGCCCAGTGAGAACCACCCACATTCGATCAATGGATGAAAAAAACATTTAACTCCCCAGCACAGGCAAATTAAAAGAAAAGAGGACTAACCATATGTTATACACTCGAGCCATTTTTCTTTTGCACTGTGGGTAGGAAATTCAGATGGTGTACAAACAGCACTTCTAAAGTTATGCTGATTGCTGTTTACTGGATTAGTGTTGCAGATAAAGGTTATCTTTTTGTATGACAAATGTTAGAGTTGGTTGTGCCTTTGATATTTGGAATAGAATCATTTCTATAGATTTTAAAGACCTATAACACTAATCTTTCTGGTCAGTAACATTATTGGTGCTGCTGTTGCTCCATCAGTTCAGATTATATTCCCTACAGCGTGGAAACAGGCGCTTTGGCCCAACAAGTTTACACTGACCCTCCAAAGGGTAACCTACCCAGACCCATTCCCCTACATGTATCTAACAGCATGGGCAATTCACATGACCAGCACATCTTTGGATTATGGGAGGAAACCCATGCAGACCCAGGGAGAATGTACAAACTCCACACAGACAGTTGCCCAAGGCAGGAATCGAACTTGGGTCCCTGGTGCTGTGAGGCAGCAGTGCTAACCACTGAGCTACCTTGCCGTCCCATTCAGCAGAACCCAGAAAGAAAAATGAAATGCAAATCCTGCTTCTCCCCTTTACGCATGATTGCTATCTTGATAGCCTTGCATTAAATTACTTTTCTTCCAAAGCTCCAGCTTTCTCTGTCAGATAAAATTAGATGAGGTATAAAACAAGCAGCCTGTCCAATCCCAAGTAATGGGATCCCAAGCCAGGCAGAGTTGGTTAAAATCTATCTATTTTATTCACTATTTTGATTTAATTTTATTGCCACTGACAACTTTATTTCAATCAGACGCATGAAGCCACAAAAAATAATTCCAAACAAAATGGCAGTGAAATTCCTCCAACCGCTGAAACAATATGATTCGCTTCACTTGTTACTAAAATCAGAGTAATAGTGAAATGCAGAAAGTTCCTGGGAGTAGTGAGCTAGATTATGGTGCTGTTTTTATGCAAGTAAACCCCATTGGGTAGTTTGTGATTGTAGCAAGGTCAGCTGCTGGACCTCATAGAATACGAGTTCCCTGACTCGGGCTGTCAATCTGGTCTAATCATGGAAGCCTGGTTGACATGAAAGGATGAATGGCAGGAACATTAAGCCCTGAATGCCAGAGTCAGTGCAAGGCAGTTTTGCAGAGTCATAGAATCATGGAGATGTACAGCACGGAAACAGATGCTTCAATCCAACTTGTCTATGCCGACCAGACATCCAGAATTAATCTAGTCCCATTTGCCAGCATTTGGTCCATATCCCTCTAATCCCTTCCTATTCATGTACCCATGCTGATGCCTTTTAAATGTTGCAATTGTACAAGTTTCCACTACTTCTTCTGGCACCTCATTCCATACACACACAACAAACACTCTGCGTGAAAACGTTGCCTTTTAGGTCCTTTTTAAATCTTTCCCCTCTCACCTTAAAACGATGCACTCTAGTTCTGGACTCCCCCACCCCTGGGAAATGATCTTGTCTATTTATCCTATCCATGTCCCTTATGATTTTATAAACTTCTATAAGATAACCCCTCAGCCTCCGACGCGCTAGGGAAAATAGCTCCGGCCTATTCAGCCTCTTCCTATAGTTCAAACCCTCCAACCCTAGCAACATCCTTGTAAATCTTTTCTGCATCCTTTCAAGTTTAACAAGGAGACCGTTGTTATTATTGTCAAAGGTTATGCGTGTGTAAAGGCGATTGGTGATGACTTCCCAGCCTCTGAACAGTTATTTCAGGAGGCTGGATCAGAAATGCTGTTAAATATCAAAAATATGCCTTGTCTAGGAATAGTCTATTAGAGATACAATATACTAAACAGCTTGCATCAATCATGTTGGGTGTAATAGTGATGAAAATACTGAAAGTAGTCAACAAATTCAGAACTGATATCTTTGTTAAAGAATCTGTAAGTCTCATGAGTGGGCCATGAATTTTTTTAAACAGAGATGATGGATTATTTCTTTGCTTGCACTGATTTGGAACCAACCAATCCTTAATGTCAGCTCCACTACATCCATTTCCTTCCTTGCTAGAAATAAAACTAAAATTTATTGACTAATCATATTATTCTTGCTTGTATATGAGTCCTGTAAATCTCTGTTCTTAATCCACTAATGGGTATAAATCATGGTCACCCATTGTTCCATGATACACTGTCATTAAAAAAATGCTCAGTGACATAGTTGGGAAGAAAATTGGTCGTTTAGTTGTGACTAAAGTGAAAATTGGTGTCATTGTCATACAATTGTCATACAATTTGTCCATGACATGTGGTAGTCAGTGTAAATGAAGATTATTTTAGAAGCATAGAGGAAATAATCCTGTATGTGGGCACTTTCCACTCTTTCTAAATGTCCCAATATTGATCTAAAGGGGATATACATGTTGCAGTGATGGCAGTTCCAATGTTAATGCTGAAAGTCTGAACAAAGCTGATCTATACAACAGGAACAGCAATTTGAAATATTCCACTTGAATTATATTAAGTATGCTGACTCTTTGACCATACTAAGAAGTTGTTCACATCTTATTAAGGCTTATAGCAATGGAAAATGATATAATGTCCATTTGCCTGTCATAAAGAGCTTTCCATAATCAAGGTGGATGGTGAAAGTGATGGAGGTTGTCTTTATTTATAAGATTATAGGTTTATAAACATGAATAGATTGATAGCGCTCATTGCTTTGACTTTACATTCAACTATAAGCATTCAGATGACCTAACATGATTAGAAACAGATTTTGCAGAACTATTCCTGATTTTGGAGCACATCAGTGCCCAAGTTATGACAGCAAAGTGTAACAGAGAGAATATACACATTATGTGGGAAATAACTGTACGGAGGCCGGTTACACATCACCAAGTCACGCTTTATTTACACGTGTACAGTACTTGACACTGGTCCGGCTTCCTCAGAGCCAGCTCTCTAAACCTCTGTCATTCCTGTTTATATCTGTTAGCCAGGGATCCCTGACTGAACCAGATTAACAGCCTCAATCAGGGAACTCATATTCTGGCTGACCCTGTTACAATCACCACAATGTCAAATTTTACTTCAATAGCTGAATAATACATTCTGCTGCCTGTGTCTGTTGCTATTTCTGCATTTGAAGTTTACTAATAACTACAGCATCTGCTCTCACACAAATGTGTTTTACAACACATTTGACCAAACATGGATCCATCTAATTAATGTTTCCACACCTGTGCGCTAAAGGATTGCTGATTTTGTATTTAACTGCCAGAATATCTGTGCTTAATGCAGTTTGTGCAAGGCTTTGTGTGGATCTTTGGTTTCCCGGTAGTGTATGTTTCTCTGTAGAAGCAAACAACGATTTGTTGTTGACAGTGTGGTAACTATATTTGGGATCCTATCAGATTCCTGTGGAAATGACAAGTTCCACAAATCTTTTTCTATGGCACATTATAAGCCATGTATTTCAAACATCCTCAATTTATATCCTAATCCTCCTCCCCCCACCTTACCTTCTGCATGTAAATCAACATTTATATTAGTTACCATCAGTTATGAGGAAGGTTCACTAGACCCAAAAAATTAACTCTGATCTCTCACCACAGATGCTGCCAGATCTGCTGAGCTTTTCCAGCAATTTCTATATTTGCTTCTGATTTACAGCATCCACAGGTTTTCAGGTTTTATTTAGTACATCCTCGGTCTTGTATTCTAGCCGTCTGGGAATAAATGCTAACATTGCTTTTGCCTTCCAAACTGTCAACTGAACCTGCAGGTTAATCTAAAGAGAATCCTGAATGACATTTTCCAAGTCCCTTTGAGCTTCAGATTTCTGAAGCCCTTTCCTCATTTAGAAAAAGTTCACTCTTCTATTCTTTCCACCAAAGTGATAAACTCACACTTCCTCACATTATATTCCATCTGCTACTTCTTTGCCCACTCCCCTACTCTGTCCAAGTCCTTCTGCAGCCTCCACATTTCCTCCACACCACCTGTCCCTCCACCTATCTTTGTGTCATCTGCAAACTTAGCATCACTGCCCTCAGTGCCATCATCCAGGTTGTTAATGTGTACCATGAATAGTTGCAATCCCAACACTAACTCCTGCAGAACTTCACTAAGTCACGAGCTGCCACCCTGAAGAAGATCTTTTTTACCTCTACTCTCTGCCTTCTACCAGTCAGCAAATCCTCCTTCCATGCCAGTACTTTGTTCCTCACACCATAAGCTCTTATTTTGCAGCCTCCTGTGTGGCACCTTGTCAAAGGCCTTCTGGAAATCCAAATAGATCTCGTCCACTGACTCTCCTTTGTCTAACTTGCTCATTGTGTCCTCAAAGAATTCAAACAGATTTGTCAGGCAAGACCTCACATTGATTCAACCCTATTTTACCATGCACTTCCAAGTACTCTGCAATCTTATCTTTAATAATGGACTTTAAAATCTTACCAATGATCTATGCTGGGCTCAGCGGCCTATAGTTTCTTGCCTTCTTCCCTGCCTGACCCCCCCCCCACCACCCACCACCTTCTTAATCAGGAGTGTTATATTAGCCATTTTCCAGTTCTCTGGCAGCCTCCCTGACTCCAGTGATACCTGTAAGATCACCACCAGTCCTTCTACAATCTCCTCAGCTATCTTCTTCAGAACTCTAGGGTGTAGCCCATCTGATCCAGGTAATTTATTCACCTTCAGACCTTTCCAGCTTCCCCAGCACCTTCTCCTTAGTGATGACCATTAAACTCACTTCTGTCCGCTGACTCTCTTGAAGTTCTAGTATGTTGCTGGTGTATTTTCACCATAAAAACTGATACAACGCACCTATTCAGTTCTTCCTCCATTCCTTTGTTTGCCATTACTACTTCCTCAGCCCCATTTTCTGGTGGTCTGATATCCACGTTTTGCTCTCTCTTACCTTTTACAGATCTAAAAAAAACTCTTGCAATCTTCTGTCATATTACCAATTAGCTTACACTTCATCTTCTCCCCACTTATTGCTTTTTAAAATATTCTCTGCTAGTTTTAAGGCTTCCCAATCCTCTGACCTCCGACTACTTTGCAGTACATTGTATGCATTCCTTTTTTGTTTTCATACTGTCCTTGATTTCCCCTGTCAGTCTTGGCTGCCTTGCCCTCCCCTTGGTATGTTTCTTCTTCCTTGGAATGAATTGCTGTCATGCCTCCTGAATTACCCCCAGAAACCCCTCCCATTGCTGCTCTTTCACCTTCACTGCTAACTCCCTCAGTCAACTCTGGTCAGCTCCTCCCTCATGTCTTTTGCAGTTACCTTTACTCAATTGCAATATCATTACATCTGATTCCATGTCACTGCAGGGTGACATCCATCCGGGTGCTCCGGTTTCCTCCCACAGTCCAAAAATGTGCCGGTTAGGTGAATTGTCTTTGGTGTTAGGTGAAGGGGTAAATGTAGGGGAATGGGTCTGGGTGGGTTGCTTTTCGGAGGGTCAGTGTGGACTTTTGAGTGGGAGCAGCGTCGAAGGTAAAAGCGAATCCGGGAGACTACAGCAAAGGTAAGACAGTTTGTTTTAAAATTGCTTACCTGTAGCGGGCAGCGGTGTGTTTTTTTACTCTCTCTCCACAGAAAGAGCGGGAGCAGCAGAGGAAGTGACGGCAAGCAGAGGGGCAGCCGGGAAGGAAAAGTGAGTATATAAGTCAGGAAGGCGGCTAAACCCGAGATTCTACACCTGTAGTATCTCCCACCCACCCTCCTCCTCTAACCTTCTTAACTACTCTGCTTTTTCTTTTAAGGTAAGGATTTTTATTTCTTTACCAGGGACTAGTTAAAAATTTACTCTGGTTTTTTTTTGTGTGTGTATACATCAAGTCCTTATTTAGGGTAAAAAAAAACTATAGCAGAGAGGTATCAGAAGGTATTCTAATTCATACTTGTACAAAGTAACTAATTAACTAACTAAGCAGAGATGGCTGGGCAGGTGATGTGCTGTTGCTGTATGATGTGGGAGCTGGCTGATCCCATTGTGAACGGCAGTGACCACATCTGCAGCAAGTGTTGGTTGCTGGAAGAACTCCGGATCAGAGTTGATGATCTGGAATCTGAGCTTCAAACACTGCAGCACATCCGGGAGGGGGAGAGTTACCTGGATGCTTTGTTTCAGGAGGCAGTCACACCTGGGAGGTTAAGTAATTCACATTCAGCTAGTGATCAGGCACAAAAGAGTGTGACTGTAAGTGAGGCAGGTAGGGGGAACCGGAGTTCAGGAGTGGAGGAGCCTCAGCCCTTGACCTTGTCCAACAGGTACGAGATTCTTGCTCCCTGTTCGGATGAGGAAAAGGGCTCTGGACAGGATGAGCCAACTGACCAAGGCACCATGGTCCAGAAGGCCATTCAAGAGGGGGGAGCTAATAGACAAGTAGTGGTTATAGGGGATTCTATAATTAGGGGGACAGATAGTATCCTTTGCAAGCCGGATTGGGAGTCTCGCATGGTGTGTTGCCTGCCCGGTGCCAGGGTGCGAGACATCTCCGACCGTCTTGAAAGGATATTGGAGCGGGAGGGGGAGGATCCAGTTGTTGTGGTCCACGTTGGTACCAACAACATAGGCAAGACTAGGGTGGAGGACCTGTTTGGGCATTATGAAGCACTAGGCAGGAAATTGAAGCACAGGTCCTCAAGGGTCATAATCTCCGGATTACTGCCCAAGCCACGTGCCAATTGGCATAGGGACAAGAAAATTAGGCAAGTAAACACGTGGCTAAGGGATTGGTGTGGGAAAGAGGGATTCCACTTCATGGGGCATTGGCATCAGTTTTGGAACAGGGGGGATCTGTACCGTTGGGACGGTCTCCACCTGAACCGATCAGGTACCAATGTTCTAGCGAAGAGGATAAATAGGGTGGTCAGTAGGACTTTAAACTTCTGAGTTGGGGGGAAGGGAAAGTGAAAGCGACAGGGAGTATGGAGGTAAATGGCAAGATAAGCAGCAGGATAGCATGTTTCCAGGCAGATTTAAAATTGAGGCAGACTGAGAATGCAGTAAAAAGCAAGGATAACTTAGGACATATGACTTCCAACATCTCTAATGATAAGGAAGTTAGCATTAAGGCACTTTACCTGAATGCTCGTAGCATACATAACAAAGCCGATGAACTAATGGCACAGATAATAGTGAATGATTATGATGTAGTAGGCATCACAGAGACTTGGTTACAGGGGGGTCAGGACTGGCAGTTAAACCTCCATGGTTTTTCAACTTATCGAAAAGACAGAGAGGTGGGCAGAGGGGGTGGGGTTGCCTTGTTAGTTAAGAACAAAATTAAATCTATGGTATTGAATGACATAGCGTCGGATGATGTGGAGTCTATGTGGGTGGAATTGAGGAACCACAAAGGCAAAAAAAACATAATTGGAGTTGTGTATAGACCTCCTAACAGTGGTCAGGACCAGGGACGCAACATGTACCGGGAAATAGAGAAGGCATGTCAGAAAGGCAAGGTTACATTGATCATGGGAGACTTCGATATGCAGGTGGACTGGGTAAATAATGTTGTTAGTGGATCTAAAGAAAGGGAATTCATGGAATGCTTACAGGATGGCTTTTTGGAACAGCTTGTCATGGAGCCCACAAGAGAGCAGGCTATTCTGGACCTAGTGCTTTGCAATGAACCAGACTCTATAAAAGATCTTAAAGTAAGGGAACCCTTAGGAAGTAGGACCATAATATGATAGAGTTCAGTCTGGAGTTTGAAAGGGAGAAGGCAAAATCGGATGTAATGGTGTTACAGTTGAATAAAGGTAATTATGAGGGCATGAGAGAGGAACTGACTAAAATAGACTGGAAGCAGAGGCTAACCGGGAAGACAGTAGAGCAAAAATGGCAGGAGTTTGTAAGTATAATTGAGGACACTGTACAGAGGTTCATCCCAAGAAAAGAAAGATTAACCGGGGAGGGATTAGACAACCTTGGCTGACAAAGGAAGTCAGGAAATGTATTAAAGAAAAAGAGAGATCCTATAAAGTGGCTAAGAACAGTGGGAAATCAGAAGATTGGGAAGGATACAAAAGCAAACAGAGGATAACAAAGAGTTTAATAAGAAAGGAGAGGATCAAATATGAAGGTAGGCTAGCCAGTAATATTAGAAATAATAGTAAAAGTTTCTTTCAGTACATAAGAAACAAACGACAGGCAAAAGTAGACATTGGGCCACTTCAAACTGATGCAGGAAGCCTAGTGATGGGAGGTAAGGAAATAGCAGGAGAACTTAACAAGTACTTTGCGTCAGTCTTCACAGTGGAAGACATGAGTAATATCCCAAAAATTAAAGGGTGTCACGGGGCTGAGTTGAGTATGGTTGCCATTACGAAAGAGATAGTGCTAGAAAAGTTAAAAAGTCTTAAAATTGATAAATCTCCTGGCCCCGATGGGATACACCCTAGAGTTCTGAGAGAGGTGGCTGAGGAAATAGCAGGGGCATTGGTTGAGATCTTTCAAAAGTCACTGGAATCAGGAAAGGTCCCGGATGATTGGAAGATGGCTGTTGTAACCCCCTTGTTCAAGAAAGGATCAAGGCAAAAGATGGAAAATTATAGGCCAATCAGCTTAACCTCGGTTGTTGGTAAAATTCTAGAATCCATCATTAAGGATGAGGTTTCTAAATTCTTGGAAGAGCAGAGTCTGATTAGAACAAGTCAACATGGATTTAGTAAAGGGAGGTCATGCCTGACAAACCTGTTGGAATTTTTTGAAGAGGTAACAAGTAGGTTAGACCAGGGAAACCCAGTGGATGTGGTCTATCTAGACTTTCAAAAGGCCTTTGATAAGGTGCCACACGGGAGGCTGCTGAGCAAGGTGAGGGCCCATGGTGTTCGAGGTGAGCTGCTGGGATGGATTGAGGATTGGCTGTCTAACAGAAGGCAGAGAGTTGGGATAAAAGGTTCTTTTTCAGAATGGCAGCCGGTGACGAGCAGTGTCCCACAGGGTTCGGTGCTGGGGCCACAGCTGTTCGCATTATATATTAACGATTTGGATGAGAGAACCGGGGGCATTCTAGCGAAGTTTGCCGATGATACGAAGTTAGGTGGACAGGCAGGTAGTACTGAGGAAGTGAGGAGGCTACAGAAGGATCTTGACAGGTTGGGAGAGTGGTCCAGGAAATGGCTGATGGAATTTAACGTGAGCAAGTGCGAGGTCTTGCACTTTGGCAAAAAGAATAAAAGTATAGACTACTTTCTAAATGGTGAGAAAATTAATAAAGCCAAAGCACAAAGGGATCTGGGAGTGCTAGTCGAGGATTCTCTAAAGGTAAACATGCAGGTTGAGTCCGTGATTAAGAAAGCGAATGCAATGTTGTCTCTTATCTCAAGAGGGTTGGAATATAAAAGCAGAGATGTACTACTAAGACTTTATAAAGCTCTGGTTAGGCCCCATTTGGAGTACTGTGTCCAGTTTTGGTCCCCACACCTCAGGAAGGACATACTGGCACTGGAACGTGTCCAGCGGAGATTCACACGGATGATCCCTGGAATGACAGGTCTAACATATGAGGAACGGCTGAGGATACTGGGATTGTATTCGTTGGAGTTTAGAAGATTAAGGGGAGACTTAATAGAGACGTACAAAATAATACATGGCTTGGAAAAGGTGGATGCTAGGAAATTGTTTCAGTTAAACGAGAAGACTAGGACCCGTGGACTCAGCCTTAGAATTAGAGGGGGTCATTTCAGAACAGAAATGCGGAGACATTTCTTCAGCCAGAGAGTGGTGGGCCTGTGGAATTCATTGCCACGGAGTGCAGTGGAAGCCGGGACGCTAAATGTCTTCAAGGCCGAGATTGATAGATTCTTGTTGTCTCGAGGAATTAAGGGCTACGGGGAGAACGCTGGTAAGTGGAGCTGAAATGCGCATCAGCCATGATTGAATGGCGGAGTGGACTCGATGGGCCGAATGGCCTTACTTCCACTCCTATGTCTTATGGTCTTATGGACTTGTTGGGCCAAAGGGCCTGTTTCCACACTGTAAGTAATCTAATCTAAGTAATCTAATATATGATCACTATCCTCTAAGTGCTCCCTCATTACATATCACCAAATCCAGAATTGGCCATTTTCTAGTGGGGTCTACCACAAGCTACTCCAAAGTTCCAACTTGCAAACATTCCATGAATTGATTTCCTTGAGATCCTCTACCAAGCTGAATTTCGTAGTCTATCTGCAAACTTAAATCCCCCATGATTATTGTAATCGTGCCTTTCTTATATACCTTCTCTATCTCTTAATTTATTTTATTCCCCACATCCTGACTACTGCTAGGGGGCCTGTACACAAATCTCACCAGGGTCTTTTTTTGCCTTTGCAGTTCTTCATCTCCATCCACACAGATTTTACACTTTCAGAGTCAGTATCATTTCTTGCTATCGGTTTAATTTCATTTCTTACTGAAAAGCAATCCTACCATCTCTGCCCATCTGCTTGTCCCTTCAATAGAGCATGTATCCTTTGATATTTAGTACCTAGCCCTGATCCCCTTGCAGCCACGTATCCGTGATACCCACAACATTGTAGCTGCCAATTTCAATCAGTGCTACAAGCTCATTTACTTTTTTTTCATATACCGCATGCATTTAAGCTCTGAGTCCTGAGTTGACTGCCCCCTTCTCATAGTTGTCCCCTCATCTGCTAGCTGGAAATTAGATTCCTGACTCTCTCGATGTCTCTGTCCTTTTATTTGTTCTGAAACATTTAACTTCTCCTGAACCTTCCCCCACTTTAGCACTTCCAATAATTTCCAACGCAACTCAACCCACCCATATACTATTTAGTTAATGCTTTATCCACTGCCCTGGTTGTGTGATTTGCTAGGATCCTGGTCCCAGTAAGATTTTGGTGGATCCTGTCCCATTAGAACAGCTCTCTCCTTCCCCAGTATCGATACCAATCTCCCATGATTTGAATTTGTTTCTCCAAAACCAATCTTATAGCCACACATTTACCTCTTCCATCTTGTTGACCCTGTGCCAATTTGTTCGTGGCTCAGGTAGTAATCCATTTTGAGTCCAATGACTCTTCATCAGCAAAATGAAATATAGGGGAAATCTTACCACAATCTGAGCAACATGGGCTATGACAAGATTTGTTGCAGAAGCAGATGAGAAGTCCATCAAGATGTATCTTGACACCAGGAATATCACTTTTATGTTTTTGCACAGCAGTGAGGTGAGTTTCTCAGTCCTGATTACAGGGGAGATTAGTTTATGGAACGCCATATTTATGGTCCAACTTGACTCACTAATATTAGGTTTCCTACTTTACCAAATGTGGCAATCAGCCTAGATATCAGGAAAATTTGACATGGAGATCAGCACAAGTACCCAGCAAGTTCAGCTTCTGCAAGCTGTGAGGGGCCTCTATGTTGTTCCACATGTACCAGCTGCACCCTCAGCCAAAGCCATTGGCATCACAACCATCATGGCACCTCACAGGTCCCTTGCAGGTCACTTAGGAAGAGCAGACTTGAATTGCAGGGCACACCAGCAACTAGTATTGAAAGGCTGCAGCTGTGACAGGTGTCCAGCTCACAGACTAGACCAGGATCAACCTCAGGGCTGTTCACCTGCTGCCTTAGCATCCATCAGACAACCAGCACCATTGCCCTGCTTTGCATTGCCTGCCATGACAAGCCACACCTATTAGCACTTTGATTCTTCAACCGAAGCCAAAAGCTGTTAGTAATGCCATATCAAGAAGCTCTTTTCCACAAGCACACAATCAGTCTGATTTGCATACTTATTCATAAGGAATCTCTCCAGTGAGGAAGAATATGGTGATCCTCAGCACAACAAAATGTCAGCTTAACATCTACAGAGTGTCTGGTCACTGTCAGCATCATTGTTCCTGCCTTTGTATTTATACTTTGGCTGTTCTTGGCCTAGACTATTCTCAGTCTTGTTGATTTACCCCAGAAAATCTATAGAGTCTGCTGAGGAAATGTGAAAAAACATTAACTTTTGTCAAAAACATAACTGACAGTTACAACTTCTCACAGAGACTTTGACTTGTCAAGGGCTGTAAGAGAGCAAAATCCCAATCACATCATGTGACAGTGCATCACTTTCTGTCATGAAATATTGTGACATTCACATATCATCCAGCCCAAGTCTCTGACTCTTCCCATTGCCTGATATTGCATTATGCTAAATCTCCCTGAAAATCTCTCTCTTCATACAACAATCAATTCATGGTTACAATTAAAATTTCTCATTCCAGATGTTTGGTCAATTTAATTCCACCAGCTGCCCATGCCTCCAGAGTTGAGCTTCAGAATACTGGTTAAGTGATATTACCATGACACTACTGCCTCCTTTTTGCTTATATTATTTACAAATTTTGCACTTTGCCATTTTGATGGGTAGTTTTTGTGATCCATGCTCTTTATTCTTCCCTTGTTTCTATGCAGCCAAGTCGCACCTTATTAGTCTTTCCTTGTAGGTTTGTCTCCCGATCACCCAAATCCCTGAACAGTTCTGTTTCTGAACCTCAGCCACCCAGCTCAAATGAACAACTTTTGTTAAAGTCAAGTCACCTCTCAACTGCAAAAGGTCCGACAACATTTTCATCAATAACAATCCTGCCCCTGATTAATGCTTCTTTTGAGATGCTATCCTTGTAATTTTCCAACCTGTTTGATTAATTGATAAATGTATTAACACGACCCCATGGTTGCATGAGTGCTTATTAAATTTTGCCTGCTTAGCAATAATGTTTCTGTGGACTGAAGTAAGCAAATTCTTTTATTAATTTGCTAGAAGCAACCTTTCCTTTGTCAATCTTTATCTGACTTGGATACTCTGAACAACCATCCCATTGCATGTAGAATTGTACCAGCCTGCTCACTGCTCCATTTTGCAGTGAGACCAAATGATAATTTGTCAATCCTCTGCAAATCTGGCCATGTTTCTCTTGGCTGGTCCCTGAAAACTGTTTGAATAAAATTTTCCTTCTTGTTTTCTCTTTTAACCTGCTGCCTACTGATGCTTGATGACTTGAAGTCACCATTTATTAGTTTTGATTGTTGTTGTCTTAGATTATTGTTGGATTTGTCATGTTGCCAAAGAATATGTAGGGAGTCTACTGAGAAACGGTGAAAACCGTTAACTTTTATTCACCAATGTAACTAAAATTAACAATATCTAACTGTGATTTTGACTTCTTATGAAGCTGGAAAGAGAGCATGCTTGTGTCATGTGACACTATATCTTGGTATCTCATTTACATATTACACAGTAACCCTTTTTGCTGCAATTTTCAGGTGTGAACATTTTGCACATTGTTCTCATCAAATCTTGTGGTTGAAGCTGATAGAAACTACATTAGTGGGTGAAAGACCTAAGGGCAATAGACAGAGAAGGCTACAAACCAAAAGAATGTATTATAGAGGTGGAGGCACTAAGGTAGAAGGCAGTGAACTAAGAAGAACCCTTGATTGAGACAGAGTGTCCATTCTTGTGAGGTGCTTAAGGAGCAGTGAAGGATTTTTTTTGTTGAAAGTGTGTGGAATGGCCCTAATAAAATTCACACTTCAGAGGCAAACAGAGGCATTAAGAATTCCAGAGAGCTGTGGCTCTTGGCTTGGTCCCAGAAAGAGAAGGAAACTCCAAGAGCTTGATAAATAACGAAAGACTTGGAAGATTCTGAGGAGTCTTAACAGGGAAGATATGGAGAGGATGTTTCCTCTTATGGAAAAATCTGTAACTGAGGGGTGACGGTTTGAATATTAAGTTTCACCCATTTAAAACTGAGATTAAGCATTTTATTTTCTCTCAGATGGTCATAGGTTTTTGAAATTCTCTTCCTGAAAAGAGGGTGGAAACAGAGTTCTTGAATATTTTTAGGGTAGAGGTAGATATATTCTTGTTAAGCGAGGAGTTGAAAGATTAGCCAGGCAAGAATGCAGATTTGAGGTTAAAATCAGATTACACACGAGGTTATTGAATGGTGGAGGAGCAGGCTCAAGGCATGAGTGGCTTATGCCCGCTCCTAATTCATATGTTTGTATATGCCTGTATGTTCTGGCATAAGTCAAAGGGAAAAAAAAAAGAGAAGTTCAATTGTGAATATTAGTCTACTTGGAAATGGAATTGTGTATTATTCTGCTTTTCAATCGAAAGTATAAGCATTCACTTCAGATAGTGTTCATTTAGTGGCATCTGCTTTGTTTGTCTCTTGCATAGTGAAATGCATTGTTTATACTGCGGAATTTCTCCTTAAACATTAATGTTCGTACTGGGATCATAACACAACTCAAAAATAACAATACATTAAAACCTTACATTCATAACAACTTTAAGTAACAACTGTATTGATAACAATTAGAAATTGTATAAACAACATCCTTGACTAGATTAATTTCCATGGTATCAATAATGAATAGAAATATCACTTCAGACAAAATAAAGAAGTAAATGCTTTACGCTAGATTAGATTACTTACAGTGTGGAAACAGGCCCTTCGGCCCAACAAGTCCACACCAACCCGCCAAAGCGCAACCCACCCAGACCCATTCCCCTACATTTACCCCTTCACCTAACACTATGGACAATTCACCTAACCTGCACATTTTTGGATTGTGGGAGGAAATCGGAGCACCCGGAGGAAACCCACACAGACACGGGGAGAATGTACAAACTCCACACAGAGAGTCGCCTGAGCCGGGAATTGAACCCAGGTCTCTGGCGCTGTGAGGCAACAGTGCTAACCACTGTGCCACCGTGCTGCCCACTGCCACCATGCCACCCAGATCTTATTTAAAATTATAAAAGATTAAAAAATTCAATATAAACCAATTTTTTTTACTGTTCCGTAGTTGATGCTCTTTTGAACTATGTGCAATACTTCTGGATTTTTATGTATATTTGTTAAATATTTTACATAGCTCGAACATTTCTTTCCTGAAGTAAGTTATAAAGTTGGATTTTTGCATTTATCTCTAAAGTGAACTAAATGAAGATGCAGAATGCAGATTAATGCAGTGGTGCTGACCATTGATATTCTAATACTGTGTCATGGAGTGGGGCATACCAGGTTCAATCCTGCAATTCAATCACTGCTTCAGATGTGCCAATTTGAATTTGCTAAGTGCAGATTGCAGAGTCTCTCTAAGTACAAAGGAAAATTGGATTGGGCTGCTTTGCGAATAGTACCTCCTAGTGGTTGGGAAAGTGGGGAGGAAGGCATTAAAAAAACCTCAGAAAGAATGTCACAGAACCCAACAAGAACTTAATTCAGAAAAGGTTACGATTTTTTAAAATGTGGAATTACTGTTGTTTTCTTTCCTTGACTGATTTATGTGACAAAAATAGAGAAATTGGATAAATAAAAGACTAGACACCGAAAATCTGTGGAGTTATTTGGCTTGGGAAGTAGACCTCACAATCCTCATCGATGCCATTAATCATGGTCCAACCTCACTTGTGCAACAAGAAATACCAAGCCCTTACCATAACCACTGTAGGTATTTTAATCCATCCAACGATGGTAGCTCTGTGCAACAGAATTTTTTTTATTTATTTGACAGCTATGCTAGCAGTGTTACACACAGCTATTTCCCTGTCACAAATCAACACCACAACCTCACTAACGGGCCAACCTGCAAGCTAAATTAATCAACTATTCATTTTTAGCTGCAACAAGCATTGATTTATTTATTGCCACCTTTAATTTTTTTGTAAAAATATAGTTAATGTGCAGGAAATGAATTAAGTTGCACAATCACACATTAAAAAATGTCCTGTAATTTAACAAAGTTGGTTAGAGAAGAAAAAAAATCCGCAGATGCGGAAATCCAAAATAGAAAGGCAGGAGGCTGGAAGAACACAGCAAGCCAGGCAGCATCAGGAGCTGGAGAAGTCAACATTTCTGGTATAACCCTTCTTCAGGACTGGGGGTGTATGTAGGGGGATCTGCAGATAAAGGGGGTGGCGGGGACAGGGTAGCGAAGTAGCGATAGGTGAAGACAGGTAGAGGGTACGACCCAGTCGGTCAGTGGATAGAATGAATTGGGTTGCTGGCAGGGAGCAGTGGAAGGAATGGGGAGGGGCTGGGAAGGGAGTTGGGTGATGGGGAGAGAGGTTATTTGAAATTGGAGAACTCAATGTCGAGTCATAGAGTCATAGAGATGTACAGCATGGAAACAGACCCTTCGGTCCAACCTGTCCATGCCAACCAGATATCCCAACTAAATCTAGTCCCACCTGCCAGCACCCGGCCCATTTCCCTCCAAACCCTTCCTGTTCATATACCCATCCAAATGCCTCTTAAATGTTGTAATTGTACCAGCCTCCACCACATCCTCTGGCAGCTCATTCCATACACGTACCACCCTCTGCGTGAAAAGGTTGCCCCTGAGGTCTCTTTTATATCTTTCCCCTCTCACCCTAAACCAATGCGCTCTAGTTCTGGAATCCCAGACCTCAGGGAAAAGACTTGTCTATTTATCCTATCCATGCCCCTCATAATTTTGTAAACTTCTATAAGGTCACCCCTCAGCCTCCGACACTCCAGGGAAACAGCCCCAGCCTGTTCAGCCTCTCCCTGCAGCTCAGTTCCTCCAACCCTGGCAACAGCCTTGTAAATCCTCCAGGCTGTAGGCTGCCCAGGCAGAAGGTGAGGTGTTGTTCCTCCAATTTGTGGTGTGGCTTGTTTTGGCATTAGAGGAGGTCAAGGATGATCATATCAGAAAGGCAGTGGTTGGGGGAATTGAAATGGGCAGAGACTGGGAGGTCTGGTCGGCCCCTGCGGGCCGAGCTGCAATGTTCGGTGAACCGTTCCTTAAGTTTACATTTGGTTTCCTTGATTGTGGAGAAGGCCACATCGGGAGCATCTGATGCAGTACACTAGGTTGGAGGAGAGGCAGGTGAACCTCTGTCTCACCTGGAAGGACTGGTTGGGGCTTCCCCTGAAACCGGAACCCCAAGGTACCTTCACCTGCAATTGGACGCCTCCATTCCCTGTTCCACTGCTCTCAACCACACACCTCAAAATGCAATAAAGACAGAGTTCCCCTTGTCTTCACCTACCACCTCACCAGCGTACGCATTCACACATCATCTTCCACCAACTCCAACTAGATCCCACCACCAAGAACAGTTTCCCCTCCCCACTCCTCTCTGCCTTCCTCAAGAACCATTCCCTTCAACAGTCCTTGGTTTGACCCACTCTCCTCACCAACCCTCCCCAAACCCCAAGGTACCTTCCCCTGCAACCGGAAAAGATGCAAGACCAACTGGTACACCAAACCTCCTCACCTCCATCCAGGGCCCCCCCCCCCAGTACTGAAGAAGGGTCACACCCGAAACATCGACTTCTCCATCTCCTGATGTCACTTAGCTTGCTGTGTTCTTCCAGCCTCCTGCCTGTATTTTAACAAAAGCAGGGTTTTATTATTCTTTCAAAATTCATTAAACCAATCATGTGTAACATAGCTGTTATTGTGAAAATCAACTTAACTTTAGGGTGTAAAGAATCAAGCATATTGTATGGTACTGAAGTCATACATAGGTAGTTTTGGATAGGTATAGCAGGCTCCCTTTATTGAATGATATAAATGTACAAGTTAGCATTAGCTAATAATCGAGAAGTCTTTGTGATAATTTTGTACTAACCAACAAATCACCAAGATTATTGCATTTGAATTTACAACTTACTGCTGTGAGATTTAGGAAAAGACTACTGGATCTTCAGGAAATTTTCCTTGCATGCTTCAGATATGGTAGTATGCCCTTTCATCAATACTTCTAACCCTCCTTCTCTCCTTCCTTTCAGACGTTTCTTGAATAAATTGGTCAAAATTGTGACATTGGAGGTGGGAAACAGGAGATAAAATAATCACTACGTTACAATCTTGTCTCCATCACAGCAACCAACCAACCCAACCACCCCGTGGCTCAACACTTCAACTCCCCCTCCCACTCCACCAAGGACATGCAGGTCCTTGGAGTCCTCCATCGCCAGACCATAGCAACATGACGGTTGGAGGAAGAGCGCCTCATCTTCCGCCTAGGAACCCTCCAATCACAGGGGATGAACTCAGATTTCTCCAGTTTCCTCATTTCCCCTCCCCCCACCTTGTCTCAGTCAAATCCCTCGAACTCAGCACCGCCTTCCTAACCTGCAATCTTCTTCCTGACCTCTCTGCGCCCACCCCCACTCTGGCCCATCACCCTCACCTTGACCTCCTTCCACCTATCGCATTTCCAACGCCCCTCCCCCAAGTTCCTCCTCCCTACCTTTTATCTTAGCCTGCTGGACACACTTTCCTCATTCCTGAAGAAGGGCTTATGCCCGAAACGTCGATTCTCCTGTTCTTTGGATGCTGCCTGACCTGCTGCGCTTTTCCAGCAACACATTTTCAGCTCTGATCTCCAGCGTCTGCAGTCCTCACTTTCTCCTCAAATCTGGGACAGTCAGGGAATGGTGTGAGTGCAGGTTAGTGGTCAGTATCAGGCAGATCCTATCCTCTGGGGTTGTTCAGAATATGGAAGATTCTGGAAGGCCAGCAGGATGTGCATGAAGAGCTGCAGAATTCCAGAGGGTATGTGCATCCTGGAAAAGACACTGGAGAAGTCACTTCAGGTCATCAGGGCTGCAAGCAATTTCTGGTCTCTGTGTGTGGCTTCCACCATCGAGAGATTGTAGACCGTCATGGGCAGCCAGATCTGTCAAAATAATCGGTGTCTGCTGGGGATATATGATGGCTATCATCCTGCCACTGATCCCAAGCAGCCAATATCAAAGTGAGAGTGGGACAAGACCCCTGGAGTCTCCACCTGGTCCTCTTCCCTCGCAGATAAGCAAGGAGAGTCACTGGACCTCACGACACTGGCTGAGCCACAGCTCTCTGCATCTGGCAGCTCCTCTTAGGCTGCCAGTGGTGACCACTTCTTCAATCCTCTGCCTCAGAGTGGCACAACAACAGAGGAGCAGTTGTCACTGTGTAAGAGCCACTCACCACACTGGAGCCTTCAAAGCCACAGGCAACATGAAGAAACCTCCCACGGTCATGCCAAGCAGAGGGTCATCAAGTTCCCACAGCCTGCCTCCAGCACAGTTAGTAGCTAGGGCTGGAAGCACTGAAATGTTCAAGAAATTGAGAAGTCACAATAGACACACATAGTGCATCATGGATGTTCCTTTACTTGGGTATTGCTGAGTGAGAGATGGTGTTCAGGTTCTGTATAAAATAATTGTGATTTGATTTTGGGAGGGAGCTGCTAGTCAGTTTGTGGTTTAAGGTGCATTTAGTTCATGGTGGGTTGCTATATTCATTCAAGAGGATTCAACATTGAGTTCTCCAATTTCAAATAACCTCCCTCTCCACTCCCCGATTCCCTTCCCAGCCCCTTCCACTGCTTCCTGCCACCAACCTGATTCATTCCTCCCACTGATAAATCAGGTCGTACCCTCTACCTGTCGTCACCTATCTCCACTTGACCACTCTGCCCCCTTCATCAGCTTTATCTGCATCTCCCCCCACATCCACCCTTAGTCCTGAAAAAGTACACCTGAAACATTGACGTCTCTACCTCTTGATGTTGCCTGGCCTGCTGTGTTCTTCCAGACTCCTGCCAGTCTATTTTGGATTCCAGCATCTGCAGTTTTTTTGTCTCTAACCATGTTCATTCAGGAAGCTTTCCCACCGGTTTCCTCACTAATGGAATATATGATGCTGGCCTTGGTTTTGTTGGTTTAGTCATACATTGCTTTAGAGTTGAAGACTGTGGAATGAACACCTTAATGTAGAAAGCACTTCAAATCTTCAGGAGAAGAGCTTCATTATAAAAGAGTCTTCCTGATAATTACTCCCCATTAGCACTCAGGCACAGGAGCTGACAGGTCAAGATTCTTTTGATCATCTTCTGAATCCTCATCAGATTTTTCCTCATTTGAGAACGTGGGCTGATGACCAAAATCCTCTTCGGCCAGGGTCCCCCTATATCCCACTGCTAACTACCATGCCCCCAGCCCCCAACAACACCCCACCTCCACCCACCCAATGGACTGCAAGGATGTGAAGGGCATAGTGTACCACAGCAATCAGGAAGACCCAAGCCACCATTTAATGCAGAAAACCGTTATCTCAGTCCTGGCAGCAGAATCTTATTTTGAGCAGATCAGTGGTCTACATAATCTCACATGTTTAAGTAACATTAGTTTATCGAAGAAGTTTAGCCTGCATGGTTAGAAAGGCGGAATGATGTGTTCCCTCACCACTGCATTGCAGAATAAACCCCATAGAGAAATCAGATGAAGAATAAACATTTGCAACAACATAATTTGGTATTTAGAAATAAAGAACAAAGAACATTTACAGCCCAGGAACAGGCCTTTCAGTCCTCCAAGCCTGAGCCAATCCAAATGTAATTTCTAAACCTGTTGGTCAATTCCTAAGCATCTGTATCCCTCTGCTCCCCACCTACTCATGCATCTGTCCAGATGCATCTTAAATGAATCTACCATGCCTGCCTCTACCACCTCTGCTGGCAATGCATTCCAAATGCCCACCACCCCCGTGTAAAGTATTTGTCACGTGTATTCCCCCTTCAACTTTCCACCTCTCACCTTGAAATCATGACCTCTCGTTATTGAATCATTCACCTTGGGAAAAAGCTTGTCTCTATCCACCCTGTCTATACCCTTCATGATTTTGTAAACCTCAATCAGGTCCCCCCTCAATCTCCTTTTTTCTAGTGAAAATAAACCTAACCTACTCAACCTCTCTTCGTAGCTAGCACCTTCCATACCAGGCAACATCCTCATAAACCTTCTCTGCACCCTCTCCAAAGCGCCCACATCCTTTTGGCAATGTGGCGCCCAGAATTATACACAGTATTCTCAATGCGGCCGAACCAATGTCTTGTACAATTTTAACATGACTTGCCAGCTCTTATACTCAATACCCCGTCTCATGAAGGCAAGCATACAATATGCCTTCTTAACCACTCTATCCACCTGAGCAGCAACCTTCAGGGTACAATGGACCTGCACTCCCAGATCTCTCGGCCCATCAACCTTTCCCAAGGCTCTGCTATTCATTGTATAGTTTGCTCTGGAATTAGACTTGCCGAAATGCATCACCTCACATTTGTCTGGAATGAAAACCATCTGTCACTTTTCCACCCAACTCTCCAGTCTATGTATATCCTTCTGTATTCTCTGACAGTCCCTTATGCTTTCTGCCACTCTTTGTGTCATCTGCAAACTTGCTGATCATACCAACAGTGCCCTCTTCTAGATCATTTATGTATATCACAAACAACAGTGGCCCCAATACTGACCCCTGTGGAGCACCACTCCATTTCTCCATTTCAAGAAACTCCCTTCAACTACTACTCTCTGTCTTCTGTTGCTCAACCAGTTCTTTATCCACCTAGCTAAAACACCGTGCACACCATGTGACTTCACTTTCTCCATTAGTCTACAATGGGGAACCTTATCAAACACCTTCCTAAAGTCCATGTATATGACATCAACAGCCCTTCCTTCATCTAACAACGTGGTCACTTCCACGAAGAACTCTATCAAGTTGGTAAGGCACGATCTCCCCCGCACAAAACCATGTTGCCCATCACCAATAAGCTCATTCCTTTCCAAATGTAAATAGATCGTATCTCTCAGTACCCTCTCCAGCTACTACCCCACAACCGGCGTCAGGATCACTGGTCTGTAATTACCCGGAATACCCCTACTACCCTTCTTGTACAGGGGGACAACATGAGCAACCTTCCAGTCCTCCAGCACCTCACCTGTATTTAAGGATGCCACAAAGATATCAGTCAGGGCCCCAGCTATTTCCTCTCTCGACTACCTCAGCAACCTGGGATAGATCCCATCCGGTCCCGGGGATTTATCCACCTTAATAACCTCTAGCATACTCAACACATCTTCCCTACTTATGCCAACGTGATCCAGACTAATCAAACTTCTATCTCTAATCTCACGATTCATCATGTTCCTCTCCTCAGTGAACACTGATGCAAAGTAATCATTCAGAATCTCACCCATTCTCTCAGGTTCAGCACACAGCCTTCCTTCATTATCTTTTAGTAGATCAATCCTTTCTCTAGTTACCCGCTCGCTTCTTATATAAGAATAAAATGCTTTGGGATTTTCCTTAATTCTTCTTGCTAAAGCTATTTCATGACCCCTTTTAGCCCACTTAATTCCTTGTTTAAGACTTGTCCTACTCTTTCAATATTCCTCCAGGGACCGTTCTGTTCTCAGCTGCCTAGACCTTATGTATGCTTCCCTTTTCCTCTTGGATAGTTGTACAATTTCTGCTGTCATCCACGGTTCACGAATCTTGCCCTTCCTATCCTTTGCCTTCAACGGGACATGCCTATCCTGCATTGCCGTTAACTTATCTTTGAAAGCCTCCCACATCTCAAATGTGGACTTCCCTTCAAATAGCTGTGTCCAATCCACATTTCCCAGCTCCTGCCTAATTTTGATATAATTGGCCTTGGCCCAGTTTAGTATTCTTCCTTTAGGACCACTCTCTTCTTTATCTACGAGTATTCTAAAACTTACAGAATTGTGGTCACTGTTCCAAAGAAATCCCCACAGCAACTTTTACCACTTGTCCTGGCTCGTTCCGTAGTACCAGGTCGTGTATGGCCCCTTCCCTCGTCGGACTATTGACATACTGCTCTAGAAAACTCTCCTGGATGCTTCATACAAATTCTACTCCATCCAGACCTCTGATGCTAAGTGTATCCCAGTCAATGTTGGGAAATTAAAATCTTCCATCACCACTACCCTAATGCCTCTACATCTATTCATAATCTGTTTTCCTATTTGTTCTTCTACCTCACGTCACGGTTGGGAGGTCTGTAATACAGCCCCAACATGTAACTGCACCCTTCTTATTTCTCAGCTCCACCCATAATGCCTCACTACCCAAGATCACCATAGTGTCCTCCTTTAGTACAGCCGTGATATCGTCCCTGACCAGCAATGCAACTCCACCCTCTCTTTTACTTCCATCCCTGTCCTGTCTGAAATATCTATATCCTGGAAAATTCAGTTGCCAATCATCATGCTCTTCCTTCAACCAAGTCTCTGTGATGGCAATAATGTCATACTCCCAGGCACCAATCCAAGCCCTAAGTTCATCTGCCTTACACACTATACTCCTTGCATTAAAGTAGATGCATTTCAGGCCACCAGTTCTTTTGTGCTCACCTGCTCTCTACCTATTCTTCCCTTTATTAATGCTATCTTCATAATTCTTACAGTCTCCAGTCTCCACCTCGCTGTCTACTTGTTTTCTCTTCTGGTTCCCAGTCCCCTGCCACATTAGTTTAAAACCTCCCCAAGAGCAGGAGCAAAATCTCCCCCAAGGACATTGGTTCCAGTCTGGTTTAGATGTAGACCGTCCCTTTTGTAATAGTCCCACCTTCCCCAGAACCGGTCCCAATGTCCAACAAATCTGAACCCCTCCCTCCTACACCATCTCTCAAGCCACGTGCTCATCCTGCCTATTTTTTCATTTCTATACTGGCTAGCATGTGGCACTGGTATTATTAATAATAAATACCACAAAACTACAGAGAGTCATGAACTCAGCCCAGTCCATCACACAAACCAGCCTTCCATCCACTGACTCCATCTATACTTCCTGCTGCTTCGAGAAAGCAACCAAGGTAATCAAAGACCTTCTCCACCCTGGTTATATTGTGTTCCAACCTCTTCCATTGGGCAGAAAATATACAAGTTTGAATACACATACAAACAGATGCAGAAACAGCTTCTTCCCCACTGTTATCAGACTTTTGATAATGTCAATGATGATTTCTCTCTCCATACTATCTCTGCACCTTCTCTGAAGCTGTAACACTGTATTCTGCACTGTTCTGCTACCCTGATGCACTTTGGATTGGTATGATCTGCTTCATAGCACACAAAGCAGCACTTTTCACTGTATCTGGGTACACGTGAGAAAAATCAATCAAATCAAATAAAAAAAATTACAATTTATTTATGTATAACTCATTTGTGCATTGAAGAATCTGTAGCTGAAAGAATGAATCCTGTTTATGACATAGAAAGGGCAAGCATCTGTGTTATGATGTTTTTCTGATTGAATACAACCAATACTGTTTTGTCCATATGTTAGCATTGGTCATATATTTCCCTTGGCTGTTGGTGTGTGGGGAACATCAATTCCTGCACCCCATGGATGTATTATTTCCCTCCAATACTTGCTTTATTCAGTTTATTCAATTTTCATCTCTGGTTTTATGGACTTTAATATTACCACACTGACATTCATTTTAAGTAAGCCCAAAAGATAAGTCAACATACCACTGCACACTGAGCTACAGGGGTCATTGGCAGAGCATTGTATGTTTGATGAAAAACTGGTGGAGAAAGATGGATTGGATTTGATTTACAATATGTGTTGAGAACATAAACCCATTCTGGTTAGAGTCTCAATTATAATATTGGATTTATCAATCATTATATGGGGGGGCAATTTGATGTTAATATATTTTAAAGTAATATTGATTTTGACACAACAAAATAACATTTGGGTTTTTATTTCAAAGCCATATTTGCTTAGAGCTGGTTAAAGAGAAAGCTCAAATATTGCTTTTTTTCTGAAGATGCTGTTGGACTGAATTTATTCTGGCATGGCCATTTGAATTTATTCCCTTCTATCTAGAGTAAGAAAACACTGGCTTTTAAACTTCATGAATGAGATGTCAAAAATATTGCTGAGTTACAGAACTTGCTCAGTCCTATCCTATTTGGAGCTATCCCACCACAGATGCCAGCACGCTACAGGACTCTACCTCATTACATTCTGTCTTGTGGGTTGATCAAATGTATTTCATTTCTTAGATAATGTCCAAATTCCTATTTTTCTTGTCACTATCTTGGAAGCATTTGTGCTCAAGAGAGTGACTGTCGTATTTTCCTTATCATTAGCACCACCAGCAATGGACAGCTTTCATCACTGCACAAGAATAATTTTCCCCATGAGCAGTTTTCACTTACAGCTACTGAAGATGACTTTCTCTTGGAACTAGACAGGCTTGAAACTTTAGCTCCAGTAGCACAGTGGAGAGGTAATTTTATGAGTCTGTGCTGCCACCAGGAAGCCTTGTTCATTGTCAACATGAACTCAGAGGAGTCTTGCACATTTTAGGTGATAATTGCAGTTCCTAAATTAATTACTAGCGTAAGGGACTGTAATTTGGTCATCGTAGTGCCAACACTATTAGGCCTGCAATCACGGTCCTGCCACAATTTGGTTGGGAGTGTGACAAAAGGTACACAAATTCAGGCAGGACCCAAATTGACCAATTTGTGGTGTCTACTGGTAGTTTCTACAGTGATCTGATTGGAGTGCAATGCCTGACCCACATGGCTACTGCATGAGAAGGGGTTTGGCTAGCAGATGGAACTCACATGCCAGGGTTTAAAGGCATGTTTAGGTTTACAATTACTTGCCCTAAATATGACACAAGTTTAGTTTGCATTCAGCATACAATACAGCAACATCACGAGAGTAATTGCATGTCAATTGTGACATAGGCAGCAAAATGTAATTTCTCTGAAAACAATATCAAAGTAGCAAAATTTGGACCACAGTGTTTGAAGGTACCATCCCATCCCCACCTGAATCTACTCTGTCTTGAAATAACACAGGCACTATTAGCTTCTACCAGTAAGATCTGGCTCAATCATTATATTGTGTGAACACATGCTGAGTGCATACATGTGAAAGCCTGGATACGTTATTTTGGAGGATCTCACTGTGAAGAACTAGCTTTGATTTGAACACATGCAATCTGACTGCCAGCTAACAACTCTTTAAAAACCACAGGAAATCACTGCCTCCTTTTAAATGTCCGTTTCAATTTTTTTTTTAAAAAACTCACACTCAGTGTTTTCTTTCAATTTATTTTTGAGAAAATTGGAAGAAATCTTTCAGTTGAAGCAGAATAATTTCCCATTAATCACTTTATGTTCATAATTTTGGTCCCAACTTTGCAGTATTAAAGATGGTGAAACTGTCATTACTCCTCTGAAACTGACAGCAACCTCTGGAGCCTGCAAGTGCACATTTAAATACAAATCTTAAAGTGACTGGCGGTAATCCTGTGCTTTCCTGGTGGGTGTGATATTGGAAATGCTGACAGACTGCAATCAATTAGAACTGAGTGAACAGCCAAAAATTTGTCTTTCTTTACAATAGTTTCCATATAAAAACACTTGAAAAAGTTGTAACTGGGTTTTATCATTAACATAACATTGAGGGGGTTGGGGGGGGGCATGGTGGCTCAGTGGTTAGCACAGCTGCCTCACTGTGCCAGGGACCTGGGTTCAATTCCCACCTCTGGCCTCTCTATGTGAAGTTTGCACACTCTCCCCATGTCTGTGGGTTTCATCTGGGTGCTCTGGTTTCCTCCCACAGTCCAAAGATTGCCCGTGCTAAATTGCCCATAGTGTTAGGTGCATTAGTCAGGGATAAATCCAGGGGAATGGGACTGGATGGGTTACTCTTCGGTGGACTTGGTGGGCCAAGTGGCCTGTTTCCACACTGTAGGGAATCGAATCTTACAATTGAGGGTACAACCACCAGCAGTACAATGATTGAAACTGGGGATGTCTGAGAAGCCAAGGAAGATAGACCTGCAACAGTGCAATGTAGGGAAGACCTGAGAAATCAAGGAGCTGGTCTGTGGGGGTGGGGTGATGTTCTGTAAGAGGAAGATTGTTTGGAATAGAGAAGGTTATAAGGAGAATTCATTCTTTTTAAACATTTTAACTTCTGTAGGATCCAATTCCAAGTTGAATCATTTAGGCTGTGCCCCACAGTTTGAAAAACATGTGTGGAATTAAAGCCGCTTTTCAGATGTTCATTCAGTCCAAGCTCCAGAGCAGCAAGCTTTGCACCTTCACACCACACACTTGGCATTTTAACTTCTACTTGGGAAGTCCCTGTTTCAAAGTGATTACATTTATAAGCTGATTGGTAACAACTTAGCTACTGGATGCTTTGAGGGACCTTTGATATGGTACCAGATGCAACTTAACATTGGCAAGGGGAAAATCCATTCTGCAGTGATAGTTAAATCTATTCAGGCAGAACTCTTCAAGGTCGGCAGTCAATGAAAGGTGCTGATGGGTCTTTTGCATGAATTACTGCACGTAATCCATGTGGCATAGCTACACGCACAGAGGAGTGGAAAACAGGATTGTGACCTGGTAAAGGAATGGCAATATGTTTCAATTCTGTGTGGTATGTGGCTTGGAGGGGAATTTGGAGGTGATGATTGCCCCAATCTTTGTTCCTCTTTGCCTTTGAATTGACGGAGGTTTATCAAAATGGCTGTGTCTATATATCAAAAGAATGGAACCCATGAGCTACTATTTTCTGCAACTAAGTGCGGGATACGATGGGACTGATTTGCCCATTTGGCACAAGCTGTTCCTAAAAGAAATTTTGCAATCTGTCAATAGCACTCACATTTTCAGCTGCACAATTTACCACATGTCTAGGAATGGACGAGGTCATGTTTGCCAAGCCTGTATGTGACTGGAAAATTATACGTTCTCATTTAATGGGATGAAGATATCTGGGTCACAGTGGGCAGGGAGTGGCTACATTTTGAGTTGCTTTAGACATTAAAGGTAAAGTAACCAGAGTCCCAGAGGACCACTGTCTCATTAGAGAGAGATGACTGTCTGTGAGTTTAACTTGAGGGTCACCATGCCTTAGGCAAAGGGTGTGGTTGAGAAAGCAGGACTTCTGCAGTAACCTCAGTTGCTATGGGAATGACCCATGCTGTTGGTGCCCCTTCAAATTACTAACCAGCCATCCAGTCAACTGAGCTAACTGATCCCTGTGGTGGTGGCACAGCTTTTTAAAAGACTGAAGAGACAAGGAATTAATTCTTAAAAACATAAAAATGAAAGGAAAGAAGCCTTCATGTACATATTTAAGACTGTGGCTGAGCAGACCATCACAAGAGGATGAATAGATCTTAACTGGTCTTTATTAATTTAAACGCTAATGAGACATATCCCCACAGCCATTGCCAAGTGAGTGCAACAGCTCACAAACATGTCTGTTGACATTTTGGCAGGTGAAACATTTTAACCGTTCTTGGAAAATTTCTGAGGAACCATCCACGATGACAATTAGTCAGGACTTCTCATTTATCTGTATCAATGGTTTTCTACCCATAGCCTGCATTGAGAATTGGATGCTTTGACTGCAACGAATCCAGCTCTCAGAGTGGGAACTGGAGACCAGCATGTGCAGAAGTAGATTTAAAAAGGCAGTGAGGGATGACTACAAGGCACTGCACATGCATCTAGCCATATTTGACATCTTATCAACTGCATTCCTCTTCCCAACCTTTCACAGGGCGCCCTCATTGGGGAACCAATTGATTTTGGTGATGTTTCTATGGGAAAAGTAAATATGTAAAACATCAAAACTCATGTAAACCTAGGTGCCATTAAACTAATATAGAAAAAGAAAAACAATGGTAAAAAAGAAATCTTTTGATGGTCCTGCAAATGTATTCATCTACATTACCCTGGTGCCCAAACACAATGATTGGAAGTGCCAAAAGCCTTCAGATGATGAAACAGCAGGAGAAAGTTATGGAAATTAAGAACAATACTCCTATATCATTTATTTTAATTAAATTCCCAGATCATATCAGTAAGTTTCTTGCTTCATCAAGCAGGAGTTGCAATTGCCTGCTCTCGTCCTCTTCCCCCAGCTCAGCCAGAAATGCACATTGCATAATAGTAGTCATACGAAGCAGTCAGACTAGATTACAGCACTATCACTTCAGCACATACTGTTGTTTGAGCTTTCCTTTCATAAAGTTTTACTTATTTGTCCACTCAGCCAATATTTACCTGTGAAATATTGCATTCCTATTTTTCAATTTCTAAAGCACTTTGCTTTTACTGAAGTCAATAATATCCATTCAGATGTATTGCTTCTAAAATATCTAAATAGAAAACTTACTTAATTTTATTGAAACCAATTGCTTGTTTATGCTACTCACACTCCGGTTAACATTGAACCGCCTTAACACTGCATATTAATAACTGCCCATTTCCTTGCTTTGTCTCCCTCTATTATTGTTATTTCCTTCTTGCATCTTATCTACATCTGGATCAAGAAACGAGAGCAGTAAAAATTGGCTCGACATGTTTTGTTTTGTAACACTGTGGATGCCATTTTGGGTCAAACATGATACCTGTGGTCACAATTCTGGTGCCAGCTATGCCAGATCCTATTTTAGTGAGGCAGTTAGCATGTGTACAGGGCGTGTTTGCCAAATGTTTACGGAGTAGGAAGGCAATAATCATGATTAGTGTTGCTTTGGCACCAGCACTATCATTGGGGAGTTCAATGCTCTTTTTAGATTCATTCTTGGGATGTAAGTGCACTCGCAAGGCAAGTATTTGTATTGAATAATTGCCCTTGAGAAAGTTGTGGTGAACTGCACTCCTGAAGTGCTACCATTCACCTGGTGACAGTATGGTGATGATGCTGTTAGGGCTAGAGTTCCAGGAGCCTGATACAGTGATAGTGATGGAATGGTGATATAATGAAATGGTGATATGACTCCCAGTTCCAAAGATGGTGTGTGGCTTGGAAGTTAATTTTCAGGTGGTGGTGTTCCCATGCACCTGCTGTCTTTATCCTTCTAGATTTGGTTGATGCTGTCAAAGGAATCTTAGTAAATTGCCTCAGTATAGCATGTAGGTGGTAGCACCATGTGCTGGTGGTGGAGCAAGTGAATGTTTAAGGTGGCGAATGCATTGTTAATTAAGCAGGCTGCCTTGTCTTGGATGGTGTTAAACTTCTTGAGCATTGTTGGAGCTACATTTATCCAGACAAGTGTATTCAACCACATTCCTAACTTTTGCTTTATAAATGGTGGAGCAGATTCTGGTAAGTCAGCATCTGATCTGTTCTTGTAGCCACAGTATTTATATGGCTGCCCTTGTCAATGGTATCTGACATTGCTGATAGTCAAAAATTCAATGATAGTAATGCCATTAAAAGTCAAGGAGAGATGACCACGTTACAACATCCTGACCCCTAATTACAAATCACACAACACCAGGTTATAGTCCAACAGGTTTAATTGGAAGCACTAGCTTTCGGAGCGCTGCTATCTCATCAGGTGGTTGTGAAGGAGTGGCGCTCTGAAAGCTAGTGCTTCCAATTAAACCTGTTGGACTATGACCTGGTGCTGTGTGATTTGTAACTTTGTACACCCCAATCCAACACCGGCATCTCCAAATTCTGACCCATAATATTTTCTTCTTGATGCTGATCAATAAACCATACATGCAAAAGTGAGTCTGTCCATTTCCCACTGGAGGTATTCCATACTATTGAATGTAAGTGTGGCGTCATCATTGTAGAGCAAATTTCTGACAAAGACTTGATGTACATTTGTCTTGGATTTTAGCCAAGCAAGGCTGAACAGCTTCCCAGCTGTTCTAGAATGTAAGTTGTCACCCTCTAAAGATAACCAGAAAGTTGTGATGGCAGCACAGTGAAAAGCTTATTAAAGAGTGTTGATATCAGATCACAACCATGTACAACGCATTCCACATATCAAAGTTTTAATGTTACACTCTCTGAGTTGAGTTTATCCATCATGTGTCATGGATAAAGATCACAATGAGCAACTTAAGCAGAAAGCCACTTTGTTTATGAGTTCAAATAGACCTCTTCTACTCACATTGTCAACTGCCATGCAACGATTAATAAAGACAATATAAAGTGGTCTCCTTCATTCACAGCAATTTCCTTCCAGACGCTGGGCTGCAGCAAGGTCTGAAACTACACTATGATTCTGAATAGTTGCATTCTACCAGGTCCTTCATTCATAATTAATAGTCATCATGTTTGCTTGCATTTTTGATTTAAAGTTTTTGTACCCTCTTATTACCTATTGGTTGGTCCATATTTTAAGCTTTGAGTTGTGATTTGTGGCTGTTTTATTTGAGCCAACCAAATGTACTTGTGATATATACCCAACATCTCCAATAATAATGTGTGGCTTTTGAGTGCAGTAGACACTTACAGCGAGTGAAAGATATGGGTTGCTTTCCAACCTATCCATGTCATCTGAGAGGAACACTTCCTATAGATGGTTTTCAGGGACATTGACTTCTTCCTTATCTCCCACATCTCATAGGAGAAACATACTACTCCACTAACTACCATTACTATTCCTCTAATACTTACTGGATTTAAAGAAAAGGAAAGCCCCTACCTTTCCATACCTTAATGTTGCATGCTCTCCTCAGTGAAGCCCTACTCTCACCAAAATCTGCACTTTGTCCTCGACAGCAGTACATCAACCTCACAGCATCTTTCCAAAATGGCCACTCTAAAAATGTCCTGCTTCTCCCAGAATCCTCCTCAGTCCCTTCTCAGTACTGCTATCATGCTTGCTGGTTTCTGCTGCACACTGCTACACTCTGCTTGCATAACTCACATTTCATATTTAACCCAGTCAATCTGCAAAGCAGCAAATATGACAACTTTGTGAAGGCTAGACCACTACTGGCATTCATTTTGAATTTTGATAAATGATTCTTAGAAGCAAACAATCTTCAAAATTTAATAAACAGTACAATAATTGGATGAATTCTAATGTTCAGCATGTGCCAAACATTGAGAATTCACTACCAGCAATTTCCATCCACTCGCTCTGATGAATGCATTATCCTGGGCAGTTTGTGCAGCTTTTCAAAGTATCATGAGAAAACCTGGTTTAAAGTTTTGTCTCTTTCTTCACCAGTGGTCAATACAGCAATTCATTAATGCAGTGATGTTTGCAAAGGGTTGCATTCATTAATACATGTAAAATTGTCATAAATAATTACATCAAGATTTCTGCAATAAATGATAGAGCAAGTTGGCTAGATGGACATCTACCTAAAAATCATGGCAATTTATTACATCATTTGAAATTTGCTCCATTCATTTTTTTATAATTGCTCAGTTAGATAAAATAAAGTGTCTAATTTATTCAATTATTTCTGTTGCCTCTGATTTGTCAAAATAGAAAGCATAATCTTTCGTTATTGTTGAATCGCTACGGATATTCTCTTGTCTTTGTGACGTAAATTTGATGTTGGTTAGGCTGAGTGGTACTCCCAACAATGTTAAATGGGATAGACATCAAACAGATCAAGTAACTCAAGACTGGACATCATCAGACCCTTTGGGTCTTCAGCAGCAGCAAAAGTGTACTTAACTATAATCTATAACCTCAAGACCCAGCATGTCCCCCATTTCATCAGTTATTCAATGGAAAGTACAAGAGGGCATGCCAGGAGCAGCACCAGCCATATCTAAAACTGATGTGTCAACCCGGTAAAGCTATGAAACAGGAGTACTTGTCTGTCAAACAGCAAGTAATGGAGAGGGCTATGTGCCTCTACAATTAACGAATCAGATCTAAGCTCAACCATCTTACTACATCCAATTGTGAATGGTGGTGGACAATTAAACAACTCACTGGAGGAGGAATCTCCACAAATATCCCCATCCTCAATGATGGGAGAGCCTAGCACATCAGTGCAAAAGATCAGGCTGAAGCATTTGCAACAATCTTCAGCCAGCAGTGGATGATCCAATTCAGCTTCCTCCAGAAATCCCCAGGAAGCTTCCGCCAACTTGATTCACTCTAAATGATATCAACAAATGTCTGAAGGTACTGAATATTGCAAAGGCTATGGCCTTGATAAAATTTCAGAAATAGTACTTGTGTCCCAATAAAGTTCTTCCTGTAAAGCTGTAACAATGGCATTTACCCTACAATATGGAAAATCGCTAGGTGTGCTTTGTACACAAAAAAAACCACAAAATCCAACTTGGTCAATGATTAACTGAAAGAACTGCGGATGCTGGAAATCAGAAACAAACACAGAAACAGAAATTGCTGAAAAGAACTCAGCAAGTCTGGCAGCATCTGTGGAGAGAAATTAGAATTAATGTTTTGGGTCCCGTCACCCTTCTTCAGAACATTAGTTTCCTAGGTTTTTCCAAGAAGAGAGAATCTAACTATAGCCTCTTGACATTTGATAGCATTACGATTGCTGAATTCCCCAACCATCAACATTCTGAAGGTGACCATTGGACAGAAACTGAACTGGACAGACCATATAAATATTGTGTCTGCAACAGCAGGCTAGAGGCTGGGAATCCTGCAGTAACACACCACCTGACTTTGCAAAGTCCACCATTTAGAAGGCACAAGTCAGGAGTGTGATGGAAGACTCCCCGCTGCCAGGATGGGTACACCTCCAACAACACTCAAGAAGCTTGAGACCATCCAGGACAAAGCAGCCACTTGATTGGCACTGCATACTCAAATATCCACTCCCTCCACCACCAATGTTCAGTAGCAGCAGCAGGTACTACATATAGATGCACTGCAGAAATTCTCTAAAGATCCTTAAACAGCACCTTCCAAACCCACGACTACTTACATCGAGAAGAGCAAGGGCAGCAGATACATGGAAGCACCACACCTAAAGGTTCCCCTCCAAGCCACTCACAATTGTCACTTGAAAATGCATTACTGTGCCTTCAGTGTCATTGGGTCAAAACCCTGAAACTACCCCCTTCACAACATTGTGGGTCTACCTACAGCATATGGATTACAGTGATTCAAGTGGACAGCTCACCCCCACTGTCTCAATAGCAATGGTAGATGGGTAATAATTACTGGACCAGCCAACAATGCCCATTTTCCAGGAATTAATATTTTTAAAAACCTAACTGCAAAGAAGGAACTCTGCAGATTAACATTAAGTTTTATCATTATTCATCAAAGTCTAAATTGTATAAAGTGACATTTGAGTTCTGTATATTTAACGTAACTTTGGTTTAAATGTGCCAGTTTCAGATTTGAATAATTATCTGTATTAAAATGTTCAGAAGGATAACAAAATAGATGATGAGAATTTCTTTTTTTCCACGAATGTTATGTGTGACTTAATCATTAATCAATGTCTGCATGTACAGATTTAGAATTTAATACAGGGTATCAAATGATAACTGCTGAAAAATGTGTTGCTGGAAAAGCGCAGCAGGTCAGGCAGCATCCAAGGAGCAGGAGAATCTGCAGTCCTCACTTTCTCCTATCAAATGATAACTGGTTGAGCTTGATTTTGCATTTGTTACACGCGATGTCAAAAGTATTGTAAGTATTCCTGTGAGACACAGTGCAAAAACTATTTACTAATGTAATGTAGCACCGAGCACACTGGCTGAATCTGATATTCTTAATGAGTGTTGAAATCTTCTGAAGAAAGAATGGAAATAGTAGAAGAAATTAAACATGAAATTTGCTGCATCTTTTTCTGCTTTGGTGGACTGCAATATTGGTTATTATAACCTTCTTGACTTCTCTCTATATTTAGATTTATTTACACTCATATTGGTTTTCTATGCATAATTCAATAAGACAATTATATGTTCTTCAGACTTTCTTTGTAATGGAACTTCATCTTATTAGCCATTATCCTGATCACTCACTAGAATTTTTATTTGTCAAAGCATTATGCTCGACATCATCTCAGAGTGAAGTAAGTCTTTATCCACATCATAGGGATAACGAGAGATAAATCTTCAGCTGTGAATTTCATAAAATACTAATATTTGAACTCAGGCTGGTCTACATGAGAGACTTCAGCTGACTAGCACACACACATTAAAGTATATGACAAGGTCCATCGTGATAGGATCGTCCGGAAGATTAAGTCACATGCAGTCCACAGTGAGTTGGTAAGTTCGGCTTGGTCATTGAAGACAGAAGGTCTGTGACTAGTGGTGTTGCACAAATATCAATATTTGGGACCTCAGTTGTTTGTAACAGAAATAAATGATTTGGATGAAAATGTACGTTCTCTGATTAGTAAGTTTGCAAACAACATGAAAATTGGAGGACTTGTGAATAGTGACAAGGGTTAGCAGGATATAGTTGGAAAGTTAGGCAGAGAAATTGCAGACAGAGTTTAATCCAGACAAGTGTGCGTGATGCGTTTTAGAAGGTCAAATGCAGGAGGAAAGTATACAGTAAATGGCAGGACGCTCAGGAGCACTGGTGTACAGAGGAATCTTGTGGTGCAAGTCCTTAGTTCTCTGAAAGTGGGAACACAAGTAGATAGGGTGGTAAAGAAGGCATTTGGCATGCTTGCCTTAATCAGGACATTGAGTATAAAAATTGGCAAGTCATGTTGCAGCTGTATAAAACATTTGGATTACTGTGTGCAGTTCTGGTCACCACACTATAGGAAGGATATGGAGGCTTTGGAGAAGATGCAAAAGAGGTTTACCAATATTGTCTGGATTCGACTGTATTAGCCATTAGGACAGGTTGGACAATTTTGCTAGAACATTGGAGTTGCTGAGGGGCGACCTGATGGAAGTATACAAAATTAAGAGAGGCAAGAATAGGATGAATAGTGAGAGTCTTCTACCTAGGGTAGAAATGTCAAATACTAGGGAGCATATGTTTAATGTGAGGGAGAATGTTTAAGGGAGATACGTGAGGCACATGTTTTACATAAAGGTTGATAGGTGCCTGGAACACACTGCCAGGAAGGTGATCGAAGCAGATACAAAAGCAAAATTTAAGCAACATTTAGACAGACATATGAACAGGCAGGGAATAGAGAGATAGGGACCATGTGCTGGCAGATGGGATTAGATCAGAGTGACATCATGGTTGTCACAGATATGGGGTGCTGAACAGCCTGTTCCTGTGCTGTACTGTTGTATATCCTGGGTTCTATATCCTATGAGACAAAGTCCAGAATGTTAATGGAACAAGTAAAACATTTTTGAAAAGATTAAGTAACTACTCAATGTTCAAGAAGCCTTAGCACACTATGAGCCACATTTACTACCTATAGTAGAGACCGACGCATTGTTTACAGTACTGAAAGCAATACTGTTTCAAGTGCAGGGAGACAGCAAGTTAAACCAGTTTACCAATCCTTTCGATTTCTAATAGAAAAAGAACATTTTTACAGCGCAATAGAGAGAAACAAAAAACTTAAACAGCAAAATGGGCATGTGAAAAATGTTCAGATTATTTAACAGGATTACATTTCAGAATTAAAATTGACCGTGAGCCATTGGTGACTCTGCTAAACTGGAAAATAATCATCAAGATGCCACTGAGAATTCGATTTTTTAGATGAAGGTTCATGACTGGAGGTATGATTCAATTACTGAACATGTACGAGGAAAGTACCAGACTACAAAAGACACACTTTTAACAATACTATCAAATGAAACTGAACAGGAGAACTTAGACATTCCCCAGGAAGATGAAGATTAACCATACTTAATCATCCAGCTACTGAAAGAAACTTACAAGATAATGGGGAAGCTCAAGAATGGGATGAAAAATGTATTGGTCTGGAAATTCTATCTGGAAGGATAGCCAAACTACATACCAGACTTTGGTCAAATATATATCAGCGTAACCATCTCATTGTCATTGATGACTTATTAGTTTTCAGTGAGAGATTGGTTAGGCAAAGAGAACTTGGTTGATTTTCTTCAAACATATTACCAAAGAAATGTAGGGATCACAAAATGTAACGTAGAGATGCAACCATCAGTGTGGTGGGCAGGTCGAACCTACTCTGTAGAAGAAAGGATCGTTACCTGCATTTCTTGTGCTGTAAGAAACCAAGGACAAAAAGAATCACAAATGTCTTTATCTTTTCCTTCAAGGTCATGGTCATACTCCAGTGAAAACCTACCTATAAGTTATTATTATACAAGGTGTATTGAATTTAACAGTCTGCTTAGTATCACAGTTGGTACACACATCCAATCCCTTAAAAGAAGCTACTCCACACACATGATTTGAGACATTGTAATGTCAGACATTGGATTACAATTTACAGCTGTTTCATCAATGACCTTCCCTCTGTGTTAAGGTCATAAGTGGGGATGTTCGCCGATGATTGCAACTGTTCAGATACTGAAGCAGTCCGTGCTCAAATGCAACAAGATTTGGACGATATCCAGGCTTGGGCTGACAAGTGGCAAATAATATTTGTGCCACACAAAAGCCAGACAATGACCATCACCAATAAGAGACACTCTAACCACTGTCCTTTGACATTCAACAGTATTACCATCACTGAATCTCCAGCTGTCAACATCCTTGGGGTTACTATTGGCCAAAACTCAACTGGACTTACCACATAAACACAATGGCTACAAGAGAGGGTCAGGGGCTAGGGATTCTGCAGTGAGTAACTCACCTCCTAACATCCCAAAGTCTATCCACCATCTACAAGGCACAAGTCAGGAGTGTGATGGAATACTCCCCACTTGCCTGGATGGATTAGATTATATTATCTACAGTGTGGAAACAGGCCATTCAGCACAACATGTCCACACCAACCCTCTAAACAGTAACCCACACAGACCCATTTCCCTCTGATGAATGCACCTAGCACTATGGGCAATTTAGCATGGCCAATTCACTAATCTGCACAACTTTGTATTGTGGGAGGAAACTGGAGCACCCAGAGGAAACCCACACAGACACAGGGTGAATATGCAAACTCCACACAGACAGTCACCTAAGGTAGGATGGGTGCAGCTCCAACAACACTCAAAAAGCTTTACACCATCCAAGACAAAGCAACTTGCTTGATTAGCACCAAATCTACCTACATTCAATCCCTCCATCACCGGCGCTCACTAGCAGCAGTGTGTACTATCTATAAGATGCACTGCAGAAATTCACCAAAGATCCTTAGACAGCACTTTTAAAACCCACGACCACTTCCACCTAGAAGGACAAGGGCAGTAGGTATTTGGGAACACCACCCTCTGCAGGTTCCCCTCCAAGCCACTCACCACCCTCACTTGGGGAAACATACTGTTGTCCCTTCACAGCCGTTGGGTCAAAATCCTGGAATTCCCTCCCTATCGGCATTGCGGATCAACCCACAGCAAGTGGACTGCAGTGGTTCAAGAAGGCAGCTCACCACCACCTTCTCAAGGACAAAGAGGGATGGGCTATCAATGCTGGCCAGCCAGCAACACCCAAGTCCCACAAATGAATAAAAAAACCATCAATTCCAAAATTTCACACATGAAAGTGACAGTGTTTATGTTACTAATTCACCTTATTATCTTCAAGCAAATGGAGAAGATTGGAGTGGAGTGCAAATTATTAAAGCTTTGTCATGAATTATAAAAGCTTCAATCTTGTTTTATTGAATTATTGGCCTTCAGAATGGGCTATCAGAAAGTACAGAATAGATGCATTCTGATGAGAAAGAAACATTACAAGGGGAGTATCCATTTTCCATTTTTGGCTGAACAAGGACAATTAACATTGGTGGATTTAGATGGTTCAGGTGTGATAGAGAGGATTGGGAGAAAGGTGAGGGAGTTGCATGACTGATTAGGGAGAATATCACGGGGAGGATACCTTGGAAGGTTCATCAGTGAGGCCATATGGACAGAACTCAGGAATAGGAAGGGTGCAAACACTTTGATGGGATTATACTACAGGCCTCTCAAAAGCCAGTGGATGATAGAGGGACAGATATATGGACAGATTATGGAAAAATGTAAAAATAACAGGGTTATTATGGTGGATGAGTTTAACTTCCCCCATATTGACTGGGAGTTGTTTAGTGCCAGGAGCTTGATGGGGAGTGGGATTTGTTAGGTGTGTCTAGGACAGTTTTTGAAACAATAAGCAAATAGTTCAACTTGGGAACAGGCCAAACTAGACCTGGTATTAGGTAAGAGGCTGATCAAGTGATCAAAATTACAGTGGGTGGAGCATTTCTGGAACAGTGACCATAATAAATTTATAAGTTACTGATAGATAAGGATAAGAGTAGTCATCAAGTAAAAATACTAAATTGGGAGAGAGCTGACTCCCACAATGTTAGGCAGGAACTATGGAATACAGACTAGGCGCAGCTGTTTGAGGGTAAATCAGCATCTGCATGTAGGAATGCCAGAGGCCAGTTGATTTGAGTTCCTGTGAAAATGAAGGATAAGTCTAGCAAGATTCAGGATGACAAAAGCAATTAAAAGCTTTGGCAAAAAGAAAAAGGAGACATAGCTAAGGTTTAGGGAATTGCAGACAGAGCCCTCAAATAATACAAAGCTAGCGTGAAACAACTCCAACAAGGGATTAGGAGAGCAAAAAGAAGCCATGAAATGTCTGGCAAACAGGATTAAGGAAAATCCCAAGGCATTTTATGTACACATACGAAGCAAAAGAGTTGCTAGGGAAAGGGCAGGTCCCCTCAAGGAAAAATTAGGGAATTTATGCATGGAACCAGATGAAGTTAGCGAAGTCTTTAATGAGTACTTCATGTTGGTATTCACAAAGGAAAAGTACATGGTGGATTGAGAGTCTTTGGAGAGGTATGTTGATATTCTGGGAGTGCTTGGGTGTTTTGAAATGTTTGGAAAAACATTAAGGTAGACAAGTCCCCAGAGCCTGATTGGATCTATCCCAAAATGCTGAGGGAAGCAAGTGAAAAAAATTGCTGGAGCCTTGTGAAATCTTTGTATCTTCTCTCATCACGGGTGACATCCAGAGAACTGGAGAATAGCCAAGGCTGTTAAAAACTGAAAGAACTGCGGATTTTGTGAATCAGAAATGAAAACAGCAATTGCTGGAAAAGCTCAGCCAGTCTTGCAGGTTCTTTGGAGAGAAATCAGTGTTAATGTTTGGACTCAAGTCACTCTTCCTCAGAACTGATGGTAGTTAGGTTCCTAGCTACCATTGGCCAACAGTATTCCTTTGTTTAAGAAGGGAAACAGGGATTATCCAGGAAATTGTAGGTCAGTGAGACTTACGTGAGTGGTAGGGAAAGTTTTGGAGATGATTCTTAGGGCTCGGAGTTACTCACATTTTGAAAATATGTATTTATTAGTGATAGGCAGCATGGCTTTGTGCAGGGAGGGTTGTGGCTCACAAATTTAATTTAGGTTTTTGAGGAAGTGAAAAAGATGATTGATGAAGGCAAGGCAGTAGGTGTTGTCTACATAAACTTTAGCAAGGCCTTTGATAAGGTCCTTCATGATAGACTGTAGTGAGCTGCTAATATGGATACAGAACCTGGCTTAGTCATAAAAGACAGAGAGTAGTGATGGAAGGTGACCAATGGTATTTGCAGGGATCAGTGCTGGCACTCTTGTTATTTGGATTATATATAAATGATTTGGAGGAGAATGTAGGTGGCCTGATTGATAAGTTTGTAGACAACACAAAGATTGGGGGAGCTGTGGATATTGAGGAGGATTACCAAAGGATACAGCAGGATATTGAGAGGCTGGAGACTTGGGTGAAGAAATGGCAGATAGGGTATAATCCAGATAAATATATAAGGTGATGCATTTTGGGAGATCTAATGCAGGTGGGAGGTACACAGTAAGTAGCACATCCTTAGAAGTATCAACATACAGAGGGATCTAGGCATATAGATCCACAGATCCCTGAACGTTGCAACACGAGCAGATAAGTTGGTCAAGAAGACATATGGCATGCTTGCCATTGTCAGTCAGGGCAGAATATAAAATTTGGCAATTCAATTTGCAGCTGTATAGAAATTTAGTGAAGTCATATTTGGAATATTGTGCACAGTTCTGATCACTGCACTACCAGAAGGATGTGGAGGGTTTGGAAAAGATACAGAAACGGTTTACCAGGATGTTGCCTGCTATAGTTGCCTGCTATAGGGTATTAGCTATGAGGAGAGACTGGACAAACTTGGTTTATTAATACTTGAACATTGAAAGATGAGGAGGAACAAAATTATGACAGGCATGGATAGAATAGATAGTTAGAATCTTTTTCCCTGGGTAGAAATGCCAATTGCCAGGAAACAAAGATTTAAGGTTAAAAAGGGGGAAATGTAAAGGAGAGAGAGAGAGAGTTTTTTTTACACAGTGAATGCAAAGTGCCTGGAATGCACTGCCACAAGAGGTGGTGGAGGCAGATACAATAGCAACGTTTAAGAGGCATCTTGATGGATTGCATGAATAGAGGGATATGAACTGCATAGAGGCAAAAGGTTTTTAGTTTAGAAAGGCATCATATATTAGTGCAGTCTTGGTGAGCCAAAGGGTTTGTTCCTGTGCTACTCTTTGTTCCCTTTGTTGTTAGTTAATTTAGAAAGCGAAAGACAGTACTGAGATAAAAGTTAAAGGTAGCCTCCTGAGATTTGCCTGTCTTGGGTATTGGGTCTAGATTAGAGTGGTGCTGGAAAAGCACAGCAGTTCAGGCAGCATCTGAGGAGCAGTGGGTATTGGGTGACTTGGCATGGAGAGAGAAAGACAAACGGTGGCAGATAAGAAGTATGAGTTGACATGAATTAATACAGGAACTATAAAGGTTTAAGAAGATGATTGGGAGTCACAGAAGGTAGAAGGGACTGTGGAAGATAGGTCGATGGGCAGAAAATGAAACTGAGGGTGTGAGGGGGCCATTGGGATGAATAGAGAGAGATGGGGTGGCTGAATATGGCATGGATGTGTGGACATGAAAGGGAGTGAGCAGGAGGGATGTTTAAGGTGCTAATCTTTAGTGTTAAACTTTGAACACAATCCTGGAGCCTCAAGACAGTCTTTCAGCTGAGCTCACTTCATGAACTAGCAGCCTTTTTGGCTCTTTCTGGGTTGACTAGCCAAATTCTCGAACCAACCTGCCACCACAGTCGGAAATCAGAAATAATGATGGCCAGCTTAAAAGATCGAGCTCGCAGTGCTATGATTTCTCCTGCATCTGCACACCTAACCCAGGACAGAAAATGGAGGCCTTGGATTTAGTACCCAGACAAAAAACCTTGCAGGAGAAGAAGACTTATCATGACAGATAGGAGAGCACAGAACATCCTTGACTGCGAAAGGAGATTAGAACTAGATTAGGGAGATTTGTCAAAGCATGACAGAGACTAAGCCTGTGAAATCTGAGATGTTAAGGAGACATGTAAAGAATGTAAATACGAAAGGAACAAAGACTTGAGGGGACACTTAGATTAACTGGAATAACATCAGAACTATGCAGGATGATGATGCAATGGTGTCAGAGTCATATGATTTGGTAGAGAGACTCGGAAGTTTAGATCGATACTCTAGCCTCATGTAAAGACCATGCACATAAAGATCAGGCTTTACGTAAATAGTTTATGCATTAAAAGGCCACAATGCAACCAGCATACTTTTGGAAGACTTAATATTGCCAAAGCTAGAATACACAACAAGATAGTATTAGACATGTCATTTGTGGATATTTTCTAATCAGTTTGTTCAGAGATAATATTTACTCTCCTCTGGAGCAGGTGGGATTTGAATCCAGGCTTTCTGGCTCAGACATAAGGACTCTATCACCACATCTCAAGAGACCTGATCCTTCACTTATATTCTTACCATATATTTTGCTCATGTATGTATGATCAACATCCAAGGTCTTTTAAAAACTCTTCTTTTCCATTATTCCTGAGGGTATTTCCATTATGGGTGATAATCAAGGTTCCACTGTATCTTAACTAAATCAAATTCTTTGCATTTAAGTAAAGGTATTTTAGAAGAAAATAACATTTGGAATTACAAGAATGCTCATTGATATTCTAGAGCTGCGAGTATGGTTTGACATCCAAACCTCATTGTGAAACTTGTCTTTTGTGACATATCTAGTGACTGCTGTACTGAATAGAGGATATCCTCAGAGAGTGCAGACATCAGGTTAAGATAAATAGATGTTTTTCCTTTCATTATAAAATCTATGCAGAGTGCACTGAAGAAATTGTGTGTCTCTTATCTTCATCAACAATCCAGTGCTAGCAGAAATAATGTGGTTCTCTTTGAAAACTGTGACAGCAACCTCTACAGACCGATTAACTTTCTATTTGAAAGTCAAACTTAAGTATGACCTGTGGAACAAAATCGGGAACAGAATAGTTGATGTTGATGTAACTCAATGATTTGCATCACTACAAAACATTCTGCAAAGACAAATAAAATGCACAACTGGTCATTGGCAGACTGGGGGATTGTGTTGTGCATTTCCAACATGCCCAGCTGACACAGGACAGTAAAGTACACATATTGTTCTGCTTCTTATCTCAATGACAATCTGGCACTGCTAACTAACTGCATGTTTAGTTTGGCTGGTGCCTGTGTAGGGCCGGTGGTCTCTGCATGGCGAGCATGTTTCACTGCTAGACTGCACTTCTTAAAGACAGTCTGTCTCTTTTAAAAGGGGGTGGTGCATTCAGGGCATAGCAGCTGGTGAAAGGGTTTCTACAAGTCTTTGTGTCAAACAAGAAAGATGTCACTGGAGGACCAGCTAAGTAAAAAGCCTCCCAGGTTCTCTATATACAACTGCTGAAGTCTTAGTTCAGCTGACCAAAAGGGTGGAGAGTGATTTTGTCTCCACAGATGGCCATGAGGACAACCAGGTTCGCACTACAAGAACAATGGGATTGGGCAGCCATGGATTGCAATTTCAGAACTCAGGCAATAAATTATTCAGGTGATCAAGGTCATTGAATACATCATCCAGTGACTTCTGTCACTGATTTCAATGTTCTATTGCAAAAAACCAGGATAGAATTCAAGTTCTTTCCTATATACTTCTATAACTTTCATTTACAAAGGGTTATTGAGTCTTTTTATTTACTATATAAACATGCACGTTGTAACCCAACCATCTCTGGTTCAGCATCTGCCTGCACAAGTAATGGCCATGACCTTTATGGAAGCATAATCGATACAGTATTAATACTCACTACTAAAATCTGATATTGCTCAATGCACCACAGTTACCTCATTCAGCAATCAGTGGTTATGCTTAGCATTCAGATGCTGCATTTCACACTCACACAGCCTCAAATCCATGTCTCACAGCTTCCACGTCATTCCATCTATACAACTCTGAAAGGCACAACCCTCACACACAGTACAATATACTCACTGACTTCCTCTCCCTCTGACAGCTCACACATAATAACATTCAACTGCAGGACCTGGCAGGAGGCAAACATGCATGCATCTACAGAGCTCTTTGGAGATGACAGTATTTTACATTATAGGGCCAATATTGACTGAAGCCACTGCAACCTGCATTGTCAAAAACATTCAGGCTGATGATATGTTTGTTTCATTCTTTCTAGCCCAGCTCTAATTCCCCCTGAACTGATTTGCTCCCCAGGTCATTTCAGAAACCAGTTAAGTGGCAGGCACATTGTTGTGAATCTGGAGTCACATGTAACCCAGATAAGGTCAGGATGACAGATAATGAAGTAATGAGAAACAAAATGGAGATGGTGGCATAGTGGTATTGTCACTGGACTAGTAATCCAGACAGAAAAAAAACAAAGAACTGCAGATGCTGCAAATTTGAAAGCAAAATAGAAATTGCCAGAGAACTGAAGGAGGTTCTGACTCTGCTTTCTCTCCACAGATGCTGCCAGATCTGCTGAGTTCCTCCAGCAATTCTGTCTTTGTAGTAATTCAGAGAGCTAATGTAAATGTTCTGGAACATGGTTTCAGATTCCAATCATGGCAGCTGGTCAAATTTAAATCAATGAAAATCTAGAATTAAAAGCTCGTTTAATGGTGACCTATTGTCAATTAGTGTAAAAACCCATTTGGGTCACCAATGTCCTTCAGGGAAGGAAAGCTGGCACCCCATACCTGGTCTGGCCTACAGTTGATTCCTGATCCAGTGCAGTGTGGCTGCACACCCAACAACTGATAGCAAGTTTCCTGCTGAACTTGCAGATTCCTGACTTCCCCAGCCTTGCCCAGCACTCTCTGCAGGCTCCAACATCTTTTCCAGACACCTGCAACAATACCAAGTGCAGTGCTTCCAATCACTCCACAGCAACAAAGGGTTAGTAAAGCACTTTGTTTAAAAGACTCATATGCTGAAGGGTGAGAGAGATGCGATGAGAATGGGGGTAGGGTGCAAGTTTCTACATGCAGTTGAATGCATGTTCAATAGTTAACCGCATACATGAGGACTGCAGGATTTGCTCCTTATTTCAGAGACAGACTGAGAGTGAATGCAATTTCTACCATAATATGTAGGCCATTAATTTCAAGGAAAATAATATTTATGCATTTTCCATTATGAAGACAAGTTAGCAATTTACCTGAGAGGCTCACTTCTAACATGGAGGTGCCTGTACGGCACAATGACTTGCTAAGTGGGACAGATCAAGAATCTCACACACCCAACAATAACTGATGAATTGTATTGTATCACTCTCTACTTCATAGCCCAGGACACCTATCACTCTTTGATCTCTGAGAGAAACATTGGTTCATTGCAAAATGTGGGAAAGATTGTCAGATACATCACCAGCCAGTCATAGATACATGGTGTTTAGCAATTCCACCCCAAAACAGCGGTCAGTAACTAAACAACTAATAGGAGAAGCAGGATCCAAGAACATCTTCATTCTCAAATGAAGTTAGAGTGGAAGGGATAAAATGTCTGTACGTTAAAACAAAGCAGTAAAGGAAAAGGGACCATTAACTATATTAGCAAAGAATAATCTTGAATTTGAACATAATAGAATCCATATGGGTGAAGGTCAGAAATAACAAAGGATAAGATACTGATGGGAGTAATCCATACGCCTTTTAATTGTAGCTATACTGTAGATCAATGGTTAAATCAGGAGATAATGAGGGCATGTGAAAGGCAGTACATTGAACATGGGTAAATTTAATCTTCATAGGGATTGAGAAAATCAAATTGGTAGAGGTAACCACAAGGAAGAATTCATAGAGTGTAGACAGGAGAATAATTTGTAACAGATTCAGGCTATTTTGGTATGTAATGAAGGAAATTTAATAGATGATATTGGAATAAAAGACTCACTAGGGACACTGATCACAACATAGTAGGGTGTAGCATTCAGTTTGAGAGTGAGAAACTTGTTTTGGAAACAATTGTGCTAAACTTAAACTAAATAAATATGGGTGAAGCCAATAATCTCCAGGGGCCTGATGGGTTGCACCCTAGAATATTGAGATAGGTATGCACTTGTTACCTTTCAAGCCCTACAAGTTGGAAAACTGCCAATGTAACACCCTATACTGATAGTGAATAAGAATAAAACAGATAACTATGTCACTTAACTTAACATCTGGCACTGTGCAAATATTACAGTCTATTTTCAAGGATGTATTAGCAGAGCGTTTGGAGTACAAAATCTAACCAAGCAAAGTTAGTACAGCTAGCCGAGAAAGTTTAGTAGAATTCTTTGCAGAAGTAACAAACAGGATAGATAAAGGGGAACTGTACATGTAACATATTTGATTTTCCAAGGAGTCTTTGATAAGGTACTGTACATAAGGCTAATTAGTAAGATAACAGACAATTGGGTTGGGTTGGGCTATTAGTTTGGAAAGAAGGTTGGCTAAATACTAGAAGTCAGAAAGTTGGGGTAAGGGAAACATTTTCAGGATGGCAACATGTAACTATGGAGTGCTACAGACATCAATGTCTGGGCCACAACTATTTAGAATAAAACTTAATGATTTGGATGAAGGAAGTGAATGTACTATCACCAGCTTTGCAGATGACACAAAAAAAATAGCTCAGAAGGCAAATAATGAAGATGATGAAAGGAGTGTGTAGAGGGATGCCGACAGATTAAATGAGTGGGCAACCACTTGGTAGTTGGAATATAAAGTGGGAAAATGTCAAGTTATGCACTTTGGCAGGAAGAATTATGACTAAATATTATTTAAATGGAGAAAGCTGCAGCACAGAGGGATTTGGGTATTCTCCTAATAGTGGAAGGGTGTTTGTTGGACTGGAGGCCTGTGACTAGTGGAATGCCTCAGGGGCCGGGGCTGGCCCATTGCTGTTTGTTATCTATTATCAATGATGTGGACGAGAATGTAAAAGGCATGATTAATAAGTTTGCAGATGACATGAAAATAGGTATCATCGATAGTGAGGAAGGTTATCACAAAAAGTTAGCATCCAAATTCAGAGAGGAATAGAGAAGGCAAATCATTTCAATGGGAATGGAGTCTCAAGATAGAGAAGTTTTGCTAAAAGTGTACAAGAACCTAGTTAGACTACACTGACTCTCATCTATCCTCTGGGTTAACATTTCGAAAAAATCTAAAAGATTTGTCTGATGTGACTTCCATATACAAATTCAAGCTGACTATCCCTTTGATGAAGTGACCAGGAAGGTTGATGAGGGCAAGGTGGTAGACATAGTCTATATGGATTTCAGTAAGGCCTTTGGTAAGGTTCCACAAGGTAGGCTGCTCTGGAAGGTTAGATCACATGGAATCCAGGGCGAGCTGGCAAATTGGATATGCGATTTGTTTGATGGTAGGAAGCAGAGGGTAATAATGGAAGGATGTTTGTCAGACTGGAGGCCTGTGACTAGTGGAGTGCCTTGAGATCAGTGCTGGGCCCATTGCTGTTTGTTACCTATTATCAATGATTTGGATGAAAATGTACATGGCACGATTAGTAAGTTTGCAGACAGCACTAAAATAGGCAGTATCATGGACAGTGAGGAAAATAATCAGAAATTACAGCAAGACCTTGATCAGCTGGGGAAGTGGGCTGAGAAATAGCAAATGGAGTTTAACATAGATAAGTGTGAGGTGTTGCATTTTAGAAAGTCAAATCAAGGTAGGAGTTTCATGGTGAATGATAGGGCCTTAAAGAGTGTAGTGGAACAGAGGGATCTTGGAGTTCAGGTACACGTTTCTCTGAAAGTGGAGTCACAGGTAGACAGGACAGTGAAGAAGGCTTTTGGCATGCTGGCCTTCATCAGTCAGGGCATTGAGTATGGAAGTTGGAAAGTTATGTTACAGTTGTACAAGACATTGGTGAGGCCACACTTGGAGTATTGTGTTCAGTTTTGTTGATCTTGCTGTTGGAAGGATGTTATTAAACTGGAAAGAGTGCAGAAGAAATTTACAAGCATGTTGCCTTGACTCAACAGTCTGAATTATAAGGAAAGGTTGGACAAGCTAGGTTTTATTCTTTAGAGTGTAGGAGACTGAGGGGGCATCTTATAGAAATATACAAGATCATCAGAAGCATGCAGAGGGTGAATGCACTCAGTCTTTTTCCCAGGGTTGGGGAATCGAAGACTAGACATCTGTTTAAGATTAGAGGGGAAAGAATGAAAGGGAACCTGAGGGGCAATGTTTTTACACAGAGGGTGGTATGCCAATGGAATTGGTTGAGGCAGGTAGATTAACAATATTTAAAAGGCACTTGGTCAAATACATGGATAGGAAACATTCATAAGTATATGGGCCAAGTGCAGGGATATGGAGACAGTGCAAATGGCCTTTTTGGTTGATGTGGACCAATTTGGGCCAAGGGCCTGTCTCCGTGCTGTTGGAGTCTATGACTCTAATTAGGAAGTAGCCAAGCTCATTGTACACAGCAAAAACTTCCCCTCCACTTATTGAGTGGACTCTGAACCATAATTATCTCCTTCCCCAATCAAGCAGTTATAACATCCAATTAAGTATGCAGCACATTAGTCAGATGTATCCAATTTACAAAATAACAATATAAATCCAAGCCATCAATTACTGTCCTAGCTATGTCTCCAATCGTGAAGAGGATGCAAGAGCAGGTAGACGCTGGATTCTTGGCAGCATGGATTAGACTTTGGCTACAAGTTCGGAAACAGAGGGTAGATATGAATGAGCATTTCTCAGACTTGAGCCAAGTTTAAAGTGGTATTTTCCAAGTATCAATGTTGGGACTCTTAATTTTTCTGATTTATATAAACTATTTGGAGCTGGGTTTTGAGACAAAAATCTCTAAATTTGCAGATGATCTTAAGCCAGGAAGAATAATGAATTGTGAGGATCACATTGAGCAATTTCAGAGGGATATTGACAAGTTGGCCAAATGGGCAGGCACCTGGCAGACGAAATTCAACGCAGAAAAATGTGAGGAAATGCATTTTTGTACAAGAAACATAGACAATAAGATGAATGGCACAACTTTGAGAGGAGTACAGGGGCAGAGGGACCTTGGGGTTTAAGTGCATATTTCTTGCCCGGTGGCTGGGCAAGTTGAAACAGTTGTCAAGAAGGAATAAAGGATCCATTGATTTATAATTAGAGGCATAGAATATAAAAGCAAGAAAGTGATACTATACTCTACAAATCATTGGTCAGACCACATTTGGAGTATGGTGTTCGGTTCTGGGCACCTTATTTAAGGAAGGATGTTAAAGCCCTGAAGAGAGTGCACAGGAGATTTACTAGAATGATGAGGGATTTTAGATACAAGGAAAGATTAAAGAAATTGGGCTTAATCTCCTTGGAGCAGAGAAGATTAAAAGATGACTATATTGGGGTATTCAAAATTAAGAACAATTTTGTCAGGATAAAGAATCCTATTCTGTTTCCACTAATTGGTATGTTAGTAACTAGGAGTCACCATTTCAAAATTGAGGTATGATGAGGAGAAACCTGTTTACTCAGACAGTTGTTAGAATTTGGATTGCACTGCCTGGGAGAGTAATGGTGGCGGATTCATAGGAGCTTTCAGAAGAGAGCTGGATATATATTTGAAAATGATTGATTTAGGGAGCTGTGGAAATATAGGTAGGGAATGGAACTCTAGGTAGTTCTTTTAGGAGCTGGTAGAGACACAATGAGTTAAATGGCCTCCTTCTGTGCTGTAAATTCTTTGATTCAATGATTTTATGATGCTCTATATGCAAGCAACTTGAATGATGACAGGACAAGTTGAGAAGATTGTTTAAAATGGCATAAGGTATCCTTGGCTTTAAAAACAGAGAAATTGTAAAGTTAAGAAAATTATGCTGAACATTTTGAAATCACTGGTGTATTATATCCAATTCATGCATCCCACTTTTAAAAAGATATCAAGACTTCCAAGAGGATGAAGAGAAGATTTGTAAGAATGATAGGGCTTCAGCAAGATGGAGCATTCATTTACCAGAAGCTTATTTTGATCAGCAGTATTATCACTTGTAGCCACAAAGGTCAAGGCTGGAACTCTCAATATGTGTCTCAGTCCGTGATTCCTCAAATCCTCTTCATTATCTACAAAGCCCATTGTCGGAATGTGATGAAATACTTACACTAACTTAGCCATAAGCACAATTAAGGAGCTCAATACCATCCAGAAAAGAGCAATTTACCTAATAAACTGTTATATTAGGTTTGACAAGGTTAGTTACAATTTTATAGTAATAGATAGCAGCAATTTTTGTTCATATTATGCATATTATTGATTAATAGTGACTCTATATTTTTTTTTCACCCTTAGTTGTTACCGAGCTTCGACAGCAGTTTATTGATTGACACTATAATGCTTCTGTGGATAATGTTCGCAATATTCATGAGGGATTGCACAAACCTCCTCAAAACTCATCTGCCCAACCTTTCAAGCAATCTAAAAACCACACATTGGATCTATTAGCCACCTCAGAACTGACTGAACCAGAGTAGATGCTAGTCATTCATGATCTCAGGGAATACCTCAGAAGAAAAGAGATGTAAGAAGGAGATGTATGAACCAGAAGTACATAGATAGACTGAAACAAACAATGTTCTGATTGATGATCTTAATGATACCTGTTTAGCTGGCCACAAATTATTATAAGATTGTTAAGTTAATGTCAGACAACATGAAATATTACTCTGCTTATCTTTAGCAATTTACTAACCTTAATAACAAGCTACTATAAATAATAATTGATAGGTTACTGTTTATTGTTATAATGAGTTGCATCGATACATGTTCAATAAAATAAATAATTATCAAGGTTAGTTACATATTCCTGCTAACATTATACATTACTGATTAATTATGGTTCTTGATTTCTTATTTTTGCGAGAAATTGTTGTAACCTTTCATAAAGAATTATTTTAAATTTTGTAATTAACTTAAGATATAATCCCTCTTACTGGTAAGTTTTAGAATTGGAACTCATAGTGATTTATCGCATATTTTCTTTGACATCACTATTCTGGAGGATTTTACTACAAAATTCTATACAGTTCTCCTTTTTGGCTTTGGTTGGAATTATTGAAGGGCTGTTGAACAAATAACTATAGGCCACCTTCAATAGTATAAGGCAAATTTAACATTGCAGAGGGTGAATTCTTCTATTCGTTAGATCCAATGCACACTACTGTATCTCGCAGGAAGAGAACGTTAATTAATGTTGCCCATGCTTCCAATTTCTCTAAGGAATAATCTGGTTTAATGTTTGCTAATACAAGCATTTATTTTTGTTTTAGTTTGTTACACACCAATTAAAGATTCTTGTACAAATTTATGCATGTTTTCCTTCCAGCTCACATCATGTTAAGAAGTTAATGTGAGGGCTGCGCCTGGGAGGAGAATCTGCTGAAGTCTTCCATGAAATACAGCATCAGAAATAGAAAGTAGAGTCGATTAAATCAATTGACTGTGCAGGCTGTGTCCATGAAAACTTTCAATGTGCTGAAGGAGGAGCTTCCATAAATATCCCGTCCTCAATCATGGAAAAGCCCAACACAACAGTGCAAAAGATACCTTTGAAGCACTTGCACCTATCTTCAGCCAGAACTTACAACTGATTCATCCAATTTGGCCTCCTCCAGTGGTCCTCAGCATTTCAGAGAACAGTCTTTAGCCAATTTAATTCAATCCACATGATATCAAGCAATGGTTAGAGATACTGGATACTGCAAAGGCTACTGGCTCTGATAGCATTTTGGCAATAGTTCTCAAGGCATTTGCTCTAGAACTTGTTGCTTCCCTAGCCAAACTCTTCCAATACAGTTACAACATCAGTATCTATCTGACAATGTGGAAATTTCCCAGATATGTCCTGTACGTGAAAAAACAGAACAAATCCAACCCGGCAAATTACAGCCCAATCAATCTACTCTCGATCATCAGTAAAGTGATGGCAAGTGTCAATAGTGCTATCAAGCAGTACCTGCTCATCAATAACCTGCTCAGCGATGTCTAGCTTGGATTCTGCCAGGGCCATTCAGTTCCTGACCTCATTACAGCCTTAGTTCAAACATGGACAAAAGAGTTGAAATCCAGAGGTGAGGTGAGAGTGACAGCTCTTGACATCAAGTTTGCATTCAACTGAGTGTGGCATCAGGGAGTCCTGGTAAAAATAGAATCAATGGATATCGGGGGAAACTCTCCACAGTTTGGAGTCATACCTGACCGTAGGAAGATAGCTATGGTAGTTGGAGATCAGTCATCTCCGCTCCAGAACATCTCTGCAGGAATTCCTCAGGGCAGTGTCCTGGGCCCAACCATCTTCAGCTGCTTCATCAATGACCTTCCCTCCATTATAAGGTCAGAAGTGGGAATGTTCATGGATAATTGCTCATTGTTCAGCACTATCAACTCCTCAGATACTGAAGCAGTCCAGGTTCAATTGTAATAAGTTCTGGACAATATCCAGGCTTGGGCTGACAAGTGACAGGTAATATTCATGCCACACAATGGCAGGCAATGAATTTTTCCAATAAGAGACAATCTAACCACCACTCGTTGACATTCAGTGGTGTTACCATCACTGAATTCCCCACTATCAACATCCTTGGGGTTACCATTTACCAGAACTTAACTGGACTCAACACACAGTGGCTATCAGAGCAGGTAGAGGCTAGGAATACTGCTGTGAGTAACTCACACTAACACTTGCAGCTGTTCAAGAAGGCAGCTCAACACCAACTTCTCAAGAGAAACAAGGGAGGTACAATAAATACTGGCCAGCCAGTGTTACCCACTTCTCATGAGTGAATAAAAGAAAGGGACAGCAGAACTTATGGCACAGGAAAGTTAGCAGCTTGGCATCCATAGATTAAGACCATAACATGAAATCTGGAGGCTTCTCAATGGTTCCAGTGGTGAGGAGGGCTGAGAAAAGGCCTGAGGCTCTGCTAACTAAAATGGTGTCCAGGTTCCAATAGTATGATGTCAAGATAAGAAACAAAATTCAGACTTTGTTCAATCGTGTTGTGTCAGGCTTGTCTAATAACATAAGTTAACATGAGTTAAATCCTACCATGGAAACTTGATTTCAATAAAACTGCCCATTTACTACCTGACATCAGCAAACAGCCATGGAATCTGCTACAACAAGAATGGAAATTGCTGGGGATATTCAGAAGTTATAGCAGCATCTGTGGAGCGGGAAACAGAATAACATTTTGAGTCCCTTCTTCAGAACTGAAGTTTACATTTCCAGCATCCACAGTGTTTGGCTTTTATGGAATCTGCCAGATTATTGTGAAAACTCAGTTGGGTTACTAACACCTTTTAACTCTATTCTCCAACTTTCCTTTAAATCTGCAGTCATCACCCATCTTGTCAAAAAAAACCAACCGCACTGTCCAAACAAACTGTCATCCCATCTCAAACCTCCTTTTGCCCTACAAACTTTGGTTCATGGATCTGTAACCACTGATTCAGGATAAGAGGACAAGATTTAGGGAAGATATTACGGAAGATTTTTTCACGCAGCAAATGATGGATATCTAGAACTAATCACCCGAAAGGTTGGGGGAATAAAAATCCCTATAACAGGGAAAAAGACCACAAATATACACTTTAAATACCATAACCTACAAGGCTACTGACCAAGAATTGAAAAGTGGGCCTAAACTGGACAGCTCCTTGTTACGCAGTATAACATAATGGGCTGAGTGGCCTCCTTCCATTCTGTAAATTCTAATGATTTCTAAAAATCTATCATCTGATAAAAATCTATCTAAACATAAATGATCTTAAACCACCAGAAAGGAATATTACACAGGTCACTGCATGACTTTGAGCAAGTGGTCATGACAGCACTTATTTCAGAGTAACAAGAAATTGAATGACTGACTAGGAGAGATATATCAGCGATACGAGGAATGATTCATTACACTGTTGTGCAACCCAGCAACATCAGTAAAGAGCCTTTAAGAAAGCTCATGCCTGAAGGCAGAAACTTCAACAAGCTGCCAAAGATTAATCTTATTGTTCCAACCCTCAGGTCAGGAGCTCTCACTCAGATGGAGCACTGGTCAGCTATAGGACTAATTTTAGACTTGATGTTCAGTTTTTCCAGATGAATGCAATCTAGTCAGGAGTCTGTAAAAGGAGATTACTGAAGAATAGTTACTTCTTCCAGTTTCCATTTGTCTTGTTGTGAATCCAGCAAGGGTGGAGATAGAACAAAGAACAGTACAGCAAAAGAACAGCCCCTTCAGCCCACCAGACTATACTAAAACATGATGCCTTTGATCACTGAAAACCTATTTCCTATTTCTTCATATATCTGTCAAGATGCCTCTTAAACATTGCTATTGTATCCATCTTCACCACCTCCTTTGGCAGCACATTCCAGGCACTTGCCATCGTTTGTGAGAAAGATTTGCCCCTCACATCTCCTTTAAACTTACTCCCTTTTACCTTAAACCTATGTCCTCTAATAATTGACTCTGACTATCCATTCTATCCATGACTGTCATAATATTGTAAACTTCTATTAGGTCACACCTCATCCTTCAACATTCAAGTGAAAATAAACCAAGTTTGTCCAATCTCTCCTCATAGCTAATACGCTCCAAACTAAGCAACATCCTGGTAAACCGTTTCTGTACCCTCTCCAAAACCTTCACATTTCTTTGGTAGTGTGGCGACCTGAACTGTAACACAATATTCCAAATGTGGCCTAACTAAATTTCTACACAGATTCAATATGACTTGCCAATTTTTATACTCTATCCAGACTGACAATGGCAAGTCTGCCATAAGTCTTCTCAACCAGCTTATCCACTTGTGTTGCAATCTTCAGGAAACTATGGACCTGTATGCCTAGATCCTTCTGTATCTCAGGTCATGCCATTTACTGTATACTTCCCTACTGCAAAAAACATCACTTTACATTTGTCCGGATTAAACTCAATGTGCAATTTCTCCACCTAAGACTCCAGTCTATGAATATCCTGCTGTATCCTTCGGCAATCCTCATCACTAACCACAGTTCCCCAAATCCTGTGTCACCCACAAACTTACTAATCACCTCACCTTCACTCCCCTCCAAATCATTTACATATAATGCAAACAACAAGGTTTCCAGCATTGATCCCTGCGGAACACCATTGGTCTCAAATTTTTATTCAAAAAACCCCTTCACCACTACTTTTTGTCTTCTATGAATAAGCTCAGTCTGTATAAGTATTACCAGCTCACCACGGATCACATGTGACTTCAAATATTGTATCTGAGGTACTTTGCAAAGGTCTTGCTAATGTCCATGTAGACAACGCCCTGCCATCATCAATCATCTTTGTCACTTCCTCAAAAAATTCAATTAATTTGTGAGTCACAACCTTTCTCCACAAAAAGCTATGCTATCTATCACTAATAAGTCCATGCTTTCTAAATGTGAGTAAATCCTATCTCTAAGAATCTTTGCCATAATTGCCCTACCACTGACATAAGGGTCACTGGCCTGTAATTTCACAGATTACCCCTGTTACTCTTCTTTAAGAAAAGAATAACATTGGCTATTCTCCAGTACTCTGGGACCTCTCCTGTGACTAAAGATTTCATACAAGGCCCCCCAATAGTCTCCTCACCTGCCTCCCTCAGAAATCTGGGATAGATCTCATCAGGCCCCTGGGGACTTGTCTGCTTAATGTTTCTCAAAACACCCAACATCTTCCTTTTTTATATATTGACATGCCCCAGAATATCAGTAAAATCGTTCTGAGACTCACTATCCGTCATGTCCTTCTCCCTTGTGAATACTGATGCAAAGTATTTGTTAAGACTTTACCCACTTCCTATAGCTCCACACATGAATTCCCTCCTTTCCCCTTGACTGGATCTACCTTTTCTGTAGCTGCCCTTTTGCTCCTCATACTGTATATGAAAACACCTTGGGATTTTCCTTAATCTTTTTGCCAAAGATATTTTCATAGCCCCTTTGAGCCCTTTGAATTCCTTGTTTGAGTTTTTTCCATGTATTTTTGTATTCCTTGAGGGCTCCATCTACCTTCAGTTTCCTTTTCTCTTTTGGACTTTCCTCTTCTTCTTCCTCTTCATCTCCCCATCTCCCGAAATTTGGTGGTTTGAATGTCGTTTTACAGGAATCTCGGTGGGTTTGTGCTTTATTTAGGATACTTATTGAAATTCAAGATGCAAGATTTAAATTTAAATTCAAAGTCCAAAGTCTCACAATTGTGAAACATTATGAGGTACACTTTGCAATTTGAAATCAATAAATTAATGCCATATATGTTAATACAGATTGTACAGTAAAAACATGTGAATTCCAAAAAGTATTGCTGATGATTTAGCACTAATATTATTCAAGCTTTGCATTTTTGCATAATAGATGTCATGTATTTTGTCAAAGTAGATTACTGAATTTCATCAGCTGCTCATTTTAATGAAGGCAATGTCGAAGTTATCAATGTGAGGGATATTGATAATCCTCTCAAGCACACACTGAAACCCAGGCATCTAATTGTAATTGCAATGTGTAGACCTCGAGGCAGGATGTACCCATGAAGGTGTCATTCCAAATTGATTGCAAAGAATCTCAGAACTCTTATAATATAGAAGCAGGTCATTTAGCCTGTCAATCATGTCTACACTGGATCTTCAAATAAGAAATTCACCAACGCAAGTCCCATTCCTGTTTTCTCACCGTAATGCTGCACATTCCTCCTTTCCAGATAATAATCCACTCTTGAATGCCTCAACAACTGGTCCTCATTACCATATTCCAGCTCCACAACATCTCTGCAGGACTTCCTTGGGGTAGTGACTTTACCCAATCATCTTCAGCTCCTTCACGGAAGACTTTCCCTCCATCATAAGGTCCGAAGTGGGAATGGTTCCTGATAATTTCACATTCACAAGTATCCTAACGTACTGAAAAAACCTACATCCAAGTGCAACAAAACTGAACCATGTCTCGGCTTGCGTTGACAAGTATAAAAAACACTCATACCACACAAGTGCCAAGCAATGACCATCACCAACAAAAGAGAATCTAACTATCACCCCTCGACATTCAATGGCAGTACCATCATTGAATCCCCCACTCTCAACATCCTGAAGTTTACCATTGACTAGATACTGAACTGGACTCAACATATAAATACAACAGCAGCTCAGAGGCTAGGAATCCTGTGGCAAGTAATTCACCTCCTGACCTCCCAAACCTTGTCTACTACCTATAAGGTACATTGATATGGTGTCATTCTACCACTGTACCAGTGACACTCAGTAGCAACAGTGTGTGCTATCTATAAGATGCATGGAGGAAACTTACCAAAGATCCTTAGAGAGCACTTCCAAGCCCAAGACCACTTCCATTTGGAAGGACATGGGTGGCAGATACATCAGAGCATCATCACCTGCAAGTTTTTCTCCAAGTGTCTCACCGTCCTGACTTAGAATTACATCATTGTTTCTTCACATGATAACAGAACATTTGGAAAGAAGTAATAGGATAGGACAAAGGTTAATGAAAGGCAAATCATCTATTTTCTTGGCCACCTCTTCAAAAAGCTCAATCAAGTTTGAGTCACAATTTCCCATGCACAAAGTCATGTTGATTATTCTTAATCAGTCCTTACCTTTTCAAATGCATGTCAACCTGGCTCTCAGAATCTCCTCCAACAAGTTATTTTCCCTGGAGTGTCAGACGCTGAGAGGTGACCTTACAGAGGTTTATAAAATCATGAGGGGCAGGGATAGGGTGAATAGTCACGGTCTTTTCCCTGGGATGGGGGAATCCAAAACTAGAGGGCATAGGTTTAAGGTGAGAGGGGAAAGATTTAAAAGAGACCTAAGGGACAACTTTTTCACGCAGAGGGTGGTGTGTACATGGAATGAGCTGCCAGAGGAAACGGTGGAAGTTGGCACAATTTTAGCATTTAGAAGGCATCTGGATGGGTATATGAGTAGGAAGGCTTTAGAGGAATATGGGGCACATGCTGGCAAATGGGACGTGATTAATTTAGGATATCTGGTTGGCATGGACGAGCTGGACCAAAGGGTCTGTTTCCATGCAGTACATCTCTATGATGCTATAACTTAGCCACCACTGACATTAGGCTCACCGATCTACAATTCCCTGGCTTTTCTTTGCAGTGTTTCTGAAACAATGACATAACATGAGTCACTCTCCAGTCTTCGGGCACTTCGCCCATGGCTGTTGATGATACAAATATCTCTGCTAGGGGTCTCACCTTCTTCCCAAGCCTTCCCAAAATATCCTGGGATACATTTGATCAAGTCTCAGAGATATGTCTACCTTTCTGCATTTTAAGACCTCCACCACCTCCACTTTTGTAATGTAGGCTATTTTCAAGACATCAGTATGTACTTCCCTAATTTCCTAGCTTCCATGACTTTCTCCACAATAAATACTTATGGGAAATATTCATTTCATACCTCACTCATCTCCTGTAGTTCCACACATAGATTGCCACATTGATCTTAAGGGGTCCTATTTTCTCATTCCAAAATACTCCACTCTGCTCCGAGACACACTGCTGCGATTGTTGGTATTAGAGCGAGTGGATGCGTGTGGATGTGGCGCCAATCAAATTGGCTGCTTTGTCCTGGATGGTGTCAAGCTTCTTTGAGTGTTCTTAGAGCTAGATAAGTGGTGTGTATTCCATCACACTCCTGATTTATGCCTTGTAGATGATGGACAAGCTTTGGGGAATCAGGAGGTGAGTTACTCGCAGCAGTATTCCTAGCCACTAACCTACTTTTGTCGTCATTGTGTTTATGTGCTGAATCCAATTGAGTTTCTGGTCAATGGCAGCCCCCAGGATATTGATAGTGAGGGATTCAGCGATGATACCACCATTCAATATTAGTTGGTGATGGTGAGATTGTTACTTGTTGGAGATGATCATTGTCTGGTGTGAACTTACTTGCCACTTGTCAGCCCAAGCCAGGATATTGTTGCATTTGAACATGGACTGCTTCAGTACCCGAGGTATTGTCAATGGTGTTTAATATTGTGCAATGATCAGCGAACATTCCCATCTCTGACCTTATTATGAGGGGTTCATTAATGAATCAGTTGCTGCTGGACCATTCCCATCCTACAAATGAACTTCCAAACTTTGATAAGAAATTAAAGTCTTCCTCCACATTTTGCACTTTACAGCCCTCTAGACTCAATGATCAGTTCAGCAACTTTATTTTGTTTTATTTTTCCACTTTCACCCACTCTCTCTCCCGCTCCACCCTGAAAGTCTGCTTTTCTTGGTTTTGCTTTCAGCAGGGCTGGTCTACATTCTGCTATTGTCACTTGCCATTAGCAGCTACACCAGACCTAGCTTGCTCCTTTACAACCATTGTCCCTTTGTTTTTTGATCTTTGATACCTGTGATCTCTAATCTCCCCCTCAACCTCTAATTTTCCAAGGTCTTCCCTTCTGCTCCATTTGCTCTGCTGACCTTTGTCCACAGTATGAACCTTCACTTTTCCACCTCTCCCTTCAGCTCCGAAGAAGTCACATCTGATTCGAAACATTAACTCTGTTTCTTCCTCTGCAAATGGTATCAGACCTATTGAATTTCTGCAGCACTTTCTGTTTTTATTGTGGATTTCCAGCATCTCCAGCATTTTGCCCCGTTAAAAAAAAAAATCTTTTCTCCATCTGACCACAATTTTGCCTGTTGCCACATTTTAATAGTGGACCCACTACCAAGCCATTGAGCCCTGAATTTTAATTATTAATAAGGCTGGCAGCAGGCCCCAATTTTGCCAAAAGCCCAGCAGTTTAAAACAGAAACAGACACAAACTCATTCCTAAAGCATTGAGTAAGACCCATTAATATTTTAAAAACCCATTGCAGTTGATGGATTAAACTGGACCTTAAGACTGTAACCAACTCAAAGCAGCACTATTCTTGTGTGTTCCTTTGGCCTGATGCTTCACTGGGTCATAAGTAGTCGAATGTTTTGAATGTGAAATTAATAAATCACTGCTTACCTTACTGGTATAAGAGATAGTACATTGCTGTGATACATAAAAATTAGCAATGTGACCATTCACATTGTCAGCAGTGAAATTGGTACTGCTGCAATGTAAAAATTAAAGTTTAGCCCTGAATTAATCTACATAACAGCATGCTCACAAATGTAACAGTTATTAATTATGTCAATTTGTAACTTTAGATAATTCAATGCATAAATCTGACACACTTTTACAAGGCAATAATTTTGTCTTGAATAAATTAAGGCGAATGAGACACAGCAGGGCTTATTAAAGTGTCCTGTATTTAAGCATGCACAGGCTGTCTTTAGAGAGTGACACTTGTTGTTCTACAAATCAGTTGGGTCCATGTATGTTTAACAATGGAGCATCATTACAAGGACGGTGGGCAGTACTTGTAATACTTCTGCACTGGAAATGCTTCATTGCAAGCTGATGTTGTTCAAAGGATTGCAGATTATGTTTGGATAACTGCTCATAGTTTCTCACAGATGGACCGAAGTGCTAAGGAAACGCAGGCCCCTTATTATACCACCAACTCCCAATAGGTCTGGTAGCATCTATAGAGAGAGAAACGGAATTAATGTTTCAAGTGCAATGATACTTTGTCAGAACTAAAACCACCTAGGGAATGGAAGTATTTATACTAATGACAGGCTGGGGTGGGAGGGCTGGCAGTGAATAGAGTATTTAGAGATGTTGAAGTAGCAGGCGCATGGCAGCTCAAAGTCAGTTTTATGGACAAAATGTAAATGCTCTGCAAAGTGGTCGCTCAGTCTGCATTTGTTGCCCCATTGTACCATATTGCGAGCAGGAAATCATAGACTGAATTATGTGAAGTGTAGGTAAATCACTGTTTTACCTGGAAAGATTGTCTGAGCCTTGGATAGTGAGGTGGGAGGAAGCAAACGGGCAAGTGTTTACCTTCTGTGATTGCAGGGGAAAGTACTGTGGGGGTGTGGGGAGGTGTGGGAGTAAAGGAGGAATGGACCACGGTGTCTCAAAGGAAATGGTCCCTGCGGAAGGCTGATAAGGGAAGGGAGGTGAATATGTGTTTGGTGGTGGCATCATGCTAGAAATGGCAGAAATAATTGCTTATAACCCTTTGGATGTGAACTGTCGGGGAGGTAGGTGAGGACCAGGGAACCCAATCACTGTTGTAGGAGGGAAGAGAACAAGTGAGGGCTGAAGTATGGGAATTGGGTTGGATATGACTGAGGGCCCTGTCAACTACAGGAGCAGGAATCCTTGGTTGAGGAGAAAGTTGAACATTTCTGAAGCCTCCCCCCCCCCCCCCCCGCCCCCCAACCAGAACGGAAAATGGCATCATCTGAATAAATGTGACAGAGGCAAAGAAACTCGGAGAATGGAATAGAGCCCTTACAGGAAGGAGAATGTGAGGATTTATAGCCCAGTTAACTGTTGAGTTGGTGGGTTTATAATAGATATTGGTGCCCAGTGTATCCTCAGAAATGGAAACAGAGATGTCGAGGAAGGGAAAGTAGGAGTCAGAGATGGACTAGATGTAGGTAAAAGCAGTGTGGAAATTGGAAATGCAATTCCTCAATATTTCCAATTCCAAATGAGAGAGAGAGAAGCAAGACCGATTATGTCATTGATGTCCTGGAGAAAGTGTTGTGGGTGGAGGCCGGATTAGGACAGAAACAAGGAATGTTGCATGTTCCCCAAAAAGAGAGAGATATAACTGGGGCCCATGCGGGTACCCATGGTGAAGAGGAGTCAGTTGGAGCCTGCAAACTGGAAATTTTGAAACCATCAGACAAATAGTGGATGTAAGTGGGAAAGGACTGGACAAGGGCAGAGAAAATCAAGTCAAGTCCCTGGTAGTCTTGTTTGTGGGTTTTGGGGAGAAGATATTAATGAACTATACAGGGTTGGGGACTATGAGGTGGGGTATGTAGACCCCACACAAGATGGGGTTAGTGACAGTCATGTAAATAATGATGGGGAAATGGGAGGTGGTATCTCAGAGGGGGTGCTCAACCTCTACAATATATGTCAGACAACAACAGCACCAGCTATGTCGGCAGGCCTGAAGACAGGGTTGGAACTGAAAGCACAGTGACAGTCAATTCAGAGGGTGCTGAATTAGAATGGGTGAGGGGAGCAGAGAAATTAAGGTGACCCATCCCATGCTGATAGTTCTCAATGAACATGTTGAATGCAGGTAAGAGCCAGGGGTTGGTGTTCAGGTAGAGGGAGATTGCTGGACGTTGTTGAAGGGGAGAGGACTCACTTGAAGTGGGTGCGGAGATGAAGGCGACAGAAGATGTGTTTGATGTAATGCCATGTCTAAAATACATTGAGGTGGGGGAGTCAGGAAGAAAACAAAGTCTTTTGCTGAGTACGGAATCTTTAGCACCAGACAGTTAAAGGTTAGAAGGTATGGTAATTACCCAACAAGAGTGGCAACATATGTGGATAACCCTTAGCCCCGAAGGCAAGAACAAGAACGAAGAACAAAGAACAATAAAGCACAGGGACAGGTTCTTCAGCCTTCCAAGCCTGCACTGACATATTTTGCCCTTCCCTACTTAAACTGTCTTCACTTACAGGATCCATATCCCCTTATTCCCTTCCTATTCATTTACTGTATTCATCCAGGTTCTTCTTGAATGCTGCTACTGTGATGAAGAAAGTTCACACCTTAAGACAGGGGATGTTTTAATTCCATTCGTGACAAGCGCTTCAAGTGTCAGTTGTGTTGAAAGCTGTGTTAACAATAAAATCTCTGTATTGCTTATAAGAGAAACTCATGTGTTTTCAGCATCACTGAAAAGTCTCAGTTCCTTCCAAGAATGAAATTCCCATTCTCATTTACATGAACAACCTCCAGTCTCAATTATACAAGAAAGCTTTAGCCCTTAGAAAACCGACCTTTGCAATAATAAACATTTTGGGAATCACCAAACAAACTTAATTCTTACAATTACTAACCAGGAACACAAATCTTAATGCCCCATTGAATGGACAGTGCTACTTTAACAAACTGAGAGGTTTGATCTCATAAATAGTATCATATCAGATTAAAGATAACGCAAGTTGTAATAACATCGACAATCCAGCATCATAGACTCATAGAGTCATACAGTATGGAAACAGACTCTTCAATCCAATCAGACCACTCCGACCATCTTCCCAAACCAAACAAGTCCCATCTGACTGCCCTTGGCCCATATGCCTCCAAACCTTTCCTATTCATGAACTTGTCCAAATGTTTTATAAACATTGTGACTGTACCTGCATCCACATCTCTGGCATTCATTCCACACTCAAATGATTTGCTGCATAAAAAGGTTGCCCCTCATATACTTTTGAAATCTTTCTTCTCTCACCTTTAATATTTTGACCCATAGTATTGAACTCCCCACCTTAGGAAAAAGAACCTTAACATTCATCTTATCTATGCCCCTCATGATTTTATGCCTCAATAAGGTCAACCCTCAACCTCTTACACTCCAGCGAAAACAGCCTCAGCCTTTCCAGTCTATTTTATTATCTCAAACTCTCCATTCCCTGCAACACCCTGGAAAATCTTTTCTGAATCCTCCCCAATTTAATAATATCCTTCCTATAGTAGGGTGACAGAACTGCACATAGTATTCCAGAAGAGGCCTCACCAATGTCCTGTAAAACCTCAATATAACTTCCCAACTCCTATACTCAAAAATATGGGCAATGAAGGCAAGTGTGCTAAATGCCTTCTTCACCATCCTGTCTCCCTGTGACAAAATTTCAAAGAATTATATACCTGAACCCCAAGGTCTCTCAGTTCTACAACAATACTCAGGGCCCTACGATTAATAAACAATACGTGCAGGAGTAGGCCATTCAGCCCTTTTAACCAGCACCACCATTCATTATAATCATGGTTGATCATCCACAATCAGTATCCTGTTATTGCCTTATCCCCATAACCCTTGATTCTACTATGTTTAAGAGCTCTATCCAACTCTTTCTTGAAAATATCCAGAGACTTGGCCTCCACTGCCTTCTGGGTAGAGAATTCCATACACCCACCACTCTCTGGGTGAAGAAGTTTCTCCTCAACTCTGTTCTAAATGGCCTACCCCTTACTTTTAAACTGCGCCCTCTGGTTCTGGACTCACCCATCAGCGGAAACATGCTTCCTGCCTGCAGAGTGTCCAATCCTTTAATAATTTTATACATCTCAATCAATTGGATATGTCCTGTCCTCATTTGCATTACTAAAATGCAATATCTCAGATTTATCCAAATTAAACGCCTCTCCTGAGCTGATTGAACCAATTGGTCAAGATTTCTTTGTTATCTTAAGATAACCTTCACTATCCACTATACCACCAATTTCAGTGCCATCTGTAAAATTACTAACCATGCCTCTTATATTCTCATCCAAATTATTTAGATAAATGGCAAACAAAAGTGGACCCCAGTACTGATCCCTGTGGAACTCTGCTAGTCACAGGTCTCCAGTCTGAAAACAAAAACCCCACCACCACCGATAATTATGAGATTAACAGAATTTAAAAGTAAGAATGTTATAGATTAGATTTTTTTTAGATTACTTTACAGTGTGGAAACAGGCCCTTCGGCCCAACAAGTCCACACCGACCCGCCGAAGCGTAACCCACCCCTACCCCTACCCCTACATTTACCCCTTACCTAACACTACGGACAATTTAGCATGGCCAATTCACCTGACCTGCACATCTTTGGACTGTGGGAGGAAACCGGAGCACCCGGAGGAAACCCACGCAGACACGGGGAGAACGTGCAAACTCCACACAGTCAGTCGCCTGAGGCGGGAATTGAACCCGGGTCTCTGGCGCTGCGAGGCAGCAGTGCTAACCACTGTGCCACCGTGCCGCCCACTAATGCTTCAGTTATACAGAGTACAACTTACAGCACAGCTTGAATACAATGTACAATTTGGTCTCTTTATTTAAACAAAGATGTAAATGCAAGGAGGTGATTCAGAGGAGGTTTAGTAGATTGATACCTGAGCATGGTACGTTGTGAGAAAGATTGAAAGATTCGACTTACTTTCAGTCAAATTTAGAAGCCTGAGAGGGATTTGATTGATGTTTATAAGATCTTGAATGGTCTTGGTGAACATGGAAGGGATGTTTCCTCTTGTGCATGATTCCAGAACTAGGGACACATTTAAAATTAGGGGTCACCTAATTTTAGGTGAGGGTTTTGTTTTCTCTAGGAGAATTGTATGACTTTGGAACTTTCTGCCTCAGGAGGCAGTGGATGCTGGGTCACTGAATATTATAGGTAGGTTCTCGTTAGGAATGGAAATCAGAGTTGGATAGTTGGAAACATGGAATTTGGATCACAAAGAGATCAGCCTGATCTTTTTGATTGGTGGAGTAGACTTGCTTACGTTTTTCCGAATATTCATTTACCCATCTGGCCTAAATGCAGATAAAGCACTAAATCTGCATTTTTGAGAATAGAAACATGCTAAAATTAAAGGATGTTACTTGCAATGCACATTCTCTGCTATTTGGAGGTACAGGCAAACCAAAGTGTGCACAGATTTAACAACACAGTGATAAATTGTTATTTCTGTTGCTTGTCATCATTGCAAGCTACACTTTCCGTCTCCCATCTGCCAATCGACCCAGAAGCATGAGAATCCTGGTGACATATATTTAGCTTACAAAAAGCAAACATTGCAGTTAAGTGTATGCTTGCTGCTCCAAGATTCTTCATAGGATATAGGAATATTGTAAGCTATTCAGTCCATTGAGCCTGCTATTTTAGGCCTACATTCTACCATTCAAATAGTCTGTACCTCAATTGCATTCACTTTATATTTCTTACCAAATAAAAATCTATTGATCTTAGTCTTCAAAATATGATTAACATATGCACAGCTTTTAAGAGAGAACATTCTGAGAACTGGGTATGAATTCTGGATGATCAATACTTTCAGTTTGATGAGAATTAATCACTACCAGTTCAGAAACATATTCACTCTGACATTGTTGACAGTAGCTGTATTATAAGGACGACAAAGTATGCAGGCCTAAATTAGCATGGTCGGCTAACTTTCTGTATATTTATAGCAGTAGAGCCATTTCAAAGTGCCATCAAATGACCAGAATTGTGTCTTTCTTCAGGGAAGTTTTAAACCATCACCAAAATGCCAACATGCTACACACACTGAATGTAATTTAGCTTTTATCAACCGAAGGCAGCCATAAATATCAAAGGACAAGCTCAGTCAACATGCATTCTCCTTTTTCAATAACATTAAACACCTCCTGCAGCCAAGAACTATTTAGCCTCCAAGTCTGGCTATTGCATGCAAAAGTCAAAAGTAGTACCATTACTTAACAGACAGCAATACGTCTGGATCAATGCAAACACTCACATGTTCAAATCACAACATGGTAATAGAAAAATTAAATTATTTTTTTTATTTCAATTTTATTTAATCTTGTTAATGGCTAGTATGAAACTTCCAGATTGTCTTTAAAACCCATATGGTTTATTAATGTCCACTAAGAAAATAAATCTGTCCTCTGTATCCTGTCTGGACTAAACATAAAGCCCCCAGCAATGTAGCTGCTGTTTAACTGCCAACTGAAATGGCCTGGTGTACCTCTCAGTATGTTAACGGACTATGTATAATGGATAGATGACCCAATATTGATCAAGACCCAACCCTATATGACAAAGTCAGCATCAGGTCTGCAAAATCCTTTCCATAACCCTTGTTGGAAAATGCTATAATTGGGAATGTCATCCCATAAGCTAAGATTAGAGTGGTGCTGGAAAAGCACAGCAGATCAGGCAGCATCCGAGGAGCAGGAAAATTGATATCTCAGGCAAAATCCCTTAATCAGGAAAGCCCTTCATCCCATAAGCTAGTCAAGCAACAACCAGACATGGTCAAAGAAATTTTAACCAATGCCTCAGATTCCTCCAATAACATCCTAGATCACATAAGTTGTTAGCACAGTGGAATACAGTCAGGAGGGGCTAGCATTGAGAATCCTCAACATTGACTCTCATGAAATTCCCATGAAGTCTTATGGCAACAGGTCAAACATAGACATGAGAAGCCTACAGCTAATTATACTACTGTCCTCAACTGATGAATTAATGCCCCTCCATGTTGAATATCACTTGGAGAAAGCATGGAGGATACTAAGCATACATGACACAATCTCAGGATTTCAATGTCCATAACAAAAATAGCTCAGCAGGATCCATGTGCTAAATTAGTAAGTCTGCAGATGATACAAAGATTGGTACAGTTGTAGATAATGAGGAGGATTATCAGACAATACAGTAGATATAAATCAGTTGGGAGGGATGGGCAGAAAAATGGCAGGTGGAGTTTAATCTGGACAAATGTGAGGTGATGTATTTTGGAAGGGCAAGTACAGGTGGAAATTTCACAGTGAATGACAGAACCCTGAGGAATATTGATACGCAGAGTGATCTCGGTGCGCAGGTCCATTGATCACTGAAGGTGGCAGCATAGGTAGATAAGGTAATAAAAAAGGCTTATGGCATGCTTGTCTTCATTGTAAGGTGCACTGAGTATAAGGATCTGCAAGTTAGGCTGCAACCTTATAGAAGTTTAGTTAAGCCACACTTGAAATATTGCGTACAGTTCTGGTCACCACTCTACCACAAGGATATGGGGATAGTACAGAAAAGGTTTACCAGAATGTTGCTTGGTAGGGGGGATTTTAGCTATGAGGAAAGGTTGGATAGACTGGGTTTGTTTTCACTGAAATGTAGGAAGTTGAGGGGTGACCTGATAGAGATTTATAAGACTATGAATGGCATGGATAGAGTGGCAAGTCTGAGGCTTTCTTTCCCAGGATGGAGGGGTCAATTACTAGGGCACGCAGGTTCAAGGCAGGGGTGGGAATGCTTAAAAGAGATGTGTAAGGCAAGTTTTTCACACAAAGGGTCGCGAGTGTCTGGAATGCACTTCCAGAGGAGGTGATGGAATCAGATACAATAGCAGTTTTCAAGAAACAATCTGGACCAATTTTTGAATAGGAAGGGAATAGAGGGATACAGATCCTGCTTCAGTATGGAAGGCAAAATGTGTCAGTGCAGGCTCGGAGGGCCAAAGGGCATGGTCCTGTCCTGTATTGTCCTGGATTCCTGATGAAGGGCTTTTACCCGAAACGTCGATTTTACTGCACCTCGGATGCTGCCTGAACTGCTGTGCTCTTCCAGCACCATTCTAATCTAGACTCTGGTTTCCAGCATCTGCAGTCATTGTTTTTACCCTGTCCTGTATTGTTCCTTATTCTCTGAAGTTAATATCTGCCAGACTGGATCTGTAAACAGATGTTTGGAGAACCAACAAAAAGGAAAATTTAGTGCATGATTCACTTCTCAACAATCTATTTGCAGCAGAAATATCTGTCCATGATAGTATTCATAAGAGTGACCACCATACAGTTATTCCAGAAATGAAGTCCCATCTCCTTACCAAGAACAGGCTCCTCCATGTTACATGGCACTGCAACAGGATCGACTCAGAGCAGATCCAGCAGTTCAAAACTGAACATTCATGAGGTGTTGGACAGAAGAACTGCATTCCAAGACCATATGTAAACTCATGGCTTAGCATGCCCCTCACCCTACTATATCATTAATCCTGGCTACCAACTCGGGATCAATGAAGAGTGCAGGAAATCATGCCAGGAGTACACTAAACTAGGTGCCAACAAAACAAATCTATTGCAAATGCCAAAACACCATGCTAGAGGCAGAGCTGAATCTTCCAAAAACCAATCAATCACATCACCTCTCTGTAGTACAGACACTTCCTGGTGTGAATGGCAGTGAACAATTAAATGAGACAAGGAGACTCCAGAAGCATCCATAACTTCAAAGATAGGGGAGCCCAATACATCACTGAGAAAGGCAAGGCTGAGAACTTGCAACCAGCTGCTGCCCGAAGTGCGAAGGGGGTGATCCATCTTGGCCTCCTTAAGATGGATCACGCCCGTCAAGTCTGCTCCACCATTCAATCAGATTTTGGCTGATCTGATAATCTTCAACTCCACTTTCCTGCATTTTCTCCATAACTCTTGATTCCCGTAATGATTAAAAATCTGTCCATTGTAGCCTTAAATGTTCTGAATGACACAACCTCAACAGCCCTCTGCAGTAAAGAATTCCATAGATTCACTACTCAAAGTGAAGAAATCCCTCCTGAAATCAGTCTTAAAAGGGCAACCCCTTATTCAGAGACTATGCCCCTTGTCCTAGACTTTCCCACAGGGAAAACATCTTTTCTACATCAAGCCCTCTAACAATCTTGTATGTTTAAGTAAGGACACCTCTCACTCTTCAACATTCCAATGAGTACTGGCACATCTACTCAACCTCTCCCCATAAGATAGTTCCTCCATAACCAAGGTCAGTCTAGCGAACCTTTTCTAGATTGTATCCAATGCAGTTAGATCTCTCCTTGGTTAAGGAGCCCAAAACTGTCACAGCTGTGGTCTGACTAGTGCCTTGCACAGTTTTAGTAAAACTAGTTTGTTTTTAGACCCCATCCCCTTTGAGATAAGGGCCAACATTTGCCTTCTCTCCAACTCACTGAACTTGGTTTTTGTTATTCATACACAAGGACTCGCAAATCCATCTATTCTGTAGCTTTACGCAGTCTTTCTCCATCTGAATAACCTTCAGTTTGTCTATTGTTTCTGCTAATGTGCACAGCCTCACATTTTCTCACATTATATTTCATCCACCCAACTATTTGCCTACTCATGTAAACTGTCCACTCACTTTGTGTCTTCCTCACTACTGCCTTCCTAACTATTCCTACAATTGACAAGTATAGCTGATGCAAATAATGTCCACAATTATACTTCCCAGAGACTGATGGCTGTATTGGAAAGCAATGACTATCCAAGTTATTCTCTGTTCACAAAAGATGCCATTTGACCAGGTTAAGGTAAGGTAATGTAAATCAGTTGAAACCAAAAAAGTCATCTGAATTCAGTTGAATTCCAGTTGAATCTAGTGCAGTCCTCCTAGGGAATATCATGTGGTGACAGGGAGAGGGAATCAGGGAACCTTAGTGTGGCAGGATTATTTCATTCAGTCATAAAATAAGGGCAACAGGAACATACAAAAGAGGTACATGAGTAGGCCACTTAGCTTTTCCAGCTCCCGTTCACATTCATTATAATCACGGCTGATCATCCAACTCAATGGCCTGTTCCTGCATTTCCCCCATATCCGTTAATTCTTTTAGCCCCAAGACCTACATCCTCTTGAAATCATACAATATTTTGGTCTTGGCTGCTTTCTGCCATTGGCTTACCAATCTCTGGGTGAAAAAGAGTTTTCCTCATCTTAGTCCTGAATGGTTTCCCTGTATCCTGAGACTGTGAATCCAGTTCTGAACTCTTCCACCTGCATCTAACCTGTCCAGTTCTGTTAATATTTTATGGGTTTCTGAGAGATCGCCTCCCCTTCTTTTAAGCTCCAGCAAATAAAAATCCTAACCGATTCAATCTCTCTTCATGTGTCAGTCTAGCCATCCCAGGAATCAATTTGGCAAACCTTTGCCTCCTGTTCTGTCTATTAAGGATGCCCTTACTCAGATAAGGGGATCAAAACTGCATACAATATTCGAGTTGTGGTCTCACCAAGCCCCTGCTATAATTGCAGTAAGAGATCACTGCTCCTGTACTCCAATCCTCTCACTATGGAGGCCAACATGCCATTTGCCTTTTTGACCTGCTGTACCTGTATCCTTCCCTTCAGCAATTGGTGTAAAAGGACCATTTCACATTCCCCTTCCCCAATTTATAGCCTTTCAGATAATAATCCATCTTCCTCTTTTTGCTATTTAACCTCACATTTATCCACTTTTTATCACACTCACTCAAATTGTGCATGATATAAGGAAAGGAAATAAAATAATCATCCAGACACTAGAACGGAAAATAAATAAGTTGTCTTCTAAAATAAGAACTATGCATTTGTTGTACAATTGGTTAGGATCAAGAAATGTTTTTGTCAAAATCTCACCACGGTTTTTGCAGATAATACAACAGGTTCCCAGTACTGATGGCTCTCTCGAAATTCTGCCAGAAAGTGTGAGGAAGTTGGTCAGGCCTGGTTTCAGGATTGGCTAGGATATGGTGAAAAATTAATGTATACCCTTGAATCTCCAAGTTAATGTTTCCTTTTTGAAAGGAGGGGATATTTTATGTGCACCTTGCTTTTAAGAGATTTTACCCACAGGCTGCATGCACATAGTTTTGTGACTCTGACTGGCAATAATTTTAGCTCCACACATTCAACAGCAGTTGTGTTTCTGCAATATCTGCTTCATATTTTATAATGTGCTATAGTATTTTAAATAAACTTACCCACATAGATAATCAATGGGTGATGAGGCTGTGATCATTACACCATCATCATTAACATGACATCCCCATGACTCTATCAATGCTCAATGTCTAAGTGCAGCCACAAAATATAAAATGAGTTATTGGAAAACAACTAGCGTTAATCTGACTAAAGTAAAATCCTTAGAAAAGTGGGGGAAAAAAAGTTGTAGAAAAGAAGAAATAACAGCAAGTCTAACCACTGCTGATGACAGAACCATTCTAAGCAAAGAACAATGATAGAATTACCTTTATTTAATTTAATATTTAATTTGTTCCATGACTTTACTTCAGAAGACCAAAGGTCATCTTTAGCAACTCATGAGTTTGCTTTCATGGGAACAATAAAATCTGTTAGCTGCCAAAAATTTCACAATTTTATTTTTAGAAAAGTAGGGAGATCGGACTTTTCTCATTGGAGCAAAGAAGGATGAGCGATGATTTTCTCGAGGTGTACAAGATGATGAGAGGCATAAATAGAGTGAGTAGCCAGAAACTTTTTCCCAGGGCGGAAATGTCTATCATAAGGGGGCATAATTTTAAGTGAAGGTTTAGGGGAGATGTCAGAAGTAGGTTCTTTACACAGAGAGTGGTGGGTGCATGGAATGCATTGCCAGTGGTGGTAGTCAAGTCAGACACATTAGAGCCATTTAAGCAACTCTTGTATAGGAACATGGATGATAATGAAATGAAGGTTAGTTTGATCTTAGAGTAGGATAAAAGGGTGGCACAACATCAATGGCCGAAGAGCCTGGATTGTGCTGTACTGTTCTATGTTCTATGTTTTCAATGAGCTTGAACATCTAGTATCACTATGCTGGTTATGGGAGGTTTCTGTGCACTAATCTAATGTGTTCCCCACATTATAATAGTGACCATACTTGAAAAGTACGTAAATGGTTGTAAAAATCTTTTGAGATGTCCTGAAAGGTACTATATAAATGGAAGGTTTACTTTACACTTGCCCTGTAGCCAATGGCAATTGCCAGAGGTTATTGCTTTCCTGGAAAAGCTCAGCAGGTCTGGCAACATCTTGAAAAGAAATCAAAGTTAATGTTTCAGATCCAGTGACCCTTCATCAGAAGGTTCTGAGGAAAGGTAACGTTAATTTTGATTTCTGTTCACAGATGTTGCCAGACCTGCTGAGCTTTTCCAACAACTTCTGTTTTTGTTTCTGATTGACAGCATCCACAGTTCTTTCAGTTTTTGTTAATGCTTTCCTGACTGTTTGCAGGTACTTTCTCTCACGGGTACCAGAACATAACAAAGCTACAAAAACAAGAATTTCTTTCTGCAAAATAAAATTAAAAACAAATCCAATTTAAACAATATTTAATAGAATGTCAATTGTCAATGTAACAAATAAAACTATTTTGAAGTACGTATACCCTGTAACTATCAAAAGACTTGTACCTGTATTTCTGCTGGATGGCTTGTTTAATCAGAAACCAGCATGAGCACCTTATGGCCACCGAGCTGTAGTTACTGACAACAGGAGAGCATTGAAACAGAGGTGACTGAATATAAATTAACAGTAATGCTCCAGGAGTCCATCAAAATAAAACCTACCAAATTAAAACAAAAATGCCATATTAAATTAGTTGAATTTGTCCATTTTAGTGCCAAAATGCAGCCATGTTGAATTTAAAGTTTGCAGTTTTAAAATTCAAAATAAAATGTATCTTAGATGTCAAAGTACTGCCTTTAACACATATAACATTATGATTAAGTTAGGAAGGAATCTTTCCACTTTATAAGACAAGAATCCTTTACTACAATGCAGGTGATACTGAATCATCATCCAGAAACAATGATTGGTTCTTGCAAATCGTCTTCCTTCCCATTTCCTGTTCTTGCCATTTGTTGTGCAAACTATCATTCTCAGTTTCAGTCTCAGTGTTTGTTTACTGGTAAAACTATAAGTTGTATCCCTCCCCTGTCCCAATTATACACATACCCTACTGTCCAGCTAGAGCATTCAACCATGTGTTTGATGAAATGAAATAATCAAGCTAAATTGTTTAAGACAGATGGACAACAATAAAGCTTTTTGGATTCAAAAAGGAGGCAGCAAAAGCTTTTGGATATTAATAAAAAAAAGTCAATGCTACCATCATTTAAAATTCATGCTTTTCTCCGGGGTGCAATTGCAGTTTTTAAGGTGATAACAATAGTTTATTTATTCAGGCATTTCTGTCACTTCCTTGCTATCATTTTTTTTTTATGATTACGATTACCCATTGAGTGCAAAATTCATATTTTTCTTTCCTCCCACAGAGGAATCACTGTTGTAAACCTAAATTGTATAGCAGTGAAGGGCAAATGTGACAGCTGTGTATTCCCAGTTAGATGGAGATGGCTACAATCCACAACCTGATACAATGTGTTTATTATATAAATATAATTGTTCATTCAGGTTTAAATGTAAGCACTGAAAACTGCAAAAAACAGATAAAAATTGTTACCCTTTAATCCATCAGTTTATTTGTCCGTAGTGTTATGACATCTATTTTTCTTGGAACAAAATCCATTCAGTTTCTCCTTTAATATGCTTCCAAATTTTTGTTATGCTTGTAATATAATAGGGAGTGCTCACTAAATGGGAGAATGGATCAGTTATCCCGGCAGGCGGCTGCGTTAAAGGCTCCCTGATGCTGATAACCCTAACAACTGCTTATTGAGTGGTGCATTGAAGCAGATAGGTAGATGATTAGACTTGTGTACTGCTTGTTTATCTAACTGAAAGCCAAGAGCACAGTTCATCCATGAATGGTCCATGAAATAACATGCAACCCAGTGGCAAAGGGAGGCATCTCATCAATGCTTTTATATTGTAACATAAGTCACAAGTGAGCTGAACTCCCAAATACAATTACTACTTTGAAATTATAACAATAGATTTAATGGAGAATATCTTATAAGAGACAAGCAGCTCTCCAAACAAAAACAAACAAAAGAACTGTGAATGCTGGAAATCAGTCCGGTAGCATCTGTGGAGAGAAATCAGTGTTAACATTTTGGGTCCAGTAACTCATCTTCATGCTCCAATCTCTCCAAGTCTTCTTTGATAGCACATTCCAAACCTGCGTATTCTACCACATAAATGTTCAAGGCCAGCAGATACATGGGAATACCATCATTCTGCTCCAAGCTCTGCATTATCCTAACCTGGAACAATAACAGGTTAGGATAATGTTCCCTTTCTGTCACAAGGTCAAAATCATGGAACTTCTTTCCTAGCAGCATGGTGGGGCGGGGGGGCATGTACCAACACCCCGTGGTGACAGCAGTTCAAGACAGCAGCTTACCATCACCTTCTCAATGGCAATTAGAAGTCGGCAATAAATGGCCGACAATACCACCATCTCATGAAATGTTTTTTTCCAAAAATAAGGATGAACAGTTATGCCATATTCATTACTAGGTTCTATTGCTATTCAATTACTATTGTTTTTGAAATGCAGCAGGGTTGGATTTTTTTTTACTTTTCCCGTCACTCTTATGATTTGCAGTTTTGTTTTGCCCTCTTCAGATTGATTTTTGAGATGAAGTAGAAAAGATTACTTTACCTCTTATACGCTCCTTATACCAAAAGCAATTTATCACAGATAAAACAAAATACCTCATGAATGTGCTCTGGTACAAAGGGAGGAGTTTGGATGGAAGATGGTGTTCTTCCAGATTAAACAGTATAGTTCCCCAGAAACCCCCTCTGAGCCAGCTCTCCAGGATTTTCCAGGGGACATGTGTAACTCCAGGAAGTTAAAGAAGAAGCCTTCTAACCACTGATCACTGAGAGAAAATGCAGCGCACAGCGTATATCAATGAAGACATAGGATCACAGGGACTTGTTAAAGAAAATGAAGCTGTGCTTTAGTTTGCTTTCTGACCTCTGAAGAACACCAAAATTATTTTATTGGAAAGACACAAATCAAAGGGTGAAAACTTCCCCTTCCTGGTGTCGCGAATGTAATGGCCATTTTTGTGACAGGCTTGGGCAAGAAATGAGCAAAATCAGATTCTCGCATTTAGAAAATTTCTCAGGAATTTCCCCTAAGCCAGGCTTAGGCGCAAAAGGAGCAACAACCTGGAAGGAAACCAACCTCTTGCTGTATCTTTCAAAAGGTGATGCAGACAACTTTCGCATTTTGGAAAGGGAGGGAAAGTGAAAATTGATGCCTCACAAATGGAGAGATTCCAATGTGCTGTAGGATATTGTTTATATTTTGAATCATTGCTATGATTTCTTTAGTTTCTACAGAAGGAAGGAAGACGTTATGTGCACACAAGAATTGACAGACTAGCCCAGTAAGTAGTACATACAGGCAAACTAATACTCCAAAATGTTAATATAATTTCTAAGTCGGTTCATCACTAAACCCAAGTTCAAGTATGAGATACAATGTACATTCAAATGTACATTTAGACAGCAAAAGGAGTAGCAATATCTTGTCAATGTCACTATTCGTAATGAATAAGCACATAAATGTAAAATGCACCAACCTTTTCAGAGAGAAATTGCGGCTTTTGAGAAGCAATTTAGAATCTTTTAAGTAAATTAAACAGTTACACCTTGGTATTGCAACAATCTTAAAACACATCCCTGAAAAGAGCTGATTCTTCACAAAAGAGGATTTTCAAAAGGTATCCTTGAAAGGCTCTTCGGTATTTTTTGCCGTGGTGTCATTGGACACAAATGGCCAGTTTTTCTGGAATGGAGAATGTTATAATGTGTACTTTTCATACCTGTTTAGGCTTTAAAATATTTGTTCAAATTGCTGGACATTAACTACTTGCATGGAAAAGGAAGCAGTGTAATGGGAATATGTCCAGAAACAGAATTAGTCATGGCCTGGATTTAATAGAGGTGATGGGTGTCTTACCCTTCAACTGAAGAGCTGGCAGAAGCCCTACATTATATCTTTTGATGAAGCACCCCCACATTAAGAGTCACTGAGGAACTTAACTGGACAGCAGTAAGCCTTCCATAGGGATAAGGACCATGTGAGCTAAAGTCTTGATTTGTGAGAGCTGCCTGTATGTAATTGACCATATTCAATAATAACTATCAAAATGATGAGAATAAATGCTTGAATACAAAAAAACACATAAGGTCAAAGGGGAGGAACGTCAGGGGGATAGGGCTACTTAGAAAGCTGCTACAAAATACCAGCAAAGATATGAAGGGCTAATTGGCTTCTATCTGTGCTGTATCATTCAATAAACTGTTTGTAAGTATTGTAATTAGCGATAGTCTCCAAAGAACTATAGTATCTATCTCCTTTAGAGAAGGACAATTGATTATATAGCTTGAGAAATACTACTCCAAATCAGACACGGGTCAAAATAAGGAACCTGGTCTTCACAAATTACCCACAGTCGATATAGGGATTGAACCCACACATTGGCATCATTTTGTATTGCACACTGGCCATTCAAGCTAATTGACCTTGACTCAATTTTTAAAATATAAGTACTCTTATCCTATCAAATGTACAATTTACTGCTATGAGGATTATATCAACACTTAAGTAAGTCTGAGTATTGTCACACTGCTGCATAATTTGGCCAACGACTTTGCTTGAATACTGTGAAAGCTGTCTTGTGATAAAACAACACGTAAATGTCATCGTAATCAGACAAGTGTTTTTGATATTGTTAGTCACAGTGGATGCATGCTCAGACACAAAATGTATGCAAATTTTACTTGAAGAAAAAACCCTAAAATCTCTGTGTAACCAAAAATCTCTTTGTTTCCATAGTTACCTAAATATAGAACTAATTATCTTTGTGAATGACAGTAAGAGACAGATGTAACACAATTCTTCATAGAACTCTGTGCTGGAATAATGAACAGACTGTATAGTTAAAATGTTTAACCAATATATAACTGTACTTAATTTTACATCTGTTTATGTGCATTTGTATGTGATGCCTTTGGGTACATTTAATGTGCTAAAGGTGCAAGTGTATTCCATTTTGAATTTCAATATCAGTAACAGTTTTCTATGAGTGCTTGAAACTTGTATCTTCATTAATACTAACGGCTCCCTCAGTATCTTCAACCATTCTAGTGCCATAATATGAGGAGGTGATAATAGATGGTGCTTAGATATTCAAGGTTGCTTAGTCTTAGTTGGCAATTAACTAGATTGTCTTTGACGTTGGGACCTCATAGGCACATGCACCCATTTTGGTATTATATCAGTATTACATGCGCTCTAGCCACTTGTGCTCAATCACAGATTATTAGTTAAATCTAGCATTCACCGGGAGTTCTGTATAGTATTTAAATTTCCACACAAGTCCAAGCAGTTTACTCATTGCAAACAAATCCAATATTGTTTCTTCTGATACGATCCCAGCTGATGGTAATACAGATAAATCATTTTCCAGAGTAAAACCTTGTCATGACATACCATAAGTTTTATTTATTTCAATTTGGTTATCATGATCATCAGTTACTAACCATATTCACACAATACTGCCACTGTACTTTTAACAAATGGACATAAGTTTATTACACAAATTTAAAATAATGCTATATATGAAAATACAATTTTGTATGATCTTATCATAGATGGTAAAAACAAGATTTAATCCCTTATTTCCCAGCATATCCTTTACAGATACTCAACTCCAGTTTCTTACTAAACTGTTGAGAGCACCAGCATTTCCTTTTGCTGAATGTTTGCACATTCAGTAAATGTGGTTCCTTCTACTATTGTCTTTTCTGGAGACACAAAGACACAGACTAACTCAACAATTTTACTCACCGAATTCTAAGAAAGCATTTCAAGATGTTGCCAGTCCTTTCTACTTGAAAGACTTTCTACTTAAATGACTTTGGGTACTTTTAATGGGCTAAAGGTGAAAGCGCATTCTATTTTGAACTTCAATATTAGTAACAGTTTTCTATGAATGCTTGAAAGACTTCTTTCCACCTCTGTCAGCCTGGAGACTACCATAATCAAACTGCTTTCTGTTGGTATAAACATGTTTTTCTCTGAAATGAAGCTAATTGTGGAGAAAGTGAGGACTGCAGATGCTGGAGATCAGAAATGGAAAGCACAGCAGGTCTGGCAACATCCGAGGAGCAGAAGAATCGAGATTTTGGGCATAAGCCCTTCATCACAGGTGTGCAAGTTATTTGGATTGGCCTTGCTAAATTACCCAAAGCATTCAGGGGTATGTAGGTTAGGTGCGTTAGCCCTTGGAAATGGGTCTGGGTAAGATGCTCTTTGAAGGGTTGGTGTGTACTCTATGGGCTGAAGGGCCTGTTTCCACAATGTAGGGATTCCATGTTCTACCTCTCCATCTCTCCCTTTCTCGCTCTGTTTTAAATCTTAAATTAAATATTTGCCTCAACATTTATTGTAAATCATTCATTTCTTGGAAAGCTATTTTGACCCAATGCTAAAATAAAACTTCTTGACTCTTCAAAAGTCACCTTCACAGAACAGAAGGACAAAAGCTTTAGGACTCAAGCTTCCAAATAATAATATATTAAATTTCACCACACCTCATATAATCATCGTACATTTGTACTCTCCTGTTTTGCCTTCAAACAGGAGACCAGAGAAATTTAAGACAATATGGGGTTAAACAGATCTAAAACAGATCAAGAGTTTGTCTTGTACTTATTTGAATTAGAATGTAAGGTACAGATTTGACAAAGGTGGACATCACTTGAGACAGCATGAGAAAAGGGCCTGAATAGGTTCAGCCATCATGAATATGGCCCAAGCAATATGCTAGCTGTGTAAGTTTGACTCTGAGATAGCACAAACCAAAACTTACCAGCATGACAACAGATATACTGATCAAATCATCCCTCACTGCATATCACCAAGCAAAACACATGAAAGACCAATGGTCCTGAGCATTTCTGGCCCCAGACAGTGCCCAGTCAACTAGGATTACCTTTAATGGGAAAGTACCTCAGAAATTTGAACTATAGGGGAAGCTAGATGTCTCAAACTGCAACTATGAGTAAACCCACAATGATCTTCGCCACTAAGAGGGTATTGCAATCAAGCCAGAATGATGGTTTACCTACCACACAAATGAATAATATTAGTGAGTTTTGAGAAGATTTGTAGCTCAGGTTGAGGTTCTGGATGTAGGTTTGCTCGCTGAGCTGGAAGGTTCATTTTCAGAGGTTTTGTCACCCTACTAGGTAACATCTTCAGTGAGCCTCTAGACGAAACATTGCTGATGATTCCTACTTTCTATTTATATGTTTGGGTTTCTTTGGGTTGGTGGTGTCATTTCCTGTTCTTCTTCTCAGGAAGTGGTAAATTGAGTCCAAGCCAATGTGTTTGTTGGTTAGAATGCCATGCTTCTAGGAATTCTTGTACGTGTCTCTGTTAGCTTGTCCTAGGATGGATGTGTTGTCCCAATGGAAGTGGTGTCCTCCCTCATCTGTATGTAAGGTTATTAGTGAGACAGAGCCACATCATTTTGTGGCTAGTTGATGTTCATGTATCCTGGTGCTAGTTTTCTGCCTGTTTGTCCAATGTAGTGTTTGTTACAGACCTTCCATGATATTTTGTAAATGACATGAGTTTTGCTTGTTGTCTGTATGGGTCTTTCAAGTTCATTAGCTGCTGTTTTAGTGTGTTGGTGGGTTTGTGGGCTACCATGATGCCAAAGGGATCTGAGTAGTCTGGCGGTCATTTCCGGGATGTCTTTGATGTAGGGGGTGGCACAGTGGCTCAGTGGTTAGCACTGCTGCCTCACAGTGCCAGAGACCCAGGTTCAATTCCTGGCTCAGGTGACTCTCTGTGTGGAGTTTGCACATTCTCCCCGTGTCTGCGTGGGTTTCCTCCAGGTGCTCCGGTTTCCTCCCCCAATCCAAAAATGTGCAGGTTAGGTGAATTGGCCATGCTAAATTGTCCGTAGTGTTAGGTGAAGGGGTAAATGTAGGGGAATGGATCTGGGTGAGTTGTGCTTCGGCGGGTCGATGTGGACTCGTTAGGCTGAAGGGCCTATTTCCACACTGTAAGTAATCTAATGTAATCTAGGGGAGAGTGGCTAGGGTTTCTGGACGTGTTTTACCTGCTTGTTTGGGTTTGTTGCTGAGAAATCTGCGGACTGCGGTCATTGGGTACACGTTCTTTTTGAATACACTGTATAGGTGATTTTCCTCTGATCTGCGTAGTTCCTCTGTATTGCAGTGTGTGGTGGCTCATTGAAATAATGTTCTAATGCAACTTTGTTTGTGGATGTTGGGATGATTGCTTCTGTAGTTCGTATTTGGTCCGTATGTGTTGTTTTCCTATAGACTCTGGTTTGAAGTTCCCCATTGGCTGTTTGCTCTACTGTGACATCTAGGAATAGCAGTTTCTTGTTGTTTTCCTCCTCTTTGGTGAATTTTATGTCAGTGAGGGTATTATTGATGGTCTTGAAGATTTCCTGTAATTTGTTTCGTTTAGTGATGACAAATGTGTCATCCACGTAGCGGACCCAAGTTTGGGTTAGATGGTTGGCAGAGCTATTTGTTCGAGTCTCTGCATTACTGCCTCTGCTAAGAACCCGGATATCAGAGATCCCTTGGGTGTTCCGTTGGTTTGTCTGTAGGTTTTGTTGTTGAAGGTGAAGTGCGTGGTAAGGCATAGGTCCACTAGTTTGACGATACTGTCTTTGCTGATGAAGTTGGTGGTGTTTGGTGTTTGTGTCTTTGGGTCTTCTAATAGTGTAGTCAGCGTTTCCTTGACAAAGTTGATGTTGATTGATGTGAACTGGGCTGTTACATCAAAGGAAACCATTATTTCATCCTTTTCTATCTTCGTGTCTTTGATGGTCTTCAGGGATTCTTGGGTGGAGTGGATGGAGTGGCGTGATTCTTCTACTAAGTGTTTTAGTCTTTGGTGTAGCTCCTTGGGGAATCTGTAAGTTGGTGTTCCAGGTAGCGAGACTATGGGTCTGGTGGGGGTGAGGGGTGGTGGGCTCCTGGTTTGTGAATTTTGGGTTAGTATCATTGTGCTGCATCTTCAGTCGAAACACATTGAATGTGACTATATTCTTAATCACAATTAAAGACCTTTCAGTGAACAAAATGGGAAATAATACTTCTACAGTGCATTTTCACTGAACAGTTCTATTATGCAGAAGAGGTACACAACATCTATAGTTTCTTTTTCTTTGTCCACAAGGTTATCATTCAGGAGATTTGTTCATGGTACAAGGAAGGATCTTATGCTGATTCACCCCAACAGCATAATAACTGAAGTGAAGTCATATTTAAATCATTTGCCATCTGGACTCCTCCACTCCATTACATGTCTCTGTCACTGTTCCTGCTGGTGTTCATTCTGAATCCAGGTTACTTTCACCGGAAAGAATATTTTAAAAAATGATTTTACTTTCATCATGTTTAAACTTAGGTCTTTTCCATTAGCACCTTTCATTTCTTCAGCATATGTTTGCGTTAGTTATATAATTGATTTTAAAAATCTGGAGAAATGGACTATTGTCATAAATAGGAGATATGAGTGCTAAATATTGTTTTCATGATGTGATGTCTAGTGGCTGTGGGCCATATTTGTTGGCTTCATTCATCGTGAAGTTTTTTTAAAAGCATTCACCATGACAATCATTTGAAAAATTGTCACCTCAGTTGATTGAGGTATTTTCACATGAATATCTTCTCATGAATACTATTCCACTTATATCTGGGCAACCAACTTGATTGCAATTTTATTTGGTGAAGAGCTCATTTCATCGAACAAACGTCTGGTGATAAACAAATGATAGCATGGGAGAAATACAATAGAGAAAACAAAAAAGGACGATAGCAACCATAAAAACATCCTTTCTCAACCTTGGCGTTTTATGCCACAATTACAAAGTGGTCCTTAGACACACTAGTCAAATGAAGCAGGCCTCTGTTGAATGTCATTTACATGCTGGTATTTACCCAATGCCCTTGTGGATCAATGAAGTTCAGGCCTCTGATAATTGCTGCTTTGTGGCAAACAGCACACAGACTGCTTGCTGTATCTACTCCAGCGAAGCATGTAACACTTCTGCCTTCAATTAGCCTCAAGGAAGAAAATAAGGGAGAAGGAGGTTAGAAAGGATGCAGAACAAATTGTAAAATGAATGGCTGGAAGTTGTCTGTTCGCACTTGGCAATTGATCAATCTAATGATCCACATCACCAACGCTATTATCAACAATGATATTGTGACCAGACAGTATACAGCAGACACTTTCTAAAACTGTCCTGTTATCACAGCTTCTGAGAACAAATTTAGAAAATTTCCCAAATAATTTCTGCACTGGGGTGTTGAAAATCAAACAACTAAAACTGAATGCAATGAAGCAAGAATACAGGTAATTGAATCAGAGGAATTTGGAGACCAAATTGTGTTTCTTTTAATGATTCCTAAGCAGCTTTTGCAAAGATAATTTCCAGAATTGATGTTAAATAAATTCATGTTTACTTTAAAAGTCAAATGACTCCTTTTTCATAATATTTACCTGATAAAATTGCTAGTTTTATGTATGACTTTAGTTGTCACTGTCTTATTCAGTCCCTGGTATATATTCCAGGTGAGGTAAAGAACAGAGAGAACTGAAGTAATTATTGCTTATTTAACTATTTATTATAACTTATTTCCTAGAATTAATGGTGAAAATGGTCAAAAATCTGTAACCTTTAATTTGAAACGTGGGAGAGTATGTCAGTTTTAGTTGTAGGAAGTGAGAAAATTGATTTGGGAAACTGGCTGCAACTCCCCCATAACTTCCACATTTCACTGCAGCACATGAGGCTGCCTGGGCACAACACCTTGGGACAAGCAGGTATCAATTAACATATGCTAATCAATCAAGTAGAGTTATTAGGCAGATCTCCATCTCATTAGGCAACGTGTGCTTGTGTTAAGCATCCCTGGTGTGACACAGGAACTCCACTCTGGCAATAACAGTTTCTGCCACATTTGCTGCAGATAAAGAGAGTGGATTGAGAAGTTGCAGTATTCCCTGGCCTGTTGCCACTGGGAGCTCTTCTCAATCAGCTGAGTTTCATCTCTGCTTGCCTCTTCCAATGCCCTTTGAAACAGTCAGCCTCCTGAGGTCATGGCCATAAGTAACTGTCTCCCAGCTGTCAGTGTCAATTACATCAATATTGACACACACTGCAATTAGTGTTAGCTCCACACACTTCCTCAAATTTCCCAGTGAAATACAAGGCGAGTCCACAGCAGCAACCAAGAAACTGAAGCAATTTCAACTTATAAATGCTCTGTGTCAGCTGCCATCTGCCTACCAGTAGGAAGGGGTTAGTCCACAGTTCTTTTGTTGTGAAGTTATTTTCTACCTGTTGAGAGGTTTACTTTGACAAATCAAGTTAGGTGTTGTTTATACTGTGTTAGGCTGAAACTTAAATGAGTATCAAGGGGCCAGCAGTAAAGTGAATCGGGAGGTTTAGCTCACAGGAGGATTGAAGTACTAAATACAAGCTCGAGGCAGCAGTTCCGTTTACCTGATGTGTTACAGACTGATTTCTCAGCAAGTTTCAGATGTTACAGCAGATGGGATCAGATATCTACAGCCACCCCACAGAGGAAGACATTCCACCAATGGAATGGTGGCTATGAGGTATGTCCTCAGGTGCAGGGTACCATCAATTACACAGATGGCAAACTGGACACTTGCAAAATCAATGGGATTAATCAATGAAAAGAGCTTCTACTGCATTAATGGGTAGATAATGTCCAACTACAAAAAAATGGTCTTTGTGCAACTAAAAAGAGACTTGTGTTCATATAGTGCTGGATTTTCCAAGAAGTGGCAGTTTCACGCAGTTTGTCACTCCCACCCCTTCATTTTTACAAAAGAGAGGAGCGACGCATTTCTGACAGTATATTCCACGCAGGTTTCCCTCAGATATGCAGAGGCATACTTCCATTCCGGCAGTTCTCTAGTGTAGAACTGATAGAGGGAGGCAAACCACATTCCCCTTTCAGCAGTAAGGTGCAATGTGAAGGTCCAAATAGCTGTCAAACTGCAAGGACAGAATGTAAGTGTAATGTTTGGGCACTGGGAGGATAGGATGCCGGGTGAGTAGAGGGACTAGAGTGCCAAGTAAGTAGGATGCCAGCTGGGAAGGGTGCCAAGATTAGGGAGGATGTTTTCTGGTCAGTAGGGAGCCAGGTAAGAAGGGTGCCAGTTGGGTATGGTGCCAGCTTGACAGTACATAGGATACCAGACAGGTGCAGGTGGGTTCCAGATGGGCAGAGGGTAGGGCGTTACGTACAAGGTAGCAAGATAATTGATGCAATATTTAGGGTAAGTCCAGGAGATGGGAGAAATCAGGCCTGGCAGAGAGAGTAGGGGTTGAGTGGATAGGGCAATCTGGTCTAGTCGGGTCAGGTCCATGATATTTGGGTCAGGTGTAACGTGTGGGTTTGAGTCAGGTCCAATCCTATAGGCTGGGGGTGGAGAAGAAAAATAAATAGGGTCTCATTCACTGGTGGGTCAGGATGTTGTTCTGAAAGGCTTTTGCCCAAAACATCGATTTTTCTGCTCCTCGGATGCTGCCTGACCTGTTGTGCTTTTCCAGCACCATTCTAATTTAAACTCTGGTTTCCAGTATCTGCAGTCCTCACTTTTGCCATGTTGTTAAGTCAGGCCTAGCAGATGGAGAGGATTGTGAGTTTGAGGAAGAGGGATTGGGTTAGAATCTGAATTGTGTAAGTGATCCAAAGGAGACATAGTTGGTGGGGGTGGAGTGCATGTCAGAGTTAAGTATGGAGTCAGTTTATGATTTATTCAGAAGTTAGATGAATCTAGCTTTTCCTAAATAACTATTCGAGTTAATTTCATCAGAGCCCCCTAAAGACTCCAATTTAAATGGAAAATTCAATTTCCCAGATAATTCTGCAGGAGAATGATACAATGGATATTCCACAGGGTCCCCATTTTAAACCTCCCATCTAAACTGGAATGACAACTGTCTGTCTAGTGGAAAATCCTAACCAATGGAATTTTCATTATTACTGGACAGAGGCTAGGAATCCTGCAATGAGTAACTCGCTTTATGATTCCCCAAATTCTGTCCATCATCAGGAAGACATAAATCAGCAGTGAGATGCAATATTGCCTACTTACATGGATGGGTGCAACTCCAACAAGACTCAAGACTATTGGCCCCAGACAGGATCTGGTCTGGTCAGGTCAGGCCAGGTCCATGGTATTTGGCACCACATCCACAAACCTTTACTCCCTACCTCACCAACGCTCAGTTGTAGCACTATATACCATTGACAAGGTGCACAGCAGAAATTCACTAAGGTTTCCTAAATAATATCTTCCAAGATCAGGTTCACTTTCATGTAGAAGGACAAGGGTATTAGATATGTGGGAACATCACAACATGCAGATTTCTCTCCTAGCCACTCACCATCCAGACTTGAAGTTATGTCACCATTTCTTTAGTGTTGCTGGGTCAAACTCCTGGTACTGTCTCCTTAATGGCATTGCTGGTCTACTTACACAAGCAAACTGTCGTTCAAGAAGCCAACTCACTACTACCTTCTCATTGATAACTTCTGCTGGACAATAAATGCTGGCTAGCCAGCAAAGCCTACATTCCATGAATGAATTTAAAAGCAACCTTGCATTATTGTACAATTCTAGATCTGAAGTTATTTTATTGTTAGTTGAGTTCACAATTGAATTGAATCGAATTTATTGTCACGTGTACTGAGGCACAGTGAAAAGCACAGGCAAATAGAGTCATAGAGTCTTAGAGATGTACAGCATGGAAACAGACCCTTCGGTCCAACCTGTCCATGCCAACCAGATGTCCCACCTGCCAGCACCTGGTCCATATCCCTCCAAACCATTCCTATTCATATACCCATTCAATTGCCTCTTAAATGTTGCAATTGTACCACCCTCCAGCACATCCTCTGGCAGCTCATTCCATACACGTACCACCCTCTGCGTGAAAAAGTTGCCCCTTAGGTCTCTTTTATATCTTTCCCCTCTCACCCTAAACCTATGCCCTCTAGTTCTGGACTCCCCGATCCCAGGGAAAAGACTTTGTCTATTTATCCTATCCATGCCCTTCACAATTTTGTAAACCTCTATAAGGTCACCCCTCAGCATCCAACGCTCCAGGGAAAACAGCCCCAGCCTGTTCAGCCGCTGCCTGTAGCTCAGATCCTCCAACCCTGCCAAATTCTTGGAAATCTTTTCTGAACCCTTTCAAGTTTTACAACATCTTTCCAATAGGAAGGAGACCAAAATTGCACGCAATATTCCAACAGTGGCCTAGCCAATGTCCTGTACAGCCGCAACATGACCTCCCAACTCCTCACATAGTTAAGAATCATAGATAGTAAATAATAGGTGAACAGCTGCAAAAACAAAAACACAGGTACAGGTGAATGTAAAGAGTTTGCGAGTGCATTCAGTATTCTAACGACAGTAGGGTAGAAACTGTTAGGAAACCGGCTGGTGCATATGTTCAGGTTTCTGAACCTTCTCCCTGATGGTAGAAGTTGAAGAAAAGCATTGCCAGGGTGGGATGGATCTTTGAGAATGCTGGCGGCCTTTTCTTGACAGTGGGCCTGGTAGATGTATTATATAGGTGGGAGGTTGGCCATTGTGATTGTCCAGGCCAAGCTCACCATTCTCTGTAACCGTCTCCGATCTTGAATGCTATAGTTGCCATACCAGGTAGTGATACATCCAGACAGAATGCTCTCAATGGCGCACCTATAAAGGTTAGCAAGGATATTCACTGTCATGCCAAATTTCCTCAGCTGCCTAGTTAGAAGAGACATTGTTGGGCTTTTGTTCACATGAAGAGCCCAAGAAAGCTTGTTGTAGATGACCACTCCCAGGGGCTTGACACTCTCCACTCATTCCATCTCTGTAGTGTTATTGTGTTGGGGGGCATGAGTAACATCCCGCCGAAAGTCAGTAATGAGTTCCTTGGTTTTGCCAGCAATATTCCAGGATAATGTCACAAAAGCATTCTATAAAGTTATTTTCTGGTTCAATTTTGCTAATTTAATTAGTCCAGTTGATATGAGAATTAATGTGCCCTATAATTATTCCATTGCCTCTGTTACAAGCTCCAATTAAGTATTGCCTAAAACACTCAGCTCAACAATGCATCTACTATCAGGAAGTCTATAAATTACTCCCGCTAGCAATTTCTGACCTTTGCTCTCACTAATCTCCACCAGTACTGATTCTACTTTCTGATCCTCAGGGACAAGATCCTTTCTCAATATTGTCCTTAAGTCATTCTTTACCATTGGAGCTATTTCTCTTTCTGCCTGTCATTGAAGTAGAATTATTGGATATTTATGTAAATTGGAGAGGGCAGATTCCACTGAGTTTGTCTCATTTGAAAGCACTTACAACAATGCAGCACTTCTTCCTACCTCTTTAGAATGTCAGCCTTGACTTTCGTGTATTCATTGGGACTTGAACACAAAACCTTGTGTCTCAGAGACAAGACTGCTACCAACTGAGCTCAATCTGACACTCAAGGTAAAACATTAATGGCTGTACCATTTTATTTTTTGATAGTTTTGTTTGTGATCTGAAATGAAAAATAAGAGTGATTTAAAACTCAAGGATTATTGAGAGACTATTACACTTCTTAAAACCAAGTAACATAGAATCCCTGTAGTATTGAAGTAGGCCATTTGACCCCATCATATCTACACTGTCCCTCTGAAGAGCATCCCACCCAGACCCACCTCACCCCTGTCTCCCTGTATTTCCCATGGTAATCCACCCAGTCAGCACATCCCTGGACATTGTAGGCAATTTAGCATGGCCAATCTACCTAGCCGGCATATCTTTGGACTGTGGGAGGAAAGTGGAGCACCTGGAGGAAAACCATACAGACACGGGGAGAATGTACAAACTCCACACAGTCACCCGAGGGAAGAATGGAATGCAGCTCCCTGGCGCTGTGAGGCAGCAGTGATAACCACTGAGCCTCTATGCTGCTGTAACCGGATACAGTAACAGGATACTCATTGTGAGTACTGATCACCCAGCCTCTTGTCCAAGCATTAAGCCTTGTTTGCAGATGAAATGGAGCCAAAGGACGTGTACAAATGGAGGTTTGCCTGACAACAGATTACTGATTGGTTTTGTGGACTGTTGATCAGTGTTTGCTGACAAAAGCTTTCTGCCTGCCAACAACCCATGTGATTGGTTCTCAGGTAGCTGAACAGCTCATGGGTGTGAGTGTTTAGGCAGAGGTGATTGCAGCTCTGTTTTTGTTCTGCAGTAAAAAGCATCTCAAGCCTAAAGGTAGCAGGTTTATTTCATCTTTCCAGTTGTTGTAGGATGTGATTTTTACTTGATAAGTTTAGATCAGAGTGGTGCTGGAAAAGCACAGCAAGTCAGGCAGCATCCGAGGAGCAGTAAAATCGACGTTTCGGGCAAAAGCCCTTCATCAGGAATGCTCCATCCCTGATGAAGGGCTTTTGCCCAAAACGTCAATTTGCTTTTCCAGCACCACTCTGATCTAAACTCTGGTTTCCAGCATCTGCGTCCTCATTTTTGCCTTTTACTTGATAAGTCAAAGAACATCATGTATGAATTAGTCATCCTGTACCTCTTGCAAAGAAGTGAAAGTATCTGGAGAAGGGAGGCAGAGAAGCAAATGGCCTTCCATCTTCCTAATTAAGGTCCTAACATGGCTAAATAAGGGTTTCTCCCCACCACCAATGAGGTGGGGGGTGGCCAATGGCTGTAGTCTCCGTGATTGGCCACTTAGTGGATAATTGTGATACACATTTTGACAATAAAGCCCTCCTGCCCTGACCACCATGCTCCCCCAGCCCTTTCCAGGTCCTGCCTTATTGGCCCATGTGATCCCAATTCTACATGCCTTCTTTGAAGAACAGCAATAGCTACAACACCTTGTAGACTTGTGTTGTCACCCCTCTGAATGGCTGCCAGCTCTTGGAGGGAGGGGTTATATTGTCCCTAAAAAGGCCAGAGCTGACAATTTATTTTATTGTCTGTTCATTTTATTTTGTGCCTTTGTGGGATATGGGCTGGGCCAGCATTTATTGCCCATCCCTAGTTTCCCTTGTGAAGGTGATGGTGAGCTGCCGCCTTGAACTGTTGCAGATCATGTTCAGACTTTGAAGCAATTGTTACAACTTATTGGCTTAGTGTCACCAGAACATTCCCATGGTGCTTGCATTCATAGTCTAGCTATTAATCCCAGTAGGCCATCCCTATCTGATTATTACAGAATCCGGAACGTGATTCCAGTTAAGCTCAGGCCTGGTTGCCCTAGGCTTTCTGGCTTGTCCTTTGGTCCATTGCTGCTCCATCAAAACTCAGGCCATGTCATTCACAAAATTCCTCGACAGTTTCCACACTGTTTTCACCATTCAGCAATCCTGATCTCTTAGCGACTTTTGAGAAGATTTGTTGCTCAGGTTGAGGTTCTGGATGTAGGTTTGCTTGCTGAGCTGGAAGGTTCATTTCCAGACGTTTCATCACCCTACTAGATAGCATCTTCATTGGGCCTCCGGGCAACTAGTAGGGTGACAAAATGCCTGGAAATAAACCTTCTAGCTCAGCGAGCAAACCTACACCCACAATCCTGATCTCTTTTCACTTGGAAACAGATTTAAGAAATAGCTTGCAAGTGGCAAGGCATACTCACTGAAAACCTTATCGCATGGCACCTCTCTTGGAATTCCCAACACTGAAACTCAACTGAACTACAATGGAACAAAAGCAAAGACACTAGACCTGAAACGTTAACTCCGCTTTCTCTCCACAGTTCCTGCCAGACCTGCTGAGTTTCTCCAGCAAGTCCTGTTTTTGTTTCAGACATCCAACTTCTTTGCTTTATTTTAGAACTGCAGGAAATGCTTCATCAACACCAGAACAGTGACTAAACAAGTCACTTGTATGTTGAAAATGCATTTCAGGTGCCTTGGCAGATCAAAAGCACAACATCCAGAACTTCCTTGGATAATACATAAGGTCAGGAAGAACTAGAAAAGAGGTGATGAGACTGATATGTCCCAAACTAATTTATATTGTTGCCCAGGATGCCAAGGATACTGGATTAATCCAAATTCACTCAGTGAATCAAATCCAAGAGAATGTGTAATGGCCACCCTTCCCCTCTCACTCCACAATGTCACTGGCGCAAAGATATCCTGCAACCAACCAACCAAATCTTCAACATTCCCTAATTGGATGCCATGAAACCACATACTCACATTCATCATGAAAAAATTCAGAAGCTCTCTCAGTACTGAGTATCTAAGAGTGGACATGTGAAGAAACAATTGGACTCAGCCAACTGCCTGAATGAAATAAAGATATCATAAAAATGAGGCACAACTTTTGCCAGTTAAAGACCCAATGGTTGATGCTTTATACTTTCCCCATACGCCCTCCACACTATATCATACTGCCATGTTGTCAACTGAAATTGGGGTTCTTATTTTTGTTTCCCTCTCCACAGGTGCTGCTTGTTGTGCTAAGTGTTTCCAGAATTTTCTGTATTTATCACTTGAGTTAATTACCAATCTTCATGACATATGAGCAGTTCAATCATTGCATTAATCTACCCTAAGGCATGGAAATTAAAGACATTCCCTCACGTGTCTTGCTTCTTAAAATAACACAGTGGAAAGGAACACAATGTAATATTAAATAAAAGCAGCTCAGAGCATTTAATTTGGAGATTTCCTTCACAGACAACATGATTGATTTCCACAGTATTTGCCACTAGTCTCAATGGGTTTTCCTTGACAGAGATGATTCAATAAATGGAGTGATTTCATTTTCACTTGGGCAAGCCAATTAACAGACCCCAATTGTGTCATATCACCAAGGCGAAGCAAATTACAGAACACTTGGTAAAATCTTTCCAGGTTTCTGTTGGTTTTGGTGGCATAGAAGGAAAATACTTGTACAACATTTAAATTTATTGAGAACATCAGTGAAAAATCCAATGGATTTATGCAGTGAACACAGAAATGCATCTTTGAAAACTAAAACTAGTTTTTTTATTAAAATTTCTTGCTTTCCTTGTAGGCATGGCTGGGTTTGATGAGATGAAGGGTAATGTCAGCTTCTACTTATAAACAGGAAACCCAGCTGTGCTGCGAGTGATGAACAGCTTAATCTCATTCTTCCCAGTTCATACAGTCAATAGCTGTTTGTTTCCTAACACTATCTTTTATTGCTCACAGTGCACTGTTATCCACTATGGACTGAATATAGGAAGAGTGCTTTGGAAATCACAAAGAGCAGGAAAAAATCATTCAAGTGGATCCAATGATTGGTGGTTTGATTCAGCAGGCCAGATCTACATCAGTACAAAACCTAGTGAAGCGTTTAATCCTCAATTGTTAACAGTAAGACAAAGAAACAAAGAGGTGGACTGAAATGTGCTTGGTGTCCGGGGTGAGTGGAGAAAAGATTATGAATGAAAGACAAATGTTTTCTGGGTTTAGGATAATGACGCTAAATTATATGTGGCTTGCCTGCATTTACATTGTCCTTTACCATAACTCTCCCCTCAGACCATTAGCAATCAGTTCAAAAAGAGGACATAGAGAGGAAATTAAATGTGTTACATCTATGTTCAGGTGTTAAACAAGCGCCAAGTATATCAGAAACAAAATTGCTGGAAAAAGTCAGTAGATCAGACCGCATCTGTGGAAAGAAAGCCAAGTTTGGGGCGGCACGGTGGCACAGTGGTTAGCACTGCTGCCTCACAGCACCAGAGACCCGGGTTCATTTCCCGCCTCAGGCGACTGACTGTGTGGAGTTTGCACATTCTCCCCGTGTCTGCGTGGGTTTCCTCCGGGTGCTCCGGTTTCCTCCCACAGTCCAAAGATGTGCAGGTCAGGTGAATTGGCCATGCTAAATTGCCCGTAGTGTTAGGTTAGGGGTATGGGTGGGTTGCGCTTCGGCGGGTCGGTGTGGACTTGTAATGTAATGTACACTGTAATGTAATGTAATCTAATCTAATCTAATCTTAACATTTCATGTACAGTGACCATCCTTCAGAACTCAGAGTATATCAGTTTGTGTAGCACAATTATCACCCTAACAGTTAGGATTCTTTGAGACAGTAAGGACTGCAGATGCTGGAAATCAGCATCAATAGATGCAGAGCTGGGAAAACTGCAGCAGGTCAGATAGCATACGAGCAATAGAAACATTGACGATCCTACTCCCCAGATGCAGTCTGACCTGCAGTGGTTTTCCCAATTCGGATTTTTCAGTGCCCACCCTATCAATAAAAAGGGAGACAGCGAGAGAGAGATTAGTAAATCACTGCTAATTCAAATGCCTTTTTTTTCAGATTAAAGGTAAATCCTAGATTAAAAACTAAAGACTAATAGGACATTTTAAAAAGTACAAATTCAAAACAAATTAATTGATGCACGGTTAGGAGAACTGTGGTAACTGCATGATGTTGTTCCTGGTGCACCCCACTCTGGTTCATAGTAATCACATCTGTAGCAACTGTTGGTTGCTTGAGGAACTCTGCTCAGAGTTGATGAGCTGGAATCTGAGCTTCAAACACTACAACACATTTAAGGTGATGGGGGAGGAGTTACCTGGACACTGTGCTTAAGAAGAAGCACAGCAGGTCTAGCAGTCCTCATTCCTGATGAAGGGTTTTTTGCCTGAAACGTCAATTTTCCTGCTCCTCGGATGCTGCCTGACCTGCTGTGCTTTTCCAGCCTCACTCTAATCTTGACTCTAATCTCCAGTATCTGCAGTACCCACTTCTGCCACTGTCCTTAAGGAGGCAGTCATACCCTGTCGATTAACTACTTCGAGTTTAATTAGTGGTCAAGGACAGGAGGATCTGACAACAAGTGAGGCAGGTAGAGGAATCCTGTATGTAGCATTGGTGGAGCCTCAGCTTTTGACCTTATCTAACAGGTATGAAGTATTTGCTCCCTGTGTGGTTGAGGAAAAAGAACGTGGTAAGGATGGGCAAACTGACCCTTCCACCATGGTTCAGGAGGCTATTCCAGCAGTGGGAGCAAAATGAAAAGTGATAGTGGTAAGGGATTCTATAATTAGGGGTAAAATATCATTCTTTGTAAGTAGGATCGCATGGTGTATTGTCTGCCTGGTGTTGGGACTAGCAAATTAGGCAAGAGGACTGTTTGGGGAATATCAGGAAATAGGAATAAAATTAAAGAACTGGACCTCAATGGTTATAATCTCTGGCTTATTAACTGAATTTCATGCAGATCAGCAGAAAGATAAGAAAATTAGGGAAGTAAACACATGGCTAAAGGAGTGGTGTTGGAAAGAGGGGTTCCATATTGCCAGGCACTGGCATCAATATTGGGAGAGGACCGAATTGTGCTGCGAGGGGTTACACCTAAACTGATCAGGGACCAATTGCCTTGCGGAAAGGCTAAATTAGTGGTCCCGGAAAACTTTAAGTTAGTAAAGGACGGGCAAGGAGGGCTCAGGGAAGTCAATACAGTTTCAAAATCAAGCAACATGACAGAGTAAAGAAACAATCCAGAATCCTACTTGAGGAATAGCAAGGAAGACATAACTGTATTGATTTAAACCAGAAAAGTGTATAATAAACAGGTGAATAAAGCATCAGTACTGAGGGATAGATTACTGAGTATGGCCAAAGTAAGAGTTCTACACACGAATGGACAGAGTGTAGGGAATAAATTAAGTGAGCCACAAGCACAAATTCAAATTGGAGATTATGATATACCAGCCATTACTGAGGACTTGTATACTTAATGGGAAGGTCCTAGGGAGTATTGCTGAACAAAGAGACCTTGGAGTGCAGGCTCATAGCTCCTTGAAAATGGTGTCACAGGTAGATAGGATAGTGAAGAAGATATTTAGTATGTTTTCCTTTATTGGTCAGAGTATTGGGTAAAGAAGTTAGGAGGTAAAAACAATGACTACAGATGCTGGAAACCAGATTCTGGATTACTGGTGCTGGAAGAGCACAGCAGTTCAGGCAGCATCCAAGGAGCCACGCTTCAGGCTCACTGCCTTTATTCCTGATGAAGGGCTTTTGCCCGAAACGTCGATTTCGAAGCTCCTTGGATGCTGCCTGAACTGCTGTGCTCTTCCAGCACCACTAATCCAGAATATAGAAGTTAGGAGGTCATGTTGCAACTGTACAGGACATTGATTAGGCCACTTTTGGAATATTGTGTGCAATTCTGGTCTCCCACCTATAGGAATGATGTTGTGAAACTTGAAAGGGTTCAGAAAAGATCTATAAGGATGTTGCCAGGGTTGGAGGATTTGAGCTATTGGGAGAGACTGAATAGGCTGGGGCTGTTTTCCTTGGAGCATCGGAGGCTGAGGGGTGACGCTATAGAGGTTTATAAAATCATATAAGGTCTTTTCCCTGGGGTGGAGGAGACAAGAACTAGAGGGCATAGGTTTAGGGTGAGAGGGGAAAGATTTAAAAGGGGTCAAAGGGGCAATTTTTTCATTCAGAGAGTGGCACGTGTATGGAATGAGCTGCCAGAGGAAGTGGTGGAGGCTATTACAGTTGCAACATTTAAAAGGCATCTGGATGGGTATATGAATAGGAAGTGTTCAAACGTATATAGGCCAAGTGCTAGCAAATGAGATTTGATTAATTTAGGATATCTGGTCGGCATGGACGAGTTGGATGCAAGGTCCCATTTCTGCACTATACATCTCTATGACTCTATGACATAGATGCAGGATAGTTGGGATTGGGAATTAAAATATACCAGGTTAAAAGGGTTAACAGGAGAGGAAGGAAAAAACAGAGGCAGCAGAGTTGGTTTACTGATTAGAAACAAAATTACTTCATTGGAGAATATAATGGGGGGAAGCATTGCATGGAGATTATATGGGTGGAACTGAAGAACAGTAAAGGATCTAAAACTTTTATAAACGTTGTGTGTAGACCTCCTGTTAGGAGCTCGGAAGTGCTAGATTGTACAAATACAAAATTAGACAAGATGTAGCAAAACCAGAGTTGTATTAATAGGGGATTTTAAATTTAACATAAATTGGTGGAGGCAGGCAAGCACCTGTCAGAAGATTAGTGAATTTCTTGAGTCTCTGGGATTGTTCCCTACAGCAATATGTTCTAGATGCAACAAGGGGACAAGCAATAGTGGCTTGAGTAATGAGCCAGATTTAATTAGTAACCTAATTGTGCATGGACATTTATCAAATAATGATCATAATGATTGAATTCAATGTAGGATTTGAAAGCAAAAAGCATGATTCAGTTGCCAGAATTTTAGATTTAAGTAAGGCTGTCTTTATATCAATGAGACAGAAACGGTCCACAGTGAAATGGGGAAATTTGCTAATGGGCAAAACAACTGAAGAACAGTGGCAATGTGTAAAGAAACATTTAACACAATACAGAACCAATTTTTAATATCCCTGAGAAGGAAAAGCTCCACTTCACTGAAAAAATAGCCATGAACACTCGAAGAGATGAGGGACAGCTTAAAATTGAAACAAAGAGCTTACAAAAACACAAAAAAACACAGACTCTACAGAACAGGAAAGATACAAAGACCAGCAAAGGGGCACAAAGCAACTCATAAAAACCACTAAAAGGGATAATGAAAGGAAACTTGCCAGGAACGACAAAATCAATAAGAAGAAATTTTATAGTGATATAAAGGGAAAGTGGTGGTCAGATGCAAAGTTGTAAAGACTGAAAACAGAGATATTGTAAATGACTATGGGAAAATGGCGGACATATTGAATAATTACTTTGTAGTAGAAATAAAGGCCAGCCTCTGGAAGATGCAAGGACTTATTTTTAAAACCCTACAGTGTGGAAGCAGGCCATCCAGCCCACTAAATCCGCATGGGCCCTCCGAAGAGCATCTCATCCAGACCCACTCCATCGCCCATGGCTAATTGACCTAGCCTGCACATTCTTGGACACTATGAGCAACTTAACACGGCCGGGTCCACCAAGCCTGCATATCTTTGGACTAAGGAAGATTACCCAGAGAAAATCCATGCAGACGTGTGGAGAATGTGCAAAACCAATGCAGACAGTTGCCCGAGTGTGGAATTGAACCTGGTCCCTGGTGCTAAGAGGCAGCAGTGCTAACCATTGACCCACCATGCCACCCCAAATTAATAATGGATCAGGAGTAGGGATTGAATAAAATTAATATAACTAAAACATTGCTAATAAGGAAATTAATGGAATTAAAGGCTAAAACATTCTCCAGAGCAGTAGCCTTACCAAGCTGCTATGCACCTGGATAGAATGTTGGGGAAATTGTTGGATTCTATAATCAAGGATAGGGTAACTGAACACCTTACGGTTTCAGTTAACCAGGGATTGCCAACATGGATTCATGACAAGTATGTCATGCCTTACAAAACTCATTGAATTTTCTGTAGAGATGACTAAGGTAGTAGACAAGGGAATATTTCTGGATGTTGTTTATATGGACTTCCAGAAGGCATCTGATAAAATCTCACATAACAGACTGTTAACTGGGGTAGAAGCCCGTGGAACTGAAGGCATACTACTGATGTGACTGAACAATTAGTTGAGTGACCAGGTATTAGAGACATTAGGTAGATACTCAAATTGGCAGGATGAGACCAGTGGTATCCCAAAAGGATCTGTGTTAGGGTCTCAGTTATTCATATTATTTATTAGCAGCTTGGATAATGGCACAGAAAGTCTTATTTCTAAATTTGTTGATGACATAAAATTAGGTAGCATTGTATACAGTGTAGATGATAGCATAAAATTGCAAAGGGATATCGAGAGGCTTGGCGAATGGACAAAGCTGTGGCAGATGGAGTTCAATATAAGCAAGTGTGAAGTTATTCAATCTGGACTGAAAAAGGATAGATCAAGGACTTTCTAGATGGAATGAAATTAAATACAGTGGATGCCCAAAGAGACTTGGCAGTTCAAGTACATAGATCTTTAAAGTGTTTCAAACAAGTGCAGAAAATAATCAAGGCAACTAATAGAATGCTGGTATTTATATCTAAAGGACTACAGTTCAAGGATAGAGAAGTTGTACTGCAGTTCTGCAGCACCCTAGTGAGATGTACTGGAGTACTGTGAAAAGATCAGCATCACACTTTAGGAAGGATATTTTAATCCTGGAGGAGTTCAATGCAGGTTTACAAGAATGATAGCCAGACTTCAGGGGTTTTGAGGAGAGATATTACAAATTAGGCCAGTTTTCTCTGGAATTTAGAGATAAAGTGGTAATCTAATCAAAGTCTTCAAGATGTTAACTGGAAAATACAAGGAAGATAAGATAAATTATTTCTATTGCTTGTGGATTCTAGATGTAGGGCGCATTGTCTGAGAATGAGGGCCAGAGCATTCATGAGGAATATTAGGAGTCACTTTTACACACAGCAAATTCATGAAATTGGTGACAGACAGTTTACTGTAGGTTTTATCGTGGAAAGCCACTTGCTTAGGTACATGTCTTTCAGGATGCATAAGTATAAAATGTAAACAATAACTACTCTGTTGATTTGAGCTTTTATATGTGTTGATCTGCCTTTTATATCTTTTGGACATATAATGTTAATGACTGTAATGGTCCATCTTTACGTTATGCATCAATGTTATCGCCAGTTTGCTTGCCCAGAAGATCCTTCCTGAAGGCTATAGTTGGTGACTTCAATTACCTCCCAAATACTTTCTCCATAAGATCCCAGAAATAGACAAAATCAGATTCTCAAAGGACAAACAAAACCTTATTTGGAAGAGGACATCTTGAGGTGGATTAATAATGACTTCTCCTAACACTTCAGCTCATTCGGGAAGATTTAAAAAAGCAGAAGCAAATTATGCTTTCAGCTCCCTCCTCAGAGGAGACCAAGAACATTTTGATATCTTGGTCAACTGGAGGAGGCAATGAACAAAGACATTTTGCAAACAGACAAGAGCTTTCTAACTATGGATATAAACTTCAATCATCTATTTGTCTGGGCCTGTGCCTGTGAACTATTCTGAGGGGGCTACAGCTGTCCTCTATGGCAGATCCTATCGCTGTTTCAGGTGTGAGAGCAGTACACCATTCTCTGCTGTTAGATTCTATTTCTGCTTCTTTAGGTTGTGAATTATATGTAAACTGCTGCATATTAACAGCTTTGATAGACACCTTATTCATTTGAATTCTTGAGTTTAGTAATCTGTGATTGCTGAACTCTAAACCTTGCAGCTTGTCTCAAAGATGACAATGATGCACATATGAATAAAGTGAAATTAAGGTAATATGAAATATTTGAGGAAAATTTAAATCCAAACTCAAGCCACTTTTTGTGCTGTCAAGTGTACGTTAATGGCAATGGAGTTGGATAGGAAGATTGTGGCTGTGTTGCAGAACCTCGATGTTGAACAGGCAGTTCTCGAATAGCTCACCCATACCTGATGCATTGTCAACTGAAGTGAGTTACATTATTGAAAAGAATCCCCACTGCATAATTGCATCTATCTTCCATGCATGCTGCTGGAACTTTACATTTCAATTATGGCCCTTTGAGAAATGTGACGAAGCAGGAGTGGAAGTGGCTCACACCACCAGCTATGCTGATTGGGGAAAGTGTATTGTGTTTATAACATCCTCTTTCCATCAATATGTGGGATTTGCATTAATATTTATCACTCAGATGGTTTCATCCTTCATTTAGACTAGGGCTGGCACTGCCTGTGCAGTAACCTTATTCACCAGAGGCACTCGCACAAGTCCCATAGGTTCTGTGGCTTCCTGAAATGCTACAGCAGTAGAAAATAGCTCCCAAATGTTTTCTTAGGACCCCCACTGAAGTCTATGACCAACAATCTGTCTGCTTAATGGTCTATAGTCACACCTCATTAACTTGCACAATCTCAAAGGATGCCTTAATGAACACCTATTTTAAAAGGTTAATGAGGTAACTATTTTCAAAGTGTTTGAAGTACTTCTCAACTTTTGTTGAAATGTAGTAATAAATCCTGCTTTTTATTCTCTAGTATTTTGCAAGATGCCTCATCGACACTCAATGTATGTGTTATATTTCTGCTTGATATTAGCGGAGTAGTTATACTTCCCGTCTAAAACTCTAATCCTTATTTCATTCTGACCGCATTCATTTCCAGGTGAATGTTTCATCTTCAGATTAGTGACAGGTTGTTCCTAAATAATTCTGCACTAGTACAGTTACATTTTATTCCCAATTAAAGCAAAATACTGTAAATGCTGTAGATCTGTGTTAAAAAGAGTGCTGGAGAAACTCAGCAGGTCTGGTAGCTCTGCCTATGGACTGAAACAGAGTTAACTTTTGAAGTCCAATGACTCTTTAGAATATTTTAACACAGCTTTTTATTTAGATACTTACACCAAATACAGACATGGGCGGCACATTGGTTAGCACTGCTGCCTCACAGCACCAGAGACCCGGGTTCACTCCTGCCTCAGGCAACTGTCTATGTGGAGTTTGCACATTCTCCCCGTGTCTGTGTGGGTGTGCTCCGGGTTCCTCCCGCAGTGCAAACATGTGCAGGTTAGGTGAATTGGCCGTGCTAAATTGCCCATAGTGTTAGGTGAAGGGGTAAATGTAGTGGAATGGGTCTGGGTAGGTTGCTCTTCGGCGGGTCAGTGTGGACTTTTTGGGCCAAAGGGCCTGTTTCCACACTGTAAGTAATCTAATCTAAATCTACACTGGCTTGGTGTCCCTCCAACTCTTTTGTATTAAGGTGATGTTACAGCATCATTACATGATCCTGTTGGGTCATACCATTACTCTTCATTGTCGTCCCCATCAATCTTTGCTCACATTTATCTCAATGACCCCGCAAAATCTTAAATATCACAGGGACGATCCATGTGGCAGTTTGACAACTTTCCCTGATCCCATTCGGATTGTTACTGGACATAATGATCTAATATACTTTCTTATCACTTTAAAGCATTTAGTGGTTCCAGTATATGCTTCCTCAGGATAAACATAGCACAGAAATGTTTATGCTGGTTCTCTGGTCCAGGATATTAATGCTCTTTGAATTCTCTTCATAATATGTCATGATACTTCCACCAACTATGATTTTGACTTCTGCTGTCCGAATGACAATTCCTTTCTGCTGCTTGTCTTGGATCCATACTCTTTCTGGCTGAAGAATTGATACATCTCTTGCCCAATGACTATGATTAAAGTTTGTGGTTTATTTCTCTCTGGACTTCTTCACTTTGTCTCACTTTATCATGGTCTTCTATAGTGATACATGGTTTTAGTTTCTTGGACAGTGATCGAAGCTGTGTTCACGGGCTTCTCCCCATTAATTCTGCTGGTGATAGTCCATTTTGCAATGGCAGCGATCTTTTCATCAATAAAGGCCAATCAATCTTTATCTTATGAATCTTCTTCACAAGACCATTTGTTGCTTCTAACTTGGTCAGGTTTCCAATTAATTTGCTACATTAAGGAATTCCAATTTCCTGACAAATTCTGTAAATTGTTCATTTGCAATCTGTGCTCCATTATTAAATATCATTGTGGCAGAAATGCCAGGAGCCAAATGAAATTAAAACAAACGTATCTGTTATGCTGGATCTATGCAGATGCTGATATTCACTTTTGGTTTGAGATTAAGGCCATATTAAAGCATCATTCGAGGAGGGGAGGGGGGGTACTGTGGTGAAATTACCTGATGTTGCTATATCTTTTCAATTTCTGCTTTACTTTGTCCATTAGTGGGTGCCATGACTTTCTTGGAATGAAAACGAAAATTGGCAGTGCATTTAATTGCAAAGTAATGGTCCTATTAATTTGCTTGCCCAATGAGTTTTGACAAGATTTGTAGCTCAGGTTGAGGTTTTGGATGTAGGTTTGCTCGCTGAGCTGCAAGGTTCATTTCCAGACATTGCCCAGGCCTGAAAGTAATTTAGGAAAGTCGTTAAATCAGCTTTAGATCTGCTTTAATCCTGAGTATGCTGACCTGCGAAGAAGTGAAGCTGCTTAATTCTGTAAGACAAGTGGTTCAGTTATTTCTCTGCTTTTATATTTTCATCTTGCCATGATCTGACGTTTTTGTTATATTCTTTTATTCATTGGATATGGGTATCAATAGCTAGGCCAACACTTAAGTCAACAGCATTGTTGTGGGTCTGAAGTCAGACAAGGTAAGGATGGCATGTGCCTTACCTAAAGGACATTAGCAAATGCAGATGGGCTTTCCCCAACAGTCGACAGCAACAGATTTTTATTCAGCTCAATTTCCACCATCTGCCATGGCAACATCACCTGGATCTTTGAATTACTAGCCCAGTGAGGCCATCACCCTACTAACTTTCTGACTTTCAAACTTATTCCTCCTGGGCTTTGCATCTTGCTTGAAGAAGTTTGAAACTTGGATCTATTTTAAACATTTCAACTTGTGAGAAAAAGAAAGTACAAACACCTGTTTTAGTGACTCATTGAATCATGCAGAAAATATTTCTACATTGAGATTCACCAACTGGTATTTATTGTTTGGATCATTATCTACTCTTGAAGGTATCTTTTCTGTAGTTCTGGATCTCTTCCTTCATGAATCTGTTTGTGTTTTACATTCAGTTGTCTCTTATTCTCATTACTTTCAGATTTAGGATGAAAGCATTTCATCAAATGACTGGTATTCAACTGCTTCTGCTGGGCAATCAGCTCCCTTATATAAGGGAAGAAGACTCATATCACACAGAAAGGGTTAACTCAGTTTCTCTCTCCACAGATGCTACCAGACCTGCTGAGTTTCTCTAGCATTCTGTTCATTTCTGCTCCCTAATACATCTTATTCCTGCTACATTTTGAGTATTTGAAAAAAGCAATTGGCACATTTTTAGTACTTTCAGTGGGCTTTTGTCTTGTTGCATTTTCTGGTCTTAGACACATATGGGTTTTTCTTTGAAGTCTTTTCCTTAACACACACTATCCCCAGTTTGGCTTCTGGACCTCAGAGTTGTGAACTATACCATCTGTTAGTCAAAATTTGAGATGTCTCACCCTTCCAGGGTAATCTGAGGAGGACTGGCTCTAAACATTGCCCAAAAGTGATGGCCTTAGGCCTATTCATGAGTTTGTGCAACAGATGGTGCTAGGTGTTTCATGCTGCTGCTATGTAGACCGCACAAGTGAGGTTCACCACCAACAGGATACTGATATCTAGCCAAAAAAATGTTCTATCTATGTCTCAAATGAGGAATCTGGAATATGATTCAGGTTCATTATGGCACTAGATGTATAGGCATTCTAGAGACTGTCAGATTGTATTGAAGTATTTCCTCTTGGTCACTCATAATAAATCAGTTACAGACCACACCTAACTAGCTGTGCTTGCAAAATTCAATAGCAATCAAAACTATGTACAATTCTGCAATTGAACAGCATTTGTTAACTAATCTGGTAAACTACAAGCTATTTAAAATTCTCTGTTGGGCTCACACATTGTTACTTATATGCATACTGGGTGCTCCATATATTGGTACAAGGTACCATGTTCTTTACAGGCATAAAGAGACATGCACATAGACTACATCAGTTTCAACTCCATGCAAACAGGGGAATAGCCATCCCTTATTTCTTAAGACAATGCATTGACTAATCAGAATCAGCTTGCTTGTCTAAAATTTAAACATAGTTTTGCAGTTAACTCTCAGTCACCATCTAACCACATTCTCCATGGCAACGTCTGTACCAATCAGAGTCCATCTGCCAATCAATTTCTACTTTCTTCTCATACAATATAAAAAGCTAGTATTTTTGTGAATCGTCCTGATGACAGTAAAACTCAACCTTTTGACAAAAAGTCTTATTTCAGTAAGACCCAGATTCTGTACTACCATATGATTACAAGTTAGATTCTTTGTTCATCTTCTTCCTTTCATTTTTACACTCCAACAAAAGTAAGAAATTACCATTGATTCTTCCTATTTTACAAGGTTTTCTAAAATTGAACCTTTCACAAGATTTCGATGTCACTAACTAGGCCTGCATTTCTTACCCAATCCTAATTGTCCTTGATCATGGAGAAACAACAATATAGTGCCAATTCAGCATGGCATGCAGCTTTAAGGGAAACTGGCAAAGTGGCTTGAGTTCTTTCATATCAACTGCCTTTGTTCTTCCAGGTGGTAGATGTCATAAGTTTGAAAAGTGCAGCCAAAGGAACTTGGAGTTGCTGGACTGGTTCTTATAGATTGTACATGGTGCCATCAGTAGTGGAAGGAATGAATTTTTGAAATGATGAAAGGGGTGCCTTGTTCTTGATGGCGAAAATCCTCGAGTGTTGGTATGGCAGTCATCCAAATCAGTGGAGTATTCTACTACACTCTTGACTTGTGGTTTGTAGATGGTGGACAGATTTTGGGGGAGTCAAGAAATGATGTACTCAGCACAAAATGCCACTCCTGTAGCCACAGCATTCAATTGGCGAATGGTTTATTTTTTGATGAATGCTAGCCCCCAGGATGTAGATGATTGAGTCCAGCAATCAATACAGCAGTGAATGTCAAGGGGAACAGGTTAGATTTAGTGGTTTTGAGATGCTTACAGCCTGGCATGGAATGTTGTCCAGCTTCAACTTCATATGGATACAAGATGCTTCACTATTCCAATGGTGTTGGACATAGTGTAATCTTCAGCAACAATTCAGCAACAAATAGGGCAGTTCACTGAATATCTGAACAATTAGGGCAGTTCACTGAATATCTAAAGCTGGTTGCTCCTGTGACTGAGTTGAATGATCTCCAGGAACCACAACTTTTCGGCGAAGTATAACTCCAACCAAACCAATGTGTTTTCTATCTGATTCACATTGATTTCACTTTTTCCAAAGCTCTTTGACACCACACTTAGTCAAATGTTGCATGGAAAGGCAGTCATTCTCATCTATTCAACTCTTTATAGCCTTGGTCCAAATATAGATGAATGAGTTCAAGATCTGAATGGCCTTGGTGGAACCCAAATTAGATTAGGTTAAGTTTATTGTCATATGAGCTTGAGTACGAGAGTGCAGGAATGCAGTGAGAAGTGTACACAGTCACCACTCTCCAGCGCCAACTTAGAATAAAATAGTTAGAATTTTTAAAAAATTAAAGAAACAGAAACAAAAGGAAAAGAAAATGTCCACCTCATGATCACCACCGCCATGAGCCTTGAGCCATGCTCACCAATACTGCCAGCACTGGACCCACCAATGATGCGGTGCCACTTCTGAACTAACCCCACAGAGACTGATATTCTGTCACCAAGTCACTCTTTATTTACATTTGGAGAGTCCTTGACACTGATCCAACTTCTTCAAAGCCAGCTCTCAGAGTGAACGGAATCTCTGACACTCCTTTTCATATCTGTCAGCCCAGGTCTCCCTGACTGGGCCAGTTTAACAGCCCCAACCAGGGAACTCATATTCTATAATGTTCATTTGCCTGACCTTGGTACAATTACTACCATCACCACTGCAACCCCTTTCTTCACTGTCACTGATGCTACCACCTTGAGACCTGTGCCTCACTGCTGCCTGCTCTGGACACACCAATGTTGGAGTCACCACACTCTAGCATCATCACTCACTACTGAACACACCTCACCGATGTTGGAATCAATTGAAGTATCAAAGTCCACAACCTTCTTGAACCAATTCAAATGCGATTGAACATCAGTTAGCAGGTTATTGTTGGTCAAGTGCCACTTGATAGCACTTTTCTTCAACACTTTTCTGATGGTCAAAAGCAACCTGGTGGCACTGTAATTTTTATTTATTTACAGCATGTGAGTGATACAGATGCTATCTAGTCCAACACTCTCACACGTTCCTAATTGGCCAGGTTGTATTTAATCTGCTGTTTGTGGACAGAAATGTGCTTTTAATTTGCAAATCCAAGAGACAACTCCATGTCATTTTAATTAGCTTTCATACTTTCCTACTGGTAATTGTTTCTGTGTTTTGTTCAAACTAAGCTGTATTTTTGCTGAAGAAATTTGAGACTAAAGATTACGCTTGTTGATTTTCATGATCAAATGTTTAATTTCCAATGCTATTACCTCAGCAGAGTTTTAAATTGTTTTGTTAATGTCTGTGCTAACATCACAGAGCAGGCTATATCACATGAATGTAAGTCTCATTGAGCTGTCAAAATGCCCAGCAGTAATTTTGAATGCTCGTTTCTCTTTCTCTTTCTCGGCCATGGGATAAACAGCATGATAGCACCGATTATTAAGTCCTCCATTGTCCCTGAGTAATTTCATAACCCAAACAATAGTCAGCAACTGCACCAAAAATATGTTCCTGATGCATTCAAACTGTATTTACAGTACATGCAAATACATTAAACATAAATATCTATTTTCATTTTGCATAGTATGCTGCCAAATTCTGGGGGCAGGTACTGTATTTAGATTTCCTCAGTTATAAAAGTCTGGATTCAGTGGGTCAAGTTAATATTTATTTCCGACCATCATATGAAACTTAGGGGGATAAATTATTTCTAATGCAACTTGAAAAGCAATTATTGTTCTGAAGCGGACATTTCCAGAAAACAGAATACTGTCTGCACACGACTCCCAGATTGAAGCAAATAAGGCGATAAAGATGTCTCCAGTAAAAAATTGAATTTCTTTGTCATAATCCTTCTTGTTTTGATTCAGCTACATATCCGTGACAATGCATTGCAAGCCAGCCCACCTGGGAAATCAGGTTAAAATCAATATAACTGATAGCTAAATTAGTCCCTCATCACAGTTTCAACACTTTGCCTGCTTTGCAATGTTTCCTGGTCGCTGGATTAATTATATTTTCCACTTGAAGTTGCAAGGAGTGGAGAGATGTGGACTGTCTTTAGTGGACTGAAGCTTTAAATTTATTGATCATGCTTTCAGACTGGCGTGATCACAATTCACGGTCTATGTTACATGTATGTCAAAATTGCATGGTGGATGTGTAGTTGCTGGAGCTCCTGATACTGTCAAGAAAATGTCTTCCTGTAAATTGTCACATTGAGAACCCTAACACATTTTGATATCGCTGACAGAAATCCCCTGGTGGCGCTTTCACTCTCTGTTTGACGTTTGCTTGCATGAAGTATAGCAAATAATCAACAGAAAAGAACGTAAACATGGAAATGGAATATAAAGGTATTAAACTTTTACAGGCTGTCTCGCACCTTTCTCTTTGGTTAAGAGCAAGGTGCATCAAGTTTTTGTTTTAGTGAGATTCTCATTGTAAGGCCTAGTCAAATTTCTCAATGTATCTTACCAAACTCCTCTCATTAACCACTTACCCCACCTCTTTGGGGTCTCTTGCATCTGATTCTAGCCCCATCTTAGCACATGCTGAACAACTTGTCACTCATCAGATATTCAATGAAAGACTGGCATTTGTTGCACTTCAATCATGAAACTTATCACAAACTATTCCTTGTTGCTTCCTTTCAATTGTAGTTGTTAGTGCACCTCACAATGCAGGCCTGTGCTTCCTAAGTGGATTGGAGAGCTGCATGATGATTGTGAGGAGTTGAGGAATGTCAGATGCCAATGTTTATGTTTGAAGAGTTCTTGATGTCCAGTTTGTTCCATGCGTTTGAAGAGATAGGAAGCTGTATGTTAATGAGGCAAGTTGCAATGTCTCTTTTTATTTATTCACAGGATAAGGGCATCACTGGCTAGGTCAGTGTTTATCACTCATCCCTAATTGTACAGAAGGCAGTTGAAAGTCAACCACATTGCTGTGGATCTGGAGTCACATGGAGGTCAGACCAGGTGAGGATGGCAGTTTCCTTTCCTAAAGGACATTAGTGGACCAGATAGGTTTTCCAACAATCAACAATGGATTTCATGGTCATCATTAGACTCTTAATTCCAGATTTTTATTGCATTCAAATTCCACTATCTGCTGTGGCAAGATTCAAACTCAGGTCCCCAGAACATTCGCTGAATTAATAGTTCATTAGGCCATCACCTCCCCTGGTGTTTAACAAGCTGTAATCTCCTTGAATTGGCATTCCATTGCTGCCTAGCCAGAACCATTTTTAATTGTGGACTGAAATGGAAGAAGAACTGTTTCAAAAACCAAGGATTGTTGAAGGATTACTGCATTTTTCAAAATAAGTAAGCACAATTTGCAAAGTTACCAGTTTAAGCACCATCAGAAGAAGGTACCAATGAGCTGCACCTATGGGTGTGTACACATAGAGATTCAGCTGGCAACAAGTTGCTGATTGGTCTGTGAATAAGTGATCAGTTATTGATGACATACTGCCTGTCAACAGCTACGTGATTGGCTCACAGGTAGCTGAACAGCTTTCAGCTGTGAACAAGATAGGGAGAAACTATCAGATCTCCATCCGCTGAGAGCTTTATCTCTTTGGTCTTTACTTGTTTCCAGTAAAAGCCATAAAGTACAGGAGCAGAATTAGGCCATTCAGCCCATTGAGTCTGCTCCACTGTTCGATCATGGCTGATATGTTTCTCAAACCCATTCTCCTGCCTTCTTCCCGTAACTCTTGATTTTCTCACTCATCAAGAAGTGATCGATCTCTGTCTTAAATACACTCAATGACTTGACCTCCACAGCCTCTGCAGCAATGAATTCCACAGATTAACTGCTTCTCGCTGAAGATTTTCCCCCTCATCTTAGTTTTATAGGGCCATCTATTCACTCTGAGGCTGGGCCTTGGAGTCCTAGTCTCTCTTACAACTGGAAAATATCTTCTCCATGTCCAATCTGTTCAGGTCTCTCAATATTCTGTAAGTTTCAATCAGATCCCACCTTCATCCATCCAAACTCCACTAAGTACAGAGACTTCTCAACTACTCCTCAAATGTCAGGCCCTTCATCCCCAGGATCAAATTCATAAAGCTTCTCTGGTCCCCCTCCAAGACCAACAAATCTTTCCTAGATACAGGGCCTAAAGCTGCTTACAATATTCCAAATATGCTCTGACCAGAGTCATAAAGTCACTTTAAGCCTGAAGAAAAACTTGCTGTAAGCTCTGATTCTTACTAAGTCAGAGACCATCCACCTCCTACAAACCAGTGAGAGTATCCACAGCAAGTGGTAGCATTCTGATCAGCAAATCCTATACACCACAGTTCATCATTATTTACATAGAGCTTGTATCATAAAATCATTATTTCATCATTATTTATCTAGAGCTTGTATCATAGAATCCCTACAGTGTGGAAGCAGGCTATTTGGCTCATCAAGTCCACATCAACCCTCAAAAGAGCCTCCCACCCAACCCTACATTTCCCTTAGCTAATTCACCTAATCCTGCGTATCTCTGAACTGCGGGAGGAAACTGGACCACATGGCAGAAACCCACACAGACACGGGGTGAATATGCAATCTCCACATGGACAGTTGGCCTAGGGTGGAATTAAACTGGATCCCTGGGACTGTGAGGCAGCAGTGCTAACCATTGAGTCACTGTGCCAGCCCAGATAATAGAAATCGTAATAAGTATCAAAACCTGATCTATACTTTCTGTCAGCCTGGATCTGAAAGTCAGGTAAATTGGGAAATTCTGTGTATTCTTTAAAAAAAATCTTCAACTTTTGTGACAGCTCCAGCTTGGTTTACAGTGCCCTAACCTAGTGAGGGTTAAAGTATATGATGTGTAAATGATGCAGTGAGTTGCTCCCACTGCTGAGATAGGCCTCATTATACCACTTTCGGCTTCAAATCATGCCTTGGTCCACGACACCCAGACCCATATAGATTCTGCCCATGTGATTAATGGAAAGTAATAGCTGCCCATGATAGATAACATGATGATGCTCTGGGACACGAGCTACTCCAATGTTATTAGATTAGATTACTTACAGTGTGGAAACAGGCCCTTTGGCCCAACAAGTCCACACCGACCCTCCGGAGAGCAACCCACCCATGCCCATTCCCCTACATTTACCCCTTCACCTAACACTATGGGCAATTTAGCATGGCCAATTCACCTAACCTGCACATTTTTGGACTGTGGGAGGAGACAGGAGCACCCAGAGGAAACCCACGCAGACACGGGGAGAAAGTGCAAACTCCACACAGACAGTTGCCTGAGGTGGGAATTGAACCCGGGCCTCTGGTGCTGTGAGACAACAGTGCTAACCACTGTTATGGTTGCTTTTGACGGTCCAGTTATCAATTACAAGGAATTGTATATATGGATTGGAAGGTTGGAGCTTTACTTGACTGCATCAGTGCACTGAAGTCATTTTGTTGATATAGTGTGTTGGAGATTTCCCTTCACAAAACTGAGAGATTGAGGACAGTTTAAAATAGGACAAATTGTAAAGGATCTGTGAAAAGCAACAGATTGTTTTTCTAGGTTCTTGTTGCAATACAAACATGTTAAAGAGGGTTTGCTATCTTAATGGATGCTTCGCTCAAATGGTCAGCAACTTGAGCAATATATTGCAAAGCCGTATGGGTGAGGCCTCATGAGAAAACCATGCCTCCTTATTTTGTCACTTTTTTAAAAATTCACCCACATAATGTGGGTGTCACTGGCTGTCCAGTATTTACTGCCCTCCCTAGTTGCCCTTGAAAAGGTGGCGCTGTTCTACCTCGTTGAACCGCTGCAGTTCATGTGCTATGGTTAGATGCATCATGCTGTTAGAGTGAGAGTTTTGTCCCAATGACACTGAAGGAGTGCTGGTATACTTCCAACAGAATGGCAACTTGTTTGGAGGGGAGCTTATTGGTGGTGGTCTTCTCATGCACCTTCTCATGTCTGTCTGGTATTGTCTGAGGTCTTAAAAAGTTAAACCTTTAAGTTTATAGAATGTCAAACTTCTCTACAATAATAACATCACCATAAATTACTAAAATAATATTTTTTAAAGTTTACATTGATAACATAGTCAAATTGATTTTATCCAAATCATAATCCTTTATTTGCTACCTAAAAAGTTGAATTAAAAATGATGGATACAGTTTTTTTTTGACATATTGGTTTGTTGTTTGAGAGAGAATGTATCACTATGATTGGCTGTTTATCCTGTTTGCTGGTGATACTGTTGCAGGATGCCTGAAGATTCTCTTGTCTTAGCAACAGGTTGGTAAGAAAGGGAAGATCCAGACCATAAAGACTACCAGATATTTGTGGGGAGCTTTCTTTGAGTTCACATTACTTCACTACTGGCCCCCAAAATCTGAACTTAGAAATAAGGTTTGTGTGTGTGTATTAGTAAATTGACTGTCAGCTAATTTGGCTGCATGAGTGTTATAGATCAATGTTGGATAACTAGATTTGATCAATAAAAAATGATTGTTCAGGTTACTTGTTTTCTGAATGTGCAGCTGGTTCTAGAGCATCCTCTGAGGATTCTGAGTCCTCATTCACAGAGATGATGCTTAAGGTCGTGTGGAGGGAAATCTTGAAGAAGGCTTGCATTTGGCTTTGCTGCAAGGTTCTAGAGAGGAGAATAAAAGGACTTAGCTGGTAGTGATGCACAGTCCCTGCTCATAACAGTTGAGGCATGACTTCTCTATTCCAATGATAACTTCAGGTTGGAGGCATTCTCATTGGATGCTGCAAGACTCTAGTCTTTCCAATGATTGGCCCTTGTCTAGTTATCTGTGCGGCCTCATATTATGAGGTTTATCTTTCCTGCAGGCAAACAGAATGCTGGTGTGCGATCCCACGGAGAAGCGAAACACTCTATAAGCGCGCATGCCTCTGACAACTCCTGAGTTCTTCCCAATAAGTGTTTGACACCCACAGTGTCCGATAACTGATACATCATGTGCAACATGAAGTGGCTCCTGGGCTTTCACTCCACAAATTCCATCTGATGCTGAGGCCTACAGCACACACTCCTGCCTGATAGCCCCCTGCACTCTCATATTTACATTGCTTGATGAATTTACAAGTATCACTTTGCAGGGACTACACAGTGTCACTTATCATTACAGAGCATCTGGTCATCCTGTTATGGCACTGGACTTCAGCATTTCTGCAGCCGTTCTGGTGCTGACCGGCATTGCTTGCATTCATCTACGTCATCTCAGTCTGACAAGAGGACCCACTGCTGCTATCTCAGGGAAACCATTCCACATCCCACCCCACCCACGCTCCAAGGACAGCCTGAAGGAGATCTGCAGTAAGGCATCACTGAACGATTGGGCCACTCCTTTTTTGTGCTGAGACCCTTCCAGCAGAAGATCTAGTGGTCTGGCTGCAAACTCGACGCCAGCTCAGAAAGGAAAATGCTGGAGATCAGAATCAAAACATGTAGTAATGGAAAAGCACAGCCAGTCAGGCAGCTTCTGAGAAGCAGGAGAATCATCAGGAATGATGAAGAGCTTATGCTTGAAACGTCAACTCTCCTGCTCCTCAGATGCTACTTGACCAGCTGTGCTTTTCCAGCACCACACTTTTTGAGCCTGCTCAGAAAGCCAGTGATACTCCTGGATTGTGGGGAATTAATTCTGGTCCAGTTGTTGACTACATATAGTTCCCAGATATTTGACTACATCAAGTAATTGATTCACCATGTATCTCGCATGTGCATATGTTTGTGGCTATCTGCTGTGGGATTCCACATCAATAATCTTCCCATTCTCAGTTCAAAGTATCATTCACTTCTAGTCCCACTGTCAGCAACCTCACCACTCAGGGAAGCTTCTGCCCTCATTATTCATGCCTTGCGGAAGGATTTGACATTGACAGCATAGGCCAATTTTTCTTCTCCTAGGACTTCAAATAATTGTCATAAAAAAGGTCAATAACCAGATCATGGCAGGCAAGCTATCACAATGGCCATTGTGACATTTTCTCTCTGGGAACACTGAGTACCAGCACACTCACCTTATAAAAGTATGTCAGTTTCATGAACATTTCACAATGTGCTCTTGTGAGGGAGAACTAGCTGTGGATCTCACAATACAGCTATAGAGTTACTCACCTGTACAACTCCAAAACCATTTTTCATTATAACTCTTAGTATGGTCTCCCCTGCTGCTTAACACATATTCCTCGACTACTAACCTTCACTAAACATATTTGATCCAACAAGAGAATGTTGGCTCACCTTAGCCACAAGAGGCAAGACATGAGGATGGAAGTCTTCAACATAAAATATTTCAGACTCTATAATAGTACTGCATTCCCTGTTCTAGAGGTGCAGGGTCAAAAGCATATACATAATACTTCATTAAAAACATGATATTTGTAAGGTGATAATAATGAGGTGTGTTACCTGTGGAATAAGCCCATCCCACAACTTCCCACAGAAACCTTTCTCCCCATGTTGCTTTGTCCAAAGAGCTCTCAGACGTACTTGCCTCTTCACTCCCACATACTAGCACTGATGCCCCTCCTCACCCAACTCACCGAGAATAAAATACCAGTGAAAGGGGTGGAGTCAGGTTTTCCACAGAGCATGATTCCTGTGTTGAGGAAAGAGGCTGTGAGACAAACCCAGCAAGGATCAGACTTATAATAGCTGTGGAGTCATGGGACCCAGAACTCATGGAAATCCATCCAAATATCAGAGTGGTTGAGGGACTGGTGTGCTTACATCAGACACAAATGCAAATCTTTCATGACCCATCTTGAAAAACTAAATTTCAGGGTTTTATTGCCAAACGTTTATGCAATTTAAACCTTTCAATAAACATTTAGAAATGTAGTGTTGGTTTCAAAGATCTTCCAGGTTATATCTGATTGGCAGTACAGTGGCTCAGTGGTTAGCACTGCTGCCTCACAACACCAGGGACCTGCGTTCGATTCCACCCTTGGGCCACAGTCTGTGTGGAGTTTGCACTTTCTCCCTGTGTCTGTGTGAGTTTCCTCAGGGTAGTCCAGTTTCCTCCCACAATCCAAAGATGTTAGGTTAGGTGGATTGGCCATGCGAGCATGCCTGTGGTGTTGACAAGACGTGTAGGTTCAGTGATTAGCCGTGGGAAATGCAGGGTTATAGGGATGGCGGGGGGGATGTTGGTCTGTGTGGGATGATCTTCAGCAGGGCTATTGTAGACTTGATGGGCCAAATGACCTGCTTCCACACAATAGGGACTCTATGATTATATGATCTTGGTGTAAATTGAGGTGAGTGGAGGCTCTGCTCTATGCATGTCACCTCAAAGCCTCAAAATAAGGCTGAATCTCAATCTGTCCAGGTCTCGGTGTTGTTTGGAACTCTTCCCACACACAGTCATTGATTCTGAGCCAATATTCCAAGTGGTTTCCAATCCCAATTCTGAGCGACCTCTCTTGCATCAATGATCTTGTCGGGGAGATAGAATAGTCCAATTCCACAAGGATTTCTCACTAAAATTCAACATGATGAGCTGAGCTTGGCTGTTCCTATAAAGTTCCACGACAGATTTTCAGCAACCTCACACTATATCCAAACAATCATACTTTTGGCAATTTAATTCTCACCCAAACTATGACGTACCACAGTCTGTTTTATACAGGGGAGGATGTTGACAGTAAAATTACACAAGGGAACCTTCTAGTTACTAATACATAATGGAAGGAAATGAACACCAGATGGTTATTCAGTTTAAGTTGCTTAATTCATTTGTGAGAAGAGATCTAAAAATGGAATTTAGACAGATTGGCAGATGTATTTAAGATATATTTTGTGCATTAATAATTCATTAAGCTGTACAACAAAAGCAATAATTCACATTTACAGAGGACCTTTTAAAAGGGAAAATGTCTGAGGGAGCTTGTCTGAATCCCTAAACCTATTAAAGAAAAAGATGAAAGAAAACGTCACACCAGACCACATATTAGAGCAAGTGAACAAACATTTCATCACAGAAGTAAGTTTTAAGGATTGGCCTAAACGAGGAGAAGAGATCTAGAGGCAAAAAATGATATGGAGATCGCAATGATTAGGGCCTAGGCAGCCTAAAGTATGGCCACCACTGGTGACTTTTTTAAAAAATTCACTGTATAGTGGTCAGTCTTGCTGGTATTGACATGGACAGATGTACCTGCAGCCGACAGATTGGTAAGGATTAGGTCAAGTATGTTTTTTCCCTTTTATTAGTTCCCTCATGACTTGTCACAGACCATTCTTGCAGTTATGACCAGCTCAATCAATAGTGCTGCTGCCAAACCACTCTTGGTGGTGGATATTGAAATACCTCACCCAGAGTACATTCTGCATCCTTGCCACCCTCAGTGCTTCCTCCATGTTGTGCTGAATGTAGAGGAGTTTCATCCGCCGAGGGAGACAGTAAGGAAGGCTTTGCAGGGTCGACTGGATTGTGTTTAATGTTATCATTTCCAGTGCCTAGGCCAGTAGCCATGGTCCATCCAACATCATTCCTTTAAAATCTATGACATGCAAGTAATCAGAATTAGAAGGACACACAGATTTCAGAGAATTAGGAGATGTTACAGAAGTAGGTCATGAAGGATTTTGAAAACCATAAGAATTTTAAAGTTGAGACTTTACTGTGCCAGAAAACAATTGATCTAAATCAACAGGCACAAGAGTTACGGATGATTGGAACTGTGTCAATTAAGCAATAGGCAGCAGAGATTTAGATGAGTTCAGATTTATGAAGAATGTAAAACAAGAGGTTGATCTGGAAAGCATTGCAATAGACAAGCTCAGAGTTAAAACAGGAACAGATGATGTTTTCAGCAACAGAAACATTGAGACAGACAATGTCATTCAGGCAAGATTAGATAATCTTTGAATATAGAACATACAAAGAAAAATGCAGCGCAGAACAGGCTCTTTGGCCCTTGATGTTGCGCCAACCTGTGAACTAATTTAAGCCCATCCTCCTACACTATCCCATCATCATCCATATGCTTATCCAAGGGCTGTTTAAATGCCCCCAATGTGGCTGAGTCAACTACATTGACAGGCAAGGCATTCCTTGCCCTTACCATTCTCTGATAAAGAACCTGCTTCTAACATCTACCTTAAATCTATCAGCTCTCAATTTGCAGCTACGCCCTCACGTACAGGCAGATGTCATCATCCTAGGAATAGGACTCTCACTGTCCATCTTATCTAATCCTCTGATCATCTTATATGCCTCTATTAAATCTCCTCTTAGCCTTCTTTTTTCCAATGAGAACAGACCCAAGTCCCTCAGCCTTTCCTCATAAGACCTTCGCTTCAGATCAGTCAACATCCTGGTAAATCTCCTCTGCACCTTTTCCAATGCTTCCACAACCTTCCTGTAATGGGGCGGCCAGAACTGCACATAATACTCCAGGTGAGGTCGCATTAGCATTTTGTATAGTTGAAGCATGACATCATGGCTCCAGAACTCAATCCCACTACCAATAAAACCTAACACACTGTATGCCTTCTTAACAGCACTATCAACCTAGTGGCAACTTTCAGGGATCTATGTACATGGACACCAAGATCCCTCTGCACATCCACACTACCAAGAATCTTTCCATTGACCCAGTATTCTGCCTTCCTGTTACTCTTCCCAAAGTGAATCACCTCACATTTATTTGCATTGAACTCCATTTGCCACCTTTCAGCCCAGTTCTACAGTTTATCTAAGTCTACCTGCAACCTGCAACATTCTTCCACACGGTCCACCATTCCACTGACTTTACTAACCCATTCACTTACCCCTGCGTCCAAGTCATTTATAAAAATAACAAACAGCAGCAGTCCCAAAACAGATCGTTGTGGCACACCACTTAGTAACCGGTCTCCAGGCTGAATATTTTCCATCAATCACCACTCATTGCCTCTTTACAGAAAGCAAATTTCTAATCCAAACTGCTATATCACCTTCAATCCCGTGCCCCCACATCTTCTTCAGTAGCCTACCATTTGGAAACTTATCAAAGGCTTTGCTGAAGTCCATGTACTCCACGTTAACTGCCCTAGCTTCATCCACATGCCTAGTCACATTCTCAAAAAACTCAACGAGGTTTGGGAGACTCAACCTGCCCTTGATGAATCCATGTTGAGTATTTCCAAACAAATTGTTGCTTGCTATATCTTTATAAATCCTATCTCTTATAATCCTTTCCGAAGCTTTTCCTACAACAGACATAAGGCTCACTGGTCTATAATTACCTGGGTTATCTCTACTGCCCTTCTTGAACAATGGCACATTTGCAATCCTCCAGTTCTCTGGTACTAAACTTGTAGACAATGATGAATCAAAGCTCAAGGCCAAAGGCTCCGGCATCTGCTCCCTAGCTTCCCAGAGAATTCTTGGAAAAATCCCATCCAGCCCAGGGGACTTGTCTACTTTCACACCTTCTAGAATTGATAACATCTCCTCCTTACGAACCTCAATCCGTTCAAGTCTGATAGCCCCTATCTCAGTCTTGTCCTCTACAATATTCTCCTTTTCCTGAGTGAAAACAGATGAGAAATATTCATTTAACACCTCTCCAATTTCCACAGAATCGACACACAACTTCCCACTTCTGACTTTGATCGGCCCTATTCCTACCCTAGTCATCCTTTTATTCCTCACATATCTATAGAAAGTTTTAGGGTTCTCCTTTATTCTACCCACTAAAAATTGCTCATGTCCCCTCCTTGCTCTTCTTAACTGTCTCTTTAAATCCTTCCTATCTAATCTGTAACTCTCCATCACCTCATCTGAACCATCTCACCTCAACGTCACATAAGCCTCCCTCTTCCGCTTAACAAGAGATACAATTTCTTTAGTAAAGCACAGTTCCCTTACCTTATCACTTCCTCCCTGTCTGACAGGGACATATCTATCAAGGACATGCACTATCTGTTCCTTAAACCAGCTCCACATTTCAATTGTCCCCATCCTCTGCATTTTGCTGCCCCATTCTATGCATCCTAAGTCTTGCCTAATCGCATTATAATTGCCCTTGCCCCATCAATAACTCTTGCCTGTGACATGTACCTATCCTTTTCTATAACTAAACTAAACATAACCAAATTATGGTCAGTCTCTCTAAAAGTGCTCACCTACCACTAAATCAAACACCTGGCCTGGTTCATTACCAAGTACCAGATGCAGTGTGGCCTCCCTTCTTGTCAGCCCTTCAACATACTGTGTCAGGAAACCCTCCTGCATACATTGGGCAAAAACTGATCCATCCAATGTAATAGAGTTATAGCATTTCCAGTCAATGTTGGGGAAGTTAAAGTCCCCCATAATGACCACCCTGTTCCTTTCACTCCTGCCCAGAATCGATTTGCCAATCCTCTCCTCCACATCCGTGGACAGCACGGTGGCACAGTGATTAGCACTGTTGCCTCACAGCGCCAGAAACCTGGGTTCAATTCCTGCCTCAGGCAACTCTCTTCGTGGAGTTTGCACATTCTCCCTGTGTCTGCATGGGTTTCCTCCGGGTGGTCCGGTTTCCTCCCACAGCTTAGGTGAATTGGCCATTCTAAATTGCCCGTAGTGTTAGGTGAAAGGGTAAATGTAGAGGAATGGGTCTGGTTGGGTTGCTCTTCGGAGGATCGATGTGGACTTGTTGGTCCGAAGGGCCTGTTTTCACACTATAAGTAATCTAATCAGAATCCCTGGAATTTTGCAGAGTCTTCTAAAAAACTCCCAGCAGTATGACCTCTCCTCTCCTGTTTCTAACCTCAACCCATACCACCTCAATAGATGAGTATTTGTCAAATGTTCTTTCAGCCATTGTTATACTGTCCTTGATTAATAAAGCCACACCTCCCCCTTTTTTAACACCTTCCCTGATCGTAATGAAAGATCTAAACCCTGGAACCTGCAATTTCCATTCCTGACCCTGCTCTATCCATGTCTCCGAAATGGCCACATCGAAGTCCCAGGTACCTATCCATGCTGCAAGCTCACTTACCTTATTCCGGATACTCCTGGCTTTGAAGTAGACACACTTCAAACCAGCTTTCTGTCTGTCAACACAATCCTGTGACTGTGAAATCCTGTCCACATCTTCCCTACTCTCATCCACCTGTGCACTGGGACTACAACACAGGTTCCCATCCCCCTGCTGAGCTAGGTTAAACCCACCAAAATAGCACTAGCAAATTTCTCACCCAGGATATTATTACCCCTCTGGTTCAAATGAAGACCATCCTGTTTGTAGAGATCCCACCTTCCCCAGAATGAGCCCCAATTATCCATAAACTTGAAACCCTCATTCCTGCACCATCCCTGCAGCCATGTGTTCAGCTGACATGTCTCCCTGTTCTTCGTCTCACAATCACATGACTTGGGTAACAATCTAGAGATTGTATTGGGATAAATATAGGGCTGGAAGTTCAGCTCTCAAATAGAATATCAAGGTTGCAAATAATCAAGTTTTGCTTCAGACAGTTGTCAAATAGAGGTCCAGTAGACTGAGGAAATGGAGGTTGTGATGGGGATAAAAGACAATGAGCAGGATTTCATAGACTATCATTGTCCCTGCACATCCCATCCCCAGTTAAAAAAATGTCAGTGAAGATATCCTCATGATTTTGAGATGCGTGGCTTTGCAATTCACCAAAGGTCCTTTGTCCTGTTTCCTTTTGATTGTGTTTGCATTGTCTTTTGAATTGTAGCAAAGAATAAAGCCTCCATCTCCCTTTACCTGACAAGGTTTATGTTGTCAAACTGGATAACCTCTCCCTATTATATTCAATTTTCCATGCTCCTGATCATTCACTTAACCTGTTTTAACAGTATTCCAAGCCACTTGCACTCATCTTCACAGCCCACCACCACATTTTGTATCATCATCAAAGTTGGATGCATTACAGTCAGATCCCTCATCCAGGTTATGAATAGAGGTTGTAAATAACTGAGGGCAAAGCATTCCTCTTTTGCTACCCAGCTAATTGTACATTGTGTACAGAGTCAGGACCTGAAATGTTTGAAGATAAGCTTCACCCATCAAAATATAAAAGTCTATTCCTGGAAGGAGCCAACGAGTTCTCCCTGTACCAGTTACTCTCCTGTTAAATTGGGCTTGTTTGTCTCAAAGAAAATAATAATGTATATTAGATGTAATTTAACCAGCTTCTAAGGAATGTATAATAATCCTTTACTGTTTAACCAATACACAGCCTATGTTCTGCCTAATGGATCATGTGAGCATTTTTTCCCATATGGTATCAGTAGCTTGATTAAGAGCATAAGAAGGATTGGTGGTGATGAATGTACCTGAGATATCCAAGACAGTTCCAGCAGAGATCGACATTTACAGTATGCTGGGAACATTGGAAAAGAACTTTACAGTATAGTGGTAATGATAGGATCAGAGGATTTCATTCAGCCGTACCTATACAATACAGCGAACAGTGGAGCTGATTTCAGCCAGGCAAGGCTAAGCTTAAAGAATATCCAGTTCTATGAAAGAGACGGAGGAAAGCCCCAAACAGAAAGTTGTGAGTGTATCTAAGTATTCAGCAGCTTAGAAGCACACAGGGCTGAAGAGATTCTGTGCAAACAACAGCCGGCAATAAAAGGACTGCAGGAGCTCTGCTACCTGTGAAATCAACTTGAAACAGTGGAAAATATTGGAAAAGCTTGTGAAGACCAAACAAAGTCTCAACAAAGTGGCAAGAGGAAGGATTTGAAATGTAATGCTGGGATATTGGATACCTGATGTGAGTTAATGACCTGAGTGGAAGGGTGAAAAATTCGGTATTCAAAAGGAACATTCCAGGCTGAGAAGATGAAAACACTACATTAAACAAGCAAAATACTGCCTCTTTGCTTAATAAAGGGGGAAAAGCTGGAGGAAAAATCTTTGTGAAGAAAAGGACACGTTGAGAAAATTGGGAAAAATATAAATTGACGAATGAGCATGTAGGAATTGAAGGCAGAAAATGAATTTATTTAAAAGTGTTTTGAAAGAACAAAATAATTTTCATTGTTAAAACTGAAATTATTGCTTTAAGAAGTGAGATCAGCATGGCACCATTTATTTTAAATATAACAAGCACAGAAAGCGATACAGAGGGACAGAATTAATCTCCACTTGGAGAGGAAGGGAATAATCAAGAATAGTCAACATGGCTTTGTTAAGGGGACGCCATGTCTGACCAACTTGATTGAATTTTCCAATATGTGACCAAGCATGTAGATGGGATGATGCATTTGATGTAGTCTACTTGGATTTCTACAAGGCTTATAATAAGGTCTGCATGGGATTCTGATAGCAAAGGTAAGAGCCCATGTGATCCAAGGAAATCTGACAAATTGAATCCAGATTTATATGAGTAGCAGAATGCAGAGACTCCCTCCACTGCTGGGGTTAATACAGTTGACACAACATACGTCCATTCAAGAGTAGTTGAATATTCTGGTCCCATATCTATCCAGTGTCATGTGCATTCAATTTACATTTATCCTTGATGTAACGTGGACGGAATACTTTATTATAATCCTTCAAGTATTAGGCTTTCTCTGCCTTGAAAGTGACTTGTATACGCCAAGTTCATCTCTGTGCGGCCAAAATGACTCCATCTTCTCAGACACCTCTTTAGTATGCAATTGTACAAATAATGAAGTTTTGGGATTGAAGGTAATTCAATGGTTTGGATCAGAAACTGGCTAGCTAAAAGAAGACAGAGGGTGGTGGTTGATGGAAAATGTTCATCCTGGAGCTCAGTTACCAGTGATATGTCATAAGGATCTGTTCTGGGGCCACTGCTGTTGTCATTTTTGTAAGTGATCTGGATGTCGGCATAGAAGGATGGGTTACTAAATTTGCGGATAACACAAGGTAGGCAGAGTTGTGGATAGTGCTGAAGGATGTTGTGGGTTACAAAGGGACACAGATAAGATGCAGAACTGAGCTGAGAAGTGGCAAATGGAGTTTAATGTGGAAAAGTGCGAGATAGTTCACTTTGGGATAAGTAACAGGAATGCAGAGTACTGGGCTAATGGTAAAATTCTTGGCAGTGTAGATGAACAGAGAGATCTTGGCGTCCAGGTGCATGAAGCCCTGAAAGTTGCCACCCAAGTTGATAGGGTTGTTAAGAAGGCATATGGCGTGTTGTTTATTGGTCGGGGAATTGAGTTTCGGAGCCACGAGGTCATGCTTCAGCTGTACAAGACACTGGCAAGGCTGCACCTGGAGTATTGTGTACAGTTCTGGTCATCACATTATAGGAAGGGTGTGGAAGTTTTGGAAAGGGTTCAAAGGAGATTTACTAGGATATTGCCTGGTATGGAAGGAAGGTCTTATGAGGAAAGGCTGAGGGAACTCAGGCTGTTTTCATTGGAGAGAAGGTTGAGAGGTGACTTAATCGAGATGTATAAGATAAATCAGAGGGTTAGATAGGGTGGACAGTGAGAGCCTTTTTCCTCGGATGGTGAAGGCTAACACGGGGGTGGGGGGGGGGGGTATAGCTTTAAATTGAGGGGTGATAGATTTAGGACAGATATTAGGAGTAGTTTCTCTACTCAGAGAGTAGTAGGGGCGTGGAATGGCCAACCTGCAACAGTAGTAAACTTGCCAACGTCAACAGCATTTAAATGGGCATTGGAACATACATATGGATAATAATGGAATGGTGTAGGTTAGATGGGCATCAGATTAATTTCACAGGTCAGCACAACATAGAGGGCCGAAGGGCCTGTACTGCACTGTAACGTTCTATATTCTATGTACTGTCAAGCTATCCCTGGACATCTTTTACAATTCATGTAGCTTGTGATCTTAGCAGCTTCCAATTGCAACTGTTCAAACTGACTTTTGCCAAAGTAATCAGAGTAACCTTAATATCTTCAATTTCATAGATTATAACATCAGGGTGTAGATCAGGGGCCTTTCTGTTGGTTGGGGTGATCTTCTCAGCATGTCAAATATAATCATCTGATAACTGGCTTCTATCTGGTTTCCAAGTCAGATCCATGCAGATCACTGACTGCTTTGATTATGTGTGAGGTGTGGTCTGTTCCACAACAGTGGATGTGATTTAGATATCATAAATAGTAACAAAGCTGAGATCTGTGTATACATATAGCTCTGCCTCCGCTGGTATTGGCAAGGTGGAAGATTTTAGAAAGTCAAAGTGAACTTGTGATTTTGCCAATGTACAGAATTAGTGATCTATTACTCATTGAGACATTCTCAGGCTCTACCAAAGAGTGCCATTTGGTTAATTGTATGGCTCTCAGGGTGCTTCATGGTTATATGCTGACACTAGTTCCCATGTTGATTTTATAGTGTCTGTCTTCATGCCATTTCAGGATTTTTGATCTCAATGATTGTAAAACCTTCTAATTACCATATATTGCTAACCTGACACCTGAGGTAAACAACATGAAAAGCTTACTGTCTTCTGAAATGTGCCTTTCACTTGCTTAACTCTGAACTTCCTTGAATTGCTTGCGTTTGTTCACTATCGTAATACTTACCTTAATACCAGTACTGTGGTGTTGCATTTTCTTGATTATCATCAACGTTTTATTCTGGGGTCTGGCTTGATCTGTGGAACCAGTTTTCCTACACGTGCATACCCAATATCCCTTGATGCCACATGCTCTACTGATATCAAGAAAAGCTAGTTAGATTTTAAGTAGGTGTGATAAACCGCCCATGGCTGTTATAGGTTTTTACTTGGTTTAGTGTGTTTTGCTGGCCATCCCATAAGACCATTAGACAAAAAGATATAGGAGCATAATTAGGTCATTCACCCCATTGACTCTGCCCCACCATTCAATCATGCTTGATATACTGCTCAACCCCATTCTCCTGCCTTTTTCACATAACACTTGACCATCTTATTAATCAAGAGCCTATCTATCTCTGTCTTAAATACACTCAATGACTTGACCTCCAGAGGCTTTTGCACCAATGAGTTCCACAGACTCATTACCCTCTGACTGGACAAATTCCTCCTCATCTCAGTTCGAAAAGGTAATTCCATCACTCTGAGTCTCTCCGCCTCGTGGAACGATCTTCTCCACACCCACTCTATCCAGGCTTCTCTGTATTCTGTAAGTTTCAATCAGATACCCCCATCATCTTTCTAAACTCCATCAAGTACAGACACGCCTCAGACACTCCTCATGTGACAAGCCCTTCATTTCCACAATCATTCTTGTAAACGTCCTCTGATCCCCCTCCAATATCAGTACATCCTTCCTTAGGCACAGGAACAAAACTGCTCATAATATTCCAAATGCAGTCTGGCCAGATTCTTACACGTCCTCAGTTGTATATTTCTGCTCTTGCACTCTAGCCCTGTTGAATGAAATGAATGCTAACATTGCATTTACCTTCCTAACTGCCAACTGAACTGCCAATGCTATGGGGTTGAAGGGTCCCGAGGCAGAAGATGAGGTTTTCGTCTTCCAGGCATCGGATGGTGAGGGAGTGATGATAGAGGAGGCCCAGGACCTGCATGTCCTCGGCAGAGTGGGAGTGGGAGTTGAAATGTTCGGCCACGGGGCAGTGAGGTTGATCTCATCCACGTCCCGCACCTCCACCCTCGAACCCCACCCCTCCAAACACAACAAGGACAAAACCCCCTGGTCCTGACCCTTCACCCCACCAACCTCCGCATAAATTATATCATCCATCAACATTTCCGCCACCTTCAAACGGACCCCACCACCAGGGATATATTTCCCTTCCCACCGCTATCTGCTTTCCACAAAGACCATTCCTTCCTTGACGACCAGGTCAGGTTATGCCCCCAACAATCCACCCTCCCCTCCCAACACCTTCTCCTGCCACCTCAGGAATTGCAAACCTGCGCCCACATCTCCTCCCTCACCTCCATCCAAAGCCCCAAAGGAGCCTTCCACATCCATCAAAGTTACACCTGCACTTCCTCACATGTCATTTACTGTATCCATTGCTCTCGATGTGGTCTCCTCTACACTGGGGAGACCAGGCACCTTCTTGCAGAGTGCTTCAGAGAACATCTCTGGGACACCCGCACCAATCAACCCCAGTGCCCCGTGGCCAAGAATTTTAACTCCCCTCCCACTCTTCCGAGGACATGCAGGTCCTGGGCCTCCTCCATTGCCACTCCCTCACCACCCGACACCTCGAGGAAGAATGCCTCATTTTCCCCCTGGGGACCCTTCAACCCCATGGCATCAATGTGAACTTCACCAGTTTCCTCATTTCCCCTCCCCCTACCTTACCCCAGTTCCAACCTTTCAGCTCAGCACTGTCCTCATGACCTGTCCCACATGTCAATCTTCCTTCCCACCTATCCGTTCCACCTTCCTCTCCGACCTATCACTTTTACCTCCACCTCCAACCACCTGTTGCACTCTCAGCTACCTTCTCCCAAGCCCCATCCCCTCCCATTTATCTCTCCACCCCAGATGCCCCCAGCCTCATTCCTGAGGAAGGGCTTTTGCCCAAAACATTGATTTCCCTGCTCCTCAGATGCTGCCTGACCTGCTGTGCTTTTCCAACACCACTCTAATCTTGACAATGTAACATATGCTTCAGCTGCTAGGGTAGCTGGTTGCCTGGAAATGACAAAACAGATTTGTATTAGGCAATCAGTTTAAATTATACCCCAAAAATACCAGTCAAGTTTGAATTGCGTATACTGACAGTCTTAAAAGCCAATGACACAATCCGATGCTTTGGGGTATAAGACTGGGGAAAATTGAACAGTTTGGAGGAGAACTGCCACCAGACTAACAGCTGTAGACTGTTAGTCAGAACTCTCTGAGAGGTACCTGTCTAGGGAAGAGGTTTGCCCAGAGAAAAACCTCAACACTGACCTGGAGAGCCAATCTACCGATGAAGATAAAGAGAAGGTTGTACCACTAGCTGTTTTAAAATTTCAATTTTTTGTAACTCTTAATTGGGAGTTTTATCAGATTAGTATTAGAGAAGGGAAGGTTAGAGGAAGGAATTGTAAATAGTTGCTAGTTAATTATTCTCTGTTATACTTTAAGAAATAAAGTTGTTAATTTTTACTTTAAATGGTTCTTGACCACTCAAATCTTTACAGATTGCTGCACGGGATAAATCTTTTCTGTGTTGCTGGTTTTAAATTAAGCAGGAGGGTATACACCCGTGTCGTAACAGTTTGTTCAGTACCACCATAAAATGTGTGTCCAGGGTTCGTGTCAATGTAAGTTAAAAACTGTTCCTTCCATAAGCTATTGTCATGGAGACTGTTGCTTAAGCATTAACTATCGGGAGTAGAGCATACGAGAGTTACAAACTTTTCTACTGGAAGGCACACACTTCAACCTTTTTGATTTTTCTGTCAAATTCAATAAGACAATCTTGTAAATTTATTTTATTTTGTAAGAACTTAGATTCTAACCAAAAACAAATTAGTTATGTGTTCTTGACGGTCACTGTCTAATCCACAGATCTGTCCTGCTGTCTGTATCCTCAGAAGCTGATGTTGCTTAAGGGTGAGGAACTCTCCTTTTGTCCAATGATATTGTTCAGTTGGTCTTCCATTAACTTTCTAAATATCTACCAACAAGATGCTGGAATCTTTTTACAAATAGTCACTACTGCTACTGCAATAGATTTTCACCAACAGAATGCTCAGTCTAAAACAGCAATGCTTACGTTACCTCCCACAACATTAGGTGTAAATATTATGATATTGAAGAATCCAGCAGACATTTATTACAACTAACTATAAAGAACAAATGTTACATTCCACAGGAACATAAGTGTCTGGGCTCATAATAAGCTATTAAGGTAAAACAGAGAAGCTTGCTTCCAAAAAAGAACACATTTCCAGCACATTCTTCAAGTGATCCAAGGTAAATTGGAGTATGAGGTCTTTATACCCTCAGGTCAATCCCTATGATACAGTACAGATTGCATTATCTTAGTGGTCTACTTACATACTGACCATGTGATATAATCAACTGCACCCATCAGACTTACTTTATGTAAGTAAAATATATTTGTTTTTGGCACAATCATAAATTATGAGCAAGCTGTCACATTTAACAAAAACTAATCAGAGATTGAGTGTTTATGAGACTTGATGGAGCAATATTTTGGATGGAGCAATAAGTGTCCTTGTTGATCCACTGGAACAAAAATCTCACAGACATCTGGAAAAAGGCCATTAGCACTTCGCACCACAGCCATTAAACTATGCTCAAATCTCTCGGTTCCTTCTACATGAAATGCAGTTCACATAAACCATTGACTAAAGTCTCTCCATTTATTGTGCAAATCTATCTATCTTTGTGCTGTCTAACTAATGCTCTCTAATTCTCTTCACTACCGTGTTCTACTTCCTGATCATGTCTGCCTTATTTGCACTGTTAACATTTGGTACTTTTCCTAAGTGGTGCCACAGAGACAGGAACCGAGGCAGAGGATAGCAGCTGATGAGACCATAAGACATAGGAGCGGAAAGGCCATTCGGCCCAATGAGTCCACTCCGCCATTCAATCATGGCTGATGGGCATCTCAACTCCACTTACCCGCATTCCCCCCGTAGCCCTTAATTCCTTGTGACATCAAGAATTTATCAATTTCTGCCTTGAAGACATTTAGCGTCCCAGCCTCCACTGTGCTCTGTGGCAATGAATTCCACAGGCCCACCACTCTCTGGCTGAAGAAATGTCTCCGTATTTTTGTTCTGAATTTACCCCCTCTAATTCTAAGGCTGTGTCCACGGGTCCTAGTCTCCTCGCCTAACGGAAACAATTTCCTAGCATCCACCCTCTACAAGCCATGTATTATCTTGTAAGTTTCTATTAGATCTCCCCTCAGTCTTCTAAACTCCAATGAATACAATCCCAGGATCCTCAGCCGTTCCTCATATGTTAGACCTATCATTCCAGGGATCATCCGTGTGAATCTCCGCTGGACACGCTCCAGTGTCAGTATGTCCTTCCTGAGGTGTGGGATCCAAAACTGGACACAATATTCCAAATGGGGCCGAACCAGAGCTTTATAAAGTCTCAGTAGCTCAACAATGCTTTTATATTCCAACCCTCTTGAGATAATTGACAACATTGCATTCGCTTTCTTAATCACGGACTCAACCTGCATGTTTACCTTTAGAGAATCCTCAACTAGCACTCCCTCTGTACTTTGGCTTTACGAATTTTCTCACCTTTTAGAAAGTATTCCATGCTTCTATTCTTTTTTCCAAAGTGCAAGACCTCGCATTTGCTCACATTGAATTCCATCAGCCATTTCCTGGACTACTCCTCCAAACTGTCTAGATCCTTCTGCAGCCTCCCCACTTCCTCAGTACTACCTGCCTGTCCACCTAACTTTGTATCATCGGCAAACTTCGCTAGAATGCCCCCAGTCCCTTCATCCAGATAATTAATATATAATGTGAACAGCTGCGGCCCCAACACTGAACCCTGTGGGACACCGCTTGTCACCAGCTGCCATTCCGAAAAAGAACCTTTTATCCCAACTCTCTGCCTTCTGTCAGACAGCCAATCCTCAATCCATACCAGTAGCTCACCTCAAACACCATGGGCCCTCACCTTGCTCAGCAGCCTCCCGTGTGGCACCTTATCAAAGGCCTTTTGGAAGTCTAGGTAGACCACATCCACTGGGTTTCTCCGGTCTAACCTACTTGTCACCTCTTCAAAGAACTCCAACAGGTTTGTCAGGCACGACCTCCCCTTACTAAATCCATGTTGACTTGTTCTAATCCGACCCTGCTCTTCCAAGAATTTAGAAACCTCATCCTTAATGATGGATTCTAGAATTTTACCAACAACCGAGGTTAGGCTAATTGGCCTATAATTTTCCATCTTCTGCCTTGATCCTTTCTTGAACAAGGGGGTTAAAACAGTGATCTTCCAATCATCAGGGACCGTCTCTGACTCCAGTGACTTTTGAAAGATCTCAACCAACGCCTCCGCTATTTCCTCAACCACCTCCCTCAGAACTCTAGGATGCAACCTATCAGGGCCAGGAGACTTATCAATTTTAAGACCTTTTAGCTTTTCTAGCACTTTCTCTTTTGTAATGGCAACCATAGTCAACTCAGCCCTCTGACTCCCTTTAATTGTTGGGATATTACTCATGTCTTCCACTGTGAAGACTGACGCAAAGTACTTATTAAGTTCTCCTGCTATTTCCTTATCTCCCATCACTAGGCTTCCAGCATCAGTTTGAAGTGGCCCAATGTCTACTCTTGCCTGTCGTTTGTTTCTTATGTATTGAAAGAAACTTTTACTATCATTTCTAATATTACTGGCTAGCCTACCTTCATATTTCATCCTCTCCTTCCTTATTTCTCTCTTTGTTATCCTCTGTTTGTTTTTGTAGCCTTCCCAATCTTCTGATTTCCCAGTGCTCTTGGCCACTTTATCGGCTCTCTCTTTTTCTTTGATAGATTTCCTGACTTCCTTTGTCAGCCATGGCTGTCTAATCCCTCCCCGGATAATCTTTCTCTTCTTGGGGATGAATCTCTGTAGTGTCCTCAATTTTACCCACAAATTCCTGCCATTTCTGCTCTACTGTCTTCCCTGCTAGGCTCTGCTTCCAGTCTATTTTCGTCAGTTCCTCTCTCATGCCCTCATTTATTTAACTGTAACACCATAACATCCGATTTTGCCTTCTCTCTTTCAAACTGCAGACTGAACTCTACCATATTATGATCGGTGCTTCCTAAGTGTTCCCTTACTTTAAGATTTCTTATAAAGTCTGGTTCATTACATAGCACTAGGTCCAGAATAGCCTGCTCCCTTGTGGGCTCCATGACAAGCTGTTCCAAAAAGCCATCCTGTAAGCATTCCATGAATTCCCTTTCTTTGGATCCACTGGCAACATTATTTACCCAGTCCACCTGCATATTGAAGTCTCCCATGATCACTGTGACCTTGTCTTTCTGACATGCCTTTTCTATTTCCCGGTACATGTTGCACCCCTGGTCCTGACCACTGTTAGGAGGTCTGTACATAACTCCCATTATGGTTTTTTTGCCTTTGTGGTTCCTCAGTTCCACCCACACAGACTCCACATCATCCGACGCTATGTCATTCAGTGTCATAGATTTAATTTTGTTCTTAACTAACAAGGCAACCCTGCCCCCTCTGCCCACCTCCCTGTCTTTTCGATAAGTTGAAAACCCTTGGATGTTTAACTGCCAGTCCTGACCCCCTGTAACCACGTCTCTGTGATGCCTACCACATCATAATCATTCATAATGATCTGTGCCATTAGTTCGTCTGCTTTGTTATGAATGCTACGAGCATTTAGGTATAGTGCCTTAATGTTAACTTTCTTATCGTTGGAAGATATTGGAAGTCATAAGATGTCCTAAGTTATCCTTCCTTTTTGCTGCATTCCCAGTCTGTCTCAAGTTTAAATCTGCCTGCACATATGCGATCCTGCCGCTTATCTTTCCATTTAACTCCATACTCCCTGTCGCTTTCACTTTCCCTTCCCCTTCCCCCCAATTCAGAAGTTTAAAGTCCTACTGACCACCCTGTTTATCCTCTTTGCTAGAACATTGGTACCTGATCGGTTCAGGTGGAGACCATCCCAACGGTATAGATCCCCCCGGTTCCAAAACTGATGCCAATGCCCCATGAAGTGGAATCCCTCTTACCCACACTAATCCCTTAGCCACGTGTTTACTTCCCTAATTTTCTTATCCCTATGCCAATTGGCACGTGGCTCGGGCAGTAATCCGGAGATTGACCCTTGAGGACCTGTACATCAATTTCCTTCCTAGTGCTCGATAATCCTCAAACAGGTCCTCCACCCTAGCTTTGCCTATGTTGTTAGTCCCAACGTGGACCACAACAACTGGATCCTCCCCCTCCCCATCCAATATCCTTTCAAGCCGGTCAGAGATGTCCCGAACCCTGGCACCGGGTAGGCAACACACCATGCGAGACTCCCGATCCGGCTTGCAAAGGATACTATCTGTCCCCCTAATTATAGAATCCCCTATAACCACTACTTGTCTATTAGCTCCCCCCTCTTGAATGGCCTTCTGGACCATGGTGCCTTGGTCAGTTGGCTCATCCTGTCCAGAGCCCTTTTCCTCATCCGAACAGGGAGCAAGAATCTCGTACCTGTTGGACAAGGTCAAGGGCTGAGGCTCCTCCACTCCTGAACTCCGGTTCCCCCTACCTGCCTCACTTACAGTCATATTCAGTTGTTCCTGATCATTAACTGAATTTGAATTACTTAATCTCCCAGGTGTGACTGCCTTCTGAAACAAAGTGTCCAGGTAACTCTCCCCCTCCCGGATCCGCCGCAGTGTTTGAAGCTCAGATTCCAGATCATCAACTCTGATCTGGAGTTCTTCCAGCAACCAACACTTGCTGCAGATGTGGTCATTGCCGTTCACAATGGGATCAGCCAGCTCCCACATCGTACAGCAACAGCACATCACCTGACCAGCCATCTCTGCTTAGTTAATTACTTTATTACTTTGTACAGGTTTGAGTTAAAATACTTTCTGATACCTCTCTGCTATAGTCTTTTTCTAAAAACCAATTAATAGATAAACAAAAAAAAGTAATTTTTTAACCAGACACTGATAAAGAAATAGGAAATCCTTACCCTAAAAAAAAGAGTACTTAGAAATGGGGGTTAGAGGAGGAGGGCGGGTGGGAGATTATCCTTGTCAGGCTCTGGAATCCGACTTCACTCTCTAAGTCAACATGAAAATAGAGCATTCAGGTTCCGGGAGGAATGCCTGGATCTCCTGGAAGTTGGCTCAGTGGCCTTTAGAGATACTGATGTTTGTAGTGAGAGAGGGTAGTATCGACAAATGATGTAATTTGACATTTCTGCTCTACATCAGCTCAACATCTTTATTTCTAGGTTTTCAGCTCTCTCAGGAGATGATTGTCACTCTTCAGCCACACGTGATGGCATTGTAAACCTTCTTTCTGCAGTCTAGTCATTTTATTTTGCTCAAATGGTATTTTAAACTACGATTTCACATATAATCATTGAATCATAGAATTTTACAGTCCAGGAGGAGGCTGTTCAACCCATCGCATCTGTATCAGCTCCTGATGGATCTTAAATGGGTGTCATGTTCTGCATAGCTTTCTACATAGCTCTCAAAATTTACTACTTCCAAATATATATCCTGCTCTCTATTGAAACTTCCTATGGAATCCCCCTCTGCCACTCCCCCAAGCAGTGCATTAATGTGTTTCATAAGCAATACCCTGTTCTCTGCACATACAGAATTGTTCACAACATGAAAAGCAATTGTTCATCAAATATTTTACTTCTCAACTAATGGTCAGAGAAATGGAACCAAACTTCTGTGAAGCAGTTCTAATTTTTGCCATGAGTACTCGGGCAATAAATCTGATACAATCGCCAGTTTCTGTCCTCCTTCGAATTTGTTCGATGAAAATAGGAATCTACTACCAGAAGAAAATGCTCCTAATTCGGTTGCTGTTCCTGTTTCCTTTTAGTTGACATCATTAGAAAGATGAGAACTATCATTGATGCCTTGTAAGTAATAGGAGGAGGAAATGTTAAAAAAAAGAGTAGAAAACAATATAATTCTTCATAAGTAATTCTTTGATATTTGAAAGTTAAAACCATAACCTTACTATTCCAAAAGCATATCCCAGTCATTTTAAATGATACATGCCACGTCAATAGCTGCAGTGCTGCAGAATTGGTTCACCAGTCTGTTATCTTGTTTATTTAATTTCCAGCCCTGATTGACACTAGGTTTGCCACTTAGAGAAATAACCAGTGATTTTCAACTCATCTCCTCTGTAGAATATAAAGTGTAAGACTGATCCATCTTTGAGTAAAGAGAGATTCATCAAAGACCAGTACACTGTTCCAGGAGCGGTTTTGGCTCCTGTATATATGTAGGTTTCCTGTATTATCCTCACTGACTATTATTTTCAGATGGTGTGAAAATCAAGCATTAATTGTGGAATGGGATGTGTCAGTTTCTTGCCAAAGGCTTCACAAACAGCTTTTTAATATGTATAAAGTTTTACGCTCATGCCTACCCTCCAGGTGAGATTATTACATTTATTTTGGCTTTAGATCCATGTCCTGTGGACAGTGTTACTGGAGTCTATGGCCTCAGTCACCTCTCTCTGTGCTTTACATAAGACAGTCTTGATTATCTTCTTACTATGGTGCAGAAATATGGCTTCTTCCCTCTTCTTCTGGCAGCAACTTGCTCAATCACCTCATCATCAAAGCAGGAAGATGTTGTGTGAATTGTCCTGCTGCTTGACATGATGGTGGCATGCTGAGAGTCAGATTGATGTAGCCATTAATTACTCTGCCTTGGCACAAAAGCAAACATGTTCTCTGCTGGCAATACTAACTGGCGGACTCACTCTCTGGGTCATTCACTCAAGTTTCATCTTTAATCTTTACTCACTGTCACTCTTACAGGTACACCAACAATCAAAATGCTCAAAACCTCTACGCAGTCATCCACATCTCCAGCAGCACCACAACCCAACACCTCTTCATGGCCACACCACAAAGGAGGCCTCAGCATCAGTCTATTTCAGCTTCTCCAACATTAAAAGAACCCCAACAGTGAACCTGGTCACACTTCCCAGGATCATAGTTGAAAAGCATGGCACTGGAAAAGCACAGCAGGTCAGGCAGCATTCAAGGAGCAGAAAAGTCAACGTTTTGGGTAAAAGCCCTTCATCGGGATCATGCTTTGTCTGGTGCATTGCACTCTCCGGGTTGACCCCGGGAAATCTTCCCTTTAACAACATAACTATCAAGTACATGTGGCTTTTCAGAAATGTTAACTTTTTTTTTGTTCAGTTGTCATCACTGACTCAGCCAAATCCATCACTAATTGCCCAGAAGGCAGTTGAGATCAATCACATCACTATGGGTTTGGAGTCACTTGAACACCAGGCCAGGTAAGGATGGATGATTTTCTTTCTTAAAGAACATTAATAAACCATGTAGGGTTTTAGAACAATTGCCAATAATTAAATGGTCAACATTAAGGGGTAAGGGGTAGATGTAGGGGTATGGGTGGGTTGCGCTTCGGCGGGTCGGTGTGGACTTGTTGGGCCAAAGGGCCTGTTTCCACACTGTAATGTAATCTAATCTAATCTAATTAAACTAAAGTTTAATTCCAGATTTTCACTGAATTTAAATTTCACCACTTGCCATGGTGGCAGTCAAACCCATGTCCCAGAATATTCAAGAGGATTCTGGACTGTTAGAAAAAGTAGTGGCACAGTGCTGATGTCATTAAACTGGTCACCCAGAACCCCAGATAATGTGGTGGGAATACGGCTTCAAATTCCAGCAGGGCAGATAGTAAGATATGAATCCTGTAAATATCGGTGATAGAAAGATACTCTAATGGTGACCATATAGCCATTGTTTATTGTTGTTAAAACCCATCTAATTCACCAATACCCGTTAGGGCAGGAAATCCGCCCTCTTTATCTGGTTGTGTCTCCATGTGACTCCAGACCTACAGCCACATGTTGACTGCAGCAATGTGGTTGACACATGACTGCCCTCTGAGCAATTAGTCAAAGAAAATAAATGCTAGTCTAACTAGTGATGGCCTCATCACATGAACAAATTAAATAAAGCCCAGTAGCATTACCACTACAGCCCTGGCACCACTCCTTCCACTGGCAAACATTCAAACTACAACAAATACCAATACATCTTCTGAGTTCTTTGTTGAAATCAAAGGTTTATCAAAAGAAATCCACTGCAGATTCTAGCAGTGATACACCACATTCACAAAACAACACCTGAAAATGCTTTGTGAGTTTGTCGACTTTTTGAAAAATAAAAGTTGGGGTCAGGTTTCAAATTGAGAGCTTTGCTGAACTGAGTAATTTTAAACTAAATGTTCAAAATGCTGTAGTGAAACATGGCATTTTAAGATTGCAGAGCAATAGGGATTAGAGTCCCCAAGAATCCACTGATTCTTGCATGTTTATACTTTCTTCTCATTCCATTAACTTTCTATCCAAGGAAAAAGACTAGATATGATACTTTTCTCATTTCAATTTAAATGTAAGTTCCCTTCCTCAATCCAATTAAAACTAATAATAAAAAGTGATTCCACAGCAGTAATCTCATCAAAAAGCTCATAAATCATCAGAGCAAAGCTTAGTAGTTTCTGACTATTATTGCAAAATGAGACGTCAGGTTGGAGTGTGTAATCTCTCCCAGGCACCAATTATGTATTATCACGTTTATCCTGAAATTCATGAAACACTTCTCTTCTGCTTTGACTCCAGCTTTTCTTTCCCAGTTGATTTTGCCAGTATTGAGATTGATGGACAGTTTACTCCATATTATTGATAAGCAATCACACAAGAGGTTTATTTCGTATAAGAGGACTACTGAAATGTGGTACAAGTAGTTCTTGTGCGACACGTGTTATAGAAAATCGTACAATAGAAATAATAGGGCCTATGGGGTAAACAAGGTTGGGGCGAACCAGCAAAAATACCAATAAAAATCAAAACAAAAATAGTAGTTAGTCTAACAGAAACAATAGCACAGTCTAAGTAAATTTTGACCTGTTCTAACTGACCTGTTGTATCGTGCTACACAGTGCAATTCTTCAGAATCTTCACCTGATTACCCTCAATTGGCATCTATACCTGTTGGCTGCACAACACTCTCGTCAGTCTTCTCATCCCATCCAATGGTAACACTGCACAAGTCAGATCCCAGAATAAAACCTGCCTTGATAGATCAATGACTGAATCAGAATTTCTTTCGCTAAGTATCATTTTGCTATGTTTTTTGGACGGTTTCACATCGTGATACTTGGGGACGTCTATCATCTTATTTTACAAAATCCGCCTTTGGTGCCCCTCTCACACATTCTAGCACCATCATACCATGTGCCATTTCCAAACCACTTCCTGGATATCCCAGCATTGACCAACATCCGCAGTGCAGCACCACCTTTACAAAGATATTGTGCACCCAGACAAGAGCTGTCAGTCCGGAGCTGCCCTGCATGGTTCCTGACTGTGGCCCTGGATATGGCAGACAATGGAAAGATGGTGCCTCTCTTTGTGGGCAGGGACATGGAGATGCCGCTGATGGGGATGGGGTGATGCAGATGCAGGACTTCCTTTTCGCCCAGGCCAACAGACAACACCATTCTACTGGAACCACGCCAACCTGGACCAAAGTTACCATCCAGGCCAGTGCAGTCTCAACCATCTGAAGGAAAGCACAGAATGTAAGAAGTTCGATGACCTTCTCCACTCTGCCAGTGAAAGTGACATGACCTTCCCGTTGACACCTCACACTCACACTGCTATTATACCCATCATTTCCTGCAACATCTACCCCACTCACTCTCATCCTCATTAACATCTGACCCTAACTAACTCTGAATCTCTTCTGCACAGCCTACTCACCCCCTCAGGACATCTTCACACATACAGGAAATGTAACAGTGTGCCACCCACCTTTCTCTCCCTCACCCACTATGTGCAGAATTTCCTGACTCTGTCCATGCCCAAGCCCATGTACTGGTGCTCTTTTGTAGTTGGTTACTATAGTGATTAGTCACTGAAACAGATTCACATGAGTCTATAGATACTCTTTAACATTGAAACATAAGTTTTAAACAAAAAGAGAGAAAAAAAGCTCTTAATATAAACAACTCAGCCAAGTTTAAAACTGCTCCTCAACTCTGTCCTTTTACTGTTCATCAATACCAGTGAAATTTCACTCTTATCTCAACTTTTTAAGTTTTTAAATTAACAGACAGCTCCCAACTTCTTGTCCTCAGGCTGTGGAGATATTTTCACAATGCTTTTCCAAGTCTACTCACACAAACATTTCACAATACCTTTCAGGAAGCTCTTCACGTGGAGTCAAGTCCTCCACATGCCGTGACACCTAATACTGGGGATGAGAATCGTGTACTAGTGAATGGGAGTTCGCTTTACAAAAAAACGATTCACAATTCATGTTAAATAAACGTGTATTATAGGAGAACTACCTGTAGTCAATATATTGTTACAGTTAAACATTAGAACATAAAACAATACAGCGCAGAATAGGCCCTTCAGCCCTCAATGTTGTGCCGATCTTTTTAACTAATCTAAGCCCATCCCCCATACTAAACCATCATCATCCATGTGCTTATCAGTTTTTGTCCAATGTGTGCAGGAGTATGTCGAAGGACTGACAAGAGGGAAGGCCACACTGGATCTGGTACTTCGTAAGGAACCAGGTCATGTGTTTGATTTAGTGGTAGGTGAGCTCTTTGGAGAGAGTGACTATAATTTAGTTACGTTTAATTTGGCAATAGAAAGGGATAGGTACCTGCCACAGAGCAAGAGTTATCGATGGGGCAAGGCAATTATAATGTGATTAGGCAAGACTTAGGATGCATAGAATGGGGTAGCAAAATGCAGGGGATGGGGACAATCGAAATGTGGAGTTGGTTTAAGGAACAGATATTGCATGTCCTTGATAGGTATGTCCCTGTCAGGCAGGGAGGAAGTGATAAGGGGTAAGGGACCCATGGTTTACTACAGAAATTGCATCTCTTGTTAAATGGAAGAAGGAGGCTTATGTGATGACGATGAGACAAGATCGTTCAGATGAGGCAATGGAGAGTTACAGATTAGTTAGGAAGGATTTAAAGAGAGAGTTAAGAAGAGCAAGGAGGGGACATGAGCAGTTTTTAGCAAATAGAATAAAGGAGAACCCTAAAGCTTTCTATAGCTATGTAAGGAATAAAAGAATGACTAGGGTAGGAGTAGGGCCTATCAAAGATAGAAGTGGGAAGTTGTGTGTGGACCCTGTGGAGACCAGAGAGGTGCTAAACAAATATTTCTCATCGGTTTTCACTCAGGAAAAGGAGAATATTGTAGAGAAGAAGAATGAGATACGAGATATTAGACTAGAAAGTATTGAGGTTAGTAAGGAAGATGTGTTATCAATTCTAGAAGGAATGAATGTAGACAAGTCCCCTGGGCAAGATGGGATTTATCCATTCTCTGGGAAGCTATGGAGGAGGTATTGGAGCCTTTGGCTTTGATCTTTGAGTCGTCATTGTCTACATGTTTAGAACCAGAGGACTGGAGGACTGCAAATGCTGTGCCCTTGTTCAAGAAGGGCCGTAGAGATAACCCAGGTAATTATAGACCAGTGAGCCTTACATCTGTTGTAGGAAAAGTTTTGGACAGATTATAAGAGATAGGATTTGTAACCATCTAGCAAGCAACAATTTGATTGCAGATAGTCAACATGGTTTCGTCAAAGGCAGGTCATGTCTCACAAACCTCATTACGTTTTTTGAGAAGGTGACCAAGCATGTGGATGAGGGGAGGGGTGTAGTTGACGTGGTGTACATGGACTTCAGTATTCAGTATCATAATGAAGAAAGTGGCCATTCAACCCATTAATACTGCACTAACCCTCTGAAAAACTCCGATCCAGACCCAGGTCTCCGAACCTATCCCAGTAACCATGGCTAATCCACCTCGCCTAAACACTACGGGGCAATTTAACACGGCAATCCACCTACCCTGCACATCCTTGTGACTGTGGGAGGAATCCAGAACACTTGGCAGAAACCCACACGGACACAGGGAGAACATGTAAATTTCACACAGTCATCCATGACTGGATTCAAATCCAGGTCCCTGACACTGTGAGGCAGCAGTGCTAACCACTGAGCCACCTACTACTCTGTATTCAGTATATGCAGTTTTCTAGAGTAATTGGGGGTGAAATTCCTTGAACTGTCACAATCCAGCTCTTTCTCCTCATTTCTGGACTAGCTGGAGTTATAGGTGTAACAGGGATAATATATGTTATTTCTTCAGCAGTAGCACACACTGTCTCAGAAATGTAGGTAGTCAAGAACACAAAATCAAAGACTAGAAAGTGCAGCTCAATCCTTATGAATCATTGTTTCGGCCTACACAGGAGTATGTGTGCAATTCTGGGCACCATGGGAGGATATGAAGGCCTGTATCTCTCTCTGGCTCATGCAATAGACCAAGTGTGTTAGCATAGCAGATGGTGCTAGTGGCCAGTCTGCTTCTCACCTCTTCTTTTCAACTCTCACCTCTGGCTAGCAGTGTAAACTGTTGTGAAAAGAGAGGCGAGTGTAAAGCCTTTCCTGCCAGTACAAAGCACTTCATCAGCAATTCCTTCATGTTTGGTGACTTGGTACATCACAGATTAGATTAGGTTACCTTCGGCCCTTCGGCCCAACAAGTCCACACCGACCCTCCAAACAGTAACCCACCCAGACACCCATTCGCCAACATTTACCCCTGGCGAATGTACCTAACACTGTGGGCAATTTAGCATGGCCAACTCACCTGACCTGCACATCTTTGGATTGTGGAAGGAAACCAGAGTGCCCAGAGAAAACCCACGCAGACGCAGACGCCGACAGAATGTGCAAACTCCACACAGACAGTTGCCCAAGATGGGAATCGAACCCGGTTCCCTGGTGCTGTGAGGATGCAGTGCTAACCACTGAGCCACCATGCTGCCTGATCTGAGCTAAACTACAGGAGACTCAGAAGTGGCTGATCCCTAGACACAAGGTATACAGACCCAGATCCCTGGGAATAGGGTGACTGTGGGACCTGACCAGCCAGCGCCAGGCCTCACCTGTCCACACCCTGCCTTGTGGACACACACCCTGAATGCAACAGGCCTTCCCTCCACCCTGCACTGCCTGTAGAAGATGCCATGTCAGATGCCACACTGATGTAAGGCAAGATGCACACATCCATGATCAAGGACTGCCACATAGCATGGCCACCTGCCTGGTTGTGCACCAACCACAGCACTGCACAGCAAGATAAAGCAGCGAGTGTGCTGGCAGGTACCAGGTGAATACATGCTGAGAGTACAAGGAAGCTGTCCTAGTAGGTAACCTGGTCCACACCATGTAATGTTATCATTTCCCCGAGTAATAACTGTACCTGATGCAGCCATCCTGTGTTGGTTGCCAGTGTGCCCTACAAAACAAGCCTGCCTCTGCAGGACATACTGCAAGTGCATTGGAGAATGCCAAATGGTGGCAATAACTCCTTGAAAGTGGAGTGCCATTGTCCACGGTGGCAGTATACATACAGCTGGTGCCCTGCTCTGCATTTTGTCCATGGGAATGATGGGGGCCTTTCGGAGCAAACATCAAATCAAACCCCCCAAAGAGCCTGCTCTGGTTTCCATGTTGGGTTTTCGGAATGGCGAGTTTGGTAAGATGTGATGAGCTGCGCTGTTAACAAGGGCAGTTTAACAAGCAGTAATGAGTGTCTATTGGAAACTTGCCACTTCTCTATGCTGCTTGAGAAAAGCAAACAGCAAACAGGATAAACTAGAAGTCCAGATTGGTGTCACCAAATATCACACCCAATTCCACCACTCACCTCACCATAGCCCACACCACTCAGAACCTGATAAAATGCCACAAATGGTCTTTAAATAGAGCATGTGACTAAGAGAACAAAGCCTGCCGGGTAAAGCTGGAGCAGAGTTCCAAAGATGGTAATCTGTCTTCTATCAATCTTCCCAGCAATTCATGCAACAGAGATGCCACCAAACAGAACTGGCAGCATCTTTACCTTTGGACAGTACCAGCAATGCTGGGAATAGCATCCCTTGTGCATGGGTAATTCATGGTCCACAGACTTGTGCCTGAAATAAATACTCAAATTGTATGATTTGGTCACAGTCCATTGTCTAGCAAGATGAAGAAATAAAGTCTGAGTGAGGGTTCCCAAGGAGGTTTATCAGGAAGAGATCAGAGCTGAGGAACTTCAAATGTGTGACAGGATTGAAGTAATAGGACTTTCCCCTTAAAGCTAGAGAAGATAAGGGAATACTTAGAAGAGGTCTTCATTCTTACAAGGGGTTTGATATGTCAAATAAAGGGAAATCCCTAGCACACTATCCAAACAAGAGGTTATAGATTTAAAACAATTGGCAAAAGAATTAGAGAGGAAATAGAACATAGAGGTCCACAGTGCATCATCAAGCCTACACCGGTCAAAACCAAGCACATAACTATGTTAATCTTATTTTCCAGCTCTTGGGCCTTAGCCCTGTATGCCATAGAATCATACATGCATATCCAAAGACTTCTTAAATATTATACATGTTTCTACCTCTACTACCCATACAGTCAGTGAGCTTCAGATTTCTGGATGAAAAACATTTTTCTCACATCCCTTCACACCTTCTGCCCCTTACCTTAAATCTATGGCTCCTGGCCACTGATCCTCCCCATTAAGGGGAAATGTTCTTTTCTGTGCTCCCTATCTATGCCCCTCCTAATTTTATACGTCTCAGTCATGCCCCTCTCAGCATCTTCTTCTCCATGGAAAACAACCCTAGTCTGACCAACCTTTCTTCATAACTGAAAATCTCTAGCCCAGGCAACATCCTGGTAAATCTCCTGTGCCCCTTCTCCAGTATAATCACATCTCTCCTATCACATGGATTCCAGAATTGCACACAATACTCTAGCCGTGGCCAGATTACTTAATTATGTCATTAGTGATTCATTAAAAGTGTTTGTATACCAGTTCATCTCACTATGTAAAGAAGTTAAATTTGTTTAAAGTAAAATGTGAAGCCTTAATATCCTTGTTCAGCTCCAAGCTGAGCCTCAAACCCACCATCACATACATCACAAAGACTGTCTTCTTGCTAAGTCTTGAGTGTTACTTTCCTGTCCTTCTATTTAACTCTTCACACATGTGGAAATTCATATACACATATTTCTCACCTTTCAACCAAGTACTCCAATGTTCTTGCCAATCCTCTGTTCTGGATCTTGTACGATCCCAAATTCCAGTTGTCAATTATTCTATCCTTATCAATTTACATTGCCTGCCTGTCGTGCCAATGAACTGAAGTTCTTGTCCTTCTCTTCCCATCCTTATATTGATCTCTCTCCATCCTTGCTCTGTAGCTTCCTCCAAATTCCCTCCAGTTTTCTTGGAAGGAACAGCTATCTCTGGCAATTCATCTCCGATACAGTCACAGCAGTCCCCAGAATGAGTCACCATTGCAGCAGACTGTCTACATAATCCCACACAATGTGAAAACAGACCAGAGTTGCTCAATGCGAAATTCCTCTGCCTATAATTTTAATGGAGACCTTACACCATCTAAAACAAAGAAGGCATTGCATTTCCATAGTGCCTTTCTAAACATTCCAAACCACTTTAGCCAATAAATCATCTGGGAAATGCAGTAGATAGTTTGTGCAGAAGATTACACGAGTAGCAATGAAAGGATACAATATCTTGTTTTAGTGATATTGTTGAGTGATAAATACTGAACTGTGCACTGTGGAAAATATGAACAACTATGTTTTGGAATCATGTACTAAGAAATGCTTTACAACCATATCCAATGTCCATCAGTCAAAACTCAGCCAGTTTCACTTTGGATTTGCTTTGTAGCCTTCATTTATACTTTACTAATCGTTGTAGCCATAATTTAACCAGGCAATTGCTACTTAATAGCCTAGAAACCTTTCCTAACTATGTATTATCCACTTTGTTGCAAGAAATTTTAACTTGCTAGAGGAACAGACAATCCTTGTTCTCTGTAGCCATTCTCTGTAGCTATTAAACCAACTGTAGATTAAAACTCAGTTTTACAACATTTTACAAATATCCATTTGAAATAAAACTTCAAAAACTTTCAGCAAAATGTTATGTATTGTCTGTCAGCTTATAATGGCTATGTCTGTGACTACTGTTTACTCAAGCGTGTTAGTAAAACCCTAGGGAAAATATTATCTGCTTTTGAATTGGCAGAGGCACTGAGACCCAGTCAGTAAAAACCCAGCAAACTGAAATGGAAAAAAATAGCTGGATTGCAAATTTCATGTTGATAGTTTATATTATAATAGTATAAATAAAAAGAAATCATGATGTCATTAAACAACTGAATTGGAAAACAACAAATTCCCTTTAGACTATAGTCACCAAGTTATCAACAATAAAAGGCCACACTGAAGATTTTTCATTTCAAATTATAAAATAACCTCGCTTCCTTCTCTCCTGAAAACATTCACTGCTGAAATTTTCAAGAAACTTGCCAAATGACGATCCGTTATGTATGATCCAAAGAACAAGCAGGGTTGGTAGGCTATTTTACTACAAAGGTATCAAAGACCAATTGAGTCTATTGCCCTTTATCAACTGTATACATATTAGATGAGATTTTCAGCTCCCCACTTCAGTGGCAAGAGGCCAAAAATCAGACTCTGCCATCAGGAAAATCCTTAGCAATGTAGTTCTCCCTGTTCAGGTGGTGGGCTGTGTATGTCTGTGTGGATTTGCAACTCACCACCACCAGTACTCATTGGAATTATCTTCATTGTTCTCAATTAACCTACCCAATCAAGAAACTCAATGCTTCAGAAATCCAACAGCAGAAAACAGACACTACTTGCTTCTTCATCCTTAGTGATATGGTTTTAAATGATGCTCGCAGTCACTGGCCCTGTTACTTCCCCCAAGTACAGTTGATGTGTCCAAGTGGATCCAGGCAACCAGTCTCCCCTGACCATCTCCAAACCCACCTGGCACAAGGCCAATAGGGAGCAGCTTATGGTACAAGGGCAGGGAGTTACATATGGCTGAATGCATTTTGCATTGCAAGCATTGCATGTAGTTGAACTGCATGGAAACCACAAAGTAGTGAAGGGAAGGAAAGATAAGTTGGGACAAGGGTCTGATTCAGTCTATTCAGGTAGGATGGAAGGAAGGTTGTGAGCTTCAAGATATCTGTGTGCTTACAAAGAACAAAGAACAAAGAAAATTGTGAGAATATGTGGGCTCTACTGAGCATTCATCCCAAACTTCAGAACAGTGGCTGTGCTGCTGGCAAACCTACTACAGAACAAAAGCAGAGGTAGTGTGGACTGAGAAATGCCAAACTGCTTTGAAAAGCTGTGGCCATTTTAACATGAGAGCCTGTTTTTGTAGCTCCGAGCATTAACCAAGCATTTAAAGTAGCTAACAGTACAAGTGATATCACAGGAGGCACTATTCTCCTTCACAAGGATAAATTCAGGATCGAGAGACCAACCAGGTACTAAATGACTATCAGAATCAGTATTCCACAGTAGAGAGGGAAGCTTTCAAATATTATTGGCTCTTAAATACTTTTAGGTATATATCCAAAGTGATCTAAAAAAAAACACAGCATGTACTGACCACAACTCATTAACTATGGGGAACTGTTTCAGACCCAGAATGTAAAGTTATTCAGTTGGAGTTTACACCTTCAACCATACCACCTGAAAATCACTTAAATTCCAGGAAAGCAAAAATGATTGCAGATGCCCTCTCAGAATTTTAAGAAACATGGTAGAACTGTGAAGGTGACATTAATCAACTGTAAGAGAATGAATGTGCATTTGGTGTTTTATGTATGTCATTCTTTTTCATCCTTTATCATCCTCCTCTAACCTAGTTAATAAGGTAAGGTTCATTCTAAACTTCCTCTATTGAATATAAGTTTGTTATTAATTTTATAGCAACTTGAACTAAGCTTTCTACTTTAGTACTGAGTGGGTGTTCAGATAAGTCAGGTATGGATGGTAGGGCAGTTGCTTGCTCCTCCTGCAGAATGTGGCAGGTGGGAGACATGGCACACGTCTCCGCTGGCTACATCTGTGGGAAGTGCACCCAACTCCAGCTCCTTGAAAACTGTGTTAGGGAATTGGAGCTGGAGCTGGATGAACTACGGATAATTCGGGAGGCTGAGGGGGTAATTGAGAGGAGTTACCGGGAGTTGGTCATTCCTAAGGCTCAGGACAAGGATAGATGGGTTACAGTTAGGGGGAGGAAAGGGGACAGACAGCCAGTGCAGAGATCCCCTGTGGACATTCCCCTCAGCAATAAGTATACCGTTTTGGATACTGCTGGGAGGGATGACCTACCAGAGGAAAGCCACAGCAGTCAGTTCTCTGGCACTGAGCCTGACACTCTGGCAAAGAAGGGAAGGGGGCAGAATAGAAAAGTACTCAAGGTAGGGGACTGGATAGTTAGGGGAATTGACAGGAGATTTTGTGGTCAGGATCGGGATTCCTGGAAGGTATGTTGTCTCCCTGGTGCCAGGGTCCAGGACATCCCCGATTGGGTGAATAAGGTTCTAAAAGGGGAGAGCGAACAGCCAGAAATCGTGTTACATATTAGCACTAATGATATAGCCAGGAAAAGGATCGAAGATATAAAAAGTGATTTCAGGGAGTTAGGATGGAAGCTGCAAAGCAGGACGAACAGAGTAGTGTTCTCTAGTTTACTACCGGTGCCACGAGATAGCGAGGCGAGGAACAGGGAGCGGGCGCAGCTTAATACGTGGCTGCACAGCTGGTGTAGGAGGGAGGGCTTCAGATATGTAGATAATTGGGATGCCTTCTGGGGAAGGTGGGACCTGTACAAGAAGGATGGGTTGCATCTGAACTGTAAGGGACCAATGTCCTGGGTGGAAGGTTTGCTCGAGTAGTTCGAGAGAGTTTAAACTAGTATGGCAGGGGGATGGGAACCTGAGCTGTATACCGGAAGTGAGAGTTGATGCAGATGAAGCAATAGCAAGAGGTAGACCAGCTAGTGGGAAGGATTTTCCTGGGAAGGAACCAAGGGATCAGTTAAAGTGTGTTTGCTTTAACACAAGGAGTATCAGGAATAAAAGTGATGAACTTTGGGCATGGATCAGTACCTGGTGCTATGATGTTGTGGCCATAACAGAGACATGGGTTTCTCAGGGGCAGGAATGGTTGCTGGATGTTCCAAGGTTTAGAGCATTTAAAAAGAATAGGGAGGGGGGAAAAAGAGGAAGGGATGTAGCACTACTAATCAGAGAGGGTATCACAGCTACAGAAGCTTCCATTCTCGAGGAAGACCTGCCTACCGAGTCAGTAGGAACAGCAAGGGAGCAGTCACCTCGTTAGGGGTTTACTACAGGTCCCCCAATAGCAGCAGGGAGATGGAAGAAAGCATAGGTCTGCAAATTTTGGAAAAGTGTGGACGTAGTAGGGTTGTTGTAATGGGTGACTTTAACTTTCCCAATATTGATTGGAACCTCCTTCAGGCAGAAGATTTGAATGGAGCTGTTTTTGTAAGGTGTGTTCAGGAGGGTTTCCTAACTCAGTATGTTGACAGGCCGACGAGGGGAGAGGCCTTTCTAGACTTGGTGCTCGGAAATGAGCCAGGGCAGGTATCAGATCTTGTGGTGATAGTGACCACAACTGTCTCACATTCTACATAGCTATGGAGAAGGAGAGGATTAGGCAAAATGGGAGGATATTTAATTTGGGAAGAGGAAACTATGATGCGATTAGACATGAGTTAGGAAGCATGGATTGGGAGCAATTGTTCCATGGTAAAGGCACTATAGACATGTGGAGACTGTTTAAGGAACAGTTGTTGCAAGTGATGATTAAATATGTCCCTCTGAGACAGGCAAGAAGTGGTAAGATAAAGGAACCTTGGATGACGAGAGCGGTGGAGCTTCTCGTCAAATGGAAAAAAGTAGTTTACATAAGGTGGAGGAAGCTAGGGCCAAGCTCAGCTCTAGAGGATTACAGGCAGGCAAGGAAGGAGCTCAAAAATGGTCTGAGGAGAGCCAGGAGGGGGCACAAGAAAGGCTTGGCAGAACGCATTAGGGAGAACACACAGGCATTTTACACTTATGTGAGGAATAAGAGAATGGTCAAAGAAAGAGTAGGGCTGATCAGGGATAGCATAGGGAATTTGTGTGTGGAGTCTGAGGAGGTAGGGGAAGCCGTAAATGAGTTTTTTGCATCTGTCTTTACGAAAGAAGCGAACTTTGTAGTGAATGAAACCTTTGAAGAGCAGGTGCGCATGCTGGAAAGGATAGAGATGGAGGAAACTGATGTGCTGAAAATTTTGTCAAACATTAAGATTGACAAGTCGCCAGGCCCAGACAAGATTTGTCCTTGGCTGCTTTGGGAAACGAGAAATGCGATTGCTTCGCCACTTGCGAAGATCTTTGCATCCTTGCTCTCCACTGGAGTCGTACCTGAGGACTGGAGGGAGGCAAATGTAATTCCTCTCTTCAAGAAAGGAAATAGGGAAATCCCCAGCAATTACAGACCAGTAAGTCTCACGTCTGTTGTCTGCAAGGTGTTAGAAAGGATTCTGAGGGATAGGATTTATGACCATCTGGAAAAGCATAGCTTGATTAAATGCAGTCAACACGGCTTTGTGATGCCTCACAAACCTTATTGAGTTCTTTGAGGATGTGGCTAGAAAAGTTGATGAGGGTCGAGCTGTGGATGTGGTGTGTATGGACTTCAGCAAGGCATTTGATAAGGTTCCTGATGGTAGGCTCATTCAGAAGGTCAGGAGGAATAGGATTCAGGGGAACTTAGCTGTCTGGAAACAGAATTGGCTGGCCAACAGAAGACAGCGAGTGGTAGTAGAAGGAAAATATTCTGCCTGGAAGTCTGTGGTGAGTGGTGTTCCACAGGGCTCTGTCCTCAGGCCTCTACTATTTGTAATTTTTATTAATGACTTGGATGAGGGGATTGAAGGATGGGTCAGCAAGTTTGCAGACGACACAAAGGTTGGAGGTGTCGTTGACAGTATAGAGGGCTGTTGTAGGCTGCAGCAGGACATTGACAGGATGCAGAGAAGGGCTGAAAGGTGGCAGATGGAATTCAACCTGGATAAATGAGAGGTGATGCATTTTGGAAGGTTGAATTTGAAAGCTGAGTACAGGATTAAGGATAGGATTCTTGGCAGTATGGAGGAACAGAGGGATCTTGGTGTGCAGGTACATAGAACCCTTAAAATGGCCACCCAAGTGGACAGTGTTGTTAAGAAAGCATATGGTGTTTTGGCTTTCATTAACAGGGGGAATTGAGTTTAAGAGTCGTGAGATCTTGTTGCAGCTCTATAAAACTTTGGTTAGACCGCACTTGGAATACTGCGCCCAGTTCTGGTCGCCCTATTACAGGAAAGATGTGGATGCTTTGGAGAGGGTTCAGAGGAGGTTTACCAGGATGCTGCCTGGACTGAAGGGCTTATCTTATGAAGAGAGGTTGACTGAGCTTGGACTTTTTTCATTGGAGAAAAGGAGGAGGAGAGGGGTCCTAATTGAGGTATATAATATAATGAGAGGCATAGATAGAGTCGATAGCAAGAGACTATTTCCCAGGGCAGAAATGACTAACACGAGGGGTCATAGTTTTAAGCTGGTTGGAGGAAAGTATAGAGGGGATGTCAGAGGCGGGTTCTTTACACAGAGAGTTGTGAGAGCATGGAATGCGTTGCCAGCAGCAGTTGTGGAAGCAAGGTCATTGGGGACATTTAAGAGACTACTGGACATGCATATGGTCACAGAAATATGAGGGTGCATACAAGAGGATCAGTGGTCGGCACAACATCGTGGGCTGAAGGGCCTGTTCTGTGCTGTACTGTTCTATGTTCTATGTTTATAATAAAATAAGAATGAATCCCATCACATTTGCTGGGTGGGACCAGTATCATCATCAGGGTCAGAACTGTTATTCACTCTTGACATTTGTAAGCTGTAATTCCACATTTTTTTCAAAAGAGAGTTGATACCATCAATATTAGCTGTGCAGGTAAAAAGCTAAATAGCTGTCTAGAGAGAGACCAATGGAATGTCACACCTGAAGATTTGATGGAACTAACAAACAACATCCCTTCAAAGGAGCAAGGCGACTGAACTGTGATCTCTTGTAGTTACAAGGGCCTGATGACCTCCAGCTCAACAATAAGTTACCCCTGTATATAATGTTGAAAATGTGTTGCTGGAAAAGCGCAGCAGGTCAGGCAGCATCCAAGGAACAGGAGAATCGACATTTCGGGCATAAGCCCTTCTTCAGGAATGAGGAAAGTGTGTCCAGCAGGCTAAGATAAAAGGTAGGGAGGAGGGACTTGGGGGAGGGGCGTTGGGAATGTGATAGGTGGAAGGAGGTCAAGGTGAGGGCGATAGGCCGGAGTGGGGGTGGGGGCGGAGAGGTCAGGAAGAAGATTGCAGGTTAGGAAGGCGGTGACGAGTTTGAGGGATTTGACTGAAACAAGGTGGGGGGAGGGAAAATGAGGAAACTGGAGAAATCTGAGTTCATCCCTTGTGGTTGGAGGGTTCCTAGGCGGAAGATGAGGCGCTCTTCCTCCAACCGTCGTGTTGCTATGGTCTGGCGATGGAGGAGTCCAAGGACCTGCGTGTCCTTGGTGGAGTGGGAGGGGGAGTTGTTGAGCCACGGGGTGGTTGGGTTGGTTGGTCCGGGTGTCCCAGAGGTGTTCTCTGAAACGTTCCGCAAGTAGGTGGCCTGTCTCCCCAATGTAGAGGAGGCCACATCAGGTGCAGCGGATGCAATAAATGATGTGTGTGGAGGTGCAGGTGAATTTGTGGCGGATATGGAAGTGTCCCTTGGGACCTTGGAGGGAAGTAAGGGGGGAGGTGTGGGCGCAAGTTTTGCATTTCTTGCGGTTGCAGGGGAAAGTGCCGGGAGTGGAGGTTGGGTTGGTGGGGGGTGTGGACCTGACGAGGGAGTCACGGAGGGAGTGGTCTTTTCGGAACGCTGATAGGCGGGTGGGGGGAAATATATCCCTGGTGGTGGGGTCCGTTTGGAGGTGGCGGAAATGACGGCGGATGATACGCTGTACATGGAGGTTGGTGGGGTGGTAGGTGAGGACCAGTGGGGTTCTGTCCTGGTGGTGATTGGAGTGGCGGAGCTCAAGGGCAGAGGAGCGGGAAGTGGAAGAGATGCGGTGGAGGGCATCATCGACCACGTCTGGGGGGAAATTGCGGTCCTTGAAGAAGGAGGCCATCTGGGTTGTACGGTATTAGAACTGGTCCTCCTGGGAGCAGATGCGGCGGAGACGAAGGAATTGGGAATATGGGATGGCGTTTTTACAGGGGGCAGGGTGGGAGGAGGTGTAGTCTAGGTAGCTGTGGGAGTTGGGCAGTTTATAGTAAATGTCCAAGTTGATTCGGTCGCCCGAGATAGAAATGGAAAGGTCTAGGAAGGGGAGGGAGGAGTCTGAGACGGTCGGGGTGGAAGGTGTTGGTAAAGTGGATGAACTGTTCAACCTCCTTGTGGGAGCATGAGGCAGCGCCGATACAGTCATCGATGTAGCGGAGGAAAAGGTGGGGGGGTGCAAGTGTAGCTGCGGAAGATATGTCCACATATCCTACGAAGAGGCAGGCATAGCTGGGGCCCATGCGGGTGCCCATGGCTACTCCTTTGGTTTGGAGGAAGTGGGAGGATTGGAAAAAGTTGTTCAGACTGAGGACCAGTTCAGTCAGTCGAAGGAGGGTGTCAGTGGAAGGGTACTGGTTGGTACGGCGGGAAAGGAAGAAGCGGACGGCTTTGAGTCCTTCATGATGGGGGATGGAGGTGTACAGGGACTGGATGTCCATGGTGAAGATAAGGTGTTGGGGACCGGGGAAGCGAAAATCACGGAGGAGGTGGAGGGCGTGGGTGGTGTCCCGAACGTAGGTGGGGAGTTCTTGGACTAAGGGGGAACAGGACCGTGTCGAGATATGCAGAGATGAGTTCGGTGGGGCAGGAGCAGGCTGAGACAATGGGCCGGCCAGGGCAGTCAGGTTTGGGCAGGAGGTAGAAACGGGCAGTGCGGGGTTGTGGGACTCTGAGGTTGGAGGCAGTGGATGGGAGATCCCCTGAGGAGATGAGGTTTGGATGGTCTGGGAGATGATGGTTTGGTGGTGGGAGGTGGGGTCATGGTCAAGGGGGCAGTAGTGTCTGCAAGCTGGCGTTTAGCCTCAGCGGTGTAAATCCACTTTACCAACACCTTCCACCCCGACCTCAAGTTCACCTGGACCGTCTCAGACTCATCCCTCCCCTTCCTAGACCTTTCCATTTCTATCTCGGGCAACCGAATCAACACGGACATTTACTATAAACCGCCCGACTCCCACAGCTACCTAGACTACACCTTCTCCCACCCTGCCTCCTTCTTCAAGGACCGCAATTTCCCCCCAGACGTGGTCGACGATGTCCCCCCACCACATCTCTTCCACTTCCCGCTCCTCCGCCCTTGAGCCCCGCCCCTCCAACCGCCACCAGGACAGAACCCCACTGGTCCTCACCTACCACCCCACCAACCTCCATGTACAGCGTATCATCCGCCGTCATTTCCGCCACCTCCAAACGGACCCCACCACCAGGGATATATTTCCCTCCCCACCCTATCAGCGTTCCGAAAAGACCACTCCCTCCGTGACTCCCTCGTCAGGTCCACACCCCCCACCAACCCAACCTCCACTCCCGGCACCTTCCCCTGCAACCGCAAGAAATGCAAAACATGCGCCCACACCTCCCCCCTTACTTCCCTCCAAGGCCCCAAGGGATACTTCCATATCGGCCACAAATTCACCTGCACCTCCACACACATCATCTATTGCATCCGCTGCACCCGATGTGGCCTCCTCTATATTGGGAAGACAGGCCACCTACTTGCGGAACGTTTCAGAGAACACCTCTGGGACACCCAGACCAACCAACCCAACCACCCCGTGGCTCAACACTTCAACTCCCCTCCCACTCCACCAAGGACATGCAGTTCCTTGGACTCCTCCATCGCCAGACCATAGCAACACGACGGTTGGAGGAAGAGCGCCTCATCTTCCGCCTAGGAACCCTCCAACCACAAGGGATGAACTCAGATTTCACCAGTTTCCTCATTTCCCCTCCACCCACCTTGTCTCAGTCAAATCCCTCGAACTCAGCACCGCCTTCCTAACCTGCAATCTTCTTCCTGACCTCTACACCCCCACCCCACTCCGGCCTATCACCCTCACCTTGACCTCCTTCCACCTATCGCATTTCCAACGCCCCGCCCCCAAGTCCCTCCTCCCTAACTTTTATCTTAGCCTGCTGGACAAACTTTCCTCATTCCTGAAGAAGGGCTTATGCCCGAAATGTCGATTCTCCTGTTCCTTGGATGCTGCCTGACCTGCTGCGCTTTTCCAGCAACACATTTTCAGCTCTGATCTCCAGCATCTGCAGTCCTTACTTTCTCCTGTACATAATGTGTCAAACTGCAGACATTAGTTGTGTTTCTCCCTTTAGAGAGTACACAAGGATAACAGTTAATGAATGTTAACCATGGAGCTGTCAAAATATCCATATCCATGTTCATGAACACTCACAAATGCTTGTATCTGTTAGCTACCCTCCCCCCACCCCACCACACAAAAGAATGGTTGGTGACCAACAAGGGTTACCCCTGAAACCTCTGCCTTGTGACATGTTTCAGAAATTCAGACTGATGCTGAGGAGAGGTACAAACACAGGAATCCACAGGATTCCATTCTTCCACACAGGCCACAGTAGAGCAGATCAGAGATCTCCTGAAGATACCTTGACTGTTCAGGTGGTACAATATAGTACACCCCAGACAGTATATCTGCTGCATCCTCCACATCCTGACATAACAAAGAGAAAATGTCTTGGAATAGGACAGGATTAACTAACAGGTAGTGCCCTCTAAGAATCTGATCTGAGAATGCTGAGATGTCCAAGAAAGACCAGTACAGATATCAATCTGACAGGACCACGGCTAGAGAAGTACATGACAACCTCAGAGCAACCCACTTACACAGGTATTGAGCTATATGGATATCTTGGGAAATGTTACGTTATTATTAAAGAAGGTATAGATGGGCAGTTAGATAAAGTTGAAGGAAATAAGGCAGAGTTACCATGGTTTTGTGATAGGGAAATTATATCTAACTAATCTATCACAGATTCACAGGATTGTTACTGTGCAGCAGGAGATAATATAGCCCATTGTGTCTGCACCAACTGTCTGAGCATTTTAACTTAGAGCCAATCTCCTGTCTTTTCCCCAACACATTATTCCTATTTAAATTATCATCCGACACCCTCTTGGATGCTTCAGTTGAAGCTGCTGTCACCAGATTTCCAGGCAGTGCATTCCAGACCCTAACTACTCCTTGTGTGGAAAAGTTTTTTCTCACCTTGCATTTGCTTCTTTTGCCCTCTAATTTCTTTGAAGAGCAGCAACAGTTCCTCCCTATCTATTCTGTCCAGACTCTTCGCGCTTTTGAAATCCTCTATCAAATCTCATCTTATACAGTCCCAACTTCTCAAATCCTTCTTCCAAACTGGTATCTCATTCCGAGAACCATTCTTGTAAGCCTCTTCTGCACAGTGTCTAAAACATTCACCTTACTAAAGTGTGGTGCCCAGAACCGTACACAGTATACTAGCTGAGGTAATAGGTTGTGAGCCCGCATGCAGATCTTGAAGCTGCCAGGTCCAACATAGGGATGGCCCTTGCAGACTCTCCATCATTTTCATGGAATTAAAGACAATATGGTTCCCAAAAAACTCAGAGGAATCACAAAACAAGGAGAAACCCTAATCTCGAGTGAGGAATCTTTTAAACAGTTAAGTTCAAAAGATGCTGCCAACCTCATATGTCATAACCAAATGTTGTATGCGAATTCAAATATGTTTTTAATTCAGCAATTGAGGATTAAACTTTGTATTGGAAAGGTAAGTGGTCATTAAGTTGACCATCATTGTGAAAATGGAAACGTCTTCACATGCATTAACGTGTATATTCTACTTGATAGAGTACTTTTCCGCAATGAACAAGGTTGTAATTCAGATTTAACTGGCTCAGCTGACTGTTTGACAGTTCAAACATCATGTTCACTGTTTTAATGTTTAAACAGATGGCTTTGAATGACTTCAGAAACTGCACTCATCCCAAATGGAAACAAAATTTCAAAGGCACTGAGATTCCAATCTTTGTTCGCAGCTTAAGCTGTAGTTAGAGAACTTGCCCCGTGAGGATTTCAGTTGGATCAGGCCTCCCTTCAGAGCTGTTCTCCCTTCCTTTTGGTCCCTCTTTGAGCAGCTTATCTTCTTCTGTGTTGCTCCTGCCTCCCTTTCAATTTGAAATCAAGGAGATTGGAAATTACAGCACCCCTCATTGGAAGTAAGTGGACTGTCTAAGACCTTAGAAATCACAAATAAGAGTATCACCATGCCGAAATCTATTCATTTCAGATTCACCAACTTTAAACTGCAGCAGAAAACTCAAACTGCTTCTACAAATTCAGCCAGAATTGATAGCAATCAATGAATCTTCCCTTTAAATAATACCAGTGGGGAATCCTTCTGGCTGCCCAGCACACATCCAGCCATGTTTGTTTAAGTGCTCAGCATCTTGATTGAAAATGGCTCTGCTGGCATGAAATGTACGTTACACAATGACTGACCTCACATTCTATTCATTCTGAATTCATACAGCACACAAACCAAACACCCAAGCTAACACCCTTATCGAACTGGCATATGGCATGGGACATGGCAAAATGTACAAATAGAGTCATTTTGGAAACAAGACACTGCTGCCTAAATTAAATACACTATGGAGCCAAATCCTGCAATCACTCATTTAAGAATGCTCTGTTTTAATGTTCATCGTACTGAAAAATCAGCAAATTTAAATAGGTTTTCCATTAGTCTTGTCCATTTTAATCATAAATCTCATTCCAAATATTTCCACAATATTTTTTAAAATTCTTTTTCAGGATTGAAGTGTTGCTGACAAAGTATTCATTGCTAAGTACAACGAAGGGTCTTGTCAGATCTTTTTGAGGATGGTGCCAAAGCAACCACAGTAATGTCTGACTCGGGTCACTAAAAGGTCAGACCAGGTAAGAACATCAAGTTATTGTCTCTAAAGGATATTAATGAACATTCAGGTTTCTTTAATGACCAACTGGCAGCCTTACTGTCACAACATCTGGGGTTTTTTCTGAACTGTATTTAAATTCTCAAACTGCTTTTGTTGGATTGTTTTTAGTTTATTGGCATAACCATTACATTATAATCCATCCAAGTGCAAGCAGTGATAAAGCTACTTATTTATTTCGGATGGTGATGCTAGTTTTCCCTCAACGGTCCATGGAAGGAGCAGCCATTTCCCAGACATATAAACTAAGAAATGGATGAGGGAGTCCATTACAATGGATCTGTGATTACTTTGCCTGAGGATTTCCAAAGCTCCCCCAAAGAGTGCAAATTGCCTATGCCTGAAGTTATAATGAACATGAGACAGCTATATCATAAGTACCTTCTGCATTTGTCCACACGTAGATCAGAAAATAGCCAAAAAATGAGACACATTAAGCATACAAATATACAAGTTAGGAGCAAGAGTAAGGAAGCACCTTCTTGGGCCTGTTTTGTCATTCAGTGACTGATCTGACTGTAGTTTCAGCTCCACATTTCTGCCTTTATCCAATAACCTTTCGAGTACACTGTCAGAGCCAGAATGGACGGTATGAGGAAAGGAAATGGGAAAGATGTGGAGTGACCAAAAAGGTAAGATCCTTTTATCATATCTTGTGTCTTTCTAGCTGTTGTTTTTAGATATGGCTGAAGTTGTTGGAATTGTACCACAATTCTGATAAATAATTCTTCCAACGGACAGGTTTTTATAAATTACATTTTCACTTAATTCTAGGAAATTAATGAATAAGGAGACAGTGACAGCTTAAAAAAATTATAACACATTATTTTCATTTTACATTGTATACCATTACAAAAAATCATTTTTTTTTACAAAGGGTAATCTTGAATTCTTGTATATTGTGAAAGCCCCCAAGGTCATTCAGTGTTCAAGGCCAGCCCCATTCTGATTTCAGTTCAAAGGAAAGGCAGCTTCCAACAACAGTTCAGTTTCCAGTTACTTTGAAAAATATATCAAAACATTCAAAATTGTTCTGTGTTCTGTGCATCTTGTTCAGACATCTGGAAAACTGAATAGCAATGCAATGCTGCTAACAAAAATCGTAAAATGGTTCTGTCCTATTTTAAGGTCATGCCAGCTTAAAATATTCAAAGGTGTCTGCAATATGTTGTAAAGGATTTGATAGCCATTCAAATTGAGAACATTCTTACCGTACACAAATAAAATTGTTATTATGATATATATCATATCATCTGTGAATATCTTTACAGTTGAGAAAAAGATCTTCATCAGCAACTCTTACAAATATATCTGGCTCAAATTCCATTGTTAAAATACAACAAACGTTGATGCAAAGTGAAGCTAGCTGTGCAATTTATGACATCTATTATAGTGCCATTAGAAACCTTTAACATTCTTCTGTTAATGTGGTACTGCTCAGCTTTCAAAATACATAAAAGCCCATCTCGGCAGTCAATATTTTTATTACTCCAGGATCATGCTTGAGGATAAGGGCAATCATTTCCTCTTTTCCACCACAAAATCTTAACGTCGATACACCAATTCAGTTCCTGATCTGTCAGTTGAGGCATTCATTCATAAATGCAAATTGATAAAGTGAGAACAATAATAAACTCTAAGTGCGATTTTTATGAAAATGGTTGCATTCATTGTCAAACATCTTGCACCATCAATTACATTTCCGTTAATTAAATATATATTCTGCTGTCTTTATTCCAGAATCTGTGAGGGAAGGTTCACAAATCTCCTGTCAACAATCTAAGAAATTTGCTTCAATCTGGCTAATGACAACAGCCGGTAGAAATTTGTGAGTCGCTTGAAGCCATTTCTGATTGACAGCTTGGTGGGCAGGGAATCCATGTTGCAGATTGATATTGTTTTTCTTTCTTGAGAAAATGTTGGATTCCAGTGGTTTGAGAGCAGGCATATAATGGAACTGGGAGAGCGTGACAGTCATCCATAATCACATCCCCAAATTCACCGCACTTATATTCCTCTTAGGTGTCAACTGTCCTGCGCCCCCCCCCCCCCCCCCTTCCCCACCCCGCAAAGCTGACTTTGTTGCTTGTAAATAGCTGTCAGTCAATATGGCCTTATCGCCAATACATATTTGCATCCTAGTTTATGCAGTGACAGCATTTAACCTGACCTTAGTGACTAACACCACCCTACAAAGGGAATTAAAAGAGTGGTGAGCAGTGTGCTAGAAATAATGCTGCAAAGGGAAGGCCATAGTCCCCCAAGTACATGCAACTTTCTAAAATCAATAGAACAACAATATTTTCACACTTTACTTTGTAATAACTTGGAGCAGCTCACATGAGATCGTTATATATTTAAAGCAACTTGTCTGTCTGTATGTCCATGTTTTTAATGGTAAACTCATCTCAGATACTTGGACCAACCTCAACTAAAACTTGGCGGGATGGTTCCTTCGACCAAGGGACATGTCATGGGGCATTGACATCTAACTATCCTTACTGGAGGACAATTGGACTCCTAGCACAGGATTCGAGGTCCAACTCACTCAGTGACCTTGCTGACACTGTAACTCAGACATGCTTTAACCAATCTTAATCATAGATTCCAAGACTTTGGTGTTTAAATTATAGAATCATACAGCATGGAAACAGACCCTTCGGCCCAACACGTCCATGCTGTCCAAGTTTCCTAAACCCGAACTAGTCCCCTTTGGCCAATATCCCTCTAAATCTTTCCTCGCCATGTACCTGTCCAAACGATTTTTGTATGTTGTAATTGTTCCCACCTCTACCACTTCCTCTGACAGCCCGTTCCATAAAAGCACCACCCTCTGTATGCAAAAGCTCCCCTTCAGGTCCCCTTTAAATCTTCCCCATCTCACTTCAAACCTATGTCCTCTAGATTTGGACACACTACACTTAGTCATTCACCTTATCTATGCCTCTCATGATTTTATAAACCACCTCAACCTCCTAAGCTCCAGGGAAAAAAAAATCCCAGACAGTCCAGTCTCTCCTTGTCTCCCCTCAAGTCTCAGTTATTTCCTTGCCAATCTTGTTTACACCCTTTCCAATTTTCTTCCAGAAAGACAAGCTGCAGAGAGATCTGTTTCAGTAGCATCCTTGTAAATCTTTTTTACACCCTTTCTAATTTAATGGCATCCTTCATATAGCTGGGCAACCAGAACTGCATGCAGTACTCCAAATGTGGCCTTACCAATGTTTTGTACAGCCATAACATGATGTTCAAACTCCAATACTCAATGCTCTGACCAATGATGGCAAATGTGCCAAAAGCTTTATTCACCACCCTGTCTACCTGTGATGGCACTTGCACCTGTATACCTGTATACCTGCACCTCTAGGTGTCTTTGTTCAATAATACTCCCCAGGGCCAAGAGTGTGGTGCTGGAAAAGCACAGTCAGTCAGGCAGCATCCGATAAGCAGGAAAATCAACGTTTCCTGATGAAGGGCTTTTGCCTGAAAACTTCACAAGGCCCTACCATTAACAGTGTAAGTCCTGCCTTAGTTTGTCTTATCAAAATCAACACTTTGGAATCATTGACGGCCCCTCATTAAGCTGAAGAAGCTACAGCTGCCACAGGCAAGGGGAGGATTGGGCTTCCCAGATTTTAGGAAATAATAGTTAAGTTCCCTCTTAAGTTACATAGCTGATTGGGTCTTGTCTGATCCACAATCAATCTGGCTGGACATCGAGGCTTCTCAAGTAAAATGCCCACTTATTAACCTTTTATTTTCAGACAAGAGGAAAATCATTATGGATCACTGTAAAAACCCTATAATACTAAACACAATTAAAGCTTGGAATATAATGCGGCAAAATGAGGGCAACTCACATAAAACATCCCCCTATGCGCCGATAGTGGGAGCATGGGGTTTCCAACCGGGGTTTACAGATGCCACTTTTAAACTCTGGAGATCCAGCGGTATCTCATGTCTAGGGGACCTATTTAAAGATGGGGTCCTGATGTCTTTTGAACAGCTGCGTCAGAAATTCGGATTGCCTAATTGAGACCTGTATCGATACTTCCAAATTCGAGATTATATACAGAAGAAGACTATGTTGTTAGATAGTCTTTATAAATCAGATAGAGAATGTAGAGTACTACGACCAATGGGGGTATCCTCCATCAGTACTATTTATCATTTACTACATGATGAAGTATCGGGAGATATGGACAATCTGCTTAAAACATGGGATCAGGATTTGGGACTAGAAATCTCTATAGAAACGTGGAATGACATTTGGGAAAACGCCAGAAGAATCACCATCTGTAACAGAACTCGGGCTATCCAGCTGAAGATACTTCATAGGGCCCATATAGCACCGGATCGATTGGCAAAATTTAAGGCAGGGGCATCTCCAATGTGTCCCAAATGTAAAATAGAGGGGCCACTCTTGTACATTGTCTATGGACCTGTCATAAGATCTGTAGATATTGGACTAAAGTTGCAAGTGCCCTGACAGAAATTTTAGGAACGGAAATTAAAGTGGACCCTGTATCTCTCCTTTTGGGCTTTTCGAACTTTCCCTCCCTAGATATGTACGGGAAGAGACTATTTTCTATTCTTTCTTTCTGTGCAAGGAAAAATATTTTGGTAAACTGGGTGGCTGAGGGCCCCCCTGGACTTTCAAATTGGCACAGATTAATTATGGAATGTATTCCCCTTGACTTCCTTACATATATGGTGCACCAAAAGACCGAATTATTTTATAAAATATGGCAGCCCTTCTTGAATTATATGAATACAGATATTTTGGCTATCCTAATAAGGGCTTTTATTTAATTGAGATTACGAACCTGGCTGGTCTGGGGCCCCTTGGGAGAGGAATCCCGCACGAATACGGGTTTTGTTACATTTGATATTAACACATTCCGAGCGTGTATCTCACTACTCAATTTCTATGTTATCCGTTGTTTTTTTGTTTTTTTTTCTCTTTCTCTTATTTGAATAATGTAAGAGACTTAAATATATACTCTGGTTAGTTGTAGGTTAGATTAGTAGTTAGTTGAGTTTTGTTTTTTTTTCTTTCTCGGTATTTTTCTTTTGTTAAATTTTGGTGATTATATATTTAAGATTTAATTGTATATCAATGCTTGTACTTGAGAGTTTTGTTTATTTTTGTAAACTTGTAAAAATGTTAAATTTCTGATAAAAATATCTATTTAAAAAAATCAACACTTCGCATTTATCTGAATTAAACACTATCTGCCATTCATCGGCCCATTAGTCCATTAGATCCCATTGTACTCTGAGATAACCTTCTTCTCTATTCACCATACCACTAATTCTGGTGTCATCCGCAAGCTTGCAAACCATGCTTCCTATATTCTCATCCTATATAAATGACAAAAACAGTGAACCCAGCATGAATCCTTGCAGCACACTGCTCATCACAGGCCTCCAGTCTGAAGAACAACCCTCTACCCTCACCCTCTGTCTCATACTGCCAAGCCAATTATCTGACCAGTTGGCTAGCTGTCCCTGGACCCCATGTGATCTAACTTTATTAACCATGTGGAATCTTGTCAAAGGCCTGACTAAAGTCAATGTAGACAATAGTGGGCGGCACGGTGGCACAGTGGTTAGCACTGCTGCCTCACAGCGCCAGAGACCCGGGTTCAATTCCCGCCTCAGGCGACCGACTGTGTGGAGTTTGCACATTCTCCCCGTGTCTGCGTGGGTTTCCTCCGGGTGCTCCGGTTTCCTCCCACACTCCAAAAATGTGCAGGTTAGGTGAATTGGCCACGCTAAATTGCCTGTAGTGTTAGGTGCAGGGGTAGATGTAGGGGAATGGGTCTGGGTGTGTGCGCTTCGGCGGGTCGGTGTGGACTGGTTGGGCCGAAGGGCCTGTTTCCACACTGTAAGTAATCGAATCTAAAAAAAAAAATATTTACTGCTCTGCCTTCATCTCTATTGTTGATCATCTCTTCAAAAAACTCAATCAAGTTAGTGAGATATGATTTCCCAAGCACAGAGCTATGCTGACCATCCCTAATCAGTCCTTGCCTTTCCAAATGCATGTAGAGCCTGTCCCTCAGAACTCCCGCTAACAACGTACCCATCACTGATTTCAGGCTCACTAGTCTGCAGTTCCCTGGCTTTTACTTGCAGCGTTTCTTAAATAATGGCACAACATTAACCAACCTCCAGTCTTCTTGCATATCACCCATGGCTGTCAATGATACAAATTCTCTGCTAGAGGCCCTGCAATTTCTTCCTTAGCTTGCTACCATGTCATGAGATACACTTGATACACCACCCTGTGGCCCAACAGTTCAACTCCCCCTCCCACTCTGCCAAGGACATGGAGGTTCTGGGCCTCCTTCACCGCCGCTCCCTCACCATCAGACGCCTGGATAAAGAACGCCTCATCTTCCGCCTCAGAACACTTCAACCCCAGGGCATCAATGTGGACTTCAGCAGTTTCCTCATTTCCCCTTCCCCCACCTCACCCTAGTTCCAAACTTCCAGCTCAGCACTGTCCCCATGACTTGTCCTACCTGCCTATCTTCTTTTCCACCTATCCACTCCACCCTCTCCCCGCCCTCGACCTATCACCTTCATCCCCTCCCCCACTCACCTATTGTACTCTATGCTACTTTCACCCCACCCCCACCCTCCTCTAGCTTATCTCTCCATGCTTCAGGCTCTCTGCCTTTATTCCTGATGAAGGGCTTTTGCCTGAAACGTCGATTTTATTGCTCCTCGGATGCTGCCTGAACTGCTGTGTTCTTCCAGCATCACTAATCCAGAACTTTTAAGAGGTGTTTAGATGGACACATGGACAGGCAGATGGAGTTACTTTAGAATGGCTTTATGTTCAGCACGAAATGCCAGGCTAAACGGGCTGTTCTATATTCTAGTGTTTGGAACCTGTGATCCATATTAAAAAGGGGTACAATTGGCTCAGGAAGGAGGAACATCCAATATGGATTACAAGGAAGTATTTAATGTTACAACAAATACTGAAAATGTAGACAATAAAAGAAATGTAGAAACCATAAAGTGTGGAGAATGAGGTTGGTTTTTAGGCTGGTGAAAAGGATGAGAATTTTGAAAATGACGAAGGATGAAAAGAATGATTAGTAGAAATCATGACAGTAAAAATTAGAAATCAAACTAAACTAGAGTCAAGCCAAGAAATCAAATCAAAGTAAATTAATTGGAATTGGAAGTATTTGTTCTAAAGTGTTGCTGAGTATTGTACACAGCTCAGCTTGTTTGAAATAAAAATAAAGTCCAAAAAATATATTACCAGCAAAACTTTGAATTTTTAATTAGATTCCAATTATTTCTTAGCTTCAAAGAAGTTTACAAATAAACATAGATGAGGTAAAAATGGAAGAACTGAACATGAGAAATTACTGAATACATCTGAATGCAGTTCATATTTACATAATTCTCAAGACTTGATTTTTTTTTAAATTTCACTTTTTCTATTAATAAATATATCAATGCATTGTTTATTCACCATATGGGTATTATTCCAGCTATGTTAGGATCAAGAGCATAGCTCGGGAAAGTAAGGATCCACTCAGAGACAAAGGAGGGAATTTATGCATGGACTCAAAATGGGTAAGATTCTTTATGAGTAATTCATATCTATATTCAACAAAGAGAAGGGCATAGATGATGGTAAGACTAGGGATGGGAATGTTGATATTTTAGGCCATCTCAATATTAAGAAGGAGGAAGTATTGAGTGTTTTGAAAAGCATTAAGGTAGATAAGTCCTCAGGGCCTGATGGGATCTATTCTGGGATACTGACAGAGGCAATGGAGGAGATTACTGGGCCTTTGCAAACATCTTTGTATCCTCTTTAGGTACAGGCAAGACACCAGAAGACTGGAAAATAGCCAGTGGTGTTCCTTTGTTTACGAGGGGCAACAGGAATAATCCAGGAAATTATTGGCTGGTGAGGTTTACATCAGTGAAAGGAAAATTATTGGTGAAGATTCTTAGGCAGGATTTACTCACATTTGCAAGATAATAGACTTATTAATCATTGTCAGTGTAGCTTTGTGCAGAGGTGGCCTGGTCTCATAAATTTGAATGAGTTTTTTCAGGGAGTGATGAAGATGATCGATGAGGAGAAGGAGAGAATGTTGTCGACGTGGACTTTACAAAAGCATTTAACAAGGTCCCTCCTGATAGGCCAGTACAGACGATTAAGTCACATGGGATCCATGGAGAATTGATAAGTTGGGCTTGGTCATAAAAGACAGAAGGTAGTTGTGGAAGGATGTTTTTCTGACTGGAGGTCTGTGACCAGTAGGGTCACACAAGGATCAGTGCTGGTAGCTCTGTTGTTTGTAATATGTATAGATGATTTGGAGGAAAATATAGGTGGTCTGATTCATAAATTTGCAGATTACATGAAAATTAGTGGAGTTTAGAATAGTGATGAAGGTTGTCAAAGGGTACAGCAGGATATAGATCAGTTCAAAATTTGGGCGGAGAAACGGAAGATGGAGTTTCATCTAGATAAGTGTGAGGTGATGGATTTTTGGAGGTCAAATGCAAGAAGAAGGTATACAATAAATAGCAGGACCCTTAGGAGCACTGACACACAGAGGCATCATGGGCTGCAAGCCCACAGCTCCCTGAAAGTGACAACATAAGCAGATAAGGTGGTAAAAAAGGCGTATGGCATGCTTGGAGAATTGTCAATGTTGCTCCTTTGTTTAACAAGTCCACTGAGGCAGGTGACAAGCCATGTCGCAGTTGTATAAATCTTTAGTTAAGCCACACTTGGAATATTGTCTGCAGTTCTGGTCACCACACTACTGGAGTGATGTGGAGGCATTAGAGAGGTTTACCATGATGTTGCATGAATAGGAGTGTATTAACTATCAGGAGAGGTTGGACATACGTAGATCGCTTTTGCTAGAGCATTAGAGGCTAAGGGGTGATCTGATAGATGTGTATAAAATTATGGATAGGGTAGATAATCGGAGTGTCTTTCCCAGGTGCAAATGTTTAAAAACTAGGGGGCACATGTTTAAGGTGAGCGGGGATGTTTAAAAGAGATGTGCGAGGCAAGTGTTTTAATATAGAAGGTGTAGGTGCCTGAAAAACACTGGCAGGATAGTGGTAGATGTAGATGTGATAGCAAGTTTTAAGAGGTATTTAGATGGACATGTGGACAGGCAGGAAATAGAGGGAGTTTAGATCAGAGTGGTTCTGGAAAAGCACAGCAGATCAAGCAGCATGCGAGGAACAGCAAAATCGACGTTTCGGGCAAAAGCCCTTCATCAGGAATGGAGGCAGTGAGCCTCCAGGGTGGAGAGATAAATGGGGGGTGGGGGGGGGGGGTTGGGCAGAAGTATCAAAGAGTGCAATAGGTGAATGGGGGTGGGGATGGAGGTGATAGGTCAGAGGGGAGGGTGGAGCAGATAGGTGGGAAGGGAGATTGGCAAGTAGGACAGGTCATGAGGACAGTGCTGAACTGGAAGGTTGGAACTGGGGTAAGGTGGGGATGAGGGGAAATGAGGAAACTGGTGAAGTCTACATTGATGCCCTGGGGTTGAAGTGTTCTGAGGGGGAAGATGAGGTGTTCTTCCTCCAGGCGTCGGGTGGTGAGGGAGTGGCAGTGGAGGAGGCCCAGGACCTGCATGTCCTCGGCAGTGTGGGAAGGGGAGTTGAAATGTTGGGCCAGAGGGCGGTGGGATTGATTGGTGTGGGTGTCCCGGAGATGTTCCCTAAAGCGCTCTGCGAGGAGGCATCCAGTCTCCCCAGTGTAGAGGAGACCGCATCGGGAGCAACGGATACAATAAATGACATTGGTGGATGTGCAGGTGAAACATTGATGGATGTGGAAGGCTCCTTTGGGGCTTTGTATGGAAGTGAGGGAGGAGGTGTGGGTGCAGGTTTTGGAAATAGAGGGATACAGATAATGCATAGGCAGATGAACTTACTTTAGAAAGGCATCATGTTCGACACACAAATGATGGAGGGCCTGTTCCTGTCTTGTACTGTTGTATGTTCTAATGTTTGGACCTGTAATCCATACATAAAGGGCATAATGCTTTTTCGCTATTCATTCTTTCAATGCAAATAGGTCACAGCATTGCATAAAGTAGTTGTTATTGCATTGTTTTGGTGGGCTACTCATTATTTTGTTTCAATAGCCCTGCTTCACAAAGAGATAGAACAGCCAACTTTTACAGGCTAGCTGGGTTCTGACAAGTGAAGGAACCGTTGTCTACATTCATGACTTTGCAAGTTAGCCCCATCTAATCAACGTAAGAACAAACATTTTATCAGTGTTCAGTATTTCAAGGCATTCAATGTTACATGTCAGTGAGAACTACGCAGATAACTATTGTGATTTTCATAATTTACCAAACAAACATACCTGCTTTGAGGCGCCAAAACAATGCCTTGAGTTGGTTGTTCGGATACCAGAAATATTCCCTAGAGTCCAGATTGATGATTCCAGAAGACAGCTGCATTTAGTATTCGACAACAGAAATAATAGACCCATGGAATAATTTGACTTGTTATCCAGCAGTTTATAGAAATCCTGAAGCCTTGTTACAGCTGTCTTGAAAACTCTGTTGATACTTTGGACCGCAGCCCAGTAAGTGCCTTACAAACTATTGTGGTGCGTGAGTAGAAACATTTGAAGGATATTCTTTTATATTTCCCAAATGTTTTGTTGTGAAAACTTCTCAGGGTTCGAGAATATTAAATCAATTCTCCTGATAAGACATTTTTAACATAATTGGATTAAGTAGCTTTCCTTATGAGCTTTTATTCTGACAGACTAAGTAAATTATTAGAGGAGCTGCAAAGATGAATCAATTGAAATGACAACAAGATTTTTTGAAGAAAATTATCTGTAGAATCAATGCTGCTCTAATAAATTTCAGGAACTGTCAGGCATTCTGATCCAACTTCAGTGAACTCGTTCTATTCTTTTGATAATTAATAAATCCTTGGTCCACTGAGACAGCTGCATTTCGACCAAGTGATTACCATGGAACAGGTTATTAAACCACAAAGAACTGTTATACAGCCTATTTACAAAGCAAAAGAATGCTTAGACTGTGACTTGGTAAAAACTCAACATTGAACAAGTGACAGTAGACATCTGCACCAACTCAGAAAGAGCAGAAGGAAGAATATTTTCCTCATATGTGACTAGCTGGAGCCCTTTAAATCATGAAATACCAAAGGTGGCTTTCTTAACACCATATGCCTAAGGATCTGAAGTGTAGCCAAATTTGTCTCAGAATAAGTGATTACACATATAAGACAGATGAAGAGGAATTTCTTCTCAAAGGATAGTGGAATTCTTTACCACAGAGGCTGTCGAGATTGAGTCATTAAATATACTCAAAGCTGAGATGGAGATTTTTAATCAGCAAAGGAATCAAGGGTCATGGAGAAAAGGAAAGGAAGTGGAGATAAGGATTAGCCATTCAGCCATGATCAGATTGAATGGTGAAGCAGACTTCATGGGCTGAATTGCCTACTTCTGTTCCTACATCTTATTGTCTCTTAACAGGTCTGAACATAGTGGATTAATTTGGATCACTAAGTTATGCTTTTGGAGAGGCAAGGTGCCCCTATGGACATGGCCCTATGGACATGGCTCTGGGACACCTTTGGCGATCAAGTAACCTTTGAGGGTCAGTTACCTTTCATATAGGTCAGGTACCCTTCTTGCTAGAGTGGGGTGGATCAGGTGTCCTTTGTGATTTCTAACTGTAGAGAAAATTGTGAGGAGAATTGTAAGGTGCTTAAATCTCTTGGAACTGTCCACATGGCAAAGAAGAAGAAAACCAATCAAGAACTGTCAAACCTGCCAAGAACTATCAAAATTTATGAATAAAAGTGCTTTTCTCAACAGAGTGTGCTGTCAATACATTACTTTTTCCTCCTGTGTGTATGGGTATTCATGGATATTAGGTGAGTTGGCATAGTGAAAAAAAGAGGAAAGGGTAGTGGGTGGAAGTAGGGTTTGGCTTAAGTTGGCAGGAAGTTAACATAAGGAATTTGAGAGGTTAACATGATATTGGGAATGGTGGAATGGAGGGGGTTGAGAACTGACATGTTTTATGGTGACATGTTTTATGGTTTAATTATTTATTTTAATTTTTTGGACACAGTGATGAAATCCCAAAGCCGGCTTAATGTCCAGTCCACCTTGGAAAGCAGAAGGCACCTCCACTCTCCAAAGCTTGCCCAGCCTGAATTCCAATGCAGTCCAACTCCCAGAACTGAAAATTAGGAATGGGAGGAGCAGACATTGGTAAAGGTCATGGTCAAGCATCAGAAACTGTGATGCCCTCTTGGCAGTACACATTTCCTGCCAGTCGTTGTAAACAACTCTGGATAAAGCAACCAAAAAATGAGAAATTTGAAGCAAACGAATGAACAATCCCTGTCACCAGTTCCCATTCTTTCTGTCTGAGCAGGATCAAATGGACAGTTCAGACTAATCAGATTTGAGTATTATAACCTCTGTAAATACTTAGTTGATTATTCAATGTCAATAGCCCATAATGCAGCAATCAAGAACCAAAACTCTCTGTGCAAACCTTTATTATAGTCATAAACATAGCAGCCATCTGTGATCTACTGACTCTTCATTTCACTGCTCCTGACAAATTTTCATGGAGCTATTGGTATTTCTCATTTTTAAGCCATAAGAGCTTCAGATGTAAAGGTAAAGTTGCCATAGTCCTGACAGAGCTGCTCTCCCATAGAGAGAAATAGCTAGTGGTGGTTTAACCTGAGGGCCACCACACATCAAGCAAGGGGAGAGTTTGTGAACGAGAGTCCTTGTTAGTAACCTCAACTGGTGTAGGAATTGAACACATATTGTTGGTAGCACTCTGCATTACAAACTAGCTGTCCAGCCAACTGAGCTAACCAACCCTTTCCCAGATGTACATTACACTGTTATGCCAAAAGGGTTTAAAACAATTCCATATCATAGGGATAGCGGAAAGAGACCACCACCTACTTAGTTTTCCACCTATAATGGAGTTATAAATTCATACAACATGGAGACAGCTCCTTCAGTCCAACCTGCCTATAATCCCAAACTAAACTAGTCCCACCTGCCTGCGCTTGACTCACAACCCTTCAAATATTTCTTATTCATGTACTTATAAAAACGTTTTTTAAATGTTGTAACTGTACGCATATCCACCACTTTCTCTGGAAGTTCATTCCACACACAAATCACTCCCTATGTAAAAAAATTGCTCCTCGTTTCTTTTTTAGATCTTTCTCCTCTCATCTTAAAAATATGTCCCCAAGTATCAAAATTCCCCAACTGAGGAAAAAGACAGCAATCATTCACCTGAAGTGAACCCCTCATGATTTTATAAGCTCTTATAAGGCCACCCTCAAACTCCTATGCTCCAGTGAAAAATATCCCAGCCTATCAAGCCCCTCCTTAGAACTCAAACCCTCCATCCCTGACAACATCCTGGTAAATCTCTTCCAAACCCTCTCCAGCTTAATAATATCCTTCTTATAACTGGGGTGAGCAGAACTGGATACAGTACTCCAAAAGAAGTCTCACTAAGGTCTTGTACGATCTCAACATAACATCCCAACTCCTGTACTCAAAGGTCTGAGCAATGAATACAAGCAAAGAATTAAAGGTAGGGCCTTGATACTGTTGTAGAACGGAGAGACCTGGGAGTTCAGGTGCATAATTCTTTGATGTTTGCATCACATATAGATAGGGTGGTTAAGAAGCTATTCAACATGCTTGTATAGGTCCTGTCTTTGTTTGTTTTACCAAAATGCAATACCTCACATTTATCTAAATTAAACTCCCATCTGCCATTCTTCAGCTCCTTGACCCTATTGACCAGGGTGGAGAGATAAATGGGGTTTGGGGGAGAATGTAGCAAAAAGTACAATAGGTGAATGGGGGTGGGGATGGAGGTGATAGGTCATAGGGGAGGGTGAAATGGATAGGTGGGAAGGGAGGTTGGCAGGTAGGACAGGTCATGGGGACAGTGCTGAGCTGAAAGATTGGAACTGAGGTAAGGGTTGAGGGAGGGGAATTGAGGAAACTGGTGAAGTCCACATTAATGCCCTGGGGTTGAAGTGTTCCGAGGCAAAAAATGGGGCGTTCTTTCTCCAGGCGTCAGGTAGTGTGGGAGCGGCAGTGGAGGAGGCCGCATGTCCTCGGCAGAGTGGGAGGGGGGTTGAAATGTTGGGCCACATGGCAGTGGGGTTGATTGGTGCGGGTGTCCCAGAGATGTTCCCTAAAGTGCTCTGCGAGGAGGCGTCCAGTCTCCCCAGTGTAGAGGAGACCGCATCGGGAGCAACGGATACAATAAATGACATTGGTGGATGTGTGTGTGAAACTGGAGACTTCCTGCCTCTATTCCTGATGAAGGGTTTTTGACCGAAATGTCGATTTTCCTGCTCCTCGGATGCTGCCTGACCTGCTGTGCTTTTCCAGCACCACTCTGATCTAGACGCTGATTTCCAGCATCTGCAGTCCTCACTTTTGCCTAGGTGAAAAATCAAATGACACCAGGTCCAACAGGTTTATTTGAAATTGCAAGCTTTCGGAGCTCAACTCCTTCCTCAGGCATGCTATGGTAGAGAGGTGTAAGATGCAGTATTTATAAGCAAAAAGATAATAACTTTAAAATTGGTTGCTCTTGTTGAATCCTTTAATCAGTTCAAAGGTAGACTGTTGATTAAAATGCAAAATCCAGATTCCTTTCAAGTTTTTGTCCTCAGAAAATTAAGGGATTTTTCAATGTACAAGAGGTGACATCTCAGGTTCGACAATGCACTTTAGGTGTGAGGCCCACTTTGAATCTGTCTATGTTTTAAGCTGAGGTCAGGTTTTATTTTGACAGAAAAGCATCTAGAATGAAACCCTTTCCCCCCCCCCCCCCCCCCCAGCATGTGTATGTGAGTGATTGAGAAGAAGAGTGTGTGTGCGAGAGAGAGTGCGCGTGTGTGTGCATGCGTGTGTGTGATTCTATAATGGATCTTTCAACTGCTCTAGTTGATGCTGAATAATAAGGATAATAATAAGGGTACATTTAATACAATGTTGTTTCATGGAAGTTTGGAATGCAGCAGTACCAAAATTAGTCGACACATCTTCCTGTAATTGTACTCATTGAATGTATATTCAGTATTGCTGTTTTGCTCTAAGTGCTTTTCTCCAACCCATTCTGAGTGGCAATCAATGAGTATCAAAAAAATTATTATTTCCCTTTTCACTAACATCCACATGGACTCTTTACCATGTCTGCGTAGTGTATTTTTGGCAACTCATTTCTATAATTTTGGCAAACAATCCATGTGCCTAAAAATAATTCCAAGTCACTGTCTCGATGAAGCCAATTAACAACACCTCTTGTTATTTAATGTGTACCAACTATTCCTGTGTGGTCAATACGGAGTCCTGCCAGAATCCTATTTCTCAAAGATGTAGGTACCACCATCCTATAACCCCACTTGACGCAGCCCTGCTCAGATGACAACTCATTGTTACAAATGCAAAATTATTTTAGTTCCTGTACATTGATATAGTTTTGCTCATGTTTTCATAGCCTCTTCATAGTCTCCATTCAACACCAGAGTCTTTCTGAATTTTAGCTGTAAATTCAGTTGCAGAGATTGGAAAGTCATCATTTGTACTCCCACAGTGGTGATCGCATTGGCGCACTGTCTCAAAGATTCCATACCAGGTGAGGGCTTTTCCAGTCTCACTCCTACTGCCTAGTCTCAAGGTGTTGGGAAACTATTGAAACTAAAGAGAAATGGTAGCCTCATAATATCTGGAGAGGCCATTGTCACTGCCAGTACACTCGTATCTGTATCATAAATGGGCACAGCTTGAAATTCTGACACATGTCAGAACTCCTGTGTGCTTGAATAGATATGTTACTGGTTTCTGTAGCTTACTTATTAAATCAATCTTACATTTGAAAAGGTTGAATCTAATTGGTCACATTGATTTATGTACACTATTGCAGCAGTACATAGTCATTTGTAGAATCAATAAAATCATCAATAAAACCATTCTGTGTCAATAATTGTTTGTGAATTCAGTCAAAAATAGGAGCAAAGGTTGTAACACTACATTGCCACTGTTTATTCATTTTCAAGAAATACTCTCATTCATCATTGGCACCTAAGTATGAGAAAAAGAGGCTGAGAGAAGAGTGAACCTTGACAGGTAGAACAAATTTCAGTAATTAAAGGTTCACAAATATACATGGATTATTAATACTAAAAATAAATACATCTTATGACACATAATAAGCAACTTTGAGCTATACACATCTTTCTTCTCTGTTCATCAGCCTTTGTTGGAGCCCTTAGGTATGTACACAAAAGACAAATAATGTTCTCCCTGTTGCTATTTCTGCCATGACCAACATCTACTTAGGAAGGTCCATATCCTCTGATGCGCTGCCATTTCTGTTTGTATACCTAATTCTAACATTTCTGGACAGAGGTAAATCTATCAATCGCAACAGTAACAAAAGCTGAAATTGCTGGAAAAACTCAGCAGGTCTGGCAGAATCTGTGGACAGAAAGCAGAGTTAACTTTTCAAATCATGTGACCCTTCAGAGCCCGGTCACTCGACTCAAAACAATAATTCTGCTGTGTCGCCATCAGCCAGGCCTGATGAGTTTTTCCAGCAATTTTTACTTTTGTTTTTGATTTCCAGCATCTGCAGTTCTTTGGCTTTTTTTGTGCAGTGTTAGCCTCAGCTGTATCTAAACTGTGATGCTGAAGTGCTGTGTTACAGGATTGGTCAACCTTCTAAACAAACTGTTCTGAAATGGTTACAATATTGGCATCTAACAATGTGGGAAGTTGGCCAATACGTGCTGTTTACAAAATATAATAATCCTTGTTTTCCTTCCTCTGTTCCTCCCCTCCTTCCCTCACATCCATTCCTTCACTTCTTATCTTCCTCCTTCCCAAGTACAGGTCATTCTCCTGTAATGTGCGTTTCAACAACATGAATTGGCTGTAACGTGATTGGTGAATTGGGGAACGATCATTATAAAACACAAACTCCTGTTGGTTAGGATGAGTTTCCATCCCCGATTACTTTAAACCCACTCTCAGTGTTTACTTTGGGTCGAGCAAAAGAGATTGGTTGACGGGGCAAATGTCTTCTGATCCTATTGTTGATGTTTTCAAGAATGTTTTTAGAAATTATTGCAGGAGAAAAGATTGGGATTTCACCAAACCAGTTTCCCACCATTGGTGAGTTTTCTGAAAACATCAAAGTGCTATTTCTACCACTGAACGCAACCTCTCTCATTCAACCCATGGACCAGGGTGCAATGGCAGCTTGTAAAGTTTATTATTTAAGGAGCTCATTCAGGAAACTGATTGCAGCTACTGAAGGGGGAATAGTGAGGACAGTGTCCCTTCAGTTTTGGAAGAGCTTTAACATTAAGAATGCTATTGACATCATTGTGGAGGCCTGGGGTGATGTCAGTAAGGACTGCCTGCATGCAGTTTGGCAGCAACTTCTCCCAGATTTTCTTCATGATTTTAAAGGCAGCAAACCATCACATAAGCTTCCAGCAATCAAAGAACATTGTGATGCTCTTGCAAAGCAAGTTGGTTTTGAAGAGGTGGTGACTGACCTACACCAACCTGTTGCTGCCGGGGAAATTGAAGCTAGAGATGAAGACGATGAATTCCAGGATACAGCACCATGAGAACTTTCCAGTTCTCTTTTGTCTTCTATCCTGAGGGAAGTTGAAAAGCAGCTGCAGCTCTTAGAGGACAATGGCTACAGTGCAGAATGCAGCAGGATTGCAGTTCGTGGCATAAAGTTTTATCTGGCACCCTATGAACGGCTTCTTCACGAAAGATGGTAAAGTAGCAAAAACTAGATGCTTTTTTTAAGCCGAGCCTCCAAGAAACAGTCTGAGGACAATGAACCCCAGCCATCCACGTCTGGACTAAATATTTTCTTTTGTCGTAACCTTGCACCCAGAACTGCATCTGAAAGTAATGATAATGTGAATGATGACCCTCTGCCTCTGTCTTAATACAGTACAGTAACTCAGCAAACACAGAAACCCCTTAAAGTGTTAAATCTATTGTATTATTTGATTTTAATATTTACTTAGATTGTGCTATTGTTTGTGACTTTTGCTGATATTTTTGGTGGTTCACCCCAACTATTTTTCCCATTGGCCCCATTATTTCTATTGCACGATTTTCTATAACATGAGGTTGCACGAGAATGCAACTATCATGTTATAACAGAACAGACTGTACTTTCTAATATTCTCCAAACAATCACTCCTATACACCATTGGTTTTTCCATGTTCAATCTAATCATTTTCAAATCCTTCTATCACTGTAATCTTTAACAGCCTCTTGTTTTAATCCATAATCTTTTATTCTTCCAGCTCTGGCCCATTGTGCATCTGCATACTGAAGGTCAACGATAAATATTGGAAAGATTTTAGTTTTGAATTGAAAGAAGCATAGGTTGAACCTATGTTCTGTCCATTATTTCTATGTCTATGGATAGCTTCCTGAAGATGAGGTGCAGTACTGCAATGAGAAAACTGGAGAAGAGAGTTAGTTCAACGATGCACCCTTGTTTGATCTCAATCTTCACTGAAATTGAGTCAAAGTTGGTTCCGTTAGTGTTGGTGAGGATTATGGCTGATACATCATTGTGGGAGTAGAGATAAGATGGTGATACATTTCTGAGGACACCCTAACTTGAGAAGGCTTCTGCATAAAGCTTCACAGTTGGCAAAGCCACAGTTTTTTTAACTGAAAGAAACCATGTACAGTGATTGTAAGCAAATGCAAGGAGGGGAATCAATTTGTTGACATAATGAAGATCATGTCTATTGTGTCTCTTGGTTGAGAAAACCCTGACTTTGACTCTGAAAGGTGTTCCTCAGCCTCTAGAGGAAGTAAATGATAGGAATCTTTCCAAAGATATTCCCAAGTGGAAAACAAGAGATTTCTCTTTAGTCACCATAACTAGAAGTAACCTTTCTTGAATATAGTGGCAATCACAGCAACACCGACAACCCCCAGAATATTCTCCTCTTCCCAGAGGATGGATATATCCTCCCTTTACTCCATCAACATTAACAGCACTTTTAGTCCCTCAGACTTCTGCAGTCCAGAAATCTTTCCTAAGCCCTTCGATTCTATTCTATCCTCTTGCACCATCAGAAGTCCACAGAAACTAAATCAAATTGACTGCTCTTAACTCTTCTCCCAAATTCTGTATATTGTCCAATCTGCCCTGTTAAACACTTTAGAACAATCACTTTGACAGAATTGTAAGTTATTATTGTTTGCCTTGAAGCAAAAATAGCCACACAGTCCATAAAGCTAACAAATAAAGCTTGCAGCCATAGGTGACTGATTGGAGGGAAAAGGGAGAAATGAGGGAGTGAACTGGAAACTGGAATAGCAACACAGATAATTGCACATTGATTATAAATGGGACTTGCAAATTACAGAGATTTCTGAAGCAGCCCAGTCCATCACAAATAAAACAGCCTTTCCATTGAGTCTACCTACACTTCCTGCTGCCTTAGGAAAGCTGCAACATAATCAAAGACCCCTCCCACCCCTCTCTTCCGCCGTCTCCCACCAGGCATGTACCAACAGATTTAAGAATAGTTTCTTCACTGCTTATATCAGACTTATGAACAGACTTCTCATCTATTAGAGTTGATTTTTCTCAGCACCTTCTCTCCAGCTGTAACACTATATTCAGCAATCTGTTCTGTTACCCTGATGTACTTATGTAAGGTATGATTTTTCTGGTTAACAAGAGAAACAATACTTTTCACTGTATCACAGTAAATGTGACAATAATAAATCAAATCAAATCAAATTAATGTAGCATATTGCTTACTGCACTTTTGCTGACCAAAAGTGTAATGTAAGTAATATGATACATTTTGGAATTTGTGGAAGTTGCATTCAAATTAAACTTCTTGCCTTAATGAGTTGAAAATATGAGGCTTTGCTTGCTTTTACATTAATATTTACTGGGCCATTGCACAGTAGAATTAATAAGAACAAATCCATTGTATTGCTTTACTGCTCATGTATCTTCCATCGTTTGACATCAGATAAGAATGAACTTAAACAGATTGACAGATCATATTGAGATTCTGTCACATTAATTATATTGATTTGTGACAGAAAAGGCCTGGAAAAAGTGTAACTAATACAACCGCTGGGCATGGGCTTTAATTGACTTTTGGTACTATTTAAGTTAAATACAAACCTACATTATTGATAATACTGCTCTGCACATGACCAGAACTCATTTGTTGGTAATTGTCTCCTTTGTTGGACTCCAACTTGCAAGGTCTGTTTGATTTTATCATAAAATGTAAACAAATGCTTTTATATACGGTTTGTGTAAGCTTCACCGTGTCATGAACTTTGAAAATGTTTTTCTATTCAATGAACTGTAAACTTGTTCTAAGGAACGCAATTATTTCTTTTGTCAGCTAGCTTCCGTTTTCAACAGTATGGAATTTGATTTCGATATAAATTAACTAAGTTGTTAACATTATTTGCTGACTGGCTAAAAATACTCAAATGCTTTTCATCTTCTTCAATCAATAAAACAGCAAAAGGCTAAAACATTAATATTTGAAATGCTATGTGCTGCTAATTTTTCTCCAGGAAAGAATACTGAGATCAAATACAGCAAAGTGGAGCACTTCACTTTGACTTCCAAGAGATTACTCACAACTGAGAATGGGCTCAATCTTCAGAAGTGAAGAAATGTGCTTGGTTCAACTTTTCGTTCAGGCAGAGGCAGCATACTGTTGTGTTAATGAACTGGGAGAGTTAGGACTTGTACAATTCAGAGACGTGAGTACATTTTACATTATTTAAAAAATGATAACAAACTTGCTTTATTTTGTTTACAAAGATGTGATGCAGTGCTACAAATTATATCCAAGCCCTGCAGCCTCCATAGCCTGCAACTGATGCATGCATGATGAAAATAATGCATAGCTGTCTTGGTTACTTTCCTTTCAAAAATCCAACTGCTTATCACGTATCTCCATTATTTATTTAGTGCTTCTAAGTAACTAATTACAAGAATCAATGGAAGAGCAACCTTTTTAATATCGGAGAAACTATGTTATGGAAACTATAAGAAATACATATCTTTCATACTAGTAATAGCATTTCTTCTGATTTTTCCTAAATTTATAGCTGAATCCAGGAATCATTGCTTTCCAGAGGAAATTTGTGAATGATGTCAGACGATGTGAGGAAATGGAGAGAATTCTACGTAGGTTTTACATCATAGTTGGATAAGTAAAATCTTTCTTGTGAAATTTATTTTAAGAAATTAATTCATCATCTTTATTAAAAATCTGCCAAATGCTTAAGTTTGAATACCATATCTCTTTTTTTTTTTCATTTTTCAGGCTTTTTGGAAAAAGAAATTACAAAAGCTAACATTCCAATCATTGAAAGTTCAGAAAATGATAAGGCGCCTTGCCCAAGGGATGTAATCGAATTGGAGGTATGTATCGATTTCTGCAATTACTGCTTATTCCAATTTACTGATTCTGCAGGAAGTCACATTTCTTCTTTTGTGTTTCAACATAGATTTCTTTCTAATGTACATGTAATTCATTATAAAATTATTACAGTCTATTTTAGAGTAATTGTTAAAAAAGCATATCTATATGTCATTGAATTAATACGGGATTATTCTATAAATTAAAATGTGATTTGGTATACTCTGAAGAGATCTTCTATAGTATAATGATAATTGTACTTACCAAAAAATAAATAAGATTCTAAATTTCATTTTGAATAATTTAATGTTTATCGCTTCCGATTGATGTATTTATGAGATAATGTGTATTCACTGCATAATACTAAATGAATCAGAGTTCCAGTTTTGATTATATTTTTCCAATCAATTTTTCCCCACACCTTCTTCGTTTACATTTTCTAAATCTTTTGTCTTTCAATTCTCTATGGTATCCTTTGACTTACTGTGATGCTCTGCGCTGTGACGGTTCAATGACCTCTTCCTCTCCAATCTCTGTTCACTGAGGCTGGCCAGGAATTGGCAAATTTTATTCAATTAGACGAGACCAATTAAAAGCAAAATAGGTTAGAGGTCAGGCCTCTGATCGGGAGTCAATAATGTAATCACAGTCAAAATCCATTATTCACTAAATTGCTACTTTATTTTTGTGGTTTCCACCCCCATTTCACTGGGCTCCTATTGTACCAGTTTTGTGGCATTACAATTTTGTGACATAACTATTTTTGACTAGTTCAATATTCTAGCAGTATACTAAGAATCATGAGTATTTCTGGCAAGACATAAAGGTGACAGTTCTAAAATAATATTGAACAATATGGAATAAGTTATGCTGGAATGAACTATTGCCTTTTCATCATTTATTATTGCCTCATGTGCCTGTCAGGAAGGTGGATTGCTAACATTATGGACTGTGATCTTCTGTCATCTAACAAAATTGAGCTCTTTACTGTATTTTGTCTTTGGAACTAAAGAAAGTTTTAACAGAGTTTAGAGAAATTGCTTGACATGACACTTTTTTCCAGATATTTACTTCACTATCTGGCACTACATAACAAAACAAGTAGGACACATTTTCATTTTACATCTGATCAAGAACAAGGATTACAATTGTTTTATGATTGTACAGCTTTGCTGATGTAAAACTTTAATCCTATAAGTAATTCTTCCATCAAAAATAACAAGATTGGAGTTTTAGTCACCACGTTAGGCTTCAGACATTTTCAACTATCTCTTAAAGTATTTGCCTTTCGAAAAGAAACAAATGATTTTTTTCTGATGTTATTATATTGTCTCTGATGTAAAGCTCAAAGAACAAAGAACAAGTTATGTATTTTGTTTGCCATTTCAATCAAAAATGGATATTTTCCTCCCCTTTAAAAATGATGCAGAAACATTTCAATCTATTGTCCTCTCAGCAAATCAATTTTAATGAGGTTTATCTGCCCTTCATAAATGTTCTTTGCAAAACTGCAGGGAATTGATGCAGTAAAATTTCCACATTTTCTCATTTAGGTTGCTTTTGAAAAGCTAGAAAAAGAGTTGAAAGAGATCAACACGAACCAAGAAGCTTTGAAAAATAATTGCCTGGAGCTGACAGAGCTAAAGTTTCTTCTTCAGATAACTGAAGATTTCTTTGAAGAGGTATGTCAGTTATTACCACATATGTATTGAATACATTCATGTTATTGCACCATCATGGAATGACAATTGCTTCGAATGCCATCAGGAGAAATATTAAAGAGTCCTCTATTTGAGGAAAGGATATTAATACTTAGATTACTTACAATGTGGAAACAGGCCCTTCGGCCCAACAAGTCCACACTGACCCTCCGAAGAGCAACCCACCCAGACCCATTCCCTTACATTTACCCCTTCACCTAACACTAGGGGCAATTTAGCATGGCCAATTCACCTAACCTGCGTATTTTTGGACTGTGGGAGGAAACCGGAGCAAACCCACGCAGACACGGGGAGAATGTGCAAACTCCACACAGACAGTTGCCTGAGGCGGGAATTGAACCCAGGTCTCTGCTGCTGTGAGGCAGCAGTGCTAACCACTGTGCCACCGTACCACCCATACATCCTTTTCTTTTTAATTCTTTCACAACACATGAGCGCTGCTGGTCAGGCCAACACTTATTCTGCACTAATTGCCCTTGAGAGGTGATGCAGAACTATTTTCTTGAACCAATGCTGTCCATGTCATGTAGACACACCCACAGTGCTGTTAGGAAAGGAATTCTGGGATTTTGACCCAGTGACAGTGAAGGAATGATGTTACAGCTCCAAGTCAGGATGGTATGTTATATTGAGGGAAACTTAAAGATGGTAGTGTTGCCATGCAATTATCTTTCCAGTTGGTAGAGAATTTGGAATTACAAATTTGGAAAGTGATTAAAGGAACCTTGGCAAGTTGTTACAGTGTAATTTGTAAATAGTAGGTACTGCTGCCACTGTGTATTGGAGGTGGAGGGAGTGAATGTTATATGTAGTTGATGGGTTTCCAACCAAGAGGGTTGTTTGACCTGGATGATGTTGAGCTTCTTGTTTGTTGTTGAAGCTGCTTTCATCCAGAAAAGTATGCCACCTACTCCTGACATATGCTTTGTAGATGATGGACAGGCCTTCGAGAGTCAAAAAGTGAGTTACTCACTTCGGAATTTCCGTCCTCTGACCTGCCTTGTAGTCACGGTATTTGTACAACTAATCCAATTCAGTTTTGGTAAATGGTAACTACCAGGATATTGATAGTGAGGAATTCATTAAATTAATATCACTGAAAGCAAATGGACAATTGTTGGATACAGTCTTATTGAATGTTCGTTAGCTGGCATTTATGTGGCACAGAGCTTACTGTATTGTGACCAGTCCATGAGCAATAGTCCTCAATTTATTATCATTCCAGATAAAATACTCCAAATTGTCAAACCCATCTAACCCACTGGATGAACTGCCCCTCCTTTTTTATTTACCTGCTCCCTTGTTAATATCAACTGGGTTAACTAAAAAATATCTCTTCCCTTGCAAATACTTGTCTTCCATACCTCAATGAATTTATGATCTAAAACAAGCCACTTTTAACGTCTTCTTTGAGTCAATGGGTGAGAAGAAATAATAGCACAGTACACATACACACAGAGTAGAAACAAGAAATGAATCCAAAAAAAGCCCCTAAAAAAGTATAAAAGTGAAAAATATGGCAATCAGTCTCCATCTTTTGTGAAGACTACATGATGGAATGTAAAGAGCTGAGTAGTCAAATTCAAGACTCTCAGTTTAATGGGTTAGCTGAAATTCTTTTGTCCTGTTTCCGTTTGAACTGACATGCTGACTGTCTGCTAGGATTTGGAGTGATAGCATCCTTTGCCTGTAACATAAGCATAACCAGCAGATAGTGCTTTGATCATGACTTTCACAGCACACAAGCCATTGAACCTAGGCTCATGAACACGGGTGCCTAGCCCATCCGCACACATGAGCACCTCCAGACCAGGTTTATACCTTTGTTTTAACTCCTGTCCTTAAAAGGAATATGCTTTTCGCCCAGACAGCTGCTTTTATTTTAAAAACATGTTCACAGTCTATGATACTCATAGGAGATTACAGTTCAATTTGGAGTGCTTTTATCCCACTGAAGCTTCCTGACACCTTTAGGTGTGAAATGTCAGGGTTTATCTCCAAAGAAAAGTCACAAAATTTACATCCATAGACATTATTGACTGGATCTCCTTTTTTTTTGAAAAAACACAAGATGCGATTAAAATTTCAATATGTCCAAAGTTATAATCCACGGTCATGATACTTGTCCCTCATCAGTCTAAGCCTGAATATTGTCCAGATCTTACTGCATATGGAAATGGATTGCTTTAGAACCCAAGGAGTGGTCAAAGCTGCTAAATATTGTACAATCATCAGCAACCATCTGCACTTCTGACCTTGTGATGGAAGCAATGAGGCAGATGGAGATGGTTGAGCCCAAGAAGTACCAAGTGAATAAGTGCTACTTGCACTATCAATGATCACTTTTTGATGGTCAGAGGTAAACTGATGGGGCAGTAATTGTCTTGATTGAATTAGTACTGCTTTTTGTTAACAGGACATATGATCAATTTTCCACATTGCCAGGCAAATGCCAGCTTAACAGCTGAGCAGGAAAAGCTTAAGTATGAGGTACAGATGGTTCTACAGCACATGCTATTATCACATACTGTCACTGGAATTTTATTAAGACCAATAGCCTTTGTAACCATATCACATGGTGTAAATCAAATTGGCTGTTGACTGACGTATGTAATGCTGGGGACATCAAGCAGAGGCTGAGATGGATCATCCACTCAACAATTTTGGCTGAAGGTGATTGCAAGTGATTCAGCCTTGTCTTTTACACGGATGTGCTGGGCTCTTCCAACATTGAGAATGGGGATGTGTGTGGAACCTCACATTAGTTGTTTAATTTCAGACCCAGATTTATAGGTTATATCCACAATTCAGCCACAGTTTGCATGGTAATCACTTTCACTTGGCACTGCAGGTCTGGGAAGGTTATTCATTCTTTTTCAGCACTGACTCAATCTGTTTGCTGACCTCAGCTTCCATCTGTGATCATGCCTTTTTGCTCTCTTCCAGTCATTTGATGTCAACGTAAAGCCCCTGCACTCTCTAATCACACAGGCAAGATCCATGTATTAATTCATTATGAGGCAATCCCATTGTCACAATTGAGATTGTACCAATAGCCTTTGTAACCATATCACATGGTGTGAATCAAATTGGCAGTTGACTGGCATATTCCTTATGATGGTTAGCAATATTTTATTCTTACAAAACTGGATGAGAAGTCCCACCCACCTGGGACTGACAGCCAATCACAGACTGGAATCTCTAGAACTCTATAGCACCGTTGGGATGACTATGCTTGCTGACTGGAGATCACTGGCTGGAGCCCAGATTTGCTGGAGCTTCTGGCTTCGATGGTCACAGGGAGAAGGAATCCAGAACTTAATTTCTGATCGGATAGGAAGGAGGCAGATAGCTCTCTAGTGCTAACGAAACCACCTTTCCTACCACTTTTCCCACTACTTTTTAGGGGAGAAAACTCTGCCCAGAATTCTAAAAGAATCTGAACAGAGTCAAAATTATTTTAACCTCTTATCACTTAATTTCAACTACCAACCAACCAATTTCAACTGCAATGATGGGCAATGCCAGGGAAAACTTGTGTGAAAACAGGTTAGTTATCAATTCAAACACACCTAACAGTTCTGACGTGCCCTTGCTCAGCTTCCCTGATTGCAAGCTTAGCAGTTAGGAGCAGAAACTCTTGTCATTTCAGGATCTTACAATTCCATCAAATTGATCAAGACTGTAGGAGTGGAGAGCATAATAAGTGAAAGTTGCAGGAAAACACATTTGTCAAAAAAGTCTCCATAGGGCCAGACAGATCAATTTAACTGGAAATATTTGTTAACACTGTTCAAGAACCATTTGTATGAAACATACAACAGATTGGCTCTATAGGTGACAGCAACAAATAATTCTTTTTTCCAGACAGAAAGACAACTGATGAATATATTGCTTTCATCCTGCACAAAATAGGAATCATTTATGTATGTTAGGTTATCCAATTATGATGTGAATGGAGGCAAACTAGAAGTTGACACAAGCCCTCAAATTCCATTGTGAAGATTAATGGTGACCAGTTGACCTGCAGTTTACTTGGTTCACAGATTAAAGTCACAATATAAAGATTTTATTCAAGGTGCCAATCAAATTATAAATAGTTAAAGCATTAATATATGTCCAAATATACAAACATCAGCCCATCAGTTCGTTCTATAAACAATAAATTCTATGATGCACTGATCATGACAGATTAGCAGCTATTTATTTTCCACTATTGCAACCTTATAACATCTGTGCAGTATGACAATTCACTTTGCTTTTGAAATTAAATTAATGTGGTCAATATCACATGTATTATACTGTATCAGAAAGTTCACCAAATACTTTCAGGCAAGATTATAATGCAAGTACTTGGATAATGTAGGAAATACATTCTGAAGAGGATATTTTAACACTTAGTTACCTGATTCCATCTTTGTTCTTAAAGTACTATCTCACCAATTTCTTGCTTATCCAGTTGCTTTCATAATTATTTCTTTGTGAATAAATCTATTCAGGTTAGGCTGAATGATTTTGCTCCACCAGCGTGATATTTCTTGCTTTCTGCCTTGTGCCTTACATCATAATTGATTAATGAAGTCCTAACACATGTATTAAGGTACAGACGAAGCTCTAAGCTATCTTTAGTAACCCTCTTTCTGCTGGAAGACAGGCCAAACTGCCCATAGTTTCACAAATTCTGTTTGATGGTAGGTTGATGTAGTAGCTAATATCAAATGTTATCACCACGTGTTTATTTATAGTATTTTACAGGTTGCATCTAAAATTCTGTGGCCCATTTGTTACATTCCTGCTGCAATTTTAATGGAGTGCATAGGAAGAATGAAAAATAGATAAGGAATCAGGTACAATGGGGCCTTGGAACATGGAGTCAGCAGCATCCAGAAGGGAGAGGCCAGGGCAGTGACTCCGAGCATCAGAAATGTTATGCCGTTGATCTTTTAGTCAGAGGTCTCCACTGAGCACCTCACAATCACTTTCATGTTCAGATGGAAAGCTAGGTTTTTGGCTTTTGCTACTAGAAGCTTGTTGTTTGTATTTTATCAATTTGTTCTCATAAGGAGAAATGAATTAGACTCTATTATAATGGTTTTGTAAATTAGAATTCTTTATTTGGGCTGCTGTGTATTTACATAATTGAAAAACTAATTTCACATTATAAAAACACAAGCTTTAGCTGGCAATAATTGAAAAAATGAAAGCACTTCCAACATCTAGGTTTTAATGTGTTTTGGGTTTTGTTTTCTCCAGGCAGAATCCCAGTTGTCAGGTTCTGAACTCCCATCTGAAGAGTCTGTCGCTGTAACAGGATGTTCAAGGAGGCTCAGTAGTACAAGTGGAGGAGGACGTCTGAAACTGGGGTAAATCCTGCATTTCACATGCATTTACAAATAGGCTGTATTAAGAGAGAAAGTACCAAAACATGCCCTGAAATACAGCAGCCAGAAACAGCTCAAAATGTGAAGGTACACAGCACATTACACAATTTATATTTCTTTCTTCCCCAGTGAGTAGTGATTGTGACAGAACTCCTTCATCGTGTTTCAGATAATCAGAATCTTTATGATTATGAAATTATCGCTAACACTTTTACAAATTAAATGTAGCTACTGTAAACTCTTTTGGTAGTGCTGTCAGCTTAAGGGAGAGGGTCTGAAATCTATACCCAATTGTACTGTATGATTTTCTGTTTCTTTTCAACTCCAAACTCTGAGCATGAAAATATTTGTGACTAAATACCAGTTACTTGGGCTAGCAGTTTTTTCACCTAGCTGTTCATGAGATGATAATTTTATTTCAAACATATACTTTATTCTTAAAATTATCTTTATATACATACATGATCACTAGAGCAGTTCAGTTCTGTACAGTTTTTGCATATTGGGAACAGACAAACATTGGAGTTTGACTCATCCAACAGTTCCAACAAACCCAAAGGCATTTCTCACCTGTGCAACATATTATTTACATGTATTGAGGCACCAGGAGGGTCTGATAACTGAACAGGCCCCCATTGTACTTCAGCAGAAAGACCTTAGATGGTGCTCTTTCTCCACTGTGTCTTAGTGGCAGCTGCCCCAAGCTTTAGTGCACCCCTCAATGTGTAGTCCTGCAACACTCAGTCAAGGTCAACTCCTCGCTCTGGAAGGCCAGCTGGTGTCAGGCAGACCAAAGAGCATCTTTCAGTGAGTTGATGATCCTCCAGGTGCAGTCAATGTTTATCTCAATATACATCCTGGGAACAGACCATGTAGCACACAGTCCACGAACAGCAGATGTTGGTGACAAGTCTTCAGTGTCAACCATGTTGTCTCAGCTGGTAGTATGTGCAGAATAAGCAACTATTACTTCCTATTGCTCGTATTCAGAGCATAGCTTAGATTTTGTGGTCAGCGGTGAAGTAAGGTTACTCTCAATGACCTCAAAGAAATCTGCACTGAGAGAACTCCTGTTCCTCGTGATGAGAATTCCAACTATCTGAACATGAGAGCAGACGTTACCAGTCCTATCATCAAGCTACAGTGATATCATCAAGTTGTGAGACTAGCTAATTACTGTATGATCAGCATTCCCTCTAATTTTCTTTTTGGTTGCATGGGCCTCTGAGGTCCCTGTGCAGCAGTGACTTTGGGAACTCAACACCGCAACTGGTGTGCCAATGCAAATGGCTGTGTATGGAATCATTGTGTATGGCCCCAATAGATGGTTCTGTTGGACAAGTCAGGCCCCACAGAGAAATCTGGGTTAATCAATCACATGTTTTAACATGGTGGTCATTCACTGAAAATATGAGGTTGCAGATTTTATTGAACAATGTAACAAGCTTGGTGTACAAAAGGAAAAAGATAAGACAAAATAAACCAAGCTGTCTACATGTAGAACACAGTTTAAAAGATCTTAAAATGCACATTAAACAATGTCTTACCTATTCATCAACACCACCTCTTTACAGTTTCACATCTAGAGAAAGTTCACTTCTCTCTCAAGTCTTTAAGTTCAAGTCAATGAATTCTTTCTAAATCTTTCCTTGTGAACTGTGAAGTCTTCTTACCAGAAAAGTGAGAGCTTAACTCTCTTCAGCTTCTAATAACCTGCATATTTCTAACCAAGCACATGTAAAAGCTACCTTTCTGCTTAGGTAACCTCATCCCTGAACTGTTCTATACTGTCTTCTAGGTTAAAAACTATATTGTGTTTCTCATCCCAGTCATGGTCCCTTCCAAATTGCTCAATAACTTCTCATCTCTCGTTTTATGGCCCTTAATTAAATGACAATCAAGCTAATTGGCCTCAATGGTTACACTCCTGACCATAAATCCAGCAGATAACAGAAAGCTTCCATTGACACTCCAGGGGTACCTACTCTCTTACACATACACAATTAGGTCATTATTGCAGAAGACTGACTGACCCCTAGTTGTTTTTTAAAAGCCTTTATACAATTAGCTAACATCCAATGTAATTATTCAGAAAGCCAACTTTAAAAGAATGAATTAATAGCTATACATATATAAATCAGACCTGTGCCTGATTTAAACCTTTCATCATATTACCTCCAAGAATTTTCATGGCTATCCAAACTTGTATATATATTAAAGATCAAATCATACAAGTGTAAGTGGAAGCTGAAGTATTGTGAAAAAAGTTTTTTTAAAAACATATAAAGAGTCAAGTAATGGATCATTACAGAGAATATTAACAGCACTACATGTATTTCTGGGGGATGGATCAGTTGTGCAGCGACAATTATTATTTAGTTTGACACTAAAATTTCAGTTACATCTCGTTGAACAAGATCTGGCTTTTTGATGAAGTTTCAAATAGCACCAGGAAAGTGGAAAAGGGTAAGTTCTCACCAGACTAGTTAATGTTGTTGATAGTCAGCCCTGTGTGGGGGCGTGTGAGGGTTACAGGAGTCAGCAGCAGAGTCTATAGTGTTAGCCTACATCTACATCCTGACGTTCTAGTCAGATTCAGAGCGGTACCCAGAAAATTCTGAGCTGATGATTCAAAGCTTAATCACGAGATTAGCTAACATTGTCTTTGAGATCTGCACTGATTAACTGTTTATCTTAATTGTGAAGGTCCTTTTTATTGGTCATTTTTATTGATTTGACTTCAAAAGGAATAGAATGCACTACTCATTCCAGGAGTTCAGGTTCTTTAGCATTTTCTTATCTTGCTGTTATATTGTACAGACCACTAGCTGGTAGGCCACTTTAAAATAATTCAATCCCACAAAACATTTTACATCACACAAAGTTGTTGGAAAAACTGTTAAATTGTTTCTTTCTGCTTCTGAAACTCTAAGTTAGGTATAAGGATGTAGATAGATCTGCCTTTTTTGGTGCTGCCATTTTCAAATTACTGCTAAATAATCTGTAGCGATAACTATAATCAATTCCAACCTAAGTCATTCAGTCTGTTGCAATAATGTCTGGAGTGATCGGAAATATACAGTCTAAATTCCATACCAATTTCAGCTTATACCTTGAAGGTAAAGAGCGTATTGCTCACCCTGTTCTTGTTATCCAAGGTAATTGACACAAATTATCATGTTTCCCTTTAAAATTATCCAATGAGTTTGGTTAACAGTTGCATTAAGGGTAAATAGCCCAGTGTAGATGACTCTAGAGCAGTCTTTTTTATTTTCCAGATTCCATGCCACAGTATATCCTTGCCCAGAAACATTACATGAAAGAATGGAAATGAGTGTTGGTGTAAACATGCAACTTAAATAATGTTTGTTTATTTAAGTTGATAATTACATGGAGCACAACTAAAACATATTGGAAAGGATGTAATTTGACTCTGGTAAGGCACCATTCTGTTACCTCTGAAAAGTGACCATTCTTCGTTTCACCTGAAAGGAGATCAACTTGCTCATCCAAACAGCATTTTACTTCTCCTTGACTGTATCTTACATTTCTCATGTGCAAGTTTACAAAGTAGATGCTCCCAGAAAGTTCAACTATGCAGAACATCAAGTCGAAATATCTGCCCCTACAAATTTCCCAGGACGAATCATTAGATCGAATTATTATGACCGAGTTTTTAACCATCCTACTTAGGTCAAAGACATTAAAGCCACATGTGTTGTTAAACATCTGCTCTGGCTGAGATCAGTGAACTTATGGTGGACTGGAAATAATTTCTGGTATGTATTGTTTAGCAACACATCATACAGTATATTTATCTTTAAAGCCATCAAAGGTTTAAATTAATTGGCATTAAATGGACAGCTTGGTGGCTCAGTGGTTAGCTGGGTTTGATTCCAACCTTAGTTGACTGATTGTGTGGAGTTTGCATGTTCTTCTCCCTGTGTCTGTGTGGGTTTTCTCCAGGTGACCTGGTTTCCTCCCACAGTCCAATGATGTGCAGGTTAGGTGGATTGGCCATGCTAAATTGCCCATTGTGTCCCGAGATGTGCAGGCGAGGTAAAGTAGCCATGGGAAATGCAGTGTGACAGTGACAGTGTAAGGTGGTGGATCTGGGTGGGATGCTCTTTAAAGGGTTGGTGTTGACTGAATGGGCCAAATGGCTTGCTTCAACACTGTAGGGATTCTATGAAATTGTCTTTGGGTATAATGCATTAAAATGATCTAACCTCAATTTTTTTTCCCCATATTTTTATGCAGTTTTGTGGCTGGAGTGATCCAACGAGAACGGTTTTCTGCTTTTGAAAGATTACTATGGAGGCTGTGTCATGGAAACATTGTCTTACGCCACGTAGAAATCAATGTTCCAGCAGAGGACTGTATGGCTGTAAGAAAAACATTCTGTGCTTAACATGTAATCAATTTACCACTAAATGGATAGGGACAATAAGCTAACACATAATTGATTTTGATAACTACTTGACCAAGAATACAAAAAGGATATGGAGAAAGGGTGGAGAAAAGGAAATAGTACAAACAACTTCAACTGGCACAGGAACAATAGGCTGAATGATCTCCTTCCGCACTGTATATTTAGTCAAATATTTTCTATGTATTTATTTCCAGTGGAAACAGGAGGTAAAAAAAAGCCCATTTTCATGATTTATTGAAATATGAATTCTTTCAGCACAGGAAGTATATCAATGGACCATAGACATTTTCTGCTGGTGTCAAAGTGGGTTAAACCCATGTAGGTTATGATGGATAAATCTGTCCATCAAGCACCATCACTGATGTAACACCCCAGAGTTACCCGTTCTGAGACATCATGAGCAGAACAATTTTCAAAAAAGTGGTTAATGCTAATGTTGGACTCTGAAACAATTACATACAATTCAAACAAGGGCCTTAAAGGCAAGTTCTTTGCTTTCCTGAATATTATGTAAAGCAATTGAAAAATGAGTTTACTTAGGCTATGCAAGTGGTGTGTGTTATAAGCATATTATACCTAAAATATACTACTGTGAGCCGATTTGGAAAGGGTGGGGAGTGTAAATTTAATCTAAATCATCCATTGGAAGCTGATGAGATTGGTTTTGCACTCCATCTGATTTTGCTCTACATTAAGGTCAGTGAAGAGTTATATTGGATGGATGGTAAAACTCACATCACTATCAATTCTCTAAGTCCCCTACATAAGTTCGGTTCCACTTGCCCTCTATTTTGTTTGCAGTCAAACAGATTAATAACTATTTAGTTTTTTGTCAGATTTATACCATTGCTATAAAAAGACTTGCTCAATTAGTTTTTCTTTATCTGCAGGATGAGTTCATCAGTAAAGATGTGTTCATCGTTTTCTTCCAAGGAGAACAGTTCAAAAGCAAAGTGATAAAGATATGTGATGGGTAATTATCCAATGAGTTTGGTTAACAGTTGCATTAAGGGTAAATAGTCCAGTGTAGATGATTCTAGAGCAGTCTTTTTTATTTTCCAGATTCCATGCCACAGTATATCCTTGCCCAGAAACACTACATGAAAGAATGGAAATGAGTGTTGGTGTAAACATGCAAATTAAGGATCTCCATATGGTATGTTTTGAAGAATTTTATCTAAAATTGCAAAGGTTGGTTCTCCTATACAGACAATCATTGGTGCCCAGCTGCTGTAGCAAATCTCAATAATGCTGCACCAATCATCCGCGAGGATCATCCAGTTTCCCTGTCTAAGCTCAACTTGCATGTCACAGGTTACAATGGCAGGTTAGCACTTGGATGGGCCTGAATTCTGAAAATTCTGCTGGAATGCAATAAATGAGGTCAAAAGCTTTTATCACTGAATGAAGGTGGTTCCTGAAGACTATAATCCAAAATCAAAGCAAGAAATTTAACACTCAGCTCCATTTCCACCTACTTCCATATAACCGTTCAATTGTAGCAGAAATGGAAGAACACATTTTGGTAAGGCACAAATGAAGGAATTGCAGTATACAACAAGGGGAGGGGCCTGAAAATATATTACGTGGACTTCCTGCTACCCCCCACTTTCCACCAAAGCGTACATAATTTGACATCTGGTGATGCTAGCTAATCTCAGTCATCGCATTTGAGACCGTTAATGGTCATCCCAATACTGGCCTCGATTTTAATACTATGAGAGAAGTTTATGTGAACTGAGAGGCCTAGCAAGGTCATCCTGAGGAATGCAAGGTGGATGGAGGCAAGGTGCATCTTCCTCATGAACCCAATATCAATATTTGGTACCCTCCAAGGTCTGTGTTGTGATGTGCTCTCTCTCTCTCTCTCTCTCGTAGTCATTATTTCAAGAATTCCACCATATCTCCATACTTTCCTTCCCCACAATGATACACCAGTACTTACTCCAGGATTTAGAATCAAGGAACTGTCTGTAGTCCCGATCCTGACCACTGGTGGTGCTGTGGCTGCACAGCTGCCAGGCAATCAGATTGACTGGTAGTTCTCGCAGTTGGGATTTCTCCTCAAGTGAGGGCTAAAGTCCCATTCCATCATATTAATGCTCCCCTTTGTAATCATTCACATACAAATAGATTTTTTCTTATTATATTGCGCTGTACATGAATTAGTTCTGTTGCATTCTCTGAATAACAGATACAACTTACTTCATAGTTCACTCAATGGGGGTCAAATAACTAGCAAAATTACGAATTTAGATACAAAACTCATCAATTTAAGCCGCTAGAATTTAACTCGCTAGAATTTAAGCCAGTAGCCAGATAAATGGGAGATTGTAAATTAAAACATACAAGTCAATTGAAAGCAAATATTACAGTCAGTTTAAATTATACTGATACAGAAAATCTATTAAATTCTACTAGTCTTTAGAGGGGAAAATCAATTTTAAACATATAGTGGTTTATCAAATTTCTAACAGTGGTTAAATCAAGATGAAGGATTTGTTTTGAGTTTCTTCTGCTCCGCCACGGTAACCTCGGTAAACATTCATTAGAACTCCATTTTACTTTTGCAAAAGAAATCGCTCAGGTTTTGTAAGGCTTTCTGGCTGAAATATTTGAGAAGTTCAAAGAACTCCTTGTTGCAAAGTTAAAATTGTAGCATTCTCATTGTGCATAACACAGTACTGGACTTTGGCCTTAGAAAGTGTGATGTGGTAGAAATAGATAGAATGATCAAGAAAAAGACCAGCTGGGATCAGGCCTGTCCCACATCATGAATTCTAATCCATCAAGGCAAAATTCTTCCTAATTCCCCCAGAGATACAAGACCTGCTTGGAAAAGCAATCAAGAAATAAAACCAGAACCAGTAAAGGAAAGCACAAAAAATCACGAAAACTTCTCTCAAATCCCTTCACGTGATTGGAGTCGGCTTAACTGTCAATTATGTTAACTATAATTAACCTCCCACAGTCCAAAGATGTGCGGATTAGGTGAATTGACCATAGAATATAGAACATTACAGTGCAGTACAGGCCCTTCAGCTCTCGATGTTGCGCCAACCTGTGGAACCAATCTGAAGCCCATCTATCCTACACTATTCCATTTTTGTCCATATGCCAATCCAATGGCCATTTGTATGCCCTTAAAGTTGGCGAGTCTTCTACTGTTGCAGGCAGGAGACTGGCATGCAAGGCACCTGCCACCTTCCTGCTTCCACCCTGATTAAGACCACCATGGCGATCAGGCACTCTCCTGATGGGAACATAAGAAGCAAACCTGTCCAGTGCTCCTAGAAAGGGGCCTAATTCAAAGGACTCAGTGCCTGATCCTGGGATCCTGCATAGGGAAGTGGAGATTTATGAAGAGTCAATCCCTGGCCTTGCTGCCGTTTCTCAATATTCATATCCCCATCACTCTGACTTCAGGGTCCCTCTACTGCCACCATCCACCTCTGACTCGGGATCCAGTGACAATGCTTGACCTCAGATTCTAATTGACCAGCAGAGCCTTATGGTCAGAACTCTGCCCTAAGGTATAACCTGCTAACATTTTCTTTAGTGCCTGAGTGTCATTTAGTACACTTCCCTAAAACAGGCAACGTGGGGCTGTCACCATTCTCCAGGTGCTGGGCAAGATGTGCCCCACTACCACTTTAACACCTCGTTTAAATACAGCTCTTTGCTTTGAGAGATGGTTTGAAAGTTATGCCACTTGGTTGATTGAGGATATCAATTCAAAAAGAATTTCATCTTTAAAAAGTCTAGACATACTTGTTTTGATCAACTTACTGGAAATATGATTAATGTTTCTTCACTTACTTATATTAAAATTTCTTGAACATAGAGGTTGGAACTTTTAAAAATGATGCAGTTATTAAGACAAAGATCATCAATATTTTTCGGTGTTGACATTTATTCAATTAAGCAATACTGACACTGCCTTTTCAATGTTGATTTCTGTTTTGAGTATTGTGTTGTTAGCCAGGAAAATAAAATCCACTTGTTCTATCCACAAATCTGTTCCCTTGGAACATGAGTCACCTAAGGGTGTACTCAGTACAAAAAGGTTGAAAATTTCTGATAAGAGAGACAAGCAGCCCTTGTATAGTTGTTCTCCCCAACTTACAACCAGCAAAAAAGAGCAGAACTTTGGCCAAATGTACACTTTTTAACTCTTTCAGTTTAATTCCTTTTCCACAGTTAAATAAATTGGGTGTACAAGATAGGTACTCGGGATTTGGTGTCGAGATATACATGGCCAGATTCTATATGGTGCATTCTGTAACTGAATGAAAAGTGTTTCTCAGTTTCCATTGGTGTTGTTGATATTTAAGAGAGACAAAGGTTGTGCAAGGAAAAATTGTCACTTTGAATTTTCTTGATGAATCACATTAAAACAGTGAAAAGTGATCAAATGAAAGCGATTTGGCAAAGGAACATACATTGTCAGATGGGTTTGTTGAAGATGCAGTTCCACTGCTTGGACTGGTCTGGGGTGGGAGGCATCTCCAGTAAAGTCCAGACAGAGTGTGCTGCTTCAAAGGACGAATCTGTCCTTCTCCATCTCAGAGTTCTGCTGCTGTGGGCATTACAAACTGGACAGACAGACTGTTTCCAATCGATCAGAGCTGGGGTGTGGCAGAGAATTGTGCAGAAATCTGGTTTAGATTGTCACGTGATCTTCAGCTTGTATTGGTTTTGTGTATGTTTCCTTGTGTTTTTTGCAACTAAAAGCTTATCTCTGGATATGTCTGATTGCTGCCTGTATGGAGACAGGATAGTGTTGAATTAGAGAATGTGTTTCAACAGGTAACCTGTGTGGTCTGGTGGCTAAACAGTGAGTAGGGGGAGAGAATGGAGTTGTATGTGCAAGGGAGTATCCGCCATGTTGCTCTGTCCCATGCACGGCATGGCTTCAGGACACGGCTGCTGTGCCATGGTATTGCTAGTGAGGAAAATTGCCAGATTGGCATTAATTGTCCAGATGCACAGTGGCTTTACAAAGATGGGCTGGGTGCAATGGATGCCAGTCTATTAATGGATATCTGCTGAATGAGGAGTTGTTTGACAAACGATGCAGGGTTGGATGGGACGGAAATTGGACGTGAGGGGTGCGATAGAGGTGTTGCATGTCATTAATGAGATGAGATTGGTAAGGTACAGTAAGAAAACTCGCTAGCAAAAGATCAAATAATGAAGTGTGTGCATAACTACAGAACCAAGGAACGGAGGCTAGATAGAGTTCTTTAAACTGAAGCTGACTTGCTTTCAAGTCAGCAGACTCTTCTTAATAATGTGAGTTATTGTTCAGACTGCTCCACAGCTGCAGGCTAGGATGTTGAGGAGCTACACAGAGGAATTGGACACTCTGGAAATGGTTTCAAAGGGCTCATGGTCATCATGGGACAGCAAAGCCAGGTGGACAAGCAGTGGGGTCTATGATGAGAAATTGGTTTTCAGTGGATGTTCGTCCTACCATAGGCCTTTGACTGTCACTCTTTGCATGGTAGCTTTAACCATATGGAACAGCTTGAGAGCAGGCATCCTGAGGCTGGCAGATTGTACAGGTCATTGAATAAGGGCAGACTTAAGTTGAAATACATCTTTTCCACTAGTTTGCAATTAATCTCTGGATGTAGGGAATGGATGGTGGGCAAGCAATATTGCTTACCACTGGAAGATAGGGGAGGTAAGTTGACCAAAGAATACCTGATCATGCAATTTGTTGAACTGCACCTCGATAAGTTTGGTGTGGACATATTGGTACCCAATTCCCATATTCCCAATTCCTTCGTCTCTGCCGCATCTGTTCCCAGGAGGACCAGTTCCAAAACCGTACAACCCAAATGGCCTCCTTCTTCAAGGACCGCAATTTCCCCCCAGACGTGGTCGACGATGCCCTCCACCGCATCTCTTCCACTTCCCGCTCCTCTGCCCTTGAGCCCCACTCCTCCAATCGCCACCAGGACAGAACCCCACTGGTCCTCACCTACTACCCCACCAACCTCCATGTACAGCGTATCATCCGCCGTCATTTCCGCCACCTCCAAACGGACCCCACCACCAGGGATATATTTCCCTCCCCTCCCCTATCAGCATTCCAAAAAGACCACTCCCTCCATGACTCCCTCGTCAGGTCCACACCCCCCACCAACCCAACCTCCACTCCCAGCACCTTCCCCAGCAACCGCAAGAAATGTAAAACTTGCGCCCACACCTCCCCCCCTTACTTCCCTCCAAGGCCCCAAGGGATACTTCCATATCCACCACAAATTAACCTGCACCTCCACACACATCATCTATTGCATCCGCTGCACCCGATGTGGCCTCCTCTATATTGGGGAGACAGGCCGCCTACTTGCGGAACGTTTCAGAGAACACCTCTGGGACATCCGGTCCAACCAACCCAACCACCCCGTGGCTCAACACTTCAACTCCCCCTCCCACTCCACCAAGGATATGCAGGTCCTTGGACTCCTCCATCGCCAGACCATAGCAACACGACGGTTGGAGGAAGAGCGCCTCATCTTCCGCCAAGGAACCCTCCAACCACAAGGGATGAACTCAGATTTCTCCAGTTTCCTCATTTCCCCTCCCACCACCTTGTCTCAGTCAAATCCCTCGAACTCAGCACCGCCTTCCTAACCTGCAATCTTCTTCCTGACCTCTCCGCCCCCACCCCACTCCGGCCTATCACCCTCACCTTAACCTCCTTCCACCTATCGCATTTCCAACGCCCCGCCCTCAAGTCCCTCCTCCCTACCTTTTATCTTAGCCTGCTGGACACATTTTCCTCATTCCTGAAGAAGGGCTTATGCCCGAAACGTCGATTCTCCTGTTCCTTGGATGCTGCCTGACCTGCTGTGCTTTTCCAGCAACACATTTTCAGCATATTGGTACCCAACCAGACACAGTATTCTGCAGTTAAGTACATGGTGCCAAGCCCAGAGATTGTTCAGACCTCAGCCTCTGACCCTAATACTGAAGAGTTTGTTGCAGATTTTTATTTTTTTCTACAGTCTGGATGAGCTGTTGTCTGAGCATGAAGGTTCTGTTAGGGGTGATCCCTGGATAAAGATAATGGGGATCCTGCTTCAGTCTTTGGTCATCCTGGGTAATATTCAGTTCCCAATTAGGGCTGGCATTGTGAGGGTGAGATGTGCTAGGGACTGTGTTGTTGATGTTGCAAAATTAAGCAACCTCATGATCAACCATTATTTTATCGAAGTGTTTTGCACATCATCTACAGAAAGATTAAAGAAGCACACATGAAGCATGCTTACGTAGCCATGATACCTAGATAATATCCATTTAGATTCTATTATTATAGCCTTAGGCTATCGCTGCCAATAATTACCTATCGGGCTAGGCATTGAGCAGAAGCTGCTGAGACCATTTACAGGAGTATCTCTCTCTGCTGTGCCCTCGAGAACAGCTAAGGCAGACTCAATAATTTGTCATGGTCACCATGGCTGGGAATTTGCCCAGAACCTCTCTCCCAGATGTGCGAGTAAGAGAATGTTTCCACCCCACATCCCATGAACACTCATTGTGAGGCAGGAGCAACTCCAAGGAAATTTTCGAACCAAGACTGAGAGTTTGGATTAATTTGAATATTAAATGAAGGCCTGAATTTTCCTCTTTAGATAATAACATTTTAAATGTAGGGAAATATTCCATTGTATAAAAGAGAAGACTTTGTTTGTACAATTTATTCCACTTAAAATAAGTGTTCATGATATTGTGTCCTTGACCATGAACTTGCTATAAAAGAGAAAAACCAGGAAGTTTAGCAGTTAATCTTCTACAAAAAAAGATTTTATTTATTCCTGTATGAATAAGAAATGTTATTTTACTAATTTTAAAGCATTGTTTCAACATGTGACAATAATGAAAAAGAGATTTAAGTTTAAAATGTGGCTATCTTAAAAAATCTATCATATGTCATTAACTGTCTGTAATGACATAATGAGGGCAAACCAAATCACCAATCTCATACTTATAAAATAAATTCAAAAATCTGTTTTCAACTTTTGTAATCTTGCAGTCAGTAAATTTGACATTTTAAACGTAGGGAAATATTCCATTGTGTTAAAGAAAAGATCCACATGTTTAATTGCAATCCCACGCTATTTGGAAATGATACTTTTTATTTAAGGAATGTCACAATGACAACATAGATGAAACTAATAGTCAGATGCCCTCATCAGTGAACTCCCTATGAAAGAGGACAGACCTTGTTTGAAATCTAACAAGATAATAGAGAAGGAAAAATATTTATAATCTATACATATCAAGCTATATATTTTTTAGATTACTTAGTGTAGAAACAGGCCCTTCGGCCCAACAAGTCCACACCGACCCTCCGAAGAGTAACCCACCCAGACCCATTCCCCTACATTTACCCCTTCACCTAACACTACGGACAATTTAGCACAGCCAATTCACCAAACCTGCACATTTTTGGAATGTGGGAGGAAACTGGAGCACCGGAGGAAACCCACGCAGACACAGGGAGAACGTGCAAACTCCACACAGACAGTTGCCTGAGGCAGGAATTGAACCCAGGTCTCTGGCGCTGTGAGGCAGTAATGCTATCCACTGTGCCACCGTGCCGCCCATAATGCTTATTATTTATAGCTACATGAAATAACCTATATTTCCAAAGAAATTTTTAGTGATACAATACAATGTGTGCATAAGTACAGGAATTTACAATTCCTGGCAGAGAAAGTTAAGGAAATAGATCACATCAAGCAAGACAGCAAGGAGAGAGCAAAAAGGTTTTGGTTATGATGTATCTCATAGAAAAATTATCCTTACTGTGAAGTGCATCGGATCCAGCATATTTTTATCCTTTCACAAAGGTGAGGCAATCATCGTGATATTGTTGATTAGTCCTAATGTGAAATCACAATCTTTGTATAGAGTGCAATAAAGTAGCATCATAGTTTCCATGGTGACAGATAGGCTGCTGCAGAAACGTAGAAAATTCAGCATGAGTGGTCTTTGTCACATTGACTGTACATGAAGGGTACTTTTCTCGTATACTGACACCACAGAAAGCTCAAAACAGTTATTATGGGCAAGTTGCTATGGTTACTGCTGATTGGTGCTTGGTACCATTGAGTAATAATGTATATGTTTGAAAACTTTCCATTGTTGTAAAGACTTTGTAGGATTTATTCCACTTAAAATAAGTGTTCATGATATTGTGCCTTTGACCATGAACTTGCTATAAAAGAGAAAAACCAGGAAGTTTAGCAGCGTAATCTTCTACAAAAAAGATTTTAGATATTCCTGTATGAATAAGAAATTTTATTTTATTAATTTTAAAGCATTGTTTCAACATGGGACAATAATTAAAAAGAGATTTAAGTTTAAAATGTGGCTATCTTAAAAAATCTATCGTTATGTCATTAAATGTCTGTAATGACATAATGAGGGCAAACCAAATCACCAATCTCATAAAATAAATGCAAAAATCTGTTTTCAACTTTTGTAATCTTGCATTCAGTTAGTAAATTTCAAAGTCTACAACAATTCCAAAAACAACATATTTTTCTTCATTAAGCTTCAAGTATAGAAACTTTAATTTTTCATACTTAAACCTGTCTTTTTAATCATCTGGCATTTTGTTGGCAAGACATGCATCAATAATGAATGATTGCCTACTTGTCTAATTACAGCAGTTTAAACGTTCTTTGTTTTCTGAAAAGTGCTGGAAAGTGTCCTGTACTCATAAGGCACTATATAAATGCAAGCCATTCTTTCTTTCAAAGAAGATTAGAGGGGAGAGGATCAATTGGGCCAACACGGTGAAAGGTGGGAGGAAGGAGAAAGAGGCAGGAGGGAAGAAAGAGAGAAAGGTGAAGAGAAAGAGAAACAGGTTGAAAATTGGAGAAAGGGACATGAGAGGAGAGAGGGAAGAGGTGAAGGATGAGAAAAAGGAGGGAACAACAGGAATAACGGAGTGATGCCTGGGGTCGAAAAACTCTGGATGGGAACTGGGAACACACAGAGCAGTTGATTGGAGGTAGGGATGCAAGGCTATCAAAATCTCTCAGCAGGAGGAAAGACAAGAATCAGACATATAGAAAGGTGTGCAAGCTGAAAAACAGAATTAGTTACGAAGAGTGAGGGACAAACATACATTCAAAGCCATTGTAAAAATCATCATTACTATTCACTTGCAGCCAAAATTATACACAGTAGACATGCGAGGGGTGTCGAGATCATTACCAGAAGCTTTGTGGGTCTTGCACTCAAAATCAACATTTGACTTAAATAAAATTTAAAATGATATTTGCATGCAAAATGTTATTACAACTCAAAACTACATCTGACACATCTTCTGCATGGAGCTCAGCAATTCTATAAATGTCAGAAACTCCAGGTATTATTTCCGCCAGCTGCTGCGGACACGTACCTGATTGTGCTCAGAGAATTATTGAGAGAGTACCAATTGAGGTGAATGTCATAGAACTGATGGAGGATGTAGGTGAAGAGCTTGTTGGTCATCCTCTGAGGGCTCGTAGTCTTCCTCCTCATTGGTGGTGCTAGTGTTGAAGAGATTGGGAGGTGCCCCCTAGCTCTGTGCCTGAAGCTTGATACCACTTGTGCCTATAGCAGAGAAGACGAAGAATTATTTGCTGAAAATTCAGAGAACATGTTTGCTTTTGTGTCTGTCTGAGAAGAGCAGAGCACAATGTCACTTATGGGTCGTTGGTCCATTTCAGCCTCCCTACAGGTACAGTCCTTATCCTCCCCTGGTCAGTACAATAGCCCTTTTCTTCAAGAGAGTGACGATTGTAATGTCCAGCATCATCAGTACAAACCTCCCCAGCTACCCCTATTCCCTCTGGGGTTTTGTAAAATTCATTCATGGGCTGAGGGTGCTGCTAGCTAGGCCAGCATTTATCGCCCATCCCTAATTGCCCAGAGTCAGCCATATTCTTATATGCCAGACCAGGTAAGAATATGGCAGTTTCCTTTTCTAAAGGACATCAGTGAGCCAGATGGATTTTTCTGACAATCAACAATCAATTCACAATCATCATTAGACTTTTAATTCAAGATTTTTATTGATTTCAAATCCCCCCTTCCACGTGGCGGGATTTGAAGCCTGGTCCCCATAACATTACCTGGGTCTAGTGATAATACCTCAAGGCTGTCGCCTTCGCTGTGGGACAACATTTCCTGCAATAAGAATAAAAGAGAGATCAGGTGATTGGAATGAGTGCAAGAGCATCCTGTGAATATGCATAACCACGCAAAGTGGTTAGCTGTTCCAAATGCGTAGGAAGCAGAGCACTCATTTAGCAAGAGGTGGATGTGACCTCTTGAGTGGTGCTGAGGCTTGCAGGCTTTGACCTGTTGTGAGATGCCAGTGCAGTCGTAGAGTTGGGCTCAATGCCACTGTGTCTAACTTCTTCTTGCAAAGCTCAGGAGATCATTCATTTTTTTGGGAGACTGCTTCCCGTCCCTGTTGCTGTGATCTGTTTCCAGGCTAGACAGGACTGATGGGTTGGCCTCCAAGTGCCATCCCATGGGACCAGGCTGGGCCTTCTCTTAGTGAGCCTGTACAGCAACATCTGCAAGGCAGCATCAGGAAACCTGGGAACCAGAATCAGCTTGATGGAAGGCACACCAGCACCTTCAATCACAGGGGGTGCTGCCAGTGACAAGATCTCCCAGATCTTACACAATTAATTTTCAACCAAAAGTTTCAGTACCTTCTGAAGCACCTCAGATGTTAACACGCCAAATCAGTAGAGTGTGCTGCTTAAAGTTTCTCATGAATATGACCGTTCCTTTGAGCAAAAAAAACTGAAGGATTGTAATTCATCTGTAGGAGTTTGTTTTTAACAGAAGGTATTTGCAATTAATGATGCTTTGTAGCCAATCGATGTCCATTGTATTTTACTACTTAAATAAGTTCTCACAATTTAACTGATTTGTCTCACAAATTTGACTGAGTTTTTTTTGAAGAGATGACCAATAAGATAGAACATAGAACATAGAAGAATACAGCGCAGTACAGGCCCTTTGGCCCTCGATGTTGCACCGATCCAAGCCCACCTAACCTACACTAGCCCACTATCCTCCATATGCCTATCCAATGCACGTTTAAATGCCCATAATGAAGGAGAGTCCACCACTGCTACTGGCAGGGCATTCCATGAACTCACGACTCGCTGAGTAAAGAATCTACCCCTAACATCTGTCCTATACCTACCCCCCCCCTAATTTAAAGCTATGCCCCCTTGTAATAGCTGACTCCATACGTGGAAAAAGATTCTCACTGTCGACCCTATCTAAACCCCTAATCATCTTGTACACCTCTATCAAGTCACCCCTAAACCTTCTTTTCTCCAATGAAAACAGCCCCAAGTGCCTCAGCCTTTCCTCATACGATCTTCCTACCATACCAGGCAACATCCTGGTAAACCTCCTCTGCACCCGTTCCAGTGCCTCCACATCCTTCCTATAGTATGGGGACCAAAACTGCACACAATACTCCAGATGCGGCCGCACCAGAGTCTTATACAACTGCAACATTACCTCAGTACTCCGGAACTCAATTCCTCTACCAATAAAAGCCAGTACGCCATATGCCTTCTTCACCGCACTATTTACCTGGGTGGCAACTTTCAAAGATTTGTGTACATGGACACCAAGATCTTTCTGCTCATCCACACTACCAAGTATCCGACCGTTAGCCCAGTACCCCATCTTTTTATTACTCTTACCAAAATGAATCACCTCACACTTAGCTACATTGAACTCCATTTGCCACCTTTCTGCCCAGTTCTGCAGCTTATCAATATCCCGCTGTAACCTGCCACATCCTTCCTCACTGTCTACCACTCCTCCGACTTTCGTATCATCCGCAAACTTGCTCACCCAACCTTCTAACCCCTCCTCCAGGTCATTTATAAAAATGACAAACAGCAATGGTCCCAAAACAGATCCTTGCGGAACACCGCTAGTGACAGCACTCCAAGATGAACATTTGCCATCAACTACTACCCTCTGTCTTCTTCCAGCCAGCCAACTCCTAATCCAAACCTCCAACTCATCCTCAATGCCATACCTCCGTATTTTTTGCAGTAGTCTACCATGGGGAACCTTATCAAACGCCTTACTAAAATCCATATACACCACATCTACTGCTTTCCCCTCGTCCACCTCCTTAGTCACCTTCTCAAAGAATTCAATAAGGTTTGTGAGGCACGACCTGCCCTTCACAAAACCATGCTGACTATCCTTGATCACATTATTCCTATCCAGATGTTCATAAATCCTATCCCTTACAATTCTCTCTAAGATTTTACCCACAACAGAAGTGAGACTCACCGGCCTATAGTTACTAGGGTTATCCCTACTCCCCTTCTTAAACAAGGGAACCACATTTGCTAGCCTCCAATCTTCTGGCACTACTCCTGTAGACAACGAGGACATAAAAATTAAGGCCAATGGCTCTGCAATCTCCTCCCTTGCTTCCCAGAGAATCCTAGGATAAATGCCATCAGGCCCAGGGGACTTATCTATTTTCACCCTTTCCAGGATTTCCAACACCTCTTCTCTACATACCTCAAAGCCATCCATTCTACTTAATTGTGACTCGGTACTCACATCGACAACAATGTCCTGTTCCTGAGTGAATACTGACGAAAAGTATTCATTCAGTGTCTCCCCAATCTCTTCAGCCTCCACACGCAACTTCCCACTACTATCCTTGACTGGACCTATTCCTACCCTAGTCATTCTTTTATTCCTGACATACCTATAGAAAGCCTTAGGGTTTTCCCTAATCCTACCAACTAAGGACCTTTCATGTCCCCTCCTTGCTGCTCTTAGCTCTCTCTTCAGGTCCTTCCTGGCTACCTTATAACTCTCAATCGCCCCAATTGAACCTTCACGCCTCATCTTTACATAGGCCACCCTCTTCCATTTAACAAGGGATTCCAATTCCTTATTAAACCACGGCTCCCTCACACGACCCTTTCCTCCCTGCCTGACGGGTACATACTTATCAAGGACACTCAATAGTTGCTCCTTGAACAAGCTCCACATATCAATTACACCCTTGCCTTGAAGCTTACTTTTCCAGGCCACACATCCTAAGTCATGCCTCACCGCATCATAATTTTCCTGCCCCCAGCTATAACTCTTGCCCTGTAGTGCACTTTTATCCCTCTCCATCACTAGAGTAAAAGTCACCGAATTGTGGTCACTGTCCCCAAAGTGCTCACCTACCTCTAATTCTAACACCTGGCCTGGTTCATTACCCAGAACCAAATCCAGTATGGCCTCACCTCTTGTTGGCCTATCTACATATTGTGTCAGGAAACCCTCCTGCACACATTGGACAAACACTGACCCATCTAACGAACTTGAGCTATAGCTTTCCCAATCAATATCAGGAAAGTTAAAGTCCCCCATAACAACCACCCTATTACTTTCACTCTTCTCTTGAATCATCCTCGCAATCCTTTCTTCTACGTTTCTAGGACTATTAGGGACTATTAGGGACTATTAGGGCAGATGAGGGCAGAATGGTAGATGTTATTTACATGGACTTTAGCAAGGGCTTCGACAAGGTTCTGCATGGTAGACTGGTTAGTAAGGTTAGATCACATGGAATCCAGGGAGAGCTAGTCAAGTGGATAAAAAATTGGCTTGACAGTTGGAGGCAGAGGGAGGTGGTAGAGGGCTGTTGTTCAGACTGGAGGACTGTGACCAGCGATGTGCTGCAAGGATCTGTGCTGGGTCCATTGTTATTTGTCATTTATATAAATTATTTGGATGAGAATATAGGAGACATGGTTAGTAAGTTTGCAAATGACATCAAAATTGATGGTATAGTAGACAGTGAAGCATCTTCTCTAAGAACAAAACGGAATATTGATCAACTGTGGGCCAAGGAATAGCAGATGGAGTTTAATTCAGATAAAAGCGAAGTACTGCAATTTGGTAAGATAAACCAGGGTATAGAGTCATAGAGTCATAGAGATGTACAGCATGGAAACAGACCCTTCGGTCCAACCCGTCCATGCCGACCAGATATCCCAACCCAATTAATCCCACCTGCCAGCACCCGGCCCATATCCCTCCAAACCCTTCCTATTCATATACCCGTCCAAATGCTTCTTAAATGTTGCAATTGTACCAGCCTCCACAACATCTTCTGGCAGCTCATTCCATACACGTACCATCCTCTGCGTGAAAAAGTTGCCCCTTAGGCTCTTTTATATCTTTCCCCTCTCATCCTAAACCTATGCCCTCTAGTTCTGGACTCCCCGACCCCAGGGAAAAGACTTTGCCTATTTATCCTATCCATGCCCTTCATAATTTTGTAAATCTCTATAAGGTCACCCCTCAGCCTTCGAGGCTCCAGGGAAACAGCCCCAGCCTGTTCAGCCTCTCCCTGTAGCTCAGATTCTCCAAACCTGGCAACATCCTTCTAGATCTTTTCTGAACCCTTTCAAGTTTCACAACATCTTTCCGATAGGAAGGAGACTAGAATTGCACACAATATTCCAACAATGGCCTAACCAATGTCCTGTACAGCCGCAACATGACCTCCCAACTCCTGTACTCAATACTCTGACCAATAAAGGAAAGCTTACCAAACTTTACACAATTAATGGTAGGGCCCAGGGAGAGTTGTTGAACAAAGAGACTTGGGGTTCAGGTTTGGACAGGATGCTGAAGAAGGCATTTAGCATGCTTGCCTGCATCTATCAAAGCCATTGAGTAGAAATGTCATGTTACAGCTGTACAAGACATTGGTCAAGCCACATTTGGAGTACTGTGTACAAGTCTGGTCACTATGCTGTAAGAAGGATGTTATTAAACTGGAAAGGCTGCAAAAAAGATTAACAAGGATGTTACCGAGACTGGAGCGTTTGAGTTATAAGGAGAGGTTGGATAGGCTGGAACTCATTTCCCTGGAGCATTGGAGGATTGAGAAATGACCTTATAAAGGTTTATAAAATCATGAGGGGCATGGATAAGACGAATAAGCTACTCCCCAGGGTAGGGGAGCTCAAAACTAGAGGGCATAGGTTTAAGGTGAGATAGGAAAGATTTAAAAGAGACCTGAAGGCAATGTTTTCACACACATGATGTTGTGTATATGGAATGAGCAGCCAGAGGAAGTGATAGAGGTGAGAACATTGACAACATTTAAAAGATATTTGGACAAGTACATGGAAAGGAAAGGTTAAGAGGAATACACACCAAATGCAGGCAAATGTATTCTGTTTCGGAAACCTGTTGGCATGGACAAGTTGGGTTGAAGGGCTTGTTTCTGTACTGAATAACTCTGTAACTCTAAAGCTTTCGTAAAATTAATAAAATATGCAAACTCTTTTTTTTGTTTTCTTCTTCAACTGAGAGCTGATTGATCAGTTATTAGGCAGAGAATTCTGACCACCAATACAATAAACACACAAGGAAGGTCACCTTGGCAATTTGCCCTACTAATTAGCACAGTTTTTCAGCAATGTCAGAAGTGAAACAAGTGAAAATACTGCTAAGTTTTTGTTTTGGAAAGCACCTCCAAGTTTATACTTGTTTTCTTCCCTATCCTTTCCATTTCATTTTAACGCTAACAGTAATTATCAGTAATTATCACTTCCTATTTAGATGAGCCATGGATTTTTGCTGTCTTTGGGATTTGGTCAGTTGATCTTTAATTATACTAAGGGTATTTATTTTATTTTTCGAACAGATACTTGATCAGACGGAAAAGCACCGTAAGAATTTGCTGTTGTCTGCTGCTAAGGAAGTTCGCAAATGGAATGTTAAAGTCAAGAAGATGAAGGCAATCTATTACACACTGAATCTGTGTAACATTGATATCACCCAGAAGTGTTTGATAGCAGAAATCTGGTGTCCTGTTACAGACCTTAAGAAAGTCCATAGCACATTAACAAAAGAATCAGTAAGTATCTCAAATCTGTCAATAACATAAATATTCCAAATTGACTCAAGACTGTAAAACTTCTTGAGTATGTTAAGATAAGCCACAAGTACTTTTGTGAAGCCATAATTAATTTTTATTTATGCTATCATTGTGCCAGATTCAACAATCTGCTTGGAGTTTTCAGCATATAATGGCTGATGCCTATTAGGGTTGAATAATGATCTACAGTTATTGAGCAGTGCATACAGTTTCGGAAAGGAAGTGTGACAATTCCTCACATTTGAAACACACCTGAAAATGCTTCAAAAAGTGGAAGAGGGTGCACCACAGGTGATAGGGGATGCCGAATCTGAAGACTCAGCTTTGAGAAGGATTTTAAAAGAAAGAAACGGGAATTTACAGAAAATTTCAGTGGGGTTTTAGAGTGCAAATGAGTTGCTGTTGAAAGAATTACCACAAGTGATAGAGTGGGCAGAGGATGAGAGGAAATTCATGCTGTGAAAACAAAGTGTGCATGTATCTTTGAAGCAGGTTTTCGTAGTTAGGCATGAAGACTTTGAAGATAAGGAGAAAGACTTTCATATTGATTTAAAGGATACTGAGCTTTAGTGGAGCATAGCAGATGTACATTAAATGGCTGAGAATGTAAAAGAATGGCTGCAGAATTCTGAATGAGCTGCAGTTTATAGAAGGTTGAAACAAGGAGCATCATGTTTAGGGAATTCTGGAGAATTTGAGTATTGAGAGTTTAATATCATAGGTCAGAAGCGCAGCAGGTAAGACAGAGACACAGGACCAAAACAGTATGGTTTCAAAAGATAATGAAGGTGGTTTTGGTGACAAAACAGAGGACTGTTGTATAAGATAATGATTTTGAGGGTGCAATCTTCATGTTACACTGGCTGCCCCTATTCTACTGATGTCATACAGAGTTTTTGGGTTGACATAAGAAGGACTGGTAGCACCAGAGTACCTCACACAATCCTGACCCAGAGTCACATGGTCATAGAGGTGGCAAAAACCACAAGGTGCCAGTAGCGGTATTTCGGGAAAGTATCACATGATTGTGGCCGGTTAAAATTTGACCCCCACCGTGAGGAGAGCAAACTCAGAATAAAATTTTTAAAATGAAGCATGTGAGTTTACCACCTTAAAAGAATCTAAGAAAAGACACAAGCCATCCGCAGCTGAAATGTGATTATTAACAGAGGGAGAGAGAGAGAGAGAGAGAAAGGGTGTGTGAGAGAGAGAGAGAGAGAGAGAGACAGCAGCAACAACAAAACAAGCTCACCATGGCAAAGACAAGCATTTGTCAAGAAAATGGTAAGAAAGAGGCGCAGGGCAAACAGTGTGGGGAGGAAAAGGAAAAAGGCCAGGCAAACTTGGAAAAACAGCATGCCTTAGTGACAGAAGCTGAGTAGGGAGCAATAAAAGCCTCAGGAAAAGTTGTATATCATAAAGGGGAAAAGGAGATTACGGGTTTGGCAGAAAGATGAGAAAGGGAAGGGAGTGTAAAAGCACATTCTGACCTATCACTACTAGCATTGCTGCTATTGACGTTAGGATCTATGAGGCAGAGTTACAAGAAACAGTGAAAGGGCTAGAAAGAAATTTGGACCAAGACTGCAAATGTACAGCCATAGAGTCACAGCATGGAAAAAGATCTGTCGGTTCAATTTATCCACACTGACCAGGTTTCCGAAACTAAACTAGTCCTATTTGCCTGCATTTGGCTTATATCCTTCTAAACCTTATCTATTCATGTATCTTTTTAAATGTAACTGTACCTGCATCTACCACTTCCTCTGGCAATTCTTTACACATACAAACCACGTTCTGTGTGAATAAACTGCCCTTCAGATCCCTTATAAATCTTTCTCCTCCCACCTTAAAATTATGCTTTCTAGCTTTGAACTCCCAACCTTAGGGAAAAGACCTTTGCATTCACCTTATCTGTGCCACTCAATTTTATAAACCTCGTAAGGTCATCCCTCAACCTCCTATGTGCCAGTGAAAAAAGCCGCAATCTATCCAGCCTCTCCTTATATCTTAAACCTCCAAGTCCCAGAAACATCCTTGTAAGTATTTTCTGCACCCTCTACAGTTTAATAATATCCTTCCCATAGCAGGGCCACCAGGACTGTACACAGTACACCAAAAGTAGTCTCATCAACATCCTGAACAACCACAATGTGGCGATCCAACTCCTAAACTCAATAGTTTGAGGAATGAAAATCAAACATTCCAAACGCCTTCTTTACTACTCTATCTACCTGTGACATAACCTTCAACAAACTATGTATCTGCACCCCTAGGTTTCTCTGTTCTACAACACTCTCAAAGGCTCTACCATTTATTGTGTCCTTGCCATCTGTCCTTGTTCTTCTTATCAAAATGCAACACTTGGCATTTATCTGAATTAATCCACCTGCCTTACCTTGACCCATTGGCTCAATTGAACAAAAGCCCTTTGTAATCTTAGATAACCTTCTTCACTGTCAGCTATACCACCGATTCTGGTGTCATTCACAAACTTACGATACTTCCTATATTCTCATCCAAATTGTTTATATAAATGACAAACAACAGTGGACCCGGTAATGATCCCTGTGGTGACAGGCATCCGGTCTGAAAAATAACCCTCCACCACCACCCTTTGTCACCTACCGTCAAGCCAATTTTGTTTCCAATGGCTCTCCCTGAATCCCATGTGAGCTACCTTCAGTAATAAGTCTACCATATCGAACCTTTTCAAAGGCTATACTGAAGTCCATGTACACAACATCCACTTGTCTGCCGTCATCTATTTTCTTGGTCACATCCTCAAAGAAAACTCAGTCAAGGTTGTGAGAAATGATTCCCCATTCACAAAGCTATGCTATCACTAATTAGTCCTTGCCTCTCCAAATACATTTAAATCTCTCAGAATCCCCTATCCAACAACCGACCCACAGCTGATGTCATACTACAGCTTCCAGGCCTCTCTTTGCAGCCCTTCTTAAATAAAGGCACAGCTGGTCTTCCGGCACCTCACCCATGACTACAGATTATACAAATATCTCTGCTCGGGGCCTGCAATTTCTTACCTAGCTGGTTCAACCACAGAATTTATTTAAGCTGAAGAAGGGTTAGAGAAAAGATTGAAAAGGACAAGGACTGTATTTAAGCTGCAATTTTCTAAGTTTTTGCTTTATTCATTGAGATGTGGGCCAGCATTTATTGCCCTTTCGTTATTGCCTTCAAGAATCTGGTGGTGAGCACACAATTGAACTATTGCAGGCCATTTGTTGTAAGTAGACCCACAATGCTCTGAGCGAGGGAGTTTCAGGATTTTGATAGCTGACATTGAAGGAATTGTGATATCCAAGTCAGGATGGTGAGTGACTTGGTGAGGCTCTTGCAGGTCATGGTGTTCCCATGTATCTGCTGCACTTGTGTGTTTGGAGAGTGCTGCCTGAGTAACCTTCATGAATTTCTGCAATGCATCTTATAGATGGTACACAGTGTTGCTACTGAGCATTACTGATGGAGGAAAGGTGTCAACCATCAGCCTGCCTTGTCTTGGATGGTATTGAGGTTTTGAGTGTTGTTGGAACTGTGTTCATCCAAGCGGGTAGGCAGTATTCCATCATATTCCCAACATGTGCCTTGTAGATAGTAGATAGCTTCGGGGAGTCAGGATGTGAGCTATTCACTGCAGAATTCCTAGATTTTGACTTAATCTTGTAAACAAAATATTTAAGCAACTAATTTAAACCCTTGCTCCTTGTTTTGTATTCTTGAAAGAGCTAGAAACAGAAGGGACTAATCAAGAATGTGACAACTCCTACAGAGGGGATTAGTAGCATGGTAGCAGTGAAATAAAATCTAGAGAAGTGAGAATATGTGCAGATGCAAAGGACCTCAATGAAGCTTTGAAGAGATCTCCCTACTGCATGTCAAGCATTGGAGAAATTTTGCCATAATTTATCAAGACAAATGTCTTCATTACACTGAATGAGAAGAATAGGTACTGAAAAGTGGACCAGCAGGTTTTTAACTACATTCTGGATGCCATTTGGAAGATTGACATGGTTGCACATACCAGTTAGCATTTTCACTATTCCAAAACAATATCAACGCAGACAGCACAAAATAGTCAGTGATCGTCCCAAAGATTAAACTACTGTAGTTGATCTGCTAATCTATGGATGTAGATGCATGGTGAAAGAAACCATCACTGACAATCATCAGAATCTAGTGCAACTGTTAGAGTGCTGGTTGAAGAACCTGAAGTTGAACAACAGAACAATTTAGTTGAGGATGCCTGAAGTCAAGTATATTACAGAGAAGGAAGTGCTGGATGTCTTCAAATGCATAAAGGTGAATAAATCCCCAGGACCTGATCAAAACTTTCTGAGACGCTAGGGAAGTGAATGCTGGGCTCCTTGCTAAGATACTTGTATCATCAATAGTCAGAGGTACGATGCTGGAAGACTGGAGGTTGGCTAATGTGGTGTCACTATTGAAGAAAGTTGGTAAGGAAAAGCCAGAGAACTATAGACTGGTGAGCCTGACATCAGTGATGGGCAAGTTGTTGGAGGGAATCCTGAGGGACAAGATTTACATGTATTTGGAAAGGACTGATAACAGATAGTCAACGTGGCTTTGTGTGTGGGAAATCATGTCGTATGAACTTGATTGAGTTTTTTGAGGAAGTAATGAAGAGGATTGATGAGTGCAGAGTGGTGGACATGATTTATATAGACTTCAGTAAGTCTTTTGATCAGGTTCCTTATGGTATACTGGTTAGCAAGGTTAGATTATATGGAATACAGGGAGAACTAGCCATTTGGATACAGAAGTAGCTCGAAGGTAGAAGACAGAGGGTATTGGTGGAGGGCTGCCTTTCAGATTGGAGGCCTGTGACCAGTAGTGTGGCACAAGGATTGGTGCTGGGTTCACTGCTTTTCATAATTTATATAAATGATTTGGATGTGAACATAGGGGGTATGATTAGTAAGTTTGCAGATGACACCAGAATTGGAGGTGCAGTGAACAACGAAAAAGGTTACTTCAGAGTACAACGGGATCTTAATCAGATGGGCCAATGGGCCGAGGCATGGCAGGTTCAGTTTAACTTCAATAAATGTGAGGTGCTGCATTTTGAAACAGCAAATCATGGCAGGACTTATACACTTAATGGTAAGGTCCTGGGAATGTTGCTAAACAAAGAGATTTGGAGTGCAGGTTCATAGTTCATGAAAGTGGAGTTACAGGTAGATAGGATAGTGAAGAATGCATTTGGTATGCTTTCATTCACAGCATCGAGTACAGGAGTTGGGAGGTCATGTTGTGACTGTACAGAACATTGGTTAGGCCACTTTTGGAATACTGTGTGCAGTTCTGGCTCCCTCCTATCGGAAGGATGTTGTGAAACTTGAAAGGGTTCAGAAAAGATTTACAAAGATGTTGCAAGGGTTTGAGGGTTTGAGCTATAGGGAGAGGCTGGGGTTGTTTTCCCTGGAGTGTCAGAGGCTGAGGGGGCGACCTTTTAGAGGTTTATGAAATCATGAGGGGCATGGATAGGGTAAGTAGACAAGGTCTTTTCCCTGGGGGAGGGGGACATAGGTTTAGGGTGAGAAGAAAAATGTAAAAGGGACCTAAGGGACAACCTTTTCATGCAGAGGGTGGTATGTGTATGGAATGATTTGCCAGAGGAAGTGGTGGAGGCTGATACAATTACAACATTTAAAAGAGATCTGGATGAGTATATGAATAGGAATATACCCAAGTGCTGGCAAATGGGACTAGGTTAGTTTAGGGTACTTGGTCGGCATGGATGAGCTGGACCGAAGGGTCTGTTTCCATACTGTACATCTCTGTGACTCTATGACTCTATGTGCTGGTAGCAAAAGAACTTCACCTGGAGCCTGACGTGATGAGAGTATAACAGAGATGTAGAGACCAATAGTTTTGAAAGCAGTGCAATATTTTTCATGAGCCATGAACTATCGAGAAAAGTTCTTGCCTAATTTTTCATTACAGTGTGACCATTTACACAAACTCATTGCTAAGTACATGCAGCAGTACTGGGACACAACAGGAGCAGCAAACTCCACTTGAATTAAAAAAACCTAGCAATAACAGCTTGACAAGTTCTGGAAGTCATCAATCTAGCGGAGACACTGAATCTGAAAGACAAGCTTCTGGCTCTTATGAATAAGAGCTCTCACCATAATAATGGCTCTTTCCAGAACAGAACATTATTATCTCAGTGCCCAGCAGGTACCAGACAAATAGACAGTAACTTGCACACGTCTTTAAAACACCTGAATGTTTGAAAGATAATGTCCAAAATGCATTGAAGGTGACGCAGACTAGAACTATCACAGTTTGTTCATGAATAATACTTGTTCTTTGCCATGTGTCATGAAGAATTTGAGTAACCTGTAGCAGAAAATAATATGTATTTTTATATCTTTTTTAAAATTTCTTTTTTATGAAAAGGGGATGTTTGCAGAAATGCACTTGTACACAGTATACTGACTGGCTTGCCATAGTCGTTTGACCTGTACATCTGCTGTAATTTACTTTCATTTTAGTTTGTGGCAGCCACTAGACACACCAACAGGTAGGAGGGATCCTGCACCCAAGTCATACCGTTATGTATGTTTCCAGAACATTGATAAATATTTATCCTGCTGTGGATGATAGTCAGAATGCTGCTTTACTCTCAATCCCTACAATATGAGGCAGAAATTATTATCTTTCAAGCCAGGAGCAAAATGGGCCATTCAACCACTCACATCTGCAACGCTATTCAGTAAGATCATAATTGATCCATTTGTTTCAAATTACATTGCTATCTACCCTCGATAACCTTTGATTCCCTTGCCTATCAAGTATCGGTCTGCAATGGTAATTATTGATTAGTGGGTTAATTGCAGAGTCATTATTTAGTACACGTTTACAGTTCTGCTCAATCTCATCTACAAGCTGGAAAATGAATTTAACAGAATCAAAATCATAAAAAGTATAGTGCGTATATTAGAAAGAGTAGGTCATGCTAAATTCTGTATGGAGATATATGAAATGTAATAACATTTCCAGCCTGCAATGTGGAGTCAATATTATTCAGTCAGCTTATCCTGTGTTTATTCTGGTCACATATGTTAGAGCATCTCATGAAAAATGGATAGCTAATACAGATAAAGAGAAAGGCAAAATCGGCCTTTTATTTTGGACATATTGATCTTTGAAGAGGACATGGTGGTGCTGCTATGTGCATAAATAACTTGTAATCGATGGATAGTTCATATTGTTTAACATTTTCCTTCTGGGTGCTCTGCCTATATTTTTCTCTGTTGGCTACTGTGTTCCTCATCTCATCAGTCAATAGACATCCCATTCTGCTTTTTGATGAGCTGAAATTTGATTTCCTCTTCTTTCCCATTTCACTAATATCAATTCATCTTTTTAATGTTGAGTGAACAAAAGACACAAATCATCCTGCCCTGCTCCCACTTTCTGTTGCTAATAGCAATGTTGCAGCTTTGTTCACTTTTTGACCAATTAATTGTATTTCCAGCTGTTATTAGTCCAATACTATTCTAACAATAAAAGTATATGTTAGATTGCAGGCATTCTGAAAGTGCTGGAAGTAGAGTCTTATAGAGTCACGGAAATAGACCCTTTGGTCCAACTCATCCATGCCGACTTGATTGGATAATACCAATGTACAGCCTATTGTATGGAGTGAATTATAATCAATGTGAAAAAATGGATTGGGAGCAGGAAGGGTGAAGAGTGTTGAGAGTGAAGTGGGTGCCAATCACCAACTTCTGTAATTAAACACAGCACATTAGGCTGCATCTGAGCAACCCTCTGCAAGAAGCAGATTGCAAGCTTAAATATGTTAATCGATGATTCGGAGCTTTTTAAAAATGAGTCCTTTTCAACTATAACCAGATGAAAGGTTTCTTTGACTCTGGAGTGAAAGCAAGGAGAGAACACAATGGCAATTGAGGAGGCTTAAGGAATGACAGGTAGAAATTCCCCTGAGTAATGAAACTTCACATTGGCTGACTTCTTTTATTGTGTGAAAAGCTTTTTCTAACAGTGCTTATTCTAAGAGTTTACATTCACTATTTTGGAGTTGATTTTCACTATTTGAACGTTTTATGGGTCTCTCGTTCATTTGCAGTTTGTGTTGTATAAGATTTGGCATGCCTGACTTTTTTTTATCATATTAATGTGGATTCCTGATGAGCACCAAGCTGACCAGCAGCAGCAACAGCATAAAGTGAAATGGCAGCAAGGGGACAAGCAGCAGCAGGAGCCCATTGCTCACAGAGCTGCTACCCCACAGAAGACGATATTTGCAACAAAGCAAATGTAGCCATGGGATCAAATTTCTCAGCGTGCCCTAATACCAGGGCCTCAGACAGCTTCGGGTCTTGTGTTTTGTGATGACAGATTGTTTTTATTCATTCGGGGGATGAGGATGTCATTGCTGGCTAGTCCCTATATAACAATCAACAATGTTGCTGTGGGTCTGGAGTCACATGTAGGCCAGACCAGGTAAGGATGGCAATTTCCTCCCTTAAAGGACATAGTGAACCACATAGGGTTTATCAACAATTGACAATGGTTTCATGATCATCATTACACACTTAGCTTGTTCCAATTTTTTATTTTAATTGAATTCAAATTCCACCATCCATGTGGCAGGAATCAAACCAGGATCTCCATGGGCGGCACGGCGCACAGTGGTTAGCACTGTTGCCTCACAGCGCCAGAGACCCGAGTTCAATTCCTGCCTCAGGCGACTGACTGTTTGGAGTTTGCACGTTCTCCCCATGTCCGCGTGGGTTTCCTCCGGGTGCTCCGGTTTCCTCCCACAGTCCAAAAATGTGCAGGTCAGGTGAATTGGCCATACTAAATTGCCCATAGTGTTAGGTAAGGGGTAAATGTAGGGGTATGGGTGGGTTACACTTCGGCAGGTCGGTGTGGACTTGTTGGGCCGAAGGGCCTGTTTCCACACTGTAATTAATCTAATCTGTAATGTAATCTAATCTAAAAGAACATTATCTGGCTCTCTGGATTAACAGCCCAGTGATAATACCCATCTCCTCCCTGTTTCTTATTTGCAGTCTGATGTATGAAGACCCCAGCCAAACCATGAGATCTGCTCCCGAATAAACTAGCCATGGAAACATGTAAAAGACAGTGCGCTGTTTGCCTCTTGTGTTCCAAGATATGGGAGACATTCAAGGAAGGAATCATGAAAACTACTGCCAAGTGGACATAAGCACAGACCCAAGGAGGCACTTATAATGGCAAGATTCAGTTGGTTTGTACTTGCGAAACCATCCAGCAGCCACTTAGCCCCCACCCTTCTTCCAACATAAAGGTAGCATTCCAGTCAGCATAGCATCCCTTTTGCAGGGACGTATTGCTTGTTTTTAAGTCCTGTCTTACCATTTATCATAAATGAGAGGGCAGTTTTAAGGAGATGGTAAAAAATGACCAAGGCTTGAAACAAATAAGATTTATGTGACTCTTAAATCAAATAGAAACGTATGAACCTAACATTGTACAACACACTCACATAACTGAGATGTCTGGAGCTGTGGACGGCATCGGCAGCAGTGAGTGATTCCAGCACAGACACAGCAGGGAGCAGAGAGTGAACCCTTACTTACTTCTCCAGGGTAAGTTCAGGATCTGGCATCGGAATTGGCGGCTGCTACATTGGCAGAGACGACGTCAACAAGGTAGGCCCAGCTACAACAGTTGGTGCCTGAGGATTGGCAACTTCATCGTTGGTTGGGTTTGGCACTGGCAGTGGCAAAGCAGTGGCAGAAGGGCATCACAGCGATGCCAACAAGGTGGGCCAAATGGCAAGAGACATGATTCTGATGTTGACTGGTCCTGCGTAGGCAGTGACAGAGGAGCATCGGCTGGTTAGGTCCGGTGTAGACAGCAGTGGAGGAGGGACGTTGGCACAGGCGACATTGATGAGTCGGCTTAGGGCTCATGGAGGAGGCGGAGGAATGTAAATAGACTCTCTGTAAGCTCTACCTTTTTTATGTATTCTTAAACTATTCAAAATGATGCCGGATCATGGCGACAGTTGAAAGCTTTTCACTGTATTTTTCACCGTAAGATACGTGTGATGATAATATCATTCATCATCAAGATATACAACCGCATTTTATTTCCTTTTCCTGCCATTTCTGTGTGGTACTACTTCAGTGGTTTCAGTGGAAGCAGACGCAGAACCATACTGCTGAGTTCCATGTCCTTATACTTCCAGGCTCATCACTGATTTCTTTTAGATGTTGGAGCCTATGAGAAGCCCACCAAGGCTGGTCCTTGTGCTGTTTTGGAGGGCAGCATTTAGGAGAGCAACAGATGACAAGTGAAAATATCTTTGTGGAGTCCCCACTTTTAAGTGCCTGTTCACTGTATTCCTTTACATTTGAACTTCCTTTCTCATAAATGAGTTACCAAAGGACTTTGCCGCACACCAGTGGAGTGCTAAGTGGACATATTTAGATGTCATAAATCCTATCTAAGGTGACATTCAGAATCTGCATACAACTCATGTTCCATGCTGGTGGCTACTCTTTCTGTTGATGAGGGCATCATCAAGAATGCTGCCAACATAATCCTACTCATGGCTACTGCATCGTCTCCAATCTTTCTGTAAGTATGCACAGTACAGTTGATACATTTACAAATAAATCACACATCTTTTGCTGCTGCATCAAAGGTCTCCTCTTTGTCAACAAGAACCCAAGGTTTAGCATCTGTATCCAGTCTGAACACAGCATGGAGCATTCTGCAGCTTCCTATATGGACTCTTGCTGTCCCTGTCTCTATCATCTGCTCTTGCTCACTAGTGATGCGAGAGTCACCAGGTCATCCAAATACCTGTCTTAGTAATCCCAACAAATTGTGAGCATCCGAGATGTCTATACAAACTTACGTGACGCCTCATTCTTAGAATTTGTAATATCCCCTGAGGAGTCCCAATATACTTTTATATGAATTCCTGTGAGAAGTTTCTGTTCTGAAGAAGGGTCACTGGACCCGAAACATTAACTCTGATTTATTTCTACAGATGCTGCCAGACCTGCTGAAATGTTCCAACAATTTCCGTTTTTATTTCAGATTCCCAGCATCCACAATTCCTTCAGGTTTTTTTTTGTCCTACAGAATGTGTGCTGGTCCTGTGCGAGAATGAGGACAAGAATGAGAACTGTCAAGGACAGATTGTTTTAACTTTTCATTATGCAAATGATTCTACTGCCTGCTGACATTAGTGTTGTCTGTCGTGTGGCTATGTAATATTTAATTCTGTCATCAGGTAGCTTACAGGGCTACATTAACTCCTCTCCATAGTTAGTGAAATAAAGAATCCACTTATCTCCAGGTTCCCTTTCCTTTTCTGCTGTCAGTGTTGAGACAAGTGGAGTACACCTCCAATTCTCAGCCTCTTTTTAGTGTTCTGTGTTCTTTTCTCCTCTAAGGACAGTAAAAGAGTTATGAGTGAGAGTAATGGAACATCTTTAAAAGTTGAATGGACAATATTTATTGAAGGTGGCCATGAGGGTCAGGTGTGACATTTCTTTAAAATTAGGCTTTTTAAAAATTCAATCATGGGCATCGCTTTGGCCAACATTTATTGTCGGTTTCTACTTGCTCTTGAGAAGATAGTGGTGAACTGCCCTCTTGAACCGCTGCTGATCACGTGATGTAGGTAGACCCACAATGCCCTTAGGGGGGGGATTCCCTTGGGAGCAAGTGGTGGGTCACATTTACTACAGAACTTCAGAAAATTGTGGATGAATATGGAGTAGGAAACTATTGAGAACTTAATCCAGATAAAGTGCTTGATATTTCCATTTTTATTCAACCATTTAATCTACAAAATCAACTTGTGCTTTACCATAATCAAACATGTTGTGTGCCAATGCACTGGGACAGACGTTGATATCACTGACATTATTGTTGCATTAGTAGTGGATGAATAAATGGTGACAAGAAAATGTACAAACACAAGAGAGCAGTGGGTACACCTACAAGTTAAACTAACATAAGAATTGTGGTTTACATTGATTCATGCAAGTCATCATGTCCATCAATATACTAATTGATTAGAAACCAGGAGCTGAGATGTAATTTCAGCGGTTAAGTTAAACAGCATTGATAGATGCATTCCAATTCTTTCCAGCTTTCCATGTCTTGACAGTAATCACTGCACTACATCCCAACACTCCCACCACGTCATCATGTTAATATATATTGTACATGTTTGATGAGTATTTTTCCACAACCACATTGTTGTGGATCAGATTTCATGTTTCAGATGACATGCAAGCTCTTTCAAAACTAATATGATCAAAATGTAATCAAAATAGATGCTAAATTAATATTGTAACAGTGGAATTCCTCAGTTGTCTGCATTAGAATTCAAGCCATTAGTAAGATTTATTGACAACACCAATGGTGACATTTTTCTGTTGGTTTAGGTTCGGAATGGTTCCACCATGCCTCCTATTTTGAACAGGATAGCGACAAACCAAACTCCTCCAACATTTAATAAGACAAACACATTTACTGTGGGATTTCAGAACATCGTTGATGCATATGGAGTTGGAAACTATCGAGAAGTCAATCCAGGTAAAGTGCTTAATACTTCTGCTTTTATTCAGCCATTTAATCTATTAAATCTACTTGTGCTTTAGCAAAAGTCAAACCTGTTGTGCAGCTTTAAACACATTATCTCATGTTAATGCACTGGAACAAGACTGATGGCACTGACCTCAATGTTGCATGCCCATTGTTGCTATCTCCTGTTTGTCACACTGCTCAATAACTCATTCTCCACTTCATTCGTGGTGTTCCTCGTCACCCGAATTGCTGCTCCCCTTGCCACCCTGCTTGCCATTTTACTCACTGCCTAGCTTGCCACTTTGCTCAGAAGCACAAAATGAATGTGACAGTCAATGAGACAGACCAAGAGTTGGGAGCAGGATGCTGAGAGGTTTAACAAGGGGGGGGCAGCACGTGGAAGGTGAGCAGTGTGGCAAGCAAGACAGCAAGTGAGGCAATGAGAGATTGGGTGTGGGGCAGTGACCAACAAGTCCAAAAACCTTGTTCTTTAATGCAGGAATCTGCCGATGACCTCACAGGTACTGTAACAGCAGTGGCAGCAAACATAGCCATTACTAAGTAGTAGTCCAGTTTGAAAAACGCCAGGGGCTGAATCGTATCATAAATCAGCTAAAAGTCAATTTTGGAGAGATCATGGCAGGTTTCTCCCCATGAGCAAGTTTCCTCATGCTATCTTCCCAAACCCTCCTCATTACCTATGGACCATGACCCTATGGTTCTCCGCTTATTGTATTTTCCCACCTACCATAGATGGAAATAGTTGCCACAGCCAGAACCTCCCAGCATTCTTGCCAATGGCACCATCTTTAGCCCAATTGTACACCTAATCAAGTGCTGACATTTTGCAACTGCCCTCCTGTCAATTGTCCCAGGCATGTCAAGCAGAGCAAAAACAGTACGTCATTCTGCTGACAGGGGTCACTGTCAGCAGAATGATGGGGGTATGTGTGCAATCACTGCTTGTGGAATGTGCCCTGACACTGTTGATGGTGTGCTGAAGGAGCAAGCAATGAGCTGGAGTCATTAGGTTACTGCTCTGTCCTTCAAATCAGGAATCGTTACCATCTAGTTTCTATGCAGGACATGAGAGGATGGGAAGTCGCATTGCAATGAGGTAAGATGATAGCATAACAAGGGTATTCATTCAAGCAATTACTGTTCTCACAGCTCACAAGTGAAATCTCATTTCACTGTTCAACACTTGGTTCAAAACTGGACATTTGTTCTCAATGTTGAGATGCTCTTCATTAGCCATCTCACAATTTCTTCCCATCACCCATGTTGTTCAGCATGTGTTTAAGTCTAGTTAAACACTGATAATGTTGGAATTTCTATTCAATAATACAGTTTGGCTGTCATCTTTTCATAAACAAATCATTGAAGACAATGTAAAGCTGTCACATACTGCGATCCAAATCCACTATCCATCAGTTTAACCTCCAGTCCTAAGAGTTGGAGTCAACCTGATGCAACAATATTATTTTCAAACTGTTGAGACATTAATATCTCAATTATTAAATAATGCTTGTCTCTAACTTCACTGATTCAAAGCTGCTGTATTCTGCCACTTCCAAGTATGCCTATGGATATCATCTGATTAATGTCAACACAATATGTCTGCCCTGTAATAAATAGCTACAATCTCAGTCTCACCTAAGATTTCTCTGAAATAAGTAGATGTCTTTAAAATTATAACTGGGTTGAACAGAATAGTTGTGAACGTATTTCCACTTGTGAAACGTCCAAAACAAGGGGTCATACACATAGGATAATTACTCATAAAAGAATTGAAAAATAAAGATAAACTTTTTTTTTTACACACAGACTGATTAGTCATTGAGTCATAGAGATGTACAGCATGGAAACAGATCGTTCAGTCCAACTTGTCTATGCGACCATATCCTTCTGAAACCTTCCTATCCAGATGCTTTTAAATGTTGTTATTGTACCAGTCTCCACCACTTCCTCTGGCAGCTCATTCCATACACACACCACCCTCTGCTTGAAAAGGTTGCCCCTTAGGTCCCTTTTAAATCTTTCCCCTCTCACCTTAAACTAGTTTTGGACTCCACCACCCTGGGGAAAAGACCTTATCTATTTACCCTATTTATTCCCCTCATGATTTTATAAACCTGTATAAAGTCACCCGTCAGCCTCTGACACTCCATGGAAAACAGCCCCAGCCTTTTAAGGCTCTCCCTATAGCTCAAACCTTCCATCCCTGGCAACATCTTTGTACATCTTTCCTGAACCTTTCAAGTTTCACAGCATCCTTCCAATAGGAGGGAGACCAGAATTGCACACAAAATTCCAAAATTGGCCTAATCCATGTCCTGTACAGCTACAAGATGACCTCTAAATGCCTGTAGCGATGCACTGACCAATAAAGGCAAGCAAACCTTCTTCACTATCCTCTCTACCTGTGACTGCATTTTCAAGGAACTATGAATCTGCACTCCAATATCTTTGTTCAGCAACATTCCCCAGCACCTTACCATTAAGTGTATAAGTTCTGTCCTGATTTGCCTTTCCAAAATGCAGCATCTCACATTTATCGAAATTAAACTCCATGTGCTACTCTTCAGCCCATTGGGCCATCTGATCAAGGTCCCATTGTACTCTAAGGCAATCTTCTTGGCTGTCCTCTACACTGGAAATTTTGATGTCATCTGTAAACTTACTAACCATACATTCTGTGTTCACATTGAAATCATTTATTTAAGTGACGAAAAGCGATGGACCCAGCACTGATCCTTGTGGCTCATTCCTGGTCACAGGCCTCCAGTCTGAAAAGCAACCCTCCACCAACACCTTCTGTCTTCTACCTTTGAGCCAGTTCTGTATCCAAATGGCTAGTCCTGCCTGTATTCCATGTGACCTAACCTTGCTAACCATTCTACCATGAGGAACATTGTTGAACGCCTTACTGAAGTCCATATAGATCACATTCACCACTCTGCCCTCCTTAATCCTTTTTGTTACTTCTTCAAAAAACTCAATTAAGTTAGTAATGTGAAACTCACTACCTCAGGAAGTGGTTGAGGCAAGTAGGTGTTTTGAAAGTAAATTAGACAAATACATGAAAGACAAGAAAATGGACATATTCACTAAAAGGCTGAGCTAGATAGAATGGGAAGAGAGGTCATTAAGAAGAAACACCAGCACAGATTCATTGTGCCAAATGGTCTATAAATTCTACATAAGCAATAGTTGGGACTGCTGCCCATATTAGGTTCTCCTCTAATATAGGGGAGCCTGAGCCAAGCTCCTTATCTGAATCAAATTGTTTGTTAATAAAGCAATTAGTTAGGCATTTCATTTGGGTTAATTGATTATATCTATCAAGTCAGATAATTAAAGGGAGGAACAAGTGGTACAGAAGCTGAAAAACTCAGTAGTCAATAAACCTATCTACAAAGAAAGCTGTTTTGGTTGCTGACATAACAATTGGCTTGGGACAAATTGACATTGGTTGCGGAGAATGGTTGCCTAAAGACAAAGGTTGGAAACAAAGAGAACGTTTCAGACAGAGGATTGTAATTAGAATTTATTTTGAAGAGGATTGGCTGAAAGCAAGTGCAAGGTGTCAGGATATGATATTAACCCACCCTCCCTCCCCTCTACTTACTCTGCTTTGTGAAGCAGGTCCTTATAATGAATGGAGAACTGAAGTAGATATGTGGACAAAGATTATGTCTTTCCCACAAAAACAGAAAGTATAACTTTAACACTCAGTAGCAAGATCAGGTGTAATGTGAAATCTCAGAACTATATTTGTTTGCTTTATGATCAAACCTTTTGCTCATTTAAAGAAAGAAATGGGAATACGAAACTGTATTATATGGAATATGAAAATAACACTATCACCGATGGTGATATTTGATTTACGCTTAGGTTTAAGCTTTATTGTCATGTGTACTCAAGTACAGGAGTATAGTGAAACGTGTACAAAATCGCCATTCCTGGCACCATCTTAGGTACAAAGGTACCCTGGTAAAAAAAACCTTAGGTATAAAATTAGAAAAATAAAGAAATAAGTTAAAAAGTTCAACACTGCAGTTTTTCTTAATATAAAGTAGAAAAATAAAGAAATAAAAAGTTAACCATTACAGTCCTTTCTTAAGCCATTGGCCTGCAGACAGGCACTGGGCTGTCCTCATGAGAGCTCAGTCTCCCTGCGCTGGGCACACTTCCACTCGCGCTGGGTGAAGTCTGGCCCAGGTTCACCAGCCACTTTGCTACTGACAGCCATTTGGACTCACCAGGCTTATTATAAAGTAAGATATAGAGAAAGTATATTTTGTTTAATTTGTATTAGTTTTGCTCAGGGATTGTTTAAATATATACAACATTTTTAAAGCAAAGAGGAGCATCATTAATACAGCAAGTAGTTAATCAGAAGATTATACTTAATTGAATTATTACTTGACTGCTGGGAAACAGTAGGGCTGTTATGTGAAAGGAGTTGTAAAACTGAGTAGTTAATAAATCTTAATTGTTTCTATATCACTAAGTGGTTTGAATCTAAACTCAAGTAGGTCAGAGTTCCACCTTACCAGCTTCTATGTTTCTAGGCCTAATGTGCCTTGCACATTAGCTGGAGTTCCAATGTAAATCTGCTAAAAGTGTCAAAAGAGCATTTTGGCCAATGAATTGTTTTCTCAATTCAATGCTCAAATAATCTGTTGAGTCAAGCAGTATTGTAATTTACTGCAGCAATATGCAATCAGACTAATCTAACCAATGGCTTTCATACTTATACATAGAATCTGTAGAATCCCTACAGTGTGGAAACAGGCTCTTCAGCCCAACAAGTCCACACCAACCCTCTGAAGAGTATCCCACCCAAACCTATTCCCCTACCCTATTACTCTACATTTACCCCTGACCAACGCACCTAAACTACACATCCCTGAACACAATGCACAACACGGCCAATTCACCTAATCTACGCATCTTTGAACTCAGGGAGGAAACTGAAGCACCCAAAGGAAACCCACGCACACAGAGGGTGAATGTGCAAACTCCACATAGACAGTCACCCAAGGCTGGAATCGAACCCGGGTCCCTGGTGCTGTGAGGCAGCAGTGCTAACCACTGAGCCACCGTGCCACCACCAAAGTATCTCAACTCAAGTGTCTCCGTTCCAGTTCATGTTTTCTAATCTGAGTTTTACTTTAATTTTCCAGTCCTTTGATTCTTCAAACTATTGCTCTTTCACTGATTTAAAATTTAAGATGCTTTGATGCAATCTTCCCTGTTCAATTTCAAACCATCCTTTAACACGATATCTCTTTGACTCACTTTTGCCAAACAATTCTTGGTTTTGGTTGATTTTTCCCAATTACATGCTATTTCACTGTATCTCCTGGTATCTGTGATTTCAAGGACATGATCCTTGTCTAATACATATTTTACTTACTTATCATCTTGGGCTCGAGCTGTTGTGAAGAAACATATGATTCCTTATTTCAGAGGCCATTCTGAGATCTTTATATTCCACAACCCATCATCAGTTCTGAGGGTGAGGCTGTGTGATAATCTAAGGTATCATTATTAAACAGGATGGAATTGCATCCTGAACTCTTTCTTTCTTGAACTATTTTATTTGCAAATTTTAACAGCCATTGAAGCTTTCCTACTGGATTATAAGTACTTTGGAAACAAAGTTGTGATTTTGGATTCAAAACCTCTGTTACTTTTGTGAACTGGCTAAATTCTGCTTGAGTGGGACATGATTAGATTGATTAGATTCCCCTACAGTATGGAAACAGGCCCTTCAGCCCAACAAGTCCACACTGACCCTCTGAAGAGTAACCCAACCCCCATCCTACATTTACCCCTGACTAATGTACCTAACACTAAGGGCAATTTAGCATGGCCAATTCACCTGACCTGCACATCTTTGTGACTGTGGGAGGAAACCGGAGCACCCGGAGGAGACCCACGCAGACACTGGGAGAATGTGCAAACTCCACATACACATGCGCCCGAGGCAGAAATTGAACCCGGGTCCTTGGCGCTGTGAGGCAGCGGTGCTAACCATTGTGCCATCATGCCGCCCCTGTTGTGCTATTAGCTGTTATTTAGACTTTATGCTCCAGTCTTCAACATTAAAAATGTTTACCCTATACTTTATTGGAAATATAAGTTGATAAAGGCATGGCAAAAGCAATGGGACATCTGGGGTTTCATTAAATAATAGAGAAAGCAGTCTACCTCCTAAACCAAAAGAAACAAAATAGAGGACCATTAGGAAAAGGACACAGATGCTCAGGGTCGCGAGCAGTGGCAGTGGCAACAAAGCTCCTCCAGTGATCAGAGATGGTGGCAATGGCAGTGGATTCTTCAAGATGGCAGCATTGGCAAGGTGACATCTCAGGAGGGTGCCCAGAGCGGGACTCTTAATGCTGCAGTGGTACCCAGGAGTCTTGGTTGCAGTAATGTTATAAACAATGCCAGACCCTCTCAAAACATTTCAAGAAGGTAGCCCAGACCCTAATGTTTTTAGTTGTTTTAGGCAGATATTCCAGGAGTGATGCAGCTGGTCAAATCACTTGACTTCAAATAAAACAGAATTTATTTACACACCACTGAATGAAACACAAGCAAAAGAAAACAGAATTTAGAGTAACACCGATTTGAAAACCCAACTGACACAATATCCCTGCAACATTACAAAAGAGTTGTTCCAATTTCCTGCAACATCCCCATAAACACACCCCTTGGCAAAAAAGGTAAATTCAAACAAAGGTTCTTATAGGAAAGATGTTAAAGAGAGAGAGTCAGCCAGAAACATCTGTCGAATCAGGGAACCTTTCTTCCCAGCAGCTTTCTTTAACCAACAGCTTCGACCAGACTGCTTGCTAAAACCCAAACCAAACCAGGAAAAATCCCGGAACTGAGAGAACTGACCATTCTTCTTTCATTGTACAAGTGTTTTTAAAAAAAACCTGAATCCTTTTCCCCGATTATTACCTTAGGCAGTATTGGTTAGCAATTAGTAAAGCCCCTATTCCCAGAGAAATCAGAGCAGCAGCATCACACCTCCCACCCTTAAAAAAAAGAGAATCATTAATATCCAAAGATGACTTCATTTTAAAACACCTTAATCTTACACTGTTAATGCACTACAACACACATGCATTACATTGACTATAACCATGCAAACATGCACTACTACATTCTATTTCAGTTCATTTGCTCCTGCCATAGAACGCTTCTGTTTCTCATTCAAATCTCGACAATGCATCAATATCACATTTTCTCATCCTGCCACATGCACACTTTTCAAATTGAATGGTTGTAATAACAAGCACCATCTAAACAGTCTGGAATTTTTGTCCTTAAATTTCTCCAAAAGCTTCAATGGGTTATGATCAGTGTATATGATTGTCTCAGATACGTTACTGATAAACATTGAAATGTTGTAACGCCAACACCAAGCTCAAAGTCTCTTTCTCAACTGTCAAATATTTCTGTTGATGAATGCTCAAATTCCTGGAGTAATACCAGATAGGTCTTTCTATCTTTTTGTCATCTTCCTGTAAGAGCACAGCCACCTTGAATGGCTTTGTTTAATTAGGTATGGCTAATACCAGGACAGTGGTTATTCAGGCTGTCAAATGCCTTCTGACAGTCTGCTGTCCACTGAAACTTCTTGCCTTTCTTTAGTAATGCAGTGAATGGAGCAGCCACACTGCTAAAATTTGGTACGAAATTTCGATAAAATCCACTCAATCCCAGGAGTTGTTGTACTGCTCTTCTTTGATGGTATAGGAAATTTCCCAATTGCCTTTGTTTTTGCATCCCGTGGGGCCATTTGTCCGTGTCCAGTAACATGGCCCAGGAAGGTGACTTGGGCTTTGGCAAATGCACTTTCAGCCAGGTTTCTCATTAAGACTGACTTCGAAAGTCGATTGAATAATTCTGATCAATGCACTAAATGTTCCTTCCATGTGTGAGTAAAAATCACCAGGTCATCGATGTAAACAACACAAGTGGGTAATCCAGAAATGACTTTATTGATTAGTCTTTGAAATGTGGCTGGCTCATTTTCATACCAAATAGCATAACTTTAAATTGATGCAATCCATTCAGCATTACGAAAGCCGAAATTTTCATTGCTCTTTCAGAGAAAGGTACCTACCAGTGTCCTCTGAGCAAGTCCAATATAAGTTGCTTGTCCCAACTTTTCAATACAGTCTTCCAAATGTGAAATCAGATATGAATCAGACTTTATAATTGCATTCACTTTGCAAAAACCGTTGGTACCATTTGGTTTTGGCACCATTACTATGGGTGAGCTCCAGTCACTACAACTCACTTTGATCATGTCATCTTGGAGCATGCGTTCAATCTCCCTTTGAACCTGTGCCAACTTTACAGGGTTAAGCCTATAAGGATCTTGTTTAATTGAAACAGCATTTCCTATATCTACATCATGCATAATTAGGTTAGGACCTCCCAGCTTATTTCTACATATCTCCCCTTGTGATAATAATAATTCTTTCAGGTCATTTTGATTTTCCTCTGGAAGTAACTCAATAATTTATCCTAATTTGTGACAACTTCCTCATTGTCCAAATTTAATTGGAGGAATGTCCAGTTCAGAATCCTCTGAACTTGGTTCTTCACTGTGTTGTAACCAATAACACAGTCTCCTTTTGCTTTCTTTCCCTGTCAAAATATCTTTTGAGTATATTCACATGACACACTCTGTGAGATTTCTTTCTGTCTGGAGTCCTTATTAAATAGTTCACCTCACTCAATTTCCTTTCAACTTGATAAGGTCCACTAGACCTTGCTTTTAAAGGTTCACCTATCACTGGAAGTAACACTAACACCTTATCTCCAATAGAAAAATTGCAAGTTTTTGATTTCTTGTCTGCCTCCTGTTTCATTGTATGCTGTATGTTTAAGTGTTGTCTAGCCAACCACTCCCTTGCTGTATTTAATTGTCCCCTAAAATTTGACATATAGTCCAAATATGTAGACTCTGAATTCTGACTCAGCAATTTCTCCTTAAATCAATTTCTCCTTAAATCAAATCTCTCACTATGTGCCCAAAAAGTAATTCAAATAGACTGAATTTGGTCGATTCATTTGTTTGCATCTCTGATGGCAAAAAGTACAAACAGAATTCCCTTACCCCAATTATCTGGATAGTCCTGACTATAAGCCCTTAATGTGGTCTTTATTATCTGATGGCACTATTCTAGAGCTCCTGTGATTGTGGATGGTAAGCAGTGGATTTGAATTATTTTATTCCTAAACTGATTTTATTCCTAAACATAATTTCCTTGAATAATTTTGATATAAAGTTTGACCCTTGATCTAATTGTATCTCTATGGGTGGTTCATATATAGTGAAAAGATTGTGTAACTCTTCTACAATCCTTTTAGCTGTGATATTGCATAATAGAATGGCCTTTGGAAACCTCATGGACACATCCATTATTGTTAACAAATAATGATTCCCACTTTTTCTTTTGGGTAGGTATCCTATGCAATCAATTACGACTCTTTAAAAGTTTCCCCAAATGCAGTAATAGGTATTAAAGGTGCAGGCTTCATTACTGCCAGTGGTTTTCCAATTGCCTGACATGTATGACATATCTGGCAACATTCAACTACAGTCTTGCACAGTCCAGACCAGTAAAAACATTGTTGTATTTTAGCTTGAGTATTTCTTACCCCAAAGTGACCTCCAACTGATCCCCCCAACACCTCCTTTCTATAACCCACTGGCAATATGACTTGCTGGACCTCTCACTATTCCTCATCTGCCTGAATATATGATGGTTTCCATTTCCTCATTAAGACATCATTTTTGGGATAATAGCACTCAAGGATACATTCATGCCTTTTGATACAGTTGCTTCAGTTTTTCATCTTTCTGCTGTAACTCAGTTAATTTCTCTGAACTAAAGATATCTACTTTGTCATCCATCTGCTCCTGGTTTGTCTCAACTGTTTCATCAGACAGGGTCTCTGATAATTCCACTTCAAATTTCTTATCTGTACTCTTTGATCTCTCCTGTTTCAATTGATGACTTGGTGACCTTGTTACCACACAGTTAAATCGGAACCTTTGCCTTTTACAATCCCTCTTGAAAAAAATCAAGGACAACATAACCATGTTAAAGGAGCAGCATCGTCACAGTAGACCCAGAGCAGGTTCTCTTGGTATGCCCAGAGCAGGGATTCGTACTGTCATTGAGTTGGCAGTGGAGCCAGGCACTCCTGGTTGCGGGGCAAATGTTTGTTCAGCATGGGAATCAGTGGCAGCAGTGAGGTGGGCCCAGCGGTGAAGAGATAGCACCTAAAAAGTGGTGACTTCTACAATGGTGGGTCCAGCACAAACTGTGGCAAGGTGTCAGAGGACGGATGGTGGCACAGCTGTCGTGGCGCTAACCAAACCTCCTATGTTCACATCCAACTGATTCATATAAATAACAGAAAACAGTGGACCCAGCACTGGTCCTTGTGCCACAGCCCTGGTCCAGTCTGAAAACCAACCCTCCATCACTACCCTCTGTCTTCTACCTTTGAGCCAGTTCTGTCTCCAAATGGCTAGTTCTCCCTGTATTCCATATGATCTAACCTTGCTAACCAGTCAACAATGCAGAATCTTGTCAAACGCATTACTGAAGTCCTAATAGATCACGTCCACAGCTCTGCCTTCATCAGTCCTCTTCGTGACATCTTCAAAAAACTCAATTAAGTGAGTAATATGAAACTCACTACCTCAGGAAGTGGTTGAAGCAAGTAGCTTAGATGTTTTGAAAGTAATTTAGACAAATACAGGAGAGACAAGAAAATAGAAATATTCACTAAAAGGCTGAGCTGAATAGAGTGGGAAGAGAGTCATTAAGGAGAAATACCAGGACAGATTCATTGTGCCAAATGGTCTATAAATCCTACATAAGCAATAATTGGGACTGATGCCTATATTAGATTCTCCTCTTTAGAGAGCCTGGGACAAGTTCCTTATCTGAATCAAATTGTTTGTTAATTAAGCAATCAGTAAGGCTTCTGATTAGAGTTAATTGATTATATCCATCAAGTCAAATAATTAAAGGGAGGTACAAGTGGTACATGTATGTGGAAGGAGCTGGAAAACCAAGTAATCAATAAACTTGATCGACAAAAAAGCTGTTTTAGTTTTTGACTCAGGCAGAAGGCTGGGAGAACACAGCAAGTCAGGCAGCATCAGGAGGTGGAGAAGTCAACATTTCAGGTGTAAACCTTTTATTTGTCTCTAACCAAGTTTGTCTCCCTCTTGGTTTCTGACTCAGCAATTGGCTTGGGAGCGAATTGACATTGGTTGAAAAGAGTGGTTACATAGAACATAGAAAAGTACAGCACAAAACAGGCTGTTTGGCCCACGATGTTGTGCCGAGGTTTAATACTAATGTAAAATAAAATAACCTAACCTACACACCCCTCAACTCACTGCTCTCCATGTTCCTGTCCAGCAGTCGCTTAAATGTCCCCAATGACTCTGCTTCTACCACCACAGCTGGCAACGCATTCCACGCATTCACAACTCTCTGCGTAAAGAACCTACCTCTGATGTCTCCTCTATACTTTTCCCCTAATATCTTAAAACTATGACCCCTCGTACCCGACAATCCTGCCCTGGGGAAAAGTCTCTGGCTATTGACACTATCTATTCCTCTCATTATTTTATACACCTCGATCAGGTTGCTTCCCTTCCTCCTTCTCCAGAGAGAAAAATCTGAGCTTTTTCAACCTTTCTTCATAAGGCAAGCTCTCCAGTCCAGGCAGCATCCTGGTAAATCTTCTATGCACCCTCTCCAAAGCCTCTGTATCTTTCCTATAGTAGGGCAACCAGAACTGGACACAATATTCCAAGTGTGATCTCACCAGGGACTAGTAGAGCTGTAGCAAAACCTCGCGGCTCTTAAACTCGATTCCCCTGTTAATGAAAGCCAAAATACCATACGCTTTCTTAACAAAGCTGAAAATGTGTTGCTGGAAAAGCGCAGCAGGTCAGGCAGCATCCAGGGAACAGGAGAATCGACGTTTCGGGCATAAGCCCTTCTTCAGGAATGAGGAAAGTTTGTCCAGCAGGCTAAGATAAAAGGTAGGGAGGCCTATCCACCTGGGTGGCAACTTTGAGGATCTATGTACTTGAACACCAAAATCCCTCTGTTCCTCCACACTATCAAGAATTCTGTCTTTAATCCTATATTCAGCATTCGAGCTCAACCTTCCAAAATTCATCACTCTGCATTTTTCCGGGTTGAACTCCATCTGCCATTTCCCAGCCCAGCTCTGCATCCTGTCTATGTCGTGCTGCAGCCTGCAATAGCCCTCGGTACTACCGATGACACATCCAACCTTTGTGTCATCTGCAAATTTACTAACCCACCCTTCAACCTCCTGGTCTAAGTCATTTATAAAAACTACGAAGAGCAGAGGCCCAAGAACAGAGCCCTGCAGGACCCCACACAACACTGACCTCCAGGCAGAATACTTAGAGACAAAGATTGGAAATTAACAAACCTTTTCAGACAAAGGATTGTAATTGGAGTTACTTTGGAGAGGAATAGTTGAAAGCAAGCATAAGGTGTGAAGATATGATATTAACCCACCTTCCCTCCCCCCACATTCTCTGCTTTGTGAAGCAGATCCTTATGATGACTGGAAAAATGAAGTAGATATATGGACACAGGTTATGGCCTTCCCACAAAAAAACAAGGTATGACCTGAACACTTGGTAGCAATATCAGGTATAATGTGAAGTCTCAGAACTATATTTGTTTGCTTTATAATCAAACCTTTTGCTCATTTAAAGAAAGAAATGGGAATACGAAACATTGATCATATTATATGGAATATGAAAATAATATTATCACTGGTATTCGATTTGTTTAGATTTAGGTTTTATTATCATATGTACTCAAGTACAGGGATACAGGAGTACAGTATATGGGTGTCCTCACTGTAGTCAGAATACAGGGAAGAAAATATATCAAGAGATAGAAAAAGCATGTAGGAAAAGCACTATTACAATGATCATGGGGGACTTCAACATGCAGGTAGACTGGGAAAATCAGGTTCGTACCAAATCTCAAGAAATTCTTTGAAAGTCTACGAGATGGTTCTTTGGAGTGGATTGTGGTACAGCCCACTAAGGAACAGGCAATTCTGGATTTGGTGATGTGTAATGAGGCAGACTTGATTAGGGAGCTTAAGGTGGAAGCACCCCTAGGGAGCAGTGACCGTAATATGATAGAATTCACCCTGGAGTTTAAGAGGGAAAAACTGGAATTAGGTGTAATGGTATTACAATTGCGTAAAGATAATTACAAAGAGCTGGCCAGAGCTGATTAAAAGTGGGGTCTAGCAAAGAAGATGGAGCAGCAATGACAGAAGTTTCTGGGTGTAATTCATGGGGCACAGCAGAAATTCATCCCAAGGAAGAAGAAACATACAAAGCGGAACACAACTCTACCATGGCTGACAAGGGAAAGCAGGGTCAGCATAAAAGCAAAAAAAAACATACAATGTGGTGAAGATTAGTGGGAAGCCAAAGGATTGAGAAGCTTTTGAAAATCAGCAGAGGATGACTTAAAAAAAACAATAAGGGGGGAAAAAATGAAATATCAGAGTAAGCTAGTTAGCAATATAAAAAATGATTGCAAGACTTTTGTTTAGATATCTGAAAGGTAAGAGAGAGGCACAAGTGGACATTGAACCACTGGAAAATGAGGCTGGAGAAGTAGTAAAGGAAGAAGCATAATTACATAATTACAGTTGAGAAAAACAGTTCAGCCCATCCTGGTTCATCCATCCAGAAATAGCCTAAAATGTATTTATTCATGAAATGTGGGCAGCTCTAATTGCCCATCCAGTGACAATAACCTACATAAGGGTCTTGGAAAGGCTTATGAGTTTGCCTAGAGCTGCACCATGCCTGTCATTGGGATAGTAATGGACAATGCAAATTATTCAACTGAACTCTGCACAACTGTTTGTGTACCTTGTCTCCTCAAAGTAAGTGGTCCAAGTATCTGCTGCAGCTAATTTATACTGATATAGGAGCTCGCATTCATCCATAGGCCATTCTCCACACCATCTCTTTTTTGGATGTGACCCAGTCCTTCCCATAGTCCACCTTCTTGAGCTTGTGACAGAGATGGCCAGGACAATGCTGGAGAGCCCAAGCAACACACCAAGGTTAAGCCATGTGGTCAAGATGGCATCTAAGAGGACCGAGAGAGAATTATCAAGAGGAGAAACATTGAACTATCATGAGGCTAACAGAACTGACCTTCAACTTGGCACAAGGGTATTCCTCTGAAATTGGAACATCAGCGATCAAAATTAGATACAGGATCTTGGACCCATAGAGGCATCAAAAAGTTCGATACAGATGGCCACGGATGAACAGAGAGCTGGGGGGCAGCCTCAGAAAACAGTTCACAGAGAGAGTGCATGAGGCGGGAAGTTTGGCGGATGACATAGAGGCAAGCAGTTCTCTCATCAAATCTGAAGTGGAGTCAGATTGTAATGAAGATTCCTAAAGTGATATGCACTTTGTGAATCCAAGGAGCACATTCAGTGTGGGGAGGCTTACTTCTGCTCTGGGAAATAGTGCAAGGATCTCATTGCTGGGAGGCAGAAACTGAAGCAATTAATGCCACCGATTGTACTAGTCCTGGATACCTAGAGCCTCAGGTGATCTGCCACAGATCCTGGATCCCTCAGAAAGTGCCAGTTCACAATTTCTCAGGAGAACCCACGCAGCCTAGATACAAGACTGAGAAGCACCTCTCAAGAAAATGCGGGGAAATCACCCCAAGCCTACCATTTTTCCTGACCAGTGATGCAAGAAGAGAATGCTTCTATTGATGCAGATTGTAACATTCTAGTATTACGATGTAACTGAAACAGCTAATCACATGACTACCTAGAAAGTGATCACTGTGCACTATGTGTTCTTGCTGAGATGGCAAGTCTCCAGCAGGGAATCATGTAACAGAACCTCCAGTAGCAGGTTACAATCATGTGAAGGGGCAGCATACAGGGCAACTGGAGCAGTTATGCCAGGAGCTTCACTAGTAGGTGGCAACAGTGAGGGAGGGCAATGAGCAAGACAGCTTGAGCAGATGAATGGATCCTCTCTGGAGAAAAGGCTATCTTTTGAGGGAGCTGGAAATGTGTTGCTGGAAAAGCGCAGCAGGTCAGGCAGCATCCAGGGAACAGGAGAATCAACGTTTTGGGCATAAGCCCTTCTTCAGGAATGAGGAAAGTTTGTCCAGCAGGCTAGGATAAAAGGTAGGGAGGAGGGACTTGGGGGAGGGGCGCGGAAATGTGATAGGTGGAAAGAGGTCAAGGTGAGGGTGATAGGTCAGACTGGGGTGGGGACGGAGAGGTCGGGAAGAAGATTGCAGGTTAGGAAGGCGGTGCTGAATTCGATGGATTTGACTGAGACAGGGTGGGGGGAGGGGAAATGAGGAAACTGGTGAAATCCGAGTTCATCCCTTGTGGTTGGAGGGTTCCTAGGCGGAAGATGAGGCGTTCTTCCTCCAACCGTCGTTTTGTTGTGGTCTGACGATGGAGGAGTCCAAAGACCTGCATATCCTTGGTGGAGTGGGAGGGGGAATTGAAATGTTGAGCCACAGGGTGGTTGGGTTGGTTGGTCCGGGTGTCCCAGAGGTGTTCTCTGAAACGCTCCGCAAGTAGCTGGCCTGTCTCCCCAATATAGAGGAGGCCACATCGGGTGCAGAGGATGCAATAGATGATGTGTGTGGAGGTGCAGGTGAATCTGTATCTTTTGAGGGAACAAGGCTTGATAGGGAGATAGATCAAACAAAGGATTTCTTTAAATCATATAGAATCAAACCTATGTAAATAGCCATGTTTAACCTTAATTTCCCTTCAGGTTTGTGATGGCCAATTGCCAGTAAAATACATAATCCCTGCTACATGATCTTTGCAATACATTTCATGTTACATCTACCTTAAAAATATTCAGGCTCTTTTTGGGAAGAGCACTCCAAAGAAACTCAACTCTCAGAGAAAAGAATACCTCTAATCTCTACTTTAAATGAGCCACTCCTTACTTTAAGACAGTGACTCTTGGTTCCAGAATCTTCCGTAAGATAAACATCCTCACCATATCCACCCTGTTAAGGCTCTTCTTTAATGTTTCTGTCAAACTGTTGTTTATCCCTCAGTTGTAAACAACTTTGCTGAACTTAAATTAGGGTATTCACATGGGAATGAGGGCAGAGTTGGCTGGAGTGGGCTGGGAAAGAAGTTTAGCAAAAATAAAATGGCAGTTGATGAACAAAATCAGACATCTTAAAAAAAAAGTTCATGACTCACAGCATTGAAAAATCCCATTGAGGAAGAAGGAGATCCTAGGAAGGAGATAACATTCTTGGTTAAGCAAGGTCAGGTTAAGGACAGTATCAAATTGACAGAAAAAGACACGTAATGTGGCAAAGGTTAATGGTAAGCCAGAGGACTGGGAAGGTTTTAAAAGCCAACTAAAGATGACCACAAAGTAAATGAAGAGCGAGGAAATAAACCAGAAGGGCAAACTAACAAGCAAGTTAAAACAGACAGCTCAAAAATAATAAAAGGAAAAGAGAGGCAATAGTGAGTCTAGACACCTTAGAGAATGAGGTTGGGGAAATAATAATGTGGAGGCTAGAAATAACAGAAAAGCTGACCAAATGCTTTGCATCAGTCTTCATAGTAGAGGATACTAACAGCACTCCAATACTAAATAATCAAGGGGCTAAAGTAAGGGAGGGAATAAACACAATAACTATCACTGGAGAAAATATGGTAGGAAAACTAATCGGGCAGAAGGCCAATAATTCTTGTGGCCTTAATGAGTTGCATCCTAGGATTTTAGAGGAAGTAGCTGCAGAGATAGTGATTGTACTGGTAGTGATCTTCAAAGGATCTTTCGATTCTGGAAAAGTCCCAGAGTACTGGAAAGCTTCAATGTAATACCCTTATTCAAAATGGGAGGGAGACAAAACAAAAACATAACTATAGGCCAGTTAGTTTGACATTTGGTACAAGGAGAATGTTAGAACCAATTATAAAGGAAATAATTGCAAATTAGTTAGATACACATAATATAATCAAGCAGAGTCTGCATGGCAACATGAAGGGGAAATCATTCCTGACAAATTTATTACTTCTTTGAGGAGTTAACAAACAGGGTAGATTAAGGAGACCCAATAGATGCAATAGTTTTTGTCTACCGAAAAGCATTCATTAAGGTACTGCATATCAGACTTATGGCAATGCTGTCACTTTAAGAGTTTACTTTGTCCTGGCATTTTTTTTAAGAGACATTATAAGGCAGAGATGCTGAGCTAGCTACTGAAGACCACTTGTGTAAATAGCTTGGAGTCTTTTTTTAAACAGCCTGAATGGATGTGGACTTGTCTCACAGATGAGAATTTCTGAGTAGCATCAGAAATTATTGGGGTCTCAAAAGAGTTGGAAGCTTCAGTGAATGTTTCTTGGCTGCTACTCTTCCCTGGAATATTTTCTTGATTTTTTTTCCTCCTGGATTGGAGAACTGCATGTGAGAATCTTTGTCTGAATTTTCCTGTGTTTTTTTGCCAAGGGGTGTGTTTATAGGGCATTACTATATTGGAACGGTTAATTGGTAATAGTTACTCTATCTAATAATCTGTTAAGTTTTCCAATAGGGTTAACTTATTCTGAATTTCTTTTATTTTAACTACAGTGTTTTAAAAATTGTGTTTTGCTTAACATCAAGTAATTTGACTAGTTGCATTACATCAGGTACAGACATTTTATATTTGCCTTTAAAATAAGGAAAATTTAGGGTCTAGGCTACCTTAAAATATTTTGAGGGGCTCTGATCTGGTCCATATCAGACTACCTAACAAGACAAGAGCCCAGAGTGTTGAGGCAATGTACTGGAATGGATAGAGAATTGGCTAATTAATACAAACCAGAGAATTGGAATGAAGGGGCATTTTCAATATGGTAACCTGTAACTAGTGGAATGTCACAGGGATCAGTGTTGGGGCCACAGTTATTTATAGGTGAAAGTCAGTACTGCAGGTGCTGGAGATTAGAGTCAAGAGTGTGGTGCTTGAAAAGCGCAGCAGATCAAGCAGCATCCGGTGAGCAGGAATCCTGATGAAGGGCTTATGCCCGAAATATCGATTTTCCTGCTCCTCAGATGCTGCCTGACCTGCTGTACTTTTCCAGCACCACACAGTTATTTATAGTATGCATTAATGGCTCGGATGAGGAAAGTGAATGTACTATTATCAAATTTGCGGATGACTCAAAGGTTTGGGAGAAAGCAAGAGGTAAGGATGACACAATGAGTCTGAAGAGTGATATGGATAAGTTAAGTGAGCGGGCACAAACTTGGTAGATGAACTACAATGTTGGAAAATGTGTGGTTATGCATTTTGTCAGGAAGAATAGAAGAACTGAATATTATTTAAATGGGGAAAGACTACAGAAAAGCACAGCACAGAGGGATTTGGAGGTCCTAGTGCATGAATCACAAACAAAAGCTTCCAAGTTCAGCAAGTAGTAGGGAAGACAAATGCAATGTTGCCTTTTATTTCAAGGGGGATGGAGTTCTTGCTAAAACTATAGGCAGCACTAGATAGACTACTTTCTAAGGTAATTGGAAATAGTCCAGAGAAGATTTACTCTGTTGATCCCAGGTATGGAGCAACTTTCTTTTGCGGAGAGGTCAAGTAGTTTGGGCTTGTGCTCATTGGAGCTTAGAACAATGAGAGGAGACCTTATGGAAATATAAGATTCTTAAAGGATTGGACAGGGTAGATGAGGAAATGTTGTTTTCCCTGGTGAGAGAGTTTTCTAAAACCAGACAGCATAATGTTAGAGGAAGCTATCACTTATTTAAGCCAGAGACGCAGAGAATGTTTTTTCTGCGAAAGGATAATGAATTCTGTGGAACTTTTTTACCACAGTGGGCTGTTGAGGCTGGGTTTCTATGTATGTTTAATGGTAGCTATAATGTGAAGTAGTCAGTGTTGGACTGGGGTGAACAAAGTTAAAAATCACACAACACCAGATTATAGTCCAACAGGTTTATTTGGAAGCACCAGCTTTCAGAGCACTGCTCCTTCATCATGTGTGATTTTTAACTAAGTATGTTTCAGGCAGAGGTACAACAATTAATAATTAAGGGAATCTGGGTTGTGGAATAAAGTAGAAAAGTGGAATGGAGGATTTTTAAATTAGGCTTGACCTCATTCAGCAACAGAATAGACCTGATGGTCGGAATGGCTTACATCTACTCCTATGTCTTATGGTCAGATACAAGTCTAGCCTTTTTAACTTTTCCTCATAAAACAATCCAGCCATTCAGGATTAGGCTAATAACCCTCCAAACTGCTTCTAACAAATTCACCTAAATTAGTAGACCACTACTGTGCACGGTACTCCAGATGTGATCTCACCAATGCCCTGTGTGATTAATGCAATAGCTTCCTACTTTTGTATTCAATTTCCCTTACAATAAATGATGATATATTGTTAGCTTTCATAATTGACACACCAGCGAGGTTACCATGAAGGACTCTCCTTCTCAACCTCGTTCCCCCTTGCCTCAGGTTAAACATCACCAGTCATCTCTCTCTAAAATGAGAGCAGCCCTATAATCCGGTAGGACTATGGAAACTTTTAACTCTGATTACATGCTGTATCTTCAACCTAACCATTTGCTATTCATGCACTTGGACATATAAATCTCATGAAGTCAAGATCCATCAGCATGTAAGTGCAACAATTTACTCGATACCACATCTCTAGTGATTGCAATTTTCAAGTTCCTCTCTTTCTTCTATTCCCTGATTTACAGCTGTTTCTAGGAAGTTTCTTGTAATGAAGGTCAATGCAAAATATTTGGTCAGTTACTATCATCTCCTATTTTCCATTATCAATTCCCCACGCTCATTTACTGTCAGACCAATGCGAACGTCATTAACTTTTTCTTTAAATATTTACAGAAATCTGAATGTTTTTATATTTTTAGCTTGTTTTCTCTTCTAATCTTTTGTCATTCATTGCTGTTTTTATAGTGAGTCCAATTTACAGTCTCGATTCCCACTTTTGTGCAATTACTTGCTTTTTCTTTAGGTTTGATTCTATCTTTAACTTATTAGTTAACAGCTAGAAGTTGGAAGTTCACCTGGAATATTTCTTGCTCATTGGCATGTATCCAGTCTGTGTATTCTGAAATAACCCCTTAAATATCTGCACTACATCACTATTGACTGATTACTTAACCTAACTTCCCGATTTACTTGAAGCTTATTTACTACCCTGATGTAATCTGTCTGGCCCTCCCAATCTACAAATCTCAATCCAACTATACCCCTACTGATTACCTACTCCCACACACTCATCCACTCATCTCCCCAGTAACCCCCTAAAAGACTTGAGACATTTAAGAATCTGTTTGAAGATGGCAGCTAACATCATAAAATAAGAGTGTGCCCTTTCGTTATCAATCTCCTCTTGTAATGATTGTACTGACCCATTGATACTTCAGCGGGGATTGGAAAAATCACAGAGGTCAGGTCACAGAAATATTGGCGGCAGTGGCAACTGCCAAGTTTCTGTTCACCAACACAATATGCTTAGATTTGGCCTGATCAGAAAAATGATCAAGGAATTTTAAAGTGTAAATAATTAATTATAAGTCAAGTTTCCTGAAGTTTTGTATCTTGGTTTGTGAAAATCTTGAACTGTAAACTGATCGTTCCTACAAAATTCACCACACCCAGACTGAAATGATAAATGGGACAGTTTGATGTCAATCCTACTATCAACAGTTTAATTTCTAAGCTGTTCTTAACCATGCTGGCAATCCTCAAGCACTCCTATTTTATATGCATGATGAAGGAACCTGAATTCATGCAAAGAACTGGGTAATTAAATGCTTTTGATACAATGAAAGGAGAGTTTGCTTTCACATTCACATTTAATTAGCACAAAAGCGGAAAACTGGCACTAACAAACAGTCTACCAGTTTAAGATTAATTGTCCCTAAATAGTCATAAACAAGGATGATGATTGTCCATGCATTTATTTCAAATGTTTAAGCTTTTGTCATTACTCTGTAAAATAAACCTCATTTCGTTGGCACATTAAATTGATGTGTCAATCACTTTGTAGCTCACATGATAAAAATTCACAACATAGCTCTGCTCCAGAGGTTGCTGGCAAATGATACTACATCATTGTTTGGGCCGCAATTATTTTTCTAGTCTGATGGATTTTTTTCTAGACTTTTTTTTCCAACTAAATTGGTTAATGTGTGTGGCTGTATGACATTATTGAGTGCTTAGAATATAAACCTTCTGTTTTGGCATCATTCAAACAGCTCTGGGTACGAGTGATGTCAGCAGATTTACTGCTCATCTCAAACTGTTGACCAGAAGCCATTCCCAGTTGCCAACAATTACAATCTATATTTTGCTGTATATCAAAGTGTGCTGAAGCAATTTCAAAAGGGGCACCATGTAGTTCAGGTGGCTACAGATCTGTTGAAGAAATAGTTTAGCTATTTCTAAGCATCAAATTATCTGATTGGTTTAAGCTGATTATTTTTAAATCATCAACACATGTCAGTTTCATTAAAACTGTAAAGACTTCCTATGGAATATATTTTGAATGCAACAGCATTCAATTATCAGATTTGGGGTATTCAGTCTTCCATGAATATTTCCTTAGCAGGTCTTGTCAGAATGATGATTATTCTTAGTGGATATCCTGAAGCTTTACCATTCTTGTTGCACTAACTCAATCCTATTGTTCAGCCTATTGTTACTGTGAATAATCATTCTCCTGCTGCTCCCTTTAAGCTGAAAAATGGGTTACTGTTCTTTTTCTCAAAAAGACAACCAGCCATATAAAACGCAAGCAACTTTATTTTAAAGCAGGACTTGACACAAGTTGACCAGCATTTCCAAAACATGCAACAACCTTACTAAAAGGGCAAAATAAGGTCTTTCCTCAGTTTTGGGAAGGTACTGCAGTTTTTATATTCCATAGGCACAGCATACACTTTGACCAGAGGAAATGACAATTAGAAGCATATACATTGGGTCTTAAAGGGACCACTGCAGGTCACCCCATAAAAAATTAAAGGGGCATATGCAGCTCTGATTTTCATGAGGCCAAGAACAACATGACTGTTACTGTTCGCTATGGTGCCCCCTTCCCTATATGGCAGTGACTACATCAATAGTGAACACAAAATGCTGAAGAAACTCGGCAGATCTGGCAGCACCTGTCTAGAGAGAAGAGTTAACATTTTGAACCTAGTACGACTCTTCATCAGAATAGAAAGGGGTTGGGTTTTTTTTTAATGTACTTTTGACGCAGGTAGAGGAGGGGCGAAGGAAACATAGCGTCGAGGCGCAATGAAAAAGACAAAGGGATTGTTAATGGTGGTGGAAAAAAAATGTAAAATGAGTGACAAGGAGACAATTGGTCCTCTTCACTGAGAGCAAAGTAAAGATTAGAGGCTATAAATCTTGCAGCGAGTAAATCAGCCCCTGACTCCCCAAAGCCTGCCCAGCAGTGTAAAAGTCAGGCATGTAATGGAATAATTGCCACTTGCCTGGATAAGTGCAGCTTCAGCAACACCCAACAAACTTGTTAGCATTCAGGACAAAGCAGCTTATTTGATCGCTACCATATCCACAAACACTCACTCACTCCACCACTAACGATCTGTAGCACTAATGTATTGTAGAAAATCACTAAGGCTCATTAGAGAGCACCTTCCAAAACCATGACCACTACCATCAAGAAGGACAGGACAGCAAATACATGGGAACATCATCACCTGCAAGTTCCCCTCCATACCACTCAATTTTCTGACTTGGAAATATATCACCATTCCTTCAGTGTCACTGAATTAAAATCCTGGTATTCCCTCCAAAAGGGCATTGAGGATTTACCTACAGCAAATGGACAGTAGTGTTTCAAGAAAGCAGCTGACCACCACCTTCTGAAGGGCAACTAGGGATGGGGAATAAATGCTGGCCCAGCTAGTTATACCTAGATCTCCATGAGTTAATTTTTAAAAACGCTCAGTTTGCCTTCTGCTACGATCACTTGGTTCTTGACCTCACAGAGCCTTTGTTGAAAACATGGACAAGAAAAAAAAGTTCAACTCAAGGGGAGATGAGGGGGACTGCCTTTGACATCTCAATAGTTTTAGACTGTGTTACCAGGAGTCCTAATATAATTAAAGGTAATGGGAATCATTGGGGGTGGGGGGTGGGGGGGGGGGGGGGGGCACTCTGTTGGTTGGAGTCATGCCTGGCGCAAAGGAAAATGGTTGTGATTGTTGGACATCATTATTCTCAGACTCAAGATATCACTACAGGAGTTTCTCAGGGTCAGACCTAGGACCAACAAACTTTAGTTGTTTCATCAATGGCCATTTCATCATTTTAAGGTCTGAAATGGGCATGTTTGCAACAGACCATACAACATTCAGTACCATTTCCAGATCTTCAGTCACTGAGGCAGTTCAAGGCATGGATGGCATTGAGGCTTAGACTACAAGTGGAAAGTAATATTCAGGCTGCACAAATGCCAAGCAATCTCCAACAAGACTGAATCTTATCATCTTTCCTGCACATGCTATGGCACTGCCATTATTGAATCTGTCACAATCAACACCTTAGGGAATCAATATTGATCAAGAATAGAATTGGTCCAACCAATAAAGGAGAGCATACCAAATGCCTTCTGCACTATCCTATCTACCTCTGACTCCACTGTCAAGGAATTATGAACCAAGCAACTTTATTTTAAAGCAGGACTTGACAAAAGTTGACCAGCATATAAATACTGTGGCAAAAAGAGCAGGACAGTGGTGGCAAATCCTGAGGCAAGTAACTCTCCTATCTCTCCAAAGCCTATCTGCCATCTACAAAACACAAGTCAAAAGTGTGAGGGAATATTCTCCTCTTGACTGGATGAATGCAGCTCAGCACAATATAGGACAAAACTGTACACTTGATCAGCACCTCATCCACCTACTTAAGTATTTACTCCCTGCAATACCAACGTGCATTGACAGCAGTGTGAAGTATCTAAAGATGGACAGGAGCAACTCAGAGAAGCTCCTTTGACAGCACTTTCTGAAAGTGTAATTTTTAAGCACTTAGAAGGGTAAACACAACAGATACATGGGAACTGCATCACCTGCAAGTTCCCTTCCAAGCTATTATCCTGACTTGGAAGTACATCCACTGTCACTGGATCTAAATCTTGGAAAGCAGTTGCTAACAACACAGCACTCACACCAGGTAGACTGTCACAATTCAAGAACACAGCTGACCACCTTCTTCTGAAGGGCAATTAGGATTGCACAATAAATTCCAGCCTGGCCTGTAATGCCCACATCTCATGAAAACATTAAAACAATTTGGACGACCCAGGTTGGAGCCAGAGCATCCCAGAGTATAAAAGCAAAGTTAGAGATAGTCATTTTGTTATAAATTCTGTGTCTTATGATCCTGGCCCACTAATTACCTGATGAGCACTCTGAAGGCTAGTACCTCCGAATAAACCTGTTGGACTATAACTGGGTGTTGTGTAATTTTTAACTTTGTGTCAAAATTTTGTATACCTCTATTTGATCTATAATACACAGATCTATCATAATAGATCTATATCTAGATAACAGATCTGTAATAAAACCAGTTAGTGATAGTCTACATCTATAGAGAAAGGAACAGAGATAATGTTTTAAATCCAAATCAATTTAATGCAGCTAGCACTACTGTTTCCAGCCCACTGCTTATTTTGTATTTCCACTATTGAGCACACTGAGCACAGGTGTTCCTTCTCTGGAGTTGGCAATAAGGGCAAAGAATGGATGAATTGACCCTGAAGAACAACTAAGGATAGTCAACATGGCTTTATGCATGGGAAATCATGTCTCACAGACTTGACTGAATTTTTTTGAAGAAGTAACAAAGAGGATTGATGAGGGCAGAGCAGTAGGTGTGATCTATATGGACTTCAGTAAAGCGTTTGACAAGGTTCCCCATGGGAGACTGGTGAGCAAGGTTAGGTCTCATGGAATACAGGGAAAACTTGTCATTTGGATACAGAACTGGCTCAAAAGGTAGAAGACAGAGGGTGGTGGTGGAGGGTTGTGACTGGAGGCCTGTGACCAGTGGAGTGCCACAAGGATTGGTACTGGGTCCACTACTTTTCATCATTTATATAAATGATTTGGATGTGAGCATAGCAGGTATAGTTAGTGAGTTTGCAGATGACACCAAAATTGGAGGTGTAGTGGACAGTGAAAAAGGTTACCTCAGATTACAATAGGATCTTGACCAAATGAGTCAATGGGCTGAGAAGTGGCAGAAGGAGTTTAATTTAGATAAATAAGAGGTGCTGCACTTTGGGAAAGCAAATCTTAGCAGGACTTATACACGTAATGGTAAGGTCCTAGGGAGTGTTGCTGAACAAAGAGACCTTGGAGTGCAGGTTCATAATTCCTTGACAGTGGAATCAGAGGTAGATAAGATAGTGCATTTGGTATGCTCTCCTTTATTGGTCAGAGTATTGAGTACAGGAGTTGGGAGGTCATGTTGCGACTATACAGGACATTGGTTAGGTCACTGTTGGAATATTGCATGCAATTCTGGTCTCCTTCCTATCGGAAAGCTGTTGTCAAACTTGGAATGGTTCAGAAAATATTTACAAGGATATTGCCAGGGTTGGAGGATTTGAGCTATAGGGAAAGTTTGAATAGGCTGAGGCTGTTTTCCCTGGAGCATTGGAAGCTGAGGAGTGACCTTATAGAGATTTACAAAATCATTAGGGCATAGATAGGATAAATAGACAAAGTCTTTTCCCTGGGATGGGGGAGTCCAGAACTAGAGGGCATAGGTTTAGGGTGAGAGGGGAAAAATATAAAACAGACCTAAGTGGCAACTTTTTCACGCAGAGAGTGGTACGTGTATGGAATGAGCTGCCAGAGGAAGTGGTGAAGGCTACTACAATTGCAACATTTAAAAGGCATCTGGATGGGTGTATGAATAGGAAGGGTTTGGAGGAATACGGGCCAGGTGCTGGCAGGAGGGACTAGATTGGGTTGGGATATCTGGTCAGCATGGACGAGTTGGACTGAAGGGTCTATTTCCATGCTGTACATCTCTATGACCTATGCAGGGAATGCAGACAATAGAAATCTGGAGCTGGTTTAAGGAACAGATATTGCGTGTTCTTGATAGGTATATCCCTATCAGGCAGGGAGGAAGTGATAAGGTAAGGGAAATGTGGTTTACTACAGAAATTGCATCTCTTGTTAAGCAGAAGAAGGAGGCTTATGTGTCAATGAGACAAAATGGTTCAGATGAGGCAATGGAGAGTTACAGATTAGTTAGGAAGGATTTTAAGAGAGAGTTAAGGAGAGCAAAGAGAGGACATGAGCAGTGTTTAGCAAATAGAATAAAGGAGAACCCTAAAGATTTCTATAGGTATTTGAGGAAGAAAAAGATGACTAAAGTAGAAATAGGGCCAGTCAAAGACAGAAGTGGGAAGTTGAGTGTGGACTCTGTGGAGATCGGAGAGCTGCTAAATGGACATTTCTCATTGGTTTTCACTCAGGAAAAGAAGAATATTGTAGAGGAGAAGAATGAGGTACAAGATATTAGACAAGAAAGGATTGAGGTTAGTTACGAAGAGGTATTATCAATTCTAGAAGGAGTGAAAGCAGAAAAGTCCCCTAGGCCGGATGGGATTTATCCAAGGATTCTCTGGGAAGCGAGGGAGGAGGTAGCAGAGCCTTTGGCTTTGATATTTGAGTCGTCATTGTCGACGGGTTTAGTACCAGAGGACTGGAAGATTGCCAATGTTGTCCCCTTGTTCAAGAAGGGCAGTAGAGATGACCCAGGTAATTATAGACCAGTGAGCCTTACTTCTGTTTTAGGAAAAGTTTTGGAAAGGATTATGAGAGATAAGATTTATAATCATCTAGCAAGCAACAACTTGTTTTCAGATAGTCAACATGGTTTTGTCAAAGGCAGGTCATGTCTCACAAACCTCATTTGAGTTTTTTGAGAAGGTGACCAAGCATGTGGATGAGGGCAGGGCAGTTGACGTAGTATACATGGACTTAAGTAAAGCCTTTGATAAGGTTCCACATGGTAGGCTGTTGGAGAAAATGCAGAGGCATGGAATTGAGGGTGATTTAGCAGTTTGGATTAGAAACTGGCTTTCTGAAAGAAGGCAGCAAGTGGTGGTTGATGGAAAATATTCAGCCCAGAGTCTGGTTATTAACGATGTGCCACAAGGATCTATTTTGGGCCCACCCTTCAGGCACTCTGCCTATATTCCAGATGAAGGGCTTTTGCCCGAAATATCGATTTTCCTGCTCCTTGGATGCTGCCTGAACTGCTGTGCTTTTCCAGCACCACTCTGCTCCAGAATCTGGTTTCCAGCATCTGCAGTCATTGTTTTTACCTATTTTTGGACCACTGCTGTTTGTCATTTTTATAAATGACTTAGACACAGGCATAGGTGAATGGATTAATAAATTTGCAGATGACACTAAAGTCAGTGGAGTAGTGGACAGTTTGTAAGAATGTTACAGGTTGCAGAGGGACTTAGATAAACTGAAGAATTGGGTTGAGAGGTGGCAAATGGAGTTCAATGCAGCTAAATGTGAGGTGATTCACTTTGGGAAGAATAACAGGAAGACAGAGTACTGGGTCATTGGAAAGATTCGTGGTAGTGCAGATTTGGAGTCCATGTACATAGATCCCTGAAAGTTGCCACCAAGGTCAATTGTGCTGTTAAGAAGGCATACAGTGTGTTAGGTTTCATTCGTAGAGGGATTGCGTTCCAGAGCTGAAATATCATGCTGCAACTATACAAAACACTAGTGCGGCCACACTTGGAATATTGTGTACAGTTCTGGTCGCCCCGTTACAGGAAGGATATGGAAGCATTGGAAAAGGTGCAGAGGAGATTTACCAGGGTATTACCTGGTCTGGAGAGAAGGTCTTATGAGGAAAGGCTAAGAGACTTGGATATGTTCTCATTGCAAAGAAGAAGGCTAAGAGGGGATTTGATAGAGACATACAAGATGATCACAGGATTAGATAGGGTAGACAGTGAAAGTCTTTTTCCTAGGATGATGACGTCAGCTTGTGCAAGGGGGCATAACCACAAGTTGAGGGGTGATAGATTTAAGACAGATGTCAGAGGCAGGTTCTTTACTCAGTGAGTGGTAAGGGCATGGAATGCCCTACCTGCCAATGTAGTTAACTCAGCGACATCAGGGGCATTTAAACAATCCTTAGGTAAGAACATGGATGATGATGGGATAGTGTAGGGGGACAAGCTGAGAATAGTTCACAGGTCAGCACAACATCAAGGGCCAAAGGGCCTGTTCTGCACTGTGTTGTTCTCTGTTCTATGTTCTAATTCAAAGGAGCGCTCCTGATTCAGGCTCAGCTTTGTTTGAACTGCAGTTGAAACTGGACCAATTATACGCTTAGCATTATGGCATATCTCTTTCAAGAGAGTCATTTTTGAAAAATTGAAAATCTACTCGTTAAACAGGAGAAAAAAAGAGAGGAACTTTTGTGTCTGCTTTCATAGTCAAACCTCATTTACTTAAAGAGATCAGTGAGAAAAAGTAAGCCATTTAATGTCTGAATGCTGTTAACATTACTGCTTTTATCACATTCCACTCAACATTAGATCTCAAAACAACTTAAAGAATTTTCTAAGTGTTTTGTCTTCCATCAGCATAGACCCCATAATTCAATTGAAAAGAAAGCTAAAAATATGCTGGAAATTCCCTGGTGACATAATGAACTAGTGAACTGGCATGCTGTGCTACAGATGGCTGAACCTGGGTTATATGCCTGAAATTCCCCACAGCATGTTGCCACTGCAGTGTGAATCAGATAAATGCAATACCATTCACTATATAGAAACAGATCTTCATGTCCTTTTTGTTAAGAAGTTAAGCATGATATAAAGAACTAAAAACAGTAAATGCTGGAAATGCACAACAAATTCCAACTGCATCTGAAAAGGAAGGAAGTAGATGAACATTTCATACATAGTTTCTTCTGTGAATTATAAACGGAAAGATAAGCAACCCCGGGTTGGGTCGGGTAAGGGTGTGCAGAGGAATATCAGAAATGATTGGCATTGTGATTGCGGTGAATAACCTACTATTTTAACATAATTATGTTTATTGTTGGTTTGCTCCACAATGCTGACTGGTTCAGGACAAACCAATGTCAGACTAAAACTCAAAGTTTTTTAAACATTGTGTTATGACACAGAGGTGAACCCCTCTGAAAATTAAACCAAACACCTAGAAAAGCTTGCCTCATTTTGTAATCTGTTAAAATATGAGTGACAGAGATTTCCAAATTTCACTATTTAAAGAAAAAATATCAATTTATTTATTAACTCAAAAAGTGAATACGAAACAACTATTCACAACTCTAAGCCCCCCTTTCTCTTAACTGCTTACTATCTGCCTCCATCTCCTTAACAATATGCTGTTCCAATAAGACACTTATTAAAATTACATCAAGTTAATTTCAAAACCACACAGTTGTCTTCTTCTCTGTCTTATGACTGAGGATCTCCCTCGATCATCTTCTTTCTTTTTACTGCATGTTTCACATGAAAAGATACCTTTGATAGAGAGTGTTTTCTAATTTCTTTAAGAGCAAGATATTGGATGGGCAATTGGCTCTCCATGAGTTTCTCACTTTATGGCAGTTGCTCTCTGACAAATTTTCATAATGTCTGCATTTTCATACTCCCTAACATTGGATCATCTCATTGGTTTGATGTTGGCAAAACAATAAATTCAAACCCAATTGGGTTTTAGTCTCCTAGGGCATATTTTAAACTGATGTCAAAACAGTAACTAAAACTCAAGTAGACATTTCACAGCCAAATGTTACATATTTTCAATTTTCCAGTACATTCTGGGACTGCCAACTAGTCATATACACAGATGCTTGTAAGCTCTCAGTTCAGAACAACATTCTCTCTCTCTTAAAGGTACAGTACATGCCTTTAACTTCATAACAATTGCAATGACAAAATATGCCAGTGGGTGTTCATTGCTCAAAGTTTTCAGGCAGTCAGTTATAAGACAGTTTGGCTAGCCATCTGATAGAATCAGAACCTTTTTCATGGTTGAGATTATTTGTGTTTTAATGGCAGGATGCCCTTATTTCATCCAGTGACAAGCAGAGAGGCCCTCGTTTGAGGACAGGATTTCTCCAGGAACTGTGTCCATTTAAGGAGTGAATACAGAGTCATTCAGCACAGATCAAAGTTTATAAGAACATGTTAGTTGGTTTTACAAAAGCAGCATATCGCAGGTCAGAACAGCATAATTCCTTGAGATTGTGAGCAGATGAGGGCAAACAGATAGGTTCTGCTTTAATCAAATGCAGCAGGGGTGGTCAGTCAGGCACTGCAGATGGCCTGGAGGGAGTAATCCTCAATGACTGTGTTCATATTCTCACCTCAGGATGTGGCCTCAGTGTCACAAATACTTCAAAAACCTGGCTGACTAAAAGAGCAAAGGCAGGAATACAATTTGCCATGAGTCTTGGAGATGGAACCATTTCATACTGTTTCTGCCCATACATCCACAGCACCTACCTAACCCACACACAAAAGGCATTTTATTAATTCTCCCTTTCCTTACAATTACACCTTGATCGTATGCTGCAGTTCTCAACAATAACAGAATTAAATGGTAATCTGTCTCACTATTTTAATGAGGGGAAAGTGAGGACTGCAGATGCTGGAGATCAGAGCTGAAAATGTGTTGCTGGAAAAGCGCAGCAGGTCAGGCAGGATCCAAGGAGCAGGAGAATCGATGTTTCGGGCATAAGCCCTTCTTCAGGAATGAGGAAAGTGTGCCAAGCAGGCTAAGATAAAAGGTAGGGAGGAGGGACTTGGGGGAGGGGCGCTGGAAATGTGATAGGTGGAAGGAGGTTAAGGTGAGGGTGATAAGGTGAGGGTGATAGGCCAGAGTGGGGGTGGGGGCGGAGAGGTCAGGAAGAAGATTGCAGGGTAGGAAGGTGGTGCTGAGTTCGAGGGTTGGGACTGAGACAAGGTGGGAGGAGGGGAAATAAGGAAACTGGAGAAATCTGAGTTCATCCCTTGTGGTTGGAGGGTTCCTAGGCGGAAGATGAGGCGCTCTTCCTCCAACCATCGTGTTGCTATGGTCTGGCGATGGAGGAGTCCAAGGACCTGCATGTTCTTGGTGGAGTGGGAGGGGGAGTTGAAAAAGTCAACAACTTCTCTTTCCAATCCTCCCACTTCCTCCAAACCAAAGGAGTAGCCATGGGCACCCGCATGGGCCCCAGCTATGCCTGCCTCTTCGTAGGATATGTGGAACAGTCCATCTTCCGCAGCTACATTGGCACCAACCCCCACCTTTTCCTCCGCTACATCGATGACTGTATCGGCGCTGCCTCGTGCTCCCACAATGAGGTTGAACAGTTCATCCACTTTACTAACACCTTCCACCCCGACCTCAAATTTACCTGGACCGTCTCAGATTCCTCCCTCCCCTTCCTAGACCTCTCCATTTCTATCTCGGGCGACCAAATCAATACGGACATTTACTATAAACAGACCGACTCCCACAGCTACCTAGACTACACCTCCTCCCACCCTGCCCCCTGTAAAAATGCCATCCCATATTCCCAATTCCTTTTTCTTCGCCGCATCTGTTCCCAGGAGGACCAGTTCCAATACCGAACAACCCAGATGGACTCCTTCTTCAAAGACCGCAATTTTCCCCCAGACATGGTCGACGATGCTCTCCACCACATCTCCTCCACTTCCCACTTCTCTGCCCTTGAGCCTCGTCCCTCCAATCGCCACCAGGACAGAACCCCACTGGTCCTCACCTACCATCCCACCAACCTCCATATACATCGTATCATCCGTCGTCATTTCCGCCACCTCCAAACGGACCCCGCCACCAGGGATATATTTCCCTCCCCTTCCCTATCAGTGTTCTGAAAAGACCACTCCCTCCGTGACTCCCTCGTCAGGTCCACACCCCCCACCAACCCAACCTCCACTCCCGGCACCTTCCCCTGCAACTGCAAGAAATGCAAAACTTGCGCCCACACCTCCCCCCTTACTTCCCTCCAAAGCCCCAAGGGATCCTTCCATATCTGCCACAAATTCACCTGCACCTCCACACACATCATTTACTGCATCCGCTGCACCCGATTTGGCCTCCTCTCTATTGGGGAGACAAACCGCCTACTTGCGGAACGTTTCAGAGAACACCTGTGGGACACCCAGACCAACCAACCCAACCACCCTGTGGCTCAACACTTTTTCAACTCCCTCTCCCACTCCACCAAGAACATGCAGGTCCTTGGACTCCTCCATCGCCATACCATAGCAACACGATGGTTGGAGGAAGAGCGCCTCATCTTCCGCCTAGGAACCCTCCAACCACAAGGGATGAACTCAGATTTCTCCAGTTTCCTTATTTCCCCTCCTCCCACCTTGTCTCAGTCCCAACCCTCGAACTCAGCACCACCTTCCTACCCTGCAATATTCTTTCTGACCTCTCCGCCCCCACCCCCACTCTCGCCTATCACTCTCACCTTATCACCCTCACCTTAACCTCCTTCCACCTATCACATTTCCAGCGCCCCTCCCCCAGGTCCCTCCTCCCGACCTTTTATCTTAGCCTGCTTGGCACACTTTCCTCATTCCTGAAGAAGGGCTTATGCCCGAAACGTCGATTCTCCTGCTCCTTGGATGCTGCCTGACCTGCTGCGCTTTTCCAGCAACACATTTTCAGCTATTTTAATGAGGGGCATAGTTCATTTCTCAGTGGAATGTTGTCACATTTCACTCTTGCAACACTTTCATGTACGTGACCACCATCCCATCCTGTTCATGACTTGCTGCTTTTTCTTCACAGCAATCATACTTTAGGAAGGAAAGTTACACAACCCTTAATATCATCCACGTGCTAGTTCATTCCCTCTCTTTCTACAGAAAAAGGTTAATGTGCAATCCCCTGGGCAAGTGGTGGATGGAGAGTCCTTTGGAATGGTGATAGTGGATCCTCAGCAGTATTCCTGTTACTTGCATAATTTTTTCTTTCTCAGGAATCATACACAGTCGGCATGGCAATCAGGTACTGCACAGTTCTATTAATCATCTCCTTGTGTCCAACCTGACTATGCCAAGCTGACCTTTGTTCACCTCCACTTTCTCTCGGCTCTCTAAAAGTCTGCACCATGCAGAGCATGATTCCCAATGGGGGCCATTCTCACAAAGCATCATTGGCACTCACCCAGTCCCTCACAAGAACTTGCACTATCCTGAGTGGCTAGTTAGTGCATTAGAGGATCTGCAAATACTGTTCTATAATGTACAAGTGAACCATGAACTAGTAGAAAGGTCAGCCCTGAATAAGATTCACTAGAGAGCAGCCTAGATACCTACCTCTGCTCAGGGCACTTAATAATCCATCGAATATGTTTTCTGTTACACGCTGTAATCTGTGATGATGTTGCTCCTTGAACAAGGTCATGTTGTCCTTGTTTTTTTTTTCAGAGGGTTCATAAACACAGAGATTCTGGGAGGTCTATGTTTGAAGGATTTTAGGGCCAATTTGATTTTGGATAACAGATACTATCTCAGGCAAAAGGCTTTCAAGATTTAAAAAAAACTTGTTCAATGAAAGCGAAGGGTCCAGTTCTCCCAGCTCAGCTTTTCTCTGGTTTGGTCTGGATATTCACTGAAAGTAGTCAGTCAGTTGTGAAGCTGCTGGACCCAAAGAAGCAGGTCCATGCTGATCCTCCCTCTCTCTGACATCTCTCCTGTAAGAACTTGTGTTGGATTTTTCCTTTTTTTGCAAAAGGGTGTTTGTGGGGATTGTTGCAGGTATTTGGAACAGCATCATGAAGTTGAGATAATCTGTTGGGTTTTCAGATAGATTAAGTTACTCTGTATTCTGTTCTCTTTTGTTGTGTTTCATTCAGTAATCTTGCAAATAAGTTCTGTTTTGTTTAAAATTAAGTGGTTGGACAAGCTACATAATTCCTGGAATATCCACATTACACCTGCTTAAAACAACAAGCAAAGTTAGGGTCCGGGCTACTTTGGAGGGTGTCTGGCCTAGTTCATAACAAATCTGGAGAGATATTGTAGGGAAAATAAATTATGTCAAGAGTTAACTTAAAAGCTGGGTGTGAAATACAATTCTCAATACAAGAGGCTGCATTGATTTGTAAGATGTCTCAGCAAAACAGCCTGAATACCTGGAGGTAAGTGACTCTAAGCCTGTTGATCTTACAGACAGGCAAGGGTGCCTGCAATTATCCTTCTGTTTGTGATCTCTTTACAGATATAACTGCAGCATCCTGAAGTCTCCCAATTTGCTGCTGTTCCTCCTTTTCCTCCAACTAAGGTGGAGCAACCAGGATAACTATCAAATTTAATTTTCAGTGCAATGTACTCTGCTCAGCTGGCCCCTTGAAGGGATCAAAGCAGAAGTATGCAGAAATACTGGAATTTTCAAGGCACATATTTAGTGGCACGGTGCCTCAGTGGTTAGTACTGTTGCCTCACAGCGCCAGGGATCTGAGTTCAATTCCAGCCTCGGGCAACTGGCTGTGTGAAGTTTGCACATTCTCCCTGTGTCTGCATGGGTTTCCTCTGGGTGCTCCGGTTTCCTCCCACAATCCAAAGATGTGCAGGTTAGGCAAATTGGCCAATGCTAAATTGCCCATAGTGTTCAATGGTGTGTAGGTTAGGTGCATAAGGGATAAATGTAGAGTAATGGGGAATGATTGGGTTGGGTACTCTTCCGAGGGTTGGTGTTGGGCTGAAGGGCCTGTTTGCACACTGTAGGGAACCAATTTTTAAAAATCTATATTTCTGAGAAAATCAGCTAGTTGAATTACAAAAGGATTTCAATGATCTGAGTGCTTGCAGGTAGATGCCTATTTTAAGTAGCTTTTCCAAATGTTGTGGCTACATTGCCTCGTAGTCCAACAGGTCTCTGGTTACCAGTGCATAAAAAAGTCCAGCACTGAATACTATATCCATGTTTTGCCTGGAAAATGGTAATGGTATCCAAGTGATGGCATACTGCAATAGTTAAAATAGTTAAGCTAGGCTCCTGTCTGTGCTTCAGGAACAGAACTGGAATTTTGCAGCGAGGGCAATGTTGGGGCCTGTCTGTCCCATTCACATCAGTGGCCAGTTGGTCAGTCAGTGGCCTCAAAACCAACTGATCAAGTTGAATGAAGAAACTGCCACGTCAGACTGTACAGAATGAGAGAGAGCTGTTCCTTGGTCTGAATCCAGAAGCTCTGGATTACATGGCTCCAACAAGGATCAGTGCACACACCTGGATTCACCATCCATAGGTTTAAAGGTAAAGTCTCCAAACTGCTGGATTTTCCGATATCACTGCTCATGCAAGCTTGGAAAGACCCTGGAAAATCTTCCCTTAGCATATTGTATTTAATTGCTTTGAAAATAAATAATACAGTACAATATACAAATTCAAGAAAAGACTGTCAGTTTGTAATTCTGCAAGCACTTTGTCAAAATTTTACGTTGGCATTGTACAACCACAAAAAGAAGCATTGAAAATAAAATTGTAGACCGTTTAAGAAACATAAATGAGATCAAGAAGGATTTCAAATGGACCCATATAATCAACAGCAAGACTGAGAACTTGGAATATATATCTATAGTAAATTGCAGTATATAATTACAGCTGTTGTATTTTTATGACAGCTCACTAATAATCAGAATAACCTAGAAACAAATTATCATTTGTAGAAAAATGGTAAATTGGACTCTGTAATTGATTTTACATTTCTTTGTTGTACTAAGGAGATCAGTTAGCAAGTATTAAGCAAAAACACTATTTTTAAGTCAGAATTTTAACTAGCTTCTCTGAATGGTGCAACCAGTCATAAAAACACACATTAGTCAAATTGTAAGCAACTGAGCTGCATCAGTCAATTGCTAGATTGGTAATTAAGCAACTAACTAAAACAGATTGAAATTAACAGTTATAGTGAATAGTATTCAGAGGCTTTAGAGCAGGCAATTATTTCCAGTTTAATGTTCAAGTATATGTACAACACCTCCTCTACTTCAATGACACATGTTGTCATGGCAAATTGATATTTACTTTCCCAAAATGCTTAAGAAACATATCAATTTGAAAAATTCCAAACAATAACAAGATATCAAGGGTTTTTAAACAGAGTTAACCATTCCAGTCATTGAATTGGGGATTGGAGGAGTGGTAATTTCAGATGAAGTGCCAGGGCATTGTGTCATCATCAGTAGATTGTCTACCAGTTTCCCTGCTGTGCTACACCCCTTTACATTATTGAGCTGCTGCAGATGGCAATAGCACGTTAGAGACAATGCTATGCAGTAAAAATTATTCCCCATCATTGGAGGAGGTAGTTGCCTGAATTTGTCTCAAAGCAAAGTGTTGGTGATAACAATTGAATGGCTGTGCCCATCAATAATTACATATTTCTAGCCACTGATCAATGGAAATGTTTCCAGATGTAATCTGCATTGCAGACTGGACCATTCATCAGCAAAAGAAATAGGCACAAATAGTGAGCACTTAAAATAGTCCAGAATTTAAAAGTTAATAATTCAGTGGTCTTCAATTCTCTGTGACCAACTCGCATCACAAGTCAGACAACACAGATCATGACATAATCTTTCAAAATAATCTTCACAGCTTTAATCACTTCAAACATTTCAAACACAACAAAATTGTCACAACCACCCACTAATCCCCAATCTGCCGTCCCAACTGGGATATCATGGCTTCAGTGGATATCGTGTCTTAGGAGGGATGAAGGATAACAAGAGACAGTCATATGTCATGAGGGTAATAGATCATTGTGTGACAGAGTCGAGAGTGTGGCGCCAGAAAAGTGCAGCAGGTCAGGCAGCTTCCAAGGAGTGGGAAAATCGACGTTTTGGGCAAAAGCCCTTCATCGGGAATGAGGCTGGGAGCTTCAGCGATGGAGAGATAAATGGGAGGGCGTTCTCCCATTGTGTGACAGAGTCAGGCTGTAGGGAGAATCATTGAGTTAGATTGAGCACCTCAAAGAAAACACGTCTGTTCTTCCTGGCCCATTAACAATTCTATAAATTAATTTATCTCCTCCTTCCAGTATTCCCTAATCCAGCCCTTAGATTCTGATTTTCCCATGACATAGGAACCCAGCTAACCAGGGTTTAAACTAAAATGAAGAAGGAATCTGAAATAGGCAATCTCATTAAAATAAGCCTGTTACAGGCTTCTGGGAACTGGTTGGTTTCTTGCCCAATCTCACCTCTTAAAACCAGATGCATGGGTTCAAGATGAAGTGAGTGTGTCTATGAGGTTTTAGCATTCTTACATTCCACACAGCCAGAACCCATCCATTTTGAGGTTAAAGTTTATCCCTATGAGTTGGAACATCCTAATGTCAGCAAGGCAGAAAAAAAAGAAAACAAGTCATTAAGGCAATTGAAATATTTTGAACATCAAAGTTTGTGAGAAGATTTGTAGCTCGGGTGCTCGTTGCTGTGGTTCTGTTCGCCGAGCTGGAAGTTTTTGTTGCAAACGTTTCGTCCCCTGTCTAGGTGACATCCTCAGTGCTTGGGAGCCTCCTGTGAAGCGCTTCTGTGGTGTTTCCTCCGGTGTTTATAGTGGCCTGTCCCTGCCGCTTCCGGTTGTCAGTTTCAGCTGTCCGCTGTAGTGGCCGGTATATTGGGTCCAGGTCTATGTGTTTGTTGATGGAGTTTGTGGATGAGTGCCATGCTTCTAGGAATTCCCTGGCTGTTCTTTGTTTGGCTTGCCCTATAATGGTAGTGTTGTCCCAGTCAAATACATGTTGCTTGTCGTCTGCGAGTGTGGCTACTAGGGATAGCTGGTTGTGTCATTTCGTGGCTAGTTGATGTACCGGCCATTACAGCGGACAGCTGAAACTGACAACCGGAAGCGGCAGGGACAGGCCACTATAAATGCCGGAGGAAACACCACAGAAGTGCTTCACAGGAGGCTCCCAAGCACTGAGGATGTCACTTAGACAGGGGACGAAACGTTTGCAACAAAAACTTCCAGCTTGGCGAACAGAACCACAGCATTTTGAACATCAGCTTTATCCAGCAGTTCCTGCTGCTGAGTCAGCAGGTTCAAATGGAATGAAAAGATGCGAATAAAGGAAGAGGCTTAGGCTATTCAGCCTTAGGGAATAGCCCACCATTCAGTAAGATTGTGATTGATCTCAAGTCCATCTAAACACCATGACTCTGCATCCCTGCCAGTATCTTTCATAAATCCAGAGACCGACTTGCTGATTGCTCTAGGGTTCATTCTGAGCCAGAGGACAGGAGACTAGGAGGGGTAATGGCTCAAGTTAGTTCACAACGGCTAATGGCTGACCGTTGTGCAGTAGTACTAGGAGAAGAACTTACCTTTACAGGAAGCTGAGGAAACCAAGGTTATTAAGATTCCCTTATCTGTTTGGTGCACACATTTTGTTTAAAATTTAACCCTCAGTCAATATGACTGAAAAAAGATGAACTAGCCACTCATCTCACTGCTTTGAGAAAATTTCTTGCCACTTTGTCTACAAAATAAGTGACTACGTTTCAAAGGTATTTCATGGCTTTAGGGAAATTTTGGTTATCCCGAGGAAAGAAAAGATGCTGTATAAATAAAATTTTGTCCTCAGTGCTCGGAAATTGCACTTCAAACAGTGCTGATTAATAATGCTAATGTACTAAAGTTGCTGTTTTATCTCTATGAAGCCCCTTACAGCATCATCACATTCCCTTTTGTTTTCGCTATCATGTTTGGTGACTGTGGGCATGGACTAGTTATGGCAATAATGGCTGTAGGGATGATCTTGTATGAAAGACACCACAAAAACATAGAGATGAATAATGAGGTAAGTGTTTTCTTTCACTAAATAAACATCCCAACCGATGATAAAACAAATGGAAATCTCCACAACAGGATAACTAACCCTATCATACTGTAAAATGAAACTAGAACCTAAGTAGTTTAGATTTTCAATTTGTAATTAATTTTAATTTCATAGTTCTCAAATTTTAATTGATGAACACTTTTAACTGTTGATTAAAGTAATCCAAAATATATTTCAATAAAATGTTGTTATCTGGCCCTGCAGAAACTGGAATGCTCTATCAACCAGTACCTGTTGCCAGGTTACAAAATGCAGTTTCTCTTGAGAAAGCCATGCATGGCCACTTGCACCCACATCCATGTTAGCATTAAAAACCACTGCAGTGCTTACAATGTACAAGTGGTGCTCAAGTCCTCATAAGGACCTTAACATTGAAAGTCAAACACTGGGTCAAAACAAAATTATCTCCTTACTAAAGCTCTGCATTATCATGATGACAGGCTGACTGTGTTACACTGTTTGCCTATAATATTTATGTCCATGGGACCACAATCATGTTTTAAACATTGACAGTTTTAAACGAATGTAACAGGCAAAGCTCCTGTGTATAATACCAATGTTGTCAGTGTGAATTGATTGCAAAAGAACCAGCTTCGATCAGTTCCCCAAATACCTGTATTATTAACCACTGGGTTAACCAGCATTTTGATTTACTGGCACTACTCCATTCCCATTGCATGCTATATAACAGAAAATTTAAAGTAATTAATAAGAATACTACTTACATTTTTTTGGCAACATGTAAAAATGACCTTTTTTTATAAGATATTAAATGCAATTAATCTAGTAACATTTATAATGCACTGAATCCTTTCACTACTTGCAGCACTTATATTAGATTTAAATAATCTTTATTTTGTTTAGATTCTGACCATTTTGTGTCATGGACGTTATATTATTCTGCTAATGGGACTCTTTTCAATCTATACTGGTCTCATATACAATGACTGCTTCTCCAAAACTTTCAACTTCTTTGGATCAGCATGGAATGTCAGAGCTATGTTCCAGCCAAATGGACCTTGGAGGTATGTTTGGTATATGAGTGTGTCCTTGAGCAACATAAGGACTCTTATATAGTAATGTGAAACTGACTTAGATCAATAATGATTTTTCTTCAACTATGTCAATCAGATTTTCCTATTACCAGGCTCAACGTCTGGTTGTCAGTTTGTTCAGCCTCACAAGATTAGTCCCACAAGGACACATATATCCCCCGCACACTCTACAACAAAATGTTCTGTTAAACAATGAGATAACCAAAATGGATCTCTTGATCTGCGGGTCATCCACTGAAATGTTGCACAACAATGCTAAAAATACATGAGGACAACTCACTCTTAAAGTAGCCAAACCTACTCTCGGGTAAATCAATCCATAGAAGAATTTCCCCAGTAAATTGAATGGACAAGAAAATATCCTGCTGATTACCACCTACACCCTTATCCTTTGACTGATGAATTAGTTCTTGTCCATGTTGAACATGGAGGATGCACAGAGGATAGGAAGGGCACAGGATGTACCCTGGGTTGGAGGGTTTCAGTGTCAATCATGAACAGTGGCTCATTTACACTATAACTGACTGAGCTGGTCAAGTCCTAAAGGACATAGCTGCTATACTGGGTCTACTGTCGATACTGAGGGAACCAGCAAGACGTACTTAAGTTTGTCATCACCAACCTATTTATCACTGATACAGCTGTCCTTGATAGTATTGGAAGGTGTGACCACTGCATTGTCCTTGGGAGACAAGATCCTGTCTTCACATTTAGAATACCCTCTGTTGACTTGTTTGGCACTGCCACTATGGCAAGTGGGAATTAATATCAAACAGATCTAGAAACTCAAGCCTGGGCATCCATAAAGTTATGTAGGCCATCTGCAGAAACAGAATTATATTCAACCACAACCTGTAACTTTATGGCTCAGACTATCCTCCAGTTTACTCTTACGACAGAACCCAGGGAATCAAGCTTTTTTAATGATTACTGCAGGAAAGCATGCCAGGAGCAGTACCAGGCATTAACAGAAATGAGAAACTAACCTGCTGAAGCTACAACACAGGATTACTTGCATGTCAAACAATGGAAGCAGCATGCAATGGACATGAATAAGAGATTGTTTAAGCTCCGCAGTCCTCACATATCAGGTCAACAGACAGTTAAACAATTTAATTGAGGAGATGCCAGATACCAGCTTTAGCCAATTCAATTCACGCCACATGATATTAAAAAATGGTTGAAGACACTGAATACAACAAAGCATTGGACTGTGACAACACTCTGACAACAGTGCAGAATCATCGAGTATATGTGCAATGCGTAGAAATGCCCAGATATGTCCTGTCCATGTAACAGTGGAACAATCCAACCCCAATTACAACGCTCGATCACCAAAGTGATAGCAGATGTCGGTGACAGTGACAGTGCTATCAAGTGGCACTTACTCAGTAATAACCTGCTCACTGATATTCAGTGTGGGTTCCACCAGACCTACCCAGATACTGACCTCATGAATTCCTTGATGCAAATATGGACAAAAAAAGAGTGGAACTTGAGAAAGGAAGTGAGGGTGACTCCCCAAGACAAGTAAATATTTGATTCAGTGAGGCATTAAGGAGCCCTAGTAAAATTGGGGTCAATGAGAATCAGAAGAAGAAATCTTCACTAGTTGGAGTCAAAGGGTGACAAAGAAAGACAGTTATGGTTATTCAAAGTCAGCCATCTCAGCTCCCACGCATTACTGTAAAAGTTCCTCAGAGTAGTGTCTTAAGTCCAACCATCTTCAGTTCCTTTATTAATGCCCTTCCTTTCAAAAGTGGGAATGGTCACTGATGATTATGCAATGATCAGCACTATTCACAACTCCTCAGATACTGAAGCAATCCATGTCTTAATGCAGTAAGAGTTGGACAATTTCCAGGCTTGTAGGAGAAAGTGAGGACTGCAGATGCTGGAGATCAGAGCTGAAAATGTGTTGCTGGAAAAGTGCAGCATGTCAGGCAGCCTCCAAGGAGCAGGAGAATTGACGTTTCAGGCATGAGCCCTTTTTCAGGAATTCCTGAAGAAGGGCTCATGCCCAAAACGTCGAATTTCCAGGCTTGGACTGATAAGTGGCATGAACCATTTATACCAAACGAGTGTAATGAAGCAAACTTGATAAGGGAGCTTAAGATGAGGGAACTCTTAGGAGATAGTGACCATAAAATGATTGACTTTACTCTGCAATTTGAGTGGGAGAAGATATAATCAGATGTAATGGTATTAGAGTTGAATAAAGGCATGAGGGAGGAGCTGACCAGAATTGGCTAGGAGAGGAGCATGGCAGGAAAGACAGTGGGACAGCAATGGCAAGAATTTCCAGGAGTAATTTGGGAGACACAGCAGAGACTTATCTCTCGGGAAAAGGAGCATACTAAAAGGGAAGTCTGGGCAGCATAAAAGCAAAAGAGAAAGTAGATAATGCAGTGAAGGGCAGTGGGAAGCCAAAGGATTACAAAGCTTACAAAGACCAACAAAGGACAACGAAAAAAGAAATAACGAGGGAGAAGATTAAATGTGAGGGTAAGCTAGCCAGTAATACAAAAGAAGAGTGCAAGAGTTTCTTTAGATATATAAAGGGCAAAAGAGAGGCAGAAGTGGACATTGGGCTGATGGAAAATGGAGGAGTAGTAATGGGGGAAGAAAGAAATGGCTGAGGAACTGAATGAGAATTTTGCATCAATCGTCAATATAGAAGACACCAGTAACATGCCAAAAATTCAAGAGAATTGGAGTGACCCATCCTGACCCAAGCAATTCCTGCATGATTACCACTAACAACTCCAATACTTCGTCAGCTGTCTCCTTCAGAACTCTGGGCTGCAATCCATCTGGTCCAGTGTTTTATCCACCTTTCAGACTTTTTCAGTTTTTCTAGCACTTTCTCCTTTGTCATGGCCACTATACTCACCTCTGCCCTCCAATTCTCTTGAATTTTCCATCAGCCCTATGTCCACTTCTGCCTCTCTTTTGCCCTTTATATATCTAAAGAAACTCTTGCACTCTTCTTTTATATTACTGGCTAGCTTACCCTCACATTTAATCTTCTCCCTCGTTATTTCTTTTTTCGTTGTCCTTTGTTGGTCTTTGTAAGCTTTGTAATCCTTTGGCTTCCCACTGCCCTTCACTGCATTATCTATTTTCTCTTTTGCTTTTATGCTGCCCAGACTTCTCTTGTCAGCCTTGGTTGCCTCATCTTCCCTTTTAGTATGCTCCTTTTTCCGAGAGATAAGCCTCTGTTGTGTCTCCCAAATTACTCCTGGAAATTCACTAATATAACCCTCCCCCCTCTCATTAAGAAAGAAGTAAGGCAAAAAATGGGAAATTACAGGCCGATTAGCCTAACCTTGGTCATTGGTAAGATTTTTGAAGTTCATTCTGAAAGATGAGTGCATGGTAAAATAAGTCAAAGGCAGCATGGTTTCATCAAGGGGAAAGTCACGCCTGACAAATCTGTTAGAATTCTTTGTTAGACCAAGATGTTATCTACCTAGATTTCCAGAAGGCCTTTGACAAGGTGCCGCACAGGAGGCTGCTGAGTAAGGTAAGAACCCATAGAGTTAGAGGCAAGGTGCTAACAAGGATAGAAGATTGGCTGTCTGGCAGAAAGCAGAGAGTGGGGATAAAAGAGTCCTTCTCAGTGACTAAGAGTATTCCCCAAGGAACCACAACTTTTCATTTTGTACATTAAAGATCTCTTTGAAGGAACTGATAGCATTCTGGTTAAGTTTGCAGATGTTACAAAGATAGGTACAGGGACAAGTAGTATTGAGGAGGCAGGGAAGCTGCAGAAGGATTAGATACATTAAGAGAGTAGGCAAAGAAGTGGCAGATGGGATACAATGTGTGAAAGTGTGAGTGCATTTTAGTAAGAAGAATAGAGGCATGGACTATTTTCTAAATGGGGAGAAAATTCAGAAGTCTGAAGTGCAAAGAGACCTGAGAGTTCTAGTCCGGGTTTCTCTGAAGGTAAACATGCAGGTTGAGTCAATAGGAATCCTGAAGAAGGGCTCATGCCCGAAACGTCGATTCTCCTGTTCCTTGGATGCTGCCTGACCTGCTGCGCTTTTCCAGCAACACATTTTCAGCTCTGATCTCCAGCATCTGCAGTCCTCACTTTCTCCTTTATAAAGCTTTGGTCAGACCACATTTGAAGTATTGAGTAATTTTGGATCCCATATCTCTGGAAGAACGTATGGCCCTGAAGTGACTCCAGAGGAGATTCATGAGAATGATCCTAGGAATGAAAGACTTAACGTATGAGGAACATTTGAAAATTCTGCATTTATACTCATTGGAGTTTAGAAGGATGAAGGGGATTTAATTAAAGTACAGAATACTGAATGGCCTAGACAAAGTGGACATTGGGAAGATATTTCCATTGGCAGGAGAGAGACTAGGACCCGAGGGCACAGTCTTAGAGTAAAGGGAAGACTCTTTAGAATGGAGAAAAGGAGAAACTTCTTCAGCCAAAGAGTGGTGAATCTATGGAAGTCATTGCCACAGAAGGATGTGGAGGCTAGGTCATTGAGTGTATTTAAGACAAAGATAGATAGGTTCCTTGATTGTCAAGGGGATCAAGGGTTACAGAGAGAAAACGGCAAAATGGAGTTGAGAAACTTATCAGCCACAATTGAATGGCAGAGCAGACTTGATAGGCCAAATGACCTAATTTCTGCTCCTGTGTCTTATAGTCTATGGTGTGCCAAGCAATGACCAGTTCCAATAAGAGAGAAGCTAACCATCTCCCCTTGACAGTCAATGAAATCACCATTGCTGAATCCCTCAATGTCTGTGGGTTACCATTGATCAGGAACTGAGCTGAACAAGCCAAATAAATACTGTGACTACAAGAGCAGATCAGAAGCTAGGAATTCTGCAGCAAGTAACAAATCCTGACTCTTCCAAGACTGATTACTTACAACCGGGCATAGGTCAGGAGTGTGAAGGAATAGTCTACTTTTCGCTCAAAACATTGACATTCAGTTCCTCCACCAGCAGAGGCAGCAGTGTGTACCATCTGCAAAGTGTACTGCAATAACTCAGAAAGATTCCTTAGTCATCACCTTGAGCTCAACTACCTAGAAGGGCAAGTATGACAATACACAGAAACACCAGCATCTACAAACTTTGTCCAAGCCACTCACCATCCTGACTTAGGATCGTGTCACCATCCCTGGATCAAAGTCCTGGAACCCCTTCCCTCCTGCATGGACTGGAGTGGCTCAAGAAGGCAGATCACCATCACTTTCTCAAAGTAATTAGGGCTGTGCAATGAATACCGCCTAGCCGAAGATGTCCACATCCTGAAAATGTATTTTTAAAAATCTGTAAGAATTAGTTGTTTCTTAACTCCACCCACCTACCTCGATTTGAAACTCTATCCCAATAAAAGATTATCAATGTCAGTTTTGAAAGTTTCAATTGACCTAAGCTCAACATTTCATGGGGGAAACCTTCCTAGATTTCCACAGTTTTTCTATAAAGAAATGCTTCCTCGATTGGCCTGGCTCTCATTTTAAAATTAAGATCCTTTCTTTGAGATTCTGCCACCAGAGAAAATAGTTTCTCTCTATCTCACCTACTAAATCATTCAATCATCTTTGATCATCCTACCCCCACCCTAAGATACAATTTCAAGGCAACAAACTGGTTTTTGTTACTACCATGTCATACAATGGGAAAATGCTAATAGATATCTAGTTTGTCTACCCATTAGGTTGCCTCCTGAACTGCCACGTTGATAAATCAGATTCCTCCCACAATAAAATTGGTGTGGACAGTTTGCAATGATGTATTGCATTTTGGCTACAATTGCACTATAGACCATCCCTCATCTTCAACTATGGACTTGGTGGCAACGTCAATCATGCCCAATGCAGATTAGGTTGAACACTATTTACAGTCATCAAGACAGGTCAAAGCTAGGGGCCTCTGATTTTGTGTCAACAATGAGGTTTGGTTCTTCCATTTTGATTGTGGGTTGATTTAAGCTTAATATATATGTTTCCCAGGATGACTGATACTATTTTAAGGACTTTCTTGGTGGTTCATTTTCAATCTTCATAGTGACAAAGTCAGTTTTGTCATGTCTTCTTCAATCTTACAGAGAATGTCAGGTAGGACATTACAGGACAGAGGAGAAAGTGAGGTCTGCAGATGCTGGAGATCAGAGATGGAAATGTGTTGCTGGAAAAGCGCAGCAGGTCAGGCAGCATCTAGGGAACAGGAGAATCGAGGTTTCGGGCATTAGCCTGAAGAAGGGCTAATGCCCGAAACGTCGATTCTCCTGTTCCCTAGATGCTGCCTGACCTGCTGCGCTTTTCCAGCAACACATTTCCATTACAGGACAGAACCAGGAGTGGACATTAGCGTCCTTGTGGTGACAATTTTGCTGCATATCCACAGCACTTGCAAGGTGACTGCAGGACTATGAGGCAGAGCAGTAGTCTACAGCAGATTGGTACCTCTGCAACTTTGGCAAAGTGCTCTAACAATGTCACTCCAGTGATAGTCAGATGCACCCTGGGATTTAAATTAGATCAGTGTTGATTGAAATGAGGCTGGTAGGTGACAGTCCTCTCCAGTGTGACATCTGGGTAGTTTTGGTGAGCACAAATGGCAAATTGCCTTTCATTAAAGGAAACACTGAGTTCTTTCCCAGAGACTATAATTCAGAATGTCCATATAGAGTCTTCCCTGGAATGTAGGAGAGATATCAGATCGGGAAATCAAATTTCAAGTATTCAACTTGCTTCCTCGAGCTTTGATGCAGCATCAGCAGTGCTAGCTATTTATTTTGTTAAGGTATCAAACAAACAAAATGCATTTTTCAGAATGAAATCATCAATTTTCAAAGCTCCTAACAAAGCACCTTAGGGATAAGTGATTTTCAATCAAACGTATTTCAAAGCCAGCTGATTCACACTTATAAAATACAAACAACTTTCTGCTAACCTCATAGTTTATTTTGTTTCTGGAAGAAAAGGAGAGAGACAAGAGCAGAGAGTATTTTCTCCATGACCTGCCTTTAATTTCCTGAGGTCAGAGGCTCAGTGTGAAAAGTTGTCCATTTAGAAGCATTCTTTGTTGGGTCAATTTCAGAGCAGCAACACATTTTGTATTGTTTGACTACTGCAGAAAATAACTGGCTTTTAAGCTGATTATAAGACCATCTGTCAGCTTTATCGATAGCATATTCACCCTGTTAAATTCTGATCATTTTAACTTCCTGAGATCCTTCAACTATTTCAAAGCTACAGAAATGTACGTAAGCAGTATTTGTGGGAAGTGACTCCCTCTTGACGTAGCTAAATGCCACTTCAGGTTACCATGAAGTCTGATTTTACTTCTATTTGTTTTAGCACTACGATAACCAGTTGAATTTAACACTTTTGAAACATAATAAAGATAAAAACTCAGTTCAGCCAACAGGTAAAGACAAGCAAGTTGTTGAATTTGTCTCTCTAAAAACACATTTTCAAGCAGATATATGAATCGAATACATCCCTTCTGTCTTTACAATCTTTCAGTTATAATTACTATTCTGAAGACCACTTGTATAAAACTTTGTAAAATGCAAATGTGAGAATATAACAGTGAAAATAAATGTTATCATTTATTCATGAACTGTGGGTGTTGTTAACAAGTACCAGAATTTATTGTACATCTCTAATTTCCTTAGAGCAGGCAGTGGTAAGCCATTCTTCAAGATATTGCAGTCTGTATGATGATGGTACTCCAGTGACATTTCCATATTGTTATAACTGAGTAACTAATTAGGCCATTTCAAATGCTAGTTCAGAGTCAAACAGACAGCTATGGAGCTGGAGTCACTTGTCGGCCAGACGAGGTTAGAACAGCAGATTTTCTGCCCTTAAGCAGTGAAGCAAATGGGTATTTATGAAGATCTCAATTTCATGATCATCATGAATAATATTAACTGTTTATTTCAGATTAATTGAATTTCATAACCCCTGGCTGCCTTAGTGGAATTTGTATATTGTCTCTGAATCAGTCATCCAAGTCTCTGAATTAATAGTCCAGTAGCATACCTACGATACATCCATAGCTTTTATTAATGCACCTTGCAACATTATCACTATAGATACTGATTTTGAAGATATTCATTACTACTTGTTTTTTCAGCAATGAAACTTTACAGAACTCATCCGTACTCCAATTGAATCCTGCAGTGCAAGGAGTATTTTCAGGAAAACCCTATCCATTTGGCATCGATCCAGTAGGTGGCTTTAAAATTCTGAAATTTCCAACATTTATCCCTTTTTATAAAATCGTTCCCAGAGCATTCTATTCTAACATTCCAACTTTGATCACTAAATTGTCCTCTGTAATTTTTCCTGAGATGTGTGCATTGGGGACATTGTTTGCTCAGGAGTACAATATCTCATGGAGGCAGTGTCGCTGAAAAGTGGGAATGCATGGTCACCTTCTACTAACTCCACTTTCCTCTCTCCCCAGATACCTGGCCTGCTTCCTATTCCCAACATTTTCGCTTTCATTACCTAATCTCCCTTCTTCAGAGTCTTTTAAAACCTAATTTTGATGTCACCAAAACAGTACCACTTTAGTTACTTCACTTGTTTTGTCCTGCAATCTGGACCTGGCTTCACACATCTGCAACTCTCTTTTATGACTATTTCAGTTACCCTTTCAATTATTCTTCATTGCCTAGAGTCTAATGATGTTGTCAATTTCAATGTTAAGCTTCATTTTTATTTGTTCTCAGATTTGGAACATTGCTGTAAATAAGCTAACATTTATGAATTCCTACAAGATGAAAATGTCAATCATTCTGGGCATCTTTCACATGCTTTTCGGAGTCACACTAAGTTTATTGAATCACATGTGAGTATACAGGTCTGGCTACAACATGTAAAAGCAGTCAGAAAATGAAAGGTTGCTTAAGAATATCATGTCTCATATTTATTGTTTAATCACCCTATTGCATTTAAAAATATCTCAAATGTCAACTCTTCAGTGTTTTTGCTTTTGTTAAAAGTATTGAGGTTCTTTGAATGGAAAGAGGTTTCGTTTGCTTTAATTAGCCCTTTAAAATTCAAACTATATACCGTGGTGTAAATCTTGCCATATTAACGTTGGAATTCTGTAAGAGGTAAAATTCTTATTAGAGACCCTGGTATAAAATGGTGACATGATTATAGTGAAAATATTAAGATGGAATTCTCCCAATCTTCTGCTGTTATTTTGGTGTGAAATCAGTGAAAATGTTGGAATGGCATCCATAAGTACCCATTGTACCAGGAATCCCATTGATCTTCCAGAGTTGCAATATATAAAAAAAATCGGAAGAACCCACCACTGAAATTCTACCCCAATTCTCACATCTCAGTCAGTAAACATCTACAAAGTTAAAAATCACACAACACCAGGTTATAGTCCAACAGGTTTAATTGGAAGCACACTAGCTTTCGGAGCGACGCTCCTTCATCAGGTGATAGTGGAGGGCTCAATCGTAACACAGAATTTATAGCAAAAATTTGCAGTGTGATGTAACTGAAATTATACATTGAAAAATTGATTGTCTGTTAAGCCTTTCATCTGTTAGAATACAGTGATAGTTTCACTTCTTTCATGTGTAAATCACAAAACCTTTTTTTTTAAAGTTGCATTCTCGGGTTAGCTGTTAACAATGGTGATAGCTAGACAATATGTTGAAGGTGTTAGCCCCCTGTGTTCTCTGTCTATGACCTGATGTTTAGATTGATTCTAATCTAAAAAGTGAGATAACAGAGTTTTACATAAATTCATGCAGTTTTTGAGCTCAGAGTTCTACATGAATGTATGCAGTTTTTGAGCAAAGTGCAATATAACCCTGCAAGTACACGTTCCTCAGCCTCGGACCTTCGGGTGACCATCCTCCAAGGTGGACTTCGGGATAGGCAGCAGAGGAAAGTGGCTGAGCAGAGGCTGATAGCTAAGTACGGTACCCATAGGGAGGGCCTCAACCGGGACCTTGGGTTCATGTCACATTACACGTGATCACCATTGCACTATACACACACACTCTCACATACACAGGTACACACAGGCGTGCACACAGACACCCACACATACCCTTATAGACACACACACTCCCACATGCACCCCCTCACAGACTTAAGACACTCTGCACTCACTACACACACACACACGCACACTTTCTCACACTCACAACTCCCACCCCAGACAGACACACAGACACAGACAGACAAAGACCCACATGCACACATATATTTTGTGGGGTGAATTTGTACTTGCAGAGTTACATTGCACTTTGCTGAAAAACTGCATACATTCATGTAGAACTCTGAGCTCAAAAACTGCATGAATTTATGTAAAACTCTGTTATCTCACTTTTTAGATTAGAATCAATCTAAACATCATGGCATAGACAGAGAACACAGGGGGCTAACACTTTCAACATATTGTCTAGCTATCACCATTGTTAACAGCTAACCCAAGAATGCAACCTTTTAAAAAAGGGTTTTGTGATTTACACATGAAGGAAGTGAAACTATCACTGTATTCTAACAGATGAAAGGCTTAACAGACAATCAATTCTTCAATGTATAATTTCAGTTACATTACACTGCAAATTTTTGCTATAAATTCTGTGTTACGATCGAGCCCTCCACAATCACCTGACGAAGGAGCGTCGCTCCGAAAGCTAGTGTGCTTCCAATTAAACCTGTTAGACTATAACCTGGTGTTGTGTGATTTTTAACTTTGTGGGAAAACATTTCACTTCCCAGCATTGGCCTCTTTTACCTTGGTCAACACACTATTTCTCCTAGAGAAAGTATTGCATACTTGTGGTGCATGGTTTCCATCTAGTGCTGTTAAAGTGGATTTTTCAGAAGTTCTTTTTACTTATCTACATTCCAATTGAAGGACATGAGCTTCACATACTTAGTCTGCTTAGTCACGGTTTGAGTATAATTAATTCTTTTAATCCAAGTGCTATTGTTTCCACACAGAGCATTAACTATGTAAACATTTGTTTTACATACAAATACTGATTCAACATAATCCATATGCCTAGTGGTTTTTACATTATGTAAATAGCAATAGAACAAATTATCAATAGATTACTACTAATAAAACCTTTATTCTATCTTTGAATTATATCTTCATCATGATTTGTAGGAAGTGGAGCCTCCACTCACACCATGAAAAGTAAATGTCATTGACAATGGAGCCATGGGAGGGGAATTTCTCTGCCAGGAATTCTGAATTACTAATCCATGATACAGGATTTTCTATTTCAGTGTAATTAGAATTGTTTCCACGGTGCAGATGAAAGGAACAAGAAGATTAGGTCATAAATTATAGTGGCAGCTGATAGAAATAAGAATAGATAATTAGTCTGAGCACATACTACAGCATCACAAATAAAATAGAGACCATAATGAAATAATAAGAGAATTGTATTTTTTTAATACTGTGCGGGAGAAATGCTGGAAGAGAATTCCAACATTTGGGCTGAATTTTCATCAGCAGCTTTTCCTGATTTCAACTGTTCATGGCATTAGTACCTGACACAACTCTCAAGAACCTAACAATTAATGGGCCAGATTGCATGGTCATCAGCCCAGATAAGAATGATAGTCACTCTCCCAAGATTAGAGGGCCATTATGTAGTTGATTGATTCAATTTCCTTTGTAAAGTTATTTAACCTGATTCAGGTGTGGTCTTCCAGCACTGAAAGATCAGTGAGGGGTGAGAGTGATTGCCTTTGACATTGAGGCCACATTTGACCTAGTGATGCATCAACAAACATGAGCAAAACTGGAGTCAATGGGAATCCCAGGGCAGCATGGTGGCTCAGTGGTTAGCACTGCTGCCTCGCAATGCCAGGGACCCAGGTTTGATTCCAACCTTGGGGCACTCTCTGTGCGGAGTTTGCACGTTCTCCCCATGTCTGCGTGGGTTTCCTCCCACAGTGCTGAAAATGTGTTGCTGGAAAAGCACAGCAGGTCAGGAAGCATCCAAGGAGCAGGAGAATCGATGTTTCGGGCATGAGCCTTTTCCTCCCGCAGGCCAGATCAGTTGGCCATGCTAAATTGCCTATAGTGTTAGGTGTGTTAGTCAGGGGTAAATGTAGGGGAATGGGTCTGGGTGGGTTACTCTTCAGAGGGTTGGTGGGCCTAATGGCCTGTTTACACCACTGTAGATAATGTAAATCTCTGCAGGTTGGAGTTACACCTGGCACAAAGGAAAACAGTTGTGATTTTTTGGAACACAGCCATTTCAGTTCCAGAATATCTCTGCATGAATTCTTCAAGATAGTATCTTTGGCCCAACTACATTCATTTGCTTCATTAATGATCTCTATCTACCAGAATGTCAGAAGTGAGGATGTTCGCTGATGATTGCACAATGTTCAGCAGCATTGCAATACTGAAGCAATCCATGTCCAAATGCAGGAAACCTGGATAATATCCAAGCTTTGGCAGAAAATGGCAAGTAACATTTGTGCCACACAAATGCCAGACAATGACTTTCTTCAATCAGAGATAATCTCTCATCCTTTGACATTCAAAGGCATTACCATCACTGAATTATCCACTATCAACATTCTGGGTGGATTACCATGGACCAGAAACTCAAACTGGACTAACCATATAAATACAATGACCACGAAAGTAGGTCAACGGCTAAGAATCCTGCAGCAACTAACTCACCTTCTGCCTTCCCCCAGCCTGCCAACCAATTACAAAGCAAGTCAGGAGTGTGATGGAATATTCCCCACTTAAAAGATCCTTAGACAGCACCTTCCAAACCCATGACCATTTCCTTCTAGAAGAACATAGGCAGCACATACATGGGAACATTACCACCTTCAAATTCCTCTCTGAGTCATTCATCATCCTTACTTGGAATTATATCACTGTTTCTTCAGTATTGCTGAGTCACAAATCCTAGACCTCCCCATCTCATGAGATTGTAGGTTTACTTTCAACATATTGACTGCAGCGGTTCAAGAGACCGCCCACTACCACCTTCTCAAGGGCAACTAAAATGGGCAATAAATGCTGGCTAGGCCTCTTTCCTGAAGAAGGGCTTATGCCCGAAACGTCAATTCTCCTGTTCCCTGGATGCTGCCTGACCTGCTGTGCTTTTCCAGCAATACATTTTCAGCTCTGATGTCCATATCCCATGAGCAATTGTTTTGAAGAAAAGCATCACCAAAGAATTGGATAGGGGTTAAATTTCAGGATGGAATACCAATACCCTAGTTTGCTTTTTTCAAATTTATTTAAATTATTTTAAAATAATGGGATATGGGCAATTCATCCCTAGTTGCCATTGAAAGGCCATCGAGAAAGTGGGTACTGCAGATGCTGGAGATAGAGTCAAAACGTGTGGTGCTGGAAAAGCACAGCAGGTCAGGCAGCATCCAAGGAGCAGGAGAGTTTACCTTTCAGACATAAGCCCTTCACCATCATTCCTGATGAAGGGTTTATGCCCAAAACAGCAACTCCTGCTCTTTGGATGCTGCCTGACCTGCTGTGCTTTTCCAGCACTTCACATTTCGACTTGAGAGGCCACCTCCATCATTGTGTGGCTTGCAGCCTTAGCAAGAAGGGCCCACTGCAATGCCAAATGGCCTACACACCAACTCTCAACCGACAGCCTCAGCTCAATAAAATTCTTGTCCATGGTGGTCATATTTAAGACATTGGAAAAAGTAAGGCCTGCAGATGTTGGAGATCAGAGTCGAGGGTGTGGTGCTGGAAAAGCACAGCAGGTCAGGCAGTATCCGAGGAACAGGAGAATCAACGTTTTGGGCATAAGCCCTTCATCAGGAATGAGGCTTTTGGGTCGGGGGTAGACTTCATGGGAATTACGATCTGTGAAAATGAAAAAAATGCTTAGTTTAATAGCAGTAAGCAAGTTACATGGAGTTTCAACTGATGTCTAAGTAGGCAGGCAAGAAAGAATGGCAGTAGACGCCTAAGAATAACACAAAAGTGAAATAAGGGTTTTTTTTTAGAGAAACATAAGGAAACAATGTCTTTGTAAAATTGAAAGAAACCACATTTTCTTCAACTCGCTGAAAGTCATGGAGAGGATCAAGATGTAATGATTCAGTTATTTTACAGAGCAGATTATAGATAGTGAGAACCTATTATCATTAGAGTCATAATATTAAGTTATCAGCAAAAGAATAGGGTTGTATCACAAAGGTGTAGGGTCATTGATCATGGAACCTGTGAGGTTATGGAAAAAAACTTAAAGAATAAGCTACCAACCACAACAGAAGTGTGATTTGAGAAAATAATCTGATAACCATGTTAAGAGGCTTTAAAGCGAGCTTTGGTAGGGAACCAAACAATAGCAATTTTATTTTAGTTCTAGACAAGGACAGACGATTCAGAGGTACAGAAAATGGTTAGTAATTATCACCATTGGAATAGTTATCATGAAACCATACTGCTTTTTGTTAATTATGACTTGATCTAGAATTTTCACAATAATGAGTCATTTGAGAAATAATAGTCAATTATAAAAACCTGAGCTTCCTCAGAGATCACATCTACTACTACAGTTGATTCCACTGGAGTTCCCGGGATCAGAAGGTTACCTAATTAGCATGATACAGAAGCAAGCACCATTACTGTTACATCTCTGGTGTCTAGCCACCCAATCCCCATAGAAAGCTTGACATCCACTAGCCAATTGGAAGGAAAACTGGACTCCTACACAAGATAAATCTGAAAACAAAAATTTTTTAAAATGTAATTTCTTTCACTTGCTTGGCCCTGTAGTGGGAAACACATGCACAACTTTAGATAGACAATGAAGTGACAGCAAGACTGATAAAAATAAGATGGACAGAAGTTAATTTCCAGGGAAGCTATTCTGAGATATTTTCAACATTGGCAGCTGCATTGGAGAAAAAGAGGGTTTTCTTGTGTGTTGTTTTATATCATTGTGTGTTAGTACAGTCATGCAAAGCTGATTTGGCTGTTCTGTGGCTATGATGATGTTGGCAGCCATCCTCCAGCCATCTGAGACATAGAAGGTTATAATATGCTGACAGGTTTCCGCATACATGCAGAACTCTCCTGTTATTATGGCTATTTGAGGTGCTGCTGTCACTAGCAGAAGCATTGGAAAGTGCTATCCATACAGCTCTCTGAGAGGAGGACCAAGAAGTAGAAGGCAGCCATTAATCCACCCTTGTGAGGCACACTGTAGCTTCTTCCTCAATTGAAGAGTAGGACCAGATGGAGATTCCAGGTGCCTTATCTGCCTGTTGTTTACTGTTGCTGTATTGAATATATGGAGAAGGCAATGGTATGCAGCTCTGCATGCATCAGCTGATGGATCCAGTTCTCCATGAGCACCACCAGTCTCTCAACAGAGAGTCTTCCTCAACAGAGGAAGCTGTATGCATACATCTGAGGCATGAGCACAACATTAGCTTGGTTGGACTCTTCAATCATCCAAGCATGGGAGCTCAAAATGTCTGGAAACTCTACAAAACATTCCATTACTTCTCACTGCAACTGCCATAGTTGCAATATTGCCAGACTCCAAAAGCACATTAACAAACTGAGTCTTAGCATAGGGGAAAGATATAAAAGAGACCTAAGGGGCAACTTCTTCACGCAGATGGTGATATGTGTATGGAATGAGCTGCCAGAGGAAGTGGTGGAGGCTGGTACAATTGCAACATTAAGAGGCATTTGGATGGGTATATGAATAGGAAGGATATGGGCCGGGTGCTGGCAGGTGGGACTAGAGTGGGTTGGGATATCTGGTCGGCATGGACGGGTTGGATCGAAGGGTCTGTTTCCATGCTGTACATCTCTATGACTCTATGACTCTATAAACCTAGTCGCTCACAGTCATAGAGATGTACAGCATGGAAACAGACCCTTCAGTCCAACCCGTCCATGCCGACCAGATATCCCAACCCAATCTAGTCCCACCTGCCAGCACCCGGCCCATATGCCACCAAACCCTTCCTATTCATATACCGATCAAAATACCTCTTAAATGTTGCAATGGTAACAGCCTCAACCACATCCTCTGGCAGCTCATTCCATACACGTACCACTCTCTGCGTGAAAAAGTTGCTCCGTAGGTCTCTTTTATATCTTTCCACTCTCACCCTAAACCTACGCCCTCTAGTTCTGGACACACCGACCCTAGCGAAAAGACTTTGCCTATTTACCCTATCCATGTCCCTCATAATTTTGTAAAACCTCTATAAGATCACTCCTCAGCCTCCGACACTCCAGGGAAAACAGCCCCAGCCTGTTCAGCCTCTCCTTATACCTCAAAACCTCCAACCCTGCCAAAATCCTTGTAAATCTTTTCTGAACCCTTTCAAGTTTCACAACATCTTTCCGATAGGAAGGAGACCAGAATTGCAGGCAATATTCCAACAGTGGCCTAACCAATGTCCTGTACAGCACAACATGACCTCCCAACTCCTGTACTCAATACTCTGACTAATAAAGGAAAGCATACCAAACGCCTTCTTCGCTATTCTATCTACCTGCGACTCCACTTTCAAGGAACGATGAACCTGCACTCCAAGGTCTCTTTGTTCAGCAACACTCCCTAGGACCTTACCATTAAGTGTATAAGTCCTGCTAAGATTTGCTTCCACAAAATGCAGCACCTCACATTTATCTGAATTAAACTCCATCTGCCACTTCTCAGCCCATTGGCCCATCTGGTCCAGATCCTGTTGTAATCTGAGGTAACCCTCTTCGCTGTCCACTACACCTCCAATTTTGGTGTCATCTGCAAACTTACTAACTCTTATGCTCGCACCTAAATCATTTATGTAAATGACAAAAAGTAGAGGACCCAGCACCGATCCTTGTGGCATTCCACTGGTCACAGGCCTCCAGTCTGAAAAACAACCCTCCACCACCACCCTCAGTCTTCTACCTTTGAGCCAGTTCTGTATCCAAATGGCTAGTTCTACCTGTATTCCATGAGATCTAACCTTACTAATCAGTCTCCCATGGAGAACCCTGTCGAACGCCTTACTGAAGTCCATATAGATCACATCTACTGCTCTACCTCATCAATCTTCTTTGTTACTTCTTCAAAAACTCAATCAAGTTTGTGAGACATGATTTCCCACACTCAAAGCCATGTTGACTATCTCGAATCAGTCCTTGCCTTTCCAAATACATGTACATCCTGTCCCTCAGGATCCCCTCCAACAACTTGCCCACCACCGAGGTCAGGCTCACCGGTCTACAGTTCCCTGGCTTGTCTTTACCGCACTTCTTAAACAGTGGCACCACGTTTGCCAACCTCCAGTCTTCCAGCACCTCACCTGTGACTATCGATAATACAAATATCTCAGCAAGAGGCCCAAGAATCACTCCTCTAGCTTCCCACAAAGTTCTCGGGTACACCTGATCAAGTCCTGGGGATTTATCGACTTTTAACCGTTTCAAGACATCCAACACTTCCTCCTCTGTAATCTGGATATTTTGCAAGATGTCACCATCTATTTCCCTACAGTCTACAGCTTCCATATCCTTTTCCACCGTAAATACTAATGCAAAATATTCACTTAGTATCTCCCCCATTTTCTGCGGCTCCACACAGGCCGCCTTGCTGATCTTTTATGGGGCCCTATTCTCTCCCTAGTTACCCTTTTGTCCTTAATGTATTTGTAAAAACCCTTTGGATTCTCCTTAATTCTATTTGCCAAAGCTATCTCATGTCCCCGTTTTGCCTTCCTGATTTCCCTCTTAAGTATACTCCTACTTTCTTTATACTCTCCTGAGGAGTCACTCGATCAATCCTGTCTATACCTGACATATGCTTCCTTCTTTTTCTTAACCAAACCCACAATTTCTTTAGTCATCCAGCAATCCCTATACCTACCAGCCTTCCCTTTCACCCTGAGAGGAATATACTTTCTCTGGATTCTTGTTATCTCATTTCTGAAGGCTTCCCATTTTCCAGCCGTCCCTTTACCTGCAAACATCTGCCTCCAATCAGCTTTCGAAAGTTCTTGCCTAATACTGTCAAAATTGGCCTTTCTCTAATTTTGAACTTCAACTTTTAGATCTGGTCTATCCTTTTCCATCACTATTTTAAAACAAATAGAACTATGGTCGCTGGCCCCAAAGTGCTCCCCCACTGACACCTCAGTCACCTGCCCTGCCTTATTTCCCAAGAGTAGGTCAGGTTTTACACCTTCTCTAGTAGGTACGTCCACATACTGAATCAGAAAATTGTCTTGTACACATTTAGGAAATTCCTCTCCATCTAAACCTTTAACACTATGGCAGTCCCAGTCGATGTTTGGAAAGTTAAAATCCCCTACCATAACTACCCTATTATCCTTACAGATAGCTGAGACCTCCTTACAAGTTTGTTTCTCAATTTCCCGCTGACTATTGGGGGGTGTATAATACAATCCCAATAAGGTGATCATCTCTTTCTTATTTCTCAGTTCCACCCAAATAACTTCCCTGGATGTATTTCCGGGAATATCCTCCCTCAGTACAGCTGTAATGCTATCCCTTATCAAAAATGCCACTCCCCCTCCTCTCTTGCCTCCCTTTCTATCCTTCCTGTAGCATTTGTATCCTGGAACATTAAGCTGCTAGTCCTGCCCATGCCTGAGCCATGTTTCCATAATTGCTATGATATCCCAGTCCCATGTTCCTAACCATGCCCTGAGTTCATCTGCTTTCCCTGTTAGGCCCGTTGCATTGAAATAATTGCAGTTTAATTTATTAGTCCTACCTTGTCCCTGCCTGCCCTGACTGTTTGACTCACTTCTGTTCTCAGCTGTACCCGTCTCAGATCGATCTCTTTCCTCACTATCTCCCAGGGCTCCACCTCCCCACCTTACTAGTTTAAATCCTCCCAAGCAGTTCTAGCAAATTTCCCTGCCAGTATATTAGTCCCTTTCCAATTTAGGTGCAATCCGCCCTTCTTGTACAGGTCACTTCTACCCCAAAAGAGATTTCAATGATCCAAAAATGTGAATCCTTCTCACAAACTCCATCAACAAACACATCGACCTGGACCCAATATACCAACCACTACAGTGGACAGCTGAAACTGACAACCGGAAGCGGCAGGGACAGACCACTATAAACACCGGAGGAAACATCAAAGAAGCGCTTCGCAGGAGGCTCCCAAGCACTGATGATGTCGCCTAGCCAGGGGACGAAACGTTTGCAACAAAAACTTCCAGCTTGGCGAACAGAACCACAACAACGAGCACCCGAGCTACAAATCTTCGCACAAACTTTGAACACTTACGGGCGAGAGACGCTGAGACAAGCCAGGAAATGGGAATCCTGTGCTAACCGACTAAGCGCCACATACGAACAACTCCGGTTCCTACACGAATGCCGAAAGAATCGAATCCTTCCACAATGTGTCAGATACAGACCACCAGTCAACAACCCACAAGCCAGGGAAACAGCCAAGCAGAACGGATTCAGGATGATCCAGGTAATGATTACAGACGCGCACAACCGACTTCACAGATACAGACATGAAATTGCGCGCCAAAAGTCGTTAATTTCAAAAACCACTAATCGTGAATGGACCCGGACCATAGAACAGGCTGTCACCATAGGACAGAACAGGACAACACACCGCAAAAAAACGGCACTAAAAGAAAAAATGGCCAAACTAACACACAACAAAGAGGACACTACAACACACACCTGGGTTAAAAACCTCTCCCACAGACAGCTCACAGACACAGAAAGAACAATACTGGCCAAAGGACTCAACTACAACCACAGGGACGCCAAGACAGCAGACTTCCTAGCAGCACTAGAATGCACACTCAGGAACAATGGACTGACAGAAGAGACACAACAAACAGTGAGACAAAGTATCGTACCCCTGATAACAAGGAAAAGACAAACACATTACCTCAACACCAAGGAGAGGGAAGCACTGAAATCACTAAGAAACGATAAGAACATAATCGTACTACCAGCAGATAAAGGCAGAATGACGGTCATCCTAGATAAATCTGATTACATCCAAAAAGCACAACAACTACTTGCAGATATCAACACCTACCAAATGAAGGAATTTGACCCCACACCACAACTCACCAATAGGATAAATAACACACTAAGGAATCTACAAAAAAACGGACAGATAACCAGAGCTGACCTACAAAGAATGAAACCGGAAAGCAACAACACCCCCAGATTCTATGGATTACCTAAAGTACACAAACCAGACATCCCACTCAGACCCATAGTATCACTGCCAGGGACACCATCATACAAACTGGCCAAAGAACTACAACAGAAACTGAAACACCTGGTCAGCGGATCCAAACACTCTATACAATCAACACAGGAATTCTTGGACATCATCAGAAATATACACATAGACAAAGAAGAAACCATGGTCTCATTCGACGTGACGGCACTGTTCACTTCAATTGACAAAACCCTAGCCAGAGAAACAATAGCCAACCTACTGGACATACAGAACAGAAAACAGGACACTGAACCTATCAACAAAGACGGCATACTTAAACTACTGGACTTGTGCCTCGCAACACACTTCACATTCAACAACCAGATATACGAACAAATCAACGGAACACCCATGGAATCACCAATCTCGGGACTCATAGCAGAGGCAGTTATGCAAAGGTTAGAACAAACAGTCCTACCACAAATTCAACCCAAACTCTGGGTCAGATATGTCGATGACACGTTTGTAATCATTAAAAACACGGAAATAGAAAAAACACACCGGATCATCAACGCCACACTCACAGGAATCCGATTCACAAGAGAAGAAGAAAAGGATAACCAACTCCCATTCCTAGACGTGATGGTACAGAGAACACCGAACGGAGAATTCACTACAAGAGTATACAGGAAAGCCACACACACAGACCAAGTCCTAAACTATGAAAGTAATCACCCCAACACACACAAACAAAGCTGCATCAGGACACTATTCAAAAGGGCCACAACACACTGCAGTACACCAGAACTGCAAAAAGAGGAAGAGGAACACCTATACAAGGTATTCGCCAAAAACAGATACCCACGCAACTTCATCAACAGATGCCTAAGAGAAAGACCACGGAACGAGGACATACCACAACCAAAAGGACTAGCCACACTACCATACATCAGGAGCATCTCGGAACTGACAGCCAGACTACTGCGACCCCTAGGACTCATAACGGCACACAAACCAACAGCCACGCTCAGACAACAACTCACCAGAACGAAGGACGCGATACCCAACATGAGCAAAACTAATGTAGTGTACAAAATACCATGCAAGGACTGCACAAAACACTATATAGGACAAACAGGAAGACAGCTAACAATCCGCATACATGAACATCAACTAGCCATGAAACGACACGACCAGCTATCCTTAGTAACCAACACACGCAGACAACAAGCAACATGAATTCGACTGGGACAACACTACTATCATAGGGCAAGCCAGACAGAGAACAGCCAGGGAATTCCTAGAGGCATGGCATTCATCCACAAACTCCATCAACAAACACATCGACCTGGACCCAATATACCAACCACTACAGCGGACAGCTGAAACTGACAACCGGAAGCGGCAGGGACAGACCACTATAAACACCGGAGGAAACATCAAAGAAGCGCTTTGCAGGAGGCTCCCAAGCACTAATGATGTCGCCTAGCCAGGGGATGAAACGTTTGCAACAAAAACTTCCAGCTTGGCGAACAGAACTACAACAACGAACACCCGAGCTACAAATCTTCGCACAAACTGGGAATCCTTCTCCCATACACCAGCTCCTCAGCCATGCATTCATCTGCTCTATCCTTCTATTCCTGCCCTCACTAACTCGTAGCACTGGGAGTAATCCAGATATTACTACCCTTGAGGGCCTCCTTTTTAAATTTCTGCCTAACTCCCTGTAATCTCCTTTCAGAGTCTCAACCTTTTCCCTTCCAATATTGTTGGTTCCAATGTGGACAATGACCTCCTGCTGGCCCCTCTCCCCCATGAGAACATTCTGCACCCTCTCTGAGACACCCTTGATCCTGGCACCAGGGAAATAACACACCATTCTGCTTTTTCTCTGCTGGCCACAGAAATGTCTGTCTGTACCTCTGACTACAGAATCCCCTAACAACCATAGTAGGTGGGAAACCACAGTCATGGAAGAAGCAAGCCATGTCAGCAGCATTGTTTTGGAAGGTGACATCATTTGAACAGATGTGATGTAGGCGAAGGAACTGGGAAAATGGGATAGAGTCCTTGCATGATGTAGGGTGTGACGAGCTCAAATGAAGGTAGCTATGGGAGTCAGTGGCTTTGTAATGGATGGCAATGGACAGTTTATTTCCCAACATGGAGACAGGAGATCAGGAAAAGGAAGTGAAGCGTCAGAAATGGGCAATATGAAATTCAAGGAGGGGTGGAAGCTGAAGGCAAAATGAACAAATCTTTCAATGTACTGACGGGAGCATGAAGTAGTACCAAAGCAGTCATCAATGTACCAAAAAAGGAGTTGTGGGAGAGGGGCAGTGTAGGACTGGTACAAGGATTGTTCCACATATCCCATAAAGAGGCAGGCATGACTGGGACACAAGCAGTGTCCTTTAACTTAGCAGAAGAACTAACTACATGCTTAGGAAAGTACATTTCAAGTACATTTCAACAGATGTTACAACATAACAACTGAGTTCAGCATCTTCTGGTTGCAAACTCAGATCAACTGGGAGGTGAAGTAGCAGCCTTATCAATGCACAGGACCCAAAGTTCTTCAAAGTTAAGTGTCTGAATGGCAAAAGGTACAAATACAATATCCCCTTCCTTGCCAATAGAAAGTTATAGTATTTATAATAATAAGTGAGTTTAAGTCTCTCTATCAGTGTCAATAGTATTGCCTTGAAGCACAAGATGTACTGGGCATGGCCTACCTGCCCAAAATTGAAGACTCAATTTCTCATGTGTCACTTCCTACCCACAGACTGGGATCATGGGTATCACAATAGGATAAAGTTTGAGAAGCAATGCTTTCAGACAGCTCTACGCAGCAGAAACAACAATGAAGGCATGATTAGTAGCCCTTTAAATACAATGATAGCTCCTGCTTCTTGAGGTCAGAGATTGGAAAGCTCCTGCATTTGGCCAGCTGTCTGATGCATTATAGAAATAGCAGCAACTTTCCAAATCAGTGTCATGACTGCATCATCCAGATAAAACTAGCTCTCCGGTCCTACATTTGTAAATTAGGCAAGTTGTCATCTTTCTCATGTAGGCCTTAAACAACATTTGGGCAAAGAACAGAAAAGAAAATCTGATGGTGAGAAGTTGAGGGGATGAAAGTTTCCTTTCATAATAGGGAAGGAAGAAGTATCAGAATACTGTAGTAAAAATTAGCAATCTGCTACTATATTTTCTTTTCTGGATGCTGCCTTAACAATACATTATGCCGGCGTGGCAAAGCTAAAAATCTGTTCCTTTGTTGGAAATAATGTGTCCCATTGTTTAATTATTCTTTAATACAATTTTTAATGTATAGATTTATTTGGCTATATATTATTTGTAATAACAAATACCATTTCATAAACATTTTCTTCACATAATAACAGAATCTTGGTGATTTTGCAATTAAAATGGATTATTCAGGATCATGCAGAGTTGCTCACTCACTCAGAATTTCTGCATTTATTTTCAGTTACTTTAAGGAACTTACCAATATCTTCCTGGAGTTTATCCCAGAGGTCATTTTCTTGACTGCCTTATTTGGCTATTTGGTCTTCCTGATAATCTTCAAATGGTGTGTTTTCACTGTGTCTGAGTCTGAGATCGCACCCAGCATCCTTGTTCACTTCATTAACATGTTAATGTTTAACTACAGTGGTCAAGCAATGACACCTTTCTACTGTAAGCAGGTGGGCACTTTAGAAAACTGGGTATGGCTGTTTGGTTTGTTTGAAAATGTTTTATTAAGATTATTAAAGTAGTGTTATATGTTTTAATAAATTTGAAATTTGCAATTTTGAAACAATAACAGACTTTCATCAACAATTATAAGCAATGTCATGATGAGAGTTCGATGGGAGTTTTAAAATCATGTCACAATCTGATTACACTACTTAATAGGTTTCCTTTGATTTTATTATGAATGCAGGAACTTCAATCTTAATAATAAAATAATGTATCGCATTCATATAACAGGAACAATTATTATTATATGAGTTGACCATTCATATCTTGGCAGCCAGAAAGTCTGATCAAGTACTGGCTTCAGGTTATGCGGAATCAGGGGGAATTGGATAATTGCATTACGAAGTGAAAACATAAGACAATCCCTATATCCAAGTCACAAACTCTGTCCTACATTTCTGCAAAATGTTTTTGATGCTTTTTTTATTATTCTAAGAGTCAATCTCCTCTAGTATTTACATGGATGGTCACAAACAATTAAAACATTCAGGTTTAAGCTAATTATCATGAGACATTAGAGCATTTAGGAGGGTTTAATTTTGCTCAATATGTCACAGTTTTCCAAATGTGGAGCTATGCTACCTGAAGTATAACAGTGAAATAGATGTTTAAGTGAGTTCATCAATTATGTAATGGTCAAGACTAAGATTCACAGATTTTCCTGAACCTTGATTAAGTCCCTGGCCAGAAGGTCAATTAATGCTAATTTAAGCCCACATCCTGTCACTGCTGGTATTAACACGATAGTTGTCAGAGACTAATAGGGACAAGAGAATATAGGCATTGCTGGCACAAACAGAATTTATTGCCCATTGTTAATATTCTTGAGAAGATGATAGCAACATACCTCCTTGAATTGCTACACTCATGTAGTGTAATTATACTCCCAATATTGTTAGATAAGGAGTTTCAGGATGCTGTCCAAGTGATGATGAACGAAAAGCAAGACATTCCTAAGTCAGAATGGTACGTGATTTGGAAGGGACCTTACAGTATGTATCTGCTGCTGTTGTTCTTCTAGGTGATAGAGGTAGTGGGCTTAGTAGGTGTGTGACAAAGAAATAAGACATGATTAGAAGTAAACCTGATACATAAAGAGAATTCAGAGCACATGGAACATAGAACATACAGTGCAGTACAGGCCCTTCAGCCCTGGATATTGTGTCGACCTGTGGAGTCAATCTGAAGCCCATCTATCCTACATTATTTTATTATCATCCATATGTTTATCCAATGACCTGTTAAATGCCCTTAAAGTTGGCGAGTCTGTTACTGTTGCAGGCAGTGCATTCCATGTTCCCTACTACTCTCTGAGTAAAGAAACTACCTTTGAATTTGTCCTGTATCTATCGCAGTATGAAAGAGACAGAGAAAATATTATGAATTTTCCTCCATCTCGGTGTGTACATAACATTTTTAATTTATTCATAGAACATTAGTGTCACTGTCTAGGTTACCCTTTGTTGCCCATCCATACATTTACCCAAGGGCAATTAAGAGTCAACACATTGCTGTGGATCTGGAGCCACATGGAAGTAAAGATGCAAATTTGCTTCCATAAAAGACATTAGTGAACCAAATGGATTTTTACAACAGTCAAGAGTGAACATGGTTGGCACTAGATTTTTCTTAATTCCAAGTTTTATTGAGTTCACATTTTACCATCTACCATGCTGATTTTCAAACCCAAAACCCCAAAACATTATTCTGGGGTGCCAGTCCAGCAACATTACTATTATGCCACTGCCTATGCATACTCCTAAATAACTCTAAAAATGGATGCAATCAAGCACTTTGAATGAACGAAAATACTTATTAGTATACAATGGTATCCAAACAATTAGTTCCAACCACTGCATAGAAATTCAAGAACATAGACACTGTTTATTATGTTTAAGGTGTGCGAACATAAAGTTCTGTAGCAATGGCTAGGAAAATCAGAATCGAAGCTCATTGTTAACGTCTAAGGTACAAAATAGAATCTTTCTACAAAATATGTTTCTCTTTTCCAGAGGAGCATCCAAACATTTTTAGTTCTCATTGCCCTGCTCGCAGTTCCATGGATGCTCCTTATTAAACCCTATCTGCTCTACAGTGACCACCAAAGAACAAAACATGTGGTAAGTCAATAACCAAGCTGTCACAATTTGAGAAACAGATTACTGTTCGTGATAAGCAGATGAATACTTAATGGGTTCAATTGATCATCCTCTGTCTGATCTTGTAACACAAGTAAAAAGTGTTTACTTTAAACTGATGAATCTCCACTGGTTTTGTTCACAATAAGGCAAAGGCTACATTGTTTTATAAGAACACCAGCATTGTGACATATATTGCACAAAACAGTATTCTAGTTATTAGCCTGTCTTTGCTCCTATAAGATGTAGGAGCAAAAGTAGACTGTTCAGCCCATCGAGTCTGCTCCACTATTCAATGAAATCATGGCTGATCTGATAATCCTCAAATTTCATGTTTATTTCTACAACCTTGATTTCCTTACCGATTAAAAATCTGTCTGCCTATTACATGTACTTAATATTAGAGCCTACCACTGAATTTGGCCTAAAGCTATGGGCAGCATTCCTTGTCCTCTTTATGTAGACTTAGCAGGGGTTTGTGGTCTATTATTAATGCAAATTACAAAGGTATTGGTAGAACCTCCTGACTCCAAATGTGAGCACCAAACCTTTGTTCTCTATCTAGACATATTTGTGCTCTGCATTAGCCAAAGTCCTGGATGCAAGCACTCTTGAATGTTCCTCTCCATTGGGCCACCTGTGAGCTAATACTACTCCAAAGCCATATGGGGAAGCTTCATGTCAATGCCAGGTCTTGTATGGGATCAGAGTGTGCCAACACTTTAGAGGAAGATAGCTGTCACTTTGAAACCATTTCCAAGGCTGACCCTTTTCTAAGAGTTGATGCAAAAGTGCCAGAATGGAAGTCAGGTTGTGTATGAACTTTCTAGCAATAATGCAGCTCAAGGAAAGACCTATGATCCTGAATAGATGTGGGAGCAGGGGCACCTTTGATTGCCCTCACTTTGTCTTCCAACATGTGTAACCCAGTCTAATCAAATTTGTAGACCAAGTAGGTTTCTTGGGGTGACTGATAAAGATACCTTTCCCTTCTACGGCATATGCCTGCCAGGGGGAAATGTTTAAGGGCTATATCCAAGTTCTCCAAGTGCTCCTTATTAGTTTTCCCTGTTATTAGCAAATCATCTAGACAAATGGCAACCTGGGGTAGACCTTGTAAAATGTTCTCCATTATCTGCTGAAAAATTACATAGGTTGATGAAATCCCAACTGGCAGTATTGTATATTGGTACAAACCCTAATGGGAATTAATTGTAGCATATTGCTGGGAATCCTCATCTAACCAATTTTGCAATTGCAAAAACACATGATTCATGCCCAGTTTCGTAAAAGACAGCCCCCTGTAAATTCTATGTAAATTCTCAATGCACAGGATTGTGTATTTATCTAGCTGTGAAAAGTAGTTTACCATTTGTTTAAAATCCCCAAAAAGCTGAACTGGCCTGTCAGGCTTCACAATCGGTATGACTGGTAAGCGATGCCCTTTCCACAAACTGTACTGAGTTTGATGATTCCTTCTGCCTCTACTTTTGCCCATAAGGCAAATGGCACTGGGTGGGCCTTGCAGCATCATGGAATTTATTCCTGGTCAACATGCAAGGTGGCCTTTGCTCCATTGATAATCCCTAGACCTTCCTGAAAGACCTCTGGGTATTTAATTTGGACTTCACTCAGGGAGTCATTTTCACATTGAGAAATGTTGAGCCAATCTGTGTGAATCTTTCTCAATCAATTTCGCCCTATTAAGCTTGGGCCCGATCCTTTTACTACAATCAGTGATAACTGAACCAGTTGCTTTTCTAAGAGACCAGAACCAAAGTTGTACCCTTAATCTGTAAATGTTCACTGGTATAGATTCTCAGTCTAACCAAGGTCTTGAGCAAACCTGAGGGTTGGAGTCCAGACCAAATTTTATTAATGACTGGTTCTGCAATCATTTGAAATAGCAGTGTCAATATTGACCTCCATTAGTTCTGGGTGACCACTTAACCAGACATTTATTTTGATCAGTTCTGATTTGGATGTTGCTAAGCAATTTAACTGTTCCAAATCAGATTTAGGTGGAATGTCCAAGGTGTGCATTCTCCTGGATATTGGCCAATGAGTTCTGTGCTTCTGGACCTCTTTTGCTGTCTCGGGTCCGCACATCTGCATCAACTACAATGGCTTGCTGAATCCTGAAGAAAATTTTAACTATTTGGCTGAAGCTTGGCTTTGATTTGGGGTTTTGCTGTGGGCTGACCTAGAGTCTCTCTTTTCAAGATATGTCCTGAGTGAGACTATCCAATTTCTTTCATTTAAGAGACATTTCCCAAACTCAGTCACACAGGGAGTCCATTTCTGTCAGAAGATTCTGCAACTTATATCCTCCACTTGCTGCATTTTTTAATGATAAAGCTAGTTGTAGTACCTATTTGAAATCCAGTTGGGCTTCAGCTAGTAGGTGTTTTTGCATGATTACATCATAAATCCCACATACCAAATAGTCAATCAACATCTCATTAAAGGTTAAACCAAAATCCGCCAGTCTTAACCAAATCAGAAATTCAGTTACTGACTCTCCTGCCTCTTGAATTGCCAAGTAAAAAACAATGACAACTGAAAATTTGAGAAGGCTTGTTGTTATAATATTTCTCAACTAAATCAGTCAACTCTTGCATGGTTTAATATCTGGTGTCTCAGGGTAAGTAACCCAAAAAGCTGTCAGGAGAATTAATCATTGCTTTTCATTTGCTGCAATGACATTTGCCGGAAAAAAAAAGTGCTTTCTTCCACATACCGGGCTCAGTCTTCAATGGCAGGATCGAATGACTCAAGCTTTCAGAGTAGATGCTGGGAAAATGTTTCCATTGGTCAGAGAAACTAGGACCCGAGAGCATAGTCTTAGCCTTAGCATAAAGGAAAGACCCTTTAAAATAGAGATAATGAGAAATGTATTCAGCTCGATGAATCTATGGAAGTACATTGCCACAGAAGGCTGCGGAGGGCAAGTCATTGAGTACATTTAAGACAGCGATAGATAGATTCTTGACTGTCAAGGGGATCAAGGGTTATGAGGAGAAAGCGGGAGAATATGGTTGAGAAACTTATCAGCCATGATTGGATGATGGAGCCTAATTTCTGTTCCTATCTCTAAAGGTCTTACGGTGTTCCTAAATAACAGCTTGATGCCAGAAATGCTTAAGGAGAAAGTGAGGACTGCAGATGCTGGAGATCAGAGCTGAAAATGTGTTGCTGGAAAAGCGCAGCAGGTCAGGCAGCATCCAAGGAGCAGGAGAATCGACGTTTCGGGCATAAGCCTTTCTTCAGGAATGAGGAAAGCATGTCCAGCAGGCTAAGATAAAAGGTAGGGAGGAGGGACTTGGGGGAGGGGCATTGGAAATGCGATAGGTGGAGGGAGGTCAAGGTGAGGGTGATAGGCCAGAGTGGGGTGGGAGCAGAGAGGTCAGGAAGAAGATTGCAGGTTAGGAAGGCGGTGCTGAGTTCGAGGGATTTGACTGAGACAAGGTGGGGGGAGGGGAAATGAGGAAACTGGAGAAATTAGGAAATGAGGAAAGGAGGGGAAATGAGGAAACTGCCTTCCTAACCTGCAATCTTCTTCCTGACCTCTCCGCCCCCACCCCACTCCGGCCTATCACCCTCACCTTGACCTCCCTCCACCTATCGCATTTCCAATGCCCCTCCCCCAAGTCCCTCCTCCCTACCTTTTATCTTAGCCTGCTGGACACGTTTTCCTCATTCCTGAAGAAGGGCTTATGCCCGAAACGTTGATTCTCCTGCTCCTTGGATACTGCCTGACCTGCTGCGCTTTTCCAGCAACTCATTTTCAGCCAGAAATGCTTAGCCTAACTCAATAATAATTGTCATGAGTGAACTTCTTCAGGAGCGTGCTTTGCTCACGTCACCACGGCGGCACGGTGGCACAGTGGTTAGCACTGCTGCCTCACAGCGCCTGAGACCTGGATTCAATTCCCGCCTCAGGCGACTGTGTGGAGTTTGCACGTTCTCCCCGTGTCTGCGTAGGTTTCCTCCGGGTGCTCCGGTTTCCTCCCACAGTCCAAAGATGTGTAGGTCAGGTGAATTGGCCATCCTAAATTGCCCGTAGTGTTAGGTAAGGGGTAAATGTAGGGGTATGGGTGGGTTGCGCTTCGGCGGGTCGGTGTGGACTTGTTGGGCCGAAGGGCCTGTTTCCACACTGTAATGTAATCTAATCTAATCACCACTGAAATAACCCCACAGAGGCTGGCATCCCTTCACTTAGTCACCCTTTACTTACATGTAGAAAGTCCTTAACAGTAATCTAGCTCCCTCAGAGCTAGCTTTCAGAATGATAGGTTGTCTAGTATTTCTGTTTTTTTTGTTTTTTGTCTTTCACTTCTTGACATTGATCCAGCTCCATCAGAGGCAGCTCTCGGAGTGAACAGTACCTCTGACACTCCTGTTTTTTTCCCTCCCCACACACAACCGCCTAACTGCGGTAGTACTTATTTTTCCCCAACACCCATGTTGTATGTGTGCAGGTGTGAGACACACTGAAAGACACAAGGTGTATAAACCTTTATTCAATTTCCACCACCAGGAAGAAAAGAAACACCCAAGTGACCAGTGACAAGCGATGCACCTCACATCAAAGGGCAATGCTGCGTGATCAAACAGTGAAGGGGAGGGCAGGGATTAAATCAAAACAGAATTGGACAGGGAAATAATACACTCCACTCCTTGTGGTACCCACCTCTTCCTGAACAGCTCAAAGGTGTTGGTGGACACAACGTGCTCCTTCTCCAGAGATACCCGGGCTCTAATGTAACCGCAGAAAAGGGGCAGGCAATCGGCCATAATGACTTCCTCCATGGCCTGCTGCCTGGACCTGTTTATGGCCAATTTGGCCAGGCCCAGGAGCAGACCCACGAGCAGGTCCTCAGACCTGCCCTGCCCCCTCTGTATCGGGTGCCCAAAGATCAGGAGCATGGGACTGAAGTGCAACCAAAAACAGAGAAGCAGGTTTTTTAGAAAATCAAAAAGGGAGTGCAAATGCCCACACCCAATGTCCACAACACCACAGAACAAGCAGTTGGGCTTGGAGTCCGTGAACCACCGCAATCTGTGGTTGCAGGGGACCGCTGCGTGCAGCACCCTCCACCCCAGATCCCCAAGAGAAAGGGAGAGGACTCCCACGTAGAGAGCCCTCCACTGAAGATCCCACCGCCAAATGGGCATGCCAAGGCATGTCAGGGCTGTGAATGAGGGAGAAGAGGTAGATGGTTTGCAGCAGCAGTCGATACAGGACCCGCCGTTTTATGTCCCTAAAAGGGGTAAAACTAATATTCCGAAGGCGGCTGAGGTTGTGGGGCACAGGTTCCTGTGGGAAGTACGGGACTTTGGGGTCAATGTGAAATTCCATCTGGGCAGGGGTAAGCACAGACGAGATTCCACTGCACAATACCCCTGTTTTTATCTGTCAGCCAGGGCTTCATGATTGGGCAAGATTAACAGCCCCAATCAGGGAACTCATATTCTCTGCAGTTCACCTAGCTGACCCCATTACAATCATTACATTCACTACTTTTATATTCCATTTTCTTGAATTAAAGGCCAACGTTTCATCTGTCTTTCCTATTGCTTCTTGAATTTGGATCTTAGCCTTTTATGATTCATCTGCCTGTTCTATAGCCTTCTACAGTCTTTTCTCATTTAAATAATATTCAGCTTCTCTGTTCTTTCTGTGAAAGTACGAAAGTACGTTGCCCATATTATACTCCATCTGCTCCCTTTTCTCCAACTCTTTGATATGTATTAGTTAACCAATCCTTTATCAATGCCAATATACTATCTCCAACACTGTGGCCTCTTATTAAGTAACCTAATGTGTAGTATCGTATCAAAAGCCTCCTGAAAATCCAAATATATTGCAGTTTACTGCTTCCCCTTTATCTATCATGCTTGTTACTTCCTCCAAAGCATTCTGGTACATTTGTCAGGCATGATTTCTCCTTCATGAAGCTATGCTGACTCCTATCGATAACATTATATATTTCTAAACACTCTATGACATCCTTTATAATGGACTCTTAATATTTTCTGATAGTATACGTTAAGCTGACTGGTCTTTAGTTACCTCTTTTTGTCTCTCTCCCTTTTTAAATAAAAATGTTACATTGTCAGCTTTCTAATTCTCTTGGACATTTCCAAAATCTAAGAGTTCTTGGAATATTACTACCAGTGCATCCACTATCTCAGAAGCTACTTCCTTTAATATCTGGGATATAGCCCATCAGATTCCTTTTAAGCTATAAGATCTACTTTAAACAGACAGATCCTGGGCGGCACGGTGGCACAGTGGTTAGCACTGCTGCCTCACAGCGCCTGAGACCCGGGTTCAATTCCCGCCTCAGGCGACTGACTGTGTGGAGTTTGCACGTTCTCCCCGTGTCTGCATGGGTTTCCTCCGGGTGCTCCGGTTTCCTCCCACAGTCCAAAAGATGTGCAGGGTCAGGTGAATTGGCCATGCTAAATTGCCCGTAGTGTTAGGTAAGGGGTAAATGTAGGGGTATGGGTGGGTTTCGCTTCGGCGGGTCGGTGTGGACTTGTTGGGCCGAAGGGCCTGTTTCTACACTGTAATGTAATCTAATCTAAAAAAAAAATCTAATCTAATCTAATCTAATCCTCAAGTACCCAGATTGCCTGATTGCTTAATTTGCACTTCTCGCATGTCATTGAGAGATTGGAAGGCATGAAATCAGAACAACAAAGGATGAATTTCCTCAATCATAGAAATTAAATGTGGTTGAACCGATGAAACATCCCCGTTATCCTTTTAGTTGAGAATACATGTTCCAACTTAAATATTTGTTACTATACTAGATAATGTATCTCTGAAACAAGAGGCCTAGGTTCAAGTTCAACTGTGCCAGTGGTATGTAGTAACCTCTCCAAACAGGTTGATAACAAAATATCTGCATGAGATAATGGCCCTGTTTCTGTGTAGTGGTTGTCCAATTCACTTTAATCAAGAAAGACCACTGATTCAACACTAGGCAGAAACATTCGCATGCATTGCTGGTGTCATAGTAAATAACTGATTGCTGATTTAAGTGGTCTGGTGGTGCGGTGGTGCAGTGGTGGCATCCTGTGCCAAGAGGATGGAATGCACTTCCCACCAGCTCTAGAGATGTGTATTAATGATTCTAAACAATTTGCTTAGGAAAATATCTGCACTAGATAGTGAGGTTCAATGCAATCTATTAATTATGTATGCATGAACTGTTAACGATAACACAAAAATGCAATAAGTGCATACTTAAAGTACAAAGTGCTATAGAATTTACTGTATCACAAGTGTTAAGCTTGTTTGATTGATTTATTGTCACATACTGAAGTATAGTGAAAAGCCTTTTTTTACAATCAGTACAGTCAGGAAATGAAAGATGTACAGAACACAAAGACTTAGGCAGAGGCATACAAGTTACATTGTACAGTGCTTGCACTAGGTGAAATCAACATTAGCAAGATCAGCATAAAAAAGTCTAAATAGCTGGCCAAGCCTTTTTGAATTCTGAATTGTCCATTCTAACACTGTTCTATTCATGCTTTTTTTATTAATTCTAATTATGCGAATAACTCCAAGTTCCAAGTTACTGGTCTTCAGTTTTAACAGGAATAACAACTGTTATTCAGGTTAAATAACTGTAGACCCCATCTACCACCCCCTGAGAAAAGGGACAGGAAGTGACTTCACCACTGGAAATGACATCACCAACCCAAAGAAACCTAAACATATAAATAGAAAGCAGGAATTTTCAGCATTGCTTCGTTTGAGGCCCACTGAAGATGTTACCTAGTAGGGTAACGAAACATCTGGAAATGAACCTTTCAACTCAGCAAGCAAACCTACATCCAAAACTTCAACCTGAGCAACAAATCTTCTCAAAACTCACTAGGAATAACAACTCCCCAAACCTTCACCTTGTCTGTGTTGTCAATCAAGTCTTTCAATGAGAGACAATTGCAAGGATTTCTGTTTTCTCTTGAAAAAGTCCCTCAGTAATATTCTTGAAAGAGTTGACAATTCTAATTTCCAAGTCGATGGCACTATTAACCGGTCAACTCACAATTGCATGATTTATATAAGTTGCTGCAGCCATTACATTTAACCAAGGAAATCTGTTTCTACCTCTGTTGAAACCTGACTGGTTTAAATATTTCCTGCTCATTCTGCGTCTTTGCAGTAAATCATGTTAAAACCTGCAGATGGAATTACTTTTCATTTAATCTGATCTTCACAAAAGTACTTAACAGGTGAACGTTTAGAATTAAGGTTAACTGTGTCCTTCCACTTCAAGACTGTCACATAAAAATGTAGTTTCAAATAGTTACATATTAGCCATAGGCAAAGAACAAACTTAAACTCAGAATCTTGTATTTCAGTATTGGACAACTGAGGTGTTCAATAACAAAAAGATTAAGAGCTATGGAGAGAGAGCAAGCTAATGTCTTGAGTCTAGATGAGTCTTCATTGAGGCTGCAGTGTGAAGGGGACTGCATTTATGCTATTGTTTGAGGGGAGGGTTGGGGGTAGTGGGCATAGGGTGCTGTTGGAGAAAAGATGTTGATAGTTCAGATTAAGTGATTGGAATGTGAGAACAGCAGAACAGTGGTGTGTGCCCTGCCAGACTTGAAAGTATAGACAGTCCCATTGGGCTTGTGGGAGGGGAGAGATGACATGCTAACAGAAAGTAACAAACTCAAAGAAAGGGAAGAAATGGTTCCCAATTTAAAGGTGTTGAACTCAATATTAAGTCCAGAAGGCTGTAAAGTGCCTAGTCTGGAGGCTGTAAAGTGCCTGTTCCTCCAGTTTGTGCTGTGATTCACTGGAACACTGCAGCATGCAGAGGACAGACATGGGGGCATGTAAGCAGGACCCTGTGTTAAAATGACCGGCTACGGGAAGATCGGGGTCATACTTGCGTACAGTGCAGAGATGTTCCACAAAGCAGTCAACTAATCTGCATTTGGTTTCTCCAATGTAGGGTAAGACCACATTGGGTGCAGCAAATACAATACACAAAATTGGAGGAGGTACAGGTGAATTGCTGCTTCACCTGGAAATACTGTTTAGGTCCTTGGGATGGTGAGCAGGGAGGAGGTGAAGGGGCAGGTTTGGTTACATGGGAAGGGGGGAGTTGATTGGTGTGGAATGGACTATGGTGTTCCAGAGGGAACAATCCCTGCAAAATGCAGACAGGGGAGTGAGGGGACAATTGTATGGTGATGGTATTCTGCTGGAGTTGTCTGAAATGGCAGAAAATTATCCTTTGAATGTGGAGGCTGGTGCGATGAAAAGTGAAGACAAGGGGAACCCGTTGTTGTGAGAGAGGAGAAGGGGCAGGGGTGGAAGCATGCATGATAGGTCGGTTACGGTTGAGGGCCGTGTCAACCACATAGCATGGGAAACCACCATCAAGGAAGAAGCAAGCCACGTCAGCAGTGCTGTTTTGGAAATGGCAATATCTGAACAGATGTGATGTAGATGAAGGAATTGGGAGAATGGAATGGTGTTCTTGCATGATGTGGGGTGTAACAAGCTGTAGTGAAGATCGTTATGGGAGTCAGTGGCTTTGTAGTGAATGGCAGTGGACAGTTTATTCCCCAAAATGGAGACAGAGAGATCAAGAAAAGGAAGGGAAGTGTCAGAAATGGGCAATGTGAAGGTGGAGGGATGGAATTTTCAAGGTCTTGGCAGGAGCATGAAGTGTTAAGTCCTTTTTCCCCAAGATCCTTACACACTTGATGCAACTGCAAACACCAGCTTCTGTGAACAACCAAAAGTTTATTAAGCAAATACAGTACAAACTTTGGAGAAACTCTTAACACTCTTTGCCATGCTTGCCAAGCGTGTCGAGAGATCTCTCTGAACAAAGGAACAGTCCACCTTTTATACAAAATCTTTACATCACAGTCAGTAATGCCCACAAGACAACCCCCAGTCAGTCCCCCACAGTCACATGCTACTCAGTGACCTAATCATCTCCAGAAACAATGTAGTGTAGATCATCCCTTAATGTTCAAATCTGTTGCAAATCATTTTTTTAATTTCAGGGAGTAGTCAAAATTGCAACTACAATGTTCATACTGATTAAGATAGGATGACGATGCAAATGTGAATTATCTCTAAATAATAGGAGATGGCCATGTATATGGCTCTGAATGGCAAGAGATGACAATGTAAATTCACTTATATTCTAACTGTAGAATGCTACCCCCAGGGCATTCAATTTTATGCAGGTCAGCAGAGCAAATTAACTCTTTTATATCACATTCCCTCCTTTTATCATTCCATGATAATTACCAAGGTGTCACTACCAGCTTATTCATAAGACTCTGACAGCCAGTGTTTAAGCAAGTCATTGACACAGAGCATACAATGATTTTAACAAGAATTACTATTCCATGCAGTGGATAGAATCTGCAGGATCCTCCCACATGGAAAAAAGGTTTTCACCAGTAAAGTTCTTAAATCCACAGTCATTAGTGACCACTCAATCAACTCCAAGTTGAGTGGAAATGAGTCAGTTATCCAAAATCTCCTGCAGTAAAGTCCAATCTGAAAACAAATTCAGTCTGTCCTTGCACACCACTCCATGAAGAAATGAGTTCTTGGATAAGGGCAGTTAAATATTTCACAATACTGACGAGACTTCCAACCTTGCAGAGATGCTTCAGATGGAGGATACCAGCACATCTGAGCATGAAGTGCAGCCGTTGCAGCTGCAAGATCGGTGAACGCAGCATTCTTTGCTGCTTCTGCTCCGGCTCTGCTGTCAACTGTAACAAAGCCACCTGGCTGTTTTGATGTTGGCTTGATCAATGAACCATCATATCCCGTAAATGATCGAAAGCGAATGTAAAGCTCACGTGGTTTAAAATCCATAGAAAGGCCACTGACAAAAAGTGTATGGACCTCCTCTTCACTGTTGTTAGTTTCTTCACTTTTCATACTCATGACTGGGGAGCTGATTGAATCCATTGGATCAGGTTGTGGAGGGGTGGGCAGTGGTCTGAAGGTGTGCTTTACCTGTGAGTGGAGAAACTCTAGAGACGATGTTAGCTGCTGAAAGTATCTTTGCATTTCCTCTCTCATTCCTTCCTTGCCAAGGTAGTTATCAGCATGAAGACAGTTACACATTCAACTACACTAAATTGCGTCTGCCTATTTCAATGTTCTCAGTTGTCTTGAAGTTTGTTACTCTGTTCACCATTTATAATCTTATCAAGTATTATACAATCCATAAACTTCTGAATTGTACTGTCTAAACAATTCAGTCATTTATAAATAACAATCAGTGGTCCTAAAATAAAACTCTTGGGGGACCCCATTCAGGTTATTCAAAAATTATTTTCGTTTAACAAATTGATACTTGGCTAACGTGAAAGCTGTCAGGAAAAATATTTCAAAAATCCAGAACAGCAAGAAAACAACAAAATGTTTCCTGTGCTTTAGCCTTTGAAGAGGCAGTTTCAGTTCAGATTTAAATCTCTAGTATTCGTGGGAAACAAATGCAGAATATATTAAAGTATGTCTCCAAATGAAACTTCCCAAAAAAAAGTTGGAATTACAGTGTTATAGAGCAGTAACTGTACAACTTTGATAGAGATTAGCATTCGTTGAATTTGCAATATGAAGGGGGACAATGAAGTCTAAACAATAATTGACAGAACTTAAACATCTCGGTCGCAAGTTTGAATATTCTCTAAAATCTTAACAAAATATCAAAATTAAAATGCACTCTTCTTTTTGTGAAAACTCTGCATTAAAAAAAACAGCAAGGATATTTTAATGCAATACATTGATGCAAAGCATGACCACTGACAATTATTTTTTGAAACAGGCATTGTAGAATTTCAAGGCCTCCAATCAATTTGTTTTAAGGTTACATGTTTGATCATTTTAAAAAGGACCTAATGTTGTATAATATTAATGTAAAAACAAAATCTGCCCTATTACACACAAAAAACACAATGAGTTGTGATCCTAATTCAAATAAGGCAAACATATTTTTGAACTAGTATTTTAACAAATCAAGATACTTGAATATCAAACACTTTCAGTATGGCATAATTTATATTGAAACTTCCTTTTTTGACCCAAGTATTAGTATGACCTTAATTTCAGCGATTTTCTTTTTTTTTTGAAGCGCCTCTGGTCATAATTCTTCTCATTTTAATACGGGGGAAAAAGATGGCACATTTGCGACCTCCCCTCAGGTCACCCGGTGATGATCAATGAAATGGAAAATGAGGAATCAAAAAGATGGACAAGGTGGCCCCCAAAGATCCACACCAGAGTTGGACAAAAATAAATCACGTCCACAGATACCCCAGTCAACCACCACAGCACAAAAAAAAAACACAAGCATTGGTCCAAGATTCCCAAAGCTCTGTGAACCCCATAGCGTCCAGCATGCGCACACAAAAAGATCACTAAAACATCCTCAACTCAGTGGAAACCAGAGTGAGGAACGCCTCCACACCATCAAACGAGGCCGCAAATGAAAGAAAGACCAGTTGCACCCTCCCGACGAAACCACACCAACAAAAAGAGAAAACCCTTGCAGAGGGCCACACGGTGCTGCAGTCCAAGCCACCCCTTCCCCAGAAGCAAGACATGCCACTCAAGACACAATGCAGTGACCTAATCATCTCCAGAAACAATGTAATGTAAATCATCCCTTAGTGTTCAAATCTGTTGCAAATTGTTTTTTTATTAACTACTGGGAGTAGTCAAAATTCCAAATGTAATGTTCTCATTGATTTTGAATGGGATGATAATGTAAATGTAAATTATCACTGAATAATAGGAGATGGCCATGCAAATAGCTGTGAATGGCAAGGGATGGGAAAGCAAACTCACTCACATTCAGAGCCATCCCACCCTGCCCCCAGGGCATTTAAATTCTCGCAGGTCAGCAGAACAAATTAACTCTTTAATATCTCAGAGGTGGTTGGCAAAGTACAGTAGCACCTCGATATACAAACGACCCTGTTCACGAACAAATCAATTTACGAACAGGATTGTATGTAAACTTTTGCTTCAACGTACGTACGAAATTCAAGGTACGAACGAAGGTACGAACGCAAAAAGCCCGTGTGTGACCACATGGTGTCATTGTTCTGCTTTCCTACGCGCTTGTTGAACGCAAAAGCTCTCGGGCCCCACGTGATCTCATTCAGTTCATCTTTGGCGCGTGCGCTGTGAAAGCATTCTTACGCTATCCGAACAATGGGAAAAATTGATTCAGTTCATGAACGGATTAAGTTCGTAAGTCGAGGCACTACTGTACTGAGAAAAGACTTGTACAAAAGGCTAGTGTAAGACTGGAATAAAGATCGGTCCATATACCCCATAAAGTGGCAGGCATAACTAGGATCCTTTGACATGGAAGAAGTGAGATGAATTAAAGGAAATATAGTTCAGTGAGAGAACGAGTTCAGCCAGGCAGTAGGAGGTGGTATTGAAATGAGGATTGTTCAGGCCTCTGGTCAAGGAGGAAGCTGAGAGCTCTCAGACCATCCAGGTGGGGAGTGGAGGTATAGAGAAATTGGACATCCATAGTGAACAGCAGGCAGTTAGGGCCTGGTAACTGGAAATTGTCAATATGGTGGAGGGAATCAGAGGAATCATGGATGTAAGTAGGAGGGTCTGGACAAGTGGAGAGAATGGAGTCAAGGTGGGAGGAAATGAGCTTAGTGGGGCAGGAACAGGCTAATATGATGGGCTTACCAGGGCAATCTGGATTGTGGATTTTGGGAAGGGGGTAGAAGCAGGCTAACCAGAGTTGGGAGACTAGTTGGTTGGAGGCAATGGGGGGAAGATCTCCAGAGGTAGAGAGGTTGGTGACAGTCCTGGCAACAATGGATTGAAGTTCGGATGTGGGGGTCATGGTCCGGCGGGCGGTAGGAAGAAGTGTCTGAGAGCTGGCATTGAGCCTCCACAAGGTAAAGATCAGTGCGCCAGACTACAACAACACCACCTCTGTCAGCTGGTTTGATAACTCAGTCAGAGTTAGACCTAAGAGAGTGATGTGTGGCAATTTCAGAAGGGAACAGATTAGAATAGCTGAGAGTAGCAGAGAAATCAAGACTGCTGATGTCACGCCGGCAGTTTTCAATGAAGAGATCGAGGGCAGTTAAGAGGTCACGGGAAGGGTGAATACTGGAGGCGGGTGAAAGGATCAGTGGAACGAGAGAAGAGGGGAGTCCTGCCTGAGGAAGTGAGCACGGAGACGGAGGCAGCAGACAAACAGTTCAACATCATGATGAGCCTGACATTCATTAAGGTGGGGGTGTAAGGGTATGAAGCTGTGTCCTTTGCTGAGCATAGTACAATTAGCCTCAGAGAGAGGATGGTCAGGAGGTATGGTGAACACATGGCATGGGCTGGGGTTAGGGGGAGAGGCATCAGGGGAAAGGAAAGTAATGGCATCTGAGGGCTAGAAAGAGGTGGGTGCTGGAGAGGGTGGGGTCTGCAGGACAAATTGTGGCATCTATAATTTGATTGAGCGTGCGCACTTTGATGACCGTAAGGAAGAGAAAAACTCTTTTGTCAAGATGATGGATGAGGCAAAGGATAAAGTGAAACCGGAGAATGGCTCAGCTTTGAGACAGGGTTAGTCGGTGTTGCTGCAGAGTGGACTCAAGGGTGTACATTTGTTGGGGGATGGCATTGATCATGGATCGCAGGATTCAGCGGGAACAGCAGTCCGAGCAAAGTGGTATGTCCTGGAGATACTTGTAATCCTGGGTAGATTCAAAACATGATGTGTAAAATTTGAGTTGAAATCCATGCGGGGTAAATTTGAATTATTGGTAGTTGCTGAGGAAGGAAACATGGCTCTGGAAGCGAGTTTTGGCAAACATCTTGTTGAACACCAGCAGTGAAATGGAGAGCAATGAAGATGTACAGGGTGAAAGTGTCAATTGGAATTCCTGTTGTAGGGAAGAGCAAAACTTCTTCAGGGTAGGCATTCCATTAAGAGATGTGATAGTCAATTAAACAAAATGTAGGAGAAACCTACTGCAGATGCTGGAATCTCTACTGAAGATAACCAATGCTGGAGATCAAAGCGGGTCAGACAGCAAACATGGAGAGAGAGCAAGCTAACATCTTGAGTCTAGATGACTCTTCATCAGAGATTAAAGGGAATTTGGAGGGGACATCACTTATGCTATATTTTGGTGGTGGTGGGGGGGCGGTGGGAGTGGTCCCAGTTCTGCTCTGATGATGAGTCATCTAGACTCGAGATGTTAGCTTGCTCTCTCTCCATGGACAAAATTAAAAATCACACAACACCAGGTTATAGTCCAACAGCTTTATTTGGAAGCACTAGCTTTCAGAGCATAGCTGATGAAGGAGCAGCATTCCGAAAGCTAGTGCTTCCAAATAAACGTGTTGGACTATAACCTGTGTTGTGTAATTTTTAACTTTGTCCACCCCAGTCCAACACCAGCTCTAACATCATCTCTCCATGAATGCTGGCTGACCCATGTGATCGCCAGTGTTGTTGTTTTCAGTGCAGATTCCAGCATTTGCAGTATTTTTTTTCCTGGATTAACAGCTATGCCTCTGCTAATTCCATTGAATTGTATAACCCATAGTGATCATAATTTCAAACACAAAGAGCAGGAAACTGAATTGAACTAAAGATGCATTTCTGATTCTCAACAGGAGTTCTAAGATCACATCACAAAACTATAATGAACAGAGCCATTGTGCCTACCAACCCAGCTCCATCCCTTTCCCATCTGTCCTTGACCATTCTTCTACATAGAAAGAAACTTTTGATAACACAGTAAACTATGCCCTACAACAAGCTGAAATATACTCCTACATTCCCTCACACTATAAGCATTTCCCAATCTCTCTCCACTGGACTTGACCCTCCAACCTAAACATGGGTAAGGACATTGGAACCTAGCCCCTCAGCCCACATCAAACCCCCCTCCCAACCTCTCATTGATCGTATATTTAGCGGAAATTGGAACCTACAGATTTTACTGAATAATTGAAGGAGTCCTGAATAAATCCTGATTAAACTGTATTGATACAATGAAGCAACACTGTATTCTTTTATTTGTTCATTTTGATTTATTGATGTTATCACATTATTTTATCTTCATGCAGCCTTTTTTTGTAGGTGTACAAATTATTAATGATTTTTAATGGTCCTTCTATCAAGGTACGTCTTTGTGACAACTCAAAGGTTTCTATCCTCCGGTCTGAGCATACTGAGGCAGAAATAAAAGGAGGAGGAGACAAGAATCACTGGGAGGAAGAAAAGGTAAATTTTCATCCAAGGGTAAGGTAAGATGGTGATAGAGATCAACGGTAAGTTTACTAATATGTACCACACATTAATGGCTATGTACAGAATAATGTATCTGTGAAAATCTCAGACTTGAGTCAATCATGTGATTACCACTTCTCCCATATTAAGTGCACTTTCGAACTATTTTTTCTACATCTAAGGACACTACTTATAGTAACTATAACTATAAACTACTAACTATAAATGCCTTATTTTAAAATAAAAGCTAGTTTTTTTTCCAATGAGCATTATATAAATAACTTTCAAAAATAACTGTAACAGTAAACTATAAAATCTGTTAGTGCTGCATTGCTCATGGATTGATATGGTTACCTATCATTATGTTTAACTCAACAGTTCAGCTTTGGTGACACCTTTGTACAACAAGCTATCCACACCATTGAGTACTGCCTGGGTTGTGTCTCAAACACTGCCTCATACCTTCGCTTATGGGCCTTAAGCTTGGCTCATGCTGGTAACTATACTTAGCATAAGTTTACATTTGCCTAATAATGTCACTAAGAATATCTCAACTCCAGCTGCTGATAATCTAAGTGGGTTTGATGTTCTGATGCATATCATAGAGTCATAGAGATATACAGCATGGAAACAGACCCTTCAATCTAACTCGTCCATACCGACCAGATATCCTAAATTCATTTAGTCCCATTTGCCAGCATTCCTCTGAACCCTTCCTATTCATATACCCATCCAGATGTCTTTTAAAGATTGTCTTTGTACCAACCTCCACCACTTCCTCTGGCAGCTCATTCCATACACGTACCACCCTCCACATGAAAATGTTGCCTTTTAGGCCCCTTTTAAATCTTTCCCTTCTCACCCTAAAATTATGCCCTCTGGTTCTGGATTCCCCCACCTTGTCTGTTTATCCTATCCATGCCATTCATGATTTCATAAACTTCTATAAGGTCACTCCTCAGCCTCTGACTCTCCAGGGAAAACAGCCTCAGCTTATTCAGCCTCTCTCTATGGCTAAAACCCTCCAACTCTGGCAACATCCTTATAAACTAGAACTATGGAGCATTTTAATTTTGTAGCAATCCCTTGTTGACATCAAACTCATGCAAGTCAAGAGACCAGAATCAGAAAATTACCACTAGGGAAAGATTATGACGGGCATATATTGTGCTAATGTTTTCATCTGAAATGCTATGGTTAGATTTATAGCCAACAAACTTTTGTATTATTAATCTGTAGTGATTGGAACCAGGGCCAGGTAGATCTCATTGCTTGTGAGACCCTTGCTTGGCGTTGTTAACTTGAGCCAATCAGAAAGCCCTGGCTGACAGATATAAACAGGAGATTCGGAAGGTCTCCTCAGTCTAGGGACTGGCTTTGAGCTTGCTGGTCAGACCCCATGTACTGTGCACTTGTAAATAAAGGGTGACTTGGTGGATACCTGCCTCTGTGCTGTTATTTCCTAATCTAAGATACTGAAACTACTTAAGGCAGGATGTCCACACAACGCCTTTGGCAGAAAGAAGTTCAGTCTTGATAAACAGTGTGTGCTTATTCCATAGTGCTTACCTCGACTCAAGCTGTATCTAATGTACTTCCATTGGAGTTACATGAGAGGCTCTTGTAAGACCTCAGGCAGGATTGTTTAGCTGTATGGAGTTTAATACTAAACCTGCACCTTAGAAATGCAATGGTTAAAGAACTCATTCACTGCATGCTAATTCAAAGGCATTACTATCATTTTAACACTTTTCACCACGGCTAAAATGTTTATATTCTTCCATCATTTAGAACGATAAAAAGCAGATTAAATGACGAGACAAATTTTGCAAATGTGCAAAAGTGAAATAAAAGCTAGAGAAAGACTACTCAATGAGTTCTGAGAAAGGGTCCACTCTTGGACCTGAGACGTTAACTGTGATTTCTGTCCACTGATGCTGCCAGACCTGTTGAGCTTTTTGAGCAATTTCAGTTTTTGTGTCATAGAAGAGGTGATCCTGGTTATCTTATGTTTAATTAAAGCATTTTTGATTAACATGGCATTTTCTTACCTGATTGTTCTAATTGAACTCAAATTTTCAAGCCCAAAATAGTACAATGCACGGCCAACAGGAATTGTCAAGGTTACATGCCAATTTTCAGCATAGTGTGAGCTTAACACTGCAATTTATAACATAAATAGTTGCCAAAAAGATTGAAGTTATTAAAATTAAGTTTCTGGCCCAGACATCGTAGCCTTCATAGAAGATGGAGATGGAAACAAAGGAAAACGTAACTAATGTTCCTAAGGATGAGAAGTTGTCCAACACAGCCTTGGATGTTTAAGAGATATAACAAAATCTTGATGACCAGTAATTAAATACAGAGCAAACAGAACGAGTTACAAAAGGTAGCCCACATAGCTGAGGTTAGTCATAAATCAAATGTCGATGCAATCAGACAGGTATTTCTATTCAATATGAATTGCTATGGAAACTGCAAAAATCCTTGAAAATCCACTGAAGCGATAACTCAATTGCTAATTCCAAATATAGACCCATTGTCCAATCTGACTGCCTCAATTGGAGTTATACAGAAAGAATTTTTATCAACTCATGGATCTGAAATTTCATTCCCAGTGTAATTGAAACTTATTGTGGCAAAATTTGACACAATGTAGGAACGCAATGGCTGCACAAAATGCAGCCTCAGGCTTATTTAAATAATTACTCATATCAGATATTCCAGCTTTGTCCTTGTGTTGAGAAAAATTAACTAGTTCACTAATGCACTTCAGGTCACATCCTGCCACCCTACCAGCCTACATGATGTCATTCTATACCAATTTATTATGCTTGACTCAGCAGAACTCAAGAGAAGCAATAAATACTGGCTTAGCGAGACAGGCAGGAGGCTGGAAGAATGCAGCAAGCCAGGCAGCATCAGGAGGTGTGGTGTTGGGAAAGCACAGCCAATCAAGCAGCATCTGAGGAGCAGGAGAGTTGACATTTTGAGCGGAAGCTTTTCATCAGGAATGTCTGATGAAGAGCTTATGCTCAAAATATCTACTCTCCTGCTCCTCAGATGCTGCCTGACTGGCTTTGCTTTTCCAGCATCACATTTTTTGACTCTGATCTCCAGCATCTGCAGTCCTCACTTTCTCCTAGCATCAGGAAGTGGAGAAGTCAACGTTTCAGGTATAACCCATACCCAAAACATTGACTTCTCCACCTCCTGATGCTGCCTGGCTAACTACGTTCTTCCAGCCTCCTGCCTGTCAACCTTGGATTCCAGCATCTGCAGTGTTTTTGTGCCTAAATAAATACTTGCCAGTGTCATATACTTTCCAAAAATAAAAACAATAAAGAGAGGTAGACTGCATCATGGTTGCCTGCACTCAGTACAGACCTTGAAGTTATTCCTCTGTCACCCCGACAAAAAAGAGAAAACGTCAGCAGTGCCCTTTTCCCACCGTGAGCTACCTTTTCCATTGCTCTGCCCCTGCAAAGGCTGCTGTCGATATCTCCATCTTCAGTGTATGTAAACATCCTGCCACCGCTCCCTGTACCCACCACCTCCCCAATCCAGCACCTCACTGCCACATCACAGGTCACAAGACAGAACAGTTAAGGAAAACAGAACTTCATTTCCATTGGACATTACAGTGCAAACTTGCATTTATTTGGCACTTTTATCATGGTGCTACGTACCACGGCACTTTGAACAAAATTTGGTGATGAGCCGCACAGGATGATATCCGAACAGATGATCAAAAACTTTTTCAAAGAGGTGGATTGTAAAGAGTAACTTAAATTCAATTCATTACAGTCAATTCCTGGAATAAGTGCCCAATTGTAACCAATTTACTTACCCTGCTGAACTTTCAGAGATAAATGAATGAAGAATTGAGTCTTCAGTGGATTGAGGAGACATATGTGTTCTGCCACTGCCAAAGATCTTGGAAATGCCAGTGGTAGCCAACCTTGAGACATACATAGATTTCTCCAACCCACACAGTCATCCTAAAAATATTGATGTAGAAGACAGTTGAAGAGGCAGGGAATTTTATGATAGGAATTCCAGACTTAAGGACATTGGCTGAGAATACAACCACCAGTGATGGGGCAATGAAAATCAGGATACATAAGAGACCATAACTGGGGGTATGCAGATATTTGAGAAGGTTGTAGGACTGGGAGAGATTACAGAGAAAGGAAAGGATATATTTGAAAACAAGCATGAAAATAAAATTATGTGAAAGTCAGCAGATGCTCTATGTTCAGACTTATCATGTTGCTGTTAGAATACAAATCATATCACATGTATTATCATTCAATAAAGATTAATCTCAAATACACAAACACATTATTGCATACACAAGTGTGATGTCCATCAATGATAAGCATTCATAAAACAATATGACCTCTGAATGAGGATATCCCAAAAAATGCACATGATGAACACAATAATCAAGTGAACAGACTGTCGTCTGAAACGTTGATTTTCCTGTTTCTCGGACGCTGCGTGACCTGCTGTGCTTTTCCAGCACCACTCTAATCTAGACTGTCATATGGTATAAATGTGTGTGCACAAACATTTACAATATCTTGACACCGTTGTACCCTCATAATACCTTAATTTTTCACTTATATCTATTATGCCTTGGTATGACCCTAACATCAGTAGCTGATGAGAAGACGGAGAATAGTGCCCTCAGTATATGATAACTTTGGCAGGTGTCCTTTTGTGTGAGAGGCCTTGAGGATGCTAACAAACTGGGGATCTCCAAACAGGGGCTCTTCACTGCCTTACCTACTGGAGGCTGTGGGGTCATGGAAAAGAGGATAAGGAGTGACAACTGACCTAAGGAATTTCATCCTCTCCAGATGGCTAACTGACACTTTTCCTCCACTTCAGTGCACAATGTCACTTCCCTCTATTTCTGATGAAAAGTGATACCTGAAGAGAGGTCTAGGTGTCTCATTCCCCTCTTATCTAACCATTGCTGCACTGGGCCCTAACCAGAGCAACATGTTACAGGTTCATATGTACATCGGTCATATGATAGACCTGGCTATTTGTGGCAGTCATCAACCTGTCCATTGGAGGAAGCTATGAGCTCATATGAATCAGATGAAAGGAGAGCACGAAGGCAGTCAAAGCCTGTTAAAAGAGCAAGTGAAAGGAGGTCCTGTGGCGGTCAGCACCAGTTAGAGTAGCTGATCGAGTCCAATCCAGATGATAAATTGGAGACATGGTGGTATATAAAAAGACACTTAACTCCCTTGTCCCCACACAAACCCAAACCATACTCAGGTTACTGACTACAATTGGTCCCCGAATGGCTCACCACGTACAATGATTACACGACCTGACCTCTTTTGCCATGTGGTACTGATGATGACCACATATTTTCCAGCCTGGCCTTTCTCCCAGTTTGCAAAATCCCTGTGCTGTATAACTTTATCAGACATCCTTTGATGCAATGCCACAGTGTCTCCAAATGCAGCAAGATTTAAATAACATTCAGGCTTGGGCTGAAAAGACCATACAAGTGCCAGACAGCGACTTTCTACAACAAGATAGAATCCAACTAATACTCCTTGACATTCAATGATATCACCAACAATGAATCCCTCACGATCAATATGCTGGGGTTGACCAGAAACTAAACTGGACTAGCCATTTAAAAGCTGTGGCTACAAGAGCAGGTCAGAGGCTGGACATTCTGCTGCATGTAACTCAACTCCCAACATCCCAAAGCCTATCCACTAACTAAAAGATGCAAGTCAGGGGTGTGATGGAATACTCTCTACATGTCTGGATGAGTGCTGCTCCTACAGTACTCAAAGCTATTAACACCATCCTGGACAAAGCATTCCATTAACACCTTCAGCATTCATTCACTCTGCCACTGACACAGAATGACAGAAGTGTGTACTATCTATAAGATATACTGCACAAATCTCAAATGTTCTTTAGGTAGCACCTTACAAATCCACTACCACCAAGAAGGACAAGGATAGCAGACACATGGAAACATCACTATCTGCAAGTTGCCCTCCAAGCCACATACCACCTGACTTGAACAATATGATTCTCCTTCACTGTCCCTGGGTCAAAATCTTGGAACACGTTTCCTTGCAGCATTATGGATTTACCTAAACCATCTGGTCTGCATGGTTCCCAAAAAAACAGCTTACTACCACCTTTGAAAGGCAATTAAGGATGGACAATAAAGGCTAGCCGAGCCAGTGACACACGTACTCTGTGAATGAATAAAAAGTGATCACTTACATTAGTGTTTGGAGTCAGTTGTTAAGAGTTTGTGACAAGCTGGAATCCACAGCTGGAATCTTCTTCCAGGCTGGGGAGGAAGACATCCCACCACTCCTGGTGAGCAAGAAAACCTGCAGGATGTATCTTTGAACTGCATTGTTGTTCCTTCACTGTCACTGGCTCAAAATCCTGAAACTCACTCTCAAAAATACTGTGGATTTGCCTACACCACATGAACTGCTGTAGTTCAAGAATGTAGCTCACTACCACCAGTGAGGGCAATTATGGAACAGCAATAAATGCTGCTAACCAACAACAGACATATATAGTGAATTGTTTTTACAAAAGACACTAGATACTGTTGTAATTGTGCAGATAATATACATTTTCAGACAACCACCACTGGAAGTGTGTTGTACAAGCTTGTTGGATTCTTGATCACCGTAACATCAAATCATTGTCATCATCCTGCTTTTAGGTTTAGACTCATTTTGTTTCATATAGTAAAGAACAAATTAGTTAGTTTAATAAGGATCTGTTGCCTTAAAAAAACACAGTACATTGGATGATTGCAATCAGGTACAAGTTATACTCATATGACAGACACTGTTACTGAAACTACAAGGATCAATCTTCTTTAAGATCCAAAACTGTCTATCTTACCACACTAAAGTCCCTATAACAGCATCAGATGGGATAGAATTTAATACAATCTTCAGTATTAACGCTTTCAGAACCAGTTCCTTATACAATAGATACTTACCAGTGTCGAATTTTTATACTTCACCCTGATCTGAAATTGAGTCAACTGATTGGAGGGGCACTTCCTGCCCATTCATTCCACGTAATAGTATATGGGCCATGTTGCTATCACATTTATGATTTGCACCTTAATTGGGTACACTGCGGTTTTTGACATGAATAAAAACGGTGTGCACTTCTGTCCCTGCTGTCAGGAACTGCACAGTTCTGATTAAAGTCCACCCCACAATAATAAAGATGACAAAGAATAGGTTGGTGGTTGCCTGCCACGCAAAACAATTTCGAATCAAACTTACATCAATTAAATAATCAAAGCCATTATTTTAGGAAATTAATCACACCGAGAAGACACTAATCAATCTTTTCTTTTCTCCAGAACTTTCTGAGGTGTTGTGGCACATGGTGCTACGCAATGGCTTCACTGGCTTAAGCTCTGTTGGACTCACAATCACCTTTGCTGTTTTTGCTGTTCTCAGTGTGGCCATTCTACTCGTCATGGAAGGTCTTTCTGCATTTCTGCATGCTCTACGTCTACACTGGTGAGCATATAGGAGAACATGCGAGGTGTGAAAAGTGATTAAAGAGATCTGGCCTAGAAAATACATTACATATTGCTTCCTGTTATTGTGAACAATTTTATTGCACAATGTAAGTTTGTTTGATCAGACACAAAAGTTATATTTTATCATTGCAGAAAAAAATTCAATTTCAATAATTAATTCCTGCAAATTAATTTGGAGAGAGATTTAATTACTTTATTTTGGTACAGTATATGAATAAATAAATTTTAATGTCAATTAATTAACAAAACACTTGTTCTACAACTTGGACTTTAGTAAAAAGCTTGCAGAGTAAGTTGACTGCAGCAGATATTCCAGATTTAGATCATTATTGTCCATTAAGATTTACAAATGTCATGAATTTCCTGTAAGAATCACGCTTCATAATCATATTCAATATGTCTGGACTATCTATAAGGCTTGCTGTCATTCTTGAAAACATCCTAAGGTAAGTTGTTCTATAGTAACAGGAATTGCTGGAAAAGCTCAGCATCTGTGGAGAGAAATCAGAGTTAACATTTCAGGTCCAGTGACCCTTCCTCAGAATTGATGGTAGCTAGGAAACAGTTGGTTTTTATGCAGAAGATAGGGTGGGGCGAGGTGGTAAGGAGTAAATGATAAATGGAGATAGAGCCCAAAGTGAGAGAAGAACAGTTAGAAGACAAAGGAGTCAATAACAATCAGCCTGAGAGAATAAAATATCTATTAATGGAGACTAATTTCGTCTCCATTGCATCTGTTCTGATAATGCCAACTTCGACAATGGAGCCTCCGAAATGTACACCTTCCTCAACCAAGATTTCTCCAGCACCATATTTGACAGGGCCCCAGCCAGGTCGAACCCACATCCCACACTTTAGCCTTCACCTACCTCTCTTTCCTCTCATAACAGTGATGGGGTCTGCCCCAAATCTACCTCCCAATGATCCACCTGCTGGCTACTCATCCCTCAAGCACTCTCACCAGTACTACATTGTTATATCAAAGCACCCTGTTTCCACATGCCCAGAACATCAAAACTCTACTAACATTTGGTAATTTCAGGATCTCTCTCTCCCAATAATCACACATTCCAAACCTCTACCCATATCAGACAATGTCTTATGCCCATAAACCAGCAAACTCTTCACTGGGATCCGACACTTCAAACAAGGACAAGTTATACAGTAATTACAAAGTCAAAGGAGCAGATAATAATCAGAAGCACTGATTATGGTTTCTAGGGAAGTGCCAGCACAATCAAAATTAGTAGCAGAAATATTATTAGCACCGGCATAGTATTTGATAATAAGATGCAATTGCACTTACTCAATCACCACAAATCAGTAATCCTGATAATATGTTTTGTATTACACATCATAAAGCAATGAGTCCTCAAGATCACTATAAAGAATGCCATCGAAAACTGACTAGTATTTACATACCTTAAAAGCTAGATTTGATGAAGGTGAGGTTATTCTCAACAGCAAAAATTACCAACTCTTTTAAATATTTAATTAAATCTTTCAAAATGTTTGTATTTAACAAGGATTGACACTGTCAGAAGAGTTCTGCTCTACTAATTTTAAAACTTCTCTGCAGAGTCAGTTGTGACAGGGTTGATTTGCAGCTTGGCCACCAAATGTAAAGCTCAAGTTGACAACTGTTTTGCCCACTCAAGTTTTAGTACCATTGATTGATTTCAAAGAAACAGCCAGACAACAACACCAGTTTAACACCCATGCAGGAGACTGAAATCTATCCTACAGTTTCCCAGATGATCCTAAGGCATGGCTGTTGCACATTCATTAATGGCAATATTCCAACGGTTCCTTACAGCTCGTCCAGGTTCGATACAGCTCACCTCTAGAAAGGGCAGCTCTCAACAGAGAGCTTATTGAACCTATTTAAGAAGGTAAAGATTTCCAATAATCACTGCCCCCTGACAATACTGGCCTGACCCAGCTCTACCTTTATAATCTGCAAACAGCAGTACAGGCCGTATACTGTGGATCTATTTCATATCAAAGGAGTTACATTAAATTGGTATAAAGTGTTGAGTAGGATATCCTGAGGATCAGTACAGGGACCCCTCATGTATATATAAATGAGACTAAACACATCATTCTGCACTTAGTGTATATGAGTATTATTTGCAGATCATACAAACACACAGCCTTATAAATTAACTTTGAACATTTTCAAATTTTTTCTTTGATCGCTTTTTAGAATAATATCATGTCTTCCCTAAACTCTGCCATTGCTACATAATAATTCAGAATGGCTTCTGAGACTTGAGGAGCTGAATGTGTCACTTGTGCACCAATGCAGCTATAATCTAAATTTCCTTTCTACATGCATACTGTCATTGCTACTTTGGACCTAAACTGATTCTTTCCATTTTCTTTATTGTTTTCTTTATTCAGACCTTCACATATCCTTCTGTGTGTATCAGATGTGCGCTAGGTGGAAGCATTCTGGCCTCTGAGTCCAAGGGTTGTAGGTTCAAAGACCCAGTCCTGGACTTGACAAACAAAAATCAATGTTTAGATCCCAATGTCCCAGTGTAGGGCTGAGGGGCTGCTGTACCAGCAGAGACAAAAGTCACAGGACCCAGTGCTATTTTTAGCCCAGGTCCTCTGCTCCCAATCTGCCACTTAGCACAACAGGACCCCAGTTACTGCACCCTTATGTACCCAAACCCCTCCTCTCCTCCATTCCAGATCTTGGTCACTAGTGCTGGCCTTCTGTCCATAACAAAAAACTAGTAAAACTGGTAAATGAGATATACTGGACCAACTTGTCTTTCATTCTTCAAAGAGGAGGTCCAATATGTTCATTTCCAACTGGCACTGTTCCTGTTTCTGTCTGGGAGATGAGATGTTATATCAATACCACATCTGCCCTCTCAAGTGGACATGAAAGATCCCATTGCACTGTTTTGAAGGAGCGCACACAAGTTATTCCTCTATTTATCCCTTGATTAGCATCACAAAACAAAGCAGACACCTTTCTGGTTATGGGAGCCTGCTGGGCGCAAATTGATTGCCTTGTTTCCAACATTACAATAGTAACTATAAAGTACTTGGGATGTCAACCTACCATGAAAGATGTTACGTGACAGTGAGTCTTTTTTCTTCTCCCCATTTTTTCCCCTTCCTGTCACCTAACCGGACAAACTCTCAGCTCTTTTAACTCACATACTTTGCTCTGCTGATTTATGAATCAAACTAACATTATTCTTCTGCCTTTGTATTCCTCTGTCACCAGCCCAGGCTTAGATTCACCCGGAAAAGCCCACATTTGCTTTTGCGTTACTCCTGTCAAGATACCCATTGATACTTCCTCAAGAACAGCAACCACAACTTCTGCAACTTGCTGTCTCAATATCATTCCCCACAGCGTACCTCTTTGTGGTATGCTGTGCCACCCTCCTTCCCATTAAATCCCACAAACCAGTAGAACCTATTTTAAAACCTTACACCTAAATGCACGCAGTACTCAGAGTAAAGTTGGTGAGCTGACAGCACAAATAGAGACAATGGCGGGGAATACTGAAACTTGATTGCAGGAAGATCAGAAATAAGAGTTAAAAGGCCAAGGGTACTCAATATTCCGAATGGATAGACAAGAAGGAGCAGAAGGTTAAGTTGATTTATTTATTGTTTACGAATAATATCAAGTTTGCATTAAGAAATAATATTGACACTATCAACCAAATTGTTGAATTAGCCTGGGCGGAAATAAAAAGCAAGGGAAGAAACCCCAATGTAGGAGTAATTTACAAGCCTCCCCCAAACAGTACTTCCGAAGTCAGACATGGTATAAACCAGGAAATAATGAGGGCTTGTGAGAAGGGCACACCAGTAATTTAGGTTGATTTGAATATGCAAATTGATTGGATTAATCAACTTGGCCTCGAAGAAAGGTTCATAGAGTGCATGAGGAATTGTTCCTGAAAGCAACATGTTATGGATTCAACAAGAGAACTAGTTACTTTAGATTTGATATTCTGTAATGAGGAAGGATTGATAAGTGGTCTTCTGGTTAAGGATCCTCTTGGAAGGAGTGACCACAACATGTTAAGTTTCAAATTCAGTTTGAAAGAGTGAAGACAGAGTTGCATACAAGAGTTTTAGGGTTGGCTAAACTAATTATACAGGCCTGAGGAAGGAGTTGGCCTAAGTGGACTGGGCAAAAATATTGAAGGGCAGAACAGTTCAAGAACAGTGACAAATACTTAGAGAGAAACTGAATGCCTCACATTTAAAGTATATTCCTGAGAGGAAGAGGCATTGTAAGAAGGTGGAAAATCATCCATGGCTTAAGAAGGAAGTCAAGGACAACATAAAGGCAAAGACTAGGATATATCATACTGCAAAAGTTAATGGCACTCTGGAGGATTGGGCAAACTTTAAATGTTAGCAAAGAGTAACTGAGAACAAAATCAAATAAGCTAAGGTGAACTGTGAAAGCAAACTAGCAGAAAGCATAAGCCCTGATATCAAAAGCTTCTGTAAGTATAAAAAATGGAAGAGAATAGTGAAAGTAAATGTTGGCTCTTTAGAGGATGAAAATGGCAAGATAATAATGGGAAACGTGGAAATGGCAGAGATGCTAAACCAATATCTTTTCTCTGTTTTCAGAATGGAAGGTAATAATTCCTTCCCAAAAACTGCAGTTACTACAAAGGAATTTGGTGAAATATAACTTGGAAGAAGGTATTGAGTAAACTGAAGGGATTAACTGCACTTACATCTCCAAGGCCTGGTATCCTGCACCATATACTATTAAAGGAGGTGGCAGCTTTTGTTTTGGTTTTCTAAAATTCCCCAGATTCTGGAAAGACACCAGTGGATTGGATACATGCAGATGTGACATCTTTATTCAAAAGAGGATATAGACAAAAAGTGGGAAACTATAGACCAGTAAGTTGCCCTCTGTAGTAGGGAAGTTGCTGATGTCAGTCAGAAAGGAGGAGATAACTGAAAACTTGAAAAAACAAAGCTCAGTTTACCAGTGTCAGCACAGTTTTATGAAGGCAAGTCGTGTTTGACAAACTTGCTGGAGTTCTTTGAGGATGTAACCAGCAAGGTAGATAATGGGGGTTTGGTGGATATGGTATGACAAAGTGGTGTATAAAAGACTGATCCAGAAGGTCAGATCCCAGGGGGTTAAGGAAAGCAGATTGGCTTAGATTGAGGATTTCGGATTCTGGATTAGTGGTACTGGAAGAGCACAGCAGTTCAGGCAGCATCCGAGGAGCAGTAAAATCAACATTTCGGGCAAAAGCCCTTCATCAGGAATAAAGGCAGATAGCCTGAAGGGTGGAGAGATAAGATTCTTGTAGAGAGAGGAGGAAAACTTCTTCAAGGCAGGCATCCTTGCAAGAGGATTCGCAGTAGGGTTAAAATCAACTAGGTAAAAACAATGACTGTAGATGCTGGAAACCAGATTCTGGATTAGTGGTGCTGGAAGAGCACAGCAGTTCAGGATTTGCTGACTTTTAGAAAACAGAGGGTCAGAATAAATGGGTCCTTCTCTGGATGGCAAACTGTAACTAGTGGGGTGCCACAGGGTCCAGTTCTTGGACTTCAACTATTTATGTTCTACATAAATGATCTGTAGGTAGGGACAGTGTAACAAAGCAAACTTCACAGATGACACTAAAATAGGTGGGAAAACAGGCAGTGATGAGGAGGTAAAGAGTTTACAAACATATATTGATAGGCTAGGAAAATTGGCCAGAATCTGGCTAATGGTATTTAATGAGGATAAGTGCAAAGTTATCCATTTTGGCTGGAGAAACAAAAAGGCATATTATTATTTAAATGGGAAGCAGATTCAAAGTCCAACAGTGCAGAGGGATCTAGGTGCCTCTGTACATGATTCGCAGGTGTAGCATATAAGAAAGGTGAATGAATTCTGGCATTTATTGCAAAAGGACTGGATTATAGAAGTAACTAAGTGTTGTCAAAATTATATAAGGCATTGGTGAGACCATATCTGGAATATAGTGTCCAGTTTTGGTCTCCTTACTTGAGGAAGGAAGTGATGGCACTGGAGGCAGTTCAGAAGAAGTTCACAAGGTTGATTCCAGGGATGAAAGGGCTTTTATATGAGGAGTGGTTGAATAACTTGGGCTGGTACTCACTGGAGTTCAGAAAAATGAGGGGGGATCTGATTGAGGTGTATAAAATGCTAAAGGGGATTGCTCAAGGTGGATTTGGAACATGTATTTTCCCCTTTTGGGACACTCTCAACAAAAGGGTAGAGATAGAGTGAGAAGTGATAGATTCAAAACTGAGATGAGGAGAAACTACTTCTCTCAGAGGGCTGTGAATCTGTGAAAATCAGTGCTGTGCAGGCAGAATCAATCAACAGATTCAAGAAAGAAGTAAGTATGTTTCTGATGAACAGCAGGATAAAAGGTACGGGAAGCAGGCAGGAAAGTAAAGATGAGACAAGGATAAGATCAGCCATGATCATGTTCAATGGTGAAGCAGGCTAGAAGGGTTGAATTGCCAACTCCTGCTCTTATTTCTGATATCCCCATGTATGCGAGATGTCTCTGAAGTGCCATAAAACATTTTGACACATCTTTTCATTTCATAGACATACTACGTAAATGAAATTGTCAATATTAATCCTGATAGTGTTGTTGTAGCTAGAACAGTTGCATTTGAGAAGGTCATTTGGCAACAAGCGTTTTCTGCAGAAAACTGCTACACCAAAGAATAACTTATTTGTGACACTGAATTGAAGCTGAGGGTATAGAAATAACTCTGAACTGCCTTACAAACTCCATCACAATGGGCTGGAGAACAGTGAGTAGCACTGAAATTGCAGGGCAGTACGATAATTACTGATCTTATGTCCATTTTGATGCTGTTATCCTTGGGCTGTAGCAACATAAAATAAGTCCAGTAGACATACCCTACTGTATTCCTCTGTATTAGCATATTGATGAGTTAAAAATGTGATAAATTAGTAAAATCTTTGCTTTGGTAATTGATACTACACCCCATAGTTCGGACAAAGGAGGTGAGAAAGTCTAAAAGGAATTCTTGACTTCATGCCAAGGACAAATCTCTTAGCCTTCAACAGAGCTGTGTTCAGTGATTCAGAGTAATCACATAGAATCTTATCTCTAACTGCAGCAGCATTACTAGTTATAATGAATGTGACTGCCTAAATTAATTTCTGTCACAGATTTCTTTCAGTCAGACCAAAGAGAATATAGTTACACTGCACAAATTAAAAATTTCAATTAGTATTGAGGATATGACAGATGTTTCACCATCAAATGTTGGGAGACATTGGACTGTATGACCTTTAGTATCCAAAATCACAAGAGACATGTCCTGCCTTCTGCCTTCTTTTACGACATTGACTTTTTTATATTGCACTGAAACGAATACACAAATCTCAAACATAAAATCCTCCAGACAACAGCAAATTTCCATTATCTCAACTTGCATGCTTTCACATTTTATCAGTCAGCAAAGCTGCTTGAAACAAAGAGTTAAATAGTTCCTTAGGTAATTCAGTTTTGAATCTGAAAAATAGTTCCTGGCATCTCTTTGTTACCTTACTTATGAGTGAAGGAAGGTCTCAGATCTAATTTGAACCATTGATTCCCAGCCCAAGCATGTTCTCCTCTTAAGCCACATCATCGCTGAAGCTTGTACTGAATTAAACCCTATATTCACAGATCTCAATGAAGCAACACAAAAATATATAACTAAAATGAGAGAATAACATCTACATTCCTTTGTGTTATTGTATAAACAAAAAGGAGTATTTTCTTTCCTTCTTCGAAGTCAGTATGAAAAATGTCAGAAAGCGAAACAGTACCGACGATTGGAAATAGCAGTAATGTAGCTTGAAAGCATTTTCATGATTTTTTTTGTGAAGGACCAGCTAAAGGTCACTGTTCAATTCTACAGCAAACATTTTGTGTTATCCCCTTTTCAGAATATGTACCAACTTCTGTTTTTATTTCTTGCAGGGTGGAATTTCAAAACAAATTTTACAAAGGAGCAGGTTATAAATTCATCCCCTTCTCATTTAGAGATATATGTAAAAGATAACTCAGCAATTAACAGATTGCATGACAAATATTTCTTGTTATGTAAGATGTCTTTAGAGATGTAAAATATTTTATGTTTAGTAACATCAAATGTAAACCTATTATTCATTGATAGTGCATAATTCATCAGATGTATTATGAATAAACCATGTAGATTTGTCTTAGTAGAAATTGTAATGCAGACGAATGTTTTAAAATATTAGTCCTCAAAAATATGTTTTATTGTGATTCTCACCAATGTGTCTGTATAATGTACAATAATACAAGCATACTTATTGCAAGTGTCAGCACATACGATTAGTTTAATGAATTGCTGAGTTATTATTTGAGGACTGCTGTCTATAGTCACAGATTTTTATGGTATTCTGGCATTCTGCTTCGTTGTAGTAGCAGGAGAGTTACATGAACAAAATCTTGCATTTCTAAAAGCTTTTCATGTCCAAGAAACACTTGAAAGTGCAAACAGGGAGTTAGGAGGGCTAAAGGGGGCTATGAAATAGCCCTGACCATCAGGGTTAAGGAGAATCCAAAGGCATTTTATACAAAAATAAGGAGGAAGAGGATAGCAAGGGAAAGAGTAGGCCCACTCAAGGATAAAGAAGGGAGGTTATGTGTGGGACCAGAGGAAATTGGGGAGATCTTTAATGAGTACATTGCATCGGTATTCACCAAAGAAAAGGACATGAAAGATGTTGAGGTTAGGGAAAGGTGTGTGAATACTCTCGGGCAGATCAACATAATAAAGGAGGAAATGTGGGTTCTTGAAATACATTCAGGTAGACAAGTCCCCACGACCAGACGAAATCTATCCCAGGATACAGTGGGAGGCAAGGGAGGAAATAGCTAGGGCCTTAACAGGTACCATTACATACTCTTTGGCCTCAATGAGGCTCCAAAGGACTGGAGAATGGCCATTGTTGTTCCTTTGTTTAAGAAGGGGAACAGAGATAATTCAAATAACTACAGGCTGGTTGAGCCTAATATTAGAGGTGGGAAAGCTGTTGGAAAGATACTGAGAGACAGGATTTATTCACATTTGGAAGTGAATTGACTTGTTAGTGATAGATTTGTGTGGGGAAAGTCATATCTCACCAACTTGATTGAGTTTTTTTGAAAAAGTGACAAGAATGATTGATGAGGGAAGGGCAGTGGCTATTGTCTACATGGATTTTAGTAAGGCATTTGACAAGGTATCCCATGGCAGGGTGGTACACAAGGTACAGTCTCATGGGATCCAGGGTGATCTGGCTAGATGGATACAAAACTGGCTTGTTCATAGAAGACAGATATTAGTAGTGGAAGGGTGCTTTTCAGAAGAGATCAGTAACTATTTAGTGGTCTTCTGGGACCTTTGTTGTCTGTAATATACATAAAAGATCTGGAGGAAAATGTGGTCTGATTAGTAAGTTTGCGGATTACACCAAAATTGGCAGAGTTGCAGGAGGATTGCCAAAGGATGCAGCAGGATATACATAGATTGCAGATTTGGGTAGAGAAATGACAGGTGGAGTTTAATTCAGACAAATATAAGGTGATGCATTTTGAAAGATTAAATTCAGGTGTGAATTATACAATAAATGGCAGAACCTTTAGGAACATTGACATCTGGCATACAAGACATCTGTACAGGTTGACAGATCCCTGAAAATGGCAACACAGCTGGATAAGGTGGTCATACAGCATGTTTGCCTTCATTGGCTGGGGCATCAAACATAAAAATTGACATGTTATGTTACAGCTGTATAGAACTATAGTTGGGCCATATTTGAAATATTGTGTGCAGTTCAGGTCACCACACGAGCAGAAGGCTGTGGATGGTTTCGAGAGGGTACAGAGAAGGTTTACCAGGAAGTTGCCTGGTTGGGAAGATTTTAGGTATGAGGAGAGGTTGGATAACCTGGATTGTTTTCACTGGAAAGACAAAGGCTGAGGGATGACCTGATAGAGATCTACAAAATTATAAGAGGCATGGATAAGGTGGATAATCAAAGGATTTTTCCCAGAGTGGAAAGGTCGACCATAAGAGAGCATAAGTTCAAGGTGAGAGGGGGAAAGTTTTGGGGAGAAGTGGAGAGAAAATCTTTCACACAGTGGGTGGTGGGTGCCTGGAAACAGGCACGTTAACAACATTTAAGGCATATCTTGATAGATACACGAACATGAGGTGACCAGAGGGATAGAAACTGCACATGGGCAGTAAGTAGGGGTCTAAATAAGGATTTGGATTGGCACAGGATTGGTGGGCCAAAGGGACTGGTCCTGTGCTGTATTGTGTTGCATTGTATTGTTTTACATAGAATTATACATTTATCCAACTGTTATGGTCCCAAATGATGTTATTATTGGACAAGTCAAATCCCAGTCTAAAATCTGGTTTGATAGATCATATTCTTTAAAATATTTTTTGAAAGTTCTAGGCTTTTGCTGAAACGCAGTTGTGCAATGCCACATGTTTGGTTTCCAAAATAAAATCAGGACTTATTACACAGAAATAAAGTGATGAAATAGAACAAATCAAGTTATTTATACACAAAACTATGTGAAAGATTTTGAAACACATGGCAAAACAAAATTCCATCTATCCCAAAACCATCTCTTTACAGCATTCAAATGCCAGAGGAAGTGTTCCCTTCTCTATTACATCTATAAGTTTAACTTAACTGTTTCTTTCAATTTCTGGTCTCAAAAGTATGAGAGTTTGATAGCCTTTTTCTTGATTTTTCGCAGAAACAAGCTTCAAATAAACCCTACAGGTTTCTTCTGGGTGGCATGGTGGCACAGTGGCTAGCACTGTGCCTCACAAGCCGGGGTTCAATTCTTTGGGTGACTGTGTGAAGTTTGCACATTCTCCTTGTGTCTGTAAAGGCTTCTGCAGTGTGCTCTGGTTTCCTCCCACAGTCCAAAGATGTACAGGTTAGGTGGATTAAGAATGATAAATGTTGGGTTACAGAGATAAAGAAAGGTGGGACTGGATGGGATGCTCTTTGGAGGATTGGTGCAGACCATCTGCACTGTAGGAATTCTATGATTCTGGTGTGGAATTTCCAAACAAAAACCCTTTCAACCAAGATAACCAATTTTATGACTATTCTGAATGAACGCCTTTCTCCAGAAGAAACTGTCCTTAATCTCATCCCAGCCAGGTCTTCTATATACTGCAAAAAAACACGTTTCAAACTTAAGGCTTTTCCTAAGTAAAAAACAATTCTTAGTTCTCCTAAACCAAACGTAAGCTAATGATTTTTGATGTTTGCTTTCTGCGATCATAAAATTCTCCCAACATAAATTCACATTATCACTTGAGGGGAACTCCAGTCAACCAATCTGACATATCGTGGCTTAAAATCATGTCTCCAGAAATACTGACAAGATCATTATTAAACCCTTTCACACACAGAGGCCAAAAGTCACATGCCACTAGATCAAAATATAAATTGTAATAAACTGCATTAATATAAATAAATCAGACCACCCAAGGATGAATGAAAATACATCTTTAAGAGGCATTTCTATTACACATCATAAATTCTATTTCTATGTTATCTTAACAGTGATAACACATTGATATTAAACATGCCATGAGTTACACAGCAATCATATTTTAAATAAGTCCATGGGCAGCATAGCACTCAGTTTCTTTCAAATGCTTTCAATAAAGTATCCGCTATAACATTTCCTTTTCCAGGCACATGAATGGTTTTCAAATTATAAGGTTAGAGATATAAGGTCTGCCGAATTACAAGTTCATAATTTTTCCAAAAAAATCAAAGGAATGTGATCTGTATAAACACTAGCATCTTCTGCATTGTTAATGAAGTAGATTTCAAAATGATATGTAACCACCACATTTTGTTGACATGTGATCAGTTTTGGTTTAGAAATAACTGACAGCCTTTTTGATCCCCATCTCATCAACTTATAGTAACGTCACTGGGATCAACAGTGTGTTGAATGGCTTATCATAATGTGGGGCAGCTAAAACCTGTGTGGTTTTCAGTACAGTTTTTAAATTGTCAAAGGTACTCTGACATTCTTGGATCCATTCAAATTTTCTGCCTTTCTTCAACAAATTATTTAAAGGGGACCCAATAGTGCTGAAGATCGAAACAAATGTTTGATAAAATCCAACCCGCTCAGATCCACAGCAATGTGGTTGATTCTTAGTGGCCTTCTGAAGTGGCCTAACAAGCCATTTGATTGCATCAAGTGTTAGAAGGGAAAGGAGAAAAGGAATGAAACCGACATACCACCTGACTAAGGCACCAGAAATGATGACAGCAAACATAGACCTGTCAACCCTGCAAAGTTCCCCTTAACAACATCTGGGATTAGTACCAAAACTAAGAGAGCTGTTTCATAGACTAGTCGAGCAACAGCCACACAAAGTAGCACTCATGGAATCATATCTTACACACAATACCCCTGACAACACCATCACCATCCCTGGGTGCGCCCTGTCCCATCAGCATGACAGAAGCTGCAGCGGTGTACAATCAGGAAGGAGTTGCTCTAGGAGCCTTAAACATTGACTCTGGAACCTATGAAGTCTCATCACATCAGGTCAGACATGGGCAACCATAAGACACAGAAGCAGAAGTAGGCCATTCAGCCAATCAGGTCTGCTGCACCATTCAATGAGATTGTAGTTGAGTGGATAATCCTTACTTCCACTTTCCTGCCTTATCCCCATAGCCTTTGATTCCTGTTGTGAGGAAAGAAATCTGTCTACCTCAGTCCTGAATATACTTAATTACCCATTCTCAACAGGCCCATGTGGGAAAGAATTCCACAGATTCACAATTGCTGAATAAAGAAATTCCTCCTCAACTGTGTTCATTTTGGAAGGGAGATTAAGTAAAAAGTATGATTTAAGTAGAGAAAAAGAACAGGAAATTGCAACACAAAAGACTTGGAATACTCATACATGAAAGGCAGAAAGTCATTGGAATGTTGGCCTTTATTTCAAAGGGGTTGATGTATATGAGTAGAGAAGTCTGTAAGGCTGCTGGTGAGACCACATCTGGAGTATTGAGCAGTTTTGATCCCCTTATTTAAGGAAAGATATTATTTCATTGGAGGCAGTTCAGAGAAGATTCACCAGGATGATCCTTGATATGAAACAACTGTCTTGTGAGCAAAAGGTAAACAGATTTAAACTCTACTCAGTGGAGTTTAGAAGAATGAGAGGTGATATCATAGATGAGTATGCCACCACCATCACGGACTTCATTAGCAAATGCATGGAGGACTGCAGACCAAAGAAGTCAATGTGAGTGTTCCCCAACCATAAACCTTGGATCAACCAGATAATCCACTCCCTACTGAAGACCAGATGGGCACTATTCAAATCAGATGACTCAGACCAATACAGGAAATCTAGATATCACATCAGCAAAGCTATTAGGGATCCAAGAGGCAGTATTGGACCAAGTTAGAGGCCCAAACCGACCAAACAGACTCCCACCACCTATGGCAAGGCCTAAACAACATTAGCGGATACAAAATGAAGCAGAGCACGATAACAGACAAAGACACATCCCTCCTTGATGCGATCAATGTTTTCTATGTTCAGTTTGAGCAGAGCCAGCAGCACTGTAACACCTGCTCCGACAGCTGTGGACACATCTGTTCCCTCAGTCACTGCTGCAGACATCAGATCAGTCTTCCTGGAAGACAACCCAAGGAAAGCGACATGCCCGCACCGTGTTTCCGGCCAAGCATTCAGATCCCGGGTGGACCAATTGGTGAACGTATTCGTCGACATCTTCAACCTCTTCCTCCTACAAGCCGAAGTTCCCTGCTTCAAGAAGACCACCATCATCCCCGTACCTAAGAAAGCACATGCAACATGCCTTAATGACAATTGCCTACTGGCTCTGACCTCAATAATCATGATGTGCTTCAAGAGGCTGGTCATGGCCCACATCAACTTCAGTTTCCAGTTGGTCTTGATCGCCTACAATTTGCCTACTGATGGAACAGGTCCACAGCGGATGCCATATCCCTAGTCCTGCACTCAAATCTGGAACATTTGGTAAAAACAATGACTGCAGATGCTGGAAACCAGATTCTGGATTAGTGGTGCTGGAAGAGCACAGCAGTTCAGGCAGCATCCAAGGAGCAGTAAAATCGACGTTTCGGGCAAAAGCCCTTCATCAGGAATAAAGGCAGTGAGCCTGAAGCGTGGAGAGATAGGCTAGAGGAGGGTGGGGGTGGGGAGAAAGTATCATAGAGTACAATAGGTGAGTGGGGGAGGGGATGAAGGTGATAGGTCAGGGAACCAGAGGGTGGAGTGGATAGGTGGAAAAGGAGATAGGCAGGTAGGACAAGTCCGGACAAGTCATGGGAACAGTGCTGAGCTGGAAGTTTGGAACTAGGGTGAGGTGGGGGAAGGGGAAATGAGGAAACTGTTGAAGTCCACATTGATGCCCTGGAGCTGAAGTGTTCCGAGGCGGAAGATGAGGCGTTCTTCCTCCAGGCGTCTGGTGGTGAGGGAGTGGCGGTGAAGGAGGCCCAGGACCTCCATGTCCTCGGCAGAGTGGGAGGAACAGTTGAAATGTTCGGCCACAGGGCGGTGTGGTTGATTGGTGCGGGTGTCCCGGAGATGTTTCCTAAAGCACTCTGCTAGGAGGCACCCAGTCTCCCCAGTGTAGAGGAGACCGCATCGGGAGCAACGGATACAATAAATGATATTAGTGGATGTGCAGGTAAAACTTTGATGGATGTGGAAGGCTCCTTTAGGGCCTTGGATAGAGGTGAGGGAGGAGGTGTGGGCGCAGGTTTTACAGTTCCTGCGGTGGCAGGGGAAGGTGCCAGGATGGGAGGGTGGGTTGTAGGGGGGTGTGGACCTGACCAGGTAGTCACGGAGGGAACAGTCTTTGCAGAAGGCAGAAAGGTGTGGGGAGGGAAATATATCCTTGGTGGTGGGGTCTTTTTGGAGATGGCGGAAATGTCAGCGAATGATTTGGTTTATGCGATGGTAGGTAGGGTGGAAGGTGAGCACCAGGGTTGTTCTGTCCTTGTTACGGTTGGAGGGGTGGGGTCTGAGAGCGGAGGTGCGGGATGTAGACGAGAAGGAAGGGAAATTGCAGTCTCTAAAGAAGGAGGCCATCTGGTGTGTTCTGTGGTTGAACTGGTCCTCCTGGGAGCAGATACGGCAGAGGCGGAGGAATTGGGAATACGGGATGGCATTTTTGCAAGAGGTAGGGTGGGAAAACAGTTTGCTTAATCCTTGACAACAACTGAAGAAATGAGACTCCACATTTAAAGGGTTGAGCTGTACGAAAAACTAACTAAAAGTCTAAACTTCGAGAAACTTCACAGAGGGTTTCTTCCATGAGCTGCAGCAAGTGTTCCTTTGCAGTTCTTCCCTGCTCACCTTATTTTGCATGTACAGTACCTCTATGGCACTACGTTTACGCTAACATGCACTTACAAATGACAGAAGTGATCAACACTACTGTGACCTTCTGAGATTTCCACATTTACTTATAGCCTAGCTGTACACCTGGCAAAAGTGAAGATTGCAGATGCTGGAGATCAGAGTCAAGATTAGAGTGGTGCTGGAAAAGCACAACAGGTCAGACAGCATCCAAGGAGCAGGAAAATTGACATTTCGAGCAAAAGCCCTTCATCAGCCTTGCACCAGGTCAATCGCTGCCAGTCATGAATAGCCCTTCACAGTACACACAATGGAATGGAAACAAAAAAGAACAGCTTCTGAGTGGCACATAGGTGGCATGGCACCACTTCATTGGAAATAGAAAAAAAAAGCAGCAATTTATTATCACATGTATTTTTACAAAACATAAACAGAAAAAAGGTTAATAAGTCGCCATACCATAGAACATAGAATGCAAAACATTACAGCGCAGTACAGGCCCTTCGGCCCTCAATTTTGCGCCAACCTGTGGAATCAATCTGAAGCCCATCTCACCAACACTATTCCATTTTCATCTGTATGCCTATCCAGCAACCATTTAAATGCCCTTAAAACTGGCGAGTCTACCACTGTTGCAGGCAGTGCATTCCATACCCCTACTACTCTCTGAGTAAAGAAACAACCTCTGACATCTATCCTATATCTATCGCCCCCCAATTTAAAGCTATGTCCCCTTGTGCTAGCCATCACCATACGAGGAAAAGGTTCTCACTGTCCAACCTATCTAACCCTCTGATTATCTTATATGTCTCAACTAAGTTGCCTCTCAACCTTTTTCACTCTAACGAAAACAGCCTCAAGTCCCTCAGCCTTTCTCATGAGACCTTCCCTCCATATTAGGCAATATCCTATAAATCTTCTCTGAACCCTTTCCAACTCTTCCACATCCTTCCTGTAATGCAGTGGCCAGAATTGTATGCAATACGTCAAATATGTCCGCACCCGAGTTTTGAACAGCAGAAGCATGATTCCATGGTTCCAAATTATCCCTCTACCAATAAAAGCTAACACACCATATGCTTTCTTAACAACCCTATCAACCTGCGTGGCAACATTCAAGGATCTATGTACCTGGACACCAAGATCTCTCTGCTCATCTACACTACCAAGAATCTTACCATTAGCGCAGAACTCTGCATTCCTGTTACTCCTTCCAAAGTGAATCACCTCACACTTTTCTGCATTAAACTCCATTTGCCACCTCTCAGCCCAGCTCTGCAGCTTATCTATGTCTCTCTGTAACCTACAACATCCTTCGTCAGTATTCACAACTCCACTGACCTTATTGTCATCCACATATTTACTAACCCATCCTTCTATGCCCTCATCCAGGTCATTTATAAAATGATAAACAACAGTGGACCCAAACAGATCTTTGTGGTACCCCACTAGTAACTGAATTCTAGGATGAGCATTTCCCATCAACCACCACCCTCTGTCTTCTTTCAGCTCATCAATTTCTGATCCAAACCGCTAAATCACCCTCAATCCCATGCCTCCATATTTTGTGCAATAGCCTGTAGTGAGGAACCTTTTCAAACGCCTTACTGAAATCCATATACACCACATCAACCCCTTTACCCTCATCCACCTGTTTCGTCACCTTCTCAAAGAACTCAATAAGGTTTGTGAGGCACGACCTACCCTTCACAAAACCATATTGACTATCCCTAATCAACATATTCCTTTCAAGATGATTATAAATCCTATCTCATCACCCTTTTCAAAACTTTACCCACGACTGAAGTAAAGCTCACAGGTCTATAATTTCTAGGGTTGTCTCTACTCTCCTTCTTGAACAAGGGAACAACATTTGCTATCTTCCAGTCTTCTGGCACTATTCCTGTTGACAATGACAACAAAAAGATCAAAGCCAAAGACTCGGCAATCTCCTCCCTAGTTTCCCAGAGAATCCTCGGATAAATCGTATCAAGAGGAAGTGAGGACTCTGGAGATCAGCGTCGATAGTGTGTGATGCTGGAAAAGCACAGCAGGTCATGCAGCATCCGAGGAGCAGGAGAATCGATGTTTCGGGCAGGAGCCCTTCATCAGAAATGAGGCTGGGAACCTCGGGGGTGGAGAGATAAATGCGATGGGGGTGGGACTAGGGAGAAGGTAGCTGAGAGTGCAATAGGTGGGTAGAAGTGGGGGGTGAAGGTGATAGGTTGGAGAGGAGGGTGGAATGGATAGATGGGAAGGAAGATTGACCAGTGGGACAGATCATGGGGATGATGCTGAGCTGGAAGTTTGGAACTGGGGTAAGGTGGGGGGAGGGGAAATGAGGAAACTGGTGAAGTCCACATTGATGCCTTGGTGTTGAAGGGTCCTGAGGCGGAAGATGAGGTGTTCTGCCTCCAGGCGTCGGGTGGTAAGGGGTTGGCAATGGAGGAGGCCCAGGACCTGCATGTCCTCAGCAGAATGGGAGGGACAGTTGAAATGTTGGGTCACAGGGTGGTGGGATTGATTGGTGCGGGTGTTGCGGGTGTCCCAGAAATGTTCTCTGAAGCGCTCTGTGAGGAGGCATCCAGTCTTCCCAATGTAGAGGAGACTGCAGCGGGAGCAATGGATACAATAAATGATATTGGTGGATGTGCAAGTAAAACTTTGATGGATGTGGAAGGCTCTTTTAGGGCCTTGGATGGAGGTGAGGGAGGAGGTGTGGGTGCAGGTTTTGTAATTCCTGTGGTGGCAGGGCAAGGTGCCAGGAGGGGAGGGTGGGTTGTTAGGGGGCGTGGACCTGACCAGGTAGTCACAGAGGGAATGGTCTTTGCGGAAAGCAGATATGGGTGGGGAGGGAAATATATCCCTGGTGGTGGGGTCCGTTTGTAGGTGGCAGTAATGTTGGTGGATGGTGTGATTTATGGGGAGGTTGGTGGGGTGGAAGGTGAGGACCAAGGGATTCTGTCCTTGTTGTGGTTGGAGGGGTGGGGTTTGAGGGCGGAGGTGCGGGAAATGGATGAGATGCGTTGGAGGGCATCTTCAATCATGTGGAAGGAGAAATTTCCGTCTTTAAAGAAGGAGGCAATCTGGTGTGTTCTGTGGTGGAACTGGTCTTCCTGGGAGCAGATACGGCGGAGGTGTAGTAATTGGGAATATGGGATAGTATTTTTGCAGGAGAAGGTGTAATCCAGGTAGCTGTGGGAGTTGGTGGGTTAGTAAAATGTCAGTGTTGGAGATGGAGAGGTCCAGGAAGAGGAGGGAGGGGTCAGAAATGGTCCAGGTGAATTTAAGGTCGGGGTGGAATGTGTTGGTGAAGTTGATGAACAGTTCGACTTCCTCATGGGGGCACGAGGTGGCGCCAATGCAGTCATCAATGTAGCGGAGAAAAAGGTGGGGAATGGTGCCGACAAAAAGACAGCCATAGCTGGGTCCCATGCAGGTGCCCATGACTACCCCTTTGGTCTGGAGGAAGTGGGAGGATTCGAAGGAGAAATTGTTGAGCGTGGCAGTGGAAGGATATTAGTGGGGACGTCAGAAGAAAAAGAAACGGAGGGCTTGGAGGCCCTGGTCATGGGGTATGGAGGTGTAGAGAGACTAGATATCTATAGTGAAGATGAGGTGTTGGGGGCCAGGGAAAGGGAAGTCTTGGAAGGAGATGGAGGATGTGGGTGGTGTCCCAAACGTATGTGGGGAGTTCCTGGACTGGGGGATAGGACAGTATTGAAGTAGGTGGAGATCGATTCAGTGGGGCAGGAGCAGGCTGAGACGATGGGTCAGCCAGGGTAGTCAGGCTTGTGAATCTTGGGTAGGAGGGAGAATCGGGCGGTGCAAAGTACCTGAACTATGAGGTTGGAAGCTATGGCTGGGAGATCCCCTGAGGTGATGAGGTTGTGTATGGTCTAGTGGATGATAGTTTGGTGATGGGGGGGGGTGAGGTCATCGTCATGGGGGCGGTAGAAGGAGGGAGTGGAGGGCTACGCATTGTGAGGGCAAGAGGTTGGAGTGGGTGAGGTGGTTGGACAGCCCTCCACTCCCTCCGCTGCAACCCCAACCTCACCATCAAACCAATGGACAAAGGGAGTGCAGTGGTAGTTTGACGCACTGACCTCTACACTGCTGAAGCCAGGCACCAACTCAAAGATACTTCCTCGCGTCCCCTCAACCATGACCTCACCCCCCCACCCCCCCAATCACCAATACATCATCTCCAGACCATACACAACCTCATCACCTCAGGGGATCTCTCACCCATAGTTTTCAAGCCCATAGTTCGGGAACCCCACACTGTTCAATTCGGGAACCCCATCCCTGAGGCACCCAGCTTCATTCCTGTTGAAGGGCTCCTGCCTGGAACGTCGATTCTCCTGCTTGTGGGATGCTGCATGACTTGCTGTGCCTTTCCAGCACCACACACTCTCAACTCTAAATCCCATCAGGCCCAGGGGACTTATCTACTTTATACTTTCCAGAATTGCTAGCACCTCCTCCTTATGCACCTCAATCCCATCTAGTCTAGTAGCCTAGATTACACAGCACCTAAACTAATGACAGAAGTCATAGTGGGTGGCACGGTGGCACAGTGGTTAGCACTGCTGCCTCACAGCGCCAGAGACCCGGGTTCAATTCCCGCCTCAGGCGACTGACTGTGTGGAGTTTGCACGTTCTCCCCGTGTCTGCGTGGGTTTCCTCCGGGTGCTCCGGTTTCCTCCCACAATCCAAAAATGTGCAGGTTAGGTGAACTGGCCATGCTAAATTGCCCGTAGTGTTAGGTGAAGGGGTAAATGTAGGAGAATGGGTCTGGGTGGGTTACGCTTCGGTGGGTTGGTGTGGACTTGTTGGGCCAAAGGGCCTGTTTCCACACTGTAAGTAATCTAATCTAAGAATAAAAAAAGTAAAAGTACATCACAGTTCAATTAACAAATCCTGGGTTTGGGATAAACTGGAAAACTGGGCTGCACCACCACCATGCAGTGCTGGGCTGAGACTGCCACACCAGGCCGAGACCCACTCTGCCACACCAGGCCGGACCACCATGCAGGGCCGGGCTGAGACTGCCACACCACGCTGAGACCACTCTGCCACACCAGGCCAAACCACCATGCAGGGCCAGGCTGAGACTGCCACACCAGGCCGAGACCACTGCCACACCAGGCCCCACCACCACGTAGGGCCGGGCTGAGACTGCCACACCAGGCTGAGACCACTCTGCCACACCAGGCCAAACCACCATGCAGGGCCAGGCTGAGACTGCCACACCAGGCCGAGACCACTCTGCCACACCAGGCCCCACCACCACGTAGGGCCGGGCTGAAACTGCCACACCAGGCAGAGACCACTCTGCCATACTGGGCCACGGCATCCACACCATGATATATCTGCACACTAGGCCATTGGAAGACATGAAGCCACCTCTGAAGCAAGGATGAGACCTCCATACCAAGACAAGACATATGCGCTGTGACTAGACCTTTACAGCAGGCTGCTGGAGTACCTGGAAGCTGCTGAAGAAGATCTCCACAACAGGATGCGATCTGCATGCCAAGACAAGAACACCATTCCATATCAGGATTGCCCTTCCTGGACAAGAGTGCCACTGCAAGTTGGCAGAACATTTCAGAGACATCTCTGGGACACATGCACCAAACAACCCCACTACCCTGTGGTCGAACACTTCAACTCCCCCTCCCACTCCACCAAGGACTTGCAAGGTCTAGATCTCCTCCACTGCCAAATCCTAGCTACCCAACGACTGGTGAAAGAACACCTCATCTTCCACCTTGGGACCATCCAACCACATGGAATCAACGTCAATCTCACCAGGTTCCTCATCTCTCCTCCCCCCACCTTATCCCAGATCCAACCCTCCAACTTGGCACCACCCTCTTGAACTGTCCTACTTGTCCATCTTCCTTCCCACCTCTCTGCTCCAATCCAACATATCACCATCACTCCACCTTCATCTATCTATTGCATTCCTCGCTACCTTTCCCCCAGGCCCAGCCCCTCTCATTTACCTCTCACAGCCCCCTTGGGCTCCCCCACCCCACCCCCCGACATTCCTGATGAAGAGCTTATGCTCGAAATGTCGACTCTCCTGCTCCTCAGATGCTGCCTGAATGGCTGTGTATTTCCAGTGCGACACCTTTTGACTCCCAAAGAGTAGATCCTTGGAAGCAGCCACATACATAAGAATTTAGCACAGCTGTACTGATGACCACTGAGATAGGAAGCTCCCTCACCCCACCCACCAACCCCTTCAGGTTGAAAGTCCTGTTCCAGGAGATGACACAATTCTGTGACAGTGTCCTAGGGCAATTCAGTCTGCAGCATAAATGCACCTAACGGACCACACTGTTAGATGCAGTTCCTGGCTTACAACACCCAAAGTGCTGAGGAGCTGGTGTTTAAATATAGTATAATTGATGTCAAATTTACAAAGTCCTGACAGTGGATTTTTGTTTAGGTTTCTTGGCAAAGTGGCAAATGTCTCAACTCATTTGGAATATACCCTTTGATACATATTTGATCATAAATTTCTGTTATCACTTCTAATTCTGTTTCTCTAGGGACTTTTAGATGTTCACTTGTTACTTCATCCATGCTTTTCCTATACACAATCATTTTAAAAAATTCTTTACCTTTGATGTCAATGCGTTTTGCCCATCATTTGCCTCTCTATCCTGAGGATTCCCTCAATTTGGACCAACTCACTCATATATTCTGTCTTTTTTTGCTACTGAGTCCTTTTCAAAGGATTTTTTTTTACCATTTTGCCTTTTATGCATCCCACTATCTGTTGTTCTCCCTTTTCTTCTATCTGTTGAAGAGGTCACCTTCTGGTGTATTACTTTCATTTTGTAATTTCTTTCCAATTCCAATAGTTCATTGCACATCTCATTCTTTACCCTGTCTACATGCATTCATCATTTTCTTTTCAAATTCATCATATCTATCATCACTCAACAAATTATATCATGTTGGTCATTATGAGTTGTATATTTAAATAATATATCCAGTATAGTGCCTTTCTGTTAATTGTGACTTGTCAGGGCACATGCTGTTCAAATTACTGCTCTCGTAATAACATACATATATCAAGAACATACTATAATGCTAACCTGGTGCAAGCTTTGGACACTTCAGCACTGATAGTTAGTAATACTATTAATCAAAAAACATCTTTACTGATTGTACTTGTAGTCTAATAGTAATTTTGACCTCTCATGATTTTTTTTAATATTCACAACAGATTTCTGCAAGTTGATCTTCTCAGAGGCCATAACAATGTTCAAGTATTACAGCCAAATTCAAACTTTAAGAATGTACTCCAAGGAGTTTATATATATATATATCTAAAAGAGTCAACTTATCTTAGGAGTACTGCTGTAAATGTTACCAAACAGGGAAATCTCCTATCCTTCCAATGCAGGTGAGAACGATACAGTATTTGTGTAATTTGTACATTGACATTTATAATATGATACTTGAGGGGATAAAAGACTTCTCATTTGTAAATTTTCCATCCTAGATCTCTGATTTTGCTATAAACTAATTGATAGAGATTGATTGTGATGATTAACCAACAACTTCATTATCATTATATCATACAACTACCAGCAGTGTAGCAACAGATCTAGGTGGATTTTTCTGTCCAACCATTTCTATGTCCCTATGATGTATATATGTAAAGGGAATCGATCTAATCATGGATCTTCTTTGTTTGAAAGGTAATTTAAAGCTGATTACTGCACACACAGTTCTAAAATTGTCTGAACTTGCCTCTGAAGAACTTAAAAGCATTTTGAAGAATCTAATGAGCTCTGTCTACAAAATGGAATTAAATAGCCTTTAATGTCACCTCTCAAGATTTACAGGCAGCTTGTTAGCACCTGCATTTTGGAAGGACTAAGCTCTGAAATGCATTCTCAATTATTGCTTTGTTGTATTTCTTCGATTTATGCTACCAATAATTATCTCTTCTCTTTTTCCATGATATGAGGATTGTCATATAAACTGAATGTGAATAAACCGAAATCTCCTCTGCAGAAGATAAAATGAAATTTCTTGAATTTAGTGATTCAGCCCAATTAATTTAATCTTTCTAGTATGTAACATTACTTATCATTAGCCCATTCCAGTGTCAAATTGTGTTTTTTAAATAAATCCAGTGTCTTGCTTTTAAAAATCTATCCTTGGAAGTTCCTCCACATGTTGGTTGCATATTTCTAAGATTACAAAGGGACCTTGATCAAATTGGTCATTTGGCTGAAAAATGGCAAATGGAGTTCAACCTAGATAAATGCAAGGCATTGCATTTTGATACAACAAACAAGGCTAGGGCTTATACAATTAATGATAGGCCTTGGGCAGTGTTGTAGAAGAGACGGACCTTCATTGCTCAGTCATTTGAGTATAGGGTTTAGGAAGTCATGTTGAGGTTGTACAGGACATTGATGAGACCTCTTCTGGAATACTGTGTCTAGTTCTGTTTGAGCAGCCATAGGAAGGATATTATTAAGTTGGAGAGGTTCAGAAGAGATTTGCCAGGATGTTGCCAGGTTTGGAAGGTTTGAGTTATAAAGAAAGGCTGATAGGCTTGGACTTTTTTCACAGGAATGTAGGAGGTTGAGAGGTGACATTAAAAGAGTTTACAAAATAATGAGGGATATAGATAGAGCTAATGGCAGTTTCGTTTCCTTAAGATGGAGGATTTCAAGACTGCATTTTTCAGGTGAGAGGGGAGAGCTTTACAAAAATACACGAGGGGCAAATTGTTTACACAGAGGTTGGTTCGCATGTGGAAGGAACCTCCTGAGGAAGTGGTGAATGTGGGTACAATTACGATGTTTAAAAGACATTTGGGTAAGTGGAGAGATATGTGCCAGGAGCAGACAGGTGGGACGAGTTTAGTTTGGGATTGTGTTTGGCATGGACTGGTTAGACTGAAGGGTCTGTTTCCATGCTGCATGTTTCTATGACTCTATGACTCTATGAGGAAACTTTTATCAGATGTCTTACAATTGTCACCTAGAAGTAAAACAATGGTCCCATTTCTATTGTTGTTAATAACACATTGGAAAGTTTGGCCCAGGTTCACTTCTTGTAGTTGATTGGTTTGGTATCTGATTTGACTTAATGAGAGGAGAATTGAATACAAAAGTATGGAGATCATGCTTCATTTATACAAGGCGTTAGTGCAACCACATTGAGAGTGATGTGCACAGTATTTGTCGCCATATTTACATCCATTAGGAAGGATGTAAAAAGTTACTGGAGAAAGTTCAGGTGGTTTACTAGAGTAGTACCTGGAATGGGTGGGTTGTCTTATGACGAAGAATTGACAAGGCTCATTTTATGTCTGCTGGCGTTCAGAAGAGTAAGTGGCAACTTAATTGAAACATAAAATCCTGAAGGATTTTGACAAGGTAGATGTGGAAGAATGTAAACCCTGGGGGTCACTGCTTAAAAATAAGGGTCACCCATTTAAAAAGATATAAGAAGAACTGGCTCAAAGGTAGAAGACAAAGGGTGGTGGTGGAGGGTTGTTTTCCAGACTGGAGGCCTGTGACCAGTGGAATGCCACAAGGATCGGTGCTGGGTCCTCTACTTTTTGTCATTTATATAAATGATTTGGATGTTAGCATAAGAGGTACAGTTAGTAAGTTTGCAGATGACACCAAAATTGAAGGTGTAGTGGGCAGCGAAGAAGGTTATTTCACACTACAATGGGATCTTGATCTGATGGGCCAATGGGCTGAGAAGTGGCAGATGGAGTTTAATTCAGATAAATGCAAGGTGCTGCATTTTGGGAAAGCAAATCTTAGCAGGACTTATATACTTAATGGTAAGGTCCTAGGGAGTGTTGCTAAATAAAGAGACCTTGGAGTGCAGGTTCATAGCTCCTTGAAAGTGTAGTCGCAGGTAGATAGGATAGTGAAGAAGGCGTTTGGTATGCTTTCTTTTATTGGTCAGAGTATTGAGTACAGGAATTCGGAGGTCATGTTGCGGCTGTACAGGACATTGGTTAGGCCACTGTTGGAATATTGCATGCAATTCTGGTCTTCCTATCAGAAAGATGTTGTGAAACTTGAAATGTTTCAGAAACAATTTACAGGGATGTTGCCAGTGTTAGAGGATTTGAGCTATAAGGAGAGGCTGAACCGGCTGGGGCTGTTTTCTCTGGAGCATCAGAGGCTGAGGGGTGACCTTATAGAGGTTTCCAAAATTATGAGGGGCATGGATAGGATAAACAGGCAAAGTCTTTTCCCTGGGATAGGAGTGTCCAGAACTAGAGGGCATAGGTTTAGGGTGAGAAGGGAAAGGTATAAAAGAGACCTAAGGGGGCAACTTTTTCACGCAAAGGGTGGTGCATGTATGGAATGAGCTGCCAGAGGATGTAGTGGAGGCTAGTACAATTGCAACATTTAAAAGGCATTTGGATGGGTATGTGAATAGGAAGGGTTTGGAGGGATATGGGCCAGGTGCTGGCAGGTGGGACTAGATTGGGTTGGGATATCTGGTCAGCACGGACGGATTGGACCGAAAGGCCTATTTCCGTGCTGTACATCTCAATGACTCTAAGTAGTCAAAAGAACTTTTCTCTCAGAGTTCATGAGTCTTTAGAACTCTCTTTCTCAAAAGGTAATGGTAACAAAGTCCTTGAATATTTTCAATGTAGAGAAGATAGATTCTTGGTAAGCGGAAAAGCAGGAGATTGTCAGGGATAGATAGGAATATGGAATTGAGAGGATAATCAGATCAGTTATGATTTTTATTAAATGGTGAAGCAAGCTGAAGGGACTGTGTGGCCTAATAACATAGAAACCATTAGTAAATGTACTGAAAACAACAAATGCTGGAGATCACAATGAGTCAGACAGCACCCATGGAGAGGGAGCAAGCTAACGTCATCTAGATTCGAAACTTCCTGATAGTCTTTCCTTGTGTAAAACACATACAACTGGAACTTAACAAAAAATATACCATGAATCATAAATTAAACTAAGCATTATCCTGATGATTGCAGAAAAATGTTTTAATGGTATGTTGGAGGTGAATATTTTCAAAATAAATCTGCAAACTTTCACTTTTCTTGAATTATGGGTGGAAATTCCTTCACATTGATGTAGGAAAATTACTGACATATAAAAAGTATATTTATGACATTGCAACACCTGGTGCAGAAGAAATCCTCCCAACTGCCTTAAAACATTACAGAAGTAGCCTGTATCTTTTGAGGTCAAGTAATACAAAAGGCAATATCAATAGCACCTACTACATCCACTTCAGCCAGGCTCATAGCCATTTTCTTTGCCATTATAAACTTTCACTTTCCAGCACAATGGAAGACGACAGTGAATGCTGCTCGGACTGTAGTTTCTAGCCTCCATTTTGCTGTATTAGTGAGCCCCAAACACCCAAGCCTCCTTCCTGATAGCCTTTCCTGTGAACCCATTCAGCTTGCCCAGATTCCTACCAAATACATGTATTTGAGCCCGCAACTACCATTTGCCTCACAGCACTTGATATATGACATGACCTTGCCAGGTGTGTTCTTGTGCTGTTTCTCTTTGAACTGTTTTCCTAATCATGGATAAATCATCCCTGCCACCATGACCCTGTTCCCAACAACTTTTACCATATTCCTCACTTACAAATACATTTTCCCCGTCACAATTATCATTCCCTCCTTCTTCACATTATTCATAATTAGAATCGCGTGTCTACTTGCTGTCCACTTTATGTACCCCACCCACTTTTTCCCCTCAATTTCCCTGGACAGATCTGACAGACTGACAGTTGAGCACCCGAATTAGATAGCCTGGACGCTATGTCCAAAACCCATCAACTGATGCCTGTATATCCCACCGATTCATTAGCTTTAACCCCTGGACTGTCCTCAATCAAGCACAAGACTTACCTTAACCTACTTCCTGAACCTCAGGGACAAAGGCTCCCTGGCCAAGAATACTTGGATTGGACACTTGACTGTGGTCAATCCCATGACTAGTATCAGAGGTTGCTCTTGGCTTACTGTGCCAGTATCCCCTGACTGACAGCTGCCTCCATGGAGGTAGATGAAGGCTTAGGTGAGTCAGCAGGGTTTATGAAAGTGAAATCATGCTTGAGTAATTTTCAGGAGTTTCTTCGGGAATGAAATTAGTAGAATAGATAAGGGAGGACCAATGAATGTACTGTGTTTGGATTTCAAAAGGCTTTTGATAAGGTCCCACATAACAGGCTAGTGAGCAAAATTGAAACAGAGGATTGGTAATATACTGGCATGAATTGAGAATTGGTTGACAGAGTGGAAATTGGCTGGCAGGTGGTGACTAGTTTTGCATCACAGGGATCAGTTCCTGAATCTATAAAACTATATTATCTAGATATAATCGATAAATGACTTGGGTGAGGGAACCAAATGCAATATGTCCAAGTTTGGTAATGACACAAAACTAGGTGGATTGTAAATTGGGAGGAGGATGCAAGGAGGTTTCATAGCAATCTAGACAAGTTGAGTGTGTGGGCAAACACATGGAAGATGCATTATTACATGGATAAATGTGAAGTTACACACTTTACTATTTAAAAAAAATGTAGAGTCTATTTAAATGCTGATTAATTTAGAAATATGAATGTTACAAGGGTATCCTTGTACATCAGCCAATGAAAGTAAATAGGAAAGTACAGCAAGCAATCAAGAATGCAAAAAGCATGTTTGCCTTCACAGTAGGATGATTTGGGTTCACAAGTAGGAATGTCTTCCTGCAATTATACTGTAATTATATTGTTAAGGCTGCACCTGGAGTACTATGTGCAGGTTTGGACTCATTGTCTAAGAAAGAATATATTTGCCATGGAGGTAATACACTGAAGGTTCATTAGGCTGATACAGGGGTTATCAGGACCATTGATGAGGAGGGATTGATTTGACTGGGCCTGTGAAACATATATACAATAATAACAGGGCTACACAGACTAGATACAGGGTGGGTGTTTCCCCTGTTGGTGAGTCTAGAAGCAGGGCTAACAGAATCAGAATGTGACTTAGGCCATTCAGAACTGAGACCGCTCTGAGGGTGGTCAACCAGTGGAATTTGCCACCAGAGAATGCTGTGAAGGTTGGGTTATTGAGTATATTTAAGAAAGAAATTGGTAATTTTTTTTAGATCTGAAGTTAAAGTATACATGTGGTGTTGGAATAGAGGATTAACCATGGTCATATTGAATTAGTTGAAGGACCAAAAGGTTTATTCCTGCTCCTATTGTCTTCATCTATGCTATCCATCCACACATCTGAGAAGATCAACGTTCCAGGAGTGCTAATTCCATCATTCCTGTCAAAGTAGGAAGGAGTAGAATGAATGGGCAGCCACGGGTGTAGTGACAGTGCCACTAATTAGAATTCTAGAAACCAAAACTAATTCTTTGGGGACATGTGTTCAAATCTGGCATGGCAGTAGTGAAATTTGAATTCAATAAAAATCTGGAATTAAAAATTAGTTTAATGAGAACATGTAATGATTGTCAACTGCTGTAAAAACACATCCAGTTTAATGCCTTATAAGGAAAAAGATCTGTCCTCTATATGACTTCAGACACACAGTGATGTGGCTATTAACTGCCTCTGAAATGGCCTAACAAACCATTTTGTTCAAGGTCAATTAGGAATGGGCAAGTGGTGCTAGCCTTGCCAGCAATGCCCATATCTCATGTATGAAAAAAAGAATACGTGGATTTGTCAGAATAGCTGGATTCCTGATTAACTATGAGCTGCATGCACAGGGCCTGGTGTGTCCATTATGTCAACAGTAAGAAGAATAGCAACCATAAGGATTACCATTCCATCAATAAGCAATTGGTGTGTGATCATGTACAGTGCATCATGTCTGTGAATGCCTGCTATCTTGGCAGTAGCACAATGCCTTCATTTTGGACAGTTTGCCATTCCCACTGCCCTTGCTCCTCAATTCTATTGCAGAGTGTGTCTCAGCAATAAAGGCTACTAATCACTAAATTGGCCATCTCCAACTCCACTTACCATTTATTCCTTTATCCACCAGCCACCCCAAAATGCCACAATCCCCTATCTTCATCAAATACACCACCTTCATTTCAGTCTTATATATTAATATCTTCTGTTAGTCAAAATTGGGGCAGGAGCATGGTGACATATTACACTTTACACTATTTATTTGCTAAATACATGTGATAATAAATCATTCAATTCAAATTTCCTAGCCACAACCAGTTCTAAAGTAGGGTCACTGGACCTGAAAAGTCAATTCTGCTTTCTCTATAGAAACTGCCAGCTCTGCTGAGTTTCTCCAGCAATTTCTGATTTTGTTTTTGATTTCCAGCATTCGTGGTTATTTGTTTTATTTAGTACTTAATTCCCAATGACCAAATATAAAGGAAATGCATGACAAGACTTGGAGTTTTAAGATTTTTGTTGCAATAAAAACCAATAAAAGCAACATTTGTAAAACATTACCTAAAAAATAACTAATGCTCTAAACTCCATTTTTAAAAAAAATTCATTCATGGTAAGTAGGCATCACTGGCTATGCCAGCATTTATTGCCTACCCTTTATTGTCCAGAGGACAGTTCAGAGTCAACCACATTGCTGTGGATCTGGAGTCACATTTAGACCTGACAAGGTAAGGATGACAGATTTTCTTCCCTAAAAGATATTGGTGAGCCAGATGGATTTTATGATAATCAACAGCGGTTACATGATTGCCATTAGGCTAGCTTCCAATTCAAGACTTTTATTGCATATGAATGTCCACATCTTCCAGGGTGTGATGAAAGGCCAAACCTATATCCCAAGGACATTAACTTGATGTTGTGGATTACGAGTCCATGTTGACACTTATTAATGCTCTAATACTTCTGATAACCCTACTCAGCAGACAGACATATATATCATGCAAATAAAGTCTTTCTTGCCAAATTCTGCCTAGTTGCTCACAGAGCATTTGAAGCTTTCTTTCCATCTGCTGACCACACTGGCTGCATTGTTTTGTCTCTCATTAGACACTCTCTTTTTCACTTTTCTGTCCAAAAGCTTAGAAACTAGAAGTCTATCCATAGTTAAACCAATTGCTTTTTCTTGCCTTTGTTTTCAGCCATGAGAATTTTGCACCTCAATTTGAGCTCCACCTGTTAACTAAGCCATCCAGAGTATTTGTTGGGCAGAAATCTCAGATAATCTCATAACCCTCTTCTATACTCTATTTTACCTTTAATTAAAAAAATTGTCCCTAAACTAATCATCTTGTAAAGCTACTCATTCATAACACAGGACATCAGCAGAAAGAAGATAAATTAAAAGAAACCCAAATAGCATCAACCCATAACTGTGAGAACAACTAATTGATGGAATGCCTCAGGAAAAAACTTTTTAAAAATCATGTCTCTGAAATTCCCTAAGTTCCTCCATTATCACAAAAATGCTGAGGCAAACAATATACCATTTGAGGTAAAAACAATGACTGCTGATGCTGGAAACCAGATTCTGGATCAGTGGTGCTGGAAGAGCACAGCAATTCAGGCAGCATCCGACGAGCAGCAAAATCGACGTTTCGGGCAAAAGCCCTTCATCAGGAATAAAAAATTCCTGATGAAGGGCTTTTGCCCGAAACGTCGATTTTGCTGCTCGTCGGATGCAGCCTGAATTGCTGTGCTCTTCCAGCACCACTGATCCAGAATATACCATTTGAGTCAAGAGACCCATGCATTATCCTAAAATACCATGTCAGAGCACTGAATGACTACATTTTGCTTGTAAAGGTACCAGAACAGTGCCTACTAACTAGTTGAGAAGCATGTTGGTGTGGCAGTATGCCATGCTGACAGAGAGAAGGATCCAAAAGGAATGGAAACATAGGGTTCTTTAGTTCCGCAGTGATTTAACAGGACATTTTACAATTAACCAATCCTTCCTCGGATCATTACCTTTTTTAATTCGTTCATGGGAAGCTTGCTTGTCTAACATGGCCAGCACATATTTTCGCTCACTAACTACCTTTTTAGAATGTAATGTGTTATGGACCAGGCCCAACCACTTAAAACATTTTTAAGCAGGTAGCCCAGACCGTAACTTTACTATCTGTTTCAAGTAAGTATACAGTGGATATTCCCGGAGTGAATTAGCTGGTCCGACTGCCAAGTTTTAAGCAAACAGAATTTATTTACAAAATTACAGAATGAAACACAACAAACCAAAAATAGAATACCCGAATAATTTATCCTATCTGAACCCAACAGGTTATCCCAATTTAATGATACTGTTCCAAAATACTTGCAACTGTCCCGAAAAACAGACCCCTTAGCACAAAGAATAAAAATGACACAAAAGCTTACAGGATACAAAGTCAGAAGGGCAGAAGGAGGGACAGAGCTTCCAGTTTCAACTGTGACCTTGACTCAACTAACCCCCGAACTGGATTGACCTGCGCAGCAAGAGAGCTGGCCATACCCACTTGATTGTGCAGTTTTTTTAAGACATGAAAATCTTAGGCCAGGCATTATCTGTTAGGGACAAACAAAAAGGGCCCCAATAAACATTTCAAACACAGCCTAGTTGGAGCCTGGCCAATTACCCCTCTCTGAAAAAAGCTCAAGGGCACAGTAACTTTGAGAAAGGACCAGCTTCGTGACTGATAGTATAAGTAATTTCTTTAACTGCTCAGTACATCTTAATTAGATACATGAAGAGTGCTCTTAGGGAGGGAGTGCCAGGCCCTTGATCCAATGACAGTTAATGAATGGTGATATTTTAACAAAAGAGCCTGCTGCTCTTGTCCAGCTAGGTGATAGAGGTTATGAATTTTGTCAATAGAGGTTTGGTGAGTTTCTGCAATGCATCTTGTAGATATTACACACTGCTGCTACTGTGCCTAAGTGGTGAAGGGAGTGAATATTGAAGATATTGGATGGTGTGCCATCACCTACCTGCTTTGTCTTGGATGTTGTTGAGATTCATGGTGCATTGGAGCGGCACTCATCTACAAGTGGAGTGTATTCTATCACATTCCTAACTTATGCCTTTTAGACAGTGGACAAGCTTTGGTGAGTCAGGAAATTAGTGACCTGCCATAAACGTTGCAGTTAATAATTTGTACTTGTAGTCACATCATTAATGTGGCTGAACTAGTTAAGTTTCTGGTCAATTATGGCCGCATGATATTGATGCTAGGGTATTCAGTGATAGTGATGCTGTTGAATGTCAAGGGGAAATGGTTAGGTTCTTTCATATTCGAGATGGTCATTGTCTGGCATTTGTCATTGATGAAGCAACTGAAGATCATTCAGCAAAGGATAGTACCCTGAGCAACACCTGCAATGATTGGCCTTCAACTGTACTGAGTGTGACTCCAACAAATGCAAGTTATCTCTTGAGCTTCACTGACTTCAATTTTAATTCCTTGATGCCACATCTTAGTGACATCTTGGTGTCAAAGGTAGTCACTCTCAACTCATCTCTAGAAGACAGTTCTTTTAATCTGTAACCAGGCTATAATGAGATCTAGAGCCAAGTGATCCCAATGGAACACCAATTTAGCATAAGTGAGCACATTATTGTGGATTAAGTGCCATTTGATATCACTGTCAATTACGCCAATCATCACTTTACTGATGACTGAGAGTAGACTGAAAAGAGAATAATTTACCAGATTAAATTTCTTCCACTTTTCTGTGAGCATAATTTACCTGAGCAATTTGTCACATTGTCAGGTAGATGATCCTCATGTATCTATACTGAAGCATCTTGACTAGCAACCAGTTCTGGAGCACAATTCTTCTCCACTACAGCAGAGATATTGTTGGGCGCCTATAGTTTTGCTGTGACCAATCGTTCAGTCATTTCTTGATATATTTGTCATTAGAACAGCTGTGCTACCTTTCTTAGGACATCAGCAGAAGTCATGATAAGGTATTTAAGTGGAATTTACAGGAAAGCCTACAAACTACTCCAAGCACAATTTTTTCACAAAGGTTTGCTCAATCCCGATTCCAACATCTGCACAGAAATGAGCTCTTTAAAATAGGGGTAAACTTCAAGTGGCACCAGGATCCAGCCCTTTGGTCCATTCACAAGTTCACCAGCATTCTTTCCTGTCTTTAATTGGGGATCCAAGTAGATGCTATTTTATAAAGAATGATATCTAATAAGTAATATGTAGTTTAAAGTGCAGAGAACAGCTGGTATTGCCGCTCATGTTTCTCAGTGTTATTTATACATAACAGCTTGTGACTTGAGATTTGGATTAACAGATCCAATTGCGCCCTGAAGGTCACAAACCACCTGAACTAATTTCCAGAAATATATTTGAATTTCAGCTTCCAGTTTTGCAGCTTACTTACAACCATGATTGCTTTCCACATTGCTCAGAGAAAACTCCTGAATTCAATCTAAATAGCACATCTGAACTGTAAATTAAAAATAATATGTTTTCCCACAAGTTACTGAATATCACCACCCTTTATATTCTGGAATTATAGCAGTCCTTCCCATTTCCCTACTTTGTACATTTACAGATTGCAAATTGTCTATCAAGTAACGAGGTTTGGAAGACATAGACAAAAACAATCTGGGCATAATTTAGCCTTGATGTCAAAAGCAGTCATTCTTATCCCACCTCTGAAATGCAGCTCTTCGTCAATGTTTGGATCAAGGCAGTAATGAAGTGAGGAGCCAAGTGGCCCCACTAGAATTCAAAAGGAGCATGAGTGAACAGGTTATTCCTTTGCAAGTGCTGTTTGATAGAACAGTTGATAACCCATTCCGTCACTTCACTAATTGAAAGTAGATTGATAGAGCTGATATGATAATTGAGTCAGAGCTTAGATTTGATCCATTGGTCATGTAATTGTTTAACCTGTCTATTTCATGCTGCTTCCATTATTTGTTGTGCAAGCAATCCTGTGTTGTAACTTTACTAAATCAATACTTTATTTTTAGATAATAATAGTGCTACTCCTTCTGCAGTCTTCACAGTCTGCAGGTTGGTTTCCCTGGCTTGATTGGAGTGGTAGAATGGGAGGACATACTATACATGAGGATTTAGATTCTGGTTGAAAACAAATCTGAAAATGCTGATGATGTACAGCGCTGTATAATACAGTTTTGAGTTTTTAGATCTATCGCACTTAGCACGATGGTATGCCATGCAACACAATGGAAGACATCTTTCATGTGAAGATGAGATACATTTGTAATAAGTAAATTGGTGAGGATGGGATCAAGTAGACATTTCCCATTTCCCCTTTTTTGGTTCCCTCATCACTTACCATAGAACCAGTCTAACAACCAAGTTCCTTTAGAACATGGCCAGCTCAATCAGAAGTGATGCTACCAAGCTACTTTTGATCAACTTAGAAATCTCCAAGCCAGAGTACACTCTGCTCCCATGCTACTCTCAGTGGTTCCTCCAAGTAGTGTTTAACATAGAAGAGTATTGATTCATCAGCCAAGGGAGTAGTGGCAGTAGGTGGTAATCATCAGGTCCAGAAAAAATGATGAGAGCAATTTCCTCCCAATTGTATACCAGGGAGCTGCCATGACTGGTGGGACTGTCATACCAAAGGGATACTCAGGAATGGTTATGGTGGTGTTTGGGACATTATACAGTACAAGGTATCACTCCATGACTATGATTATGCCAGGCTGTTGCTCCAATAGTCTGTGGAACAACTCTTCTAATTTTGGTACAAATCCCATGTAATTCTCAGGTTGACTTTGTAGTGTTAGCAGAGCTATGGTACGCTGAGTTCTTAGGGGTCTTAGATAGCATAGGGATAGGAATATCAACCATTGGCATTCCCATCCAAGACTTTATTCTGATGGATGAGGGGAGACTGCAGAGTTTAGGTTGGACACTACCCAGCCTTCCCACCTTCCCATGGTGTCATCAACACCGAGCAAAGTATTATGTGCCTCACATCTTTTATGTCATAACTGTGATTTATGTATGTCTTTTTAACATCATTTATTTTAAATTGGGTTCCAGACATATGGATTTTCTGAGTGCCTGTACTTAATGAAACTTGTAAATATTTCTGTAACCATGATAAACTTTTTTAAAAACAGATTGACATTGGTAGTACTAATGGTAACATCTCCCACCCACAGCTTCCAACCTCATAGTCCGGGAACACCACACTGCCCGGTTCTACCTCCTTCCCAAGATCCACAAACCTGACCACCCTGGCCGACCCAATACCTCAGCCTGCTCCTGCCCCACCGAACTCATCTCTATCTACCTCAATACTGTCCTATCCCCCCTAGTCCAGGAACTCCCCTGTTACATTCGAGACACCACCCATGCCCTCCACCTCCTTCAAGACTTCCGTTTCCCCGGCTCCCAACGCCTCATATTCACCACGGATATCCAATCCCTCTACATCTCCATCCGCCATGACCAGGGCCTCCAAGCCCTCCGTTTCTTCCTCTCCCGACGTCCCCAACAGAACCCTTCCACCGACACTCTCATTCGTTTGGCCAAACTGGTCCTCACCCTTAACAATTTCTCCTTCGAATCCTCCCACTTCCTCCAGACCAAATGGGTTGCCATGGGCACCTGTGTGGGCACCAGCTATACCTGTCTCCTTGTTGGCTACGTAAAAGAGTCGATCTTCCGTAATTGCACCGGCACCACTCCCCACCTCTTCCTCCGTTACATTGATGACTGCATTGGCGCCACCTCGTGCTCCCGTGAGGAGGTTGAGCAATTCATCAACTTCACCAACACATTCCGCCCTGACCTGAAATTTACCTGGACCATCTCTGACACCTCCCTCCCCTTCCTGGACCTCTCCATCTCCATTAATGACAACCAACTTGACACCGACATTTTTTACAAACCCACCGACTCCCACAGCTACCTGGATTACACCTCTTCCCACCCTACCTCCTGCAAACATGCCATCTCATATTCCCAATTCCTCCATCTCTGCCGTATCTGCTCCCAGGAGCACCAGTTCCACCACAGAACACACCAGATGGCCTCCTTCTTTAGAGACCACAATTTCCCTTCCCAGGTGGTTAAAGATGCCCTCCAATGCATCTCATCGACATCCCGCACTTCCGCCCTCAGACCCCACCCCTCCAACCGTAACAAGGACAGAACGCCCCTGGTGCTCACCTTCCACACTACCAACCTTCGCATAAACCAAATCATCCGCCAACATTTCCGCCACCTCCAAACAGACCCCACTACCAGGGATATATTTCCCTCCCCACCCCTTTCTGCCTTCCGCAAAGACCGGTCCCTCTGTGACTACCTGGTCAAGTCCACGCCCCCCTACAACCCACCCTCCCATCCTGGCATCTGCCCGTGCCACCGCAGGAATTGCAAAACCTGTGCCCACACCTCCTCCCTCACCTCCATCTAAGGCCCTAAAGGAGCCTTCCACATCCATCAAAGTTTCACCTGCACATTCACCAATATTATTTATTGCTCCCAATGCGGTCTCCTCTACATTGGGGAGACTGGACGCCTCCTAGCAGAGCGCTTTAGGGAATATCTCTGGGACACCCGCACCAATCAACCACACTGCCCTGTGACCCAACATTTCATCTCCCCCTCGCACTCTGCCGAGGACATGGAGGTCCTGGGCCTCCTTCACCACCGCTCCCTCACTACCAGACGCCTGGAGGAAGAACGGCTCATCTTCCGCCTCGGAACACTTCAACCCCAGGGCATCAATGTGGACTTCACCAGTTTCCTCATTTCCCCTCCCCCCACCTCACCCCAGTTCCAAACTTCCAGCTTAGCACTGTCCCCATGACCTGACCTACCTGCCTATCTTCCTTTCCACCTATCCACTCCACCCTCCTCTCTGACCTATCACCTTCATCCCCACCCCCATTCACCTATTGTACTCTATGCTACTTTCTCCCCACCCCCACGCTATCTCTCCACCCTTCAGGCATTCTGCCTGTATTCCAGATGAAGGGCTTTTGTCCGAAACGTCGATTTACCTGCTCCTCAGTTGCTGCCTGAACTGCTGTGCTTTTCCAGCACCACTCTAATCCAGAAATTGGTAGCACTAATGGCTTTTTGTTTAAATTAGGATGTTTTACGACTAAGCAAAGTAAACCCTTGTGCTTTAAGATCTCTTAGAAATTTCTCAGTTTTTTTAATATATATTTCCTCATCAGCTATTCAGAGATGTTATTTACCACCTCTAGAGTCAGTGGGACTTGAACCCAATCTCCTGGCATAGAGGTAGAGACACTACAAACCATAACTTCAAAGGTCAGACTTTATTTTAGTTTTATTTTGTTTTTGGCAGTTCTATGAAGTCCTTGGATGCGTAGAGCAATGCTCCTAAAAGAAAACAGTGAAACTAGATTATCTTAGAGTTTGGAGTCAGTCATAGTCCCAAACCAGAAGCATTAGGATAAGACCATGAAGGTGTTACTTGAAGCTCAATATGTTTTAATGCAGGTGTATGATAGCTCCAAGAAGAAGCTATTCCAATCTTGGAGTTAAAGTCACAGTTACTTTAAGTCATTTGAAGTATTAGAGAATGATTTTTTTTCCAGTGTGAGCACTGTACAAGAGTTGCTTTTAGATACAGGCAGACCCGGGTTCTGAACGAGTTCCATACTGGAATTCATTTGCCAGTCGATTTGTATGCAAGTTTGAACACAATGCAGGACAATGTAAATGTAAAGTAGCCATTTCTAAGCACAGGAATTGTTCATATGTTGAATCTTTAAACTTACACCCCTGTCTCGGTTCACAGTTGCAAACTGGACTATCGTAAATCAAAGGCTCCTCTACTATACAAGGGATATGAGGTTTTTTTGGAACACACAAAGGTGTGTTTTGGGATTCATGTTGTTATACTTTTACTACTTATTTAAATATCTTTGATTATGGATGGCACGGTGGCACAGTGGTTAGCACTGCTGCCTCACAGCGCCAGAGACCTGGGTTCAATTCCTACCTCAGACAACTGTCTGTATGGAGTTTGCAAATTCACCCCGTGTCTGCGTGGGTTTCCTCTGGTGCTCCGGTTTCCTTCCACAGTCCAAAGATGTACAAGTTAGGTGAATTGGCCATGCTAAATTGCCCGTAGTGTTAGGTGTAGGGGAATGGGTCTGGGTAGGTTGTGCTTCGGCAGGTTGGTGTGGACTGGTTGGGCTGAAGGTCTGTTTCCACATTGTAAGTAATCTAAAATAGTTTCATTTCTATACTTTAACTTCATCACTTTAGACTAATAAACTCTGTCCTAATGTTTAAAAACTTCTGAAACATGCATACTTATATTTCAGTGAATAATCACCTCATTAAAATGAAAACAAGCAAAAATATGATCAATCAAATCTAGTTGCACTCTGGGATCTGCCTTGTCCAATGATGACATATGATGAGATCACAACACAGTGCACTTTAAATTTGGTGCACATCAACAAATAGACAATACAAAGCACTTGTACATCTATTGAAATGCACAGGAATGTTTGTTTCCAAAATTGTCAGGCCACATTTCCAGCAGTCATGCTGAAATTATCCTCACAATACTCACAAGGGCTTGTGGAGTTCATGAGAAAGCGCATCATTCACATAGAAGCTTCAGATGTCTGCACTGTTAAGAACAAAGAACAGCACAGTACAGGCCTTTTGGTCCACCAAGACTGTGCTGACACATGACACTATTTCTAAACTGAAAAGCATACAGTCTGTACCCCTTTATTCTCTGCCTGTTCATGTATCTGTCAAAGATGCACCTTAAACATTGCTATCGTTTCTAATACCTCATTTGGCAGTGCATTCCACGCACTTGCCATTCCCTATGTAAAAACTTGACTCTCACATATTTTTATACTTTCCCCCTCTTAACATTAACCTATGTCCCCTGGTAATTGACAGTTCTACCCTGAGAAGAAGACTCTGACTATCCAATCTATCCATGCCTCACATAATTTTGTAAACCCATATCAGGTCATCCCTCAGCCTCCAATGTTCAAGTGAAAACAAACCAAGTTAGTCCAATCTATCCTCATAGCTAATACCCTCCAAACCAGCCAACATCCTGATAAACCGTTTCTATATCCTCTCCAAAGCCTCCAAATCCTTCTGATAGTGTAGCAACCAGAACTGTACACAATATTGTAAATGTGACCTCAAAAGATTCTACAATATGACTTGCCAATTTTTACACTCTGTGCTCTGGCAGATGATTGAAAGCATGCCATATGTCTTCTTGACCATCTTATCCATGTCCATTGCACTTTCAGAGAACTGTCGAGCTTTACACCTAGATCTCTTCTCAGTGTTTGACCATTTACTGTATATTTCCCTCCTGCATTAAAACTTCCAAAATTCATTATTGCACATTTGTCTGAATTAAATTCCATCTGCCATTTCTCTGCCCAAGTCTCCAGCCTATCTATATCTGCTGTATCTTCTGGCAATCCTCCTCACTGTCTGCATCTCCCCCAACCTTCATTGTCTGCAAACTTGTATGTACATCTTTAGTAACCACCATCCACGTGGCTTGAAACTCCAGCCGACTACTTACCTTTCTTCACTTCTCCAATTGCCTTGAATCTATACTCTCACCCCAACATCAGTTTCATGCCAGCTCCCCCTACCACACACAAAACCTAAATAGAGCCAAATTATTGACATTTTTAAGTTGGTATGCCTGATCACACCAAAGGGTCCCAACTGAACTGGAAAGTAAATAATCCCCACTTTGGCTTCTGCCTCCATGTTGGTTGGTCCTTTAATTTTCCATAGAGAGGATCTTAATGTAGGCTTTACCTCCAGCAGTGTATTTTACCTGAAGAAGCAAAGGTTATGTTACACCCTCAAGAGAAGAAACTAGGCATGGATCTTGAAAAACCCAACAAATATTTATTACAGCTCATTATTATATACAAATATTATATTCACGGGCATAGAAGTGTCTTGGCTTCAAAGATAGTGGACTACAGCAGAAAGCAGAATGCTTCTAATAGGTGTCATGCTTCAAGTGATTCCAGTTAAGATGAAATATATGATTTGTATACCCTTAGGTCACATGATATGACACAGTGATGATATCATGAGCATTTCTCTTCAATAATTATATAAACAGGTAAAACCATGTTTACAAGATTAACATTACAAGCTTCAATAAAATGATCTGGAAGTTTGACAACTTGGCCTCATCTCATTATTATCTAGCCATCTGGAAAGATACGTTATTTTCTGTTGCACTTGGCTGATAACTTGGTCATCTTACTACTAGTTACTGTCACTCAACATCATCACACAATCAACATCGTCAGAATGTTCATCTTTATGCACGATTGATTGACCTGAGCTGGCTTCTGTTCCTTCCCAATGTGGTAACATGATCAGTAAGAATTTCATATGAGCTCAACTGGTTGCATATTTTAGAAATGTTGGTATCAAATAATGTTCAGATTTGGATTTCTCACTCTAACTGTCTGCTCAGTGCACATTTCTGGTAGTTCTTTATTTATTTATTCATCATGTATGTCTTTCATTCTCCTTTGTCTTTGAAGAAGAATGTATCACATAATTATTATGATGCAAAAGGATGTCATTTGACCCATTGTGCCTGCATTGGTTCTATTAACTAGTCTGGCTCTGTTATCTCGTGTCAGTTCACTTTTTCTCTCCAGGGAGTACAGTCCCAGTTTCTTCGAATCTATTTGTTGATTAAGTTTGTCATACCCGGAACTGTTCTAGTACAGTGCTTCTGCACTTCTCCAATGCATTCATAACTGTGCTCACAACTGTATACAACAATCCAGCTGCAGTCTAACAAATGTCTTGTACAAGTTCACTTCCTTGTTCTTATATTCTACAATATAGCTGAGTAACTTTTACTGTTCTTTCTACCTGTCCTGCCATCTTCAATATTCTGTGCACTCAAGTCCCTCTCCTCCTGTACCCCCTTTAGAATTTTACCCCACATTTTTTATTACCTTTCAGCGTTCTTTTGACAAAGTGCACCACCTCACATTTCACTGCATTGAACCTCATTTACTATCTATCCATCCTTTCCTGCAATTTGTCAATGCCATTTTGGAAGTCCAAACTATCCTCCTATAGTTTATAATTCTTCCACTGTTATGGCTAGACAATTGGTTGCTGGGATAAGTCAATCACATTTCCCTTTCGAGCATAAGTTGTTCCGAACATAATATCCCCTTTTCTACTGGTGTTATATGAAAATGCAACAGCACAATGTGTAAATCTGGTTTTGTTATTTCACACATAATGATCACTGGTTTGACAGTACATCCCATTTGTTCATCTAGACTGTTTGAGTACAGATGGTAGGGTGACAGTATGATATGGGTCATTCCTTAATTAGTACACATGCATTTAAATGGTTTGCTAGGGTAAGGCAATCCATTGTCAAATACTATCTGTTTCAGGATACTAAATAAACTGAAAATGTGCTCATTGTGTCACACTTCTTGTGTTGCTAAATTATTAAACGATGTAAGATCTAGAAAAGTAATCCATCATAAGAATGTAAATCTTCTCCATGCAATATGAATAGGTTTTTTTACTACTTTCATCCAAGGAGAGGATGGAATATTATGTAGACGTAGAAGCTGTCACTGCTGTTAGGGTTGATAGGTTTAGCATGTTTCACAGAAGTTCACAAGTTATTGAATATCCTGATGCATCCCAGGTCAGTTCACAGATTTACATACTAGCCGGTTTGTGCATTCAAAACCACACAACATATACAATATGGAACATGAAGCCCCTATATGAACAGTAGTTATGAATGAATCTTATGAGTTGTGACTATAATGAGACCTCTGTATACTGTTTGTCTTGCCGCTGTTGAGCCGTTAATATCAACCAGGTAGAAGACTTTGGTAATTCTAGATGATCTGACACATTGATGCTGCAATGTGATTCTGCCAATACACAGATGTGATGATCTGCTATACACAGTGAAACAGTCTTTTGTGGGTTGTACCATGAAGCACCACTTTTTGGTACATATCCTTCAGCATGCACAGTAGCAATATGTTGGCACCAACTCCTGTGTTGATTTTAGCTTTTAATATGCATGGTCATGTATTGTCAGAACCTATATTAATTGTTGGAAAAATTTCTGATTGTCTTATACCAGTGATGTGGTATATGAGGCTAACAATATGAGACAAAGTTAAAAATCACACATCAGGTTATAGTCCAACAGGTTCATTTGGAATCACCAGCTTTTGAAGCACTGTTTTTTCAACAGGTGGTGCTTCAACAGGCACTTCAAAGCTAGTGCTTCCAAATAAACCTATTGGACTATAACCTGGTGTTGCATGATTTTTAACTTTGTCCACCCAGTCTAACGCTGGCACCTCCAAAACAGAACAATATGTGAAACTGTGTCATTTCTGAAATGTGCCTTTTAGATGATGAACTCTGAACCTCATTGATGTGTTTGTTTTTGTGAACCGTTTCAAAACTTTGCTTGATGGCAGTGATGTGGTGTTATGCTTTCCTGTTTGTCATGTGTTTTATTCTGGGGTCTGGCTTGACCTTAGGAACCAGATTTCTGCACATGCATACCCAACGTCCGTTGGTGCCACATGCTTTACAGATATCCAGTAGAGCTTGTCAGCTTTTGGGTAGGTGTCAAAAACCACATCTGTGTTAGATTTTATTGGTTTGGTGGAATTTGCTGACTATCACAAGTGTTTGCTACACTTCAAGCATGCAATTGTTCTGGCCTGAAACTATGGCTTCATGTTTGCAGCCATCAAGTAATTTGTCAATTAAAAAGGCCTTTTTCTGATCCAGAAGATTATTCCTATAGGCATTAAATGTCATAGAGGTGGTGACAAACTCAATGAGCCCCTCTGACAATTCCTCTTTGGAAAAGTCGCACTGACACCTTATGCTGCAGCATATTGTGGCAAAGACTGTTGGAGTTGCTGTCTGCATGTCATGAGTTGAAGATTGTTAAAACTGAAGGTAATTCTTATCTGGAGCTGATCTTCACAACCTTCTCCGAACTTTTTCAGACATTTCTGAACATCCATAGAAGGACCCCATATACTAATTCTGCAGATTCTCTTCTTGCCAATTGCAAGCAAGATTTTTCTCAGGATCTTCTATCACTTGATCCATAAAATGAAACTGCATGTTGCTTTTTACAACTGTAATTCAGTAAAGGTGTCACTAGATGTCATGTTTAAGTGTTGATTTGGAGATGCCGGTGTTGGACTGGGGTGTACAAAGTTAAAAATCACACAACACCAGGTTATGGTCCAACAGGTTTAATTGGAAGCACACTAGCTTTCAGAGCGTTGCTCCTTCATCGAGCACCTGATGAAGGAGTGGTGCACCGAAAGCTAGTGTGCTTCCAATTACACCTGTTGGACTATAACCTGATGTTGTGTGATTTTTAACTACGTTTAAGTAAATGTGTGTTTTCTCTTTGCAGATCGTCCTTTTAAGATGTGGCATTTATTTCTTTCACTTGTTTTGCTTCTCTCTACTTTTTATTTTTCCCTTTTTCATTCCTGTTTCCATTCTTTTCCCTCTGTTGTTGCTATACTTAATTTAGTCATAGTCATAGAGATGTACAGCATGGAAACAGATCATTCGGTCCAAAATGTTCATGCCAACCAGATATCCTAAATTAATCTCGTCCCATTTGCCAGCACTTGGTCCATATCCCTCCAAACCCCTCCTATTCATACACCTATCCAGATGCCTTTTAAATGCTGTAATTGTACTAGCCTCCACTATTTAAACTGGCAGTTCATTCCATATACGCATCATTTTTTGTGTGAAAAAGTTGACCCTTAGGTCCCTTCCCTTTGAAGGCTATTGTTTTAAGAACTGCAGGTTTATAGTTTAAGAATTACTTGTTTGTAGTAGCAGGCTTTTGCCTCTTAGTGATGATCATGCCAAATAAGAAGTAATGATATCACATGGCTTCTTTTTAATCTTCAAGCCAGTTTGAAGAAAATGGCAGAACCAAACAAGGTGTGGACACAATTGGGAATTTTTAATGTAGTAAAATGCGTTTTGGTGTTTTTTTAAGCTGCATTTGCTCTTAGTAGTGCATTGGAGCTGTGTTATCACGGCCATTTAACTAGCATTTATTTATGTGGAACAGCAGGCCCTTTGGATTTTTTTTTAAAGTATCGACTGAATGAAAGAATCCCGACAGTGTGTAAACAGGCCCTTCAGCCCAACGTCTACACCAACCCTCTGAAGAGAAACCCACCCAGACCCATTCTCCGACCTAATTTCTCTATATTTATCCCGAATGCACCTCATTTACATATCCCTGAATCCTATGGGCAATTTAGCTTGGCCAATTCACCTAACCTGTACATCTTTGGACCGTGGGAGGAAACTGGAGCACCAGGAGGAAACCCGTGCAGACACAGGGAGAATGTGTAAATTCCACATAGACAGTCGCCCAAGGCAGGAATCAAATCCGGGTTCCTGGTGCTGTGAGGCAGCAGTGCTAGCCACTGACTGCTTCAGAACAGGTCTGTATCATTTAATTTTGCTTAAAGTTGTAACTACAAATTCTACAAGAGAGACAGTTTGCACCTTAATAGGTTAGAGACCAGCATTCTGGCAGGCAGGTTTTCTACTGCAGCTCTGCTACATTTAAACTAAGTAGCGGGGGGGAGGTGACAAACTGGATGTTTAAAAAGGAAATTCAAGGGAAAGTTAGAACAAGAGAAGACAAGAAAGACAACTGTATCAATGAGGCAGAAAACTCGGAAAGGGATCATGCTGTAAGGTTGAGTGAAATAGGGGTTGATGGGAAGAGTGAGAACAGTAACAAATTAAAAATACTATACATGAATGCACGAAGCATTAGACATAAGATGGATGAGCTTGAGGCTCTTTTGGAAGTTGGCAGATACGATATTGTGGGGATAACTGAGACGTGGCTTCAAGTGGACAGGGCCTGGGAAATGATTATTCAAGGCTACACGTGCTATTGTAAGGTCAGACTGACGGGCAGAGGGGGTGGGGTGGCATTGTTGGTAAGGGAGGATATTCAGTCCCTTGCGCGGGGGGACTTAGAGTCAGGGGATGTAGAGTCAGTGTGGATAGAACTGCGAAATACTAAGGGTAAAAAGACCCTCTTGGGAGTCATCTACAGGCCCCCAAACAGTAGTCTGGATGTCGGATGTAAGTTGAATCAGGAGCTGAAATTGGCCTGTTGTAAAGATGTTACTACAGTTGTTATGGGGGATTTTAACATGCAGGTAGACTGGGAGAATCAGGATGGTATTGGACCTCAAGAAAGAGACTTTGTGGAGTGTCTCAGAAATGGATTCTTAGAGCAGCTGGTGCTGGAGCCGACCAGGGAGAAGGCAATTCTGGATCTGGTATTGTGTAACGAACCAGAATTGGTCAGAGACCTCGAAGTGAAGGAGCCATTGGGAAGTAGTGACTATAATACATTAAGCTTCAATCTGCAATTTGAGAGGGAGAGGGTACAGTCGGAAGTGACAGTACTTCTGTTGAATAAAGGGAACTATGGAGCTATGAGGGGGGAGCTAGCCAAAGTTCAATGGTGCAATACCTTAGCAGCGATGACCGTGGAGGAACAATGGCGGATATTTCTGTGTATAATGCAGAAGTTGCAGGATCAGTTCATTCCAAAAAGGAAGAAAGATCCATGGGCGGCCATGGCTGACGAGGAAAGTTAAGAAACATATAAAGTTAAAAGAGAAAAAGTATAACATAGCAAAGATAAGTGGGAAAACTGAGGACTAGGAAGCTTTTAAAGAGAAACAGAGGATTACTAAGAAGGAAATACGCAGAGGAAAAATAAGGTACAAAGGTAAATTGGCCAATAATATAAAGGAGGATAGTAAAAGCTTTTTTAGGTATGTGCAAGGCAAAAAAATGGTTAGGACTAAAATTGGGCCCTTGAAGACAGAAACAGGGGAATATATTATGGGGAACAAAGAAATGGCAGAGGAATTAAATGGGTACTTAAGATCTGTGTTCACTGGGGAAGACACAAGCAATCTCCCTGAGGTAACATTGGCTGAAGGACCTGAACTTAAGGGAATTTATATTTGCCAGGATTTGGTGTTGGAGAGACTGTTAGGTCTGAAGGTTGATAAGTCTCTGGGGCCTGATGGTCTGCATCCCAGGGTACTGAAGGAGGTGGCTCGGGAAATCGTGGATGCGTTGGTGATTATTTTCCAGAGTTCGATAGATTCGGGGTCGGTTCCTGAGGATTGGAGGGTGGCTAATGTTATATCACTTTTTAAGAAAGGTGGGAGAGAGAAAGCAGGAAATTATAGACCAGTTAGTCTGACCTCAGTGGTGGGAAAGATGCTGGAATCTATTATAAAGGATGAAATTACGACACATCTGGATAGTAGTAACTGGAAAGGACAGAGTCAGCATGGATTTATGAAGGGGAAATCATGCTTGACTAATCTTCTGGAATTTTTTGAGGATGTAACTATGAAGATGGATGAGGGAGATCCAGTAGATGTAGTGTACCTGGACTTTCAGAAAGTTTTTGATAAAGTCCCACACAGGAGGTTAGTGAGTAAAATTAGGGTGCATGGTATTGGGGGCAAAGTACTAGATTGGATTGAAAATTGGTTGGCTGATAGGAAACAAAGGGTAGTGATAAACGGCTCCATTTCAGAATGGCAGGCAGTGACCAGTGGGGTACCACAGGAATCCGTGCTGGGACCGCAGCTTTTTACAATATATGTTAAAGAAATAGAAGATGGTATCAGCAATAACATTAGCAAATTTGCTGATGATACAAAGCTGGGTGGCAGGGTGAAATGTGATGAGGATGTTAGGAGATTACAGGGTGACCTGGACAAGTTAGGTGAGTGGGCAGATGCATGGCAGATGCAGTTTAATGTGGATAAATGTATGGTTATCCACTTTGGTGGCAAGAACAGGAAGGCAGATTACTACCTCAATGGAATCAATTTAGGTAAAGGGGCAGTACAGAGAGATCTGGGTGTTCTTGTACACCAGTCAATGAAGGCAACCATGCAGGTACAGCAGGTAGTGAAGAAGGCTAATAGCATGCTGGCCTTCATAACAAGAGGAATTGAGTATAGAAGCAAAGAGGTGCTTCTGCAGCTGTACAGGGCCCTGGTGAGACCACACCTGGAGTACTGCGTGCAGTTCTGGTCTCCAAATTTGAGGAAAGACATTCTGGCTATTGAGGGAGTGCAGCGTAGGTTCACGAGGTCAATTCCTGGAATGGCGGGATTACCTTACACTGAAAGGCTGAAGGGACTGGGCTTGTATACCCTTGAGTTTAGAAGACTGAGAGGGGATCTGATTGAGACGTGTAAGATTATGAAAGGATTGGACACTCTGGCAGCAGGAACATGTTTCCGCTGATGGGTGAGTGCTGAACCAGAGGACATAGCTTAAAAATACGGGGTAGACCATTTAGGACAGAGATGAGGAGAAACCTCTTCACCCAGAGAGTGGTGGCTGTGTGGAATGCTCTGCCTCAGAGGGCAGTGGAGGCCCAGCCTCTGGATTAATTTAAGAAAGAGTTGGATAGAGCTCTCAAAGATAGTGGAATCAAGGGTTATGGAGATAAGGCAGGAACAGGATACTGATTAAGGATGATCAGCCATGATCATGTTGAATGGCGGCGCAGGCTTGAAGGGCTGAATGGCCTACTCCTGCACCTATTGTCTATTGTCTTTTGTCATAGCCCTTTTATTTTTATGTAAGACAGTCTTAGATATTTCTTGTATCATGCAGGAACATGTTTTTGTCAAACACAAATTAGCTGTGTCCTACTTGGTCACTGCTCTATCCACAGATCTGAAAAGCTGTTTGTACTCACAGAAATGGACACTACTGATTGGTAATCTGGACAAGGTCTAGAGCAATTATCCAGCTGATTTTCAATTAGTTTTTCTGAATATCGACCACCAAGATCTTAAAGTCTTTTTTAAGTCTTTTCTCAAGTACAGAAGTGCCTGGACTACATTAACTTGTTAGATTATAGCATATAGCAAATGCTTCAAGTAGGGTGTCATACCTCAATTGATGCCATTTAAAATGCACTTGGCAAACTGCAGAGCCAATGTTTCGGATGTAGGTTACACTGGAGGTGGTGACTTTTTCACCTCCTAATGCTGCCTGCTGTGTTCTTCCAAGATTCCTGCCTTTTCTACCTAAGCCAGTATTTATTGCCTCTCTTGAGATCCGGTGTGCGTCAGGTCAAGCATAATGTATTGGTATAGAATGACACGGAGGGGGGCAGGATGTGGAGGGCAGTCCCCTTCCTGAAGTGCATTAGTGAACTAGTTAATTTTTCACAACACAAGGACAAAGCTGGAATACTGGGTATGGATAATAATTTAAATAAGCTGGAGGCTGCATTTTATGCAGCCATTGCATTCCAATATTGGGACAATAAGTTTCAATTACACTGGGAATTTAATTAATTAATTTCACATCCACGAGTTGATAAAAGTCCTTAAAGCTTTTTCTGTATAACTCCAATTAAAGGTAGTCACACTGGACAATGGGTCTATATTTGGAATTAGCAATTGCCATCTCCTCAGAGGATTTTCAAGGATGTTTGCAGTTTTCATAGCAATTCATATTGAATGAAAATATCTGTCTAATCGCATTGACATTTGATTTATGACTAACCTCAGCTATGTGGCTACCTTTTGTAACTCGATCTATTTGCTCTATATTTAATTACTGGTCATCAAGATTGTTATATCTCTTAAACATCCAAGGCTGTGTTGGACAATTCCCAATCCTCAGTGACATTAGTCACGTTTTCCTTTGTATCCATCTCCATCTTCTATGAAGGCTACGATGAAAGATGTCTGGGCCCAATACTTAATTTTAATAACTTCAATCTTTTTGGCAACTATTGAAATTATAAATTGCAGTGTTGAGCTCACACTATGCTGAAAATTGGCATGTGACTTTGACAATTCCTGTTGGCTGTGTATTGTGTGCTTTTGGGCTTGGAAATTTGAGTTCAATTAGAATAATCAGGTAAGGAAATGCCATGTTATTTGAAAATGCTTTAATTAAACATAAGATAACCAGGATCACCTCCTCTGTGACACAAAAACTAAAATTGCTTGAAAGGCTCAGCAGGTCTGGCTGCATCAGTGGATTGAAATCACAGTTAATGTCTCGGGTGCAGTGACCCTTCCTCAGAACTCATCGAATAGTCTTTCTATAGTTTTTATTTCACTTTTGCACATAGGCAAAATTTGTCTAGTCATCTAATCTGCCTTTTATAGTTCTAAACTATGGGAGAATGTAAACATTTGAGCCATGGTGGAAAGTGTTAAAATGGCAGTAATACCTAGAAATTAGTACGCAGTGAGTGAGTTCTTTCAAATTTAGCCAGGATTGAAAACATATTGATTTTGTTAACCTGTGGTTGCCTGGTGAATTCACACCATACATCAGTCAAAAGGTCATTAAGACCCCACACACCCTCACTCAAACTCTTCTCGCTCCTGACATCTGGCAGAAGATACAATCTCTCACGGCTAGACTGTGCAAGCCATCAGGCTCCTTAACACAGTGTAATCGGATTCTTTCCAATCTGAAATTCTTTCTTATCACTGCTAGAAAAATGTTGATTATTCAAGATTCATCTGTTATATTGTAACTTGCGTGTTTTGCACTTCTTATGCACTTTATGCCGTGTACGATTGTGAAGTTTGTGCTGTCCATATAGCACCCTCGGTACTGGAGGAAGACTGACCCGTTTTTACTGTATCAGGTATATATGACAGAAATGACAAATAAAAGCTACTCTACTCTAACCTGGTTGGAATCAGGCCTGTATCAATATTTCTAGGATGGCCTTATGAGTTGGAGAATCTATTTACCCCTCAATGTAGCCACCACTGGTAATTCCATGATTTTAGGCAGTGGCAGACACATACATTTCCTCATTCCACTGAAGACTCAATTCTTCATGCATTGATCACTCAAAAAGTTCTGTAGGGTAGGTGAATTTGTTACATTTAAGCAGTTATTCCAGGAAATGACTGTAAGGAATTGAATTTAGTTTATTTCTATCATTTTGTGTTTGTGCAAATTGAGAGCACACATTAACATTTAATGTGGATGGCTGAAAGAACAAAATGGGGAAATATAAATACGACAGAAGTACAGCAGAAAGTTGTCTTCAGATCATCACTGCATTTTGAGCATTTGACAGGAATTTGCCTGGTAAGAATTTATGTAAATAAATGATAAGAGTAATGCATGCTCACTTCCTATTTCCTATACTTCATTTTAAGAATAACTCAATGAAATTGTTCACACCATTTTTAACTGTTTCCAATTGCAATGGACCTTGAGTATAAAGTGAGACTCTATAAATGTTATCAGATGTCCTTTAGTCAGTCAGATGGAGTTTTTACATCAATTGTTTAATAGTCATCAATACTAACATTAGCTGTTCATTTCTGATTTATTAATTCAATTTTAGTTCCTTCAGTTGCTATGGTGGGAATTTGAAACTCGTTCACAAAATGTTCACCTCGGCCTCTAGGTTGCTATTCCACTATATTACCTGTGCACCATATTTGCATCCTATTATGATCCTCTCACATTCAACACTTACTCTCAGTTTAAAAATTACTTCAGTTTTTGCTGCATAGGGTAGTCAGTACCTGAAAGGGTTAACTGGCATCATGAGACAAGCTCTACCATTAGACTGTTCCCAGGAAGAGCTAACCATTGTGTTTCTAAGGTGCAGGTTTAGTGTTAAACTCCATACAGCTAAACAGACCAGCCTGAGGTCTTACAAGAGTCTCTCAGGTAACTCCAATGGAAGTACATTAGGTACAGTTTGAGTAGACTTAAGCACTATGGAATAAACTTACGTAGAAGAATAAACTTCTTTCTGCCAAAGGCATTATGTGGACATCCTTCCTTAAGTAGTTTCAATACCTCAGATTATGAAATAATAGCACAGAGGCCCGTATCCACCAAGTCACCCTTTATTTACAAGTGCACAGTACATGGGTTCTGACCAGCAAGCACAAAGCCAGTCCCTAGATTGAGGAGACCTTCTGATTCTATTTATTTATTTTTTTATATTTCTTTCTCAGAGTGAAAAGAACTTCTGACACTCCTGTTTTTACTTTTTCTTCTTAACCCCCACACTACTGCCTACTTGTGGTAGTGCTTATTTTTCCCCAATTTTCCTGTTTATTTTAAATATATTTTATTAAACAATTCGCAGTTTACAAAACAATTAACATTAACAACTGTATACAGAGAAACAGCAATTTTACAAGGGAGAGGAGCAGCAAAGCCAGGCCCCAAACCCTAACGTTCAACCAGTTTTCAGGGAAATGAGGAATCTCAAATCCCAGTTTCAATCATTACAAAACAGTAACAATGACATTTGCACATACAAGACAGTCCAATTACATAAGAAACAGTGCATACAATATAGACCCCTCTGAAACCCAACAAGACTCCCCACCTCCCCATCCCTCCCACTCTAAGGCAGCCCACCCCTACGCACCTTCCAGCTCTCGGTCCACCCTGACACACCTTTCGACCACCCCGTCCCCAGGGATGACAGCATGCAAGGCAGCCCACAAACCTTCTGGATCTCGGCTGCTCTGACACACCTTCAGACCACCTCTAGGACAGCCCATCCTGATTACCCCTTCTCAGGACAACAGCGCTCAGAACAGCCTACCCACCTTTTGGCTCTCAGGGGGACCGGCACCAGGGTGGCCAACCCACCCTCTAGCTTTCGGGACAGCCTACCAACCTTCAGGTTCACAGGACAGCCGACCTACCCTCCTGCTGTCAGCGTGACAGTTTTCTGGACGACCTATGAGCTTCCCAGTTCACAGTAAGGCCAGCCAGATCCAGAGACACACAAGACAGTGCAGGTGATGAGAGTTAATAATCAACAGACAGAGTAATTTCTGGTACACACAGAGTCCATTTCCATAAACAGTTGTCTTCAAAATATAGAGTCCATTCCCATGATCAGAGTCCACTCCAGTATATAAAGTGCATTGTCAGAAATGGAGTCCATTGCGAAAGACAGAGTCCACAACAGAGGGTAGAGTCCACTCCCAAAAGCAGCAAATGCACACCCCATAGCACACAGGTGTTCAGTCTCCATGGAGTCCTGGCTCATCCTTGGAGCACCAGGCCCACTCACAGGAACACAGTACATTATAAAGATGCAGTCAACTCACAGGGGTTTGGTCTACTCCTGAAGGAAAGGTCTTCTCCCAAACTCCAGGATACAGCAAGTGCTCACCTTCCAGCACACATACATGTTCAGTCTTTGCAGAGGCCTAGTCCAAGGGTCAGGCCTAACCACAGGATCAGCTCATCTGGTAAATTGTATTTTCTCACAAGGGCTCAGTCCAAACACCAAAAACAGTGAAGACACATACAAAAAAAACCAAAAAACTAGAGTCCAAGGGCTAAGCCCTACCACAAAATCAACATTGTCCTTTTCTCAAAAGTTAAACAGACAAGAGTAACACACAGGCTGTAACCAGCTAGGGAAACAACAATCCCCTAATGAGAACTGAGTTACACCTGAAACACATTGTGTGCATCAGAATTTTAGAAATCAGTCTTCACTAAAGGAATACCAGTTAACAAACTGGCTAAATAATTCAGCCAGTTCAGGAATCAGGTTTCCCCCAGAAAAAAGCAGAAAACAACTGCACCACTGACTGTGGCCCAGCCAGCATAGAGTCAGTCCCCTAAATTGGAAAGACTCTAAATCTCCTGTTTATATCAGTCAGCCAGGGCTTTCCTTTTTTTAAAATCTTTTTTTTCCTTTTATTTAAATTTACCCCCACACTACCACCTAACTGCACTAGTGTTTATTTTTTCCCCAGCACCCATGTTGTATGTGTGCAGGTGTGAGACACAAGGTGCACAAATCTTTATTCAATTTCCAGGAAGATAGGAAAACACCCGAGTGGCCAGTGACAAACACTGCCCTTCACATCAAAGGGCAGTGCTGTGTGATCAAACAGTGAAGGGGAGGGTAGGGATTAAATCAAAATAGAGTTGGAGGGGGAAATAATGCACTCCACTCCCTGAACAACTCTAGGGTGTTGGTGGACGCCGCATGCTCCTTCTCCAAGGACACCCAGGCTCTAACGTAACCGCGGAATAGGGGCAGGCAGTCGGCCCTAACAACCCCCTCCACAGCCCGCTGCTTGGACCTATTTACGGCCAGTTTGGCCAGGCCCAGGAGCAGACCCACGAGGAGGTCTTCAGACCTGCCCTCCCTCCTCCGTACCGGGTGCCCGAAGATCAGGAGCGTAGGACTGAAGTGCAACCGAAAGCAGAGAAGGAGGTTTTTGAGAAAATCAAGAAGGGAGTGCAAATGCCTACACCCAATATACACATGGTCCACAGACTCTACAGCACCACAGAACAAGCAGTTGGGCTGTGAGTCCATGAACCACCGCAATCTGCGGTTGCAGGGGACTGCTGCGTGCAACATCCACCACCACAGATCCCCGAGAGAAAGTGGGAGGACCCCCACGTAGAGAGCCCTCCACTGGGGATCGCCACCGCCCGGTGGAAAATGGGCACGCCAAGGCGTGTCCGGTTGGTGGATGAGGGAGGAGAGGTGGACGGTTGATACAGGACCCACCTTTTTATGTCCTTAAAAGGGACAAAACTAAAATTCCAGAGGCGGCTCAGGTTGTGGGGCACCCGGGCTCTAACGTAGACAGTCTTTTCATCTTTTTTTTATAGAGTTGGAGGGAGAAATCACCCCTGTTTATTTTTTTTGTTTTTTTTTTGATCCCCTGTTTATTTTTTTTTCTTGTTTATCTTTTTTTTTAAACCCCCACACTACCACCTAAGTGCGGTAGTGCTTATTTTATCCCCAGAACCCATGGTGTGTGTGTGCAGGTGTGAGACGCAGTGAAAGACAAAGTGCACCAATCTTTATTCAAATTCCACCACCAGGAAGATAGGAAAACACCCGGGTGGCCAGTGACAAGCACTGCCCTTCACATCAAGGGACAGTGCTGTGTGATCAAAACAGTGAAGGGGAGGGTAGGGACTAAATCAAAATAGAATTGGAGGGAGAAATGATGCACTCCACTCCCTGTGGCGCCCACCTCTCCCTGAACAACTCCAGGGTTGGTTGACACCGCGTGCTCCTTCTCCAAGGACACCCGGGCTCTAACATAACCGCGGAAGAGGGGCAGGCAGTCGGCCCTAACGACCCCCTCCACGGCCCGCTGCCTGGACCTGTTAATGGCCTGTTTGGCCAGGCCCAGGAGCAGACCCACGAGGAGGTCTTCAGACCTGCCCTCCTTCCTCCGTACCGGGTGCCCAAAGATCAGGAGCGTGGGACTGAAGTGCAGCCAGAAACAGAGGAGAAGGTTTTTAAGGAAATCAAAAAGGGAGTGCAAACGCCCACACCCCATATACACATGGTCCACGGACTCCACAGCGCCACAGAACAAGCAGTTGGGCTGGGAGTCCGTGAACCACCGCAATCTGCGGTTGCAGGGGACTGCTGCGTGCAGCACCCTCCACCCCAGATCCCCGAGAGAAAGGGGGAGGACTCCCGCGTAGAGAGCCCTCCACTGGGGATCCCCACTGCCCGGTGGAAAATGGGCATGCCAAGGCGTGTCCGGTCGGTGGATGAGGGAGGAGAGGTGGACGGTTGATACAGGACCCACCTTTTTATGTCCTTAAAAGAGACAAAACTAAAATTCCAGAGGCGGCTCAGGTTGTGGGGCACAGGTTAGGCAGGGCTTTCCTGATTGGCTCAGGTTAACAACCCCAAGCAAGGGTCTCACAATCAATGAGATCTACCTGGCCCTGGTTCCAATCACTACAGATTAATAATACAAAAGTTTGTTGGCTATAAATCTAACCATAGCATTTCAGATGACAACATTCGCACAATATATGCCAGTCATATTCTTTCCCCAGTGGTAATTTTCTGATTCTGGTCTCTTGACTTGCATGAGCTTGATGTCAGCAAGGGATTGCTCCAAAATTAAAATGCTCCATAGCTCTGGTTTATAAGGATGTTGCCAAGGTTGCAGGATTTAAGCATAGCGAGAGGCCGAATAGGCTGGGGCTGTTTTCCCTGGAGCATCAGAGGCTGAGGTGACCTTATAGAGGTTTATAAAATCATGACGGGCATGGATAGGGTAAATAGACAAAGTCTTTTCCCTGAGGTGGAGGAGTCCAGAATTAGACGGCATAGGTTTAGGGTAAGAGGGGAAAGATTTAAAAGGACAAAAAGGGCAACTTGTTCACACAGAGGGTGGCGCGTGTATGGAATGAGCTTCCAGAAAAAGTTGTGGAGGCTAATACAATTACAACATTTAAAAGGCATCTAGGTGGATCTATGAATAGGAAGAGTTTGGAGGTGTATGGACCAAGTGCTGGCACATAGGACTAGATTAATTTAGGATATCTGGTCAGCATGGATGAGTTGGACTGAAGGGTCTGTTTCCATGCTGAACATCTCTATAACTCTATGACTGTACAACATTGCCATATCAAAACATGTAGCCCATTATGCTTATAAAGCAATAAGTACCTGATACTATATTCTTCCAGTTCATGAAATCTGAACACTGTATTCTGTCATGCTCACAAAAGGTGTTGTTTTGTATCCCTGGAAAGGTTACACCAAGTTCGAAGTGTATTTTTAAACATTTGTACCTCAGCAGTGTCGGTAAACGAAAATATTTCTGTCCTATTATTTCATGATTTCTAAACTATTTATTTAAGGAAAAATATGGTATGTTGCACTTTTGCGAGGTTTAAATATAGAATATTGTTATAGTATAATTTTATCTGCATGTTTTCATAAGCTTTTTAGCTTCTAAGTGACAAACATTCTGTGACAACCTAAAATTCTAAAGCAGATTTTCATCAAGTCCTCTATTTTTCCTCTTATGAGATCATGTATGATAGAAAATAGAGAAGTGGCAGAGAAGCTAAATCAATGCTTTGAACTGAATTTCCCATTTTTCGCCAAAAAGTGTTTTGTCGGGTTATATTCAAGGCTCAGAATGACCTTCCTCAAGCAATCCTCATCTCATTAATTATACATCTGGACTCTTCTTGTGGATTCACACAGCAAAAGAAGCAGAAGTGTTTACTACTGCAGTGAATCTCTGGTGTTCATGCATTAGTATAATATTTTTAAAGTCCAGCTGCACATTACAAGCCTTATATTGTGTTCTGAGAACCTGGTCCAGAAAGGAAAGCTGACAACCCATTTCACTAACAGGGCCCTGGAGGTACTGGCAGATAGGTGGTGAAGAGGAGGGCTGTACTTTATCCTACCAAGCACTATAGGGTCAGCCCTGGACCACGATAGCAGTCCAGTTCAGTGCTCTGACATAGATTTTTAAAAAAGAGGTGCACAACAGTGCAAGCAAAGTGTCAATGATCCTATGTGCTCTGCAAAGGTAAGTCCCACCATCTTCTCTCTGTTAGCCCACACTCCACACAAATCTCACCAAAAATGACAGGCTAGAATTTTCACCACATATGTATCATGTCCACTCAACAACGCTCATTCATTTCATCTTCCAAAACAACTAACACTTGCTGCCATCTCTGCTTCATCCTCATTCACTGGACGTACCTCACCACCTCTCCTATTCGTGAACCTCCCTCCATTGAATATTTTTCCATCTACTTTCATCATACTCAGTTCCTTTCTCTGTCTCATTACAGGAAACTTTGGCCCACAACTGGGCTGGAAGGGCAAAGACCAGCATGTGGGGTGGGAGTGGCAAATTTGCTTCCTTGCTTCCCTCCACCTTTGCAGGAGTCCATGGACTGGAATCAGGCAAGCCATTGTCTGAAGATGAGGGTGCCCCACTAACTGAACATAGTCATCCTTCACCCCATAAAGGATTGCTCCATTTTGATTTTCACAAATTTTTTTTTTGCATGCAGTGTGTTTGCCATGTAGGCTCCTAGCGTATGCTGTAACTTTGACATTGACGTTGTCAGTGTTATACAGCAACATGTCCACCCCTTGACTGTTCAGATATCCCTCTGTTGCTAAATTGCCAAAAAATCAATGTAAGCCAAAGAAACTGACTGCCTGCAATTGAGGACAAAGTGAGTAAGAGCTATAGGATTTTTCCTATGTAGATGCAGGAGTTGCACGTGTCCCTATGCACAAAACAGGGAACTACAAAGCTGTTAGCCTAACTTCAGTCATAGGGAATATATTACAATATGTTATAAAGGGTGATATTGGATATTTTAAAAATAACTATCTGATTGGACAGAGTCATTATGGATTTATGCAGGGAAATCACATTTCACAAACATGAGAGTTTTTCATAGAGTAGAGTCAGAGTTATATAGAAACAAACCCTTTGGTCCAATTCGTTCTCGCTGACCAGACATCCCAATATGGCCTAGTCCCATTTGCCAGCATTTGGCCCAAATCCCTCTAAACCTTTCCTATTCATACACTCAATCAGACACCTCTCAAGTTTAACAACATCCTGCCTATAACTGGGCTATCAGAACAGTATGTAGTGTTCTAAACGTGGCCTCACCATGTCCTGTACAGCCGCAACATGACCTCACAACCTCTATACTCAATGCACTGACCAATGAGGGCAAGCACGCCAAATGTCTTTTTCACCACCCTGTCTCCCTGAGACACCAATTTCAAGGAGCTATGTACCCGCAACCCTGCGTCCATTTGTTCGGCACCAATCCCCAGAGACCCACCATTAAATTGATAGGTCCTGTCCTGATTTGCCTTACCAAAATGCAACAGCTCACATTTATCTAAATTTAACTCCATCTGCCTCTCCTCGGCCCATCAGCCCATCTGATCAATGTCCCATTATACTCAGAGATCATCTTCTGCACTGTCCACTACACCACCTATTTTGGTGTCATCCTCAAAACTTATTAACCATACCTCCTATAGTCACATCCAAATAATTTATATAAATTAGGAAAAGGAGACCCAGCACCAATCCTTACAGCACATCCCTGATCACAGGCCTCCAGTATGAAAAGCAACTCTTGTACCACCTCCCTCTGTTCCCTAACTTGAAACCCATTTTGTATCCAGTTGGCTAGTTCCCTCTGGAATCCATATGATCTAATCTTGATAACCAATATACCACTAGGAACCTAGTTGAATGATTCACAGCACCAGGGACCTGGGTTCAATTCCAGCCTCGGGCGACTGTGTGTGTGGAGTTTACACAGTCTCCCCATGTCTGTATGTGTTTCCTCCAGGTGCTCCGGTTTCCTCCCACAGTCCAAAGATGTGCAGGTGAGGTGAATTGGCAATGCTAAAGTTGCTTTGCTCCCATTAACATCTAGCATTTAACCCCAACATTTGCAGCTTCACACCCCAAGAAGCCTCACCGGCTGGCTGGATTCCTGAAGTCGCAGTTTGATTTCCCGCGCAATACTTTGGAGGAAGATTTCTGGTGAGATTAAAGAGACTGGCAAGTTTAGAAGAATAAGAGACAAAATTCTTAAAGGGATAGACAAAACTGACGCTGAAAGGATTTTTCTCTGGCGTGGGGTCTAGAATTAGGGACACAGTCTCAATAAAAGCCAAGCTATAGCACTATAATGAGCAGGAACTTCACTATTCAGAGAAAAGCAAAATAACTGTGGATGCTGGAAATCTGAAACAAAAACAGAAGTTGCTGGAGAAACACAGCAGGTCTGGCAGCATCTATGGAGAGAAAGCAGAGTTAACATTTCGAGTCCAGTGACCCTTCTTCAGAACTGATGATAGCTGGGCTCCATCTCCATCTCTCATGTACCCCCTCCTTCCCACTCCTTGTCTTCAACTATATACTACCTTTTCCTAATTACCATCACTTGCCATCCAACAGGAGAACAGGGTCAAAAAGGGTTGCATGGCTCACTCCTGGTCCTATGTTCCAAAGTCCACTGTGAGTCTGAAACAAAAACTGACATTGCTGGAGAAACTCAGCAGGTCTGGCAGCATCTGCAGAGAAGACAGAGTTAACATTTTGAGTCTGGTGATTCTTCATTAGATATTTGGTCATTATCAAGTCGCTCATTGTGAAAGCAGCCTGTATTCAAATTGACCATCCACGATTTTTTTTCGATTCCCTACAGTGTGGAAACAGGCCATTTGAACCAAGTCCACACCAGCCCTTCAAAATGAAACCACCCAGACTCATTTTCCTCTGACTAATGCACCTAACACTTAGCAATTTAGCATAGCCAATTAACCTCCCCTGCACTATGGGCAGGGGCAGACGTGGGAAGAATGTGCAAACTCCACACCTCCACTCTCACCTGTGGTGAGAATCGAACCCGGATCCCTAGCACTGTGAGGCAGCAGCGATAACCACTAAACCACCCTCAACAGCCTATTACTCACTGCCTATTACAGTTCAACAAGTACGTCAACTGTAAAGTGTTTTCCCTGTGATTATGAAATGCTAGGCTTTGCCCTTATTCTTTGTATTACAGCCCTGTCCATATTCTGTAATTAACCTATTCAGAAACGTTACTGCAGGCCTCCAAAGTGAGATTTAAACCCAGGCCCGTTGGCTCAGAGCCCCGCTGACATGAGAACCCTGGTGGACAGACAGTTACCCAATTCTCTAACAATAGCTACTGGCTATCAATCAGCATTGGAAACGCGAGTTGATAATAATTCCATCATCGTCCTCAGGGAGCTGTATGTAATTAGGGAGCCCTTCAAACTGAGATCAGATAACTCGGTATCGGTAGCCACTGAACATGCTCCAGCTAGTGCAGTATTAATTTTCTCTACTCGTTGAGCAACATGGTATTCCATTGCTTTTTGTCTCACTAGTCATTGTGTATCTTAATTTCAACAACGTTGCATCTTTAAATAAAAATATTTTTAAAAGTTGTTTTCTTATAATAAGCCGACGCCTCTCGCCAGCGAAACTGTTAAGACAACCGAACCGACAATCACACTGGGGGCTATTTGGAGTCTCCATGAATTCCTCTCGGTAACATTCCTTCTGCCTGTAGGTCTGAGTGGGTGAACAAGGCGGCCGATAGCCTCGCAGTTCCCGTCGTTCCCACTTCTCACTCCGCTTGCAGGATCCGAGTATAACATTACATCACTCGGCTGAGAATACCCAACCCTTCGAATTAGCACTAAAAACAACATTCTGGATCAGTGGTGCTGGAAGAGCGGAGCAGTAAAATCGACGTTTCGGGCAAAAGCCCTTCATCAGGAATACAGGCAGAGAGCCTGAAGGGTGGAGAGATAAGTGAAAGGAGGGTGGGGAGAAAGTAGCATAAAGTACAATAGGTGAATGGGGGAGGGGATGAAGGTGATGGAGGGGAGGGGATGAAGGTGATGGGGATGGGGGTGTGGATAGGTGGAAAAGAAGATAGGCAGGTAGGACAAGTCATGGGGACAGTGCTGAGCTGGAAGTTTGGAACTGAGGTGCGGTGGGGGAAGGAGAAATGAGGAAACTCTTGATGTCCACATTGATGCCCTGGGGTTGAAGTGTTCTGAGGTGGAAGATGAGGTGTTCTTCCTCCAGGCGTCTGGTGGTGAGGGAGCGGCGGTGAAGGAGGCCCAGGACCTCCATGTCCTCAGCAGAGTGGGAGGAACAGTTGAAATGTTGGGGTTGATTGGTGCGGGTGTCCCGGAGATGTTCCCTAAAGCGCTCTGATAGGAGGCGTCCAGTCTCCCCAATGTAGAGGAGACCGCATCGGGAGCAACGGATACAATAAATGATATTAGTGGATGTGCAGGTAAAACTTTGATGGATGTAAAAGGCTCCTTTAGAGCCTTGGATGGAGGTGAGGGAGGAGGTGTGGGCGCAGGATTTGCAATTCCTGCGGTGGCAGGGGAAGGTGCCAGGATGGGAGAGTGGGTTGTAGGGGGGCGTGGACTTGACCAGGTAGTCACGGAGGGAACGGTCTTTGCAGAAGGCGGAAAGGGGTGGTGAGGGAAATATATCCCTAGTGGTGGGGTCTGTTTGGAGATGGCGGAAATGTCGGTGGATGATTTGGTTTATGCGAAGGTTGGTAGGGTGGAAGGTGAGCACCAGGGGCGTTCTGTCCTTGTTACAGTTGGAGGGGTGGGGTCTGAGGGCGGAAGTGCGGGATGTGGATGAGATGCATTGGAAGGCATCTTTAACCACGTGGGAAGGGAAATTGTGGTCTCTAAAGAAGGAGGCCATCTGATGTGTTCTGTGGTGGAACTGGTCCTCCTGGGAGCAGATACGGCGGAGGCGGAGGAATTGGGAATACGGGATGGCATTTTTGCAGGAGGTAGGGTGGGAAGAGGTGTAATCCAGGTAGCTGTAGGACTCGGTGGGTTTGTAAAAAATGTCGGTATCAAGTCGGTCGTCATTAATGGAGATGGAGAGGTCCAGGAAGGGGAGGGAGGTGTCAGATATGGTCCAGGTAAATTTAAGGTCAGGGTGGAATATGTTAGTGAAGTTGATGAATTGCTCAACCTCCTCGTGAGAGCACGAGGTGGTGCCAATGCAGTCATCAATGTGACTAAAAACAACATGCTCAGCTCCAGCAGTCTCTGTGGGCTACTTTCACATAAGCAAAGCTGTCAATTTTAAAAATCCTCACTCAGTGTTTGCTCAAATGCAATAAAATACAACTTAAAAACTCATGAAAAGAGAGTGGATTACAAAATTTCAACTATATTACAAAAACATTATTGTATGCAGATCACTTTATTTAATGGTGTTAGCAGGAACATGATAGGAAAGTTTCCATTAATTTCTGATCTTATGGATTGACAGCCCTTTGTCAAAACGATACTTATGAATCCAAATCATGCTGCAATTTCAAGAACTTAGAGTAACAGTTTTAGGGCTGTTGCATATATACATATCTCCGTTCCCAAAATCATGCACAAGTTCCCACTCTGCTGAACCGCAATTGATTCAATGAATTAGACTATATCCCCATCTAGTGAATATATCGAGTAAGGCAGAATAACGTTTTTATTTCAGTGATGCTCAATATTTTGATCAAAGCTGCCACCAATTCTCGACTTCAGCAGAAGTTTCTAAATTAACAGAAGATTAGGTATTACTACAATAACAAATCAACCTGAATATCTGGTTTGTTACAAGTTACAAACTTATATTGTAATAGCACTTCAGAGGGTATGGTACATCATGACCACAAAATTACATGCGCAAAAACTAAACTAGCTATTATGTTCCTTACAATTTTCATTATTTCCTGTCACCATTGTAAAGGTTTTAGGTGAACTCGGGGCATTCCGGGAAGGGGTGCGCCGAGGAAGGTACCGCCGGTGACCCTGGGGGTGGGGTCGCCAGGGGTTTGAGGCCAGTTGGCGGTGCCGGACCAGCCCCCATTCTCTCGGTGGGGGGAGGGGTCGGTGACCGAGGGCGACCTCCCGGAGGAGGGTTCGGGATCAGTGGCGGACACTGGGGACGACGCGGAGTCTGTCTCAGCGACATTTTCGAGTCCCAGGTGCCCCCACCGATCTCCCCCCCATCCCCCTCGAGGAACTCCGGGAGTTTGTCGAGGAAACTCGGAGTCGCCGGGATAGAGCCCAACTGGCACTCGACCGCTGGAGCTCCTTCGAAAGAGTTTACTGGTCGGCCGACACTGCTCGACAGGCGCATGGGCTCGACGTGTACGAGCGAAAGCGTATCAGGAACTTCCTAGGGACACTCCTGGTGAGGGCGAGGGACTTCTGTGCCCCTCCTTCATCCTCCCAGTAAATGTGTATATATAGGTTTTTAACTGTACTGGTGGTGGTTGCACAATGCTTCTGACATGGAGACAACTATAGCCAGCCTCAACATCAATGGCAGCCAGGAATCACAGCGCAGATTCCAGACCCTCTCGGTCCTCCGGGGCGGGAGGTATGCGGTGTGCTTCTTGCAAGAAACCCACACTACCCCGGGAGACGAAGCCACCTGGCTCCTGGAGTGGCGAGGGGGGGGTCTACATGAGTCTCCTCACCCGCAGATCTGGCGGGGTGGCTATCTTGTTGGCCCCGCATTTTCAGCCCGAGATCTTGGGGGTCAGGGAGCCCATGCCAGGCCGTTTGCTTCACCTGACGGTTCGGCTGGGGGGCGCGGTGCTTCACTTGGTAAACGTCTACGCTCCCCTGGCCGGGCCGAGGCAAGCGAGCTTCTTCGAAGAAGTGTCCGCTCATCTCGCCTCCATTGACGAGAACCAGTGCGTCGTCCTCAGGGGAGATTTTAACTGCGTCCTCGAGGGCAGGGACCACGGCGGTGCCCGCACTGGCTGGGCGTCGGGGAAGAGGTTGGGGAACTTGGTCAAGTCCTTCGACCTGGTGGACGTCTGGCGGAATCTCCATCCCGACTCCATCGCCTTCACCTTCGTGAGGCCTGAGGTTGGAGTGCCCAGAATCGACTGCCTGTACGTTTCGCGGGCGTACGCCTCCTGTTTTCCGAAGGCCTCCACGCGGCAGGTGTCGTGCACGGACCATCACCTAGTGTGGGCGGAACTCCTTCCGTTCGGCGCCAGGCTCGGCTCCGCGTACTGGCACGTTAACAACCTGCTGCTGGAGGACAAGCGGTTCCGGGATTCGTTTCGTCGTTTCTGAGCCGGCAGGAGAAGGAAGCGGGGAAGCTTCCCCTCCCTGAGGCTATGGTGGGACGTGGGCAAGGCTCACGTCCGCGTCTTCTGTCAGGAGTGCGCGAGGGGGTCGACAAAGAGGCAGAAATCCAGGATCGGGTAGTTGGAGAGGGAGATGCTCGACCTGGAGTCACGCCTCGGTCAGCCCGACGCGGACCCGGCCCTGCGCGGGGCGTACGAAGAGAAGAAGGCCGCGCTGCGGGACCTGCAGCTCGTCGGGGCTCGGAGCGCGTACGTGAGGTCGCGGATCTGGCTCCTCCAGGACCTGGACCGCGGCTCCCCCTTCTACTACTCGCTGGAAAAAAGGCGTGGCACCCATCAGCAGCTCCTTGTGCTGCTGACCGACGATGGGTCCCTCATCTTGGATCCGGAGGACATCAGGGCCCACATCCGAAACTATTACACGGCTCTGTTCTCTCCGGATCCGTCCAGCGAGGATGCTCGCAGAGTTCTGTGGGAGGACCTGCCGCAGCTCGGCCCAGAGGACGCCGGAAGGCTCGCGCTCCCGTCACTTTAGAGGAGCTGACCGGCACCCTCGACCGGCTCTTGAGGGGCAAAACCCCGGGGCTGGACGGGCTGACTGAGGAGTTCTTCAGGGCGTTCTCGGACATCCTGGGGAGCGACTATGTGCAGGTCCTGGGGGAGTGTCTAAATGCCGGACAGCTGCCCCTTTCTTGGCGCAGGGCGGTCATCGTCCTGCTGCCAAAGAAGGGGGACCTTCGTTCTTTGCAGAACTGGCGTCCGGTCTCCCTCCTCAGCACGGATTACAAAATCTTCGCCAGGGTGTTGTCTTCTTGCCTGGCCTCCGTGCTGGCCCACATGATTCACCCGGACCAGTCCTACACAGTCCCGGGCCGGAGGATACACGGTAACGTCCACCTGGTCCGGGACATGATCCATTTCTGTCGACGGGCTGGTCTGCCGAGCGCCTTCCTGTCACTCGACCAGGAGAAGGCGTTCGACAGGGTCGATCACGAGTACCTGCTCGGGACTCTGCGGGCATTCGGGTTCGGGACGCAGTTCGTCGCCCGGATCCCATTTTTGTACGCCGCCGCAGAGTGTCTGGTTAAAGTTAACTGGTCCCTGACGGCACCCCTTCGCTTCGGGAGAGGAGTGCGTCAAGGCTGCCCCCTGTCCGGCCAGTTGTATTCCCTGTGCATGGAGCCTTTCCTGCGCCTCTTGCGGAGGAGGTTGTCGGGGCTGGTTCTGCGCGGCGCGGGCATGGGGGTGGTCCTCTCGGCCTACGCCGATGACGTGCTCCTCACTTTCACCGACCTGGCTGACCTGGGGAGGATGCGCGAGTGCTAGGCCGTGTACTCGGCAGCGTCTTCCGCCAGGATCAACTGGTCGGTCCGTGGTGGGTGGACTCTCTGCCGGAGGAGTTACGGGGGTTCAGCTGGAGTACCACCCATCTCCTCTACCTGGGGGTCTACCTCAGCCCGGCTGTGGAATCCTGGCCGGCCAACTGGTAGGAGCTGGAGGCCAAAGTCTCGGCTCGCCTAGGCCGCTGGACAGGACTGCTCCGAGTGCTATCTTACAGGAGTCGAGTGCTGGTCATAAACCAGCTGGTGGGCGCCATGCTGTGGTACCGGCTGGTCACTTTGGTCCCTCCTCCTGGCTTTGTCGCTGACATCCAGAGAACGTTGGTCGATTTCTTCTGGGACAAAAAGATGCACTGGGTCGCCGCGCAGGTTCTGAGTCTCCCTATTGAGGAGGGCGGTCAGTCGCTGGTGTGCGTCCGCACCCAGGTCGCGACGTTCCGCCTTCAGACCTTGCGGCGATACCTTTACGTCGAGCCTCCTCCTAGGTGGTGCGCCCTGGCGACGTATTTTTTCCGCCAGGTGCGTAACCTCAACTACAGCACGCAGCTCCTGTTCGTCGACCGTGACGGTTTGGAGGTCGCCCTCAAGACGCTGCCTGTCTTTTACCAGGACCTGATCACTGTCTGGAACATGGTCGAATCGCGTCACGCCTACCCTCCAGCTGGAGTAGCGGCTGTCGTCAGGGAGCCGTTGCTCAGGAATCCGCACCTCCGTACTCGCGGGTTCGAGTGGCTGTCGGATGGGAGGGCCGCGGCGGCGAGGGTGACCAGGGTCGGGGACGTGCTGGGTGCCGGGGGCCTGGGCTGGACGCTGCCGCAGGACATAGCAGGCAGGGCAGCGGTAGACAGCCAGTACGTGGCCACCGCCATCCGACGCCTTAAAACGGCGGTGCTCGGACCCGACGTAGTGCACCAGTTGGAGGACGCTCAGGTGTGCGGTGGGATCCCGTCCGCGCTCACCCCAGCCCGGACGGAATTTCACATTGGCCCCAAGGTCCCGTACTTCCCGCGGGAGCCTGTGCCCCACCTGAGCCGCCTCCGAAATTTTAATTTTGTTTTGTTTAGGGAGGTGAAGAGAAAGGCCCTGTATCGACTGCTGCTGCACACCATCCACCTCTTCTCCCTCATCCACCGTCCGGACACGCCTTGGCGTGCGCATTTGCCACCGGGCGGTGGGGATCCCCAGTGGAGGGCTCTCTACGCGGGAGTCCTCCCCCTTTCACTCGGGGATCTGGGGTGGAGGGTGCTGCACGCAGCAGTCCCCTGCAACCGCAGATTGCGGTGGTTCACGGACTCCCAGCCCAACTGCTTGTTCTGTGGCGCTGTGGAGTCCGTGGACCATGTGTATATGGGGTGTGGGCGTTTGCACTCCCTTTTTGATTTCCTTAAAAACCTTCTCCTCTGTTTTTGGCTGCACTTCAGTCCCACGCTCCTGATCTTTGGGTACCCGGTACGGAGGAAGGAGGGCAGGTCTGAAGACCTCCTCGTGGGTCTGCTCCTGGGCCTGGCCAAACTGGCCATCAACAGGTCCAGGCAGCGGGCCGTGGAGGGGGTCGTTAAGGCCGACTGCCTGCCCCTCTTCCGCGGTTACGTTAGGGCCCGGGTGTCCTTGGAGAAGGAGCACGCGGTGTCGACCAACACCCTGGAGTTGTTCAGGGAGAGGTGGGCGCCGCAGGGAGTGGAGTGCATCATTTCTCCCTCCAATTCTATTTTGATTTAGTCCCTACCCTCCCCCTCACTGTCTTGATCACACAGCATTGCCCTTTGATGTGAAGGGCAGTGTTTATCACTGGCCACCCGGGTGTTTTCCTATCTTCCTGGTGGTGGAAATTGAATAAAGATTGGTGCACTTTGTGTCTTTCACTGTGTCTCACACCTGCACACACACACCATGGGTGCTGGGGATAAAATAAGCACTACCGCACTTAGGTGGTAGTGTGGGGGTTAAAATAAATTTTAAAAAAAATTCAACAATACTATCAAGCGGCACCTGCTCAGTAATAACTGCTCACTGGTGTTCAGTTTGGATTCCACCAGCACCACTCAGTTCCTGATCGCATTACAGGCTTGGTTCAAAGATAGACAAAAGTGCTGAATTCCAGAGGTGAGAGTGACAGCCCTTGACATCGAGGCCACATTTGACTGACCACCTCTGAATCCCCACTGTCAACATCCTGGGGTGGTTACCATTGACTAGAAACTCAACTGGACTTGTCATATAAACAGTTGCTACAAGAGCAGGTCAGAGGCTAGCAATACAGCAGCGACTAACCCTCACCTTCTGACTCCTCAAAGCATGTCCACCATCTATAAGGCACAAATCAAAGTGTGATGGGACACTCCTCACTTACCTGGATGGGTATAGCTCCAACAACTCTCAAGGACTTCGACAAAACCCAGGACGAAGTAGCCTGCTTGATCGGTACCACATTCATAATCATCACTTCTTCTATCACCAATCAGTATCAGCTATGTATTTACAGATATACTGCAGAAATTCACCAAAGATCCGTAGATAACACCTTCCAAACACACAATCACTTCCATCTAGAAGGACAAGAGCAACAGACACATGGAAACATCATGTATCAGCATCTGAAAACTTAAATTACTTGAAGTTCTAACGGTCAAGTTGAGATGAAGATGAACAAGGGCAAGGGATCGAAAGGATTACAGCATTCTCCTCATGTGTCGGGTGCATCCGCAGCTGCTTCTCCAACTCCCACAGTGACGCCTTTGAACCTGGTGGAGCAGCAGCATTTATTCACGGAGTGTGTTACTCCGAGAAAAAAATTGAAACAGCGCTGGAGCCGATCTCTGTCATGTTGAAAAAACATGAGCAGGAGATCCAAAGATTGGATCGATGCGTGGAAGTGGTCGAGCAAAGGACCACGACAGAGAACTCGGAGAGGCGGTTCCGAACACTGGAAGGCCAGGTTCGGGCCCTACTGGGTCGGGTTGACAAGAACTGAGGTCGGAGGAAAAACTTACTGGTCGTTGGTTTCCGGAGCGTGAGGAGGGCGAGAATCTGGCTGGATTCTTGGAGCAATGGCTCCCGAAGTTTCTGGGGCTGGAGATCAAGTTGGCCCGGAGAGTGTAGAGCGGGCCCACTGGATCGTGATGCACAGGTCCGGGTTGGATAAGGGCCCCTGCCCATTACTTGTGCGACTCCAGCAGTATAAAGAGAAGCAGCTAATAATAGAAACCTCCAGAAGACTGGGAAGAGATCCACATGCCCTGGTGTATAAAGTTTTTCCAAGACTTCTCCGGGGCCATAATTAAGGAGAGGAAATATTTTAATGAGGTTAAGAAGAAATTAAGAGACTTGAATATTCAATATTTTTGAGGTACCTGGCAGTACTGCATTTTAATCATGGAGGATCTGTTTATAATTTCGACTCGGCAGAGAAAGCAAAGGTATTTTTGAACTCTCTGAAATAAATGACTTGGGCCGGGTGGGGGTTGATAATTGCGGATAATGGTGCTTTTTTTCTTTCTTTCTTTGTTCTTTTCCCTTTCATGGTTTTTGGTCCGAGAGGCTTGGCATTCCTTTGGTGTAAAACTTTGTTTGTTTAGTATTTCATCGTTTCGTAATTATCTGTTATTGCATTGCACTTTTTTTTCTGGGTGAGGGGTGCTTATTTGTTTTGTGTATAGATGTATGGGGTTGAGGTATGGAGGGGGAGGGGTTGGCATCCATTGTTAACTTCTATGAGTGTAAATAACATGTTTTCTTTGTGCATTGTTTAGGTTTGGGCGTGGCCTTAGCTGGAAGGAACCAGGATGGCTGTCAGGTTTGGAATGAATGCCCCTTTGGGCGAGGAGGGAGATCCCTAGCGATTTGTGGGTATTTGTTTATTCGTTCAAGTTAAGTTGTGGGTGGCACGGTGGCACAGTGGTTAGCACTGTTGCCTCACAGCGCCAGAGACCCGGGTTCAATTCCCACCTCAGGCAACTGTGTGGAGTTTGCACATTCTCCCAGTGTCTGCGTGGGTATCCTCCGGGCGCTTCGGTTTCCTCCCACAATCCAAAAATGTGCAGATTAGGTGAATTGGCCGTGCTAAATTGTCTGTAGTGTTAGGTGAAGGGGTAAATGTCTGGGTGGTTGCGTTTCGGCAGGTCGGTGTGGATTTGTTGGGCCGAAGGGCCTGTTTCCACGCTGTAAGTAATCTAATCTTAAGCATAGTGGTTAGTTTTATTAGTGTTTGTAGGGATAACTTTTAGATTATAAAAGTCTGTGTGTTTTCCATTCGCCGCACATTGAATAAGCTTCTTCCCCTCAAGGGACCATGGGTTGCGGTGGGGAGGTCTTTGCTAATGATCTGTTCAGATGCTGTACCTGGAATGTGCCACCTCCCTTTGGGAGGCAAATATCTCCCACGTTTTAAAGAAAGGGAAAGACCCCGAGGATTGCACCTCGTACAGACCGAGAACACAGAACATAGAAAAGTACAGCACAGAACAAGCCCTTCAGCCCACTATGTTATGCCGAGGAATAATTCTAATTTAAGATAAAATAACCTAATCTACACACCCCTCAATTCACTGCTGTCCATGTACATGTCCAGCAGTCGCTTACATGTCCCTAATAACTCTGCTTCCACCACCACCACTGGTAATGCATTCCATGCATTCACAACTCTCTGCGTAAAGAACCTTCCTCTGATGTCTCCTCTATAGCTTCCCCCTAATATCTTAAAACTATGACCCCTCATGGCAGTCAGTCCTGCCCTGGGGAAAGGAATCGGCTCTATCCATGCCTCTCATTATCTTGTACATCTCAATCAGATCACTTCTCTTCCTCCTTCTCTCCAGAGAGAAAAGTCCGAGCTTAGTCTTCATAAGACAAGCCCTCCAGTCCAGACAGCATCCTTCTTTGCACCCTCTCCGAAGACTCCACATCCTTTCTATAATAGATCAGAACTGGATACAATATTCCAAGTGTAGTCTCACAAGGGATTTGTAGAGCTGCAGCAAAACCTCGCGGCTCTTAAACTCGATCCCCCTGTTAATGAAGGCCAAAATATATATTTATACCATATATTTTCTTAACAACCCAATCTACCTTTGAGGGATCTAAGCATTTGAACACCAAGATCCCACTGTTCCTCCACACTGCCAAGAATCCTGTCTTTAATCCTATATTTAGCATTCAAGTTCAAACTTCCAAAATGCATCACTTTGCATTTATCCAGGTTGAACTCCATCTGCCATTTCTCAGCACAGCTCTGCATCCTGTGTACATCGCATTGCAGCCTGCAATAGCCCTCAATAATATCAACGGCACGTCAAAGCTTTGTGTCATCGGCAAATTTACTAACCCACCGCTCAACCTCGTGATCCAAGTCATTTATAAAGAGTACAAAGAGCAGAGGCCCAAGAACAGAGCCCTGCAGGACCCCACTCACCACTGACCTCCAGGTAGAATACTTCCCATCTACAATCACTCTCTGCCTTCTGTCAGCCAGCCAATTCTGAATCCAGATAGCCAAATCTCCCGATATCCCATACTTCCTGACTTTATGAATGAGTCTACCATGGGGAACCTTATCAAATGCCTTGCTGAAGTCCATATACACCACATCCACTGCCCAGCCTTTGTGAACCTGTCCTGTCACCTCCTCAAAGAACTCAATAAGATTTGTGAGGCATGACCTGCCCCTCACAAAGCCATGCTGACTGCCTTTAATCATGCAATGCTTTTCTAAATAGTCATAAATTCTACACCTCCTGTCTTACAGCATCATAATTTCTTTTTCCCCAAATAAATATCTTCCCTTGGTAACTGCTCCTTTCCCACTCCAAGGCTATGGTAAATGTGAGGCAGTTGTGGTCACTGTCATCAAAGTGTACTCCCACCGCGTGATCTGACACCTGTCCTGTCCCATTGCCAAACAACAAATCCACAATGGTCATTCCCCTTGTTGGCCCTGAGGTTTGAAAAGGTCCTGCCCGTTATTATAAAACAGGTGGGTTTTATCAAGGGTCGTAGCTCTTCCAATAATATCAGGAGGGTATTGAACATAGTGCAATTATGTCAGTAGAGATTGATTCCGAGCTTGGTGGTCTCCTTGGATGCAGAAAAAGCATTTGATCGGGTGGAGTGGTCATATCTCTTTGGTGTTCTAGATTGTTTTAGTCTTGGGGGACAGTTTTCGCTAGGTGGTTGGCAGTCTAATATAGTGATCCCAAGGCGCTGGTTATCACGAACGGTGTTAAATCGGATAATTTTAGTATTGAGAGAGGCAGCCAACAGGGGTGTCCTCTCCCGCCGCTGCTATTTACCTTGGTAATTCGGCCGTTGGCAGAGGCTTACCGAAAGGACCCTGAAATAGTGGCACCAAAGATAGGAATGGAGGAGCATAAAATCACTCTTTACGTTGATGATGTCCTTCTGTTTCTGACTAACCCAGAAAAGTCCATACTCTGGCTAATACAAAAAAATTAAACCATTCAGCAGTTTTTTGGGATACAGGACTAACTTTACAAAGTCAGAAGCCATGTCCTTGGAGGGATTGGTGGGAATGCCTGAGCTGGAGAATGGAATGCAGTTTCCCTCTGGTGGTCGCTAAAAGATTTTCTCTATCTGGGAATTTTTATTACCTCCGTCTTCCACCAGCTGTATAGAGCTAACTTTGTGCAATTGTATGATAGGATAAAACAGGACCTGCAATGATGGGAGGGGCTACCAATATCATGGTTAGGCTGAATAGCCTTGATTAAAATGAATGTTCTTCCTTGGCTATTATATCCTACGAAGATGCTCCTGTTGTTGCCCCCCAGACAGGTGATATGAAGGTTTACTGGCTGCCTTGGGTCCTTTATTTGATGCCATAAGCACCATCGAATTAAATTTACTGAGCTGCAACTCCCACAGGGTATTGTCGGGGGGAGGGGGGGAGGTGGATCTCCCAGATCTGAAGAGATACAAAATAGGCACCCTATTGTCATAGGTGAGTGACTGGGTGCGTAAGGACTCGAGGTCGATATGGCTTGATGTCGAGGCTTTGCAGGCAAGGTGTCCCCTCGTTAATTTACTGTTTATGGATAAGGTGAAATCTATGGCTGAGCATTGTAAGAACCCAATTATCTTAAATACAGTGAAAGCATGGAAAATAATGCGGCAGGGTGAGGACAATTTGCTTAAGATCTCGCCGTTCACCCCCTTAATGGGAGCCCCAGGATTTAGGCTGGGGTCAATGGATTCTGGCTTCAAAGAATGGGAGAGCAAGGGAATCTCCTGTTTGGGAGACTTGTTTGAGGGAGAGGTCTTGATATCTTTAATCAATTAAGTCAGAAATGTGGGCTACCTGGTAGGGTACCTCTTACAAATCTTTCAGGTTAGGGATTACATACAGAGGAGGACTATGCTTTTGGCTCAGCCCTATTAGTTGGACATGGAGAGGAGAATGCTCCACTGTGCGGACGCTCTCTTGGTCAGTACCCTATAGCTTTTACAGAGAGGCAGCATCTTAGGAGATATGGAGAGACTCCATGGAATCTGGAATCAGGAACTAGGAGAAGAAATTTCATTGGAAACATGAGAGGATATATGCGAGAATGTGAAGAAAATCTCAATATGCAATAAAGCACAAGCTATGCAATTGAAGATCCTTCACAGAGACCATATGGCACTAGAGAAGTTAGCAAAGTTAAGAAAGGATCTTTTCCAGGATGTCCTAAATGTAAAATCAGCAGAGGCCCCCTTACACATTGCTTCTGGTCATGTTACAAGGTTTGTGGATACTGGGGTGTCATAGTGAATGAGTTGGAGAAGATCCTGGGAATTTAAGTTAAGGCAGACCCAATATCCATTCTCTGGGGCTGCTGAATCTGCTCTCTCTGGCTGAACACAGGAAGAGGTTATTTAATATTCTTACACACTGTGCAAGGAAAAAAATTCTAATGAACTGGACATCAGAAAAAACCCTTATAGGGGCGGCACAGACTCGTGATGGAGCACCATCCCCAAGACTATCTTACAAATATCTTCCCGAATCAGGCGACTGACTGTGTGGAGTTTGCACATTCTTCCCGTGTCTGCGTGGATTTCCTCCGAGTGCTCCGGTTTCCTCCCACAGTCCAAAGATGTGCAGGTCAGGTGAATTGGCCATGTTAAATTGCCCGTAGTGTTAGGTAAGGGGTAAATGTAGGGGAATGGGTGGGTTGCGCTTCGGCAGGTCGGTGTGGACTTGTTGGGCCGAAGGGCCTGTTTCCACACTGTAAGTAATCTAATCTAAAAAAAAATTATGCACAATGGAACAGAGCAAGTTTAAAAGACGTGGCAGCCTTTTTCAAATTACATAGACATAGATTTGTTGGCAATACTGACTAGGGCCTTTGTGTAGCCAAAGGGACTGGGTTTGATGGTCCGGGGGCCCTGGGGGGAGGAGGCTTGGTAAATACAGGTATAATAATTGTTGCTCGAGTGGACGGGAGCTTCAGTGGAGGTGCAGCCAGTGGAGTAATGTACTGTAATGTAATTTAATTTTAATTTCACTTCATATACTTTGATTTTAACTTATTTTGAATTAAGTATGAGACGACTGTACCCTGAAGAGTAGTAGGTAGTTTATTTCTAATATTAATGTAATATAATAATGTTATATTATCTCTGCATCGATGGTGAAGGTTCAAGGTTGAAGATGGTGAATGTGGTGTAAATCAACCAGGTTGCTTTGTTCTCGATGGTGTGAAGTTTCTTGAGTATTGTTCGAACTCTAGGCAAGTGGATACTATTTAATTACACTCCTGACTTGTATCTTGTGAATATGGACATGCATTGGAAAGACAGAAATTGAGTTACTCACCATGCAATTTCGACTCTCTGGCTCTCTCACATGGCCACAGTATTTATCCAGTTCAGTTTATGTTCAATGGTAAACCTTGGGATATTGGTAAACAGAACAATAGGACGACAACAGGAAGCTAATTGAGCTATTTAAAGGTGTCAGGGTAGGCAACATCCTCGGGCTCCTGAGCCTGTCTGCTCCCCACACTAGGCTGGCTGCATTCATTTTTATCCTTTACTTTTTTTCTCTTTCATTCAAAATATCTCACTGCGATTGGCAGTGAGGGCAGGAGCAGGGAGCCCAAGGTGGACAGCAGTGAGAGGGGGGGTACGCAGTCCAGGGTGGCCAGCAGTGAGAGGGAGCAGGCAGCCCAGGGTGGCCAGCAGTGAGAAGGGGAGGAGCAATTCAGGGTGGACAGCAGTGAGAGAGGGAGCAGGCAGCCCAGGGAGGACGGCAGTGAGAGAGGGAGCAGGCAGCTCAGGGTGGACAGCAGTGAGAGAGGGAGCAGGCAGCCCAGGGTGAACGGCAGTGAGAGAGGGAGCAGGCAGCCCAGAGTGGACCGTACGCGAGAGGGAGAGAAGACAGCCCAGAGTGGGCCGGCCGTGAGAGGGGGAGCCGGCAGCTAAGGGTGGATGGCAGTGAGAGAGGAAGCAGGCAGCTCAGGGTGGACGGCAGTGAGAGAGGAAGCAGGCAGCTCAGGGTGGACGGCAGTGAGAGAGGGAGCAGGCAATTCAGGGTGGCTGGCAGTGAGAGAGGAAGCAGGCAGCTCAGGGTGGACGGCAGTGAGAGAGGGAGCAGGCAGCTCAGGGTGGATGGCAGTGAGAGAGGGAGCAGGCAGCCCAGAGTGGGCCGGCCATGAGAGGGGGAGCCGGCAGCTAAGGGTGGATGGCAGTGGGAGAGGGAGCAGGCAGCCCAGGGAGGACGGCAGTGAGAGAGAGAGCAGGCAGCTCAGAGTGGGCCGGCTGTGGCAAGTGGAGCTGGCAGCACAGAGTGGGCCGGCCGCGAGAGAGGGAGCAGGCAGCCCAGGGTGAGCCGGCCGTGAGAGAGGGAGCAGGCAGCTCAGAGTGGGCCGGCCATGAGAGGAGGAGCAGGAAGCTCAGAGTGGGCCGGCCATGAGAGGGGGAGAAGGCAGTCCAGGGTGGACGGCAGTGAGGGGAAGAGAATGCAGCCCAGGGTGTGCTGGCAGGAAGAGGTAGAGAAGGCAGACCAGGGTGGACGGCAGTGAGTGAGAGGGAGAGAATGCAGCCCACGGTGGCTAGCAGTGTGAGGGGGAGAGAAGGCAGCCCAGGGTGGATGGCAGTGAGAGGAAGAGAATGCAGCCCAGGTTGGCCAGCAGTGAGAGAGGGAGAGAAGACAGCCCAGGGTGGACAGCAGTGAGAGAGGAATCAGGCAGCCCAGGCTGGACGGCAGTGAGAGAGGGAGCAGGCAGCTCAGGGTGGATGGCAGTGAGAGAGGGAGCAGGCAGCTCAGGGTGGCTGGCAGTGAGAGAGGGAGAAGGCAGCTCAGAGTGGGCCGGCAGTGAGAGAGAGAGCAGGCAGCCCAGGGAGTTCGGCAGTGAGAGAGAGAGCAGACAGCCCAGGGAGGACGGCAGTGAGAGAGAGAGCAGGCAGCCCAGGGTGGACGGCAGTGAGAGAGGGAGCAGGCAGCCCAAGGAGGACAGCAGTGAGAGAGGGAGCAGTCAGCCCAGGGTGGGCCGGCAGTGAGAGAGAGAGAGCAGGCAGCCCAGGGAGGACGGCAGTGAGAGAGGGAGCAGGCAGCCCAGGGAGGACAGCAGTGAGAGAGGGAGCAGTCAGCCCAGGGTGGACAGCAGTGAGAGAGAGAGCAGGCAGCCCAGGGAGGACAGCAGTGAGAGAGGGAGCAGTCAGCCCAGGGTAGGCCGGCAGTGAGAGAGAGAGAGCAGGCAGCCCAGGGAGGACGGCAGTGAGAGAGGGAGCAGGCAGCCCAGGGAGGACAGCAGTGAGAGAGGGAGCAATCAGCCCAGAGTGGGCCGGCAGTGAGAGAGAGAGAGCAGGCAGCCCAGGGAGTTCGGCAGTGAGAGAGAGAGCAGGCAGCCCAGGGAGGACGGCAGTGAGAGAGAGAGCAGGCAGCCCAGGGTGGACGGCAGTGAGAGAGGGAGCAGGCAGCCCAAGGTGGATGGCGGTGAGGGAGGGAGCAGGCAGCCCAGGGAGGACGGCTATGAGAGGGGGAGCAGGCAGCCCAGGGTCAGCCGGCCGTGAGAGGGGGAGCAGGCAGCCCAGAGTGGGCCGGCAGTGAGAGAGGGAGCAGGCAGCCCAGGGAGGATGGCAGTGAGAGAGGGAGCATGCAGCCCAGGGAGGACGGCAGTGAGAGAGGGAGCAGGCAGCCCAGTGTGGGCCAGCAGTGAGAGGGGGAGCAGGCAGCCTAGGGTGGGCCGGCTGTGAGAGGGGGAGCAGGCAGCCCAGGGAGGGCCGGCCGTGAGAGGGGGAGCAGGCAGCCCAGGGAGGGCTGGCCGTGAGAGGGGGAGCAGGCAGCTCAGAGTGGGCCAGCCATGAGAGAGGAGCAGGCAGCCCAGAGTGGGCCGGCCGCGAGAGGGGAGCAGGCAGCCCAGGGTGGGCCGGCCATGAGAGGGGGAGCAGGCAGCCAGAGTGGGCCGGCTGTGGCAGGTGGAGCCGGCAGCCCAGAGTGGGCCGGCTGTGAGAGGGGGAGCAGGCAGCCCAGGGTGGGCCGGCTGTGCGAGAGGGAGCAGGCAGCCCAGAGTGGGCCAGCCGCGAGAGGGGGAGCTGGCAGCTCAGATTGGGCCGGCCATGAGAGGGGGAGAAGGCAGTCCAGGGTGGATGGCAGTGAAAGGAAGAGAATGCAGCCCAGGTTGGCTAGCAGTGAGAGAGGGAGAGAAGACAGCCCAGGGTGGACAGCAGTGAGAGAGGGAGCAGGCAGCTCATGGTGGACAGCAGTGAAAGAGGGAGCAGGCAGCTCATGGTGGACAGCAGTGAGAGAGGGATCAGGCAACCAGAGTGGACCGGCTGTGGCAGGTGCAGCCGGCAGCCCAGAGAGGGCCGGCCGCGAGAGAGGGAGCAGGCAGCCCAGGGTGGGCCGGCAGTGAGAGAGGGAGCAGGCAGCTAAAGGTGGATGGCAGTGAGAGAGGGAGCAGGCAGCCAGAGTGGGCCGGCTGTGGCAGGTAGAGCCGGCAGCCCAGAGTGGGCCGGCCGCGAGAGAGGGAGCAGGCAGCCCACGGTGGGCCGGCCGTGAGAGGGGGAGCTGGCAGCACAGAGTGGGCCGGCCATGAGAGGGGGAGAAGGCAGTCCAGGGTGGACGGCAGAGAGGGGAAGAGAATGCAGCCCAGGGTGTACTGGCAGGAAAAGGGAGAGAAGGCAGACCAGGGTGGACAGCAGTGAGTGAGAGGGAGAGAATGCAGCCCAGGGTGGCTAGCAGTGAGAGTGGGAGAGAAGGCAGCCCAGGGTGGATGGCAGTGAAAGGAAGAGAATGCAGCCCAGGTTGGCTAGCAGTGAGAGAGGGAGAGAAGACAGCCCATGGTGGCCAGCAGTGAGAGAGGGAGAGAAGACAGCCCAGGGTGGACAGCAGTGAGAGAGGGAGAGAAGACAGCCTAGGGTGGCAAGCAGTGAGAGAGGGAGAGAAGATAGCCCAGGGTGGATGGCAGTGAGAGAGGGAGCAGGCAGCTCAGGGTGGACGCAGTGAGAGAGGGTTCAGGCAGCCCAGGGTGTCCAGCAGTGAGAGGGAGAGAAGACAGCCCAGGGTGGACAGCAGTGAGAGAGGGAGCAGGCAGCTCAGGGTGGATGGCAGTGAGAGAGGAATGAGGCAGCCCAGGGAGGACAGCAGTGAGAGAGGGAGCAGTCAGCCTAGGGTGGGCCAGCAGTGAAAGAGGGAGCAGGCAGCCCAAGGTGGACAGCAGAGAGAGAGCAGGAAGCCCTGAGTGGGCAGCTGTGAGAGAGGGAGAGAAGGTAGCCCATAGTGGGCTGCAGTGAGAAGGGGAGCAGGTAGCTCAGGGTGGATGGCAGTGAGAGTGGGTGCAGGCAGCTCAGGGTGGATGGCAGTGAGAGGGGGAGCAGGCAGCTCAGGGTGAATGGCAGTGAGAGGGGGAGCAAGTAGCCCAGGTGGACCGCAGTGAGGGAGAGCAGGCAGCTCAGGGTGGACTGAAGTGAAAGGGGGAGCAGGCAGCTCAGGGAGGACGGCAGTGAAAGGGAGTGCAGGCAGCTCAAGGTAGATGGCAGTGAGACAGGGAGCAGGCAGCTCAGGGTGGATGGCAGTGAAAGGGGGTGCAGGCAGCTCAGGGTAGATGGCAGTGAGACAGGGAGCAGGCAGCTCAGGGTAGATGGCAGTGAGACAGGGAGCAGGCAGCTCAGGGTAGATGGCAGTGAGACAGGGAGCAGGCAGCTCAGGGTGGATGGCAGTGAGACAGGGAGAAGGCAGCTCAGAACGGATGGCAGTGAGACAGGGAGCAGGCAGCTCAAGGTAGATGGCAGTGAGACAGGGAGCAGGCAGCTCAGGGTGGGCCGGCAGTGAGAGAGGGAGCAGGCAGCTCAGGGTGCATGGCAGGGAGAGAGGGAGAAGGCAGCCCAGAAGGTTTAGAAGGGGCAAGGTCAAGCCCAGAGTGGGTCAGCCCTGTGAGGAATGCGAGCCCACCATAGCCAAGCATGTATGTACTGTGGTATTGACCTGTTAAGTGTTTCTTTGTTTTTCTACCTTTCACAAAGAAGGACTGTATTGTTAATTTTTTTAAAAATTCATTTTCCTTATTTTACTGCTTTGTACCTAAGATTCATACCTAGGCACCTTTGTTCCTAAGGTGGCACCATAAGTGGCAACTTGTAAACTTTTTCCAGTGCTCATCTAAGTACATGTGACAATAAATCTAATTCAATTCAAGGGATATTGGTATCTCATTTACATATAAATAAATGGAATTTAACATTACCTTATGAATTAAATAGGCAGCACATGGGAAGCAAAGATCCTTTGATGCTCAACCATTCATGTGAGTGATGTTTTGTAAGTACTGTCTCAGGTCTTGAGACCAGCTATTGTAACCAAACTCCCACTGGCGTGGAAGCAATCATGCCAAAGGGAAGAGGAGGTCATTGCAATCACTAAACAGCAGGGCAGTCCAGAAGAGCTGAGAAATAACTTGCAAAGATATTTGACTTGAAGCAAGGTAAGCAAAGGGCTAGTAGTTTATGTGCCAGGTAGATCGAGAAAGTCTGGGTGCCACTAGAGTTCATCCTGTGCAAGGGCAGCAATCAGTAATGGAGGGAATTTAACCATGTATTACTACCTAATCCTCCCCAACCTCAGAGCAGAGGAAGAGCAGCACAGAGGGAAAGGGACCGTGCCAACAAGTGTGTAGCCTGTGGCTGAACAGGCTACAGAAGAATACCAAGGAGCATGACAGAGGAAGCACAATCACAGACAGAGAATAGTATGTCTTCGAGTTTTAGAGACATGGATTATGCTGAGCTATCAGTGTGCCACTACCAAGGAAGATTGCAGCCATCAAGGAAAGCTGTCACCAACCTATGACTGACAACCCATAGCCCCTGGACAGGCACCAGTACCAGTGATGCTGAAAGTCATCACTGAATTGAACATCTATGCATCAGGTATTTTTCATGCATCCATTGAGACTTGTATGAATACATGAACAAGAAACAAGAGTAGGCCATTCTACCCTTCCAGCCCACTCAACCATTCAATAAGATCACGTTGATCTAATTTAACATCAACTCTACATTCCTGCTACCCCTGATAACCTTTCAAGCTCTGGATAATCAAGAATCATCTCCATCTTTAAAATATGCAAAGATTCTGCATTCACTGCCTTTTGAGGAAGAGAATTTCAAAGACTCAATCTTCTGAGAGAAAAATTTCCTCAACTGTTTTAAATGGAAATCCCTAACTTTTAAACTATGACCCGCTAATTCTAGATTCTCCCACAACAGGAAAGATCCTTTTCACATCCACTCAGTCAAGTTCACTAACGATCTTATATATTTCAATTAAGTCACCTCTAACTCTTCTAAACCTCAGATGATACAGACGGTGCCTATCTAGCCTTTCATCCCTCCCCTTCCTAGACCTTTCCATTTCTATCTCGGGGCTCCTCCCTCCTCTTCCTAGACCTTTCCATTTCTATCTCGGGTGACCGAATCGACACGGACATCTACTATAAACCGACCGACTCCCACAGCTACCTAGACTACGCCTCCTCCCACCCTGCCCCCTGTAAAAACGCCATCCCATATTCCCAATTCCTTTGTCTCCGCCGCATCTGCTCCCAAGAGGACCAGTTCCAAAACCGTACAACCCAGATGGCCTCCTTCTTCAAGGACCGCAATTTCCCGCCAGACGTAGTCGACGATGCCCTCCACCGCATCGCTCCTCCGCCCTTGAGCCCCACCCCTCCAACCGTCACCAGGATACTGGTCCTCACATACCACCCCACCAACCTCCATGTACAACGTATCATCCGCCGTCATTTCCACCACCTCCAAACGGACCCCACCACCGTGGGGATATTTCCCTCCCCTCCCCTATCAGCGTTCCGAAAAGACCACTCCCTCCGTGACTCCCTCGTCAGGTCCACACCCCCCACCAACCCAACCTCCACTCCCGGCACCTTCCCCTGCAACCGCAAGAAATGCAAAACTTGCACCCACACCTCCCCCCTTACTTCCCTCCAAGACCCCAAGGGACACTTCCATATCCGCCACAAATTCACCTCCACACACATCATCTATTGCATCCGCTGCACCCGATGTGGTCTCTCTATACTGGGGAGACAGGCCGCCTACTTGCGGAACGTTTCAGAGAACACCTCTGGGACACCCGGACCAACCAACCCAACCACCCTGTAGCCCAACACTTTAACTCCCCCTCCCACTCCACCAAGGACATGCAGGTCCTTGGACTCCTCCATCGCCAGACCATGGCAACACGACGGTTGGAGGAAGAGCGCCTCATCTTCTGCCTGGGAACCCTTCAACCACAAGGGATGAACTCAGACTTCTCCAGTTTCCTGATTTCCCCTCCCCCCACCTTGTCTCAGTCAAATCCCTCGAGCTCAGCACCGCCTTCCTAACCTGCAATCATCTTCCTGACCTCTCCGCCCCCACCCCACTCCGGCCTATCACCCTCACCTTGACCTCCCTCCACATATCGCATTTCCAAAGCCCCTCCCCCAAGTTCCTCCTCCCTACCTTTTATCTTAGCCTACTGGACACACTTTCCTCATTCCTGAAGAAGGGCTTATGCCCGAAACGTCGATTCTCCTATTCCTTGGATGCTGCCTGACCTGCTGCGCTTTTCCAGCAACACATTTTCAGCTTTCATCAAAGCAAACCAGGTAGTAGTCTAGTAAACCTTCTTTGAACTGATTACAATGCTTTAATATCCTTCCACAAGTATGCTGACCAGTTCTATACACATTACTCTAGATGTGCTCTTATCAATGCCCTGTATTACTGAAACATGGCAGCCCTGTTCTTGTAATCAATTCCCCTCTCAATAGAACAGTACATACTACTAGCTTTTATGATCACTCGCAATACCTGCATACTAACCTTCTGTGGTTTACACAAAAATCACTGCACCTCAGAGTTCTCCAACTTCTCACCATTTAGATGGTATGCTTCTTTCTGCCAAAATGGACAATTTCAAACCTTGCCTAATTAAATTCCATTTGTCAGATGTTTCCCTGTATACTTAACCTATTTATAATCACTTTGCATTTTTCTTATGTCCTCTTCATAATTTACTTTCCTAACTATCATTGGTGTCATCAGCAACACAGCAACCGTACTTTAGTCCTTTCATCCAAGTTATTTATATCAATTGTAAAAGTTGAGGCCTCAGCATTGATCCTCTAGCACACCACTCATCACCAGACAATGACCCATTTATACTCACTTTCTGTTTCCGCTGGCCAAACAATCTTTTATCCATGCAAGTGTGTTGCATCCTATACCATGGACTTTTATTTTACATAATAACTAATAGCAAAGGTGGACCTATTTCATCGCACAAATTTTAATATCTAAAGAACAAAGAAAATTACAGCACAGGAACAGGTCCTTCGGCCCTCCAAGCCTGCGCCGATCCAGATCCTCTATCTAAATCTGTCACTTATTTTCTAAGGATCTGTATCTCTCTGCTTCCTGCCCATTCATCTATCTGTCTAGATACATCTTAAATTATGCTATCGTGCCCACCTAGATTAGATTAGATTAGATTAGATTAGATTACTTACAGTGTGGAAACAGGCCCTTCGGCCCAACAAGTCCACACCGACCCGCCGAAGCGTAACCCACCCATACCCCTACATTTACCCCTTTACCTAACACTACGGGCAATTTAGCATGGCCAATTCACCTGACTTGCACATCTTTGGACTGTGGGAGGAAACCAGAGCCCCCGGAGGAAACCCACGCAGACACGGGGAGAACGTGCAAACTCCACACAGTCAGTCGCCTGAGTCGGGAATTGAACCCGGGTCTCTGGCGCTGCGAGGCAGCAGTGCTAACCACTGTGCCACCGTGCCGCCCACAACCTCTACCACCTCCGCTGGCATCACGTTCCAGGCACCCACCGCCCTCTGCGTAAAGAACTTTCCATGCATATCTCCCTTAAACTTTTCCCCTCTCACTTTGAATTCGTGACCCCTAGTAATTGAGACCCCCACTCTGGGAAAAAGCTTCTTGCTCTCCACCCTGTCTATACCTCTCATGATTTTGTAGACCTCAATCAGGTCCCCCCTCAACCTCCATCTTTCTAACGATAATAATCCTAATCTACTCAACCTCTCTTCATAGCTAGTGCCCTTCATAACAGGCAACTTTTCAGGCATAAGCCCTTCATCAGGAATGTATCCTGATGAAGAGCTTATGCCCGAAAAGTCAATTCTCCTGCTCCTCGGAAGCTGCTTGACCTGCTGTGCTTTTCCAGCACCACACTCTTGACTGTGATCGCCAGCATCTGCAGTCCTCGCTTTCTCCAAATGTGGCCGAACCAAAGTCTTACACAACTGTAATATGACCTGCCAACTCAATACCCCATTCGATGAAGGAAAGCATGCCGTACGCCTTCTTGACCACTCTGTCAACACGTGTTGCCACCTTCAGGATACAATGAACCTGAACATCCAGATCTCTCCGTACATCAATTTTCCCCAGGACTTTTCCATTTACTGTGGTTTACTCTTGAGTTGGATCTTCCAAAATGCATCACCTCACATTTGCCTGGATTGAACTCCATCTACCATTTTTCTGCTCAACTCTCTAATCTTTCTATATTCTGCTGTATTCGCTGACAGTTCCCTTCACTATCTGCTCCTCCACCAATCTGCAAATTTGCTAATCAGACTACCTATACCTTCTTCCAGATCATTTATGTATATCACAAATAAAAGTGGTCCCAGCATGGATCCCTGTGGAACAGCGCTGGTCACAGTTCTCCATTTTGAAAAAATCCTTTCCATTACTACTCTCTGTCTCCTGTTGCCCAGCCAGTTCTTTATCCATCTGGCTAGTACACCCTAGACCCCATGCGCGTTCACTCTCTCCATCAGCCTACTATAAATCCATGCATATGACATCTACAGCCCTTCCTTCATCAATCATCTTTGTCACTTCTTCAAAATATTCTATTAAGTCGGTAAGACATGACTTTCTCTGAACAAAATCATGTTGCCTATCACTGATAAGCCCATTTTCTCCCAAATGGAATAGATCCTATCCCTCGGTATCTTCTCCAGCCAGGCTCACCTGTCTATAATTACCTGGATTATTCCTGTTACCCTTCTTAAACAAGGCGACAACATAAGCAATTCTCCATCGTCCGGGACCTCGCCTGTGTCCAAGGATGCTGTAAAGATATCTGTTAAGGCCCCAGCTATTTCCTCTCTCACTTCTCTTAGTAACCTGGGAACATCCAAAGAAGTTTCTGCCATATTGTGAACCTCATGAGAAAAACGTCCCAACCATTGTGATTTCTGGAAGGAATTCAACAATCGTACATGGATGTGGATCATTAAGGACTCGTGAAATCAAGTTACACAATCGCTGACTGGAAAAAGAATTTGACCTGAGGCTATGATTGGGGAACTCTATGAAATCAATGTTGATGCCGAAGTAATTGACAAAATTAATTGGAGGGAAGGAATTTGAAAACCTGGCTGCAAACGAGGTGGAGGAGTTGCTTATGTCAGAACTCTCCATAGATGTATTGGTAGAGCTGATGAAATCACATGAAAGCAAAGAATAAAAGGAAAGAGAGCCAAGGAAGGCTCAAATTACGCCCAAGGTGATGGCAGATGTTAAAAAATCAGCAGAAAAATTGAACAAAAAGAGGAAACAGACTATGATAAAAATATTGAAAGAAGCTCTGTTTTTTCTAGTGTTGACACCACTACTGCTCTCTGCTAGCATTTTACAAAATGCAAAAGTAAATGACAAAGCAAACAGAATTTTATTTTTATCTCCCGCCACATCAGGATCATATCTCATCCACTCTCTCCATTAAACTCACCTGAGATAGTGGCAGACCACAACAGATCAGACAAAGAATTGAAGATAAATGGTAACAGACTATGTTACAAACATGAAAAGCAGCATTGTCCTTTGCAAAGTGATTGGAAAAAAAACAAAGTGCTGGAGAAACTCAGCAGGCCTTGCAGCATCTGCAGAAAGGGAAATAGAGTTAATTTTTCTGAGTTCAGTGACCCTTCATCAGAACTGACAGCAGCTGGGACAGCATGGTATTTATTTATTTTTTTTTCTTCTTTTTTTTTTCTTTTAACCCCCACACTACCACCTAAGTGCGGTAGTGCTTATTTTTTTTCCCCAGCACCCATGGTGTGTGTGTGCAGGTGTGAGACAGTGTAAGACACAAAGTGCACAAATCTTTATTCAAATTCCACCACCAGGAAGATAGGAAAACACCCGGGTGGCCAGTGACAAACACTGCCCTTCACATCAAAGGGCAGTGCTCTGTGATCAAAACAGTGAAGGGGAGGGTAGGGACTAAATCAAAATAGAGTTGGAGGGAGAAATAATGCACTCCACTCCCTGCGGCACCCACCTCTCCCTGAACAACTCCAGGGTGTTGGTGGACACCGCGTGCTCCTTCTCCAAGGACACCCGGGCCCTAACGTAACCGCGGAATAGGGGCAGGCAGTCGGCCCTAACGACCCCCTCCATGGCCCGCTGCCTGGACCTGTTGATGGCCAGTTTGGCCAGGCCCAGGAGCAGACCCACGAGGAGGTCTTCAGACCTGCCCTCCCTCCTCCGTACCAGGTGCCCGAAGATCAGGAGCGTGGGACTGAAGTGCAGCCAAAAGCAGAGGAGGAGGTTTTTAAGGAAATCAAAGAGGGAGTGCAAACGCCCACACCCAATATATACATGGTCCACGGACTCCACAGCGCCACAGAATAAGCAGTTGGGCTGGGAGTCCGTGAACCACCGCAATCTGCGGTTGCAGGGGACTGCTGCGTGCAGCACCCTCCACCCCAGATCACCGAGAGAAAGGGGGAGGACTCCTGCGTAGAGAGCCCTCCACTGGGGATCCCCACCGCCCGGTGGCGTGTCCGGACGGTGGATGAGGGAGAAGAGGTGGACGGTGTGCAGCAGCAGTCTGTACAGGGCCCTCCTTTTTACGTCTTTGAAAGAAACAAAATTAAAATTTCGGAGGCGGCTCAGGTTGTGGGGCAGCATGGTATTTATGCTGATGATGGTGGGGTGGGGTGGGGTGGGGAAGGAGTAAATTGAGCACATGGAAACAATGCTGACTGAGAAAATAAAGGAGAGGCAAATAAAGGTATTCCTGATGATAAGCCAAGAGGGAGACAAATGAGAGGTAGGATACTAACAATATGCATGAATGGTAAAAAGTGGTTTGGCTGTGCTGGGAGCCAAACCACTTTTGTAGGGCCCAGGATATGGGGTGGGTAATAAATGTGGAGGAGAGTGTTCACATTCTGAATTGTTACTCAATGTTGGGTCCTGAATGCATTAAGATACTGGCAGTGGGATTGGTTGGTGCAGGTGTCCCAGAGATATTCTCTGAAACAATCCGCAAGTAGGCGGATGTAGAGGAGACCACATCAGGTGCAACGGATACAGTAGATGACATTGGTCCCTGTACACATCCATCCGGCATGATGAAAGCCTCAAGCCCTCCATTTCTTCCTCTCACGCTGTCCCAACCGGTACCCTTCCACCGACACCTTCGTCCACCTGGCTGAACAGGTTCTGCCCCTGAACAACTTCTCCTTCCCATCCTCCCACTTCCTCTAAACCAAAGAGGTAGCCATGGACACCCGCATGGGACCCAGCTATGCCTGCTCTTTTGTCGGGTATGTGGAACAGTCCATCTTCCACAGTTACACTGGCACCACATCCCCCACCTATTCCTCCGCTATATCAATGGCTGTATCAGCACAATAATTTGGGATTATAGTTGGCAGGGACTGCTTGGACCAAAGGATCTGTTTCCATGCTGTATGACTATTCAGGGGTCTATAATACAATCCCAATAGGGTGATCATCCCTTTCTTATTTCTCAGTTCCACCCAAATAACTTCCCTGGATGTATATCCAGGAATGTCCTCCCTCAGTACAGCTGTAATGCTATCCCTTATCAAAGACACCACTCCCCCTCCTCTCTTGCCTCCTGTAGCATATGTATCCTGGAACATTAAGCTGCCAGTCCTGCCCATCCCTGAGCCATATTACTGTAATTTGTTCTGGCTCAAAGGTAGAAGACAGAGGATGGTGGTGGAGGGTTGTTTTTCAGACTGGAGGCCTGTGACCAATGGAGTACCACAAGGATCGGTGCTAGGTCCTCTACTTTTCGTCATTTATATAAATGATTTGGATGCGAGCATAAGAGGTATAGTTAATAAGTTTGCAGATGACACCAAAATTGGAGGTGTAGTGGACAGCGAAGAAGGCTACCTTGGATTACAACAGGATCTTGATCAGACGGGCCAATGGGCTGAGAAGTAGCAGATGGAGTTTAATTCAGATAAATGCAAGGTGCTGCATTTTGGGAAAGCAAATCTTAGCAGGACTTATACACTTAATGGTAAAGTCCTCAGGAGTGTTGCTAAACAAAGAGACCTTGAAAGGTTCATAGCTCGTTTGGTATGCTTTCCTTTATTGATCAGAGTATTGAGAACAGGAGTTGGGAGGTCATGTTGCGGCTGTTGGTTAGGCCACTGTTGGAATATTGAGTGGAATTCTGGTCTCCTTCCTATCGGAAAGATGTTGTGAAACTTGAAAGGGTTCAGAAAAGATTTACAAGGATTTTGCCAGGGTTGGAGGATTTGAGATATAGGGAGAGGCTGAACAGGCTGGGGCTGTTTTCCCTGGAGCGTCGGAGGCTGAGGGGTGACCTTATAGAGGTTTACAAAATTATGAGGGGCATGGATAGGATAAATAGACAAAGTCTTTTCCCTGGGGTCAGGGAGTCCAGAACTAGAGGGCATAGGTTTAGGGTGAGAGGGGAAACATATAGAAGAGACCCAAGGGGCAACGTTTTCATGCAGAGGGTGGTACGTGTATGGAATGAGCTGCCAGAGGAAGTGATGGAGGCTGGTACAATTGCAACATTTAAAAGGCATTTGGATGGGTATATGAATAGGGAAGGGTTTGGAGGGATATGGGCCGGGTGTTGGCAGGTGGGACTAGATTGGGTTGGGATATCTGGTCGGCATGGACGTGTTGGACCGAAGGGTCTGTTTCCATGCTGTACATCTCTATGACTCTATAACTTGTCCAGCAAGCCCCTCAGTTCAATGACAGTTAGGTATGGGTAGTAAATGTTGACCCAGCCATTGGTATGAGTCTCAGGTTACGGCTTCATCTGAAAGGGAGTAATCTCACAGTACTCTCTCTAATTTCTACACTAACTAACTGTCAATTTAGATTGCGTTCAAGTTCTGAAGAGACTTTTAAATCCAGAAATTCCTGATTCAGCCAACAGTGCCATTAAAATCGACGTTTCGGGCAAAAGCCCTTCATCAGGAATGGATGAAGGCTTTTGCCCGAAACGTCGATTTTGCTGCTCGTCGGATGCTGCCTGAATTGCTGTGCTCTTCCAGCACCACTGATCCAGAATCTGGTTTCCAGCATCTGCAGTCATTGTTTTTACAACAGTGCCATTAGTAACTCAATTCAAAGCAGCATTACTCAACATCGTATGCTGTAAAACTTAAACGCACCTTTAATATTTCACCTCTATAACCTATTATCCCTTTTATCAAAACAGCACTGTCGAATTTATCCAAATCTTTCGTCCATATCAAGCTGTTCAAAGTCTGATCCTACAGCCAATGTGGACTCTGAGCTCTGACAATGAAAACTGAAACAGTGATAATTTCTACTCGTTCCCTTTTTGCTGATTTGCCTCTTCAAAAGTACACGGACCTGAAACTTTAGAGAGGATTGTTTTTAGTATGTTGCCTCACAGAGAAAATGAATCCAATACCTGCACTCAAAATCTCTTGGATCAGCAAAGAACTTCGAAATTGAATGGAAACATAACATTAACTTTAAGACTTACATTTTATAAGTAGGCTCTGATTAAACTAACAGGAACAGTAATTTTGGATATGATTATTCGCTGACCTAGTGTTAATCTCTTTATCAGAAACTGAGACTGTTTTCCCCCTCTTTAACCAAACACCTTCCCTATTTTGCTGAAGCTCCTCGATGCTGCCTGAACTGCTGTGCTCTTCCAGCACCATTGATCCAGAATCTGGTTTCCAGCATCTGCAGTCATTGTTTTTACCTTCCCTATACCAGACCACTCGCTCTCTGTCCTCTCCCCTTATCCTAATGTTGAGACACTCACCCCTCCCCTGTCTTCACAAGTCGCCGCTCCACCCCGCCCTGTCACCGCCTCCTCCTCCGGCTCCACCCCGCCCTGTCGCGGTTGCCTCCTTCTCCTCCTCTCCCTTTCTGTGTGTGTGAGAGATTGTGTGCAAATGGCGCCTATTGAGGCCAGCAAGACCCGGAGACGGGCCACTCACTTACCGGCCTTGGCGCAGAGTAAGTGTCCGGGCGGCAGGGAGGCTGAGCGGCGCCAGGCGGCCGGAGAGGAGGACGAAGAGGAGAACAATCTGTGGTAAGGACCGGTGCTGGCAGGGCCTTGTCCCCTCGGAGTCGCGCCTCCCTGTGTGTGCGCGCCCACTCCCCCGGGCCGGCCGCCTGGACTGACTGACTGACTGTCTCTCCTCTTACAGGTCATCCATCCTGAGTGAGGTGTCCACCCGCTCCCGCTCCAAGCTGCCGTCCGGGAAAGCCGTGCTGGTGACGGGTAAGTCAACACGGGCCCCTTTGTGTTCCCCTCTGGGCCGGTGGGGTGGGGGGGGAACTCAGCCATCGCCTCTGAGTCTGCTTCCCTCAGCCCCGTGTTTCGGCCATGCCCCCGCCCCCCTGGATCCCGGGGAGAAACCCTGAACCTGTCGCCTTTCTCTCCGCCCGTTCCGGAATGGCCGCCGTTATTCTTCTCCACAACAAAAGCCTTAGCGCCTTGCCCGCTGTTGCTGGTTTCCCCGGGCGGGCGGTCCAGCTGCCCTTTGCCCTGGTGGCCGTTACCACCCCCCCCCGGGTCAGCCGAGCTCGTTATCATCCCGCCGTCTCCGGGCCTGGCGTTGCCATGGGAGACCAAGGTGGTGGGCACAGGGCCGGCCCCAGGCATCTTCCACTTCTCTTTTCAGCTTTCATTAACTCAGGGGGGTTTGCTTCATTGATTCGATTGCTGCATAAAAGGGTTTGTAGAATAAAACGTAATATTTGTGTTTTCATTTTTGGTAACTGCTGCCTGTCTTGTGATTTTTTTTTAAAGTCAATGGCTGTTACTGTTTGAACTGGAATCCTCAGGCAAGGATATTTGGAATTAGTTTTTTTCGACCGACTCATGACTGGTCTTTGCGTTTAGTCTCAGCAGTTTAGCGTGGAAGAAAGAAGAAACTGAAATGCTATTATTCAAAATGGGGAACAAACAAAATATAATCCCTACTCAAGTAATTTTACATGGCATTACATCATTAACATTGGAAATTCTTGAACTGAAAAGCATGAAACAGTACTGTATGCCACAGGAGCCCAATTGAGTCTTTGTCTACTCTTTTTCAAAGGCTACCAGTTAGTCTTATTTCTATCTTTTCCCCAGCTCTCAATGTTATAATTTCTCCCCACCTGTTATTTGATTTTTATCCCTTTTATTTACTCATATCAAAACCTTTCACAACTGAAAACCCTGGGTTAATCTCTGTAATGTATGAACAGCTTTTGCTATTTCAGTTTGCCTTTGTAATAACATTTAGTAGGAAAACTACCATGTTTAACTGGAATAAGTTTTGTGTAAACGATAGAGGGTGCTGAATTCTTAAAATGTATTAGACATAACTTTAAGTTAGTAGAAATTGCTTTGTAAAAGATGGATCAGTGTGAATTGGGTTTTAGGACACCAATTTAAGTAGGTTTAAACATCTCGCATAGTATAACAGAGGTTATGCTGGAACTCTGTAAAATACTAGGCTTCGGCTATAGTACTATTTACAGCCTTGTTCACTGAATTGCCGATACGGTGTGATCAATTTAGGGTGTAAAAGTCATTTGAGGGTGTTTCCAGGAATGGAAGTTTGCAGGTGACACCAGAATTGGAGGTGTTGTGTGATGTTATTAGAAGGATCAGTGTGCCAAGGAGTGGCAGATAGAGTTTAATCTAGATAAAAGTGAGCTATTGTATTTTGGAAAGACAAATACAGGGCAGGATTAATACACTTAATGGTAAGATCCTGGGGATTGTTGCTGTAAAAATACCTTGCAGTGCAGGTTCATAGTTCCTTGAAAGTGGAGTCACAGGTTGATAGGATAGTGAAGAAGATATTTAGTATACTTTCCTTTGTTGGTCAGAGCATTGAATATAGGAATTGGGAGGTCAAGTTTCGGCTGTACAGGACATTGGATGGGCCACTTTTGGAATATTGTGAGCAATTCTGGTCTTTCTGTTAGAGGAAGGATGTTTTGAAACTTGAAAGGATTTATAAGGATGTTGCCAGGGTTGGAGGGTTTGAGTAATAGAGAGAGGCTGAATAGGCTGGGGCTGTTTTCCCTGGAGTGTCTGAGGCTGAGGAGTGACCTTCGAGGTTTATAAAATCATACTAATCTAGTCCTGTTTGTCAGCAGTTGGCCCAATCCCTCTAAACCCTTCCTATTCATATACCAATCCACTTGTCTTTTACAGAGGAATTTTGATTATTCAAATGAGATGGGCGGGCACTATTTCATTTGGAAACTGATTATTCGGTTAATTGATTCAGTGCTCGGAGTTTTCTGTTAAGTCCACTCCCCATTCAGGAGACTAGGTAGCCGCACACCATGCACGAGCCCCTGGCCCCCATTCAACACTGCACGTCCTCCCCTCAACCCCATCCAACGCCGCTACCCGTCCACCTCCCCCGCCCACCCCAACCCTGTCCAACACTGCCCAATGCCCGCCCCCAATTCCATCCAACACTGCCCCCCATCCATACCCCAACCCTGTCCAACACCGTCCCCTGTCTGCCCTCGCCCCTTCTCCAGGGCAGCTGGACTGGACACCAACAACAAGCCTGCTTCTGCTGCCTTTTTGTGGGGGGGGGGGGGGGAAGTCTCCAAATAGCACGCTCACAGGTGCACGCGCACGTACAACTTTTTGTTCCAACCTTTTGACAGGTTCCTCCTTTGCCCGTACAGAACAATGTTGGAGAGATTATCTGGGGAAGAGGGCTTTAGGGTACACACCTGTGTAGAACTCCAGGAAAAGCGTGGAGGGACGAGTCAGAGGGCCGGATGTCAGTCATTTGTAGGCAGTGCCTGGGCTCCCGTCAATGTCCAGGACTGTTCTCGGCAACATTTCAGTATGAAGAATTTCAGCCCTGAAGAAGGGCTTATGACGGAAACGTCGATTCTCCTGCTCCTCAGATGCTGCCTGGCCAGCTGTGTTTTTCCAGCACCACATTTTTCAACTCTGGTCTCCAACATCTGCAGTCCTCACTTTCTCCTAGCATTTCAGTAATCCAAGTTCACCTTTAATCACTGTAAACAAAAGACACGATCAGTGTTGAAAACACATCTTTGATGTAATGTTTCTATCAGGACCTCGAGATCTCCTTCGGATAATCCAATATTTGGATAATTGATATTTGAGTAACCGAGGTTCCTCTGTAAATAGTGTAATGGTACCAGCCTCCACCACTTCCTCTGGCAGCTCATTTCACACACATGCACCATCCTCTGCGTGAAAAAGTTGCCCCTTACGTCCCTATTAAATCTTTCCCCTCTCATGCTAAATCTGTGCCCTCCTGTTCTGGATCCCCCCACCCCTATCTACAGTAACCAGGGCATAATTTTAATTTAGTTGCTTGAACAATTAGTTGCTGAGAATTTTCTTTCCACCCAAATGGTATGGTTCTGAAACTTGCTGCCTGAAAAGATAGTAGACATATAAGCCCTCACAATAAAAATTTAAATAAAAACACTTGAATGTGAGCTTGAGGTGCCATTTTAAAACAAAACAGGGCTTCGGACCATAATGTATAGGATTTGGAGGAAGTTATTTACTTCTCTTGACTTCTTTGTCATCATGAAATTACCAGCATGTTTAGTTGACATCCTGTTTTGGAAGCGCAAGAATTTCCCCAATCAAAATTGAGAAGTTTCAAACACCACTCCTAGTCACTTGCTTTATGCATCTCTCTGACAACAGTTTGAAATGAATCTATTCTGTTCATAATCTTAATGTCATGTTTGATCGAGATAAGCTTCCAATATGTGTCTGACATCACTTGATCGTTTATTTCCACTTCCATCATGTCATTCGACTTCACCCTATCTTGGCTCGTATGCTCAGCTCATAACCTCATCCATGACTTCATTACTTCTAACTTTGACTATTCTAGTGCTCCATGGCTAGCCTCCTTTGAATATCCACAATCTTGAGATCATACAGACTCTTCCATGTCCTTACTCCTAATCCCTTTCAATGAATAACCTTTTTTTTATTCACTGACCTACGTTGACGGCTAGTAAAGCAAGGCTTTAATTTTCTAATTTTCATCACTACTACAAATCCCTCCTCAGGCTGTTTTGGCACAGTGGTAGATTCCCTACCTTTGAGTTAGGAGGCCTGGATTCAAGTCCCACCTACTCCAGAGGTGTGTAATAACATGTTTGAACTGTTTGATTTACAAAAATCGACAAACCCTTCCTTGTCCCTGCTCCCTATCTATCTCTACAATCTTCTCCCACCCTGCTGCCCTTGGAGATAACTTCATCCTTCTCAATCTGGCCTTTTCTGCAACCCTTGATTTTAATTATTTTGCTGTTAGTTGTTGTGCCTGTATTTCCTAAATCTTGCTGAATGTCCACTTCGGTTTTTTAAATTAATATTTTTCTTAAACCCACTTATTTTACCAAGCCCTTGAGCTTCCCCTAACCTCTGTACACCTGAGATCACCCAAAACTCTGCTGTCCATATATCTACTCTAAACCTTGTACATTTATGACCTTGTTTGTGTGTTAACTGTAATATTGTATTATATATCTACATTTTTTCTTTTAACATTTCTATGAACTGTCTTACAATGTTGTAATATCTTAAAGATTTTATTTAAATATAAGCTGTAGTGTTCAAGTGCAGCTTAGGTGGAACCAGAAGGGAAAGCAATATTGAGGAAAAACAATTCTGTAGATAAAGACCTATTTAGGAGTGTACAAGCTCAGGCTTGTATTGGTGATAGGAAAAGGATTTAGCCCGACTGTAACATCAGAGTTCTGTGGCATTAAATACTGGAAGGTTTTGATGCAAGTTTCTTCCGAAACTGTGAAAAATGCTCGAGCAAAAGAAAATCAAACTTTCCAAAAATCCTTCCTTTTGAGGCGAGAGTGCAATAGGTGAGTAGAAAAAGGGTAACAGCCAATGGCTGATCAGGAAATGTCACATAGAGTTGTTCTCTTGTTAGAGAGAGATGACCATTGGTGGCTTATTCTGAGGATGTACATACCTGAAGCAAGGGGCAAGGTTGAGAAAGAGGGGCCTTGATATTAACGTCAGCCAGTATGAGACGTACACTGTTGGCATAGTTTTATCTTTGGGTAGATTTTAGAGTCAGAGATGTACAGCTTGGAAACAGATCCTTTGGTCCAACCCGTCCATGCCGACCAGATATCCCAACCCAATCTAGTCCCACCTCCCAGCACCTGGCCCATATCCCTCCAAACCCTTCCTAATCGTGTACCCATCCAAATGCCTCTTAAATGTTGCAATTGTACCAACCTCCACCACTTCCTCTGGCAGCTCATTTCATACAAGTACCACACTCTGCATGAAAAAATTGCCCCGTAGGTCTCTTTTATATGTTTCTCCTCTCACCCTAAACCTATGCCCTCTAGTTCTGGACTCCTCGAACCCAGGGAATAGACTTTGCCTATTTATTCTATCCATGCCCCTCATAATTTTGTAAACCTCTAAGGTCACCTCTCAGCCTCCGACGCTCCAGGGCAAACAGCCCCAGCCTGTTCAACCTCTCCCTATAGCTCTAATCCTCCAACCCTGGCAACATCCTTGTAAATCTTTTCTGAGCCCTTTCAAGTTTCACAACATTTTGCGTGATTCATTTCCAGGAGATATTTAAATTGTGTGCTCATGTCTTTTTTTTCCAATCCCTCTGTATTTCCAGGAGAAGATGGATCTGGTAAAACTACTTTAATTGCAAAATTACAAGGAGTTGAGGACTACAAGAAAGGGAGAGGAATAGAGTTTTTGTATCTTGATGTTCACGATGAAGACATTGATGGTGGGTGCCATGTGATGTTTTGGAAAATGTTTTTCCATTACTATTGGAACAAGCATTTTTTTTGAAAGCTCAATTATTAAGGTTTCATACAGAAAAAATAAATCTAGTGCAAGTTTGTGATCTGGAGACATTCACTAGAGATAAAACCTGAAGCCTTTGGTACAGTCAAGCACTCCAACATGCTCTGACCCTGAATCTTAATTGCCTGGCACAGTGGAAAAACATTCCCTTGGTGCCACTCTTTAACTATACAAATGTAAAGGCATTTTGCAGGTCTTCTCTTAGCCCACAATGTTACATCTGGAATCTCCATGGGATCTGTCCTTGGCTCCCTTTTCTTCCTTATCAGCATGCTATGCAGGTTGTCAGTTTGCTCACTGAGCTAGTAGGTTTGTTCTCAAACATTTCGTCACCATGCGAGGTAACATCATCAGTGAGCCTCTGGTGAAGCGCCAGTGTTCTGTCCTGCTTTCTATTTGTGTGTCGTGGTCTGTTAAGGTGGGTGATATCGATTTGGACCCCATTCACCAATCTCTGAGAAAAAAACCGGAAATGATATCGCCCACCTTAACAGACCAAGACAGATAAATAGCAAGCGGGACAGAACACCAGTGTTTCACCGGAGGCTCACTGATGATGTACCTAGCATAGTGATGAAATGTCAGAGAACAAACCTATCGGCTCTGCGAGTGAACCTACAACCTGAACCTCTACCTGAGCTATAAATCTTCTCAAAAATTGCAAACTTGCTGTGCTTTGGCAACATTATTCCCCCACTCTGTTCCCACACTGTTAATGTGAAGATAATGCAACATAATGTGACCTTATTTTTTTTATCAGTGGCATTTCTTGGTGCCATCACTATGGATTATTATTCCAGTTCGCCTACTAGGTGACAGAAAAAAGTTTCAGGTTACGACTAACCATTACGCCTGTTTCTCTGTCATCATATGATATGTTGTCGTTGGGTTCTTTTCACGCATCTGCTGTTGTAGTTAGCTAATATTCTTTGATCTTTGTGTTATCAGCTCTGCTGTTTTCAATTCTCTTTGCCATAGGATCCCCACATGCAGTGAGTATCTGCTTATGGATAAGGGGGTGTTGGAAGGAGTAATAGCACCCCTCAGATTGACATGCTAGACATTTGAGTTGGTATTCCTACTCTAGGCATGTCATAAGCAGGTCAGATGGGTGTGCTTAGAAGATATATGCACGTCGAATGTTAAATGCAAGTGCAAAGAGAAGCACATCTGGAAATTGTTAGTAAATTGCAGGATAAATTTACTGAAGTAATCTAAAGCTCTTCTAAAAGTCCTAAATATTTAACAACTTTGTTCTGGGAACTTTAGATGAAAGTTAGTGGTGTACATGAATTGGTTGTTTTATTTTTCTATAATGGGATCTTTTATTAACAGACCACACTCGATGCAATGTTTGGATCTTGGATGGTGACACTTATCACAAAGGTCTCCTGAAATTCGCAGTTACGTCAGATAACATAAAAGACACTTTGCTTATGTTAGTGGTGGATATGTCCCGGCCTTGGATGGTCATGGATTCATTACAGAAGTGGGCCAATGTTGTTCAAGAGCACATTGACAAACTAAAAATACCACCAGAGGAAATGAGAGAAATGGAGCAGAGCTGTAAGTACCATGGACATAGATAATGTTATGGCATGTGTTAAATTGGTTACTTAAATATTTCAGATGCTTAGGAGGTTTTACCATTTGATTTGATGCACCAGATTCACTTAAAACTGTTATTTTCTATAATAATAATAATAATGCATGTAATTTGTTTGGCAAAATATACACAGTTGTTCTCCTCCCCATGCCCAAAGAAAGTCAAAAAGTGATCACCAGCCTGTAATCTCGGGCTGTTCAGACAAATTGCTTGGTTATAGAAATTTGTTGTCCTAAGTATTGATGCAAGGTGTTCATTCTGGAAAATTGATATAAGTTTAGCAGAAAATTTCAATTTTCTTATGGTATCAACATGGTTATGCAATTTATTTTGAGGAAAGAACCACAAGTTCTGACTTCCTGGAGTTGAAGTCCAGCCTGTTTATAGTGCAATGTCAGTATCTCAATACCTTCGGTGTTTGTGCACTATGCATCAGGAGCCTTTGTAGATATCATAACAGCAATCAGTAGGGCAGTATGTAATAACTCTGACCTACAAAACAGATTTTAAGAATAAATCATTAGTATCCATATGTTATACGTACTATTCCTACAAGTCTGCAGTAATCCATTTTAGCTAATGGAGATTGATTTTATGAAGAAAGATTGGAATTTAGGCAAATAGAAAGTGATATTATTGAAACACAAGTATTGAGACTTGACAAGATGTAAGGAGATGTCTTATGGGAGAAACTTGATCAAGGAGACACACTTTTGATAAGTAAAAGTCTCCTGTTTAAGATGTAGCTGAGTGGAAGCCTTTTCTCTGAGGATCATGAATATTTAGAATTCTGTTACCCAGAGTCCATTGGAGGCAGGATCATTGAATATTTTTAAGGCAGAGACAGATTCTTGATTAATACCGCACTCAAAGGGTATTATTGGTTTGCAGGACTGTGGAGATGGGCTATGACCTTGTTGAATGGCAGAACATACTAGAGGGCTGAAAAGCCGCCTACTCCTATTGTTATTGGGATAAAAGAACTGAATCTGCATCATTATTTTTGCTAGAAATCTGAATCTTTTAGGTTGTTTAATACCTGAGTGAATTTATTTCCTAAATGAGTATTTTACATCAGTATTTACTGTGAAAAATGATCTGGAAGATATAGACTGTAGGGAAATAGATGGTGACATCTTGCAAAATCTCCATATTACAGAGGAGGAAGTGTTGGATGTCTTGAAACACATAAAGATGGATAAATCCCCAGGACCTGATCAGGTGTACCCGAGAACTCTGTGGGAAGCTAGAGAAGTGATTGCTGGGCCTCTTGCTGAGATATTTGTCTCATCGATAGTCACAGGTGAGGTGCCGGAAGACTGGAGGTTAGCTAGCGTGGTACCACTGTTTAAGAAGGGTGGTACGGACAAGCCAGGGAACTATAGACCAGTGAGCCTGATGTCGGTGGTGGGCAAGTTGTTGGAGGGAATCCTGAGGGACAGGGTGTACATGTATTTGGAAAGGCAAGGACTGATTAGGGATAGTCAACTTGGCTTTGTGCGTGGGAAGTCATGTCTCACAAACTTGATTGAGGTTTTTGAGGAAGTAACAAAGGGGATTGGTGAGGGCAGAACGGTAGATGTGATCTATATGGACTTCAGTAAGGCGTTTGACAGGGTTCCCCATGGGAGACTGATTAGCAAGGTTAAATCTCGTGGAATACAGGGAGAACTAGCCAATTGGGTACAGAACTGGCTCAAAAGTAGAAGACCAGAGGGTGGTGGTGGAGCGTTGTTTTTCAGGCTGGAGGCCTGTGACCAGTGGAGTGCCACAAGGATCGGTGCTGGGTCCACCACTATTTGTCATTTACATAAATGATTTGGATGCGAGCATAACAGGTACGGTTAGTAAATTTGCAGATGACACCAAAATTGGAGGTGTAGTGGACAGCAAAGAGGGTTACCTCCGATTACAACGGGATCTGGACCAGATGGGCCAATGGGTTGAGTGACAGATGGAGTTTAATTCAGATAAATGCGAGGTGCTGCATTTTGGAAAAGAAAATGTTAGCCGGACTTAGACGCTTAATGGTAAGGTCCTAGGGAGTGTTACTGAACAAAGAGACCTTGGAGTGCAGGTCCATAGCTCCTTGAAAGCGGAGTCGCAAGTAGATAGGATAGTGAAGAGGGCGTTTGGTATGCTTTCCTTTATTGGTTAGAGTCTTGAGTACAGGAGTTGGGAGGTCATTTTGTGGCTGTACAGGACATTGGTTAGGCCACTCTTGGAATATTGTGTGCAATTCTGGTCTCCTTCCTATCGGAAAGACGTCGTGAAACTTGAAAGGGTTCAGAAAAGATTTACAAGGATGTTGCCAGGTTTGGAGGATTTGAACTGTAGGGAGAGGCTGAACAGGCTGGGCTGTTCTCCCTGGAGCGTCGGAGGCTGAGGGGTGACCTTTTAGAGATTTACAAAATTATGGGGCATGGATAGGGTAAATAGGCACAGTCTTTTCCCTGGGTTCGGGGAGTCCAGAACTAGAGGGCATAGGTCTAGGGTGAGAGGGGAAAGATATGAGACTTATGGGGCAACTGTCTCACACAGAGGATGGTACGTTTATGGAATGAGCTGCCAGAGGAAGTGGTGGAGGCTGGTACAATTGCAACATTTAAAGGCATCTGGATGGGTATATGAATAGGAAGGGTTTGGAGGGATATGGGCCAGGTGCTGGCAGGTGGGACTAGTTTGAGCTGGGATATCTGGTCGGCATGGACAAGTTGGACCGAAGGGTCTGTTTCCATGCTGTACATCTCTATGACTCTATGTAATGCTTCTACCAGGGTCCACTTGCCAACCAGTCAGCACTTTGGTCTTGGGCAGTATAAATGTTGGTTTTCCATGTGAATTGGTTTTCTTATAAAATGTCCCAATGAGTGCAAGCCGAAAAGCTTTAACAGATTTTTTTTTTGAGTTGAAGAGAATTTTTTTTTTCTAATGCATATTGTCTGAAGCATCTTAGTTGTCCTTTCCCAGTATCTGTCAGACATTTTTTAGTAGTACTGTACTAGGTACTTTAGGAATTCAGCAATGTTCACTAAAATCATGTTTTTATTACACTTTCAACAGAATAAAATCTCTTTTGCAAGAAATGTATTTGCCCAGAAAAATGTATTTTTTCAAATGAAGGAATGAGTAAATTGGATCCACGTTTTAAATCAAAATCATAAAGTTTCATTTTGACATAGCAGGATCATAAAATGTAGAAGTCGAAGTAGACCATTCGACTCTGTCCACCATTCAATAAGATCATGGCTGATCTGATAATCCTCAACTCCACTTTCCAGCATTTTCCTCAGAATCTTTGGTTCTGTTACTGATATAAAAATTTGTCTCTCTTAGCCTTGAATATACTTAATGACCCAGCCCCTCAGCCCTCTGCAAAACTAAGTATGCATCACATAGAGAATGCACTTCAGTATAATTTTCTAATGGAGTTCAACTCCATAGCCCTGAGCACAAAAATCTCGGCTGAGGCAATCTGTTGGAATCACGTAAAATATTTGACCCCTTGCATGGATATGCATGATCCCACTGCACTATTATGAAGAGGAGCAGGGAATTACTTCTCTTTTCCTGGCCAATACTCCTACCTCTGTCAATATCACAAAAACAAGATAATTTGATCCATTACCATATTGCTGTTTGTGGCAGCTTGCTATGTGCAAATATTATAGTGTTTTCTATACCACATTGGTGACTATACTGCAAAGCCACTTTATTGGGTGTAGAGTACTTTAGGGTATCCTAAGAGGTACTGTATAAAAGCTATTCTTTCTGTTCTTGGGTGATCATTGACATTTGATGTGGTTCCCTTGTTGCCATGATCAAAGGGTTTTCAAAAGCAGAAAAAAGTGATCTTATTGCATTTAACAAATGAATCTCCGATGTGTTTCATAGCTCTTGAAATACTTGATGCTGTGGCCAGGTATATTTATTCTTGCGATCCCTGTGGGAAAATAATTTGTGAATATTAGCTAAAGTAAAGTTCAGCTTTGATACATCATGTATGAAGAATGACTATTTGGATAAGTTGAATTTCAAGCTATAAGAATTTGTAAGATCATATCTTAGCAAGATTGTTCAGAAAAGTCGGTTGGAGGGCAAACATGACCTTAATACAGCATGAGTGTCTGCTTTCTTTCCAATGTTTTAAATAGTCATTGTATGTTATTTGATGGTTGTCTGAAATGATTTTTGTTTAAATTTTACTGTGTAACTTCTGTTCCTTGAAATAAAACAACTTGGTCTTGCCACCAGTGCTACATCCTGTCAAAAATGCATTACTACTACAATAGCTGTCTATTAAGTGGTAACAACAGCCCTGAATTAATTCTGAAAATGGGAGAGGGCACAGTATAATCTTAATTGGTATTCAGTCTCGCAGCTGGAAAGCACTCATAATTTAGAAAGCTGTGCAATGTTGTTGAACGGCAACACAATGTTGCATGACTAAGTAGATAAAGTCTCTGTTTTGCTAATGGTGATAAATGAAGTCCAGTTTTTTTCAAGATTTACAGTTCAGCTTTTCTCTCCAAACTCATCACATGATTTCTGTATTGCAGTTCATCAAGGCCAAGGATCACAAGCTGTCGATAGCCCCGAGCAGCAGATTAGACTTCTGAAATTTTTGGCATTAGCTCCAAGTAACATAGTGTCTTATATTAGGATTCATTGTATCCAAGATCTACAAAGTTATATACAGGGGTTTATTTTCAAGTTTACAAAAGATGGTGTCCATCTGCCTGTGCCCCTCCATCTTCATGCCGTCTCTCCTGTCACCTATGTATGGAAATCATCCTTCTGTCACCTGCATTCAGGAATGAAGACTGGATAGCTATGTAATATCTCCAGTAGAAACATTGTGAACCATGCATTATAGCATTCAATCTCACTAAAATACCCCCTGAGAAAGCATGTAAACATCAAGATGTAAACGTTTAATGGAAAATGGGAAAACTGCGTATATCTTTTGGTACATATATTTTACTGAGCAAGTGTTGAAGGACCATTAAATCTCTCCAGTTATGTAAAGATTATTTGCCTTTGTTAAGTAACAGCATTCTCTGGAAATATTAATACGTGAAATGTTAACCCTTATTTGAAAGAAACCACCTTACAAAGATTACAAAATATCTGTTCTTAGGATTTATCAAATTAGAAAAACAATGGCAATTCAGCTCACAAATCTAGTGAGTGGGAAACTGCAGTGCATATCATTAAAATTGAACAATTGGAAAATGTATTCATGCATCCCCAGTAGACTGCATTTTTATGTTTTTTTTTTATTTACAGTGGTAAAGGAGTTTCAAGAATATGAAGAACCAGATAGGGAAATGCCAGCTTCTCCACAGCGAAGAAATACTGTGTTGCAAGAAACAGATGAAGAAAGTGTGGTCTTACCTCTAGGTGCCAATACACTTACACATAATCTTGGGATTCCAATCCTAGTAGTTTGCACAAAGGTTTGTATATGAAATAAGTTAAAATTTGGTATATATCAATGATCTGCTTGATTGTTTTAAATAAAGAAACAAAAGACAATCAAGTGACCTGAGGTTAAACATTTGTATAATAAGAATGGCTGTTGGTCTCTAAAGTGTTAATTCAGATAGTTGCTTGCAAAAATTTAGAATTCAGTTGAAAAATTAGTTTGATTTGTACACTTTCTAATGTATTTAGCAATTTCTCAATTTAAGGTTTATTTTATAATTCTCTGGATAAATCTCCAATTTAGTAAATGGTTGTCCTACAACAGAACATAGATTTTGAATGATGTCTATGATGCTTTTCATAGTGCTGTGGACCCAAAAAGTGAAGTATTTGAATTAAGCAAAACCAGATGCTGGCTTCAAATATTTTCAGTTCTTTCAAACTCTCTATATATTATTACTCTATATATATTAAAGTGTAAGGTACTAGGGCCATTGACACTAAATGTACTTGATGTTTGGATAGCCTTCTGAAAGTTTACAAGGGAAAAAGAAATCCTTAGCATTCTTTGCTAAGCCAATTTAAAACTGCTCCCAATGCATGATCCTAAGTTTTTTTTTAAGCCTAATGATTACCCTGCAAATATGATTAAAATAATTTTAACCAAGTGCATTTTTCAAGAGAACAACTGTGGGAAATAGTTCAAAATCAGAAATCTTCCTCTTAAGATGGCGGTGGTATTTTTTTCTCTCTGTGGTGGCAGCATGGTGACTCTGGTTAGCACTGCAGCCTCACAGCACCAGGGACCTGGATTCCATTCCAGCATTGGGTGACTGTCTGTGTGGAGTTTGCACCTTCTCCGTGTCGTGTGGTTTTTCTCCATGTGCTCTTGTTTCCTTCCACAGTCCAAAATGTGCAGATTGTATGGATTGGCCATGCTAAATTACCCATAGTGTCCAGGGATGTGCAGGGTAGGTGGATTAATCATGGGACATACAGGGATAGGATGGCAGGGTGGGTCTGGATGGGATGCTGTTTGGAGGATCAGTGCTGGCTTGATGGGTCAAATGGACTGTTTGTGGAAATCATGATAATTTGTGGAAATCTCGTGACCAGAAAACAATGGAGGTTAGGTCACTGAATTTATTCAAGGCTGAGTTGGACTGATATTTGATGGACAATAGAATTGAGGGTTAAGCAGGTACACAGGGCAGAGTTGTGAATACATTTAAATCACTCATGATCTTACCCAATGGTGTACCCCCTAGTCTGAAGTCCTTTTGATTTGTGTTTTTATTTTTAACTTTTTAGCAGCTAGCTAAGTAGTTGGATTTTTTATCTCTTTCCAAATAATTGCCAGTAAAAAAGGGGGGAGAAAGCTACTACAGTTGCTTAGTGTGTTATTCTGTGTTTTTCTGCAGTGTGATGCAATTCACCAACTAGAAAAGGAACACGACTACAGAGATGAACACTTCGACTTCATTCAATCACACATCCGTAGGTTCTGCCTACAGTGTATCCTTTAAACTCTTAACCTGGTACTATAAAGGTGAAGAGGTATTCCCACAAGTATTTTGTAATCTTTACAGGGAAAACATTTTGCTCATTTTTATTCAAAAATTTGCATTGTGAAGAATTTTGGAAAACTGCTTCCTATTTGAACATGTTGTTAGAGTCAGAGATATACAGAATGGAAACAGAACCTTCGGTCCAACTCGTCAATGCTGACCAGATATCCGAAATTAATCTAGTCCCATTTGTCAGCATTTGGACCATATCTGTCTTAAACTCTTCTTATGCATATACCCAACTAGATGCCTTTTAAATGTACCAGCCTCCACCACTTCCTCTGGCAGCTCATTCCATAAATGCACCACTTTCTGCATGACAAAGTTGCCCCTTGCATCCCTTTTAAATCTTTTCCCCTTTTAACTTCAACCTATGCTCTCTATTTTTGGACCACCAGGGAGAAGACCTTGTCAATTTACCCTATCCATGCCCCTTGTGATTTTATAAATCTCTATAAGATCACCCCTCTGCCTCTGACACTCCAGGGAAAATAGCATCTATTCAGCCTCTCCCTATAGCTCAAACCCTCCAACCCTGGCAACATCATTGTAAGTCTTTTCTGAACCCTTTCAAGTTTCACAACATTCATCCTATAGCAGGGAGACCAGAACTGTACACAGTATTTTAAAAGTGGCCCAACCAATATCCTGTACAGCTGCAACATGACCTTCCAACTCCTATTCTAAATGCACTGACCAATAAAGGAAAGCATACTAAACACCACCTTCACTATCATATCTATCTGTGGCTCCACTTTCAAGGAACTATCAACCTGCATTGCAAGGTCTCATTGTTCAGCAACACTTCAGGACCTTACCGTTGAATGTATAAGTCTGCTCTAATTTGCCTTTCCAAAATGCGGTCCTGACATTTATCTGAATTGAACTCCATCTGCAACTCCTCGGCCCATTAGCCCATCTGATCAAGGTCCCATTGTACTCTGAGGTAACACTCTTGGCTGTCCACTATATGTCCAACTTTGGTGTTGTCTGAAAACTTACTAATCATACCTCCTATGTTCATATCCAAATAATTTATATAAATGACAAAAATTAGTGGACCCGGCATTGATTGTTGTGGCACACCACTGGTCACAGCCCTCCCATTTGAAAAGCAACCCTCCACCACCACCCTCTGACTTCTACTTTTGAGCCAGTTCTGTATCCAAATTGCTGGTTCTCCCTGATTTCATGTAATGTAACCTTGCTAACTGGTCTACCATGAGGTACCCTGTGGAATCCCACACTGAAGTCCATATAGATCATGTTCAGCACTGCCCTCATCAATCCTCTTTGTTACTTCAAAAAACTCAATCATGTTTATGAGACAGTATTTTGCATGCAAAAAGCCATGTTGACTATCCCTAATCAGTCCTTGCCTTTCCAAATACATGACAATTCTGTCCCTCAGGATTCTGTCCAACAACTTGCCCACCACCGATGTCAGGCTCACCAGTCTATAGTTCCCTAGGTTTTCCTTACCACTTTCTTAAATAGTAGCACCATGTTAGCCAACCTCCAGTCTTCTGGCATCTCACTCGTGGCTATCGATGATACAAATATCTCAGCAAGGAGTCCATCGGTCACTTGCCTAGCTTCGCACAGCGTTCTAGGATACTGATCAGGTCCCAGGGAGTTATCCATCTTTAAGCATTTAAAGATGTTTTCAGCTCCACCATCTCTGTAATGTGTATATTTTTCAAGATGTTGCTATTTATTTCCCCACATTCTCTCTCCCTTCTCCACAGTAAGCACTGTTACAAAGTACTCACTTAGTGTCTTCCCCATCTGTGGTTTCATGCATAGGAGGCCTTGCTTATCTTTACAGCACCCTGTTCTCTCCCTCCTTAACCTTTTAACCTTGATGAATTTTTAGAATCCCTTTAGATTCTCCTTAACCCTATTTGCCAAAGCTGTCTGATGTTCCCTTTTTGCCCTCCTGATTTCCCTCTTAAGTATACTCCTGCTACGTTTATACTCTTCTTGGGAATTGCCCGATCTCTCCTGTCTATACCAGCCATAAGCTTGATTCCTTATTCTTGACCAAAACCTTGATTTCTCTAGTCATCCAGATTTCCCTACACCTGCCAGCCTTGCCTTTCAGTCCAACAGGAACATACTGTCTCTGGACTTGTGTTATCTCGTTTTTGAAGGCTTCCCATTTTCCAGCCGTCCCATTACCTGTTTACATCCACTCCAACTTTAGAAAGTTCTTGCCTAATATGTCAAAATTGGCCTTCCTCCAGTTTAGACCTTTAACTTTTAGATCTGGTCTATCCTTTTCTATCAGTATTTTAAAACTAACAGAATTATGGTCACTGGCCCTAAAGTTCTCCCCCACTGACATCTCAGTCACCTGGCCCTGCCTTATTTTCCAAGAGTAGGTTAGGTGTTGCACCCTCTGTAGTAGGTACATCAACATACTGAATCCGAAAATTTTTTTGTTCGCACTTAACAAATTCCTCTCCATCCAAGTCACTAATCTTGTGGCAGTCCCAGTCTATGTTGGAAAGTTACAATCTCCTACCATGACCACCTTGTTGCAGAGGGACCTCGGTAATCTGAATTTCAGATTATCCAAACAAGATTGCAAGGTCCCGATGCTTGGTTAAACTGTGTTATCCAGAATTTGATTATCTGAACAAAATACTCCCTGCCTGTGTCATTTGGATAATCGAGGTTCCTCTGTGTTCTTACAGATAACTGAGATCTCCATACAAATTTATTTCTCACTTTCCTAATGACTATTGTGGGTTGTCTGTAGTACAGTCCCAATAAGGTGATCATCCCTTTCTTATTTCTCAGTTCCACTGAAATAAAGTACCTGGATGAAATTATCTTCTGAGTCAACTGTATACACACTATGCAGACAGAGGTGGACTTTTCTTCTTTGTAAACTATGATAGAAATTAACAAATTATCGTCACATTTGATCATTCTCCATTTTTAAAGAAAACTGAATGTTCTCAGGCATCAAAACATTAAAATTTATTTGATGGGAAAATCCAAGATGGCAGCAATCTAGGAAGATCGTGTTGCAGAGCTCCACACCACATTGCAAGCAGGACAAAGTCCCAGCCTGTCCTACCCAGACCACTGCAAAATCCTGGGACTCTGGGAAGGTTGTGGATTCCCAGAAAACTGTCAGCAACTTTTCTTGGTTTTCACCATCCAGGGATGCCAGGTATGTCCAAGGCCAGGCCTACAGCCCAGTCTGCAGGATCCTCAGACTTGATCTCTTACCATGTCCTGGTAAAGGAGCTCGGAAACTCTCGCGAGATGTTGAGCAAGCAGATAGAGGAGAAGCTGGCCCCGATCTCTCTCATGCTGCAGAAGTATGAACAGCAGCTGGGAGACCTGGAGAAAAGGACGGATGAGGTAGAATACAGAGTCATAATGGTGGAAGCTGATACCGGATCCAAGGATAGATTCCAAGCCCCTGGAGGTGCAGGTCCGAAATTTGCTTGACCAAGTTGATGACTTCAAGAACAGGGGCAGGAGAAAAAATACTTGGATCGTTGGTCTGCCGGAGCGAAGGAAGGTGAGTGGCTGATGGAATTTCTTGAGGACTGGTTGCCGAACTTCCTTAACTTGGAGGCTGGAATGAGAGGCTTGAAGATTGAGAGGGATCACTAGGTCACAGCACAAAGGTCAGGTCTGAACCAACATCCTCGTCCTGTCTTGATGCAGTTTCATCATTATAGAGATAAGGAGAGCTTCGTGGAAGCTTCTAGAATCCAGGGGAAGAATCTGAAAGCCGACGAGGGCTTTAAGATCATGTTCTTCCAGGACTTCTCAGCAGCGGTAGTCCAGAAAAGAAAATCCTATAATGGTGTCAAGAGAAGACTGAGGGAGCTCAGGATCCAGTACTCTGAGGTATCCAGTAGTGCTTTGGAGACATTAGATGGATCTGTACATCTCTTTGACACGTTGGAGAAGGCTTTGTGGCCAAAGTAACTTAATCTGGACAATTTATTTAGTACAAATGGTAGTGTTGTTTGGGTGAGTCCCTCTTTTCTTTAAAAAGAAGAGGGAGTCCAGTTGGGACTTTCTTTTCCTTTTTTATTATTGGTAATAATCTGGTTTAAACCAATGTTCAGGGGATGTTGGGGTGTGCACTTTCAATTTCCCAGTTAAGTTATGCCAACAGATGTGAGGGGTAGTTATCCATTTTTTTTTGTTCACATTGTTATTTCATTGTGTATTTTCTTTCTTTTCTGCTTGTATTTGCGGTGTGACTCTAGCTAAGAGGAGTGAAAATGGTTGGGATGGCTAGATCTTACGGCTCAGGTATTTATATGCCCTGGCTGCAGTATTGGCAGCGGTATGGGAGTGGGATTCTGGGATGTGTAGTTGCCTCTTTGGGCAGGGGGTGAGTTCCCCTGTTCAGCGCCATTGGCACTTTCTTTGTTGGCTTGTTTGATTGTTTTTTAGGTTTGTTAACTGTGGTGGGTTTAGTTTATGTAGTTTTTATGTTCGATGGATCCTGCAACACGAAGGCTAGGCGATTTGTCATCAGAATTCCTCCCCTCTGGAATCTAAATGTTACTGCAGAAAGTTATGGCTAATGACTTGATTAAATGGTGTACCTGGAACAACAAGGGAAGTCACTCACCAACTAAGAGGAAGAAGGTACTTTCGAGTCTTAGAAAGGAAAAAGTGGATATTGCTTTATTATAGGAGACACACCTGAATGATAGGGAGCATTTGAAATTATAGCAGAAAGGCTTTGATCGGGTTTACTTTTCATCTTTTAATACCAGAAGTAAGGGAGTGGCTATATTGGTTAGGAGGAATCTCCCCTTTAAGTTACTGGAGTGTGTTAAAGACAGGTTTGTAATGCGCAAAGCCCTGATAAGCAGGAAAGAATATGGTGTTTTAAATGTTTATTTCCCTCCGGCCCATCCCCTCAAATGTTTGGTAGATGCGTTCTCCAAATTGATCAGTCTTGAGTCCCAGTATATTATTGTAGGGGGAGATTTTAACTGTCTCATGGATCCCACAGTAGGCAGTTGCCCAAAGGCCCCCCAATTTAGTCTGCACAAACTAAACAATTAGTGGATTGTGTGTGGAGTTAGGGTTGGTGGGTGTCTGGAGGCGTCTCCACCCTACAGGCAGGGATTTAACGATTTTTTTTCAATCCACACAGATGTCACGCCAGGATTGATTTTTGATTTTTTCTGACCCCAGTGGTAACCCTAGACTTGGTGGCATCTTGTATGATTGGTAATGTTACCATCTCCGATCATGCTCCAGTGTACCTGTTGGTTAAGATTAAGGACGCTATAGTGGGCCCAAGGCACTGGCGAATGGGTCCCTTTGTCCTCAAGGATAATAGGTTTGTGGAGTAGTTCTCCCAGTAGTTTAGGGCATTCCTACTCTGCCAGTCGGAAGCGGCAGATGGGCAAGCAGCAACATCTCCTCGAAGCACGGTTGAAGGCAGCTGAAAAGGCTTCCTTTGACAGGCTCTTGTTGGTCCAGCTACAGAGGATTATGGCGCTGTGGTCTGCATTGAATTCCGTGCTCACGCAGACAACCACAAAGGAGATTATTTTTATGTGAGCATATATTTATTATGTCAGCATGGTGACAAACTGGGCAAGTACCTAGCATATCTCAACAGGAAAAAAGAGTGCCTCTCAAGCAATTACGTCAATTAGGGAAGGGTCTGGGAACCTAACGTGTGATTTGAAACAGATTAATGTGACATTCCAGAGATTTTACTCTAAGTTATACCAATCTGAGGGTTATGAGGAAGATCGGGTCAAGGTGGAGTCCTTTTTCAAGGATCTGGAGCTCCTGGATGTGACCCCCGAATGAGTCTTTTCTCAATGCCCCCTTATCAGAGCAAGAGGTGCAGGAGTCTGTGAAGCAGCTTCAGGTTGGAAAGGCACCCGGTCCCGACGGACTTCACAGCGAGTTCTATAAGGAATTAATAAACATACTGTCAAGCCCGATGCTCAACGTGTTCAATGACTCATGCAGTCATAATAGTCTCCTGCCATCTCTGAGAGGCCAATATTTCGCTTATTCTTAAAAAGGGAAGGTCCCAGAGGACTGTGCTTCTAACAGGCCCGTTTCACTCTTAAATGTGGACTTTAAAATCCTCTCTAAGACTCTTACGTTAAGGCTGGAGACTGTTACCTTCGATAGGTAAAGAGGACCAGACGGGCTGCTTAAAGGGCTGCAGATCCTCTGATGATATTAGGAGGCTGCTTAATGTAATTCAAACATGTCAACAACAGTCAGTTCAGGGATTGGTGATTCCTGTAGATGCAGAGAAGGCATTTGATCGAGTTGAGTGGCCATACCTTTTTTATACTCTGGAGTGGTTTGGTTTGGGTGAAGCCTTTTTAAGATGGGTAAAGGTTCTGTACAGTGACCCCCTCACTGCTGTCAACACCAGTGGGGTGTGATCAAGCAATTTTGACATTTTTAGGGGTAGGCGGCAGTGCTGCCCCTTTGACCACTGCTGTTTACATTGGTCAATGAACCATTGGCAGAGGCACTTCATAGGCATCTTAATATATTGGTTCCACAAGTGAGGTCAAAATTACATAAGACTTCATTGTACGCGTACGATGTCCTTTTTGTTTTGTCAAATCCAGCAGTTTCGGTGCCTCACCTGATACAGTGCATCAGCTTGTTTGGCACCTTTTTGGGCTGTAAGATTAATTTTGCAAAATCAGAGGCTGTGTCTATGGGTGGTCTTACAAAAGTGCTAGGTTTTGAGGGCAAATATCGATTCCCATTTAAGTAGTCACGGGAGTTTTATGTATGTGGGCATATTCATCACTCCAGTTCTTGATCGATTGTTGAAAGCCAATTTTATTCAATTATTCGACAAAATCAAACAAGACCTTAAAAGATGGCAGGTGCTTCCGGTCTCTTGGTTAGGTTGGATAGCACACGGATGCTCCCCCTGATTTTCAAAAGGCAAACATTCAGGGGACTAAACAGCTGGTTCAGTTATTTTGTTTGGCATCGTCAGCAGCCCCTTATTAGGTTAGCTAAACTGCAATTGCCTCACAGACTTTGGGGGAGTGGATCTCCTGGACATTAAAGACGATCAACTAAGTTCGCTTTTATCTTACATGAGTGATTGGGCTTGTGGGCACCCTCTTTCAATATGGTTAGATATCAAAACCTCTCTGGCAAAGTGTGCCCTTACTAGATTGCTGCTTTTGGACAAAATGAAGACAGTTAAGGAATATTGCCATAACCTAATAGTTATCGATACTGTTAAAGCAGGGAGGGCAGTTCGGCAGAAGGAAGGTAATATTGGCAAAACATCTTCTCTTACACCTATAGTGAGGATCTAAAATTTGAATTTAGGCTGTACTTTAGATCCTCGATAGTGGGTATGCTGGGTTTTCAACTAGGAATGATTGATTCAGTATTTAAACAATGGCAGTTAGGGGTGTGTTTTGCATGGGCGATTTATTTGATGGAGAGGCACAATGATGTCCTTTTATCAGTTAGCACAGAAATATGAGCTATGTAGCAGGAACCTCGTTCATTTTTTCTTCCAAGTAAGGGATTTTATTCAAAAATCTACACTTTTGACTGATCCCTACAAATCCAACATAGGAGGGTGCTCTGTGCTAAGAGTACACTTTCTGTCAGCACTTGATATCATAATTTATGGGTCGGCTCCGCAGATGAGTTCAATCAAATCTGCAGGGTGTGGGAGAGAGAACTGGGTGTTGAAGTCTCCTCAGAGGCATGGGAGGATATTTGGGAGAATGCAAGAAAGACATCAATTGGCAATAGGACCCATGCTTTACAGTTGAAAATTCTCCACCGGGTCCGGATCGTTTGTCAAAATTTAAACTGGGATATCTTCAACGTGTCCCAAGTGTAAGTTTGGTACGGGCACTCTTACCCATTATCTCTGGTCCTGTGGTAGGCTTTAAATATACAGGACCACTGTGGCGAGTGCAACAGAGTGGATTTTGGGTGTAAGGATGGAGATGGACCCGATTTGTTCTCGACCTGCCCTGTATGTTCCCTGTAGATGCGCATAAGAAAAAAGTTTTTAACATCCTCACTTTCTGCGCAAGAAAGAATATCTTGTTAGATTGGGTATCTGAAAATCCCCCAGGCCTGTCAAGTTGGTTGAAGATTGTTATGGAGCATATCCCCTTGGATTTTCTCTCAAGTATGGGAAGCCACAAAGCTGAGAATTTCTATAAAATGTAACGATCCTTTTTGGAATATCTGGACACAGATTTGTCCACCACACTAATAAGGGCTTTTATATAACCATACAATTGTGCTTTACACATCCAATATCCAGAGAGGGGGAATTGCGAATGTATGAATATGTGAAAATTAATGCCCTCGATATGAGAGAATTAGTGTTTTGTTTGGCTGAGCTCTATTAATTATTAGTTTATTGTTAGTTATTTATTTAGTTAAGTAGTTAGTTGGTTTTTTAATCTATATTTTTATACATATATATATATTTGTACATGAGGGTAGTTTGGGTTTTCACATTTTATTGGTGTTCTTTCTTTGTATTGTTTTGAATGGTATTGTTTTCTATTGTAATATTACAAAATCTATTTTTCAATAAAAATTTTAAAAATGTTATTTGTCATTTATGGAGTTGTCTAAATGTATCTAATTTGATTTGATTTCAGCAGATGAGGGAAGCAAGGTGTGTTTGCTGTTGGGTCACCTGCTTGGGATGTTGGTACCATTGTCTGGATTAGATAGCGAATTACACATTGGTATTGTGGCAACATTGAGGGAATGCCCAAGTTACACTGGTACATGACATGATTGTGGTAGCATAAAACTTTACTATCCATGTCCATGGTCATGGAGATCAAGGGGAGGGGCGACTTGTGGAAGTATACTTGCTGAGTTCTTGCAGGGACTACTTCCTGCTACTTGTTAGATTAAGTTTGATTATTGCACAGATCTACTGTACACTGGCTTTATCTAGTTCATCTGGATTATGAGAGGTTCTGAACTTTTGAATTATTGGCAATTAGCTGAGGAACTCCTATCTATATGTTAGGACTGCAGTAATTATGTTCCAGAGTCACAACTGTCTTCCTTTGTGTCAGATATGATTCCAGCTACTGGAAGGCTCCATGACCCTGCTCTGATTTTAGCTGTGCTGTATTAGGTATGCCTGTTGTACTTGATACTTACGTGTAACTTATTTTTGTAATACTAAACTGTTTTCCTATTGCTAATCACTACAATTAATTGGATTTGTTCTGATTTCTTCCTTAATGCTCACGTTTTAGATGGAGCAGCACTTATTTATACTTCAATAAAAGAAAATAAAAATATTGATTTAATGTATAAATACCTTGTCCATAAGTTATATGGATTTCCTTTTCATTCACCGGTACTAGTTGTGGAAAAAGATGCAGTATTTATGTAAGTTTCACATAGTGTTTAAAATACAGTAAACTTTCTTTTTATAACTTGTTAATAATCAAAACTTGTTTGGAAGTTTAGTTTTATTTCCAGGTTTTTAAAAATACTTGTCCTCTTTAGCTCGAGTAGTAATTTAAATAAGCTATTCTGTTTAATTCTGTCCAAAGCAATTGAAACACAGTTTGGTTGTGATCTATGTTTCCCCTTTGGTTTGCATACATGTAATTCTCTATTTCAATGTGCTGCTGTAAAATGAGTAGGATTGGCATCTTTGCGTCATGCTGGCTGCCAGGAAACTGTTCAGACTTGCAAATCAAGGGCAGCACAGGAGTACAAAGGTAACTGTTCACTAATGACTAGAGAAGAAAAAGCTTTCAAAAACAAAAGTCAAGACTTCTGTTTTCCTCAATACACTTCCATCCCTCACCATTGTTTGTTTCATGTGTCATCCTTCACTCCTTAATTGTCTTTATAGACAAACAGCTTTTTTTTAATTCATTTGCGGAAAGAGGGTCTCATTGACTAGGCCAGATTTTATTGCCCAGAGGGCCCTTAAGAGTCGACCACATTGCTAAGGGTTTAGAGTCCCATGTAGGCCAGAACAGGTAAGGATGGCAGTTTCCTTCCCTAAAGGACATTAGTGAACCGGATGGGTTTTTATGTAAATCAACAATGGATTCATAATTAACCATTTACATATTTTGGGGTGATACAGGTGGCATGGTGACTCATTGGTTAGCACTGCAGCCTCACCATGCTAGCGATCCAGATTCAATCCCATCCTTGGGCAGCTGTGTGTTTGTAGTTTACACATTCTCCCCATGTTGGCATGGGTTTTCTCCAGATACTTTGGTTTCCACCCACAGTCCAAAGATGTTTAAGTGGATTAGCCATACAAAATTGCCCATTGTGTCCAGGAATATGTAGATTAAGTGCAAAATACAGTGTGAGGGATGGTGCAGGTCTGGGTGGGATGTTCTTCAGAGTCCATGTGGACTCAATGGGTCAAATGGCCTACTTCCACACCATAGGGGTTCTACGGTTCTGTATCAGTTTTCCCTGTCAAGATTTTCCAAAATAACATGAGTTTTGAGTATTATCATAGAATCATACAGCCCAAAAGAGCCCTTCGGCACATTTAGTCAGCATGAAGACGCGAGAAACACCTGACCTTCAGTCTAATCCCATTTACCAGCACTTGGCCCGTAGCCTTGAATGTTATGACATGTGCTCATGTATTTTTTTTTCCATCGAGACCATCCCATTGCGATGGTTGGCATTAGGTTCCTGATATTGCTAATTTTATTGTAAATGCTTAATTGTTTAAATTTCACTCAGTTCTATAATTAGCTTGAATTGCCTCTCAAATTTGGGGAACAATTAATTGTTGCTGAAGTAAATCAGCATCAAATTGTTGATTTAATGGTTGCTGCAACATTTTGTTGAAGAGAAAAAACCGAAGTATTGTAGCTTGAATTTCACACTGCTGTTGACCTTTATCAACAGATATGCTGTAAGCACTGTCTGCCAAATATTTGGGTTCTGGGTCTTTTTTTTTTTAATGCTTTAATTTCTTGAAATCAAATATGTTTATTCTATAGTCCAGCAGGATGGGACAATGAAAAGAAAATAGGAATTTTGCATGAAAATTTCCAGTCTTTAAAAGCCGATGACAAATTTGAAGATGGCATTACGAAGCCTCCAGTAAGAAAGGTAACCTCAATCTCCTGATAATATCTGAATTGTGCTGACGTACACGTAGATAATGTCCAATGTTGCTGGTATGTACATATTTAACTTCAAATATTATGATTAAGCCATACCAACAATACCAAGTGACTATATAATTAGAAAACCATCTTACATTGAACTAATATTGCAAAAATATTATCATTCAGATTAAATTACAAACCTGACTAATGCTTGCAATTGCTTTGTCAATTACATCCCAGACTTTTAGTAGTTTAATACTCAGTTTCCACTTGCAAAAGATTGCACTGAAAGCAATTATTTACTAACTGCTTTGTCCAACTATAAGCTGATTTAATTGTATTTCCATTTGATCATGTCCATCCTGATCTACTAATTTCACTAAGATTGAAACAGCTTGTAGACGAGGAATTGTTGTGCTTCCCACTCCAAGATATTGCATAACTTCTCCTAATTCAATAATCGAGACACATTTTGGAGTATTGTCGGCTATAATTTTTGGCAATCTTTTCCTTGCAGGTAGTACATGAGAAGGAAATTTTATCAGAAGATGATCAAGTGTTTCTTATGAAACAGCAGGTTAAAATATTTCCTATTTATATATCAATTATTGTAATTTCTTTCAGAGGATTCTGAAGAAGTCATATAGCATTCCAAAATAATAACTGTTTCTCTCTCCACAAGTGCTGCTTGACCTGCTAAGTTTCTCCAATACTTTGTTTTATTACTGTAGTTTCTTTACCTTTAAATAGCGTCCTGTTCTTATTAAGAAGAATTTCAGTTCTGGAAAAGCATACTTTCTATCTCACACTTATTGGTATTCACATTGGGTATTGGTGATCCACACTACAAATGAAGAATGGCCTCAATAGTCTCTCAACCATAACTCTTGGAGCACCCACTACTATCCTTTATGATCTCCAATAGCCCTAAACATTCTTTAGTCATTATCTCACTCATTATGTATTTATAAAAAAGAAAAGTAGACTTCCTCAAATTTTAATTGCCAACAATACATTCTACTGTGCTTCACAGGAGCATTATAAATATGACACTGACCCACACATGGGGATGTTAGTTTAAATGATTAAAATCTCAATGCAAGAGGTAGGTTTTAAGGAGTGTCTTCAGGAACCTGAGGAAAACAAAATACAAAAGAAAAAGGACTGCAGTGAGGGAATTTCATAGTTTGCAGCCAAGGCAACAAACACAACCATCCGTGGTGGAGAAATTAAAGTCAGACATGATCAAAGACACTAGAATTGGAGTGCTAAGATATAGCAGAATGTGGAACTGGAGAAGCTTACAGACATCGTGAGGAGTGAATCCATGGAGTGATTTTATAACAATTAGGATTTTAAAATCAAATCATTTCTTGACTAGGAGCTGACACGAGTCGGTGAGCACAGGATTAATATGTGAAAGAGTCGTAGCACAAGTTAAGACAGTGTTTTGGATAGTACTCAGCGGATTCCTATTAAGAGACAATATAATGTGAAACAGTAGCCACCTTAATATAAGGCAGTATTAGGGGGTGGGTGGGTTTCTGGCAATCTGCAGTGAGGCAGCTGGTGGACCCAGATGGCAGTCAGTGACGATCTGTCTGGCTAGCTGGGCTGTGGTCAGCGGTGAGGTGGCAGCGCGGGGGAGAGATCAAGCCTCCATGGGGAAGCCCAGTGTGGAGCATCTGCAGGCTCATGACTAAAGAAGGACTGTTGTTCTTTTTTTCTGCTTTATACAAAGGAGGACTGTAATTTTAACTTTTGACTTATTTCTTTATTTTTCTACTTTGTACCTAAATTTTCATACCTAGGTACCTTTTGTACCTAAGTTGACACTGGGCGTGGTGACTTTGTATACTTTTCCCTGTAGTCCTGTTCTTGAGAACACATAACAACCTTAATTCTAATTTGACTGCACAGTATAATATTCTAATTTACTGCTTGCTAACTGAAGGAGATATCCCATTAATTCCATGCTGAAACCATGGTTGGATCCTCCACAATTTTTAAAATGTATTCCTAGAAAACAACAAGCAGTACTGGTAAGAACCAATACTTAATTGTTTGTCCTTGTGAAATGCTAAGCTAGTGTTTTGATTGCTATTGTCCATTTGGTGGATCCACTGCTTTTAGGAAGTTAGGAAAATCCAAGGTTTTGTCTTATCAATGGTGAAGGAAAGGAGATGCTATTCCAAGTTAGGACTATGTGGCTTGGATGGAAACTTGCAGCTAGTGGTGTTCCCTTGTATCTGCTGCCCTTGTTGAGAGGGGTAGGACTTAGGGGTTTGGAATATGCTGTGAAGGTTTTCAACATCATCATCACTAACACTTATTCAAAGGAAATCTGGAACAAAGATAAGCGAACTTCCATTGCATGCAAACAGCCCGAGGTCCCAATCAGAAAGCAAACAAATTGATTTTAAAAATTCAACATTGCTGTAACTCTGCTATTCCAACTGAGGGATTCAGAGCTTGCAGACTTTTGCTCATAGACTCCATACACTCATTTTATGAATTTGAGAGGAAAAGGGACTCACCTCACCTAGAAACTTCAGAATAAACATTCCTCTTCAAGAGGTGAGATAACTTGTACAGTGCAAACTATCAAGGCTGTCTTTTCTATAGCAAGGAACGTCTTGACACACTCTCTTAAGTTGCCTACTTCAGGAAATCCTCACAGAAACGGTGGTTTTTAACCTTCCAAAGGAACTCTTGACATCCTTTTATCAGACACATCCAAGGATCTCTGAATTACATATGTTGACGTAATCAAAACCCTTGACTCAGAATATTACAAGGGGTGGGTGAATTGTATTTCAAAGATTTGAGTATCAGAGTAATTTCACAGTCCTGCAATTCCTTCCTGATATGACTACAACTGTCGTGAATGTGAAATGCAAATCAGGTACCCTGCATTGTAAAGGTGTGAAGGAATACTTTCTACTTGCCTGGATGAGTGCAGCTCTAACATTCAAACTATTACAGTATTCATAAAGCAGTGTGTTTGATTGGCCATCTATCTCTACCACTGATCCATCTATCTACAAGATGCACTGCAACACTTCAATGATTTTTGTAAACTATCTCCCAAAGCTGGAACTTCATTAACCTAATTCATTAGTGGGTGGCACGGTGGCACAGTGGTTAGCACTGCTGCCTCACAGCGCCAGAGACCTGGGTTCAATTCCCGCCTCAGGCGACCGACTGTGTGGAGTTTGCACATTCTCCCCGTGTCTGCGTGGGTTTCCTCCGGGTGCTCCGGTTTCCTCCCATTGTCCAAAGATGTGCAGGTCAGGTGAATTGGCCATGCTAAATTGCCCATAGTGTTAGGTAAGGGGTACATGTAGGGGTATGGGTGGGTTGCGCTTCGGCGGGGCGGTGTGGACTTGTTGGGCCGAAGGGCCTGTTTCCACACTGTAAGTAATCTAATCTAATCTAATCTAAAGCCACAAGGTAATAGCAGGTGTACCTGCAAGTATCTGTGCACATCATGTAATTTCCTGATTTAGAAATATATTGTCATACCTCAACAACAGTAGGTCAAAATCCTGGAACTCTGTATCTGAACATCCTGAGAGTACCTTTGCCACAAGGTGGTTCAAGAAGGCAACTTCACCACCACCCTTTTTAACTCTGGGAATAAATGCTGCCAGAGATGGCTATGTCCCATAAATGTTTCCTTTAAAAAGTGAAGAACAGAAAGAAATTTTAAAAGGGTGAATGAATTGAGATAGAAAGAACCTGCGAGGAGCATTAACACAGCCATTGACTGTTTTGGCCAAATGGTCTGATTCAATTTATATTAGTATGGCTAGAATTAATTGTAGGACATTCAGCCTGCTGAGTCTACTTCACCATTCAGTAGTATCATGTACGTCAGTACCATTTTGCTGTACAGTCCCCATATCATGTCTTTATTTAAATATGTTAAAATATGTCATTGGGAACATTTAAGACTGAGCCTCCATAGCTCCTTGGATACAGAATTCCAAAGATTCACCACCCTGCAAGTGAAGGAACTTCTCCTCCTCCTCTTAGCATACCTTGGTTCTTAACCCTACAGTCAGGGGAAAATCTTTTCTGCATTTTCTGATTCATGTAATAATTTTGTATACTCAATTAGATCACCTTTTTCTTATAAACTCGAGAGTACAGGCCAGTGTATTTAATCTTTCCTCTTAGGACAACCCCTCTGTTCCAGGAGTTAATTTGGTGAACTTTTGCTGACCTGTAGTAAGTTTGTTCATATGTATTGCATGTCTATAGCTTGAGGAACTGACTATGGCCCCATGGGACAGGGAGTCATTCAAGGCAGGCAAGGAAATGGGAATGTAATTGTGGTAGAGGACAGTATAATCAGGGGATAGATACTGCTCTCTGCTGATGTGAGCAGAAGCCCCTAAAGGCTGTGTTACCTCCTGGTGCCAAAGTTAAGAACAATTGGCCTATCTCCTTGGAGAGGAAGGAGTGGGATTTAGTAGTCGTCATCCACTTTGATATCAACAATATTGGTAGCACTAGAAAGGAAGTGTTGCTGAAAGACTTTGAACAGTTCGGAACTAAATTAAAAAGCATATCCCCAAGGCAGTAATCTCTGGATTACTACCTGAGCCATGAGCAAACTGCATAGGGCAAATTCAGTCAAAGATTCAAATGGGTGACTCAGATTAGTATGGGTTGAATGGATTTCAGTTTGAGGCACTGGTGCAGGAAGAACAGAGGTGATCTGGTTGCATGGGTTTCATTAAAGCATGCTGGGACGAGTATCCTGGTGAATAACTAAGGCTGTAGAGAGCTTTAAACTGATTAGACGAAGGGAAAGATTGGGGGAGAGGAAACGTAAGTTTACAAAGCAAGAGGATATGGCAGCATTGCAGGGCAACTGTTTGGGTAATGGTACCCAGAGTCAAAAGGGGGGAGTAAAATGCTTTTTTAAATAAACTAAAAATTAATGGCTTTTAAATATGTATTGTATTCGGAACAAAATAGATGGGTTAACGGACTTGATGCAAATGCCATTACAGAGACGTGGTTGCAAGGAGATGAAAGCTGGAACTAAATATTCAGAAGTGTGTAACTTTTCGAAAGGGTAATAAGTCAACGTTGGTACAGGATGGAATAAGTACAACAGCAAAAAATAGCTCCGATATAGCATGCACTCCCCATCGGGGAATTGAGACAGGGATTCAGTACCCTAATTGGGAGTGCGTGCTATATCTGAGCTCAGCAATGCATCTTTAAGGACTTGTTCGGGACAGCAAGGTGGCTCACTGGTTAGCATTACTGCCTCACAGTGCAAGGGTTCCAGTTTCAGTTCTAGCCTCGGGCGACTGTCTGTGTGAAGTTTGCACGTTTCTCCCTTTGTCAACATGGGTTTCCTCCGGGTGCTCCAGTTTCCCCCCTCAGTCCAGATATGTGCAGGTTAGATGGATTAGCCATGGGAAATGCAGTGTTATAGGAATAGGATCGGGAAAGAGTCTAGGTGGGATGCTCTTTGGGGAGTCGGTGTAGACTTGTTGGGCCGACTGGCCTGTTTCCACAATGTAGGGATTGTATGGAAATGATCATTAATTCGTGCAGGTGGGGGTAAGAACTAAAAAGGGAAATAAGACATTTGTACGAACAGTAGGTATATAGGACAGAAAATAAATCAGGAAATAATGAGGACTTGTAACAAAGATCATATGTTAATTTTGGATGACTTTGATCTTGTAGATTGGGATAGTTAACTTTCCTGAAGAGAAGTTTTCTAGATAGTGTACTGTACAATCTTGGTTATCCGAACGTCAGTTATCCAAATTTCGGATTATCCGAACAAGATGTCAAGGTCCCGTAAAAACCATATCTTATCCCAACAATCAGTTATCCAAACAAAATACTCCCCGCCCATCTCGTTCGGATAATCAAGGTTGTTCTGTGTTCAGAATAGTTTCCTGTGTTGTAAGTCTAACCAAGACTGTTTTGGATCTGGTGATATGAGATCAGTCAGGTTTAATAAATAATGTCAGAGTAAAAGATCCCTAAGAAGCAGTGACATGACATGGTAGAATTTGTGATTCAGTTGAGAGGGGGAACTGAGTCAGAAACAACTATTTTGAGTTTTTACAAGTTTAATTTCAAAGTGATGGAGGGGGCAGATCTGACTGGAATTGATGTGAAAAGGAGTTCAGCAAATGTTTAAGAAACAATTGAAAAGACATTTAAGAAAATAGTGCATGGCTCACAGCAATTCCCTATTGCAGTGAGGAGGAAGGATTCTTGTAAGGGGATAAGCCAACTAGGTTAACCAGATAAGTTTTCGTTCCCTTTTTCTCTATCAATGTGGCTGGTTTAAAGTATAAACAAGTTAACTGTCAGTCATCTGACTGCAATATGAATGGGAATGGCAATGCCTCCAACAAAGTCCACATGCCAACCAATCAGCACTTTCCTCTTGTACCATATAAACTAAGAAACCCTTTGTATTTATAAGTATTTTAATCAACCTAGTCAGAGTGTGGTATGACATAGCTCTAGAGCAGGTGTGACTTGAACATTTCTGCCCTATAAATGGAGACATTATTCCTGCACCACGAGAGCCTTGCTTCCCTTCAGTTTATACACTTTGGAGGAAAAAACATGAGTGAAATATGCTGGAGTAAAGAAACTTTGCTTAAACGAGTTAGTTTATTAACTAGTTACAACAGCTAGAGAGAGATGGTCTATCCCTGTTTAAACCTGGAAGAAACTTTACTTTTTAAACAGTAACTTTTGATTACTAGCTATAAATAAAGATTAGACTTCTTCAGAAAGATTGTTCCTTAAGATTCCCTCATTTACCTGACTTGCTGTAGTTAAACAAGTGAAAAAAAAATTTTATTTTCAACCTTGATTCAATTAAATTGTTTTCCCAACATTAAAACTGTAATCATAATATGTATGTTGTTTTATTTTAGTCTTTCCTAGCAAAGCAGCCACCTCTTTCAACTGGAAGGCCACTAGTAAGTAAATGCCTTGACATTATTGTTTTTGTTAGCATCCGATTTTTGCATAGTCAGTATATTTCCTCCACTTCACCCTATGTAGTCCCATTATCACTGGAATACAGTTTATTTGCAGCATATGAAAACTGCAACACTTTACTCCCTCCCCAAACAGAATTTAGCCAAGTGTTCTTCTGAAGCTGGGTGCCTATTTATCTCCTTATTTTATTCTGGATGTAGGTTTGCTCACTGAGCTGGAAGTTTTGGTTTCTGACGTATCGTCACCATACTAGGTAACATCAGTGACCCTCTGGATGAAGCACTAGTGGAAATGTCTGCTTTTTTAGGTTTCGCACGGTCGGCGATATCACTTCCTGTGGTGATGTCATTTCCTGTTCTTTTTCTTAGGGGATGGTAAATGGGGTCCAAGTAAATGTATGTGTTGATAGAGATCCAGTTGGAATGCCATGCTTCTAGGAATTCTCGCGTGTCTCTCTGTTTGGCTTGTCCTCAGATGGATGTGTTGTCCCAGTCAAAGTGATGTCCTTCCTCATCTGTATGTAAACATACTAATGAGAGTGAGTCACATCTTTTTGTGGCTAGTTGGTGTTCATATATCCTGGTGGCTAGTTTTGTGCCTGTTTGTCCAATGTAGTATTTGTTACAGTTCTTGCAAGGTATTTTATAAATGACATTATTTTTGGTTGTTGCCTGTATAGGCTCCTTCAAGTTCATTGGCTGCTGTTTTGGTGGGTTTGTGGGCTACCATGATGCCAAGAGGTCTGAGTAGTCTGGCAGTCAAAATTTCAGAGATGTCTTTGATGTAGGGGAGAGTGGCTAGGGTTTCTGGACATGTTTTGTCTGCTTGTTTGGGTTTGTTGCTGAGAAATCAGCAAACTGTTCGTTGGGTACCCATTCTTTTCAAATACACTGTTTAGGGTATTTTCCTCTGCTCTGAATCGTCTACAAAGACTACAAAGAGATCTTCATAGACTGGGACAACACATCCATCCTAGGACAAGCCTCCCACAGTCCAAAGATGCGCAGGTCAAATGAATTGGCCATGCTAAACTACCCATAGTGTTAGGTGCATTAGTCAGGGGTAAATCCTAGGATAGGGAAATGGGTCTGGGTGGGTAACTCTTCGAAGGGTCGGTATAGACTTGTTGGGCTGAAGGGCCTTTTCCCATACTGTAGGGAATCTAATCAAATCAAAAAGGCGAAGGAAGGTTTAATTGAGAATAAAGAAAAAGAAAGCTTATTAAAAATATTAAATTAAAAGTGATTAGCACTGCTGCCTCACAGTGCCAGAGACCCCGGTTCAATTCCCGCCTCAGACGACTGACTGTGTGGAGTTTGCACATTCTCCCCTTGTCTGCGTGGGTTTCCTCCGGGTGCTCCAGTTTCCTCCCACAGTCCAAAGATGTGCAGGATGGGTGAATTGTCCATGCTAAATTGCCCCTAGTGTTAGGTGTAGGGGAATGGGTCTGGGTGGGTGCACTTCAGTGGGTCGGTGTGGACTTGTTGGGCCGAAGGGTCTGTTTCCACACTAAGTAATCTAAAAAAAGCCAAACAGAGACACGGGTGATAATTCCTAGAAGGGTGGCATTCCAACTGGAACTCTTATCAACAAGCTCATTGACTTGGATCCCATTTACCACCCCCTGAGAAAAAGAACAGGAAATGATGTCACCAACCCAGGGAAACCTAAACACAAATAAAAAGCAGGCCATACCACCAGTGCTTCATCTGGAGGCTCACTGATATTACCTAATGGTGACGAAACATCTGAAACCAAACTTTCCAACTCAGCGAACAAACCTACATACAGAACCTCAACCTGAGCTACAAATCTTCTCAAATTTCATTCCTTATTTTGTATTTAGTTTAAAAGCAGTTAAAATTGTAAGCCAGATCAGGTCTGTTTTAATTTTGATTGCTGAACTTGGTTGTGAAACGTCATCATTTAATGTTTGGTGCTCTGAAAATAGGAAGTAAAATAATAACTTGGAATTGTTATATTTTGGTAGCAGTACTAACTTCACAATGACCTTACGTGATTCAATCCGACTGTCTTGTAGCTAATATGTTAGATTTGAATTCAAATCAGTTTTGACTAGTTGTTAAACATGACGAGAGATTTGCTAAATTTTGCCTGTTAGTGATTGAGCTGCATTATTCGAGTTGTCACTGATTTAATTCCTATTCTGTATGGAGGTGGATAATGACAGTCAGGTCAGTGCACAATGTTGTAACTGATCAACGATTAGAGAGGGTGCAGGGGAAGCACCAGTCCTCCTTTTGTACAGTGTAAAATAAGAAACCCTTGTATTTATAGATATTTTAATCAACCTGTTCAGAATGTTGTATTACCAGTCCTTTTAATGTTTAATATCTGTGGATATAAAAGTTAAGTAATGTCTGTATTGAGCTCAGCTTTAATGATCCCATTTGATTAAGAAATATTTCGAACCAACATATCAAAACAAATGACAACTTGGTTAAGCATCAAAAGGTGGCCAGTGTCTCTATAACTTAAGACTGCCAAAGAGTTGCCAACTTTAGGAAAGAGGAGAAGCTTTTGAACATTAAGAAGGACTGTAAAATTGCACAGGAATATATGACCTGTAGTTCTTCAATGTCTGCATTTTGTTGCAAATCCTAATTACTTATTTTTGTTCAGGATTCTGCAACAAGAGTTGCTGGAGGTTCTCCAAGAACACCAAGCCGAACTGGAAGTGCCAGCGTTGTTAACGTAACTCCTATTCCAGCAGGAAACAAAAAGATTGATCCCAATATAAAAGGTAGTTAGGAATGATTTTACCTGTTTTCTCATTCATCTTTCCCACTGTCCAGAATGTAGCAGTGTCTTTTTAAATATAACACCTCCAAATCCGTCTAATTTTTAAACAGAATTATCATCTTCTACAGTCCAAATGATTTGGGCAAATTATCTAAGTTTGCAGACACAAGTAAATGAAATTTAATAACAGACAAATGGACAGAATTAGAAATAGTAAATGTTCTGTGTTGAAATAGCTAAAGAGAAAATTGAAATGTCAGGCCTGGTATATTTAACTTTAAATATATCTTGGCACAATGCCCCAGGCCCCCTCGGAAATTGCAGTCCCACCTTCAAACTGCACTCAGGTTGTCTAAAGACGATATTCAAATTGTGTAATTCTTAATGTAGCATCTAAGGCATGCAGAAATCTTTTAACACATGAAAGGTGAAGCCTGTATAAAAACGGGCTGAAAGTCAGACTATTACAACGTGAAAATAAAAGAAAACGTTGTGTGCACTTGGAAGATGAATTGACTAATTAGAGTGAAGAATTAGACTACAGCAGAAACAGCAAAAGGTGTATTTCTATTTGTGATCGACTATTTCTTTTAACCCAGAATGGTTAGGATCTAGAACGCATTGCATTGAGAGATGGAGGTACAGATCAGATAGCTGTCAAAATGGAATTGAATAAATACTCAAAGGAGAAATAGTTGGTGATGTGGAGAAATCTTTTCTCGATGAAAGAACCAGCACAGGCTCATTGAGCTGAATGGCTTCCTGAGCAGTACTGTTCATGATTCCATAAAGGGAGATGTGCATGGTATAATTTTATTAAAAATATTTTGTATTCTTCCTTTTGTATAAAATTCTAGGACATTTCTTTAAATTGAACAACTTTATCTGTTAAACCCTCATTCCAATGAACAGTTGATTTGCTACTTTAGACTGCTTTGTGCAATTCTGATTCAGTGTAAACTTAGTGTAAGCATAAGAAAGTTTTGAAGTTAACTTAGACTTGTCAATTTTATAACAGTTTTTAAAAGTGCTTTTTGTGTTTTGCATTTCCAGGAGCAGCAAGTGAAGGAGTTTTGGCGAATTTTTTCAACAGTCTTCTAAGCAAAAAGACTGGCTCGCCTGGAGGAAGTGGTAGTAATTTACAAGGCTCTGCAAAGAAAAGTGGTAAGCAATGGATTTTTATTTATTTTATTAAATGTTTGATAACTCGGCTTTACATAGTGTAATAGATCTCGAAATGCTTCGCAACTGCTATCTCAATTCCTGATTAATTTAGAACTAAAACCTTTGCAGCAGCATTTGGTATTTTAAGAACTGCATTATGAAGAGGTTACAATCCAAAATAAATTAAGTTAAAATGCAACAAAGCTTGGAATAATAATATCATGGAATCTTTGTGTTAAAAGAACTGGCAAGTTTAGGTTTTGTAATTTTTTTAAATATGCTCCTTTTTTTTCCCCTCCCTGTTCAGCCACAGCAGCACCATCACTTATTACAGTAGGTCCCCACACCAAACAGATGGTCTGTATTACCTAAACTCTTTAAAATGTTAAAGATCTCAAAGCCAAATGCAACTCAGCTTGAACTCGCACACATCTGCTTTGAATAGAGACTGAATGAACCACGCAACTAATCTCCTCACACAATGTGTGGCTGATTCTTATAAAAGTTCTACCGAAGCTCAGTCCATCAAACTTCTTGCTGACAGACCATGTTTCAGTATGGCCTCTAAAAGGAGGCAAAGTCTGCTAAAAATAGCTGTTAAGTGGCATTCTAGAAGAGCTGACTTTGTGTCATTGGCCCCATGTCCTCAAGTCTAAATATCTCACCAACTTGGTCTTTCGGAATATGTTCCCCCTATTCCCAATCTTTATAACCCCTCCATGCTTCAAGGGTGTAGCTTTCCAAATCCCCACAACATGGTTGACAGACCTATTTCCCACATTAGTTCTGACCTGAAATTGATGATTGATGTTTCTTAAATTGGCGCATTCATCATATTGATCCTGGTATAGATTAAATTAACTTCAGTAATGACAAAAGCCACCTTAAGTTAGCTTATTCACTGACCACTGTACTACCTAAATGTGTCACCGTCTGGTTAAACTCTGCATTTCACATTAATGAGTGTACACTTGCCACTGCCTAAAGTTTCAGGTTGGAATCATTAACAAATTGTCTCTTCTTTAAACATTCCTTGTAATTGTTGCATCTCCTATCACAACCCCACTTTCTTATGTTGTAATCTTTTGATGTAAAAGGGATGTTATTTAGAGTTACCTTTCAAATTCTTGACTGCCTAGGCTTTGTCCCTCATTTATCTACATCTTCAATGATTTTTATTTATCCATGGTATGTATTTGTGACTGGCTGGTCCAGCATTTTTTTACCCATCACTCATTGTCTTGGAGAACATGGTGGCGAGCTGCCTTATGGAACTGTTGCAATGCTTGGGATGTGGAACCATCCATAATGCTTTTGGGAAGGAAGTTCAGAATCTTGACCCAGGGAAAGTGAAGGAAAGGTGGTGTAGTTCCAAGCCAAGATAGTGTGTGGCTTGGGGGGAACTTAAGGAGGTGTTGGTCCCATGCATCCGCTGTCCATCGCTTTTTCAAAGTATCAGAGGTTAGGGCTTGGAAGGAGCTATTGGAGGAGCCTTGGTGAGTTACTGCATGCATCTAATAGATGGTATGCACTGCTGCTGAGGAATTTGTAGATGTGAATGTGCTGCAGTCCAACAGCCTGTTTTATCCTGAATGGTGCTCTTTGAATATTGTTGGAGCTTTGCTTCAGGTCAGTATTCCATCACATTCTGGACTTCTGGCCTATAAATGGCAGGCAGGCCTTTGCAACAGAAGTGCTAGCCTCTGAACTGTTCTTGTAGACAGTGTTTATATGGCTGGTCCAGTTCAGTTTCTTGTTGGTCTGTTGCTTGATTTGTAGATGGAACGCACAAGTTTTGGCACAAACCTCTGGGTGCTAGTAAGTAGGACTTTGCAGAGTTAGCAGGAATGTGTTTAGGCCATTGTTCGATGCCATTCCTTTGTTCAAACCTTGTAGCGGTTTAATATAACAGAGTGGCTTGCTAAATCGTTTCACATGACCATTATCTCTCAACTAGAGGAGGCTAGCAAATGGCCTTTCCTGAAGAACATTACTGAACCAATTGACACTGGTTACACGGTTGCCATTAGACTAGCTTTGAATCCAGATTTTGTGAATGCAAAGTTTACCAGCTCTGCTGGTAGTTTCTGAAACCATGTCCCTAGATCATTAATGTGAGGTTCTCGATTACTCGTCCAGTGACATTTCAAATATGCAACCACCTCCACCTGATGAACTACATTTTGTCTCCAGAAAATTCTTCAGTGTCACACTAATCCCTTTGTATGTTCAGTGCCTGGATCCCTTACATTTTTTTTCTCCCATTGCAAACCAAAGTATATCAAACGACCAACTGACTATTGGCCGACATCGGTCACATTTTCAGTTTTGGCACTTAGGTTTAACTTTAAACTTTGGGTAACATTTCCTGTGATCCCCCTCTCTGATAATTAAACCAACATAATTTCTCTTAAATACAAATCTCCTTTACACAGTTTCTAAAGGATGCTCATACTCGCAATGTGTTACTTTGATAAACCAAAGTTGTTCTTTCGTTTTAATATGGTCAGTTAAAAGTGAAAGATAGTTTACTTCTGGGTGACACCAATGTTCCAATTTTACAAAAGGACAATTTTTTTCAATATGTACCTGCTACACCAAATATTTTGAATCCACTCCTACAGAATTAACTATTTCAGAAAATCTGAAAATGCAAGTTTAGCAACTTGACTAATTTTTATTTTGCAGTACACAAGGAAGCATGCTTGTAGAAATCTCAACTATTTTTCAGTTCAGCACACAGCTAATTGGGTTTAAAACACTATATGCTGTGCTTGGTTTTTAAAACAAGACTGAGAGTTACGTGTAGAGTAATATATTCAATTGCCGATTATTTAAAAACCAAAAAAGTACTGATTATATGTAATAGTGCGTGTAATTAATCCTATTAACTGAACTGTAAGTCCACAACTGGGAAAACTTAGAGAGCAATAAGACTTTCCTTTATATCCTTCAGAATTATAGTGATATCTCACCAGTAGCATGGGTGTGATGCTACGTTAGAGAAAAGCACTACAGTAAATCCATACAGTAATTGATTTCACATATTTAAGAATTATTTTCGGGAAATTTTTTCAGAAGCATATGCATGCCCTAACCTCAAGATTTCCCAAAGTGCTTTACAGTTTTTGAGGTTTGGTTTTGTTAGTGGGATGTGGCATCTCTCTTTGCCGATTCTTATTACCCCTTGAGAAGGTGATTGAGGGCCACAGCCTTGAATTGCTGCAATCTGTCTGTTAGGGGCACCCACAAAGCACTTTGAGAGTGAGTTCTGGGATCTTGACTCTGTGAAGGAATGACAATATATTTCAAAGCCAAGATGATGTATGACTCACACAGGAGCTTGCAGATTGGGGTGAGCAAATGCACCTGTTGCTCTTGCCGTTCTAGTGGTGTAAAGGTCACTGGTTTGGAATGTGCGGGAACCTTGGAGAGTCACTACTATTTGTAGATAATGCATAGTACTGGCCGCTGCATTACTGGTGGTGGTGTGAATAGAAAAGGTAGTGATCGGAGCTCCATTTAGGAGATCTGCTTTGTCCTTGGTGGTGGCACGCATTTTCTTGAATGTTGGAGCTGCACCCATTCAGGCATACAGAGACTAATCTGTCACACTCCTGGCTCATGTCTTCTGTGGTTGCCAAGCTTGGACAGTCAGGAAGTTAACTAAGTATTGCAGAATTCCCTGGCTCTGGCCAGCTATGTCCATCACTCATTGCCTCTTTAACAGAATGTATTGCTTGAGCTATTTCAGAGAGCAGTTAAGAGTCAGCTACTTCACTATGGATCAGGGGTCATGTAGGCATGGCTGGCCGATCTATTAGTGAACCAGATGAGTTTTTTTGACGATAGGGTTTATTGTCAAGGTTACCATCATGGAAACAGCTTTCACTTTTGGATTTTATTAATTGAATTTAAATTCCACAAACTGCCATGATGGGATTTGCACTTGTCTGGCAAGCGTTAGCCGGGACCTCTGGATTACTAGTCCAGTGAATTTCCCACTGCAGCAATGCCCACTTTTAAATTAATTTCAACATGGTTTACTGATCACTGGTGTATTGTGGACAACATAACAAATTTGTACACTACACGCTTTCACAAACAGAATGTGATAATGACAAATAATATTTTCTTTGTAGCTTGCGACGAGGATGAGCCAGGACACCAGGGATAACTTCTGTACTATTCCTTTAAAAGTATCTTGCAGCCTTCTGCATTATCTTTAACCTTCAGCCTTTTATAGGAGATTTAGAAAAAAAACTTTGTATGTTACTGTAGGGTTGACTGAAAAGTAAGTGTTGTATCTCAATACCATAATGTCTCCATATCCATTTGCCCATACAAACTTACGTAAAATCCGCAATAATCTGATTTTATTTCAAGTTTGAATCAAAATGTCTGCTATACAACCTGATACACAGATACACTAATTTAATGAAAATACACCACATCCACGATACCACCTACCAGTTAATTTGCTGATGCTACAACAAACAGGAGTGCAAAGCAGTACAAACTAAGAATCTTCAATTACAGACACTTTGTTTCATAGCCTGTAATAGATTGCAAATTTTCAGCTCTGTTAAGTGCGATATAGTTATCATCTTTGTGGAGCAATGTGAGTCTTTTTCCCTGATTCAAAAATAACAAGAATTCATACAAGACAAACAATGTTGTTTTCCATTGCAAAATCTTCAATATCAAGACTTTTTAGGATGAAATGCTTTTTGAATATCAATTCATGATTGTTTCCTCAAAGTAGGCTAAACATTTTCACAACCCAATTATTAGTACATGGAAGGAAAAGATCCAAATTTATATAGCACCCTTCATAATTTCAGGAAATCCCAATTTGCTTTGCAGTGAATGTATGACTTTTTGAAATGTCTATTCTGTAAGTTTCCTCATTTCCCCTTTCCCCTACCTCACCCCAGTTCCAAACTTCCAGCTCAGCACTGTCCCCATGACTTGTCTTACCTGCCTATCTTCCTTTCCACCTATCCACTCCACCCTCCTCCCTGACCTATCACTTTCATCACCTATTGTACTCTATTCTACTTTCTCCAACCCCACTCTCCTCTCATTTATCTCTCCACCATTCGGGCACTCTGCCTGTATTCCTGATGAAGGGCTTTTGCCTGAAATGTCGATTTTCCTGCTCCTCGGATGCTGCCTGAACTGTTGTGCTTTTCCAGCACCACTCTAATCTAAACTCTGGTTTCCAGCATCTGCAGTCATTGTTTTTATGGTGTCTATTCTGTTGTAATGTAGGAAAACGTGGTTACTGCAAACGCTAATAAGAGGCTTGGTCAAACAGATTGTCTTAGCAATGTTGGTTGAGTGGTTAGTAATGATCAGGATATTCAGTGACATCACTACATTTCCTGAAATTCTGCCATCGGGTATTTTACATGACCTCAAGAAGGCAGTTACCTCATCCCAAAAACAGCCATCTGTCATAATTCAAATTGACCACTTCACTGAGATGACTCCAAAAGCTATATCAAAGAATGCAAAACTGCTTGTAAGAATAATAGTTGCTTCTTAATTTGTGTGACCATATTATTTGTTGTAAATAAACCCCTGGTATTTTTGGCATATTGAACCGTGGAGTGTAACCAACATATCATTGGTTAATGGTTCATTTTACATTTTAAATTTAGACATTGTATGTCTGCACAATGCATTCTTGTTCTAACTTTCTTCTTGTTCTGTGTGTGGTGACAGTTGCTGCAGGTTGTTGGCCCCGTTAAGGTCAGTGTTTTGCTTAAGCTTTGAGCTTTTTGGAATCACAAAGGTTGCACAAATTAACTTTCTTTCACAGTGGCTGAGCATGTCCATTCTTTTTACTTTATTCCAGTTTGCTTTAAATTTGAATGCCAATTTTGTTTTGTTTTTAAAGCCATTGGGCACAAAAGAAACCAGTTATCATCAGTTTGCAAACTACTTGGTCTTTATTGTCCGAATTGATTGGTAAAAATGTACATCAGTCAGACCAGCTTTGCAGTTCTAGCTATGATGATTTATAGTTTTATTTTAGAAAAAGCAGTTGCAGAAATAACTGATGTCCATTTTAGAATGCATGTAAAAAAATTCAGTCTAGTACAATTAAATATTTTTGAAAATTTTGGAAAGTGTACTCTGCGCTTAAAATTGAAATTGTATTGAACTAAGTTGATGAATGCCAATTGAATATCATGAGATAAGTGCAATTTAAAGTGTACATAGTGTCAGTATTGGCTCATTTTTACTGCTGGCGTATAAAGCACCACTTGAATCTCTCTCTGTTAATTCATTATGTACCTAGGTCACATCCATTGGTTTATAATAATTCAAACCATCAGTATAATGATGTGTAAATCAAGTAAAAGTTCCATAAAAGTGCAATTTTATTCATTCAGCTAGTTACAGTGCTCAAGAATATTATTACCTGGTTGCTATAGCCAGCAGTTCGGCAACATGAACATTTAATTGAAAAACATAACTGAGGGTCTGAAATTCCTGGACACCAAGGTAATACAAATGTGGACAGACCAGGAGTTGGTTGTGACCGCAATGTTTGAAGTCTGTGTCCTCCTTAATGTTACAGACTTCTATGAAAAGTGAAGACAGGTGTACCTCGCTGTCTATCCCCAGATGTTGCCTTGTGTGTAATGCTCAAAAAGCAGATTGCCCATCTGGCATCCATTCGGTTGTTCAACTTTCTCAGCACTATCTATGCGTTTGTGATGTCTTATACAGTCTTATCTGGTTCCAGACTTGAAATGTGAGATTCATATGTTCAGACACTCCTGCACAGTTATCAATTATTATTAAATGCCACTGGGAAGGAAACCACTAAGAGTTTATTTTTCTTCTCTCTGTGCCTCCTTTTAACCAAATTGGCTGACTGCATATTGCAGCAAGTTAGTTCCACTGGGGAATAAATACCACGCCCCATCCAACTTCAACAATACCACAAATGTGATACTGTACTGTAGTAGTAATGATTATTGAGTTAGCATCTAGACACAACTGAAATCTTGGTATGATTTATTTAAATGAATCTGTTTTTGCCCACTTTCTGTCAAAGGCATTTGCCCTTTCTGATATTAACTTTGCTATTGACCTGCCTGAATCTCTCTTCCTTAAGCTTTTTTAAAATAATGCATCATAATCATTTCAAGGTTCCACCTGTGCTGACTATTACCTGGATATTCATGGCACAATCCTGTTTTTCATTCTATTTGCTTTCTTTCATGCTGTCAAAAATTCAATGCAGAAAGGTAGCCTATGCTGACAACAGATTACACCTCCTCCCACCCTGCCCTCAGTTAAAACGCCATCCCATATTCTCAATTCCTCTGCCTCCACTGCATCTGTTGCCAGGAGGACCAATACCACTACTGAAAACACAAATGGCCTCCTCCTTCAAAGACCGCAATTTGCCCTTCGACATGGTCGATGACACTCTCCACCGCATCTCCTCCACTTCCCGCACCTCCGCCCTTAAACCCCGTCCCTCCAATCCCCACCAGGACAGAACCCCACTGGTCCTCACCTTCCACCCCACCAACCTCCAGATACACCGTATCATCCTCCGTCATTTCCGCCACCTCCAAACAGACCCCACCACCAGGGATATATTTCCCTCTCCACCCCTATCTGCATTCAGGAGAGACCACTCCCTCTGCGACTCCCTCGTCAGGTCCACACCCCCCACCAACCCAACCTCCACTCCCGGCACCTTCCCCTGCAACCGCAAGAAGTGCAAAACTTGCGCCCACACATACCCCCACCTCCCTCCAAGGCCCCAACGGATCCTTCTATATCCGTCGCAAGTTCATCTGCACCTCCACATTTATTGCATCCGCTGCACCCAATGTGGTCTCCTCTCCATTGGGGAGACAGGCCGCCTACTTGCGGAATGTTTCAGGGAGCACCTCTGGGACACCCGCACCTACCAACCCAACCGTCCCTTGGCTGAACACTTTTTAGCTTCCCCTCCCACTCCGCCAATGACATGCAGGTCCTTGGCCGCCTCCATCCCAGACTCTGGCCACAAGACGCCTGGAGGAAGAGCGCCTCATCTTCCACCTAGGAACCCTCCAACCACACGGGATGAATGTAGATTTCTCCAGCTTCCTCATTTCCCCTCCCCCCCCACCTTATCTCAGTCCCAGCTCTCAGATTTAGCACCACCCTCTTGACCTGCAATCTTCTTCCCAACCTCTCCGGCCCCACCTCCTCTCCGGCCTATCACCCTCACCCTCACCCTCACCTCCTTCTACCTATCGTATTCCCAGTGCCCCTCCCCCAAATTCCTTCCCCCCTACCTTTTATCTCAGCCTGCTTGGCACATCAGTCTCATTCCTGAAGAAGGGCTTGTGCCCGAAACATCGATTCTCCTGCTTCTCGGAAGCTGTCTGGCCTGCTGTGTTTTTCCAGCACCGCATCTTTCAACTCTGGTACTCCAGCATCTGAGGTCCTCACTTTCTCCAACCTAATACTGTGGGAAAGATAAAGGTGGTTGAAATTGTTTCTCCTTTCCACTTCATACAGAGGAATAACACTAACCCACCAGTTGGAGTTCAGGACTCATGAATACGTTAAATAGAGGGTGAATATTTCAGCATTAGCAATACTGCACTTTGGTGCTGAATGTACAACTGTGAACCTACAACATAGTGACAGTCAAAAAATCAATCCCAGCCCTTTCTCTGTATGCTTGTTAGCATTTTCTTTACAGATATTTTTCTCCTTTTAAAATCTATTGTGGTCCTGCTTCTTCTTAGGTAATCCAAATCCAAACAATCCATTCATAAAGGAATTAGACTCTTACCTGAACAGGAAGAATGTACAGAGAGAAGGAAGGAGATTGGAACTAGATGAGTTTCTAATTCGGGAAACCTGGTGCGCAGACAAAAAGCGGAATGGTCTCCTGATTTGTACCAGTTTTAGGATTCACTAAGTTGAGACAATCTCTATGAAACTCTGCATGTTCTTCTGGCATATGGAGAACATTGACACGGCCAAACTTATTTTATCAGGGAAAGTGGATATTGCTGGCTAGGCCAGCATCTATTGTTCATCCGTAATTGCCATGGAGAATGTGGTGCTGAGCTGACCTCTCGAATGCTGTAGTCTAAGTGGTGTAGTTACACCTACAGCACTGAATGGCAGCTGCAGACTTTGACCCTCTGCTAGAGAAGAAATGTTAATATAATACTAGTCACGATGTATGACTTGGAGGAAAACAGGCAGCTAGTGATGTTCTCATAGATCTGCTCTTGCCCTTTTAGGGGTAGAGGTCACTAGTTTGAAAAGTGCTGTCAAACGAGACTTGGTGCATTGCTACAGTGCTTCTTGTAGGTGATGTACACTGTTGCTATTGCTTTGGTGGTAAAGGGAGTGAATGTTGAAGATTAAGGTTAGGGAGCTTTCTGCTGTCTGTGTACACCCATTTGGAAGCCTCTCCTCTCCCTGAGGCCCCGTTTGGAACTGCCCACTTCCTGTACCTCTCTTTGGAACTCCTGCCCACTCCCTGTGACCCCTTTTAGAAACATCTTCTCCTCATGCCCTATACTTCATTACTAGCTGTCAGCAGCAAATGCAGAAGAATTGCTGTGATTGGAGGAGCAGATCATCTTCATCTCTTTAGCTTCTATTTTTGAGTGCTTTTTCTCTGGTTACCCCATGAATGGATTTTGGGGATGGATTTGCCCACCTTCCTATGTCTCTTGAGCACTATATCGCCATCCATCTAATTTGCTGTCAAATGATATTGCTAGAGGTGGGGTGTAGATGAGAAATAATAGATAGCTATGTTAAGATCCTTCAGACCAAGATATACATTGAACACTTGGTATTGCTGACCTGGGGTCAAATGCAGTGCAACTCTGAAAGGTAAATACTGTCTCTAAATAGTAATATACAGAAGTTTGTTTCGAGCATATTCAGTCCAATCACAGATGTGCAGTAACTTTCCATTACAACAGTGTCACAAGTTTATTGCAGATGCATCATTAAACATTGCTTTTATTGTTCAAGTGATATGGTCTGCTAAATCCTATTACCCTGGGAAATGTGGTGGTGAGCTGCTGCCTAAAATTGTTGGGACATCTGGGAAAACTTTCGAGATAACTGTTAGGATGTGAATTCCGGGATGTTGACTCCAGGACAGTGAAAGATGGTAGTGATTTTAGTTCAGGATGGTGTGTGACATGGAGGGGAACTTCGATAGTAGTGTTCCTGTGTGCCTGCTGCTCACGTCTTTGCAGGTGGTAGATGTCCCAGTTGTTTAAGGTGCAGTCAAAGAAGCCTTGGTGATTTGCTGCAGTACACCTAGATGATAGACACCTCTGCCACTGTGCATCAGTGGTGAATGGACGGCCAGTCAAGTGTGCTGCTTTGATCTGGATAGTGTAAATCTGCTTCTGCTTTTGGAGCTACTCATCCGGGCCAGTGGAAAGTATTCTATCATATACCTGACTGATATCTTGTAGATGATGGGCAGGCTTTGGAAGACGCGCGATAAGATGATACTTCTACAATATGGTACTTTTGCAGAATTACCAAAATCTGATCTGCTTTTGAAGCCTCATCATCTAAATGGCTGGCCCAAATCAGTTTCTAGTTAATGGTAAACCCAAGGATGATCATGAAGGATTTAGCAACTGTAATAGCGTTAAATATGCAATAGTTTGTTTTGTTACAGTGCTCATTGCCTGGTATTTATAATGAGTTATTTACCAGTCACTTATCAGCCTAAGCCTGAATGTTATCTGGGTTGTGCTGTATTTGCACATTGGCTATTTCACTCTCTGAAGAGATAGAAATGAAAATTATGTAGTCATTAGCAAGCATTTCCACTTCTGATCTTAGGGAGAAAAGGTGAAGACGGTTGAGTCTGAGCAGTAACCTAAGGAACTTTGAGAAGTGATGATCTACTGGTATTACCGCTAAAGTGTAAATCCAGATACCCAGGTAATGTTCTAGGGACCTGGGTTCAAATCCAGCCATGCCAGATGGTAGAAATTGAATTCAATAAAAATAAAAATCATCTGGATTTAAGGGCCTAATAATGACCATGAAACCATTGTTGATTGTCAGACAAATTCATCTTGAGGAACTGTTGCAGTTATGTCCTGGGACTGGAGGTGATTGGTCCCCTTCTTTGTAGAGGACTCTGGTAGTGCAATGTAGTGTCCCTCCCTCTCGACTAGGAGGCCTGGATTCAAGTCACCTCCAGAGGTGTGTAATAACTTCACAGAAGTGGTTGATTAGAAAATATCTACTTTCAGGAGCCTGGACTGAGATGACTGAACTCCAAAAAAGGCTATACACAGTGTGACTCCAACTAGCAGTTTTGCCCCCATTCCCACAGTCTCCAGTTTTGCTAGGGTTCCTTAATGAAATACTTGGCTAAATACTGCTTCTATGATCAGAACAGTCACCCTCCTCTCCCTTCTTGAGTTCGGCTCTTTTGTCTATATTTAAAATGAGGCTGTAATCTGGATCAGGAGCTGAATATGTCTGGTGGAATCCAAAATGAGCATCTGTGATGAGCTTATTTGTTTATAGGAGAGCATTGTCAACAGTCTCTTTGTTGATGTACGAACATGAACTGGTAGGACAATAATAGTGTGGATTAGATATGTCCTCCTTATGTACAGGACATACCTGGGCAATTTTCCATATTATTGGGTCGATGCCAGGGTCAATGTGGCTTGGTTTGTTGATGCTATTTCCAGAGTCTAAATCAATGCCAAGAGGTCTGTCTGGTTTCATTCCTTTCTTTAGTATTTGCATTTGTATATGTCTAAATATTTGTTGATTTTAACTTAAATTATTTCACATCTTGTTTATGCTGCAAAGTTGCATCAAAACAAAATTGCATGTATTTTATTTTGCCTTGATGCCTGATGTGTCATTGAACAGGTCTATTTGTGACTGTTTGGAGGTGTGTACGTTGAGTTATGGCCTAGTCTAAAAGACTTCAGTCAGATTTGTGGAGTAACATACTTTGTGCTTGCTCAATTGAATAACTTCCTTTCTTTTAAAAACAAAAACAACTTGAGTTACTCACCATGTTGTCTTCCCACATACCACTTCCTCTAATCACGTAACACACGATTTTCCTTCCTATTCTCTTAACTTGAAATTGGAGATATTTATGAATATTTTATTTGAATAGACTTCCAATTACTAATATTGCAAATCTATCTTGGAATATTCATGATTCCAATACTATTGTTTACAATCATGAGTCCAGAATCTCTTATTAAATCATGCTGTAGGATTTAAATACATTTCCAAGTAAAACTGTCATGACATTATGAACTCAAGCTGTTCTGAAATAGGTGTGAGGTGAGATCTAATAGATAAGAGGATATCTCACAAATTTGCAATTTTGTAAGTTACTCAATATATTTAATTTTATTTGTAGACAATTATAGACAAAAGCTAGTTTGAGAAGCGTCCTTAATATGTGCTATACCATTGTTCATTGTTTAAATTTCAGTAATCTAAGGGGCAAATTCTTCCTCAGAGAGTGGTACGTGTATGGAGTGAGCTGCCAGAGGAAATGATGGAGGCTGGTACAATGAAAACATTTAAAAGGCACCTGGCTGAGTATATGAATAGGAAGCATTTAGAGGGATATGGACCAAATGATGGCAAATGGGATTAGATTAATTTAGGATATTTGGTCAGCATGGACAGGTTGGACTGAAGGGTCTGTTTCCATGCTGTACAACTCAATGACTCTAAATGGCTTTATCCAAAAGATTAGAACCAAACAATCGTCAACTGACAGTTTTTTACTAATTTACTCTATTCCAGAAAATCATTTTCAGTTTGTCAGTTTATTAGGGTGGCACGGTGACTCAGTGGTTAGCACTGCGGCCTCACAGCGCCAGGGTCCCAGGTTCAATTCCAGCCTCGGGTGACTGTGGAGTTTGTACATTCTCCCCGTGTCTGTGTGGGTTTCCTCCGGGTGCTCCGGTTTCCTCCCGCAGCACCAAAGATGTACAGGTCAGGTGAATTGGCTATGTTAAATTGCCCATGTTAAATTGTCCATAGTGTTAGGTGCATTAATCAGAGGGAAATGGGTCTGGATGGGTTACTCTTCGGAGGGTCAGTGTGGACTGGTTGGGCCGAAGGGCCTGTTTCCACCCTTAGGGAATCTAATCTAATCATCTAATCTTATTTCCTACGTTTCCCTTGAGGTAAAATTGATTTCTTAAACACCAGTTCAATATATTAAAAATGTGATAGTACTGTACCACGTTTTTGCTTCACACAATGCTGAGGGATAACAATCCACGATGCACAATTTTTAAAAATTCTGTCGCTCAATTTTTTTTGTCAAAATGTTGTAATGAACTGGGCCAACTATACTAGCAAGTTCTGGGTGCATGTATTTAGATACCTATCATTATTCATTGAGCTGTTTTTTTTTTTTGCAAATGAAGTGAATGAATCCAGCTTGATTGGCTCTCAATTTATCAGGAACTAGGATTTCAATGTGATCCAACTGGAAAATGTAAGCTTTACATCCTTCTTTGTTTAAAAAAAATCTGAAATTGTTGAATTGTCACTCATCAGTGATCCTGATTCTGGAATTTGAACTTGAATCATTTAAGAATACTAAGTGATTTAGCAGCAGTATCTATTGAAGTCTGTTTGCAGTTTGGATAGGTTTGATTACATTTTTGGTAGGTTTTTGTCCAAATGAATTTGTTGTATGCTACTGTTTCTTTGGATTCACACAATTACTTTGGCTCAATTTGACAATAGGGTTATTTATATTTATATTATTTGCTGTGAATTGATTTTAAAATGCAACAAACTTCGAAAAGCATTTTGTAAGTTGTACTGGGTTTCTGTACTCTGTCACATGACATCAACCATCTCTGAAGGAAAGCTGCAGAATGGTAATGTGCATTGTTTTGAGTGGTGCTGTAAGGTCTTGAATCTGAGTTCTTATTTCCATAAATTCATGGAGTTTATCTGAATTTGACTCTTGGTTTCTTGAGTTACTTTAAAGGAATGTTTGTTGAGGTTACCAGGGCTGATGCTAGTAATCACCTTAATGGTTCCAGATGTGAAATATGTTCTCCATACTGACTGACCTGCATCATTCTATTGCATATAGGTTTACTTCTACAAACTATGTCACTCATAACACACTATATCATCAGATGCATAGTTCACTTTGCTCTTCCATCATGTTGTATACTCATTTTCTTAGTATACTGTAATACAGCATTTGTTATTTAAAGCTTACTTGCTCTTGCCTGCTGCATGTTGGCGGGAAAGTGAAATGCAATTAAGAGAGGGACACAGTGGTCAGAGAATACAGTAAAGTTACATGCTTTCATCACTGGAAAGTGCTTTTTAGACTAGACCAAACTGAATGGCATTTTGAGAATGTTCATATTGAAACTTTTCAAACAAGTTGTGGGAACATGAGTACAATGTATACCTCTGACATCGACCAGTGTCATTCTAGTCCTGACTCTGATTTTAAAGAACATTTATAGAAGACCAAATACATGAGCAGATCTTCAAAATTGGTGCCTATTTATAAATTTATTGCCGTAACTAATATGCTGTTAAATTTGCAGTAGATTGAAATCCAATCTCGTTCTTTTCTGCTGCTTTAAATCTAAAGCAATCAACTTTTTTTTTCCATTTTTAGGCCACAAACCAGTCTTAACAGACGTACAAGCAGAACTGGACAGAATTGCACGTAAACCAGAAGCTGTGTCTCCAGCTCATACATCCATAACAGAAGACAAAGCATCCTGAAGAAAGCAACTTAATACAATGCCTTGTGTTATTGGCTTCGCCTCTCCCTTTTCCTTCAGAAGGTGTACTGAGGATCAAAGGCTGTTTTTGAAGTATACTGGATTACTACATTTTGAGTCTTCAATGAGTTGTTCAATGTATGTAAGGAAACCGTATCGAGAGGAAAATACAATGCCGCAAAATGATTCTGCTAATGTGTTTTCTGAGAGGAAAAATAATGAGAAGAGCTTAATTATTGGAACTTGCATCTTTGTTCAAATAATGCTAATTTGCAGCCAATGTTGGTGGGTTATCTGTATTTCCCAGGTGTTAATTTGGGAAATGTCCTATACTGATGGTGAATACAATGCCTGACACACAGTATCGAAACATGTATTGCTGCCCAGAGGCGTAGCAGGAATCCAGGCTACATAAACTTTTCAGAAACTTGCGTCCTGAAAATACTGCCTCAAAGATGAATTCTTGGTGGCCCACAAGTATGCAGAACTGAAGTGTTCTTAGAGCAGTCTTTAAAATGCTGAACAAAATGGTGCAATGCCTACTTTTGTATACCAATATGTTACTTGTCAATCGCAATGTTAAAATAAATGAAAGGGGGCAGAAATTGCCACCCAAGGACAGTATATTACTTCGACTTGAACGCCTTATCATTTGTTCTGGTTGTTAGTATAGTACTTCCTTAATTTAACCCTGTCTGGTTTCTGTATTGTGCTGTTTCTAATTACAGAAAGATGTGTAAGGATAGCAATCCTTCAATAAAGTTGTATTTATTCTCTGCAACAGATCTAAAACACTTTGGTGTTTATTTAGAAAATGTACTAGACCATCAACTGTCACTAAAGGAAAGTGTTTGCCTTTGCACTACCTTCAGCCTTCCTTTAGGATGCCACATTCTCTTACTGTCATTGCTCCATGAAAAGGACAGCCTCCAAACAGATTATTTTCACTCAGCATGTAATTTTTTTCTTATCATTTAGTTTTTTGTATGAAGTCCCAAATAGCAGAGGCAAACATTAAATTCTTGCCTTCAATTATGAAGACAGAAGAACTTTAAAAGTTACGTACCCACTACTTCAAATAAATGCTTACCTAATCTGAATCTGTACACACTGAACCACAAGCATGATCTTATTTGTCTCTGGTATTCTGTAGCACATTTGGTATGAAAATGAGCCATACAGATCAGTTTCATCTTTGTTTTAATGTCGTTCTCTTTTGTGGCTCTCAACATTTGAATGATTAAGCCTGTTGACACATTGTACTTCTGTCTGCTCACTTAGTGCTGTCCACTTGCCCATATGATTTCCCAAAGCCTTTTTATTTTAAAAGAACCAAATGCCACTATTTACCCAATTCCCCCGTGAAGGTTACTGTAGAATCTATATGCATTGCCTTTTAGCAGTCCATTCTAATTTAGTGTCTAATATAAAGTTGTTTGGCAACAAAAAACAAATACCTTAAATCTTTAATTTTTAATTGAACTTTTCTGATATAGGAAACCGTTTCTCTTCTTTCACTTCAAAATCATGGAGAAGAGAAGGTCGAGAGGAGAGCTGACTAAAGGAGTAAAAACCGAGCAGTTTGAGAAGAATAATTGGAGAGAAAATGTTCTCACTTTTGAAAGATTGGAGAATGTGAGGCCGTCGATTTAAAGTAATTAGTAAAATCAAATGTGAGTCTGAGAGAAACTTTTTCATGCGTGGTTAGGTTCTGAAAAGCATTGTCAGAATGTGTAATGAAGGCAGGTTCAATAGAGACATTCAGAAGGGAATTAAATAGTTATTTGGAAAGGAACAATATTACACAAAGTTGGGAATTTGACATTAAGTGCATTATCTGCACAATGTTCATTTACAGCACAGAAAAAGCCTCTTCAGCCCATTGAGTCTGCACTAGTCAAAACTCAGCACCTCATTAGTCTAATCCCACTTTCCAACACTTGGCCCATTGCCTTGTACACTTTGGCATTGCAATTGAACATCTAAATACTAATATTTGAGACTCTTAAGTGGTTAAGATCTATTAATATCACCTGGTGACACACTTAATAAAATATAGTTAAAAAGAAATTAATTCGATAACATAATTAAGTAGTTCTTTTTTTTTAAATTAAAGATGTCATGGCTGTAATGTAAGGGAACTCTAGGATGCCTGTATGATCCAGGGTAAACATGTCTGTATACATGTTTGAAGGTCACGTAACTTTTACTCATTGAGCTGGAGGCAGAAATTGTGACACATCAGGGAGGGGATAGGTATCTGGATATTTTTTTCCAGGAGGTTTAGGTTCTGATTTGATTGGTGCTGACAGGACTCTGCCAGCAGCTGAGGGGACCCAGAGTGCAAGAGTCTGTTTGCAACAGTCCAACCGCTCTGAGGCTTTTACAGCTTGTTCGCGTGAGGGTGAGGGTTGCTGAGTGAACTGAACCAGACACCACTGAGCCACTCAAAAGGTGATAGTGACAGGATTTGGGTTGGGGGTAGTAAAAAGAAATAGAGTGGCAGTATCTTTTTAGACCTCCTTTGCTGGATTCTGAATTTATTCCAATCTTCAGAACTTTAAGTACTGCCTCCTTGTATTCTTTCAATTTTATACTCTCTTTAACTTCCTTCGTTAGCGATTACCAGTTTATCCTTCTCAGAATCTATCCTCCTAACTCCGATATATTTTTGACGAGAGTCATGGATTACCCCCATGAATGCTTTCTTATTTTCTTTCCTACTAATCTATCTGCCCAGTCCACTGTAGCTGACTCTGGCCTTATTAGGCTAGGAGCTGTGTTTGGGGCGGCACTGTGGCTTGGTGGCTTGCACTGCTACCTCAGGGACCCTGGTTTGATTCTGTCCTTTGGCTTCTGTGTGGGTTTCTTCTCACGGTCCAAAGATGTGCAGGTTAGGTGAATTGGTCATGGAAATCCAGGGTTACTGGGGTAGTTGGGGGGCTCTGGGTGGAATGTTCTTCAGAGGGTTAATGTGATCATGAGAGGCCAAATGGACTACTTCCACAGTGGAGGAATCTATGATTCTATACTATAGCGAGTGCCTTCCACTATCTACGGAGGCAGAAGTCCGGAATGTAATGGAATCCTCCGTACTTATGTGGATAGTTGCAACTCCAACGCTCAAAGAGCTTTACACTAACAGGGCAAAGCAGCTGCTTGATTGGCATTATATTCACTCCCTCCACCACCAATGCTCAGTAGCAGTAGTGTGTACAATGTACAAGATGCACTGCAGAAATTCACCATAGATCCTCAGACAGCACCTTTTGGGATGCTCAAAAAAGCCAGAATCCGTATAGACAAGAGGTTTGCAGGTTTAAAGAAGATTAGAATCGGGAAAGGACTAGGCCATAGTGAAATTTATAAATCAAGAAGAAATCAGTTTTAAAAGTGAGGTATTGCTCAACTAGGACCCACTTTGGGTCAGCAATTATTAATGAGGGCAGCATGGTGACTCGGTGGTTAGTACTGCCTCACAGTACCAGGGACCTGGGTTCGATTTCAACCTCTGGCAACTGTCTGTGTGGAGTTTGCACATTCTCACTGTGTCTGCATGGGTTTCCTCCCACAGTACAAGGATGTGCAGGTTAGGTAAATTGGTCTTGCTAAATTGCCCATGGTGTTCAGGGATGTGTAGGGTAGGAGAATGGGTCTGGGTGGATTACTCTTCGGAGCATCGGTGTGGACTTGTTGGGCCAAATGACCTAATTCCAGACTAGGTATTCTATGTCTGGAGAATAGGAAGGTAGAAGTAAGCAAATAATAGCAGAATTTTTGACCTTGGGTTTACAGGGGCGAGGACATAAGATAACAGTTCTAAAATAGTTAATGTTGCAGTTGAATTAGATCTTCCCAACCTAATGATGTTAGTCTTTTGGTGGAAAAAGCCTTGCATGAGATTCCAATGGTGACAGATAGACATACTCTACTCCTAATACAGGGTACTCGTAATTGTCCCAAACTAAATATTAATTGTACCTGTTGCTGTCATGCAATAAGAAATATGTTCTATAAAACAAATGCTCCTTTCATACGAGTGCTCATTCCATACACACACCACCCTCTGCGTGAAGAAGTTGCCCCTCAGGTCCCTTCTAAATCTTTCCCCTCTTACCTTAAAATCTATACCCCCCTAGTTTTGGAATCCTCCACTCTGGGAAAAGACTTTGGCTAGTCACCCTAACCATGCCCCTTTTATTTAATGTTTCTTTCAAAAGAGTAGAAAGGATTTGCGCAATGATATTTTGATTTAAATCTATGTTTCCTTAGGAATTTAAAATTTTGTTACATTCTGCCTCAGGGACTTGTACTTTATAGAGTCATAGAGACGTACAGCATGGAAACAGACCCTTTGGTCCAACCCGTCCATGCTGACCAGATATCCCAACCTGATCTAGTCCCACCTGCCAGCACCTGGCCCATATCCCTCCAAACCCTTCCTATTCATCTACCCTGTTGGAATATTGTGTGCAATTCTGGTCTCCTTCCTATCGGAAAGATGTTGTGAAACTTGAAAGGGTTCAGAAAAGATTTACAAGGATGTTGCCAGGGTTGGAGGATCTGAGCTACAGGGAAAGACTGAATAGGCTGGGGCTGTTTTGCCTGGAGCGTCAGAGACTGAAGGGTGACCTTATAGAGGTTCACAAAATTATGAGGGGCATGGATAGGGTAAATAGGCAAAGTCTTTTCCCTGGAGTGGGGGAGTCCAGAACTAGAGGGGCATGGGTTTAGGGTGAGAGGGGAAAGATATAAAAGAGGCCTAAGGGGTAACTTTTTCACAGAGGGTGGGACATGTGTGGAATGAGCTGCTCGAGGATGTGGTGGAGGCTGGTACAATTGCAACGTTTAAAAGGCATTTGGATGGGTATATGAATAGGAAGGGTTTGAAGTGATATGGGCTGTGTGCTGGGAGGTGGGACTAGATTGGGTTGGGATATCTTGTCGGCATGGACGACTTGGACCAAAGAGTCTGTTTCAATGCTGTACATCTCTACAACTCTAAAATTAAAGTTGGAATATGCCGTCTAGTTCTGGACTCCCCGACCCCAGGGAAAAGACTTTGTCTATTTATCCTATTCATGCCCCACATAATTTTGTAAACCTCTATAAGGTCACCCCTCAGCCTCCGACGCTACAGGGCAAACAGCCCCAGCCTATTCAGCCTCTCCCTGTAGCTCAAATCCTCCAACCCTGGCAACATCCTTGTAAATCTTTTCTGAATCCTTTCAAGTTTCACAACATCTTTCTGATAGGAAGGAAGCCAGACTTGCACACAATATTCCAAAAGTGGCCTAACCAATGTCCTGTACAGCCACAACATGACCTCCCAAATCCTGTACTCAATGCTCTGACCAATAAAGGAAAGCATACCAAACGCCTTCCTCACTATACTATCTACCTGCAATTCTACTTTCAAGGAGCTATGACCCTCCATTCCAAGGTCTCTTTGTTCAGCAACACTCTCTAGGACCTTACCATTAAGTGTATAAGTCCTGCTAAGATTTGCTTTCCCAAAATGCAGCACCTCGCATTTATATAAATTTAAATGCCATCTATTACTCCTCAGCCCATTGGCTCCTCTGATCAAGATCCCGTTGTAATCTGAGGTACCTTTCATCACTGTCCAGTTTTGGTGTCACCTGCAAACGTACTAACCATACCTCTTAAGCTCCCATCCAGATCATTTATATAAATGACGAAAAGTAGTGGACCCAGCACCGACTCTTGTGGCACTTCACTGGTCACAGGCCTCCAATCTGAAAAACAGGCCTCCAATCTGAAAAACAACCCTCCACCTTTATCTTCTAGCTTTGAGCCAAGTGTCTAGCTTGTATCCAAGTGGCTAGTTCTCCCTGTATTCTCTGAGATTTAACCTTGAATTAAACCGAAGAGTATTGCTGGCATCAAACTACCACAACCACAAGCCACTAGTGGCTGGCAACCAGAAGATATGACAACATCACAAGAAGGTGACAAAATCATTTTATAAGAATGAAACTAGAAAGTAGCTAGAAAGTCATAGCTGACGGTTTTAGTAGCAATTCAGCTGAATTGGAGCAGACTGAAAACAAGAAATGTTGGAAATCACAGTGGATCAGGCAGCATCGTGGAGAGAGAGCAAGCTAATGTTTTGCGTCTAGATGACTCTTCATCAGCGCTGACGTAAGTGTGGAAGGGGCAGCATTTATGCAATACTGAGTCATGCTTGCACAGAGACTGGAGGTCTTCTGCAAAACGGTCACCCCAACCTTTCCATAGCGTGTCATTTTAACACAATATCCTGCTCATGTCCTCAGCATGCTGCCATGCTCCACCGATCACAGCACAAACTGGAGGAACAACATCTTACTTTCAGACTAGGCACTTTACAATCTTGTGGACTGAATACTGCATTGAATTCAACACCTTCAGATTGTGAACTCACTCCAATTTCTTCCCTTTCTTCTAGCTTTACTTTTGCATTCACTGTCACCATGTCCTCTCTTCCTTTCCCCCACTGCAGTACGACCATCTGTTCTTTCCAGTTTGACATTTAGACACACTATTGTTCTGTCATTCTCACTTTCTGATCAGTTAATCTGTACCATTAGCAGTCTTTCTCCTCCTCCCCTCCCCCGACTATTGCATATCCCATCTGGCATTTAATGAAATCATGGTTGAGCCAATAATTCACAATTCCACTTTCCTGCCTTTTCCCCTGCCATTCCTTTACAGATTAAAAACGTGTATCACATCACTGAATTTCTTATCAACACAACCTTTACAGCCCCACAGATTCACTAATCTCTGACACAAGAAATTTCTCCTCCTAAATGCAAAACACCTCTTACTCTGAGATAGGTCCTGTGGTTCTAGACTTTCCCACAGGGGGAAGAAACTTCTCTACTCCTAAGAATCTTTGGCTTTTGCAGGATTGCCTCTTCTTTTTAACCTCCCAAGGAGTAACAGCCAAACCAACTAGTTTAAACTAATGGGATGGGAACCGGAGCTACAGATCAGGGACGGGGTAGCTGGTGAACAGGCAGATACAGCATGCAGAGAGTCTGTGAGGAAGGATAGACAGTTGATAAGAAGGGCTTATGCCCGAAACGTCGATTCTCCTGTTCCCTGGATGCTGCCTGACCTGCTGCGTTTTTCCAGCAACACATTTTCAGCTCTAGACAGTTGATAGGGCAAAGTTGCAGTCAGTGTGATGGGTTGAAGTGTGTCTATTTTAACACAAGAAGTGTCAGGAATAAGGGCGATGAACTTACAGCATGGATCAGTACTTGGAGCTATGATGTTATGGCCATTACGGAGACTTGGATATCACAGGGATGGTTGTTGGATGTTCCAGGATTTAGATGTTTCAAATAGGATGAGGGGAGGTAAAAGAGGTGAAGGAGTGGCCTTGCTAATCAGGAATAGTATCAGAGCTGCAGAAAGGGAGGTTGTCGAGGTTTGTCTACTGAGTCAGTATGGGCGGACGTCAGAAACGGGAAAAGAACAGTCATTTTATTGGGAGTTTTCTATTGATCCCCCAACGGCAACAGAGACATGGAGGAGCAGACTGGGAGGCAGATTTTGGAAAGGTGCAGAAGTAACAGGGTTGTTGTCATGGGTAACTTCAACCTCCTAATATTGAATAGAACCTGCTGAGTTCAAATTGTTTGGATGGAGCAGACTTTGTCAGGTGTATCCAGGAAAGATTCCTTACTCAATATGTAGATAGGCTGACTAGAGGGGAGGTCATATTGGATTTGGTGCTTGGCAACAAACCGGGTCAGGTGTCCGATCTCTCGATGAGAGAACATTACAGTGATAGTGATCACAACTCCCTGACCTTGGAGAGGGATAGGAGCAGACAATATGGGGAAGTATTTAATTGGGGGAGGGGTAATTAAAATGCTATTAGGCAGGAACTGTGGAGCATAAATTGAGAACAGATATTCGCAGGGAAATGCACGACAGAAATGTGGAGGTTGTTTCGGGAGCACTTGCTGCGAGTGCTGAATAGGATTGTCCCACTAAGGCAAGGAAGGGATGGTAGGGTGAAGGAAACTTGGATGACATGAGGTGTGAAATATCTAGTCAAGAGGAAGAAGGAAGCTTACTTAAAGTTGAGAAAGCAAGGGTCAGACAGGGCTCTACAGGGTTACAAGGTGGCCAAGAAGGAACTGAAGAATGGACTTAGGAGAACGTGTAGAGGGCATGAAAAGCGTTGGCGGGGAGAATTAAGGAAAACTAAGGAGAATTAAGGGCTGCGTAGGTTAAATTACTACATTTTACATTAGGATTAAGTCTCGGCACAACATTGTGGGCTAAGGGCCTGTTCTGTGCTGTACTTTTCTAAGTTCCATGTTCTAAAACCCCAAGGCATTCTACACTTAAGTGAGGAACAAGGGAATGGGTGGCACAGTGGTTAGCACTGCTGCCTCACAACGCCAGAGACCCGGGTTCAATTCCCGACTCAGGCGACTGACTGTGTGGAGTTTACACATTCTTCCCGTGTCTGCGTGGGTTTCCTCCGGGTGCTCCGGTTTCCTCCCACAGTCCAAAGATGTGCACGTCAGGTGAATTGGCCATGCTAAATTGCCCGTAGTGTTAGGTAAAGGGGTAAATGTACGGGAATGGGTGGGTTACGCTTCGGCAGGTCAGTGTGGACTTGTTGGGCCGAAGGGCCTGTTTCCACACTGTAAGTAATCTAGAATGAGGGTAGGGCCGATCAGGGATAGTGGAGGGAATTTGTGCCTGGAGTCAAAGAAGGTAGGGGAGGTCCTTAATGAATACTTTGCTTTAGTATTCACGAGTGAGAGGCACTTTGTTGTTTGTGAGGACAGCGTGAAACAGACTGATACACTCGAACAAGTTGATGTTAAGAAGGAGGATGTGTTGGAAATTTTGAAAAACATGAAGAGAGTTAAGTCCCCAGGCTAGACAGGATATATCCAACGTTACTACAGAAAGTGAGGGAAAGATTGCTGCACCTTTGGCAATGATCTTTCTGTCCTCACTGTCCACTGGAGTAGTATCAGATAATTGGAGGGTGACAAATGCTATTCCCTTGTTCAAGAAAGGGAATAGGAATAACCCGGGGAATTACAGACCAGTCAGTCTTATGTCTGTGGTGGGCAAATTATTGGAGAGGATTCTGAGAGACAGGATTTATGATTATTTGGAAAAGCATAGTTTGATGAGAGATAGTCAGCATGGCTTTGTGAGGGGCAGGTCATGCCTCACAAGCCTTATTGAATTATTTGAGGATGTGATAAAACACATTGATGAAGGTAGAGCAGTGGATGTGGTGTACATGGATTTTAGCAAAGACTTGATATGATTCCCCATCGTAGACTCATTCAGAAAGTAAGGAGGCATGGGATACAGAGAAATTTGGCTGTCTGGGTACAGAATTGGCTGGCCCATAGAAGACAGAGGGTGGTAGTAGATGGATAGTATTAAGCCTGGAGCTCAGTGAAGAGTGGTGTTCTGCAGGGATATGTCTTGGGACTTCTGCTCTTTATGGTGTTTATAAATGACTTGGATGAGGAAGTGGAAGAGTGAGTTAGCAAGTTTGTTGATGACACAAAGGTTGGTTGAATGGCAGATAGTATGCAGGGCTGTTGTAGATTGCAACAGGACATTGATAGAATGCAGAGCTGGGCTGAGAAGTGGCAGCTGGAGTTCAACCTGGAAAAGCATGAAGTCATTCATTTTGGAAGGTTGAATTTGAATGCAGATTACAGGGTTAAAGGCAGGATTCTTGGCAGTGTGGAGGAACAGAGGGATCTTGAGGTCCTCAAAGTTCCCAACCAAGTTGATAGGGTTGTTAAGAAGACTGATGTGTGCAGCTCTATAAAGCCCAGGTTAGACTACACTTGGAATATTGTGTTCAGTTCAAATCGCCTCATTATAGGACAGATGTGGAAGCTTTAGAGAGTGTGCAGAGGTGATTTACCAGGATGCTGCCTGGACTGGAGGGCAAGTCTCATGAAGAAAGATTGAGGGAAGTAGGGCTTTTCTCATTGGATTGAAGAAGAATAAGAGGTGACTTGATAGAGGTGTACAAGACGGTCAGAGGCATAGATAGAGTGAATAGCCAGAGACTTTTTCCCAGGGCAGAAATGGCTATCACAGAGGTGACTGGAGGAAAGTTTAGTGGAGATGTCAGAGGTAGGTTCTTTACACAGAGACTGGTGGGTGAATGGAATGTAGTGCCAGCAGTGGTAGTATAGTCAGATACATTTAAGTGACACTTGGATAGGCACATGGATGACAGTAAAATGAAGGGTATGTAGATTAGTTTGATCTTAAAGTAGGATAAAAGGTCAGCACAACATCAAAGACCAAAGGGCCTCTACTGTGCTGTACTGTTCTATATTCTATGTTATCACTCAATCTTTCCTCATAAGAAAATAATTCCATACCAGAATCAACTGTGTGAACTTTCTCTGGACTGCCTCCAATGCTTTTATATTTTCCTGTCAATAAAGGGATCGATATTGTTCACAGTATTCCAAGTGTAATGTAAATGCTTTATAAATAGTTTTAGCAAGACTTCCCTATTTTTACACTATTTCCTTTGAAAATAAAAGGCCAACAGTACATTTGCCTTCCTTATTATCTGCTGAACTTGTACGCTAGCTTTTTGTTATTTATACATGAGGACACTCAAATCCCACTGTGTGCGTCTTTGTACAATTTTTCTCTATTTAAGTAATATTCATTGCTCTATTCTGCTTGCCAATGTGCATCTTCTCATGTTTTCCTCCAATATGCAAAGTAAATCGATTTAGATTAGATTAGATTAGATTAGATTACTTACAGTGTGGAAACAGGCCCTTCGGCCCAACAAGTCCACACCGACCCGCTGAAGCGCAACCCACCCATTCCCCTACATTTACCCCTTACCTAACACTACGGGCAATTTAGCATAGCCAATTCACCTAACCTGCACGTCTTTTGGACTGTGGGAGGAAACCGGAGCACCCGGAGGAAACCCACGCAGAGAACGTGCAAACTCCACACAGTCGGTCGCCTGAGGCGGGAATCGAACCCGGGTCTCTGGCGCTGTGAGACAGCAGTGCTAACCACTGTGCCACCGTGCCGCCCACCTATATATTCCACCTGCCAAGTTTTTGCCCACTTACCTAACCTGCCTATATATCCCTCTGTAGTATCTGTTATCCTCACATTCCCACCTATTTTGGTGCAAATTTGGCACTAGTATATGTTTTTCTCCTTTTTTAAAAATTAGACAATACAGTTTACAAAACAGTTAACATTAACAGCTGTATACAGAGAAACAGCAATTTACAAGGGAGAGGAGCAGCAAAGCCAGGCCCCAAACCCTACCATTCAACCAGTTTTCAGGGAAATGAGGACAAACCTCAAATCCCACTTTCAGTCATCACAAAACAGTAACAGTAACAAATAGATATAAGACAGTACAATTAGATTAAAAAAAACAGTTTGGCACTAGTATATTCCTTCATTTAAGTCATTAACATATTGTAGTGATAAGAACCAGGTGGGTCTCATTGATGGTGGGTGGAGGTGTGGGATTGAATGGTGGGATCATACCAGCTCTATCTCATCATCACCTCATTCAGTGCCCCCACTATTGCTAAATTATCAGAATGCTTGTCTGACATTATGTGCAAACATTTCATCCAATTAAATATTTAAAAGACTGAACCTATTGTTTTGATCCCCAAAATGTAAACCACGTGAAGGCAGTCTCACACAACAGGATGACCATGGAGAGGCTCAGAATAGGATAGTATAGTCAACTATGTCAGAGGTCGCAGACAAGATGAGAGACATTCTGACTTTAGGTGCATTCCCAATTACAATTGCTAACAATTGGTGCTTTGGAAGCCCTGGAATTTCCTCAGTACATGTCTCTGCCCTGCCACTTTTCTTCCTTTTTTTATTTTCACATGAGACAAAGCTGGGTGGAAGGGTGAGCTGAGCAGAGGATGTAAGTTTGTTTTAGTTTGATTTGGGAGTTGGACAAGTGCATGGCAGATGCACTATTATGTGGATAAATGTGGATTATCCATTTGGGAGCAAAAATAGGACAGCAGATTATTATTTGAATGGCTATAAATTCAGAGACAGGAATATTCAACTAGCACCAGTCACAGAAATGAAGTATGCAAGTGTACAGGCAATAAATAAGGCAACCTGTATGTTAACTTTCATAGCGTGAGGATTTGAATACAGGAACAAGGATGTCTTGTTGCAATTATACAGGGCACTGGTAATGCCACACCTGGAATATTGTGTGCATTGTTGGTCTCCTTATCTGAGAAAGGATGTTCTTGTTATATAGAGAGTCAAAGAGTCATACAGCACAGAAACAGGCCCTTTAACCCAATTCGTTCAATGATGGGCCAGCTTTCCTAAATTGAACTAATCTCATTTGCCTGCAATTGGCCCATATCCCTCTAAATCTTTCCTATCCATCCTGTCCAAATGTCTTTTAAATGTTGTAATCGTACCCACATTACCAATTCCTCTGGCAGTTCATTCCATACATGCACTACCCTCTTGTGAAAAAGTTGCCCCTCAGGTCACTTTTAAATCTTTTCCCTCTCACCTTAAACCTACACCCTCTAGTTTGGACTCTCCTGGGGAAAGGATGTTGTCTATTCACCTTATCTATGCCCCTCATGACTTTATAATGACCAATGTAGGCAGGCATGCCAAATTCTGCCTTCTTCACCACCCAGCCTACCTGTGATGCCATTTTCAAGGAACTACATACCTACACCCCTAGGTGTCTCTGTTCGACAGCACTCCCCAGGGCCTGGCCATTAACTGTGCTCGCCCTGCCCTGGGTTTGTCTTACCCAATGCAAAATCTCACATTTATCTAAATTAAACCCCATTTGCCATTCCTTGGCTCACTAGTTTAGTTGATCAAGATCCTATTGTACTATTTTACAATCTTCTTCACTGTTCACTATAACCACCAAATTTGGTGTCATCTGCAAATTTAATAACAATGTCTCCTATATTCTCATCCAAATAGTTTATATAAATAACAAACATAGCGGACCTAGCACCGATCCTTGCAGCACATCGCTGGTCACAGGTCTCCAGTCTGAAGAACAATCCCCTACCACCATCCTTTGTATTACTAATATACCAATTTTGTGTCTAATTGGCTAGCTCTTTCTGGATCCCATGCAATCTAACCTTACTAACCAGTCTACCATACGGTACCTTGATGAAGGCCTTGCTAAAGGCAACATTTACCATCCTGCCTTCATCTATCTTCGTGGTCACTTCTTCAAAAAACTCAATTTCCCATACACAAAACCTTGCTGACCATCCCTAATCAGTCCTTGCTTTTCCAAATGCATGTAAAGATCCTGTCTCTCAGAATCCCCTCCAATAACTTACCCACTGATGTCTGGCTCACCGGTCTATAGTCCCTGGCTTTTCCTTGCAGCCTTTCTTAAATAATGGCACATTAGTCACCTCCAGTCTTCTGGCACTTCACTCATGGTTGTCAATGATACAAATATCTCTGATAGGGGTCCTGAATTTCTTTCCTAGCTTTATACAATGTCCTGGGATACAATGTCCTTGATCAGGTCCCAAGGATTTATTTAACTTTGTGTTTTGACCTGCAGCACCTCCTCTTCTGTAATGCAAACTCTTTTCAAAACGTCACTAGTGATTTCCCCGAATTCCCCAGCTTCCATGTCTTTCTCCACAGTAAATCCTGACTAGAAATATTCATTTAGGATCTCACCATCTCCTGTGGCTCCACACATAGAAGACCTAATTTCGTTGAGGGGCCCTGTTCCCTCTCTAGTTACCGTTTTGCCCTTAATATAGTTGTAGAATCTCTTTGGATTCTCCTTTACTCTAACTGCCAAAGCTCTCTCATGTTCCTTTTTTGCCCTCATGATTTCTCTCATAAGTATACTGCTACACACCCTATATTAACCTCAGTCTATACCTAACACATGCCTCCTTCTTTCTCAATACCTCTAGTCATGCACTGTTCCCTACTCCTACCAACCTTGGACTTCACTCTAACAGGAACAAGCTGTCCCCAATCTCTCAATATCTCACCTTTGAAAATTTCCCATTTGCCAGGTATCCCTTTACCTCTGAACAACCTCCCCTAATCAACGTTTGAAAGTTTCTGTCTAATACCATCAAAATTGGCCTTGACCTAATTTAGGGTTTTACTTGTGGACTAGGTCTATCCTTTTCCATAGCTATTTTAAAATTAATAGAATTATGGACATTGGTCCCAACTGAAGCAAAGGTTTGCCAAATTGATTCCTGCAATGGCAGAATCGACATATGAGGAGATTAAGTTGTTTAGGATTGTATTCAATTTAGAAGGGGGAGGGAATCTCACAAAATTTTAACAGGACTACACAAATTAAATGTAGGAAGGATGTTACCAATGGTGGGGATGTCCAGAACCAGGGGTCATAGTTTAAGAATAAGGGGTAAACCATTTTAGCACTGTGATGAAGAGAAATGTCTTACACATAGTGGTGACCCTGTGGACTTCACTTCCATAGAAACTGGTTGAGGCCAAAACAGGATGTGTCTTCAAGAAGGAGGTAGATATAGCTCTTGGGTCTAAAGGGGTCAAAGAATATGAGAGGAGGGCGAGATTAAGGTATTGAACTCAATGATGAGCCATGATCACATTGAAAGGCAGAATAGGCTCAAGGGATCAAATAGTCTACTCATGCTCCTATCGTCTATGTAAGGCACTTTTTAAAACATTATTTGATAGATATTTTGGTCATCTAAAATAACATGTGGCTCATTGTCATATCTTTTGTTTTTATTGCTCCTGAGATGCTCAATGGGATATTTCATTACATCAAAGGTACATATAAATTGCTAATGCTGTTGTTAAAATGAAATAGAGTGAAACTAGGTGAGATGCTTAAAGGAAGAAGAGGTGTCATGAAGTAAGGGGACAGACAAAAATGACTCAATATTGAATCGCACTTTAACAACAACCAGACTGGCAAGTGGTAGAAGATATAATCAAACAGAAAGCTCCAGTTAGTGGGAAGGTGTTACCACCATCAATGAAGTGTCTATCATGAGAAGATAATGAATCATTAGATCATCAAATGATACAGCACAGAAACAGACAATTCAGGTCACTGTGCAATCCTTTTCTCCATAGTCCTGTAAATTCATTTTTTTTGGATGATGATCAAATTACCCGTTGAAAGTCTCCTTTGGTCACCATAATGTCAAGCAAAAGAAGGGCTTATGCCCGAAACGTCGATTCTCCTGTTCCCTGGATGCTGCCTGACCTGCTGCGCTTTTCCAGCAACACATTTCCAGCTCTGTCAAGCAGTTTAGACTAGAGTGGTGCTGGAAAAGCACAGCAGGTCAGGCAGCATCTGAGGAGCAGGAAAATCGACATTTCAGGCAAAAGCTCTTCATCAGGAACAGAGCTATGAAGGGCTTTTGCCTGAAACATCGATTTTCCTGCTCCTCGGATGCTGCCTGACCTGCTGCGCTTTTCCAGCACCACTCTAATCTAAACTCTGGTTTCCAGCATCTGCAGTCCTCACTTTTGCCTATAATGTCAAGCAGTATCAAGCATTCCAGATGCTAACTCCTCACTGCATGGAAGAGATTTCCTCGTTTTGCCATTGTATGTTTTTGCCAATCATCCTTAAATCTATGACCTCTGGTTCTTGATCCTTCCACTAATGGAACCATTTCACCTTATCTAGTCTGTCCAGACTCCCCATAATTTTAAATATCTTGTCAAATCTCCTCTCAACCTTTTCTTGTCTAGCGAAAACAGTCCCAACTTCTCCAATCTTTCTATGTAACTCCAGTTCCTCATGCAGGTGATTGGAAAATTTCTTCTGCTTTTAATTCCATTTACAAAAATGTGTTTGCTTGAATTTGGCCTTTCTCAGTGGTAGGATATCATAAGACTTGATTTCTAAATGTTGCTGACAGCTTTGATTTTTTAAATTCCATGAGGCAAGCCTTAGAATACACAGTGATAACTGAACTGTTTCTAGTGAGAGGGTTTTGAATCCAGCTCTCTCAGTTGAAAGGCTTGCTGAGTCATAGAGTCATAGAGATGTACAGCATGGATATAAACCCTTTGATCCAACTTGTCCATGCCGACCAGATATCTCAACCCAAACTAATCCCACCTGCCAGCACCCAGCCCATATCCCTCCAAACCCTTCATATTCATATACCCATGCAGATGCCTTTTAAATGTTGCAATTGTACTAGCCTCTACCACTTCCTCTGGCAGCTAATTCCATACACGTACCACCCTCTGCGTGAAAAGGTTGCCCCTTAGGTCTCTTTTATATCTTTCCAATCCCACCCTAAACCAAGCCCTCTAGTTCTGGACTCCCCCACCCTTTGTCTATTTATCCTATTCATGTCCCTCATGATTTCATAAACCTCTATAAGGCCACCCTTCCCTCCCCAACACTCCAGGGAAAACAGCCCAAGCCTAGTCAACCTCTCCCTATAGCTCAAATCCTCCAACCCTGGCAACATCCTTATAAATCTTTTCTGAACCCTTTCAAGTTTCACAACATCTTTCCAATAGGAAGGAGACCAGAATTGCACGTGAAATTCCAACCAGTGGCCTAACCAATGTCCTCTACAGCTGCAACATGATCTCTCAACTCCTGTACTCAATACTCTGACCAATAAAGGAAAGCATACCAAATGCCTTCTTCACTATCCCATCTACCTGCAACTCCATTTTCAAGGAGCTATGAACCTGCATTCCAAGGTCTCTTTGTTCAGCAATACTCCCTAGTACCTTACCATTAAGTGTATAAGTCTTGCTAAGATTTGCTTTCCCAAAATGCAGCACGTCGCATTTATCTAAATTAAACTCCATCTGCCACTTGTCAGCCCATTGGCTCATCTGATCGAGATCTCGTTGTAACCTGAGGTAACCTTCTTTGCTGTCCACTACCATCTCCAATATTGGTATCATCTGCAAACTTACTAACTATACCTCTTATACTCACATCTAAATCATTTATATAAATGATGAAAGTAGTGGACCCAGCACCGATCCTTGTGGTACTCCACTGGTCACAGGCCTCCAATCTGAAAAACAACCCTCCACCACCACCCTGACTTCTACCTTTGAGCCAGTTCTGTATCCAAATGACGAGTTCTCCCTTTATTCCATGAGATCTAACCCGTCTCCCATGTGTACTTTGCAATGTTTCCTTTTGATTTCCTTTTGAATCGTTAAATACATGCAAACCTGTTTCTCAAAGTTTGGATTTTAAAATGCATTGAATTATGCTTTGCTGCGGTTAAATTTTAAGCATGTTTTTGAACAATAAACTCTTGGGTTGTAAGGGTTTTATTTACTACTGAGTGGGTATTTTGGAGGGAGATGCGCAAAGGGACTATGATAGCTGATCCACTGAAAGGCCCGGCTATGGGGGAGGTAAGCTGAATGTGGAGGAGTTTGGCAACCTTAATACCAAAAGGAACACTGGCTGATGGGCAGCAAGAGAGCAGAATCGGGTGTTTGAGGTTGTTACTTCTGAGGAGACAGCGACAAATGTCTGAGAAGGTCTAGAGGGAGAAAGTGAGGACTGCAGATGCTGGAGATAAGAGTTGAGAGTATGGTGCTGGAAAAGCACAGCCAGTCAGACAGCATCCGAGGAGCAGGAGAATCGACATTTCCGGCATAAGCCCTTCATAAGGATGCTTTTCCAGCACCACACTCTCGAATGTCTAGAGGGTAATACACAAAGGTAGTGGGCCTACCTAAGAGGGAGTCAAGCCTGAGATTGGGGTAAGATCATTGAAAGATTGAAGTGGGAATTTGGGATGGCAGCGGGCACACAGGGGGAGCAATGAAAGAAGACATGACAACAAGAAGGAAGAATCTGGGAGAGGTAAAAATGGTGAAGTGATGGGCTCAGGACTGGAGACTTGATGGGGATGGTATTTTTTATGATATTGGCACTTATTCAGAGGTAGCTTTTGATATAGAAATAGGCCTGGTAAGGATTAAAGGTGTGAAGACGCAGTAATCGGTTGAAAGGAATGTTTTCAGTTTAGTCAATACTGTAATAATAAAATACACTACAAAAGCACAGTTTTATGAACGAATGAAATGTGAATGCAGTGTTATTAAATATAAACACTTGTGAGTGGGTTAGTAAAGAGTAATGAATGAGTAAATCTAAAGCGTTTGTGAGGGGGTTAGTAAAAAGACCTATAATACAATATCTCACAACTGTGAGAAAAATGTTGGAAATTGTATCTAGAGGTTCCAGAAGTAGGAATAAGGCTGGAGAAATAATGGCAGCAATATTAGAGGTGAAAGTAAGCAATCCTGAAATTTGGACAAGACTGATAGTTTTAGGATTTGGAGTAGCAGATTTAAAAAAGAGATGAGGAGAAATTACTTCTCTCAAATGGTTGTGAATCTGTTGAATTTGCTAAGCCAGAGTGTTTCAAATGCTGGAACATTAAATAAATTTGAGGAGGTGATAGATTTTTAATTAGTAATGGGTTGAAGAGTTACAGAAAGTGGCAGAAAAGTGGAGTTGAGGCCAAGATGAGATCAGCCATGATCGTATCAAATAGCAGAGTTAGTTCAAGAGGCTGAACTGCCTAATACTGCTCCTAGTTCTTATGGTTTCATAGACAAAAATAGAAATTGTTGGAAAAACTCAGCGGGTCTTGCAGCATTTGTGGAGAGAGATCAGAGTTAACATTTCAGGTCCAGTGACCCTTCATCAGGACCGAGAACCTTTTTAAATAAGGGTCACGCTGTTGAAGTTTGAGAACCCCAAAAGTAAAAAGTTCTATTTTACTGACTAGTCATAGTGTTTTGGATTATTGCAGATTTGAGGGTTAAAGAGCCCCTATTAGAGTGATTCATTATATGTTCGAATGTGTACCTGTCCTCTGACAGACTGAGACCAGAAATCTCAGCAGGTGTCTGGCTACCTCTGAACTGTCTGGAACCATTGAGCTATAGGGAGAGGTTGACTAAGCTGTTTTCTCTGGAGCGTCGGAGACTGAAGGGTGACCTTATAGATATTTATAAAATCATGAGGGGCATGGATAGGATAAATAGACAAGGTCTTTTCCCTGGGGTGGGGGAGTCCAGAACTAGAGGGCATAGGTTTAGGGTGAGAGGGGAAAGATATAAAAGAGACCTAAGAGGCAACTTTTTCACACAGAGGGTGGTGCGTGTGTGGAATGGGCTGCCAGAGGATGTGGTGGAAGCTAGTACAATTGCAACATTTAAAAGGCATCTGTAAGGGTATATGAATATGAAGAGTTTGGAGAGATATGGGCCGGGTGCTGGCAGGTGGGACTAGATTGGGTTGGGATGTCTGATTGAAATGGACGAGCTGACTGAAGGGTCTGTTTCTGTGCTGCACATCTCTATGACTCTATAACTACAGAAAATAATGTTAAAATGGAAAAAAAATTAAAAATGTATATCAAACATTTTAAAACTTAAATAAAATTAACTGCTTAGCTGATTAACTGAAAAAAAGTAAGCCTCCTCTTCAATAAACTCCTCAAAGAAAAAAAATCTTCTCCACAGCTGACTACGTGTAGGAATCCCCAAATGAAAACACAACTCCACATTTTAAAAAAAAGTTACATTTTCAAAAAAAATTTGCAATAGTTTTAAATTGAGGGGTGATAGATATAGAAAAATGTCAGAGGTAGTTTCTTACTCAGACAGTGGTAGGGGTGTGGAACACACTGCCTGCAACAGCAGTAGACTCACCTTCTTTGAGGACATTTAAATAGTCTTTGGATAGGCATACGGATGATAATGGAATAGTGTAGGTAAGGTGGGCTTCAGATTGGTTTCACAGGTTGGTGCAACATTGAGGGCCAAAGGGCCTGTTCTGCGCTGTAATGTTCTATAATGTAAAAAAAATTCCCTTTAAAATGCATATAGTCTTCTGTAACTTCTAAATTTAGAATTTAAAAAAAACCTCAGCCATTCATCTTAGATCCTGAAAAGCTCATTTAAAAAAGGGTGAGTTTGAAAAAATTTCAGGATTTTTTATGTTTGATATTTTTGGGTTTTGAATGTCAATGAAACAAAATGAATACAGTTCTTATATTAGTGAAGTATAATAACTATAATAACTTCAATTAAAACTACAAGAAATTTTCTAGCAAAGGAAAAATTATTTCTTAGGTGAGTGGGTCAAAAACTAAAACTCATAGATTATAAATGAACACTTAAGTTGATGGGAAAGTGATGGTGTAGTGGCATTGTCACTGGACTAGTAATCCAGATATCCAGGTTGTATTCTGAGGGCTAAGGTCTGAATCCCAACATAGCAGATAGTGGAATCTGAATTCAATAAAGATCTGGAAGAGTGTAACAATGACCATGAAACCATTGTTGATTGTTATAAAGACCCGACTAGTATAAAAGTCCATCTGGTTCTGGGTGATGTTTTGAACATACCTGGCCGAGCTGACAGATGATTCTAAACCAGCAGCAACATGGTTGACTCTTAACTGCCTTCTAATATGGCTAGCAAGCCACTCAGTTGTATCAACCGTGAGAAAGTATCAAAAATAAATAAAATCAGATCAACCACTTGGATCCACCTCATTGTCAACAGCAAATTCAGCCCTGTTGACACTGTAAAGTCCTCCTTAACAACAAAATTGTCACATGGATGAGAAGCAACAGCTTGACATGGTCATACAGAATCATACTTTTCAGACATACCTTGTCATAGATTCTACCATTACCATCTCTGAATATAACAGACCCATCAGAGGGATGGAATGATGATATACAGTCAGGAGGAAATTACCCTGTGAGTCCTCAACATTGACTCCAGAGCCTATGCAGTCTCGTGTCATTAGATTAAATATGAGCAAATAAACATCCTGCTGATTACACTGTAATGCTAGCCCTCAGCTGATGGTTCCATACTCCTCCATGTTGAACACCACTTGTAATGAAGCACTAAAGGTTGCAAGGGTGCAGAATGTGCTCTGACTGGGGGGACTTCAATGTTCATTACCAAGAGTGACTTGCATCACAACTGAACGATCTGGTTAAGTCCAAAATGTCATGAGTCATTGGCATAGTGCACTGGAAATCAGGTCCCGATATTCCTGGAATAATCACAAAAGTTAAAAATCAGTATAGAATTTCTCAGTTTAACCTGATTTCAGACCCTGGTTGATAGAAAGCATGGACCAGATTCTGTACTTAACAAGAATTGCCATTTATTACATGTACATCTAGCTACAGGCAAGCAGTTACAAACTGTTGGCATAAAGTACTATAACCTTAAATTATAATCCCCTAATATAGTCTCTTTACAAACACTGAGAGGTAGATGTAATGGCAGACAAAAAAATGATAAGGAACTAAAACTGTAAGGACAGTCCAATAATCTTTGTTCCCAAGTTCTGTTGAATTGGTTCTTGCTGATCTGAAAGTTTTTCATGACTGTCCTTTTCTTGCGCTGGTTTACAAGAGGCATGGGGTGGCTGGTTCACTTGTCTGATTTAACAATTCAAAGTCAAAGTTTAAAGCAACTGCTGAAGATTAAATAGTTATCTTGAATTTTAAAGTGATCTTTAGCTGCAGAGTACAGGGATGCAACTTCCATGCTGATGGATATCAAATCCTTTCTCTTTATCTTGTTCCCAACCATAAGCTATTCAGTTGCCTGACAAACTATCATATAGATTCGATTAGATTCCCTACAGTATGAAAACAAGCCCTTCAGCCCAACGAGTCCACACCAACCCTCTGAAGAGTAACCCACCCAGACCCATTCCCCATATTTACCCCTGACTATGGGCAATTTAGCATGACCAATTCACCTAACCTGCACATCTTTGGAATGTGGGAGGAAACCGGAGCATCCAGAAGAAACCCACACAGACACGGGGAGAATGTGCAAACTCCACACAGACAGTCACCCAAAGCAGGAATGGAACCTGGGTAAAAGTGAGAACTGCAGATGCTGGAAACCAGAGTCTAGATCAGAGTGGTGCTGGAAAAGCACAGCAAATCAGGCAGCATCCGAGTAGCAGGAAAATCGACGTTTAGGGCAAAAGCCCTTCATCAGGAATAGAGGCAGGGAGCCTCCAGGGTGGAGAAATAAATTGGGGAGGGGGGGGGGAGCTGGGGAGAAGCTAGCAAAGAGTTCAATAGGTGAATGGGGGTGGGAATGGAGGAGCAGATAGATGGGAAGGGAGATTGGCAGGTAGGACGGGTTATGGGGACAGTGCTGAGCTGGAAGATTGGAACTGGGGTAAGGTGGGGGGAGGGGAAATGAGGAAACTGGTGAAGTCTACATTGAGGCCCTGAGGTTGAAGTGTTCTGAGACAGAAGATGAAGTGTTCTTCCTCCAGGCGTCGGGTGGTGAGGGAGTGGCAGTGGAGGAGGCCCAGGACTTGCATGTCCTCGGCAGTGTGGGAGGGGGAGTTGAAATTTTGGGCCACATGGCGGTGGGGTTGATTGGTGCGGGTGTCCCGGAGATGTTCCCTGAAGTGGTCTGCGAGGAGGCGTCCAGTCTCCCCAATGTAGAGGAAACCGCATCGGGAGCAACGGATACAATAAATGTCATTGGTGGATGTGCAGGTGAAACTTTGATGGATGTGGAAGGCTCCTTTGGGGCCTTGGATGGAGGTGTGGGCACAGGTTTTGCAATTCCTGCGGTGGCAGGGGAAGGTGCCAGAAGGAAGGGTGGTTTGTTGGGGGGGGGGGGGGGGGGTGCGTGGTGTCAGGCAGCAGTGCTAACCACTGAGCTGCCCCATGTTGGTAGGCAAAACACTTTTGTTAACACCATTTCTCAAGGGCAACCAGGGAGAGGCAATAAATGCTGACCCAGCCAGAGATGCCCTCATCCCACGTGAATTGAGAAACAGTCTGAATCAATCTATCTGCAATAATCTCCACTTTCCAGCACTTGACTCATAGCCTTGACATTTAAAGCGTTCATCCACATACATTTGAAAGGTTGTGAGTTTATCTACCAATGCAATCCTCCCGGGCAGTGCATTCCAGATTGAGGTTCTTTTTCCTCAAATTCCTTCTCAGCCTCCTGCCCTTCACTTCAAACTTATTCCGTGTCATTACTCCCCTTCAACTAAGAGAAACAGCTGCTTCCTTTCCACCCTGTTCATTCCCGTCATAATCTTATGCACCTCAATCAGGTTCTTCTCTACTCTAAATCCTCTCCAGCTTCTCTTTCACAGCTAAATGACTCGATCTCAGGCAACGTCCTGGTGAATTTCCTCTGCGCCGCCTCAGTGAAATGATATCTTTCTATAGTGTGGGGCGATCAAACTGCACATCGTGCTCCAACTGTGGCCTAACCAAACTTCTGTACACCTCCCTGCTTTCATAATATATGCCACGACTTTTTCTCGGTTCTTTCTCTCTGTCGGCTGATGCTGCTCAATTGTTTCCATTTTCTTTCTGGGTTTTACAACAGTTTCATTACGTAGTGTTAGCCTAGGTACTTTCTGAAAATTTCCAATTTACTGGATTCCCTGAGAGAAATCCACACCAAATCGTCTTCCATTCGTCTGCCCAGGGAATTTCCCCATGCCCCACGAGTCAACCTGGGAAGTGTTGAGCGGAGCTGGGATTTCGAGAAGGTCATCTCGAACTCGAAAGGGTTTTTCTCTCCGTGCAGGTGCTGATTGTAACGGATGAGGTGTGGTGTGGGAAGTCCCAGTAGAAGCCAACCCCCCTTTTCATGATGAAAGTGAAACCAGGAAGTGAAGCAGTTGAGTTAGACAGACAGGGTTCAAGCGAGGCGGGGAAGCGCGGTCTGTGATCGGGGCGGCAGCAACAGAGAGTCAGCCAGGGCTAATACCCCTCGGTGAGTGGACAGAGACGGTGCTTATGGTGGTCGGGGAGCTGTAGGAGCCGAGTTGCTGCAGTTTGGGGAAAGTGTGGCCTGTGACGCCCTGACCAAGCGGAGAGAAGGCGGGAGGGACTGGGTGGAGGCGGAGAGGAGGTTGGATCTGAACGCTCTCTCTCACCAACATCTCCCCGCTTTCTATTCGCAGATGCGTTCATTTCACTCCGGGCGACGCGATGCCAGAAGTGATCGGCGGCGCTGAGGGAAAAGCAAGGCTCTCGGAATTTTTGTCTTAAAGCCCACCGATAGGATTTTCCGTGTGACAAAATAAGATCAATTCCAAGGAGGGGAGGAGGTTAATTTCGGTGTCGTATTTCCTTCTCTTTCCCTTTTCTGTTTTTTTTAAACACCGTCGAAGTTGGCCGACAGGGCAAGTGGGTATATTGAAGAGTCAGCGACAGGATGCGGCAGGGACAGGGCAACGGCATGGATGAGGTTTACCAGCGAACCACGGAGCCAATCCAGAACTCCGACTCCTGCTGTAACCTCGGTTACCTCCGCACTCACAAAGGGATCCTCAAACTGCTACAAGTGGTGAGTCTGACCTGTTCAGCTCCTGGCTCTTCTACATGGATGGCAGAATTATTTTGGGCGGGTTAAGAACCCAGGTTGACAAGTCAGTCGAAGTCAGGGCGGGATTGAGGTGCGATCCCGGTTTAAGGAAATCCTGTATATCTTTGTAATTATATTAATTCCGCTTGGATCTGCTCTTGGAGTTTTCTTCACACGGTTTCCCATCAGCCAAACAGGCCTCGCCCAGCATTTCCCACATTTCTGTCAGTTAAAAGAAAATGGAAATGCTAACGTTGCCATGATTTTGGTGAACGCAGAGAACTGCGGATGCTGGAAATTTGCACCAAAAATAACAAGTTTCCTCCAGCACTTTGTGTTTATTGCTTATGATTTCGATAATGGCTTGCTCACTAGCGTCCTGGAAATGGATCTTCAATTCTTGGAAATTCCAGGACACTCCTAGAGGTTGGCAGCCGCAGCTGAAGAGGGTCACAAGTTTAAGACAGTGGAAAATAATTATATTCCTTTTACTTTTGCTCTTAGTTTCAAGGAGTCCAGTTCATTGCCAGCATGTGTTAATTGATTACCTGATTTATATTCATCATGCAATGCTATCCTCATTTGAAGGCCAATGTGAAAACGTTCAGTACAGAATGATGAACAAAACCAGCTTCTTAGATGTAACAGATTCGAGATGCTGTTAATCTGACAGCAGAGTAGAAGGATTGCATTATGAATTGGGAAGATTTTGTTAGAAAAGAGGGAATGGAGTCTGGGAGTAGTGAGAGGAAGGAGAGAACAACCATTAAGACAGCACAGACAGTGCTGCCTGAGATGTCTAGGCTAGCATAAACATGAAAGTTCTTTTAAGAAACCTTCAAGTAATTTTAAGACTGTACTTAAGACTGGACATAGAATCAGTGAGCTCAACATGTATAATGCTGGCATTACTTTTACATGAAAAAATTACATAACATGAAATTTTTTTGCAATCAAGTTCTTTGCAATTGACTGAACGTTGTTGTATTGAGATGTATATATTAGAAAGTTTTTGCAAATGATCCCTGAACAATACATGAGCTATCTTATCTGAGAAAATAGTAATTGACTTCAGTATGCAGAGGCTGGAGTGACAATAATCGTCCTGCAGTTCTGTCATCTGTCTTTGGGAAAATATTTGAGCTATTGTAAAGTATGTGATAAAGAACATTTAGAAATACATAATCTAATCAAGAAGAGTCAACATGAATTCACGACAAGAAATCATGCCTAGGAAATTTATTCAAATTTATTTGAGGAAGTAAAAAGCTGGATAGATAAAAGGGATCCAGTAGATATAATATATTTGGATCTTCAAAAGGCATTTGATAAGGTACTGTACCAAAAGCTACTTAATGAGATTTGAGCCCCTGGTATTGTGGCAGTATATCAGCATGGATAGAGAATTAATTGGTTCACCAATAAAAAACAGAGAGTTAGGATAAAGGGGCATTTTCAGGAAGGCAACCTATAACTAGTGGAGTAGTACAGGGATTAGTGCTGAGGCCACAATTATAACCATAGCGATGTACAGCATGGAAATAGGCCCTTCGGTCCAACTTGTCCTTGCCAATTGTATCCTACATTAATCTAGTCCCATAATGATATACTAAAACTGGTCAAAATACTATAAAGAAATAATCCATTTGCTCCACCAAATCTGAGCCATGCTTCTCTCTGTAAGAATCACACCGTCTAATTCCATTCACCTATCAGTTCCCAAGCTGTTTAATATTAACTTTTTTCTCAGAATGGATTTTTAAAAAATGTTCTCATGGACAGCAATAGGTTTAAGCAAAAAAATTATGTTCTGACCTCATTTTTCTTATAATTATCTTAATTTTGTTCTGTCTTATCCACCTGTGAAAGTGAAAATACTTTCCTTAGCACAATTCTTCATAATCTGCAACTTTTAATCCTTTCAGTTCAAGTGAAAAAACCAAAGCTTCTAGTCCCATTTGCCAGCATTTGGTCCATACACTTCTATACTCTTCCTATTCATTTACCTATCCAGATGCCTTTTGTAATTGGATTGGGGTGTGTTAACATGTTACAATTCAATTCAAGGAGAAAGTGAGGACTGCAGATGCTGGAGATCAGAGCTGAAAATGTGTTGCTGGAAAAGCGCAGCAGGTCAGGCAGCATCCAAGAAACAGGAGAATCGATGTTTCGGGCATAAGCCCTTCTTCAGGAATGAGGAAAGTGTGTCCAGCAGGCCAAGATAAAAGATAGGGTGGAGGGACTTGGGGGAGGGGCATTGGAAATGCGATAGGTGGAGGGAGGTCAAGGTGAGGGTGATAGGCCAGAGTGGGGTGGGGGCGGAGAGGTCAGGAAGAAGATTGCAGGTTAGGAAGGCAGTGCTGAGTTTGAGGGATTTGACTGAGACAAGGTGGGGGGGGAGGGGAAATCAGGAAACTGGAGAAATCTGAGTTCATCCCTTGTGGTTGGAGGGTTCCCAGGCGGAAGATGAGGCGCTCTTCCTCCAACCATCGTGTTGCCATGGTCTGGCGATGGAGGAGTCCAAGGACCTGCATGTCCTTGATGGAGTGGGAGGGGGAGTTGAAGTGTTGAGCCACGGGGTGGTTGGGTTGGTTGGTCCGGGTGTCCCAGAGGTGTTCTCTGAAACGTTCCGCAAGTAGGCGGCCTGTCTCCCCAATATAGAGGAGGCCACATCGGGTGCAGCGGATGCAATAGATGATGTGTGTGGAGGTGCAGGTGAATTTGTGGCGGATATGGGGCCTTGGAGGGAAGTAAGGGGGGAGGTGTGGGCGCAAGTTTTGCATTTCTTGCGGTTGCAGGGGAAGGTGCCGGGAGTGGAGGTTGGGTTGATGGGGGGTGTGGACCTGACGAGGGAGTCACGGAGGGAGTGGTCTTTTCGGAACGCTGATAGGGGAGGGGAGGGAAATATATCCCTGGTGGTGTGGTCCGTTTGGAGGTGGCGGAAATGACGGCGGATGATACGCTGTACATGGAGGTTGGTGGGATGGTAGGTGAGGACCAGTGGGGTTCTGTCCTGGTAGCGGTTGGAGGGGCGGGGCTCAAGGGCGGAGGAGCGGGAAGTGGAAGAGATGTGGTGGAGGGCATTGTCGACCACGTCTGGGGGGAAATTGCGGTCCTTGAAGAAGGAGGCCATCTGGGTTGTACGGTTTTGGAACTGGTCCTCCTGGGAGCAGATGCGGCGGAGACGAAGGAATTGGGAATATGGGATGGCGTTTTTACAGGGGGCAGGGTCGGAGGAGGTGTAGTCTAGGTAGCTGTGGGAGTCGGTCGGTTTATAGTAAATGTCCGTGTTGATTCGGTCGCCCGAGAAAGAAATGGAAAGATCTAGGAAGGGGAGGGAGGAGTCTGAGACGGTCCAGGTGAATTTGAGGTCGGGGTGGAAGGTGTTGGTAAAGTGGATGAACTGTTCAACCTCCTCGTAGGAGCACGAGGCAGTGCTGATATAGTCATCGATGTAGCGGAGGAAAAAGTGGGGGGGTGGTGCCAGTGTAGCTGCGGAAGATGGACTGTTCCACATATCCTACGAAGAGGCAGGCATAGCTGGGGCCCATGCGGGTGTCCATGGCTACTCCTTTGGTTTGGAGGAAGTGGGAAGATTGGAAAGAGAAGTTGTTCAGAGTGAGGACCAGTTCAGTCAGTCGAAGGAGGGTGTCAGTGGAAGGGTACTGGTTGGTATGGCGGGAAAGGAAGAAGCGGAGGGCTTAGAGTCCTTCGTGATGGGGGATGGAGGTGTACAGGGACTGGATGTCCATGGTGAAGATAAGGCGTTGGGGACCGGGAAAAGCGAAAATCATGGAGGAGGTGGAGGGCGTGGGATGAACTCAGATTTCTCCAGTTTCCTCATTTCCCCTCCCCCCATCTTGTCTCAGTCAAATCCCTCAAACTCAGCACCGCCTTCCTAACCTGCAATCTTCTTCCTGACCTCTCCGCCCCCACCCCACTCCAGCCTATCACCCTCACCTTGACCTCCCTCCACGTATCGCTTTTCCAATGCCCCTCCCCAAGTCCATCCTCCCTACCTTTTATCTTAGCCTGCTGGACACACTTTCCTATTTCTGAAGAAGGGCTTATGCCCGAAACATCGATTCTCCTGTTCCTTGGATGCTGCCTGACCTGCTGCGCTTTTCCAGCAACACATTTTGAGCACAATTCAATTCAAATTCTCTTTATTGCAAAAAGATTCAATTCACACCTGCTGTTCAGTAGCAGTAGACCGTTTCTCATCTCCACACTTGTGAAGAAAGTTGAATTGATTTAACTAGCAAAAATAAATAATATATATGCATAATGAATATTTTCCACACCTTTGTCATTTCTAACATTTGTGTGCCATTTAGTTAACAGAAGGAAATGAGAGTAACAGAAAAGAGCTGAAAAATGTGTTGCTGGAAAAGCGCAGCAGGTCAGGCAGCATCCAAGGAGCAGGAGAATCGATGTTTCGGGCATAAGCCCTTCTTCAGGAATCCAATTCTGATCTGACCTGACCTGCTGCGCTTTTCCAGCAACACATTTTTCAGCTCTGATCTCCAGCATCTGCAGTCCTCACTTTCTCCTAGTAACAAAAAAGACACAGCCTGTAGATTTCAGGATCTTACCAGAGATATGAGGTGATGTTTAAAGAGAGACGTGAAAAGCTTTGGCTTTTTCACTTGAACTGAAAGGATTAAAAGTTGCAGATTATGAAGAATTGTGCTAAGGAAAGTATTTTCACAGGTGGACAAGACAGAACAAAATTAAGAGATATATAAATTAGGTCAGAGCATAATTTTTTGCTTAAACCTATTGTTGTCCATGAAAACATTTTTTAAAAAAATCCATTCTTAGAAAAAAGTTAATATTAAACTGCTTAATATCTATCAAAATTTGCACAAATCATCTCATATATTTGTTATTTTACAATATTTTAATTGCATATTCATTAATTTTGATTCATAGAATCTCTGCAGGGTGGATGCAGGCCATTCAGCCCACACTGACCCTCTGAAGAGCATCTCACCCAGACCCACATTCCTTCATTTCCCTGGCTATTCCATCTAACCTGCACATCTTTGGACTGTGGGAGGAAACCCACACATACACTGGGAGAATGTGCAAACTCTCGTCTGAGGGTGGAATCCAACCCAGGTACCTGGTGCTGTGAGGCAACAGTGCTAACCACTGAGCCACCCCAGAAATAGCTTTCTAGGCAAGACAGACAATCTAACTCTTGCTATGTGGGCAATCTGGATGTGGGTGTAGAAGGATGGGTTAGTAAATATGTGATGACACTTAGCTAGGCAGAGTTGTGGATAGTGCCGAAGAATATTTTGGGTTACAGAGGGACATAGGTAAGGTTCAGAGCTGGGCTGAGAAGTGGAAAACTGAGTTTAATGCAGAAAAGTGTGAGGTAGTTCACTTCGGAAGAAGTAACAGCATTGCAGAGAACTGGGTTAATGGTAAAATTCTTGGCAGTGTAGATGAACAGAGAGATCTCTGTGTCCTGGTGCATAAATCCCTGAAGGTTGCCACCCAGGTTGAGATGGTTGTTAAGAAGGCATATGATGTGTTGGCGTTTATTGGTAGGGTGATTGAATTTCGGAGCCATGAGGTCATGCTTCTGTTGTACAAGACACTGTTGAGGCCGCACCTGGAGTATTGTGTACAGTTCTGGTCACCGCATTATAGGAAGGGTGTGGAAGCTTTGGAAAGGGTTTAGAGGAGATTTACTATGATGTTGCCTGGTATGGAGGGAAGGTCTTATGAGAAAAGGCTGAGGGAACTGAGGTTATTTTCATTGAAGAGAAGATGATTGAGAGGTGATTTAATCGAGATGTATAAGATAATCAGAGGGTTATGTAGGTTGGACAGTGAGAGCCTTTTTCCTCGCATGGTGAAGGCTAACATGAGGGGACATAGCTTTAAATTGAGGGGTGATAGATTTAGGACAGGTATCAGGGGTAGTTTCTTTACTGAGAGTGTAGTAGGGGCGTGGAACGGCCTGCCTGCAACGGTAATAGACTTGCTGACGTCAAGGGTATTTAAATGAGCATTGGACATACATTTGGATAATATTGGAACAGTGTAGGTTAGATAGGCATCAGATTAATTTCACATTTCGGTGCAACATCGAGGGCCGAAGAGTCTGTACTGCGTTGTAACATTCTATGTTCTATCTGTCTCCTCTGAGCTGAATGTATTGTTCTGTTATCTATTGAGTTTAGAATCATGAGCGCAAGGAGGCTTTTCAGCCTTCAGTGTTTGCTGGCTCTTAGATTCATCGTAGAATCCCTACAGTATGGAAGCAGGCCATTCTGTCCATCAAGTCTACACTGACCCTCTGAAGAGCATCCAGCAAGACCCACCCCTACCCTATCCCTGTAACCCTGCATTTTCCATGACCAATCCACTTAACCTGCACATCTTTGGACTGTGGGAGGAAGCCCATGGGGAAAATGTGGGAATTCCACACAGACAGTTGACCAAGGGTGGAATCAAACCTGGTTCCCTCGCGCTGTGATGAAGCAGTGCTAACCACTGAGCCACCGTGCCAATCTGTATTCATCTATACTCAAGCTCCTAAAAATATGTTGAACTGATCAAATTGCTCTAGATATTTATGGAAGTTTTGTAAGTGCTATGCTGAGTAACAAGTGCTATGCTGAGTAACAAGTAAATAATTAGTTTATAGTAATTAATAGCGAAATGAATAAATAAAAATTGCACCAAACATGAATTTAGAAGTATTTCAACTTGCCCATAAAATTGCCCAGTTCTTATTGAATCTATTAGGTATTGCTCTCGAGCCTAATCTGTTGAGTCTACAATCTTTAATCACCTGTGAAGTATCTGAGGATTCGTTCATAATGGAAATGCAAGCTCTCATGCCTGGCTCCAAGAGTTATTTGTGCTCCCATTTGCAGTTCTGTACAATGTCATGAGAAACCTACTAACTATTATCCTTTTTGATGTTTCTCATTAGTCCTCTATGCTGATGCTGCAATTCACCTTCCTGTCCAAATTCTTCCAACTCTGATTCAGCGCCATATTTACTTGGGCAATAAATGCTGGCCAGTCAGCGACTCCCACATCCCACAAGCGAATTTTTAAAAAAAATGTTTTTGATCTACAACGTCCCATTCTCTTCCGCTTGTCCCCTTGACCCTCCAGGTCATCTCAAACCTCACTCTAGTTAATGATTTACTTTTTGGGCCACTTTTCAGGGCTTTTGAACTTTGGGTTAAAAACTGATTTCTGTTCCAAAACCAAAATATACATAGCCATAAACAATGTTTGTGAACAGGTCACAGGCAAGACTATGTGCTAGAGGTAGGTTAGTGTACAGATATTTGGTTATGTAGCTGGTCTATCAGGGAAAGAAATAAAGTTATCTCACTATAAGATATGCATTTAAATCACTCATAAACTACACTGTATAATTCTTTCACTGGAAATACATGCTAGGTCAATGGTGTGAATCTTTCACTTGGCCATTTCCCTGGAAATGAATGATAATATTGGAAGGCATACCCTAATCTTGATTACTTACCAGTCAAGGAATATTGTGGCATGGGGTAGTAAGTGTACATGTAGTAAATGGCTGAATTCGATGAGTATGCTTGGTATTTACTGATTTGCTGAATTAATAAGTGGTGAGAATTTTGAAAACAGTACATGGGACTATGCAGTTCATTGTTCTACATTATAATCTTTCTCTTAATTTTTTCAACTGGGTTCGTGGGCAACCTAACATTTTTGCATACTGGTAATGAATGGGTAACTCTCACTTGCATAACAGGAAGGATGCATCATCTCACAGTCCAAAGATGTGCAGGTTAGGTGGATTGGCCATAATAAATTACCCACAGTGTCCAAGGATGTTGCACAGCGTGTGTGTGCTATTTGCATGGAAATTTGTCTGCAAATTGTCTGCTCACATATGGGCCAGGGCACAATGGCAGAAAATTGCTTCCTCAGTACCATTGTCTATCTTATGCTGGAATTATAACTCGACTGAAAGCGCCCAGCTTTGTTTTACGTCTACGTAGCTATATACATTGATTACAGGAAGTTGCAACTGAATAGGTAACTCTTTAATCATACAGTCATAGAGATGTACAGCAGGGAAACAGACCCTTTCGTCCAACTCGTCCATGCCAACCAGTTATCCTAACCTAATCTAGTCCCATTAGCCAGCACGTGGCCTATATCCCTCTAAACCCTTCCTATTCATGAACCCATCCAGATGCCTTTTAAATGTTGTAATTGTACCAGCCTCCGCACTTCCTCTTGCAGTTCATTCCACACACGCACCACCCTTTGCGTGAAAGAGTTGCCCCTTACGTCCCTTTTAAATTTTTCCCCTGAACCTATGATCTCTAGTTCTGGACTCCCGCAACCCAGGGAAAAGACCATATCTATTTATCCTATCCATGCCCCTCATGATTTATAAACCACTATAAGGTCACCCCTCAGATTCTGACGCCCCTGACTATTCAGCCTTTCTGATAGCTGAAATCCTCCAAGCTTGGCGAAATCCTTGTGAATCTTTTCTGAACCCTTTCAAGTTTCGCAACATCTGTCCTACAGCAAGAAGAACAGAATTGCACACGTTATTCCAAAAGTGGCCTAACCCATATCCTGCAACATGACCTCCCATCTCCTATGCTCAATGCTCTGACCACTAAAGGAAAGCATACCAAATGCCTCCTTCACTATCGTATCTACCTGAGACTCCACTTTCTATGAACTATGAACCTGCACTCTTTGTTCAGCAACACTCCCCACAACCGTACCATGTAAGTTCCTATAAATTCCTGATTGCCTCTAAATGCTGCTCCAACTGATCCATGCGATCTGATAGGATTTGCAATCAAGCACTCTTAACTGCAGACCTAATCATCAATAAATTGGAAATGCTCCCTAATCTCCCACATCTGACCGGAAGAGCACATCATCTACTGAAGGCCATCTTTGCACCTTAACAATCCACAGAAAATAGCACAGTCTTCCTTTTCCAGGCTAACTTAGTACCTGTGTTTTATATTTTTAAACTTTAATCAAGAGACAGATCTCAGTAAAACATATAACCAAAAAGAACCTATTCTACTCGCTATTTTAAAAAAAGACAGCAAGGTTACACTTTAAATTCATGCACTTATCTGCTGCTGTGCTGTGAGCTCTCTCTCACAGGTTCCTCCCAAGTCAGTTGTGAATTTCACTGTCTGTTAATTTTTCTTAGACACACTCCAATGTCCAGAAATACAGAAAGGCAGAAGCTGTGCAGATTCATTGCTGTATCAGACAGCAGTGTAGGCCTCTTTTGCTCTTTCTCTCTCTTGCTCTTGCTTTGTGTGGCCTTTGCATGTTCTCCCCATGTCTACATGGGTTATCTCAGGGTGCTCCAGTTTTCTCCCACAGTCCAAAGATTTCCTCACTCCTCTGAGTATAAGAGTTGGGATGTCATGTTGAAGTTGTACAGGACATTGGTGTGATCTCTTCTGGAGTACTGTGTCCAGTTCTGGTCGCCCACTTATAGGAAGGATATTATTAAGCAGGAGAGGATTCAGAAGAGATTTACCAGGATGTTGCCAGGTATGGAAGGTTTGAATTATAAAGGAAGACTGGCACTTTTTTCACTAGAGTGAAGGAGGGTGAAAGGTGACTTTATAGAGGCTGATAAAATAATGAGATGCATGGATAGAATTAATGGTAGTTGGCTTTTCCCAAGATGGGTGATTTCAAGACTAGGGGGTACATTTTTAAAGTGAGAAGAAAGAGATTTTAAAAAGACATGAGGAGCAAGAGTGTGGTTTGCATGTGGAATGACATCCTGAGGAAGCAGTGAATGTGAGTAAAATTACAACGTTTAAAAGATATTTGGATAACTATATGAATAGGAATGTTTTGTGGGCATGTGGGCTAAGAGCAGGCAGGTGGGACTGGTTTAGTTTGGGATTACGTTCAGTATGGACATGGTCTATTTTCATGCTGTATGATTCAATTTGCAGATTATGTGGCTTGGCCATGCTAAATTGCCCACCGTGTTTAGCGATGTCCAGGCTAGTTGAATTAGCCATGGGAAATGTAGGGTTACAGGGATGGGGTGCGTCTGGGTCTGGATGGAATACTCTTTGCAGGGTCAATGTAGAGTCAGTGATCTGAATGGCCTGCTTCCATGCTGTAGGGATTCTATGATTCTATTCTATAATTCTTTGTGTACAAATGCTTCCTAATATCTGTCCTGAACAGTCTCTATCTAATTTTTAGACTATGCACCCTAGTTCTAAAATCCCTAACCAGTGAAAATAGACTATCTTTTACCTACCCTGTCTTTTTCAGTTGATATCTTGAAGGCTTCAATCAGATCACCCCACTTCTTTTTAAATTCTCAAGACAACGGGCCTGATTTGTATAATCTGTCCCCATAACTTAACCCCAAAAGTCCAGTATCATTCTTGTAAACCGACACTATATTTCCTCGAAGTATAACCTTCCTAAGGTTTGTGCCCAGATCTACTGTGAGTACTCCAAGTTGGGTCTAACCAGGGTTTGTATAACTACAGCATAACTTCTGCGTGCTTATGCTTCAGTCCTCTTGGTCTGAAGGACAGCATTCCATTAGCCATCTTGAGTATTTTCTGTGCCTGAATGTGGCATTTTAAAGATCTGTGCACCTGAACCGCTAAGTTTGTTTGGACATCCACTGTATTTAACTTCAAACAGGCCATTTGGCCCAACAAATCCACAACAACCCTCTGAAGATCATCCCACCCAGATGCGTCCCCCTGCTCTATACCTCTTCCATTTCCCATGGCTAACCTGCACACCCCTGGACACTATGGGCAATTTAGCATAGCTCATCCACTTCCATAGCCAATTTTTGGACTATGCGAGGAAACCAGAGCACCCAGTGGAAACCCAAACAAACAAAAGGAGAACGTGCAAACTCCACACAGACAGTCACCCAAAGATGGAATTGAATTCAGGTCCTTGACACTGTGAGTCATCAGTGCTAACCACTGGGCCACCTTACCACCTGCCACATGCTTACGTTCAATTCTATCTGCCAAAGTTTTGACCATTCACTGCATCTATCAACATCCCTTTGTAATTCTATGATATCATATGCACTGTCTGCAATGCTGCCTATCTTTGTGTCATCAGCACATTCGGATATATGATCCGCTGTGCATTATCAAAGTTGTTAAAAAATAATATAAATATTTGAGGCCCAAACACAGATTCTTGTGGGGAAACCACTCGTCACATTCAGCTAATTTGAGTACCTGCCATTATCCCTACATTCTCGCAGACATATCAGTAATTTGTCCTGAATTCAATGGACTTGTCTTTGTTAACAGTCTGTTATGTGGATCTTTAATCTAATGGTAATCAGACAGTGGCCAAATAATCTGTTTTAGTAATAATGTTGGTAGTTTCATAGATCTTCTTAAATAGACTCATACAGCAAGAAAACAGACCATTGAGTCCAACTCATCCATGCCGACCAAGTTTTGCTTGACACTATCAACTGGAATGTCTCTACAAGATTTGGGGGAAAATTTGTTGTCCATCAAGCTGCCCACAGTGTGTTCAATTGTTTTCATGTGAACAGGTGCTGTATGGTATAATTTGATGATACCAGCTATAGATTCCTACAGCACAGAAACAGACCCTTTGGTCCAACTCATCCACACTGACCAGACATCTCAAACTCATAAACACATAAATAGAAAGTGGGCCTTGCCACCAGTGCTTCATCCGGAGGCTCACTGATGATGTTACCTAGTATGATGATGAAACGTCTGAAAACAAACCTTCCAGCTCAGCAAGCAAACATATATCCAGAACTTCAACCTGAGCTACAAATCTTTGCAAAACTCGCTAATCCCAAAGCCTATCAGTTTTTCCAGGATTTGGCCAATATCTGTGTAAACAGTTCCTATTGATCTACTGATCAAGATGCGTTTTAAATGTTGTAAATGCACCTGCCTCCACAACTACGTGTGGCAGTTTAGTTCCATACATGTACCCCTTAGGCCCTTTTTTAAATCTTTCCCCTGTCACACTAAACTTATGACCTCTAGTTTTGGACTCTCCAGAATGGAATGAACTAGGTTTGGGTCCTTGCCCCCACTTTATTTGGTATTTCCTTCTCCATGCTCCTGATCTTTGAATTCTTGATAGGTATGAAAGGAGTTTATTTGGTCCAATTGCAATCAAAGTCAAAAATACAGCATACCATGATAAATGACTCCTGCCTGCTGAAGATGCCATGCCAGTCATCCACGTACAAATGCAGCCACGTTGACTCATGGATTGTCGTCTCAATATTTGTATTTTGCTGTAAGCACCACAAAACTGTGATTATCTGAGAAGATATTACATTTCTGTCCTTGATTGCTCTGCATAAAGCCCTCTGAAAATGATTGGCCAGCTCTTTTACCTTGGTACCACAGACTGTCTTTTGATGCAGAACTGTGGGAAAGCAGCTAGCATCTTTGTCAAACTCATGAAATTCATATAGACTGACATCATGCTGACTCTTAGAATCAGGATGTTGGTTTATGAGAATAAGAGCAACATACTATGGATGCTGGGGATCTCAAGTGAAAATGGAACATGGTGGCAGCAAGCATGAAATCAGCTAAGGAGAGGCAACAGTTAACTTTTCAAATTTAGCATGATTCTTCGGTACTGAAACCAGGTGTAGATACTGTAGGCTTCTGGACTCAACATTTGAGTTCAACAACTTCTGACTATGAATTCAGTCCTCCATTTTATTCCATCCCAACTCCCTCCCCCTCTTTATTTGGTTTCCATGAATTTGCTTTCGGCTATTAACTCCTACAATTAACACAGAGTCTGATTGCATTTTTCTTAATGATTTCCAGAAGGTATTAGATAGCATGCCACAGTAAAGGATAGTACATAAGATGACGGCACATGGGTTTGAGGTAATCTGTTAGCATGGATAGAGAATTGGTTAATAGACAAGAGGCAGGAAGTGTGGATAAAAGTAGACACTTTCAGGTTGGCAGGCTGTAGCTAGTGCAGTGCTACAAGGATCAATGCTGGGGCCTCTATTATTTACACTTTGTATTAATGGCAGATGAAGAGATCAAGAATATTGCATCTAGATTTTCTGTTGTCATTTATATAAATGATTTGGATATGAACATAGGAGGTATAGTTAGTAAGTTCACAGATGACATCAAAATTGGAGGTGTCGTGGACAGTGAAAAAGGTTACCTCGGATTACAGCGAGACCTTGACCAGATGGGCCAATAGGCTGAGGAGTGTCAGATGGAATTTAATTTAGATAAATGTGAGGTGCTGCATTTTGAGAAAGCAAATTTTAGCAGGACTTGTACACTTAATGGTAAGATCCTAGGGAGTGTTACTGAACAAAGAAACCTTGGAGTGCAGGTTCATAGCTCTTTGAAAGTAGAGTCACAGGTGGATAGGATAGTGAAGAAGGTGTTTGGTATGTTTTCTTTTATTGGTCAGAGTATTGAGTACATGAGTTGGGAGGTCATGCTGCAGCTGTACAGGACATTGGTTCGGCCACTTTTGGAATATTGTGTGCACTTCTGGTCTCCCTCCTATCAGAAGGATGTAGTGAAACTTGAAAGGATTCAGAAAAGATTTACAAGGATGTTGCCAGGGTTGGAGGATTTGAGCTATGGGGAGAGGTTGAATTGGCTAGGGCTGTTTTCCCTGGAGCCTCAAAGGCTGAGGGTTGACCTTTATAGAGCTTTATAAAATCATGAGGGGCATGGATAGGGTAAATAGACGACAAAGTCTTTTTCCTGGGGCGGAGGAGTCCAGAACTAGAGGGCATAGGTTTAGGGTGAGAGGGGAAAGAAATAAAAGGGACTTAAGGGGCAACTTTTTCACACAGAGGGTGGTGCATGTGGGAATGATCTGCCAGAGGAAGTGAGAGTCTAGTACAATTACAACATTTAAAAGGCATCTGGATGTGTATTTGAATTGAAAGGTTTGGAGGGATATGTGCTGGGTGCTGGCTGGTTGGACTAGATTGAGTTGGGATATCTTGTCAGCATGGGCAAGTTGGACTGAAGAGTCTGTTTCCGTGCTGTACATCTCTATGACTCCATGGCAGAAGAAAGCTAGGTCAAACTGTAAACTGTAAGGAAGATTCAAAGTGTTTTACGCAGATTAAGCTGATGGGCAACAAAGTGGCAGATGGAGTATAATGTAGAGAAATGTGTGGGTGTTCACTTTCGTAGTGCTCTAAGGCAAGCAGAATATTTCTTTAAAACATGTGAAATTGTTAAATGTCAATGTTAAGAGGAACTCTGAATTAGTCATACCTAGAATGCAAATAGTTAGCATGCTGGTGTAGCAAACAATTAGAAAGGCAAATGGCACTTTGGCCTTATTACAAGAGGGTGAAGTATCAGAATGAGGATTATTTGTGATAGTTTACATTGGGCTTTGGTGAGACTGCACTTGGAGTACTGTGTACAGTTTTGGTCCTATAGTTAAGGCAAGATATTCTTGCAATGTAGTAAAGTTTCACAAGAATGGTTTATGGGATAAGAGGATTGTCTTGTGCTGAGTAGTTTGGGCCTATTTTCTCTGCCAGGTAGAAGAGTGAGTGTGACCTCATTGAAATGTATAAAGCTGTGAAGGGATTGCTGGGGTAGTCACCAAGAGAGTATTCCTGTTAGCTAGGAAATCTAGGTTGTGAATCTTAGGAAATTCCTCCCCCAGAAGGTTGTACTTGTTGGTATTGTATATAATGAAGGTGTTTAGCCTCCCTGGATATCACTGGACAGGGATGTCAGACAGGAAATCAGAGTTCAGGGCAATGATCTATCGTGATTGTTTTGAATGACAGAGCAAACTCGGGGCCGTATAGTCTTCTCCTGCTCCTATTTCTTATGTTACCCAATATTTATTTAAATTTATTGTTTCTTTTGTATTGATGCTTGAGGTCAGCCAAAACTCATCTGCACCGTCTTAACTTGGCAAACAGTACAAAGTGAAGACCCCAGATGCTGGAGATCAGAGTCTAGAGTGTGGTGCTGGAAAAGCACAGAAGGTCAAGCAGCATCTGAGGAGCAGGAGAATTGATGTTTCGGGCAGAAGCCCTTCATCAGGAATGAGCCCTTAACGTCCAGCCAGGCTATTCTCCCATCACCTTGTATTCATTCACCTAAGTTACCTCCTGATCAAGAAATATTTTGCTTTAAAAATTCTCATCCTTGTTTTCAAATCCCTCCATGGCTTTGCCCCTTCCTATCTCAGTAGTCTCCTCCAGTCGCATAATCCTTAAACTGTCTGCAATCCTCTAATGCTGGTTCCTTGTCCATCTCAAAATGTCATTGCTCCATATTGGTGACCACGCCTACAGTTGCCTTTTGGAATCCCCCTCCCTACACTTCCTATCTCACTTTCTTCTGTTCAAACACTCCTTTGAACCTACCTTTGATCTGTATTGATACTTCCTTGCATGTTTCGGTGTTATACTTTGCCTTGTAATGTTGCTTTTTAAAGAATTGTGGGATAACATTAAATACAAGTAGTTGGGGCATAAGGATTTAGAGCTGAATATTTAAATATTGATCGTAGCTAAATTGCAGCACTCTGCCCTCTGGGTCAGAATGTTTTCTTAAAGTACTGCATTGATTGTAATGTCTTCTCCATTACAGCAGTGACTGCCCTTCAAAAATTACATTATTAGATGAATGTCCTTTTGGAACGCCTTATTGGAATATTCAGGCTGTGCAAATATTCAAAATTCTTATTTTATTGTTTTTTTCAAAATCAATGAGCACTGAAGAGAAGCTTCACTGCATACAGCAACTTATTCCACAGAATACAGAAAGGAAGCAAAATATATTTTTACTGAACAACTTACCTTTGACCAACACCTTCATTGGTTCATCAAGTTAGTAGATGAGGCGTACAGATGCCTGATTTCAACTGGATGCTGCCATTGGTGTTAGATCTCATAAGAACATTGATACTGAAGTGTTGTGGAATTTCAAACATTGGGGCACAGATTCATGTTATGGGGTAATCATTTCAGACTGAGATGAGGAAAGCTTCTTCACTCAAATAATTGTAGAATCATTGTCCCAGAGGTTTGTGGGTGTGCCGTTACTGGCTATAGTTATAGCTGGGACTGAAAAAAACCCTAATACCAGCAGAAATGTGGAGTTGTAGCCGACAATCAGCAGTGATCATAATGAATGGTGGAGCAGGCTTAATCAGCTCTTTTCCTGATCCCATTTCTTATGTTCTATTGAATGTCACATGAAATAAGGGAAACTGATTCAACTGTAGATCTCCATTCCATGAACTCTGTTGCAAATACAGGTATGTGCAGCATCACCATTTGCAAGTTCCCTGAGTAATGGATTTTGAAACAGAATACTGCCATTCATCGGATCAAAAGAATCTTTGAACTCTCTTTAACAGCATTAGGTGTACGCACCCCATGTGGATACAAGTGGTTCAAGACAGCTCATCAACACCTTTTCATAGGCAATAAGGCATAGGCAATTAATATTGGCCTTGATAGGGTTATATATATTACACAAATGAATAAATTTAAACAAGTAATTTTCAGCCAAAGGTGACAGGAAGTGTCGAGCATAATTTCTTTCAGTCCAAAAATGTCAGAATTCACTGTTTATGTTCAAGAATGAATGATTATTACTCGGGCAAAATTGTAGAGGGACAACCAATCTTAGGGAGGGAGGTGTTGGTGGGAAATTGTCAAAGGGAAATTAATTATTTTAAAACAGTAAAGTTTCCTTTGGTTTAATTGTTGGGAAATTTAGTGCAATTTAATACTCAATATTTACATACGTGTTTTGGTAAAAATCCCCAAAACACATGTTTGCTTATGATAGGAAAGTACATTTGTGAGTCATATGATAGTCACTGCAAGTCTTTGATACAGTCAGAGGCCTTTGTTGTTTTGCTGAAGTTTAGCTGCTTGATTTGCAGGTCCAAAGAAAAGAAATCCCAATGACATGAAACCAAACTTAAGAAATATTCACTTTAATCTATGACCTAAATCAAGATGAACATTTTCAGACTGAGCAAACAATTCTGGTAGCACACTTTGTGTGTGAAGCAGGGATATGAATTTAAAATGGTTGTGTAATAGATCTAAACATCTGGTACATAGTTGAATGTTTCTAAAATGCTGTCTCAGGATCTCTGCTTTTTGCTTGGCAATCTTACTGTGCAGAACAATCTGTCCTGTTCCCCTGAAATAGCTAATCACAGTGCTCTGACTTGGTTTGCTATTTACTTGGGTTTTTTTTGTATTTGAGCATACTTCCTCCTTTTAGCTTGATAATGTTGCACATTTCAGCTGACGTGAATATATTTTAAATTCACTTGCAATCCTTTGAGCTGCAGCTCCATCCCCAGTGCACTCTTTCCAACCGCCTGTGTTAGAGGCACCATGTTGGTAACAGCAAGGGCAATTTCAAGATGTGGCAAATCGCCTCCAGCTTCTCAAAGGATAAAGTTAGGATTGTTTAAGATACAAGTTTCACTAAATGATGTAAAATTCAGCCACAAGCTTTCACACTGCAGGCAGCTGCAAGTTCCCTTCCAAGTGACTCACTGTCCCAACTTGGGAATACACCATTATTCCGTCAGTTTCACTGTATCAAAATCCTGGAATTTCATCACTAATAGTGTAAAATAAGTGAATTGTAATGTTCAAAAGACAGGTCACCAACTTTGTCAAGGCCAACTAGGAACAAATGCTGGCCTGGCCAGCAACACCCACATCCCACAAATTATTTTCTAAAAATTACTAATTTTGTTCCCTCTTCATCATTCTGAGTCTGCTGTGAATGTAAGAGCCATGACGTAGCAGGGCATACTTTGTCAGTGATGTGTGATAGGAAAGCTAGTAAACTAGTGTGATAGTAAACTAGGCTCAACTGCTAATGGGTAAACCACAGTAACAGTGTGGGCTGTTTAAAGGTTTTCTTGTAATCAAATACGTCGGTAAGCTTTAAATGCTGGCTTTACATGTGCAGTTGAGAATCATGCTCGACAAATCAGGTAAAAGACATGATTGAGCTAAAAGGAGGAAGTGTGCACAAATACAAAACAAAAGGAAATGGCAAACCAAGTCGTAAACAGCCACAAAGTGGTACAAAGAAAATACGTGGTGGCTTCATGACAAAAAACTACAAAAGGTGTCCAATCTGATATAAGGTTTTTTTTAATATAATAAATGTGACAAGGGTGAATATAGATTTATTAAAGGCAAATACAGATACTATTATAGTGGATAGGAAAACCTTGAAGGTTTGTGAAATGCATCTATTTCATAGTACAAGAGGACCTAAAAGTAAATTGCATGGAGAAAGCTATTGGATTCAGTACTGGTGTAATGGGGAAAATGATGGGGTTGCTTAGTTTCCACTCACGGACACCAGAGATCCCTTTAAATTTCTGTCCAATTCAAATTAACATTGGGAAAGCTGAAATTCATAGAGGTTCCTTAATTTTTGAATTTCCTTTCTTGGGCACTGATCATAAAATTTAGGTCGACAGCTTGGCTGAATAAAGAGGGTTGTAGGTTTGTAGTTTATAATTAGAATTAAGTTAAGAATAATGTATGTAAGTAGGAACACGAAGTTGTAACATAATAGACTGAATAAGTGGATGGGAATGGCTATGACAGACACACAATTGTTTGCATAACTGTAAGAGATCAAGATGCAAGAAAGACAAATCAAATGGTTTTCTTGACAAGAGTCTTGGAGTTGTACAGAAGCAGAAGTTGTCAGTTTGTTTTCTAAGTATATTCAGCCTTGTTTTTATAGTAAATGCGATCTGGCATGTTTTAATAGTGGCTAATTAGCTCAATAACTATTCCACGCCCCACCCCACTCAAATTGCAGGTTTAGATTCTTGTCCCATTGAGGATTAGAGCATATAATCTAGGCTGATGCTTCAGTAGAGGCTTCCTGCCACAAGGATCGATGCTGGTCCAGTACTTTTTGTCATTTATTTAAATGATTTGGATGCGAGTATAAGAGGTACAGTTAGTAAGTTTGCAGATTACACCAAAGTTGGAGGTGTAGTGGACAGCAAAGAAGGTTACCTCAGATTACAATGGGATGTTGATCAGATGGGCCAATGGGCTGAGAAGTGGCGCATGGATTTTAATTCAGATAAATGCGAGGTGCCGCATTTTGGGAAAGCAAATCTTAGCAGGACATATACTCCTAATGGTAAGGTCCTAGGGAGTGTTGCTGAACAAAGAGACCTTGGAGTGCAGGTTGATAGCTCCTTGAATGTGGAGTCGCAGGAAAATAGAATTGTGAAGAGGGCATTTGGTATGCTTTCCTTTTATCGGTCAGAGTATTCAGGGATATCTGGTCGGCAAAAACAGGTTGGACTGAAGGGTCTGTTTCCATGCTGTACATCTCTGTGACTCTAAATTGCTGGAGAAAATGAGCAGGTCTGGCTGCATCTGTGGAGAGAAAACCAAATTAATATTTCAGGTCCAGTGACCCTTCTTTGATACTTGCTTTCTGCTCAGTTATGCCTCAAAACATGGCATTTCTCGAAAGAGCACTGACTTCTTCGGTGCACATTTCAACATTCTTCCTGTAATCATTTTTTTGGGAAATGAAGAATAAATATCTAGATTACTATTTGTTGGCATTTTATGAATAGAAGTTGGCTGCTATGTTTGCTTCCAGAGCAGTAGTAATTGCAATTCAGAGTAATTAATCAGGAAATGCTGGAAATACTCAGCAGACTTAATAACATCTCTGAAGAGAGAAGCAGAGTTAGTATTTCAAGTTGATGAACTCTGGAAGATTATCCATCTGAACCATTAAGTCTTTCTTCACACGTGGTGCCAGATCTACTGAACTTTTCAGAATTTCTGTTATTATTTCTAATTTCCAACTTCCTCAGCTACTATGCTTTTGGTGACCTGAAAAGCATAAGGTTTAGTCTTTAGATTACATTGATCAGAGTAGAATGTTAGTTATTTAATACAAATTTATCTTTTTAATGATTAAAACAATTTCAGCATATAATTAATGTATATACTAACTGCAAGTGCCACAAGACTTTGACATAGATTGCAGATGCCTGGTTGCAGAATTGTCTGTTGAACAATATTCTTTTGGCAACTCCTCCTATTTATTGTCATCTTGTTGCTGTCTTAGTCCTGATCATATGTAGTTTTAGTTTAATTTCTGATGCTTTTGTCTTCTTTCATGGGAAGAGAATCAGCTCTAGTTTTCCTTCTATTCCTTCACGTTCCTATATTTTAGAAAGGGCTTTATGAGATGGGGGTTGCATTTGCATGTCGGAGTGTTAGGTTTTAGCGGGGGTGGGGATTACACGCCACTACTGCAAGGGCTAACATCCCAGTGAATGGAGGTGGGTCTTTCTAAGCTGCCTGCCTCAGCATTCACCCATCTCAGTTTCTGGCTTGGTCCAGGTACATGAGGCAGTGACTTCAACTGCACCCTGCTCCTACCACCCCGCATTGAAACTAATATGGTTGGGTTCCGCCGAAGGTAGGGTGGAGGATCGTGAGATCAAGAAATAGCCCAACTCTCTCTTCCTGTCTTGAAGGTGATTATCTGTGCCTACCTTTCTGATTTTCAACATATGTCCAAAGTTGTTGGTGAATGACAGGAGATTTTTAGAGATTTGCAGTACTCTTAAGTACTGTCTATTTACCTCATTCTAATTCACGTTTTGATTAATAGTTTACTGCTAATTTAGGTGATGCATTTATTTTGATTACTACTGGTTTCTTCAATGTCAAATTCCTTAGAATATAATTGTCTCACGATCTCCACTTTGACCTTCCAACTTTTTTCCCCAGATAACGTCCATTCTATTGTTGTCAAAGATTATCACTATTCAGAAATATATACAAATGCTTACCATTGGATACTACTACCTGCGGCATGTTAACGTATGGCACTTCAATAGCGAGTGTTAATCCCACTTTCCTTCCAACAAATATTCAACATTCGTTTTTCATAGCAACTAGTCTCTGTTTCTGTACATCAATCTGCAGCCAGTTCTCAACATTAATCAGAAGAACCATTTGACAGGGTAAATGCCGAGAGGCTATTTCTCCTCATGGGACTGTCTAGGACCAGACAACATAGTCTCAGTAAAGGGATGCCAACTTAAGACCGAGATGAGGAGGAATTTCTTCTCTGTGGGTTGAGTGTCTTTGAAACTCCTTGCCATAGAAAGCTATAAGGACAGAGTCCTTGTGTCTATATAAGGCTGAGATAGACAGACTCTTGATAAGTAGGGAAATCCAAGGATTATAGGGAAAGGGCAGGAAAGTGGAGGTGAAGAATGTTGGCTCAGCCATGATAGTTTGGAATGGTAGAGCAGGCTTGAGGGGCCAAATGGCCTACTGGTTTGCTGAAAACAGTTTGCTTAAAAGGGAGGGTATTACTAACCAACTCATTAGACACACCGTCACTTTCATTAATCTCTTTGTCCACTGTAATTTGCACTGCCCATTCAAAAACACTCCCAGCTAAAGCAATATAACTCTTCTAACTTGTGAATGCATCAAAACTTCCAGTTTCTTGTCATCCGTGTCCAGTTTAAATATCATTGTATTTCATTCTAATTTTAGTGCCAAAAAAAATCAATATTATAAATATTTTTACTTTTAATTTTTATAAATGTTTTTATTGTCAACTGTTGCAGAGGAGTTATCCCCAGAGCGCTGGCCCATAGTTCTTCCTGACCCAATATGATGAAACTACATTATTACATTGCCATGTGATATATTTGATTGTGTGCATGTTGGCTATTGCAATTCCGACATTGCAATGACAAAGTTTTATGTAAGCTGAGAATGGCTTGCTGAAGCACTGCAGCAAGCCCGAGACAGAGATTGGCCAGGGAACTCAGCAGTGTGTTGAAGTGCCAGGCAACCGGAAACTCGGGGTCATTTTTGTGGACAGAATGTAGGTATCTGCAAAGCAGTTACCTCATCTGTGTTCCAACGTAGAGGAGACCATATTGTGAGCAGTGATGTAGCGGTCCATTTTTCACTTGGGAACCTTGTAGCCTTCAGGACTCCATATAAGAGTTCAATAATTTTAGACACCTTCTTTCATGTCCCTCCCCCAATCCCACACACCAGGCCTTGTCATCACTTGGGTTGCTACCATAACCAACCCATTGTCGGCTTCTAATAGTCCTCATCAACAACTATTCATTTCCCCCGGGTGACACATGGCATCTCCTGTTGCCTACCCAACTGCTGTTCTCTTTCTCTGGGTTTCATCTCCACCTTTTCTTTACTGCCCTGCCCACTCCAAACCCAGCTTCAGATTATATTCCACCCTTTCCTTAGCTACAGTCAGTTCTGAAGAAGGATCACTGGACCTAAAATGTTAACTCTGCTTTCTTTCCAAGGGTGTTGCCAGATCTGCTGAGTTTTTCCAGCAATTTCTGGTTTTGTTTCTGATTTGCAGATTTTTTTTAAAATTTCCTTCGTCTCTCTCACTATTTTGCTCTCTCTTTGCTATGTTTGCAATGAACTTGTCTGCTCACCAGGTGGGCTAATGTTGCTGCAACATTCTGTCCAGTTCAAATGCAAATGTCTCTTTCAAAGCAATAGAATGATTATGTTTTATCGCTTGTGCTTTTGTCTTTATGCTCCCAAATTTTAGTGGTACTTTCAGATCATTACAGAAACCTGTTTGTACCTAGTGGTGAAACTTGAATTCAGGGTCTTATGGTGCAATGGTAGTGGCCTTACCTTTGACCCAAAATTTTAGGATTCGGGTCCCACCTGCCCTCCAGGTGTGTTATAACAGCTGTGAATAGGTTGATTAAAAATAATTACCACTTTGCTCGCCATGAGTCACAACACAGGCAATTCAGTTTACTAAAACACAATGTATAGGTCTGTTTTAAGTATAACCTGATATCTACTGAGGAGGCCCATATGTTAGTACTGGTTGAAACACGAGGACTTGTTTTCCAATCCAGAAATGCTTTCACACGCCACTGAACATACTTTTCCACCACCAGATCACCATGTTAATTATTTTTCCTTTATTCTCCACCACTAAATCAGCCATGTTCCTAAATCAGTGACGAATTTACATGCAAAAGGGATTTTATTTTACTCTATCACTGTGCCATGAGAGCCCTACATGATTTTTATATCTTTAATTACCTGTTCAGGGATCTTACTGCATTCCGCTGGAGCAAGTAGGACTTGATCCTGGGTGTCCTGGCACAAAGATGGGAACACTACTACTGTGCCACAAGAGTCTTGAATGAGTTTTTTTTAAACTTATTGAAGCTATTTTTCTAATCAATCTGTTCAGACATGTCATTACACATCTCTGAAGCAGATGGGATTTGAAAACTGGCCTCCTGGTAGGGATACAACCACAAGAACCAAGGCCTGCATGAGTTTTTTTTTCTTTTTTCGTTTGCTCCTCCTGGTTATTTTTTTCTCTCTTTTTGTGAAAGACACGAAGTGCACGAATCTTTATTCAATTTCCACCACCAGGAAGGTAGGAAAACACCCGAGTGGCCAGTGACAAGCAATGCCCTCTGCATGAGTTTTATTTCATAAATCTGCTGACCAGGTGCACCTGATACAGCTTTCCTCATACTATTAATGAGATTAGCCCCCAAATCTATTTTTTTTTCTTTTATTTTTTAAATTTAACCCCCACACTACCACCTAAGTGCGGTAGTGCTTATTTTATCCCCTGCACCCATGGTGTGTGTGTGCAGGTGTGAGACACAGTGAAAGACACAAAGTGCACGAATCTTTATTCAATTTCCACCACCAGGAAGATAGGAAAACACCCGGGTGGCCAGTGACAAACACTGCCCTTCACATCAGAGGGCAGTGCTGTGTGATCAAAACAGTGAAGGGGAGGGTAGGGACTAAATCAAAATAGAGTTGGAGGGAGAAATGATGCACTCCACTCCTTGCGGCGCCCACCTCTCCCTGAACAACTCCAGGGTGTTGGTGGACACCGCGTGCTCCTTTTCCAAGGACACCCGGGCTCTAATGTAACCGCGGAAGAGGGGCAGGCAGTCGGCCCTAACGACCCCCTCCACGGCCCGCTGCCTGGACCTGTTGATGGCCAGTTTGGCCAGGCCCAGGAGCAGATCCACGAGGAGGTCTTCAGACCTGCCCTCCTTCGTCCGTACCGGGTGCCCAAAGATCAGGAGCGTGGGACTGAAGTGCAGCCAAAAACAGAGGAGAAGGTTTTTCAGGAAATCAAAAAGGGAGTGCAAACGCCCACACCCAATATATACGTGGTCCACGGACTCCACAGCGCCACAGAACAAGCAGTTGTAGCCCCCAAATCTATGAAGTGAATTAGAATGAATTGACACTAATGATTGCTCATTTGCCAGTATTATGTTGAGTTAAGGCCATTAAGGCACAGTGTGGTATTGCTGTGACTGAGCCAGAAAATCTTGATTCAAGTCCTATCTATCCCAGGTGTGTCATGTAACACTCTGAATCAAGTGTAATTACCAGGATGGGTTTATTTGGACCAGTAAAACAGCTGCGCCTGGATACATCTCTGCATCTTCTGCACAATGGCAGAGTAGCATAACTTGTTCGGTTCTAGGGAAACCATGTTCTGAATGCACACTTGAAATGTCATAAGATTCTAGATTGCCTGTACTAATAAGCTACATGGAGTTGTGAAACCTCATTCTGTCGTCTCCTAGCAGTTTTTTTTCTCATAGTGTAAATTTGTTCCATCCTCAGTAAATGGATGTGTAGTTACTGGTAATCAGCAGGAGGTTTCCTTGCCCCACATTTTACTTGATGCCCTGAGACTTCACTGGGTCTAGAATCAATGTTGCAGAACCTGGGGCAACATACTCCCAACAATATATACTATTGTGCTGTCCGTTCTGCTGGATCTGACTTGCCAGTGGGTGGACAGGATAGTGTTGGTGTTGTCTGGCACATAATCAAACGCAAAGTAATCATCTGGCTGCTCCTCTCCTGATATTGACCCCAGCCCCAAGATGGTAGTAAGGATTTTCCAGGGTTGCCAGGACTGAATTTGCTGCTGTTATTTGCCGTCCCATGTTCAATATCAGGTGGACTGTTTGGTTTTATTGTTGTTTTTCAGCTTCTTAGTGGTTAGAAAGAACTGAATGGTTTGGCAGGCCATTTCAGGGACCACAACATTGCTGTTCATCTGGAGTAACATGTAGGCCAGACCCATAGAAAGATGGTAGATGCATTTTTACAGTAATCGACAGTGGTTTCATGGTCATCATTACACTTCTAATTCTGATTTTTTTTTCTGCTTTGAATTCAAATTCTACCATCTGCAGTGATGAGATATGAGCTCAGGTACCCAGAGCATTACCTGGGTCTCAGGGACAATGTCATCACGTCAAACCAAGGTCACTGACTTTGTCACTGTATTCCCAAATAGAAGAAATATTTATTGACTGCACTAAAATACAGCATTTTAAAAAAAGTCCTACTAACAATCCTCTGAGCTCCCTGTTGTCCAGTGGAAATTGTTCCCTTATTTCTCCTTGTGATGAAAAGTTTTGAAATCTTTCAAATTATTATATTTAGCTTGTATGGGTTTATTTTATTTTTATCTATTTTGTGTAGTAAACCTCTGTTTTATTGCTAATACCAAATATATAGCCTTGCATGTTTATGTTTCAGTGAAAAACCACAATGTTAAATTAGATTTGACTTTGCTTTTCATTTATCAAGACATATTTAATTCTGGGATGTAACCAGTCCAGTAGTAACATGAAGTGGGATCATTAATACTCCTCAATGAAAGTTTCCTATCAGTTATATCATCCTGCCGAATCAATGCTATACACTCTCTTTATGGTTTACATATAATTCCTACCTTGAAAGCAACATGTTCATGGGAAACAACTTCATTTGCGTTTGTGTTCATGTTATTGTACCTGACCTTCAGGTAATGACTTCCAATGGTCTTCATCTTAAATTCATAATTCCTTATTCACATGGCTTAAGCATAGTGAAAGGGGATTTGCAAAACAGCAATAAACTGTTTGTTACATTAATGTTCTAGACATCAAAGTTCAATAATGCATATTCATTACCAGATGCTTACCTCGTGTAGTTGAAGATATGCAAGTGTCAAGGTTTCAATATGTTCAGTCAATGTTAGAGCTCAGTAGCAAATGAAGCAGAGCTTGCCAGCCCCTAGCCAAGCTGTTCCAGTAAAGCTACAACACTGGCATCTATCCAATGATGTGGAAAATTACTCAGGTATGTCCTGTTTGCAAAAGGCATGACATATTCAACCCAACCAATTATTGCCTCAATCGCCTGGTCTTGGCTATCAGTAAAGTGATGGAAGGGATCGTCAACAATGCTGTCAAGCACCACTAACCCAGCAATAACATGCTTGGGTACCAAAAGGGCCAATCAGCTCTTGATCTTATTACAGCCTTGGTTCACACAAGGACAAAAGAGATGAATCCATAGGAAAATGATGGAGACTACCTTTGTTTTTGACAGCAAGATGGCACGGTTGCTCAATGGTTAGCATTGTACCAGGGACCCAGGTTTGATTTCACCCTCTGGGCAACAGTCTGTGTGGAGTTTGCACGTTCTCCCCATGTCTGTGTGTTTCCTCCATGGTCCAAAGATGTGCAGGTCAGGTGAATTGGCCATGCAAAATTGCCCATGGCCTGAAAATCCCTGGATACTATGTAGATGAGTCATGGGAAATGCAGGGATGTAGGGATAGCGTTGGGGGGAGGGATGGGGGGGGGGGGGGGGGGAGGGCAGGTCTGGGTATAATGTTCTCTGGAGAGTTTGTGTGGACTTGATGGGCCGAAAGGCCTGCTTCCACATTGTAATAGTTCTGTGTAGGCAATATTTGACCAAGTGTGGCAACAGGGAGTTCTAGCAAAACTGGAAGCAATGAGATTCGAGAGTTAAATTCTCAGTTGTGTGGAGTCATGTGCTGCCCAGCGGAAGATGGTTGTGGTTGTTGAAGGTCAATCGCCACAGCCACAGGACATTTCTGCAGAAAAGTATACATATTTCAGTGAAAGAATGGTTTGGTGAACACCTGAAATTTGGCTAGATTTGGAAATAATTTCTCTAGCTGCTGCTATTTAATCCCTGAAACACTGGGCAAGAAGCTTTACGAGATTCCCACAGGTAGATTATTTTACCTTTTCCAATTTTTTTTATTTCACAGTTACTAAATGTTTTCAGTTTCAGTGACAACTCAGTGTTAATGCTATTCAATTTAGAAATAAAAGATTTAATGTATTTAGTGAAGCAGCAGTCTTGGCAAACTGCAAAACAATTACAACATGTCAGAAATATTGGACAATATTCTCATGAGGTATTTTCATCATGTATTACAGAAGACGAACAGATATCCTTGTGAATGGTGGGGGCACATACCCAGGTTTATCATTAATAGTAATCGTGCTAACACCAAAAACAGGAGAGGGAAAAATCAAAGTCAGATACAGTTTAATTTTTGGGAGTAGCATCTGTTTATTGTAACAGAAATTGCTTCTTGGAATTTGTGTCTGTGAATAAACAGGAATTCCTGTCCAGTTTTGTGAGCATTTTTTGAACTATCATGTGCAACTTATGAAGTTAGGCAGAAATTAGTAGGTGTGAGGCCTTGTGTTGCCTATTGAGAAAGCACTGGGCTGGGCAATAAGATTCATAAAATCTATCTTTACTTCACAATCAGTAAGTGGAGTTAATGTGCCCAACATGGTGATGAGGTACACTACATTCTCTCTCAAATCAGGCAATTCATAGACTAGCATTATCTGAAAACTAGACATTTTTAATAATCAATATTTTCTCCTTTCAAATAGGTTGTGCTGATAAGTCCATAAACTGTAGGAGAGAAGTAGGCCATGCAGTCCATCAACTCTGCTGTGCTGTTTAATGAGATCGTAGCTAATCTGATAATCCCAAATTGCAAATTTCCCCATAATACTGATTCCCTTTCTGGCTAGAAACTGTCTATCAGTAATTAACAACCCAGCCTCTGTAGCCCTCTGCAGTAAAGAATTCCACAGATTCACCACCACCTCAGAGAAGAAATTTCTCCTCATTTCTGCCTTATTCTGAGATATTCCCCTTTGGTCCTAGATTCTCCCACAATGGAAAACAACCTTTCAGGCTAACAGCCCCCAAAGAATCTCCTTTGTTTCAATAAGGTCACTTCACATTCTTCTAAACTGCAATGAGTACAGGCCCAAACTGCTCAACCTCTACTCATTAAAAAAAATCCCTCCAGATCTGGGATTAATCTTCTCTGGGTTGCCTCCAATTCCAGTGTTCTTGCCTTAGCTAAAAGGACCAACACTGTACAAAGTATTCCAGTGTGGCCTGATAAATACTTCATAAAGTTTTAGTACGACTTGCCTATTTTCATATTCCATTTCATTTTGAAATGAAAGCCGATAGTCCATTTGCGTTCCATATTGCCTACTAAGCCTGGCTGCTAACTTTTTGTGATTTATGTATGAAGACCTCTAAATCCCTTTGTGTGGCAGCATTCTGCAGTTTGTTCATTTCAATATTGTTCTGCTCTCTATCTCTTACCAAAATGCATGCCGTCACACTTTCTCACATTGTATTCCAACTACTGAGTTTTTGCCCACTTGCTAAACCTTTCTGTGTCCCTCGTCAGACTCAGCACTTACGTTCCCACCTATTTTGCTTGATTATGTTGAGTTTTTTAAATGCTGTGCTGTTACATCCTTGATAATAGATGTTAACATTTTCCCAATAACTAATATTAAATCAACTGGTCTGTAGCCACCTGTTCTATACTTTGAATGTATGTGTGATACTGGCAGTTTTCCAATGCTCCAACATTTTCCAGAAACAAAGAATTCTTGGAAGATTATTACTACTTTGAAGATTACTGGATTCTTGGGAGTAGTAGGGAAGCAGGAGAAGCAAGAAAGAATTATTAAATCCAATGCACGAGAGTGAATTAATATTAGCAGTGACATGGCCATTAACCTAAAGTGCTTTGTAACTATATCACTTGGGTTTCCTGTGCCCCCAGGCCCCAATTCAGTGGATTAATAGTTTCTGATCTAAGTTAGTATGTTTTTTTTTCCACAAAAACTCTCAGGTTCTGAGATCCAGCATGGCTTCAGTCCTCTGGCTGCTGGATTTGAGGGAATGTACCTGTGTAGGCTGGGATCTCTCTTATCTGGGGGATGAAGTTGAACCTGGTGCTTGATTGTAAACGTTCTAATGGCTGAGTGGTTTCTAATTGGCAACAAGGCTGTACCTGCTCACCGTGCTGCAGTGCAGTTAGTTAATGGTTTTGATCTTCTGGTAATAAGAGCAGTGAATGTAGAGGCACACAACCACTGTTGCTAGTCAGAAACATTTGGAAGTCCAGACTGTGTTGTTAAAACAGATGTTTAAAATTCTGCTGCTGGACTCAATTGGCTGCCCGGATCATAAAGGAATGTCTCTGACACTGACCTCAGTGTAAATAATTAGGATTTAATGGCCCGACCATGCACAGAAATTTCTCCTGCTGTTAATCAGAGGCAAAGAACCTGGGATGATAGTGATTTACAGCAAGCACTGTATCAGGAAGGAATACAAATTAGTTTAAACCTTAAACAATATTTATCCAGTGCTCCCCACTGTCATGATATCACTCAACTTCCTCCACACCCCCGACACAGCTTACCATGTACAAATCCCCCACCACAAAGGAAGCCCGGAATTAGAAGTCTTTTTGAAGCTTAGTTGAAAAATTTTTTAACTTAATATTTCTTGGCTTGCCTTTTCACTCACAGACCCATGTAACTATTATAATAATTCTCAAAGTGTGAATGTTCAAGTTGCATTAGCTCCAGCTAATCTGACAATGTCTCTCAGTCTTTGGGTGGAGTTGGTTGAGTTCCGTTCTCATAAGGGGACAGATAAGTATTCTGCACAACTCTCAAGAGACCTGGGTAATTATGTCTGACTAATAATGTAAATACTTAGTTTATTGCACAGCAGCAAATAACTTTAAACTATATCTTGTTATCTATGATGTTCCTCTTCTGTTTAGGTTGACCAGTGGCTTATCCTTTATCACTGATAATCAGACAGACCGTAGATGCCCAGGATTTTTTAAATTCACTCGGACATGGGCATCACTGACTGGCCAGTATTTATTACCCATCCCCAGTTACCCTTGAGAAAGTGGTGGTGTGCTGCATTCTAGAACTACTGCAGTCCACCCATCCACATCCACTCACAATGCTGTTGGGGAGGGAATTTACCCAGCAACAGTGAAAGAAAGCGATCTATTTACAAGTCAGGATGGTGAGTGGCTTGGAGGGGAACTTTCTGGTAGTGATGTTCCCATGTATCTGCTGCCCTTGTTCTTTGATACGGAGGTGGCTGTGGGTTTGGAAGGTGCTGTCTAAGAATCTTTAATGAATTTCTGCAATGCATCTTGTAGATAGTACACACTGCTGTTATTGAGTGTCAGGGTTGGAGGGAGTAGATGGTTGTTGATTTAGTGCCAATCAAGTGGGCTGCTTTATCCTGGATGGTGTCAAGCTTGTTGAGGTGTTGTGGGAGCTGCACCCATCCAGGCAAGTGGAAAGTAATCCTGACTTGTACCTTGTAGATGGTGGACATACTTCATGGAGTCAGGAGAGGAGTTACTCACTGCAGTATTCTTAGCTTCTGACCTGCTCTCGTAGCTGTTATATTTATATGGCAAGTCCAGTTGAATACAGGGAGAACTAGCTACTTGGAAACAGCTGGCTCGATGGTAGGAGATAGAGGATGGTAATGGAAGGTTGCCTTTCAGACTGGAGGCCTGTGATCAGCGGTGTGTCACAAGGATCTGTGCTGGGTCCACTGTATTTGTCATTTTTATATAAATGATTTGGATGTGAACATAAGAAGTATAGTTGTAAGCTTGCAGATGACACCAGTGAAGAAGGTTACCTCAGAGTACAATTGGATCTTGATCAGATGGGCCAATGGGCTGAGGAATGGCAGATGGAGTTTAATTTTGATAAATGTAAGGTGCTGCATTTTGGAAAGGCAAATCAGAGCAGGGCATGCACACTTAATGGTAAGTTCCTGGATGGTGTTGCTGAATAAAGAGACCTCGGAGTGCAAGTTCATGGTTCCATGAAAGTGGTGTCATAAGTAGACAGAATACTGAAGAAGCCGTTTGGTATGCTTTCCTTTATTGGTCAGAGTATTGAGTATAGGAGCTGGGAGGTCATGTTGCAGCTGTACAGGTCATTGGTTAGGCCACTGTTGGAATATTGTGTGCAATTCTGATCTATAGGAAAGATGTTGTGAAACTTGGAAGAGTTCAGAAAAGATTTACAAGGATGTTGCCAGGGTTGGAGGATTTGAGCTACAGGGAGAGGCTAAATAGGCTGGGGCTATTTTCCCTGGAGATTTGGAGGCTGAGGGGTGACCTTATAGAGGTTTATAAAATCATGAGGGGCATGGAAAGGGTGAATAACCGAGGTGGCTGAGTCCAAAACCAGAGGACATAGGTTTAGGGTGAGAATGGCAAGATTTAAAAGGGATCTAAGGGGCAACTTTGTTTTAACGCAGAGGGCGCTGTGTGTATGGAATAAACATGCCAGAGGAAGTGGTGGAGCCTGGTACAATTACAACATTTAAACGGTATCTGAGTATGTATACGAATAGGAAGGATTTAGAATATTATGGGCCAAATGCTGGCAAATGGGACCAGATTAATTTAGGTTTTCTGGCTGGCATGGACAAGTTGGACTAAAGGGTCTGTTTCCATGTTGTTCAGCTCTATAACTCTAAGATAACGTCCTCTTAGGATCTGTCATCTATTAGAACAAACTATTGTGTCTAGACAGCCACTGAGGCCTGCAATAACGTTCCAAAAATATGCCCATTATCACTGAGGTATTGAGCACAAATATTACAAAGGACCTTTTTAACCCAGCTCAAGAATTATTCTTCTCCCAGGATTGGGGCCTGTTAATGTGAAAGCAGCAGATACGTTTTAGTGCTTAGTATTGTAGAGAAAGCCAAAGTCACATTTAGTTGAATCTTTTCCAGTTTGTTTTATATAAATTTCATTCATGGTTTTGATCAGCAAATGAGCAGAAGTATAAAGGTGGGGAACAAAGAGAAAGTTCTCTCGGTTAAGTCCTGTGAGAAATGTTGATTCTATTGAATCTACATTCACTGAAGGTTAGAAGAATGAGACTTGATCTGACTGAGAAACCTCAAGATCCTGAAGGATCTTTACATAGGATGTTTGTGGAAAATGGACAACAGGCAGGTAATGGCCTAGTGATGTTATCATTAGACCCGGAGACCCAGGTAATGTCCTGGGGACCTGGATTTGATTCCGACTATGGTAGATGGTGGAATTTGAGTTATTTTAATAAATCTGAATCTTGTATCTTATGATGACTGTGTGAAACTATTGTCAATGTTGTAGGCACCCAGCTGATTCACTCATATCCCCTTTTTAAGGGAAGGAAACTGTTTTCCTTAAATGGTGTGGTCTACATATGACTCCAGTTCCCTAGAAATGTGTGTGACTCTCATTTGCAGTCTGAAAAGGCCTAGAAAGATTGTCAGTTGTACAAACTACAGAAAAAGAAAGAAGGAATAAAATCGAACAGATTAGCTGTATTGACTAAGGCACTGGAAATGACAATGACAAACACAGCTCGGTTGTTCTTACATAGGCCAACCTGCTAAGATCTATGGGCTGGTGCCATAATTGAGAGAGCTGTCCCATTGACTGCTCAAATAGCAACCTGGCATAGTCAAACCAGCACCATGCTATAATAAGTCATACCTTACACACACTGTCTGGATAGCACCATCACTATTCTGTGGACATCCTGTCCCACCAGAGGTCAGGAGGGAGCTACACAAGGAGTCTTTCACATTGACTGCAGATACCATGAGGTCTCATGTCTTTGGGTCAAAATGAGTATTGAAACCTCCTGCAAGTTATCATGTAAAACCAGCTCTTCTCCACCCCTCACCCTCCATGCGTGCATACGCACTTTCTCTGCTTTAGGTGGGGAACTTCAATGAGTGACTCAGCACCACTGCTGATAAAGTTGGTCAGCTCGTATGAAGATATCTGCTGCAGAAACCAGATTAGTGGCTGTGATAAGGAAACCAACGAGAGGGAAAACCCGGCTCAACCTCTCCTTCAAGCTATGTGCTGCTGATGCATCTATAAATGGCAGCATCAGTGAGAGTGACCACCACGCAGTCCTTGTGAAGACAAAGACTCTTCTTCTCATTGAGAATATCTTGCAGTCTGTTGTGTGGCACTATCTCCGGGCTAAACTTGATAAATTTCAAACAGATGTAGCAACTCAAGTCTGCGTATCCATGAGGTGTGGTAGGCCATCAGCAATAGAATTGTGCTCCAACATAATCTGCAACATCTTGGCCAGGCATTTCCCCACTCTGCCATTAAGCTAGGAGATCAATTGTAGTTTAATGAAGAATGCAGGAGGGCCTGGTAGGAATAGCACCAGAAATGACACCCACATCCCATGACTGAATTAAAGAAAGTAGTTTCAGAATAGGAGATCATCCATTTAGAGCAGAGATGAGAAGTAGCTTCTTCTCTGAGGATCCTCAAGTTATAGAATTCTGTACCCCATAGAAGTGTGGAGACTGTGTACCATTGAATGTTTTCAGAATGGTGGACAGACTTTTGTACCATAAGGGAATCTAGAATTATGGGACAGGGAGGAACATTAAGTTGAGGCCAAGATCAGATCGCCTTAGTGAGTGGCAGAGCAGCACTGGCTGACTGGCGCAATTCTGCTCTTGTTTCTTATATTCTTATAAAAAGCTGGCAATACAAGGTAATAATCCTGCACAATCAGGAAAAAAATGTAATTTATTCTTAACTAATATAAAAAATGAAAGTACTTTTTAAAAAGAGCAATATTTTAAAGTTCAGGCTTATCTATCCAAATTAACTGTAAATAATCCAGGAAATATTTTGGTAGGTGTTTGTCCCACCATTGTGAGGGATGCTGGGAAATGTTTAAATATCAAGGTTGGTGAAATATAGATGGTTAGAAGTGATATTCCCATGTAGTTTTTCCTAATAATGTGCATTGACCTCAAATACAATAGCTTCACCTAATGGTCATGTGTACCTTTTTTTTGTTTCTTTCTCCAGTCGCCCATGTGGCTGTTGAAATGTGATTAGTTATTAATCATGGCCAATCTTGAAGATCAGTAATGGTGACTTTGGAACTACGAGATTCTTGTTCAAATCTATCTAGTGTGATAATGCCCTTTTTAGAGAAGGAAATCTGAAATCTGGTCGACGTGATTCCAGCACCGCGGCAATTCTTTGGCTCTTAATTGCTCTCTGTTGCCTCAAGGGCAAATGGGGATGCTGGACATGCCAGTGATGCCAATATCCTGCGAGTAAATGAATATAAAAAGATCTGCACCCACACGAAGAACTCTCAGAATGTTTATTTTATTTGTCTTAAGGGAGAATTTTTGCAAACTTGTACATCTAGCATTGATGATGTGTGAAGGGGAAAATTTAAGGGAGAAGTGTGGGGAAATGTTTTCACACGCAGGGTGATGGGTGCTTGGAACACACTGCCAGTGCAGGTGATGGAAGAATGCGCATTAGCAATGTTTAAGACATATCTTGAGAGACCGATGAACATGAGGTGAACAGAGGGATAGATACTGCGCATTGGCAATATGTAGCGGGTCTCAATAAGGATTAGGAATCGATGCAGGCTTCGTGGGCCAAATGTTCTTGCATTGTATTGTATTGATTTCCCACAAAGAATTTGGATAAAATTCCAAGTTGTAACCATCAGAGAAGAGCTAATCTCAAGACTGAATAATTCTAAGTTCCTGAGATGGAAGATGACTTGCCAATCATTAATTTAAGAATAATGAGCAAATTGAAAGCAATATAATTTGTCAGTATCCAGGATCAAGGTGTCAAACTGTACAACCTAGTATCTAGTGGCTTCATTAACAGTTCTATTTAAATAGTAATGCTTAAAGATACCAGAGCCAAATAGTTTTTGAGAAACACAATGTTCTAGTTAAATGATAAAATAGCATGCTTCCAATATCTGAAAGTTAATCCATATGGCTCTGTCCTGTGCTCATGTATTCCTAGTGATTTTAAAAATTGGGGTTTAGTCAATGAGCTTGTATCCTTTTTAGCTGTTCCTAAAATCTCGCCAAAATAGAACAAATCTGTTCTGTGATGGGGCAATGGTCGGGTGGACTGACCACTATCAGTCTGTTTTAAACATTGTTTGGGTGAGGCAAATAGAATTAAGGAGAATCCAAAGGGTTTTTACAAAAATATTCAGGACAAAAGGGTAACTGGGGAGAGAATAGGGCCCCTCAAAGATCAGCAACGCGGCCTTTGTCTGAAGCCACAGAAAATGGGGAGATACTAAATGAATATTTTGCATCAGTATTTACTGTGGAAAAGGATGTGGAAGATATAGACTGTAGGGAAATAGATGGTGACGTCTTGCAAAATGTCCAGATTACAGAGGATATCTTGAAACGGGTAAAAGTGGATAAATCCCCAGGACCTGATCAGATGTACCCGAGAACTCTGTGGGAAGCTAGAGAAGTGATTGCTGGGCCTCTTGCTGAGACATTTGTATCATCGATAGTCACAGGTGAGGTGCCGGAAGACTGGAAGTTGGCAAACGTGGTAAGAAGGGTGGTAAAGACAAGCCAGGGAACTATAGACCGATGAGCCTGACCTCGGTGGTGGGCAAGTTGTTGGAGGGAATCCTGAGGGACAGGATGTACATGTATTTGGAAAGGCAAGGACCTGATTCGGGATAGTCAACATGGTTTTGTGCATGGGAAATCATGTCTCACAAACTTGATTGAGTTCTTTGAAGAAGTAACAAAGAAGATTGATGAGGGCAGAGCAGTAGATGTGACCTATATGGACTTCAGTAAGGCGTTTGACAATGTTCCCCATGGGAGACTGATTTAAAAAGGTTAGATACAGGAAGAACTAGCCATTTGGATACAGAATTGGCTCAAAGATAGAAGACAGAGGGTGGTGGTGGAGGGTTGTTTTTCAGACTGGAGGCTTGTGACCAGTGGAATGCCACAAGGATCGGTGCTGGGCCCTCTTTTTTTGTCATTTACATAAATGATTTGGATGCGAGCATAAGAGGCACAGTTAGTAAGTTTTTAGATGACACCAAAATTGGAGGTGTAGTGAACAGCGAAGTGGGTTACCTCAGATTACAACAGATCCTGGACCAGATGGCCCAATGGGCTGAGAAGTGGCGCATGGATTTTAATTCAGATAAATGCGAGGTGCTGCTGCATTTTGGGAAAGCAAATCGTAGCAGGACTTACACACTTAATGATAAGGTCCTGGGAGTGTTGCTGAACAAAGAGACCTTGGATTGCAGGTTGATAGCTCCTTGAAAGTTGAGTCGCAGGTAGATAGGATAGTAAAGAAGGTGTTTGGTATGCTTTCTTTTATTGGTCAGAGTATTGAGTACAGGAGTTGGGAGGTCATGTTGTGGCTGTACAGGACATTAGTTAGGCCACTGTTGGAATATTGCGTGCAGTTCTGGTCTCCTTCCTATCAGAAAGATGTTATGAAACTTGAAAGGGTTCAGAAAGGATTTACAAGGATGTTGCCAGGGTTGGAGGATTTGAGCTACAGGGAGAGGCTGAACAGGGTGGGACTGTTTTCCCTGGAGGGTCGGAGGCTGAGGGATGACCTTATAGAGGTTTACAAAATTATGAGGGGCATGGATAGGATAAATAGGCAAAGTCTTTTCCCTGGGGTTGGGGAGTCCAGAACTAGAGGGCATAGGTTTAGGGTGAGAGAGGAAATATATAAAAGAGACCTAAGGGGCAACGTTTTCACGCAGAGGGTGGTACGTGTATGGAATGAGCTGCCAGAGGATGTGGTGGAAGCTGGTACAATTGCAACATATAAGAGGCATTTGAATGGGTATATGAATAGGAAGGGTTTGGAGGGATATGGGCCGGGTGCTGGCACGTGGGACTAGATTGGGTTGGCATGGACGGGTTGGACCGAAGGGTCTGTTTCCTTGCTGTACATCTCTATGACTCTAAGTGCCGGGTTCCATAGCTCTCCAGGATTTTGGAATTCCTGCCAGTGTTATCAAGTTAACACGAGTATTCAGGCAAGTGCAAGATACAGAACTTTGAAGAGAAAAGGATGCTTATTAGTGGGGCGTGGGCTCAACAAAACCTCGGTGTGTACAAATGACAACAAAATCCTGTTGAATTTCCACAGGGTTGAGTGCAGCTCGTGGCCATGTGTTGGTGTGACGCCAAAGTGAAGGGCCAAAACCTGCAGGGTGAGCCCTGCAAAGCATAACCATGTAAATAAGTGAGAAAATTAAGTGAATTGCTCAGTTGTGTTTGGATGGGGTTAAGCTTGTGTGAGAAATGTTTGGAAATGTGGGAGGAAGGAAGGAGCTAAGCATTTCCACTGTTTCAGTCACTTGGCAGTGAGTACACTGGAGTGGCAGGCAATGCAATGACTACAAAATACATCTCTTTTCATCACAAACTGAGTATCAAGTTAGCATACATAACAGCTGTAACAGTTTGACGGCTGCAGCTGTAACAAACCGTTGAAACTTTAATGGTGAAACCTACTTAGTAAACAGATTGCACCTCTGAGGTAGGGGAAAGAGAACAGCAACTGAGTACTGTTATTATTATGTGTGCTGTAAAACTATATCATCAGTTAAACTGCAACTGCCCTCACTGTTTAACTTATTTGCCATTTAAACAAATGGTGATTGTACCAACTTGGTCTTGTAATCCATGTTCAGCTATCTCTCTGTTGTGCAGTATAATTATTGGTCATTTCTAAAAATACAGTTTATCAACCAGAAGGATATTAAATTTTCCTTGTCAGTACTTTGCAGTATTCAGTTTGTGGCTTTCTTTGGACGGTGCTTCTTATTCTCTGCTTTGGTGATTTGCCAATTTGAAGTTTATTGCTGTTGTGTGGCAAGGAGTGGTTGGCCGTGGAACAGGAAGTATTACTTTTGCTGCCAGTAGGTCATAGGTGGCCGTCAATGCTTTTCTTTCACTAATGGCTAGCAATGGGTTTTATGTGACCTGTCGTGGCATGAACTGCCTTATTCATCGGAGTATCCCTGCATACATCTCCCGGCAAATGAAGATCTCCCCTGAATAGACGAATAGAATGGGCAGGCAGGGGCTGCCAGTGGGGAGGGGGATCTCAGTTCAGCTCATTAGTGAGCAGATTGCAATGAAGTTCATAGCTAATCTGTCAATTTAGTGTTGGCCTGGAAATTGGCTTCATGCATCCGCCTTGTGGAGTGTGGGGATAGTGAAGGACGCAATCAGGCACTCTACCCACTTGAAGGAACTAACATCTGGAACAGGGGGGGCTGAAAGCACCTCTCTTTCCCCATCTCATGTGCTTTCCCACTTGTAATCATAGAGATGTACAGCACGGAAACAGACCCTTCAGTCCAACCTGTCTGTGCTGACCAGATATCCTGCATAAATCTGGTCCCTTTTGCAAACATTTGTCCCATATCCCTCCAAACCCTTCCTATTCATATACCCATAAAGATGCCTTTTAAATGTTATAATTGTACCAGCCTCCACCACTTCCTCTTGCAGCTCATTCCATACATGCACCACCCTTTCCGTGAAAAAGTTGCCCCTTTGGTCCCTTTCATATCTATCCCCTCTCACCCTAAACCTATGCCCTCTAGTTCTGGACTCCCCCATCATAGGGAAAAGACCTTGTCTATTTATCCTATCTATGCCCCTCATGATTTTATAAACCTCCTATAAAGTCACCTCTCAGCCTTCAATGCTCCAGAGAAAACAGCCCCAGCCTATTCAGCCTCTCCTGATAGCTCAAACCCTTCAACCCTGGCAATATCTTTGTAAATCTTTTCTGAACCTTTCACATTTCACAACCTTACCTTCAATTCTCTGCTATATCGTGCCTTTATGCTCCTATGGCCTGGGTCTCTCCGTGATCAAGGACTCCTGGTGTCTGCAGTGTGCTTAGTGCTGGAGGAATGTGAGCTCTTGGCCACTGTTTTACCAGCAGCCCTCAGCTGGTGGTAGTTCCACTGCTGAAGACCTGGATCATAGGGAAGGCCCATTGGTGACCAATTAAGAGGCTGACAGGCACTTGAGTCTGTCAGGCTTTCCCACCAAAGTGACAGGGGTTCCCATTGGTTCTCTGACCCTTTTAACACAACAAAATCTTGGCCACAGTTGCAGTGCATCATGTTATCGGGTCTTAATAACATGATCACTTATTTCACACCCTTAGGTAGTTATTTTGAAGGTTTTTGACCAAACAAACCACCTATTAATTTGAATCTGTTGAGGAATTTGGAATGCTGCAAAGATCATATCAGAAAGAAGAAACTAAGCAATTTATATTTAGAGTTGCATAACGTTTATTGTATAGAAACAGCTCTCTGAGCCGTCCTGGAATATGCTAGATTTATGCTGCATACCTGTCTCCTCCCACCCGTCTTCATTTCATCCTCTGTACTTTGCGCTGAACAAACAACTAGTTAGAGTAGCCAATATCTCAGTTGGGAGCTTGCAATCAAACACCAGGCAATTATAGGGCTGCACGTTGCATTTGGGATCAGACCCCTGATGTAGAGATCAAAATGGTGGACCAACCTGCATTGTTGTCAGGAATAGTCATGGGCCAATCTTGCAAACATTGTGTTCAGTCAAGGAAAGTAGGCTGGTTCTAGGTGCTGGATAGTCCATAGAAAACCTGCCAGCACTGAGAGGGTATTAGCACCTTGGAAAATTATTGCAGGTTTTGTCTGTCATTCTACTGCCCAGCGGCCACCTCCTTTCACTTGCTGTGTTTCACTCACATGGGAGGCTTGCCTGCAAACTGCAGAATTCTGGTCAGTGCAGGAGACTACATGCTGCGTGCAAGTTTGTAGCTATTGTGCCTCTTTCTTGGCTCCTTCGAAAACAGCCTGAAGGCTGAAAGTTTTTGGTAGACCAGAGCACTGCACCCCAAGGTAATATTCCTGCAAGCCTCCACACCCACCCGTAGCAATCTTCGAGAATCCAAAGTAATGGAGCATTGTGTTATTTCAGGTAACTGCTTCCATCTGTATTATGTGACATATGTAAACTGCTTTGCAAACTGAATCAGTTAACTGTGGAAGTAGAGAGAGCTTTAAACTGAAGAGAAGGGGGCTGGGCTCCAGTTGGGGAAGATTGAGTAAATATTGAGGATATTAGAAAAGGGTAGCAAGCAGTAAATGGTATGCAGAGCATGGCAAGACGATCCAGTGATGGTAACCCTCTGAGTGAGCCAGTGGTAGGGCCAGAATTTACAAGAATAGTAAAGAAAAAAAATGAATTAAGGGTTCTGTATATGAATGCCCACAGCAGTCACTTTTTTTAAAAAAAAAAGCTGAATTGTCAGCTCAAATTTAAATGAATAGGTACAACATGCTGATCATTACAAAAGTTTGGCTCCAAGGAAAACCAAAGCTGGGATCTGAATACCTGAGGATGCATGACATTTTAGGAGGGACAGATACTAGACCTTTGATTTAAAAAGGGCTATGTACTGTTGTGAAAGACAACCTCAGTTCAAGATGTAGAATCAGTTTGAGGGGAACTAAGAAATAGCAAGAAACATGTTTTCAGGAGTTTTTCATAGGAATCCAAGTAGCTATCTAAAGCTCAGTATAATTCAGGAAGTTAGATGCAGATGTAACAAGGGTAATGTTGCAATCATGAGGGATTTCAATTTACATATAGTATGGGTAAAATTAATGTTGTTGCAATGGAACCTGAACTCCCTGCCTCACAGCACTGTGGGTGAACTACACCATATAGACTCGAGTGGTTCAAGAAGGTAACTCACCATCAATTTCTCAAGGTCAATTAGGAATGGGAACTGCATGCTGGCCTGGCACTCTACTTCCATATTGCATGAAGGAATTTTTAAAAAAATAAATGAGTGTTTGCATGCCAACTATTTGCAGTCGATAGCAATGATTTAGGTGTGGAGTTTAAATATAACATCACCAGGTTTGTACATGAGACGACGAGGTGGAAGTGGGAGTTCCAAAGCGGAAATAGAGGTGATTCAAGCATTTGGAGAGGCTACATGAGAAAACAGAAGTTTGGCAGAAGGGATACAAGGTGATGAAAAGTTACCCACTTTGTTGTGCTGCTTTTTCTTACCAAAGTATTCCTTAATGGTCAGAGGGTTATATTGAAATTCCAAGAGACTGGGTATCTTTGTTTTGGGTCACAGAAAATTAGCATGCAGGGATAGCAAGCAAATTAAGAAGGTAAGTAGCATGTTGCCATTGTGACAAGCGCACTTGATTACAGAAACATAGATTTCTTGCTGCAGTTAAACTCTTGCTGAGATCACACTTGGTATATTGGGCAAGGAGACCGAATCTGCACACAAGAAAGGTTTATACTTGTCATAGAAAGAATGCAATAAGGATTCAATAAACTAATTTCTGGACAAAGGAATTGTCCTTTGAGGAATGATTAAATAGACAATGCCAATTATTCTCTGGAGTCTAGAAAAATGTGAAGTAATCTCATTCAAACATACAAACGTTTTACAGGGATCAATGGAGTTGATGGAGGAAAGGTGTTCCCCCTGGCTGGTTGGTTGGGGTGGAGGTGGTCTAGAATCAGATGTACAGTCACAGATTAATGGATAGGCAATTTAGGACTGAGCTGAGGAGGAGTCTTTTCAAGCAGACAATATTGAATTTATGAAATTGTCTGCCCCAGGGAAATGCGGAAGCTCAGTGGTTGAGTATGTTCAGCACTCCGATCAATAAAGTTTCCATATGTTAAAGGCATCAAAGAACTTGGGGACAGTGTGGGAAAATGATGTAGATCATCAAATATAATCTCGCTGTTTGGCAGAGTGGGCTTGAAGGGCTGAAAGGCCCCCTCCTGCTTCTAATTATGTTTTACTGAACTCCAAGGATGTATTGACCATTTCCTGAAGAAGGGCTTATGCCCAAAACATCGGTTCTCCTGCGCCTTGGATGCTGCCTGACCTGCTGCGCTTTTCCAGCAACACATTTTTCAGCATTGTCCAACCAGCCTGCCAAATAGATAGGACCTGGACAAGTTGCTATGGCTTCATGTCCTCATGCAGAAGATCCAAACTTTGGGTATATCTGGTGTCCTTTTTAACTAATTCAGTGCTGTATCACTTTTTTTTTTCGTTTTGGAAGGTTTGCCACTATGAGGTGTATGGAGATCTCTTGCCATATCTTACCAGTCTCACCTCATTAATCAGCTTATGTTGTCTCTCAAGTCTGATTTCCACCTAATTTTTGCCACATTCCATTCTAGGAATAAATCGCTTCCTGTATTCAAACATATAATGGAGGAATGGTTGTGGGTCTGGAGCCCTTGTTGGGTGCCGTTATTTGATCAGCCATGATCTCAATGAATGGTGGAGCAAACTGAATGGGCTGAAAAGCCTATTTCCCCTCCTATGTTTTATGGTCTTATGAAGCAGAATATCTAAGCCTTGCTTTTCCTACCTTAAATATGTTTTCTGACCTATAAATGGTGAATTATTTTTCCCTACTGAAAATTTACTGAATACGGATACACAGCGGTATTATTTATGAGAATTGTGTAATAACATGGCATTCTGCACACTTTAAGAAGGCTGACTCTAGAAAAAGACACTTTGTATTTTTTCCAGTCACTTTGTTTCCTTCACATAATAGTAAATTCATAAACTACCAAAGAAGAGATTGCATTGTAATGAAGGAAAGAGCTTGGATTGGAGCTTACTATGACCAGTTGCACCTTAAGCTAAATTCTGGAGGTTTACAAAATTCTGGTATCAGTCCAAAGTCATTGTCAGTTCAGAAACAAAAGTTCAAGTGGGTGAGAATTGGACTTAAAGCATTGGAGAACAACAAACCTCTTTATTTCTATAGTGGGTAGAGGTGATCAGGCTTATTTCAGACCCTTTCAGCCAGATGATAAGAAAATGTTACTTCACGGCCTGGACTTGAGTCAAGGTCCTCGAGGTGAAAGGCCAATGGGCTTATTTGCTGTGGCACCATCTCCTTAACTATTTTGGATTTAAAGTTTATATGGTATTCATGAACTTTACTTAACTAACTTATATTTTAATTCCTTATGCTTACATGTACCACATGAAGTTTTGCTGTGGATAAGGAATACAATGAAGGCATATATCTTTTAACTTTTCTGGTTTGGCCAAAATTGCAGCTCAATGCTGAAAGTTGGCAGGGATTAATTATTAATCAGACAGTTGTGTGATCTATACAAGGACACAGAGTATGGTCAATAACATGAGAGGTTGGATTATTTGGACAGTGAAATTAATTTTTTACTGCAGACCTTTTTCAGTAGACACTACCATAGAATGGCTCTGTTAAGCCTTGTTGTTATCTCCTCTTAACATTTCTGGTTAATGGTCTTGCTGAAACTTTGGGCTTTTTGGGTCATTGGTTAAGATTTGCAAATGCTTGGCTCATTGGCCTCAATATTAACCTTCTCTGAAGTGGAATAGGTGACGGTCGAGCACAGATCAGAGGTCAAAGTTAGTCCCGTGTACAGGCCACAATCTGAACCCAGCGCAATGGATTTGAAGCTATGCAGGTGACCTGCAGTGGAGAGGCAGTGAGCTTCAGTAATGCGCTTAATTTGGGCTCCCACAATGCACAGTTTGGAACTGGTTTTAAAGTTGCTGCCAACCCAGCAGTGAAGGGGAGGTGGGAGCTGGTAGTGGTTTTTCCAACTTTCGGAAGACTGAGTGTAAACCTGCCCAGATGCAGAAAATTGTCAAGGCTTTCAATTTTTTTAAATAGTTTACTGCAATGTTGGTAAACTCTCATATCAGTATCCTGATGCCCTTTTAAGATAAATCAGTATTTGTAGTTTAACTTGAAAGGAGCAGAGCATCGATGTTTCCAAGTTAAGACAGTATAATACTGAATGTACTGAGAGCACTAGGCTGTTGGCTACTGCTTTTTCCCTTATTTACTTTGGCACTGGCATCACTACACTGAAAACTGCATTCACGCTCATGACAAAGTTTGTTGTAAGAAATCCTTTCCCATTTCTTATATACTGGAACAGTTGCATGAGTAGCCTAGTAACATCTGAAGGTGATTTCCGTTTGGCAGATCTTAGTTATATGAAGTCAGTTTTGCTTTAAAAGGTTCTCTGGGATTAGCATTTGAAATGAATATTCAGCTATAAGGGCTCCAGATCTGTAAGTTTATTTATCGTCCTTTCTCCCACTTGTAGACACATCCCTATTGTGTGGTCTGCTGCCTGGGATTTGAAAAACTGACTCTGACTCTGTGTATGCCAGATCTTCTGTGAGCTGTGGAATGCTGGGAGATAGAATTAGGCCAATATTTGAAAATCATCTACAACAAAAAGCTTTTGCTTTGAAATGTAGGTTTCTTTTAAGTTGTATGCATTCTTACTGAAGGATAGGTGATACAGCATTCCTAGTTAATCAGGAGAGCAGGTGTACACACTCCTGTTCCTTTACCAGCACCACCTCCACCCATTCCTTCCTCTGCTATTTGTGGCCTTTCTCCCTCCTGCTGATAAACTCTACAATGTCAGTTTGTACCTCCATAATGTCTGGCCATCTAGAAGTTTATGATTGTGATGGATCATCCTCTGTTTCACTAGCCACAGCCACCTCCTGTTGGTTTCACCTCTGGCTAGCCTGTTAATATGACTGCTGTAGTGTGGTAAATGGTCCAAAAACATGTTCATGACGTTCTGCTATTAATTTTGATGGACCGGCAGCATCCCTGATTTTGCAAGGCTCCTTTGCTGTTTTGTGGTTTTGCCACTTTCCCTTATGCATCTTATTTCAGATTGGGATTAAAAATAACTCACTTGGGTTTTCAGTGTGGCTGTTTTTTGGGGATTTAGTGTCACATACATGTCATGTCTGATATTTCTCAATTAATTCCAATTTCGTTGTTAACATATTTCCTGATTTCTGTTTATGTCATGTTTTAGATTTGTTGTGGGTTGCCGGTGTTGGACTGGGGTGAACAAAGTTAAAAAGTCTCACAACACCAGGTTATAATCCAACAGGTTTATTTGGAAGCACTAGCTTTCAGAGCACTGCTCCTTCAGGTAACTAGTGATGATGGAGTAGCGCTCTGAAAGCTAGTACTTCCAAGTAAACCTGTTGGACTACAATCTGGTGTTGTGTGATTTTTAACTATGTTTTAGATTATCCAGGTATATCTGATGGAAATATCAATAAATTGGAAAAGATTTGTACACTTTCATTAGAGTTAGCACTTGTTTCCCAGTTGCTCACCAATATTTGTTTGGTTTATCTCACTGTTTTAAAAAAACTCATGTGACCCTTATGCAAGTAAGCTAAACAAGCCATATTTATCTACAGGAATTGAAAATCCTACAGTCAACAAGGTAGGGCTCAACAGGAAAGGATGAGGTGCAGCACATGTTGTCAGGAAGCACTCAAAGGAAGGGAGTTGTGAGCAATACCAAGGTACAAATAAAAAGGGGGAATGAGAATAATAGAACACCACCCCACAAAAAGAGGCACTTCATCCATTTTACTTGTGTCACCTGTTTGAAGGAGTGATCCAATTAATCTTTTTCTTTCTCTCTCTGTCTCTCATTCTTTCATCTAACCTAACAGTTTAAGAATTAAACCAATTCCCTTTTGAATTACTAATGAAATCTGCTTTTACTGATCTTTTTAGGTACTGGCTTCTAGCTCATCATAATTCATGAGAAAAGATAGAAATGAGACGTTTGTAAAAATATAAGTGAGGGACATGGGCAAGATGTCCAACGCTGGCATAAGTGGGATCTAGTGGTATAGTAGTAGCACTCCTACATGAGCTAAGTGGCCCGGGTTCAAGTCCCACCTGCTCAAGAGTTTTGTAATATCTCTGAACAGGTTGATTACAACATAGGAAGGCACAGTATACCCCTCCTCCAGTATATTCACTGATTCGCCACATGAAATGTAACAGACGATCCATCAGTATTATGTTTAAAAAGTATAGGTATGTCTCCTCAAATCAAACCTCACATTTCCAAAAAACAATTCATTGTGTCAACGTTTCTCTCGAAACTTTGCTTTCTTACTAGGCTAAATCACCACATCATTCCTCTCATGCCAATATAAACTCCAACTCACTCCAAACAACACAGCACCTAAATTTAAATAGTATTGTTGAACAATGTTTAATAGGTCCTGACGAGAATTGGAATGTTTTGACTTGTAGTGTAGGAAAAAAAAGCATCGTTAGTAAAAGTGACCATTGCCTTTACCTCAGTAAAACAAATGTTATGTATTGGGAAGGCATGTAATCTGCAAATTAATAAGATGGGTTTGTATGTGGAATGACATTCCTGTTATACAGACTCCAGTGACAACACCAAGACAGATTATGTACCTTTGTACATGGCACGGTGACTCAGTGGTTAGCACTGCTGCCTCACAGCACCAGGCACTCGGGTTTTTGATTCCAGCCTCGGGGGGAGGTGGAAGATACTGTTGGGAAGGGGAGGGGTATTGGGGTTGAATGCAGATTGTACTGAGGTGTCAAAAAAGGAACAGTTCCTTTGGAGCACTAAGAGGGGAGGAGAGTATGTGTGTTGCTGGTGTCAGTGGCTTCCACCCTTGTCTGTATATTATTCTTGTAACGTATCAGCTCAGTACATAAATGGGCTGAAGCTGTATTTTCTGGCAGGGTCAGTGCTACAGGCAGCCAGCAGCTGGAAGGCTTTTTTCTGGAACACAACACTGGTATAAATAATTCTTAACATGTTCAGGGTCAGCATTTCTCGGGAGGAAAGTAACCTGCCCACACTGAGGAAGCCATGATCAGGATTTTCTTTTTTTAATTGCTTTCTTCTTGCCACCTAATGATTTAAAGGGATATCCATTTTGTCTGATGACAAGCTCAGATTGAAATAAATGCTGCTTCGCACGGATTAGAGCTGTGAACACGCATTAAACCAGGCCCAACTTGAGCGAGTCTGTACCTTCGGGTGAAGGGTAAGAAATGTAAAAATAACTGGGCTAAGAGGACAAATTTTGAGAAATTGGGCATTTCAGAGTTTTAGATGGCTACGTAACATGATTGATTATGTAGAAAGTTTTTTTTATAAACTGTTTACATTTGCTGTTAGTACTTCACCGTGCTTAACTTTGAATCTGTTTTCATGAGGAAATGATGACGTATCTTTCAGATATTTTTCATTTGCTGATTGTTTATCATTTAAATTAGTAGAGCTCTTTGATAGGGAGGCTGGTTTTCACTGCTATAAACACTGCCTTGAATTGTGGATGATTTGTGTAAATAAAGTGTAACAGCTAAAATTCCAAAGGGAAACAATTACAACTGAAATTTAAACTATGTTGAGGGTAAATTTTGGGGGATTTTCTACTTTGTTTAAAAAACAGTCCACATGGTGTTGCATCTTTTCACTTTTGTTTTCTGGTGTAATTTTTTCAGAATTTTAGAATTTGATTACAGGAAATCCTAATTGAGTCCAACCCATTGTATACCAAACCTCCTCAGTAATTAGGCCTAATGTATTCACTTGCTAACTCTCTGTTGAGACTGCAGTGAGGAATCCAGCATGTTGACCGAGAACTGAGTACAAACTGAAATCCATTTGATTTATTACTATAGTTTGGTTTCTACCTTTGTGCTCCCTGAAGTTCAGCTTGTTTATGGCATGTTAATATGTTCTTCTTAAATAGTTTAATCAGTCCAAAGTGTTGGCTTTTTCCAGTCACTTGGGTGTAGTATTTTAATTAGTTACCCATGTCTAATCATCTTTTTGTCTATGAATACGTTCAATGAATATTAATGAGTGGTTTTGATTGGGCTTGCCATTTTGAAGTTTTCATTCTGTTTTTCTATGAAGGACACAAAATTTCTGTTCCGTCTACACTTGAGGAATGGCTAACACCTTTGAGTAGAATTTCCATATGGCTTGTTCTGTATCTTGTGCGAGGGTGAGCAGCAACTCAAACCAACTTGAAAGGATATTGGAGAGGATCTAGGCATTCAGAAAAAAATAGACAGGATGTTCTGTGCAGAGAATACCAGGAACAAAGAGCTAACTGAGAGTTACAGCCCCTGAATTATTACCCAAGCAACTTTTCAAATTAATGTTAGAATAAGGTTATCAAGGAAGCTGAAGGAGCAATGTGGCAAAAGGATTCCGGTTCATGGAGCTTTAGTATTGGGGGCATGAAAGAGCTTGCTGGGCGTCGCCTGAACCAGGCTGGAGTCAGGGTCTCAGTGGAAAGGATAGCAAGTGTGGTCACAGGAACCCTCAGTTGATAAGTGGGATTCCAGGGGAAGGTTCGGCTGAAAAGAGTTCTGTAGATAGTAATTTTTTAAAAGGGAAGGGAGCTGAGTAGCGGTGGTTAAGACACAACAGCAAAAGGGAAAATTTAAAAGGTATAAAATAATTAAGCCAGGAGAGAGAGAAATAGAAAATGTATAAGTGAAGCAGAGAGCAAAATAGGTTGATTGGTGGCTAAATTGGTGTTCTTATACTTGAAGGTACATGGACTAAAAAGAGCAAATTGGAAAAAAAAGTGCTGTTGGAAATTCAGCTGTGCCACTGTAACCATTACTGAGACATGGCTGAAGGACAGTCTGAAATGTACCAGGTCTCTCACATACCAGGTTATAGGATTCAGAAGAAAGATGGATAAGATGAAGGAACATAAATTGGTCTTAATAATTGAAATCTCTTCAGTGATGGCAGTGGCTACAAATTAGAATTAAGAACAAGCAAAATATTTAAGACTGCAATGATGGTTGCTTTTTGGCCTTCTGTAAATGTTTAGATTGTATAAATCCAAAGATTAAAAAAGCATGTAGAAAAGGTTGGGGAGCTCTTGTCATGCAGTGTTGGCATCACTACCTCTGATCAGAAAGCCTGGGTTCAAGTCCCACTTGCTCTAAGTGTGTGTAATATAGAAAAGGTAGAATCATTTAATGGGAAAATTTAACATTCGTATGCTTCTCCCAATTCATACTAGCATATTTTAAGGTTGTGCATGTCTTGAACGCTGGATAGATTTTTGCAACAATATGTCTGAGAAGCAGCAAGTGGGCGAACCATATTAGATTTTGAAAGAAGTGACACACTACATTTAATTAATAACCTGATGGCACATGAGCATTTATCAAATAACAATTATAACATTATTGAGTTTAACATAGGTCTAAATATTTGAGTGCTATCAAATTAGGGAATGGAAGCAGATGGAAGTTAAAAATGTCAGTACTGACCATGTATTTGACACTCTGTGTTAGGCTCATTAACAGCTAGAAATACAGCCTTCAGCATAATGAGGTGTCAGTTTAAAGGAGATATTCTGAAGTTGCAGATTGAGGTTGAATGTAATTCTGCTGTGGTTGATAGACCAATTTATAACCTTGTGATCTGCCAAATGTCAATCCTCCCCATTGCCTCAAACCAGGGAATCAATTGGGATTGGCCTTCCAGCTTTGAAAGCCCACTTATTACCCGCAATTGGGCATGGAATCTGCCTTCGTGCCAATTCAATGAGTGCCCATGTCAAAATTCCAGAGTAGGTAAAAACAATGACTGCAGATGCTGGAAACCAGATTCTGGATTAGTGGTGCTGGAACAGCACAGCAGTTCAGGCAGCATCCGAGGAGCAGTAAAATCAACGTTTTGGGCAAAAGCCCTTCATCACGAATATGAAGGCTTTTGCCCGAAACGTCGATTTTACTGCTTCTCGGATGCTGCCTGAACGCTGTGTTTTTCCAGCACCACTAATCCAGAAACAAAATTCCAGAGTGACTATTTTCTCCCAAGGATCAGTTTAGGACCATGAAACAGTTTCAGCCCCATTTCCAAATCCATCTGTTTATACCAATGTTTGGAGGCTTCAAGGGTTAACTTGTCCACCAGCATTTTTGGTAACTTGAGTATCTGTTCTGTGAAAAGATTAATTGTAAGACCTCTTATGCCATATTGTATGTCAGGTAAATTCACCTGAGCCAGACCTGCTGCTTGCAGCAATGTTTTAACTCCACCTTGAAGTATTATCTTTGTTCTTGTGGACTGTACAGATTATTCTTGTTCATTTAAAGCTGCTTAATACTAACTACCAGATTCTTTAATTGCATTTAAAAGGACTATCGTTCCACTTTAATGCAATTGTTTTATTTCCACTTTCTTGGTGGGGGTGGGTAACAAACACCATTTGGAATGTGAGTACAATAAAGTACAACCAAGTTGATTGTCACACAAGCAAATTGAACTCGAGCCTATTGAGAAGACTTTGGTTTTAACAAGGCTAGAAACCACTCCAGCAGTGACTACTTAATGCTGGAGAACTTTGAATGCCTTGTTGACAATGTATCCAAGGAGGGGGACCAACTCTGAGCTGGTCTGAAAATACTTTACAAGATTGACACATCGGAGCCTTGCAACATTACCACACTGCTGTATGGGAGGCAGAGTAAATGCAGAACACTGGACCACAAACACATGGCTGAACCCACCTCTTAAAGGCAGCTGCCAAGCTGAAAGTAGGAACAGCTAAGGAAAGTCGAATGTGGCAATTTCACTGAACTTGCTGGTGACCAGCCAAGTGTAACGTGGCAGCCCAAGATTGAACAAATAATTTGGTGAGGTCTATTCAAAGAAAAGAGCAGAAATACAGGAGTTAAAACCATTGTTTGCCCCGCTGTAAGAGTCTATATCCTCTAAAGTTTAAAAAAATTAAAAATCTTTTATTAACTATATATAATTATGATATACTGACATACAAAATCATTTGGCTTTCTCAATCCCTTCAGCAAGCTCTTCCCTTAAATTGTTTTTGTTAAACTTAGTTAAGATCTCCTCAACCAAAACGTGCAACTGATCACAAATCCAATTTCATTGCCACGTGATATTCGAATAATCAGCACAGAATCTTGGATCTTTACTTCATGTGGGTGATGGAATTAATCTGCTGTCGGACCACACAGTATTTTCTTTCTGGATTTTTGTGATTTTGAAAGTGATCCACATCAACTTTGTATTGAGATGAGTGCATTGGGATGGGGAAGTTGAGAAGGAAATAGTTGGTACTGAGAAGAGAAGATTGGTGTTGTCCTTTCCCTTCACGATGCTCCTGTAGTAAACTGCAACTTAGTTCTTAGGGGAGCATGGCACAGCCGTGGTCATACTGCATCTGATACAATGACCAATGTAAACCTGGCACAGATGTAATGAAATTTTCACACCTCTTACTTGAGGGACTGATGTTGGGAGAGCCTAAAGTGACAGACATTTTCTAAATGAGCTAAAACATGGGCATCAAAGCATTCATTGTGGTGATTTGAATGTATAAAATGTCTTCCATGGAGATCTGTATGAAGAAATGAATCATGAGTGCCAAAAATGAAACTTTGCCAAAGGTGGGAGACACTGATTGCACTTTGGCAATACACTGGAACTGTATCACATTCACCACCCATTGCTGCTATTCTGAAACCCTGCCCAGCAATAGTCCTCTCCTGTGTGGCTGCCAACACGATGCAGCACGTGATCCAAGTGAGTAGCATTTGGAATTCCAGAATATAATCACCTATCACTGGGTTAATGCGATTGGTGCTGTTCCCCCTATGATCTGTATAACACAGCCTTAGTCATTTTTAATGGTGATCATAATGTTGAAGGCCTAAGTAGAGCAGCCAAGACAGGCACTATTATCAGTGAAAACAGCAGAAGGGTCTGCCCTAATGGCATTGAGGTTAGAGTGATGCTGGAAAAGCACAGCAAGTCAGACAGCATCCGAGGAGCAGGAAAATCGATCTATTGGGCAAAAGCCCTTCAGCATTCCTGATGAAGGGCTTTTGCCTGATATGTCGATTTTCCTGCTCCTCGGATGCTGTTTGACCTGCTGTGCTTTTCCAGCATCACTCTAGTCTTGACTCTGATCTCCAGCATCTGCAGTCCTCACTTTTGCCTAATGGCATTGAGTCTATCTACAGCACATGGTCTGCAGCAGTTCAAGAAGGTGGTTCACCATCACCTTCTCAAGGGCAATAAGAGATGGGCAGTAAATGCTGGCCCAGCACCCATCCCTTGAGTGAATTTTAATAAAAGGCAGGAGAGTTACATTAGTGCAGACAATGAAACAGATGCAGGCTCAATGAACTGAATGGCCTCATTCTGCACCATAATAATTCTGTGATTTGCTGGTTTATTTAAATAAAACCTGACAATTAACTGATAAACATCATTAATATTCTCTATGGCAGCACCTCTAAGAATCAGAGTCTTAATCGTCTCTGCCCTTTCATACAGTATTAAGTTTGGTTTTGCCCTCAAATTGGTATTTCTTGCAAATTGTCCTGTTAAGTGCAAGATGAAAAACTTCAACAAAGGCTGTCTATTTTTCAGCAATCAATTTGAGAATCCTATTGGGAGTTCTTACTCTTGGAAAGTACTCAGTCTCTCCTGTGACAATGGGCTATCAGCATGGTACCACTCAAGGTGGTTCCTGATTTAAAAACTCTATTACTCGCATATTTCAACATAAGGCCTTGTGATTAGGTGATCTCACATATTTAGGCTAAGCTACAAACACATCTTTAAAATAAAAAAAAATGAATTTTTTGCAGCAAGTCTAGCAATTCATATCTGCCTAGCTTCAAAATCAGGTTGTAAATCATAAACTAAAGGAAATATTAAAAGATAGAAGCATAACTTTAATTCGCTGTTGCTGGAAACCATAATGGAGATCTGGATATTTAAATAACATTCAAGAGAATTCTGTGCCGTCAAATTAAAATTCTACATATGTACAGTAGATGGTGCCATATATCCTTATGTGTGGACTATTGCGTTTTAAATAATGTACCGTGTACAAGTTTTTCCCATGTTTATATGAAAACCACACAGGTCTTGTAGTCCCTATGACCTTTAAGTTGTTTTGGAGTTGGTGTTTTTTTAAAGCTGGTGGTCAGTTTCTGCTCATGCCAGGTCATTTTAATATCTCTAACCAATGTCCCAGTAACAATAACTGTGCTCATGGTGCATAACCTATCCTTAGCCTCTCCTCAACCAGGGAGACAATAGGTGCAGGAGTAGGCCAACCTGCCCTTCGAGTCTACACCACCATTCAATATGATCATGGCTGATCATCCTTAATCAGTAAAAGCAGACATGATCGCAACATTGAGTTATTTAGACAGACATGTGAACAGGCACATAATAGAGGGATATGGACCATGTGCAGGCAGATGGAATTAGTTCAGAATGGCATCATGGTCAGTGCAGATATGGTGGACTGAAAGGCTTGTTCCTCTGCTTTGCTGTTCTGTGTTCTTTTGGAAAGATTCTTGTTAGGCAGGAGAATAGAGAGAAATCGGGTATAGATAGAAATGTGGAATTCAAAATACCACGGACCAGTCATGATCTTATTGAACGTAAAGGCTCAGGGGTTCAAATGGTGTACTTCTGCTATTACTTCATATAGCATCCCTATCACTGCACCCCTTTACAGTTCTACCCACCCTCTTCAAATGTTGTCCCTTACTCCTCCCCTTCAACGCATTATTTGTTGGTCATGTGTTAAACTTGTAATTGCTGGAATTCCTTTCTAAAACCAATGGCTGTCCACCTCACTCTCCTCCTCTTAGGCTCTCTTTCAGGCCCGTCTCTTTGCAATCTTAGTAATTCATGTATTATTGATAGAGACCTGGAGCAACGGTTCCTTTTTGCCTCCTGAATCTGTACGTGGTCAGTTCAGGATCAAGGAAGAAAAAGGGGAGAACAGAACGAAGTAAGAACTTAACAAAAGAAACCTTTAATGTGTAACACGTGGTTTGGGAATGTGACACTTACTGGCTCTCCAGCCACTTTGATTCTCCAGTTCTTTTTTTTTAAACCACATTCCTTGCAAAATGTACAGTTTGGTGTAGCAGTTAAGCATTATTTTGCCAACATTTCAGAGCTTGATCACAGCATCATTTTAGTTCTTACAAGATAATGTGTTTACAAGTTCATTACTTAGTAGAGGTTTGGGTTTGTGCCACGAGCTAATGAAAGATTGAAAGCAAATCAGTTGGACAAGTGGGGTCAGTTTTAATTTAACAATTTAAAATATTCCGTAGAATATTTCTGGATCAAGGGAGTATCGCCAATGGAAAATTGCTAGTAAACCTAAAGAGAACAATGTTTTGCGTTCATATCTTTCTAGATTTCACTTGATGGAGTTAATAGTTATTGCATGTCTTAAATCATCTTTTTCTTTACACTGTCCAGTCAAATGATCAAGCCAGATTAGATAAATTCTTCTATTTTTAGGGGAGAAATTACAATTGATAGAGCTTGCATCTGAATTTCGGGCATGCTGGGAAGATATTCCTGCATAAGTCATTTTTACATAAACATTAACTTACCTAATTTCAGTGTTTTCATTCCTTACCTTAAAGTCTCCTGCACGAACAGGTTTGTATGTTGCATTAGACACATGCTGGCAACTATTCATTACCCCATTGCAAACATTCCCCTGAGCTTCTTGGTTTTAGTTTATTCAGATTGAAGTGGATCCTGTAAAACACAGTAATGTTCTCATCAGTAACCTTGGTTGAATACCACTTAGAGGGTTTGATTACCATTTAGTACTGGGTACATTTTTTTACTCTGTTCTTATTCAACAATTTTCCTGGAATATAAAACATTTTGAATATGTTCAGGAACAGGTAATCATGTAGGTTTGAGAAAAACCACTCATTTGAAACTGAAGCATTGTTAAGCTGTTTGGGCTTTTTGGGACGGGGTACTACAGTGGGTTAACACATGCTTCATGCCTCATCCCTCAGGTTTGTATACAACCTAAGTGGCCATTGCCAGGGCCCCAAACAAAATGAGTTTCTTATTTCTTAACAGGCTCAAAAGTATCCTTTTGTTTTGACACCAAACTGAAATATTAAGATAGAGTCATAGAGATGTACAGTACGGAAACAGACCCTTCAGTCCAACTTGTCCATACTGACCAGATATCCCATTTACCAGCACTTGGCCCACATCCCTCTAAACTCTTCCTATTCATATACCCATCCAGATGTCTTTTAAATGTTGTAATTGTGCCAACCTCCACCACTTCCTCTGGCAGCTCATTCCATACACTCACCACCCTCTGCATGAAAAAGTTGTCCCTTAGGCCCCTTTTAAATCTTTCCCCTCTCACCCTAAACCTATGCCCTCTAATTCTGGATTCCCCACCCCAGAGAAGAGACCTTGTCTATTTACCCTAAATATGCCCCTCATTAGTTAGTCTGGAAGTGGAATAAGTCGATTTGTGTGAGATAGTGTATTCTTTCGACGCTGAAGTTACAATGTGATGAAGGGGGTAGTTTAACTGTATGTGATCAATACCATCAGTTGAAAAAAGTTTAATATTAACAGTGGCGAAGGCCAACCTGAACTGAATTGTTTTATGTCCACGTGAAAACATGATTTACAGGAGGTTTGTCTGAATTTACGTTTTTTGCCTTTTCCCCGAATAGATCCTATCATTCGTGGCCTTTATTCTGGAGGAGATAGTGCAGAACTGCATGCACTGTCATGCGCTTTACTTCTTTGAGTTTGTCAGCTGCAGTGCCTTCTTACTGACTTTCTTCCTGCTGTTCGTACTGATGACATCACTGAAATCCAAATTGAACCGGATCAACTGGACACGAGTGGTAAGTGAAGTTATTTGATTTATTTAAAAATGCTTTGCGTTATGTTTAGTTTGGCATTCCATGGTGCTGGATATCAAATCCTCTAGTATTCTATCTAAGCTTCTATTTTAATATGTATTTCCAGAATTGTTCAAATTCAAATTTATCCCAGTACTTACCTAAACAGAGTCAGAAGTTATGTGACACCAGGTTATAATCCAACAGGTTTATTTGAAATCACAAACTTTCAGAGCACTGCTCCTTTGTCATTTCACACTTCAGAAAGCTTGTGATTTCAAAAAAACCTGTTGGACTATAACCTGGTGTTCTGTGACTTCTGACTTTGTCCACCCCAGTCCAACACTGGCATCTCCATATCATGCTTAAACAGTGCTTTGGCTACACTTAGGACAAAATAAGTTTGCTCCTTGTGATATTGAGTAACAGCCAAATGCTTTTGCTATGCTAGAGGCTGTGGTCCACAACAGTATCATAGCTCCAGTGTTGGAGACTGAGACTACAGCACAGGTACATCTATCCACATACATTCAGTCCACAAATTGCAGACAAATCCACTTTGGCCAATTGTCCCCATCAGTTTACTCTTAATCATCAGGGAAGTATGAGACATGTATGTATATACAAATAGTTTATTCCTATTTTCTGTTTCTGTCTACAACCTTAAACATCTGCTGCCTCTATCATTTACATACGTAGCAGCAGTTTGTACAATCTACAAGGTGGGCTGCACAACTCACCAATGTTCCTTCTGTAGCACTTCCCAAACCTGCAACTGTTATCACCTAGAAGAACACGGGCAACAGGCACATGGGAACACCAACATTTTCAAGTTCCTTCCAAATTTCTCTCAGTCTCTTTCTGGAGCTTCCCTCATCATTGTTATTTCAAAATCCTGCAAGTCCTTACCTTGCAGTACATTGGTTATGTCTACATATACGGGCTGCAGAGATTTATGAAGCCAGCTCAGCACTCCAGGATAATTAGGAATGAAAGTAAATACTAGGTTTGGCAGTGACGTGCATATCTTGTGAACAAATAAAATAAAATGTTGCACTGGTGGAGTAGGAGTAGTTCTGAACAACTCATGGGTTATCCCCTTTGTCTGTGGTACTGTTGTCACTGGATTATGGTTAGCCAGTTCGATTTCAAACTGACTACATTTTTACTATTAAATAGAACCTAGTAGCTAAAAGTCTGGCATTCCTTTCATCTCTGGGTTTTATTTTGGCTCTTTCAACCTATTGGTGCTGATCTACAATAAAATATCAAAATTGAAGCAATTCCAGCTCCTCCCCCAGCTGCAAGCACAACCTTGAAAAGTTCAGTGTTATCAATAAAGAAGAAATCCGCTAAAAACAAGATGTGCTACAATAGAGTGATAAAGATACTGCATTAAATAAACGCACCCTCTGGGTAATACTTTATTAAGGCCACAGAGGAGTTAAATTAATTTACCTTAATACAGATCGATGAAAGGTATGCCACTTCCTCAGCCATGCCTTTGTAATTTTCTTGTGAATTTGTATTTATCAAGAAGTGGTAACCTGTTCCACATTCATAGGAATAGGTACATCTGGAATGAGGAAATATCAGTGCCCCATCCTTCTGCAGGTTCTGTATCGGCCTCTTTATCAAATACTGAATCCATTCACTTTCCTAGGAAAATGGCCTTTATAGTTTCTTCTTGCCCGAAAGAGTTCATTTAAACAAACCCCTCCTACACCATATCTGTCTAATATTTGTGCCATACAAGTGACCATCCCCAAGACGAGAGAATTCAACCACCGACACCCTGTCCTCTTAACATGCAATGGCATTACTATTATTGAATCCCCCACAACAACATCCAAGTAAGCCAAAACGTGGATTTACCATTGGGGCGTCACCATTGTCCAGATACTGAACTGGACTAGCAATATACATACTGTGGCTACAAGAGCAGGTCAGAGGCTTAGATTCCTGCAGTGAATATCTATCCTCCTGACTCTGCAAAGCCTGTCCACCATCTACAAAGCATAAGTCAGGATTGGGTTGAAATTTTCCCTACTTCCCTGGATGAGTGTAACTCCAACAATACTCAAGCCTGTCGCCATCCGGGACAAAACAGCCAGCTTGATTGGTACCACTTTCACAAACATCCATTCCCTCTACCACTTACAGTAGCAGCAGTGTGTTCCATTTCTAAGAAGCCCTGCAAAGATTCACAATGTTCCTTAGACATTACTTTCAAACCTATAACTGTTATCAACTACAAGGGCAGCAGGTACATGGAAACAACACTAGCAAATTTTCCCCTTAGCCACTCACTATCCTGACTTGGAAGTTTATCACTGTTCCTTCAGTTTTGCTGGAACAAGATCATGGAACTCCCTTCCTAATGGCACCATGAATCTAGGTATAGGATATAGACAGTAGTGATTCACATAGGCAGCTCACCAAGGACAACTAGGGAGGGACAATAAATGCTGGATCAGCCGGGAACATCCACATCCCATGAGTGAATAAAAAAAGACACCGCTATCTTCTCAAACTATACAGAATACAAATTATGTATTATTTATTTCTTAGTGTTCACTCGGTTTTGGTTTACTTGGAGGCTGTAAGTCTCTATGCGTAATGTTTTGGACAGAGGGCAGAAAGGGTTAGTAGTTGTGGCAGATGAGATGTGAGACCCTCTGGGTAAAGATGCTGTATCCAGTAGTGATGTCCATAGTCCATGAATATTGGTGAGGTTAATGTAATAGGGCCGGAATTTGAGTGGTAACACAAAGATTGTGGGTAAGATCATTGACCTTTCCCTGAATTCCTGGGCATTTTGTTTGAACTTGGGGCATCACACTGGCCCAGGCTGCTATTTGCTTCCAGGCCAGCTGTTTGCCGCCTCTGGTCTGCTGAGTGAAGAATGGCCTTTCTTTCAATCACGCCATTCACCAGGGCCTTCAGGTCCCAATCTGGAAAGCAGGGTCCCAGCCTCCCATTCTGAGCCATTTTGGTTCATAAGATGATCATGTTCTTCACTTTTAGTATCTGAAGTGACGTGCAGTTGTGCTTTAAATATGTCAGCTTATGTGAGAAGGGCCTGGCATCATCAGGAGTTTATAGAACATTACAGCGCAGTACAACACCTTCAGCCCTCGATGTTGCGCCACCCTGTGAAACTAATCTGAATCCCATCTAATCGACACTACCCCATTCTTATCATCATGTCTATTATATGCATGTCTGAGAAGGATGCCAAAGGGGCCAGTTATATAATTAATGACTTGAGATTGGGGAGGGGGGGCTAGTATGAGAAAAGTCATTTTGTGAAACTTCCCAAAAATTACACTGCCTAAAAATGGGACAATTCAGCCCCAAGACTGAGCTTCCTAACAATACAAAATCCAGTCGAGGTTATAAAGTCAAGGCTGCAAAAAAAATAGACACGCTAAGTACTAAGATGGCAGGCGGGAATATAATATGGGGAAGTGAGAGCTATTGACGTATGCAGTAAGAATTAGTAAATTATTATAATTTTTAAAAGGCCTGAAACTTCTAAATGTTGATGTTGAGAGAGATTTGGGTGTGCTCATTCTTGGAACACAAAAAAGAATTAGTGTGAAGTTACATCAAGCAAGTAGGAAAGTAAATCCCATTAATCATTGGGATTGGAATACACGATAAAGAAGTCTATCTCAAATTGTACAAGACTTTAGTGTGAAGTTGTGCTCTTAATATTTAAGAATGGATATTACACTGATACAACAAAGGTTCATTACATTAGTGCCTGGGATGAGGTGGTTGGCCTACATGGTGAATTTGATTACATTTGGGCCTGTTTCACAAGTTAAGAAGAATGAGAGTTGGTGTCATTGAAACACACTTCAAGTCTTCACTTAAAGTTGGAGTGTACCTGAGCAGGTGAAATAACTGTGTGAGTCATGTTAAAATTCAAACTGTGGTGCTGGAAAAGCACAGTAGGTCAGGCAGCATCTGAGGAGCGGGAGAATCGACATTTATGCATTAGTCCTTCATCAGGATTCCTGCTCCTCAGATGCTGCCTGACCTGCTGTGCTTTTCCAGCACCACAGTCTCAACTCTGATCTCCAGCATCTGCAGTCCTCACTTTCTCCTGAGTCTTGTTAAAACCAGTTTCGGTTCCTTTGGATGTTTCTCATCTTGAAGAAACAACATACAAGTTAAAATGTTGGACCATACATGTGCAGCACCGTCTATAGATGCAGCTTAGATAACTTGCCAAATGCAATACTTTGTATTTCTTTTTTATTAGCGATGTACCATTGCACCAACACATTGTAACCTGTTCTAAAAAGTTACTCACCCACAGTACAGTACTTTAGATTAATCAGGCTCCATCTAGTGGCAGAAGGCAGCCAGTGCTGGTATCAGATGGTGAGGACAACCTGCACCAAGGAGGAGAAAGTGAGGACTGCAGATGCTGGAGATCAGAGCTGAAAAATGTGTTGCTGGAAAAGCGCAGCAGGTCAGACAGCATCCAAGGAGCAGGAGAAGCGACGTTTCGGGCATAAGCCCTTGTTCAGGAATGAGGAAGGTGTGCCAAGCAGGCTAAGATAAAAGGTAGGGAGGAGGGACTTGGGGGAGGGGCGTTGGGAATGCGATAGGTGGAAGGAGGTTAAGGTGAGGGTGATAGGCCGGAGAGGGGGTGGGGGCAGAGAGGTTTGGAAGACGATTGCAGGTCAAGAGTGCAGTGGTTCCGATGTGGCCTCTTCTACATTAGGGAGACAGGTCACCTACTTGCAGAACGTTTCAGAGAACACCTCTGGGACATCCGCACCAACCAACCCAACCGCCCAGTGGCTGAACACTTTAACTCCCCCTCCCACTCCACCAAGGACATGCAGGTCCTTGGCCTCCTCCATCACCAGACCATAGCAACACAACGCCTGGAGGAAGAGTGCCTCATCTTCCACCTAGGAACCCTCCAACCACAAGGGATGAATGCAGATTTCTCCAGCTTCCTCATTTCCCCTCCCCCCACCTTATCTCAGTCCCAACCCTCGGACTCAGCACCACCTTCTTGACCGGCAATCTTCTTCCCGACCTCTCCGCCCCCACCCCCTCTCTGGCCTATCACCCTCACCTTAACCTCCTTCCACCTATCGCATTCCCAACGCCCCTCCCCCCAGTCCCTCCTCCCTACTTTTTATCTTAACCTGCTTGGCACACCTTCCTCATTCCTGAAGAAGGGCTTATGCCCGAAACGTCGCTTCTCCTGCTCCTTGGATGCTGCCTCACTACCTGCACCAACCAAACTTTGCACATGGTGCACTTCAGTGCAGAACAGGAGGAACCTGTCAGGACCAGTCCAACTAAAGCACAGACCAGTGGCTAAGGTAAGTGCAAGGTATGCATGCAGGAGCAAGAGCCAGAATAAGGTCCAAGCTGAGAACCACAGCAACATGTGAGGACCAACTGAAGCCCCCAGTGATGACAACAGACACCAGGAACTTCATAAAAGAAGAATGAAGAGTAGGAGAAGGAACTCGGGTGAAGAGAAGGTTTTAGAGCTGGCAGTGAGAGAGGGGAGAGTGGAGTGACCCTCAGGATTGTGATTGGAAATGGAAGCACTGGGGCAAAAGCCTCTTATGCGAGCAGGTTGCAGAACAGGAAGTCTCGAGCTCATGACATTTTAATGTTATGACTTTCTTTATATTGACACTACTTTATTAACACAGTTAGAGCAAAGCGACATTAAGTGATTTACCGTTAGGTGGAGACATACTGTAGATTCTGAAGGGCTTTGACACAATAGAGATTGAGAGGTTGTTAACACAGGCTGAGTAATCCAGGACTCAGATAAGGCCTCCGGATAAGATTCTTTAGGACTGAAGAAAATCATTTTCATCAAAGGATTGTGGATTTGTGCAATTCTTCATCCGGCATTGGGGTTGATGATGCTGAATCATTGAATGTAGTCAATGCTGAGATCAATAGATTTCTGTACACCATTGGAATTGAGGAATATGAGGACAGGGTGTAACTCAGTTGAAGTAGATAATCAGCAACTTATTAGATGGTAGTGCAGATTCAAGGGCCCTGCTCTCATTTGTTATTAGGATCGATTCATTTAGCCATTTTTAAACAATGGTACAGTTTGGGATTGGATAATTGAAAACATTACACTGTTGTTCAAAGTTTTTTAAGGATAAGTTCCAATGATTATGCTTCAGCCTCACTGCTGGGGAACTATTAGAAATAAGCATTTGGAACAAAGTTGGTGGTCAGTTGAGAAAATGCAGTCAGTTAAGCAAATAGGGTAATGCAATGGAGATGAATTTCCAAAAGGCATTTAATAAAGTGCCCCACAAAAACTTTGCATGTAAAGTTACCTCATGGAATAAGGAACTGCATCAAGATGGACATGAAATTGACTGAGTTTCGGAAACAGAAAGCAGTGATGAATAATTGGTTGTTTTACAAACAGGAGGAAGATTTGCAGTGGTATCCCTGTGAATACAGTGTTTGGACCCCAGCTCATCTTGATGTAAATGAATAGCCTAGACTTTGATATATGGGCCATACTTTTAAAATTCATGGATGACACAACATTTGGATATGATGAGGACAAAGGGAGGTTGATGGAATGAGTGGCTCAGTGGTTAGCACTGCTGCCTCACAGCACCAGGGACCTAGGTTCAATTCCAGCCTCAGGTGACTGTCTATGTGGAGTTTGCACATTCTCCTCATGCCTGCATGGGTTTCCTCCAGGTGCTCCAGTTCCCTCCCTTAGTGCAAAGGAGTGCAGGTCTGGTGGATTGGCAATGTTAAATTGACCATAGCATCCAGGGATGCTCAGGTAGCTGGATTAGCCATGCAAAATGAAGGGATACAAAGATAGGAGTGAGTCTGGGTGAGATGCTGTTCAGAGGATCAGTGTGGACTTGATGGGCCAAATGGTCTACTTCCACACTGCAGGGATTCTCATAATTTTGTGAAAGGACAGAGAAGTGGAAAATAAAATGGAATGTAAGGAAGTGATTTATTTTGCTAGAAAGAACAAAGACAATATAAAATGCACAATTCTTACAGTTGCAGATCAGATTGAGTGAACTGTTAAAAAGCAAATTGGATCCTGATCTTTATAAATATGGGCATGGAATACAGACAAGGAAAGTTTAAAAAATAAAGAAGTAATAATAAATTTGAACAAAACAGTGGAGTATGGCATTCAGTCTTGGCACCAGACTTTAAGAAGAATGTAAAAGATTTTGAGAGGGCACAGAAAGGATCCAGAAACCCAGGTTGTTTCCCAAGGGATGAGGAATTTCACTGACCTCGATGGATTCAATAAGTGGGGACTGTTTTCTTCAGAGAAGAGAGGATTGAGAAGGGATTTGGTAAAGCTAAGTGATTGACAAAAGAACAAGGGGAGAATGAAGATCAATATTTTTACACAGCAAGTAGTTAGGATCTGAAATGCATTGCCTGAGAGTGATACATGCAGGGTCAGACACAACCTTTGAAAGAGAGCTGGATCATTATCTTCACAGGGCTACTGGGAAAAGGCAGGGTAGTCACTGTAAGTAAATTGTTTTTGCAGAGAGCCAGTACAAACACATTGGGCTGAATAGGCTCCTTCTGTGCTGTAACCAATCCATGATTAACTTAGCATTAAATAGTTTAACTGGAAAAATAATTGCTGTATATTCAAAACTGGATAGAGAAGAAGAGGATTATCCTAATCTTAATTTTCAATCGAAGCATGCTGTTCGCATCATCTTTATACTGTGGGATGTGCCTATTGGACATGGTTCTGTAACATGAAGCTGATGATTTAAATTCTTTTTCCATTTGTATTGGAGTATCTGAACACAGCAACAATTTTGGCCTCATGATATCTGGCAATAGATCTCTCCCCATACTGGAGGAATGTGTGAATAACACAGTAATGCAAAATAAATACTCTGTTGGCTTGTACTATTGGTCTGAGGAAGAAAATACAGGCAGCAATCTCCAGCATCACTGGAAGCATGAAAGTGATTTACTTCTAGAGATGTCTCAGAAACCCACTTGTTAAAATGAATATTCGTGCCACTTGTTTATATTACTTTGCCATCTTCAAATATAGCTGGAGGCCTTGAGAAAAAAATATTTTGCAAGGAAGTAATTTCAGTTCACACATCAACAGTAAAGTAAAGAAAATATTCATCAGTTCCTTAAAGAATGTTACAGGAATATACAACCAAAATAACTATAGGAAAACAGAATTTCACATTTTTCATGGGAGCGTTAAGTAAAAATAAATATTCAATTAAATTCCGTGGTTAATTACTTTGGTATTTATGTTTAGCATTTAAAAGCTCAACTAGTATGTTTCAGATCTGTGTTAATAGAGAGCCTGTTAATAGGCAAAGCAGGAAACAAAGTTAAATACTATCTGTGAAATTTCTCAGTGATGTGTTGGGATTGACTGTGCTAAGTATGTAGCAGCTGTTGAGATTGCACCGAATGAATTATTCATTTTGTAATTAAATAACTGATCTTTATAAGACAACAACTATAAAAGAACTTTTCCCTTCTTCCTCACCTTCACCATTGCACCATTTAGAGTCCATAGAGTTGTATAGTATGGAAACAGATCCTCGATCCAACTGGCCCATGCTGACCAGGTATCTTAAACTGAGCTAGTCCCATTTGATTACATCTAGTCCATATCCCTCCTATACCTTTCCTAGTCATGTACATGTCCATATATCTTTTAAATGTTATAGTTGTACCCACCTCTACCACTTCCTCTGGCAGCTTGCACCGCTCTCTGTATGAAAAAGTTGCCCCTCAGATCCCTTTAACTCTTTTTCCCTCTCATCTTAAACCTGTGCCCTCTAGTTTTGGACTAGAAAAAGATTTTAGCTATTCACCTTATCTAAGCCCCTCATGATTTTATAAACTTCTCTAAGATCCCTCAGCCACCGACCCTCCAGGGGAAAGAAGTCCCAGCCTATCCATTCTCTCCTTATAACTCAAGTCCTCCAATCCTGGCAACAACCTTGTACGTTTTTTTCTGCACCCTTTCTAGCTTATCAACGTCCTTCCTATAGCAGGACAGCCAGAATTGTACGCAGTATTCTAAAAGTGGTCTCAACAATCTCTTGTATAGCCATAACATGTCCCAAATCCTATAATCCATGCTGTGACCAATGAAGGCAATAGTGCCAAACACCATCTTCACCACCCTGTCTACCTGCAATGCCACTTTCCAGAAACTATGAACCTGAACCCCTTGGTCCCTCTGTTCAATAACACTCCCAATGCCCCACCATTAACTGTATAAGTCCTGCCCCGATGACTCAGTGGTTAGCACTGCTGCCTCACAGTGCTAGAGATCTGGGTTCAGGGGTGACTGTCTGTCTGTGTGGAGTGTGCACATTCTCCCCGTGTCTGCATGGGTTTCCTCTGGGTGCTCCAGTTTCATCCCACAGTCAAACGATGTGCAGGTTAGGTGAATTGGCCATGCTAAATTGTCCATTATGTTCAGGGGTGTGTAGGTTAGATGCATTAGTCAAGGGTAAATATAGGTTATTAGAGTAGGGGATTGGGTCTGGGTGGGTTACTACTCGGAGGGTTGGTGTGGATTTGTTGGGCCAAATGGCCTGTTTCCACACTGTAGGGATTCTATGATTCTATTCTGGTTTACCTTACCAAAATACAACACCTCATATTCATCTAAATTAAATATCATCTGCTATTTTTCTACCCATTGGCCCATCTAATCAAGATCTTGTTGTACTCTTTGATAACCTTCTTCACAGTCCACTGTGCTATCAATTTTAGTGCCATCCACAAATTTATTAACCACGTCTCCTATGTTTGCATCTACATCGTTTGATATAAATGTCAAACAAGAGTGGACCCAGACCAGGCAAAATGATTGAGAGAAAAATCCTCTAAATCTAGATTTTGGATTTGCCTCAAAAATAAATGGCTTAGTTTAAAATGAATTGTCATTATTAAGTACTAGCAGATTTTATAAATCAAAAATCAGGAAAAAGCTTACTGTTAATGGGAATTATTACAAAGAAATCCTTTCATATAAGGCATCCCCTTCCTCACGACACACATTAAAGGTGTGGTCAGTCATCTTTCTTGTATGTGATGTGTCAAAGTTAAGTGGTCACCACATTAACTGTAATAAGACCAGTTTCATAACTGTTCATGTGAAAACCATATGACAAACCACTCACTTGGGTTCAGTTATTAAAACATACAGGTTCCTTCATATGAATTTCCTAAATGGTAATGGGTTAGTGTAGTGGTCTTGTTAACATTCAGATCTTGCTGCATTTGGATATGCACTTCTTCAGCATCAGAGCAGTCATGCATGGTACTTAACATTGTGCAGTTCATCAATAATCATCCCCACCTCTGACCTTATGATGGAGGGAAGATCATTAAAGCGGCTGAAGATAGTTGGGCCAAGGACACTATCCTGAAGATGTCCTGCTGCTGAGATGATTGATCTTGAACAACTGCAGTCGTTCTATTTTGTGTTGATCTGGTTCCAACCAATGGAGAGTGTTCCCTTTGATTTCCATTGATTCCAGTTTGGCTGGGGTTCCTTGATGCCACATTCATTAATGTACAGCCTTGATGTCAAGGGCTGTCACTCTCTCCTCCCCTCTGGAATTCAGGTCATTTGTCCACATTTGAACCAAGGCTGGAATGAGGTCGGGAGCTGAGTGGCCCTGGTGGAACCCAAACCGAGTGCCAGTGAAGAGGCTATTGCTAAGCAACTGCTCCTTAACAGCACTGTTGAAGACACCTTTCATCACTTAAGACCAAGAGTAGACAGATCAGGTAGAAATTGGCCAGGTTGCATTTATCCTGCAGAGCATACCTGGACAACTTTCCAGGTGGATAGATGTCAGTGTGCAGCCGTACTTGAACAACTTGCTTAGAGACACAGTTAATTCTGGAGCACACGTCATGGTATCAGGAATGGTGTCAGGGTCCATTGTCTTTGTAGTATCCAGTTTTTTTTTGATATTGTGTGGAGTAAATCACATTGGCTGAAGCCCGACTTCTGTATCTGGGGACCCCTGAAAGAGGCCAAGAAAAACTCAAAAATCTTTTTCTTTTCAATAAAAATATTTACCAAAAAAAGAGGCCAAGAAGGATCATCCACACATTCCAGTCTTGAGCCTTCTGCACTGCTGAGCTGTTATAGAATTTGGAGATGGACCGATTGTGACTCTCCATTTGGAGACAATTATTCAACTGAATTGTCAAGGTCTTTCCCCCAGGCGGGGGAGTCCAGAACTCGAGGGCATAGGTTCAAGGTGAGAAGGAAAAGATTTAAAAGGGACCTAAAGGGCAACTTTTTCACTCAGAAGGTGAGACATGTATGGAATGAGCTGTCAGAGGAAGTGTTGGAGACTGGAACAATTGTAACATTTAAGACGTCAGGATGGATATAAGGGGAGGCTATGGCCCAGTGGTATTACCACTGTACTGTTAATCCAGAGTAATGTTCTGGGGTACCAAGTTTGAATCCTGCCACAGTAGATTGTGGAATTTGCACTCAATAAACATCTGGAATTAAGAGTCAAGTGGTGACCATTAATCCATGCCAGTTGTTGGGGAAAACCCATCTGGTTCACTAATCTCTTTTAGGGAAGGACACTGCCTTCTTTACTTGGTCTGTCTTACATGTGACTCCAGATGTACAACAATGTGGTTGACTCTTAATTGTCTGATGGACAATAAATGCTGACCTAGCTAGCAATGTCCTCACCCTGTCAAAAAAGTTTTTAAAAATTAATAAGGAGGGTTTAGAGAGATATGGGCCAAATGCTGGCAAATGCAACTAGATTTAAGATATCTGGTCAGCATGATGAGTTGATCCGAAGGGTCTGTTTCCATGCTGTAGGACTCTATGGCTCAGACACATGCTATTAACTTGTGGTGACCTCCCTGATCGTCCTCATTGTGACCTGCAAAGGTACCCTTGTTTTCTTAGCTTCACTCACTCACTTCCCCTGTCATTGTAAAATATTGGCTGCTGTTAGATTCACTTTCTGGACAGAACAGCAGAGGCACACTTGCAGTTGCTGATGCCATTCTGTTCATTTAAGTACTCTTTTGAATCTCACATCATTCAGTAATAATTTACAGCGCATCGCATTGAACTTCTACTGGTTATGTCAGTGCGTTTAAAAAATTTAATTGATTATAAAATGCATCAATATTAATGCTTTACCTTGTTCGAAACCATTCTGTTGGACTAGGATTGTGATGTGAAGCACGTCAGTTGATTAGTGGTACACTTACAGAATTAACATAGGGTAGATAAATAACAGAGGACAGAAACACAAGTTTTGTGGACTGAATTGTACCATAATCCCCAGCACACCCCCACGAAGAAGTAGGTAAGTACCCACCCACAAGAGGGCTGCCCCTTCACAAAAACCTGCTGGGCTATTCACTTGCCTCAATTCTTTACCTGCTGAGGGCAAAATAGCAGAAGGGATCAGTCAGAGCATTGAGTATAATTGTTGGGACATCTTGTTGCAGCTGTACAGGGCATTGGTGAGGCCACATGTGGAGTATTGGGTGCAGTTCTGATCGCCCTATTATACAAAGGATATTATTAAACTAGAAAGATGCAGAGAAGATTTACAAGGATGTTTTTGGACTAGAAGGTTTGAGAGTTAAGAAGAGGCTGCATAGGCTGGGAATTTTTTCCCCTGGAGCTTGAGAGAATGAGGGGTGCCCTTTTAGAGATCTATAAAATCATGAGAAGCATAGATAAGGTAGCTAGCCAACAACTTTTTTCCTATGGTAGGGGAGTCTAAAAGTGGAGGACATGGGTTTAAAGTGAGAGGAGAGAGATACACAAGGGTCCAGGGAACAATTTTTTTCACGCAGAGGATGGTGAGTGTTTGGAGTGGGTGCCAGAGGTAGTGGTGGAGGTGAGTACAATTTTGTCATTTAAGGAAGGTTTGGACAAGTACATTGGATGGGATAGGTAAGGTGGGATATGGACCACATGCAGGCGAATGGATCTAGTTTAATTGTGAAAGCTGGGCAGCATGAACAAGTTGGGCCGAAGAGCCTGTTTCCATTCTGTAAACCTTTATGACTATGGCAGGAGGAGGCCTTGAAGTGACCATTAATTAGAAACCTATTGGTCTCTTGTATTTTCCCAATGTTGGACTGTTCAATGCCCCTTCCACCCTCTCAAAACTGGGGGATGGGTAGGGGGTAGACAGAATGGCAGAAAGTGGGTCACATATTACAAGTCAACTTTCAACATGGAGGCAGTGAGTGTGTGTAAAAAAAAACAAAAATTCCTTTGTTGCTGAGCACTGATAAATGTTTATGGACTCACCTGTGTTAAAGCTTTATAATTGCATGTGTGCTATGCTTTTAAGGACTCCACACACACTGTACAGACGTTGTTTAAGGACTCCACACACACTGTACAGACGTTGTTTAAGGACTCCCCACACACACTGTACAGACGTTGTTTAAGGACTCCCCACACACACTGTACAGGCGTTGTTTAAGGACTCCCCACACACACTGTACAGGCGTTGTTTAAGGACTCCCCACACACACTGTACAGGCGTTGTTTAAGGACTCCCCACACACACTGTACAGGCGTTGTTTAAGGACTCCCCACACACACTGTACAGGCGTTGTTTAAGGACTCCCCACACACTGTACAGGCGTTGTTTAAGGACTCCCCACACACTGTACAGACGTTGTTTAAGGACTCCACACACACTGTACAGGCGTTGTTTAAGGACTCCCCACACACACTGTACAGGCGTTGTTTAAGGACTCCCCACACACACTGTACAGGCGTTGTTTAAGGACTCCCCACACACACTGTACAGGCGTTGTTTAAGGACTCCCCACACACTGTACAGGCGTTGTTTAAGGACTCCCCACACACTGTACAGACGTTGTTTAAGGACTCCACACACACTGTACAGGCGTTGTTTAAGGACTCCCCACACACTGTACAGGCGTTGTTTAAGGACTCCCCACACACACTGTACAGGCGTTGTTTAAGGACTCCACACACACTGTACAGGCGTTGTTTAAGGACTCCACACACACTGTACAGGCGTTGTCCACACACACTGTACAGGCGTTGTTTAAGGACACCCCACACACTGTACAGGCGTTGTTTGCACTCTGTTTGACCTTGCATTTGCAAGCTGCGGACACACTGCACAGTTGGTTGCTGTAATATCTGTTTCATAACTTGTAATGTGTTTTACTGGTCTACACGAACCCATGGAGTTCCTCAATTCCCAACATCTAATTTAATTAGTTGACCGTGATTGTTAAAATAATGCAGATTGTCTGATGGGGACATGCTTTTGGTACAGTGGTAGAGATCCCATCACTGTATTAGGAGGCACAGGTTTAAGTCCCAGCTGCTCTAGACGTGTACAATAACCTCCCCGAACAGGTCAGTTAGAAAAATAGGTTAAATAAAAGAAAAAGAAAGACTCACTTCCTAAAACATTGCCTATGAGTACCAAAGATCAGTTGCCCAGCTGTTTTAAGAAAATAAATTGTGTGCTGGTTCTTGCACCTCAAATTTGCAGGTGAAGGAGAGCCATAAAATTGGGTGCCACTCTAGTTTACCAATTGTGGGAAAGGTGTTGGGAGGCTTGTTTATTCCTTGGCCTCTTCCTATTGCTCTATTCCAGATGAAGGGCTTTTGCCCGAAACGTCGATTTTCCTGCTCCTCGGATGCTGCCTGAACTGCTGTGCTTTTCCAGCACCACTCTAATCCAGAATCTGGTTTCCAGCATCTGCAGTCATTGCCAGGTTACAGATTGGGTAAAAACAATGTCAAGGGATGGATGCCACCTTCATGGTACCCCTGTGTACATTGGAGGGGCCCCCAGGTACACTGCCAGTCCTATAGCTGTTAGATTGCTTGGCAGCTCTCGGATGCTGTCAAATAGTTACAGGACAAGAAAACAAGACAGAGATAGATTTGTTCCTAACATTTCAATGTGAGCTTCAGCTGTGTGTTGTAATAATGATACCCAGCTCTGCTTCTCTACAATCTCTCCCTCAAATCTTCCTTCTATTTCTGATTTGCCATGCTGCTTGTCAAATTAACCTTTTCAAATTATACATTTACTTTGGGATTACTGCCAGGGAATGTTCTTGACACTTGCTGATGAGCTACATCATACAGGAATAACTGTATGCCTGTAGGTTGTAATAAGAGCTCTTTGTCTCATCAAACTGTATTGAAATGAGCACCTGCTCATGTGAACTCATGCGTTACTTGCGATGTTAGTAAAGAGGAACTTTCAAAGATGTGCAGAACCCGATATCAGAAATTTAAATCTATTTTGAAGTAGTAATTTTGAGAGAAAACCATTCCGGGGGAGTGTGCCTATGTCTTTATGTCCTACCAGCCCCCACCCACAATGATTTTCCTTCCTGTTTGAGTGTGTGCAGTCTACTGATTAAAGAGGCAGTCATATAATTTATTGAGCTTGTACTTCCACCATGTTTGATATCAGAAAATGTGTCTATTTATGAACCAGAAATGTCTGACAAATTCAGTCTGCCAGGATATTTGTCGTCACACTTGGTTTTCATACATTTTGCAACATGTGACACCTTCATGTCTTTTCAGTGAATCTGGGGTGTTTACTACACATTGATTTTCCTATTGCCTTTTGTACTGCCTGGTGCATATCAATATTGAAGGAATCCAGTTCCCTTGGCATCAACTAACTTGATAGAAAAGCAAAAAGAAGCCAAAGTTTGAAAGATTTTTCTTCAGTTGCTTGCGTGATCTGAAATGCAAACTCTTTGCTGCCACCTCCTATTTTCTCAGCTGCTTAGGTTAAAGCACACATTGAACCAGTTAAACAGAGCAGCTCTATGCCGTCTGCCATTTCATAAGAAAGACTCCTGTGTGCACTGAAAACTAGCAGTTGCGTTTCTTTTCCTCTTTTACTTGATACGGAGAAACCAATTCATTTGAACAAAGCATGTTACAAGTCAGTCTGATGGAAGTTTTAAAATAGCAGTTTTCCATTGGCGGCTACATTAGTAACTTATTGCCAAAAGTCTTTACTAGAAAAGTGAAGGAAGCAGTTGGGATTTTGTTTCCACAATGCAGGTTATTTTGGATTTAGAATGTCTTAACAGAAATACTAGTGTAGCTAAATGCCTACATTTGTAAGACAGGGAGTGAATAAGTGATGAACTGCTCTTTGTGACAGCTGGTACAGGATCTGATTATCCTCCCGAATTATAAGATACTCTGATACTACACTGGCCTTCATTGTCAGCTTAATGCAACAGTTGTACATCTAATCTGAAGGTTGTGAGTTCAAGCACATTAATCCGGGATACCACTTCAGTGAAGTTGAGACTGTAATTTTATTGAAGATACCATCAGATTAATCCAAACTCCTTTTCAGTCAATAAATGGATCTGGTGACACTTTATGCTGGAGAAGAGAGAAATCGCCAGTGTGCTTGTTACTGTCTATCCCACAGTATGTAAACCTCTAAAGTTTGCTGCTGCCTCATTAGTGCATGTGTGCATTTCAAGACAATTAATTTACTGTGAGAAACCTTGATATTTTAAGGATATTAAAAGTACTATACCAATGTGAATTATTTCATCAAAAAACAGATTACTGTAAAATTGATAACAGCCAGCATGAATTACTTCCATCAGCAAAGATTCTAATTTTAATCCTGCATTCTATTGGCATCAAATTGGTGCCATGCAGGGCAATTTTTAAGGACTGATGTCTCGCACACATTGGGAACATCAAAGACCTAACAACCTGATGATGAATTTATTCAGCCCTGTTTAATGTATCCTCAGCAGGAGTCATGAATCTTTTAACGATTGGTTGGGAAATATTCGAAATTAGTAAAGAGTTTACAGCAGTTGTTAGGACCTAAAATGTAGATAAAAAAGGAATACCCCAAAGGTAAATTGAATGAACAGTGAGAAAGTTCACTGTCTCAAAAGTCTTTGCCATTAAGAGTGCAGGTGATTATAGGGACCTCAGAAATTTATAGGAATAGATGAGGTAAATACAGCACGTTAATTAAATCATGAACAAAATAGCATCAGTCAATAATTATGGGCTTTTGTGGAGAGCAAGTTTAGAACAACTAGTGGGGAAAAAGGTTTCTTTACTAATATTTACAGCAATCTGCTGACAATGTAATAAACATTAGTCCCATTCCTTTTTTAATGTTAGATGATATCATGAAGAGAGAGCTTAAGTACTTGGAACACAGCGGTGCATCAAACAGCCTTTCTCATTCATGACTTGTTTTCAAAAAATGTATGCAGCACCTTTCTCAAAATTCACTCTGCATCCTTTTCTTTTCCTCCAGGACTTTTTTTACACTCTTGTGATTGGGATTCTGTTCCTCATTGCTGCCATTGTGTTTGCCGCAAAGAATGATGGGTCTGATTTGGAGAAAACATCTGTGGTAAGTTTTTTGTTTTAAAAAATACCTTTTAATTTCAATCTCCCTTGTTTCAGGCTCTGTAAAATGATATCAGATTTTGCTTGGACCACAGTTCTTTGAGCATTAGTAGCCTTCCAATCAGTTTCCTCGGGGGTTAGTGGGCTGTTTGAAGGTGATTAAAAACCGAAAGAACTGTGGATGTTGTTAATCAGAAACAAAAACAGAAAAGCTCAGCAGGTTTGGAAGCATCTGTGAAGAGAAATCAGAGTTAACATTTCAGGTCCGGTGACCCGCCCTCAATGCTTCCCGAAACATTAACTCTGATTTATCTTCACAGATGCTGCCAGACCCACTGAGCTTTTCCAGCAACTTCTGTTTTTGTGTTTGAAGCTGGTGATAGTTTTAAGCCAATCTTACCTTGTGGTTAAATTTCTCAGGCTAAAAATCTGGGTATGTTGTCAGACTTAGACTCGAAGTTGCAAAGGCATGGCCTGCCTTTATCCATGTGACCTAAGTATCAATTGTAATTGGTCCTCAGGCCTCCGATAAATAAAACTCTGCCACCACCGATCGAACCTCCACAGGCAGATCACTGAACAGGAGGGAGAAAGAACAATTTCAAGCCATTCACGTCATCAGTAGCAGTCCTCCAATATGTCCCAGGAGCCATTTCATTTTGAACCAATCATTCATATTATCTTAAAACAAAACAATATGTAACTAAAAAGAACCTGTAAAACATTGAGCATTAATGAACCTGATGTGTGTCATATGGTTAATTGTTGGGATTTTTATTATGGTATATAGACAATATTTGTCGTCATGCAGCCATATGCGAGGAAGGAATTCAACATAGTTAAATACCTGAAAGTCTTTTAAAGGAACTGATATACTTGAGACCAATATCAAGATTACATTAATTTACTCACAGAAGATAGATACATTGCAGGCAATCCTGCTTATCCCTTCAGTGCCTCCTTTCTTCACCACCAAACATGCAGCTACAATTTTGAACTATTTATACTATTTGTAGCTTCACTGTAATATGCATCTGTATTCCATAATCCCTTATTTGTTTCAGTAACAAGCCCCACCAAGCTCAACGTTGTCCCGCTAACTATAGCTCACCAATCCCCCACGATATTTGATCCAAGTTCCCATTCATCCCAGGTGACCGGATCCTTGTCTGAATACAGTAACAGCAGAAACCACCACTCTCCCAGTGAGGTTTCTGGGTATGTTGAGAACTGCCAGCACCTGATTGGACAGCCACTTCCTGACCTAGGACTTCATGTCCCCAGGTCCAAATATCCCATTTCCAGATTTCATACCTGCAGGGCAGCCCCTTCTCTCCTGAAAGGTAGGCTCCCATTGACTTCGTAGTTGAGGTGGCAGTTACCATGGCACCCAGTATAATCCAGTCTGTGACTTGACTAGCTTAGGTATTGTCATTCTACCCTCCAAGGAGGTCCCCAGAAGCATCTCAGCACTTTAATATTAAGAGAAGCCAAGTATTATGGGTCTTTATTTTCTTTTCAATCCTTTTTGCTTGAACTTAATTAGTGCAACTCACAGGAATTTCATCCCTACTGCAGTCATGTCAGATTTTCCTGTAATCTGTGTAATACCTGCTTCATAGTAGGGTAATTATAATAGAATGCTTACTGTCTTATATATTTGGAGGTGCCAGTGTTGGACTGGGATGTACAAAGTTAAAAATGACACAACACCAGGCTATAGTCCAACAGGTTTAATTGGAAGCACTAGCTGTTGAACTATAACCTGGTGGTGTGTCATTTTTAACTTTGTCTGATATATTGTTTAACTGGAGCATTTCCCATTGTTCTCATTGTTTTCTATAGGCGTTTGGATTCCTGGCTACAATTGCCTTCTTTGTGGATTTGGTGCTGCATGTTCAGCAAGAGGGTCTGCCTTGGAAAGAAAAGGAGGATAAGCCAGTTGAAACCAAAAAAGTTGAGGAAAATGTGAAAGCGGAAACCCAGCCACTGAATGAGCAAGGAAATATACCTGTCTGAGCTACAGAAGCAGTTGTTCTGTTTCTAAAAACAGACCCTTTTTTTATACACATTTGAATTTTAAGTTTCCAAAGTTGTTCAGACAACAATAGCAAAAAAAATCTAAGCTTCTTTCTACTCATTGTTCTGACCGGAGAGCATTTGTTTCTAGATTGGGGTGGATTCAATAAAAATTGCTTTTTGTCATTTGCCTGTTTATCTGAATACAATCTACTGTAGATCCATTGAAAATTAATGAATTGAACTTGTATCTTAAATATGTATGATGTTCTGATGCCTCTGTTTGTAGTTTCTCTCTCTCTCTCTCTCTCTCTCCATTTAAAGATTATTAGGAAGATTAAGCAACTTTTATCTTAAAGCTTTTCATAATTATGCCTTTTAGATGCTTGGATCAAATTTTTATTATATAAAAAAAACTTTGTAATTTATTTTTGGTGTTGGTGTTCATATTAGTTTTATTTAGCTTTTCAGAAAAATGATCGTAGGAATCTCCAGTTTACTTAAACTTGCTTCGAGGAAACATATAAACATGCATTGTCACACATTCAGCTGTGATTGGGGGGAAATGGCAATCTCATAGTATTGGCATTGAGCCAGTAATCCAGAAGCGCAGTGTAGTGGTTAGGGGATAAGCATTCAAATCTCATCATGGAATTTACATTTGGCTTTTTAAAAAAAATAGATTGAAAGCTAGTCTCAATAATGGTGACACCTAACATTGTCATAAAAGCCATCTGATTCATTGATAACCTTTAGGCAAAGAAACCTGCCATCCTTACCTGGACTGACCTATGTATGACTCCATAGCCATAACAATGTGGTTGACTCTTAACCTTCCTCTGAAATGGTGAGGAAAACCACCCAGTTCAGGGCCAGTTAGGGATGGGCAACACATCTCGGCTTTGCCAGCAGCTACCACACCTAATGGAAAAATGGAAAGAAAATTATAATTGGGCTGAAATGTGAGCATGAGTAGGCACATGAAATCACCTTGATAATTTCTAAGGTTCTTTCTGCTTTGAATTGAAATGGAATTTGTAATTGTAACAGATTTAAATCCATCTTTGTTAATGGCCAGTGTGGTCATTTGGCATTAAAATTGGCTTTAATCTGAAGATTGATTTCAGGTCAGTTCCGTGCTTGTCATGTTTTTAAAAATGCTTAAATTTTAATTATATTTCACCCCCTGTAACATTAATGCCATTGCGAAGAACTTATTTAGTTTCCAGAGTTCAAAATTATTCTATTAAGTAGTCAAACATTTTGTTTGGACTGACCAAACCGAACAGGTGAAATGTTAATCTATACTAACTGAATTGGGTTTATTTATATGAATTTATTAAACATAACAGTCCAACCTTAACTTTTGTGTGGCCTTAAAATTGTTACTTACTGGCTGCAATCACTACTGCTGTTACTGTCTGTTTAGTACTTAAATTCCATGTGGGAAGAAGTAGAAAGATAAAGCCACCATAGTCTTACCAGACTATCAGACTGCTCTCTCACTGGAGAGAGAGAACTTGTGGTTTAACTTGAGAAGTCCGTTGTGGTAATCTGTGAGTGCAGAAATTGAATCTATGCTGTTAGCACCAACTTGTATCGCAAAGCTGCTATCCACCCAATTAAGCTGACAAATTCATTGATAATGAACAGAAAAAAATTGTTTTCAGGCTTACTGACCGATTTATAAGAGCCAAATATTAACCACGTGCTTTTGTTTTTCATTTAAAATCAAACAGCTTTTCACTTTGAGGACCACTGTGGTAGTTTTGCACTGGAGGAAAATTCCAGTCAGGTCACTGTGTTCTCAGACATCAGTGACTTGTTAGAATTCTCTGATCCTGTTTTATAATTATTATAGGAATCTCAAGACCCTGAGGTAAGAGGATGATTTTTCTATATCAAGACATCCTTCAGTCATTCCAAAAGAAATTAAACCTATAAATAGATCTTCCTATGTATTCAGAAACCTGTAGTTTTGATATTTTAATGGATTTTGCACCATTCAGTGGCTTTCATCAAGTTATGTCTGAATGATATAAATTATTGTCTGGCAACCTCAAGGTCTCTATATTGTAATATCTATTCGTTTGTAATTATCACAGTCTCGCAATGTAATACAAATCACTGTAGAATAAATCGTTTGCTGTCACAATTTCTTTCTTTATCTTGGCTTCACTTTATAGATGGTGAAATTGGTCTGCACAATAGTGTGAAATAGAGTCCTGCTGAATCAGCAACTAATATTCACTGTGCCCAAATGTTTGCTCCACTGAAATTCACAGAGATATTTCATTGAGCTGGATTTTATGGGGCACCATATTTTCTGCTCCTAGCCACCTGCTAAAACAAAGCAAATAGAGGTATAGCCTGTTCTGTAAATTGTGAAAGGCTTTGGAATTCTGGAGTACAAAGGGAATTAGGAGCCCTAGCTCAGGACTCTCTTAAGGTTAACATCCAAGTTCGGCTGGCAGTTAGAAAGGCAAATGCAATGTTAGCATTCATTTTAAGAATGCTAGAATACAAGAGGACGGATGTACTGCTGAGACTGTATAAGACTCCAGCCATATGTGTTTGGAATATTATGAGCAGTTTTGCTCCCTGTTTCTAAGGAAGGATGTGCTGACATTGGAGGTCCAGAGGAGGTTTACAAGAATAATCCTGGGTTAAAGGATTTGTCATATGAGGAGCAGTTGGGCACTCTGGGTCTGTACTCAATGCAGTTAGAAGAATGAGAGGGAACGTCACTGAAACTTAACAGAATACTCTGAGGCCAGGATAGAGAGTGGATGTGGAGATGATGTTTCCACAGTATAAGAGTGAATGGACAACCCTTTAGAACTGAGATGAGGAGGAATTTTTTCAGCCAGAGGAGACTGTGAATCTGTGGAAGTCATTTGCTGGGGAAGGCTATGGAGCTAAGACATTGAATATATTTAAGACAGAGATACTTAAGATTTTGATGAGTAAGGGGATCAAGGGTTACAGGGCGAAGGCAGAAGGATGGGGTTGCGAAACATATCAGCCATGATCGAATGACAGAGCAGACGAAGCGGGCCAAATGGCCTAATTTTGTTCCTATGTCTTACCTTATAGTCTTATCTCCCAAAACATCAGCTGATTCGCTGCCAACTTACACTGGAAGTAGCAATGATTACCAAAGGTGAAGGCTCTCACTGCCATCCAGCCTTCAAGGTAAATGTGGGTATGAGTAGGGTCTGGCTGGACAGGTCCAGGTGAAGGGATTGGCAGACCAGCTTTGCGACAAGTGGTGATGAAGTGGTGTTATGTGTGTTAAACTTCAGGGATATTGCCACTGTGTTTGAACCCAGCCCACATGATAAAAGCTTTGGGCTATTCACCTGGGGTTACCTGGTAAATAAATAAACAGGCTCAAGGGCACATGGGTTGCATTATGCCCCAAACTCATAAAATCCAAGATGAATTGGAAAACACTGTTCAAGTACACAACTTGCACAACTGGCATAGACCAATTTTACTTCTACAAGGCTTTAATTATTTTTCCGTATTTCCAATATTGAAGTTACATACCTGTATTAGGGGCTGTAAAGAAAAGCAGTGTAAGGTCACTTGGAATCTCCTTGATATGAAGTAAAGATCTTTAATCTGAGGAAGAAATAAAAATGTGCTTCTTAGTTAAATATGAATTGGATTTCAATAATATTGCAAACCTGTGATTGCAGAATGCTGTTTTATCCTTGCGCTGTAAAAATGTTAACATAGATGCAAACAGATGTATCTGTGAGATATATAGTTGCATGTCTTGAAACAACTGTAATCTGAAAAACACTATGTATTGCATGTTCAATTAAAGTGACTTTATATACTTTTTTTATATTTTCATCAATCTTGCGAAAACTACTTTTGTATCAACTGAAAAAACATTCTCTTTACAAATGCTCAAAAAGCAAGTGTTTCTGCGTCTGGGGAGTGATAACGTCTGTGTTTGTCAATCAAATCACATTCCATCTGAAGATCCCTGATCATTCAAAAAAGACAACTGTTGCAAATCGTGCCAATCAGGCTGAGAAAAGAAACTGAATAATTTTCCAATATAAGGAGTAACGAGGAGTGTATGCTGGGAGAGACGGAGGAACGTAGTGGTAAATGCCCGAGGCTAATATTCCCAGGACATGGATTTGAATCAAATCGTGACAACTGGTGAATTTGAATTTCTCACAAATCTGAAATCAAAAGGTCACTATTTGGTCACCACCAATCGTTACAAAAACACATTTGCTTCAGTAAAATCCTGCTTTAGAGAAGCAAGTCTGTCCTCCTTACCTGCTCTGACTTACATGTGATTTCAGACCCACTATATTGTGTTGACCATTCATTGCCCTCTGAGCAATAAGTGGTGGTTCAACTTGCCATGCCCACATTCCATCACTCAAAGAAATAAAAACAATGTAGCCTGCAAGTTTTTACTAACTTGGGACATGACAATAATTAAAGTGTAGGAGACTTCAGTATCTGAAGTTGACATTACCTATGCACAGTTACATATTATCTTCAAAAGACCAGTTGCACTAGAAAGTATTTTAACTGGGTGTAGGATAATGGGCCCAACCAATCTAAGGAAGGTGTTGCCCAAGTACCACCAGAACATTACCTGCCCCACCAGGGGCCCGAACATTTTAGACCACTGCTACACCACTGTGAAAGATGCCTACCGCACGATCCCCCGCCCTCATTTCGGGAACTCTGATCACAATGCTGTGTTTCTTCTCGGCTTACAGGCAAAAGCCCAAGCAGGAGATCCCCTCACGGATACAGGTCCAGTGCTGGTCAGAGAAAGCAGAGGATCAACTCCGGTGCTGTCTGGAATCGGCTGATTGGGCCGTGTTCAACCAGTGTGCGGGTACCTTGGACGAGTACACCTCTGCCGTCACAGACTTTATCAGCAAGTGTGTGGAGGACTGCATACCGAGGAAGTTAATCAGGGTGTTCACCTGCAGGGAACCTTGGATGATTCAGGACGTACAGAATCTGCTAAAAACCAGGCATGAGGCCTTCAGATCAGGAGACCCACTCAAATATAAGGAATCCAAGTATGACCTTCGCAGAGCCATAAAGACAGCCAAGGACCAATACCGATCCAAACTAGTGACCCAGACAGACACCCGGCGACTATGGCAAGGACTGAATGACATCACAAGTTCTAAAAAGAGACAGTGCAAGATAGAGGACGATGACACATCACTCCCAGATCATTTCAACACTTTCTATGCTCGCTTTGAGCAGAATTTTGGCGGAGCGGTAACTCCTATTCCAACAAGTCCTGACAAACCTATCCCAACAGTCACTGCATCAGAGGTCAGATCAGTTTTCCTTTGTGTGAATCCAAGGAATGCGATGGGACCAGACAGAGGCCGTGCACTCAGAGCATGCGCAGATCAACTTGGACTTCTTCAGCCTCTCCCCTCAGTAGGCCACTGTCCCTGTCTGTTTCAAGAGGGTCAACATCATCCCTGTGCCTAAGAAGGCTCATGCAGCATGTCTCAATGACTACTGCCCACTGGCCCTAACCTCGGTGGTCATGAAGTGCTTTGAAAGGCTGGCCATAGCATTAATCAACTCCAGCCTCCCCACTACTCTTGACCCACTCCAATTTGCCTATCAGACCAACAGATCCACGTCAGATGCCATATCACTTGCCCTTCATTCCTCCCTAGAACATCTTGACACCAAGAACAGCTACGTAAGAATCCTACTCATTGACTACAGTTCAGCCTTCAACACTATTATCCGCCCGAGACTGATTACTAAACTTAGTGATCTCGGACTAAGCCCCATTCTCTGCTACTGGATCCTCAGTTTCCTGACCCATAGGCACAATCAGTGAAGACGGGGGCAATATTTCATTCTCACTAACGCTCAACACTGGTCTCCAGGGATGCGTACTGAGCCCCCTACTGTACTCACTATATACCCATACATCGCCAAATACCAGACTAATGCCACTTACAAGTTCGCTGATGACACCACCATAGTCGGTTGAATCTCAGATGGCGATGAAACAGATTACAGACAGGAGAGGGACACCTGGAAAAATGGTGCACTGAGAACAACCTAACTCTGGCAAAACCAAGGAACTCATTATTGATTTTCGACGGGATGTTACTCATGCTCCCCCCCCTCCTACACATTAACAGCACAGAGGTGGAACAAGTGGACAATGTCAAGCTCCTGGGAGTGGTCATCCACAACAAGCTTTCTTGGACTCTTCATGTGGATGCACTGGTTACAAAGGCCCAACAATGTATCTTCTTCCTCAGGCAGCTGAGAAAATGTGGCATGACAGCGAATACCTTTGCCAACTTTTATAGGTGCGCCATCGAGAGCATTCTGTCTGGATGTATCACTACCTGTGATAGCAACTGTACCATTCAAGATCGGAGATGGTTACAGAGAGTGTGAACTCAGTCCGGACAATCACAAAGGCCAACCTCCTATCTATAGAATCCATTTACCAGGCCCACTGTCAAGGAAAGATTTTCCTGCTCCTCGGATACTGCCTGACCTGCTGTGCTTTTCCAGCACCACTCTAATCTTGACTCTGATCTCCAGCATCTGCAGTCCTCACTTTCACCTAGCATTCTCAAAGATCCATCCCACCCCGGCAATGTTTTCCTACAACCTCTACCATCGGGGAGAAGGTACAGAAGCCTGAATACATCCACCAGCCGGTTTTGGAACAGTTTCTACCCTAGTGTTGTTAGACTACTGAATGGACTCCCAATTCTTTATATTCGCCTGTACCTATGCTACTGTTTTTGCCGCTGTTTACCTATTATTTACTTAACTATGGGATCTGCCTGTTTTGCTCCAAGACAAAGATTTGCACTGTGCTTCAGTACACGTGACAATAAATTCAATTCAATTCAATTCAACCAGCCCAGTTTTTAACTCCACAACTTCATTTGCATGTCGTTTGTGCTTAAGAAATCTTCAAATTTCCTAAAACACCACAGCAACAATAACTTCTCTTTTTAATTCTCCTACCTGTCTACTACAGTCTGCTACTGAATAAAATCATCAGGATGGATTCAAGTCCCTGATGGTAGTTCATGGAGGCCCTTCCTCATATACCTCAAACTTGGTTGCCATCAGGCTATACATAACTAATTGTCTCTCTGTAATGGAGAGAGTTGTTGGTGTGGACTATCACAAATTTCCTTCACCACCTTGATTTACTTCACAATGGAAATGCAACAGAGAATCTGCATGCTGACTACTATTTCGGGAACAGTCAATGAGTTGGGCACAGCAATCACCAGCAGGGAAGAGCCAAGGGAACCTGAGAGGTGGGAGTAATCGGAGGAGGATTGGAAAGAGACAATAGAATTAGACACAGGCAAACTAGGGGTGAGAAGAGAGTGCGGGTATGTGGCTGGAGTGGGACTCGGCATTTTCTGCAGAGCTGGACATAGCGGCAGTGTTGAATGGGAACTGAGATGGGATGAATAAAATGTAAGACCATCAACAAAGAATGCCAAATAATTCTTATTGGAGGGCTAGTAAGGAAAGTAGTCAGAAATATAAAAGATCTGGGGGTAATGGGGTTCCATGAGTGGGGCTAAAAGGTTTTCTCCATTGATGCAATTTCTATTATTCTACAAAAATAAATCTACTATTAAGTGCAATCACAAGGAGTCTAGAATCTAGTAAAGTTATGCCTCAGCAACAGCAGCATGGGTCAGTTTCTGGTGGTTGATTTGACGTGGGAACTCTGAATGCATGTTAGCTCTGACTGAATCTTTGAGTTTGGTGGTGTATCTGAGCCAAGAGAGATGGGGAAGGAAATCATGTCTTTGAGAATTGGCATCAATAGGGATCTAAAGCCAGACTCCTCCCCCACTGCACAAGTATCAATTGGTTATAGGGTAACTACTATTTTATTTAGGATATACAGTATAGCTTAAGGCCATTCCATTCAGCAAGTCCACAACATTATTTATGCTCTATTCAAGCCTTTCACTTTTCTTCGTCTAATGTACTTTTGTAATCATTCTAATCCCTTCTTCCTCATCAGTTTGTCCAACCTGCTGTTAAATGCATCCATCATATTTGCTTCAAACACTCCCTCTGCTAATGAGTTCCATACTTCCACCAGTCTTGGGTAGATACATTGCTTCTGAAGTCCTTACTGAATTTCTTGATGGCCTTTTGCTGATGAGAAGAAACATTCTCTGTGTCCACCAAATCACTACTTTTCACATTTTAAATACATCTAGTAGGAAACCCCACCAATGTTTTTATAGATACGATAGACTCTTACAGGATTTCCTGAGTCCAGTAGCACACGAATCAGGCAAAATATATTTGTGTCTGTTTCCATTGCTCTTTCCTGAAACAAGTATTAAGAAATAAACCAGGAACATTCCTGTTCTGTTTTTTAATGTGATCACACTGACTTTCTAAATGAAGTTGATTTTCCTGTCTCACAAGTGACCTTATAAAACCATGAGGGTAATGAATAGGGTGAAAGGCCTTTTCCCTAGGTTAGGGGAGTCCAAAATTAGAGGGCATAGGTTTAAGGTGAGAGAGGAAAGATTTAAAGGGACCTGAGAGGCAACTTTTTAACACAAAGGGTGGTCCGTGTATGGAATGAGCTGCCAGAGGAAGTGGTGGAGGTTGATACATCATTTAAAAGGGATCTGGATGGATATATGAATAGGAAGGGTTAAAGGGATAGGGGCCAAATTCTGGTAAATGGGACTAGAGTAATTTAGGATATCTGGTCGGCATGTCTGCATTGGACTGAAGGATCTGTTTCTGTGTTGTACAACTCTATGACACTACAAGTTCACTCCTCAACCTTGTGTTGTTGCCCAAAATCGCCGGCTACAGTTATCAGCTTGTACAGAGAGGAAAAGAGTCAGTTCTCTCATAAGTCACAAGTTACTTTATTCATGTGTTTGAGAATACACATGTAGCTTATATGTTTTACCACAAACTAGAACCTATTTGTACACCAACCAGGATCCGCTGACACTCCCCAAGTAGTCAGAATATAGAAGCTAATACCCGAGCAGGATAGCGGCTGATGCTGACAGGGACTGATGTTGGCCAGGTGCTCTGTTCCCTCTCTCTTGGTGTCATCACCATATCTTTGACGTAGGGTCTGCTTCCATAATTGTTGGTCTCTGGAGTTTTCGCTGGCTCCATGCCTGAGAGTTGTCGTCTTATTCCTTATCTCTTGTGAGCTGTCTCTTCCTCATTGGCTCAGACTCATCTGCTTTGTCACATGTCTTTATCTTATTAGCCCAGGCCAAGAACCTACCTAAGTAGCATTGCCTCATTACTCCTTGTTCAGATAGGGCTTTTGCATTACATCATCTTTCCTTGCTTTCCGCATAAGTTCGTTGGTGCATTGTTTACCACATAACTTTGTTAGTTCATTGTTTACCACATAACTTTGTTAGTACAAACCAGTACCTGGACTCAGATAATTTTTAGTTCACAAGCCGCTCCTTCCTGCATGTCAGCAATTTCAGTATTTTACTGCAGTGTTTTGGCAGCTTGTATCTCTCTCTCTCTCTCTTTTCCTGCAGCCCCTGGCTAACATGCCTAACTCCAGCGGAAAAGGTCCCAGCCTATCCAGCCTCTCCTTATAACTCAAACCCTCCATTTCCAGCAACATCCTGGTAAATAACTTCTGAAGCGTCTTCAGCTTAATAATATTCTTCCTATAACAAGTGGTGATGTTTTATTATTTTGAATAATGTGAATGTCAGGAATTAATGAAATAATGAATAAAATTTGATGTAAGTCAATTTTGACACAACCTTATTACTTGAAATCTGAGAATCTACAAATAGTATATATTCATTGTGTGAATTCAGAATTCTGAATTTATCAAGCGTTCCACTTCAGGTCTGTTGACTCAATAATTACATTTTCTAAAATATCTGAACTAAACTTGATGAAACTCTTCAAACGAATAATTTGTGTCTATTTGCCTATTGGGATATGTGCCTGAATTTGTTTAAACAAAAATGACAAAATTTCTTTCCAGATTTGAACATAGATCATAGAACAGTACAGCACAGTGCAGGCCCTTCAGCCTTCAATATTGCGCCGGCCTCTAATCCTAGTTTGAAACTTGTAGAGTTTTCAGGTTTGTACGGAGAACACATGTTATCAGAATGCACACTTTCAGAGAGGTAAGAAACGTGTACATGACCTAGATTTAACACTGTATCCTACGTCAAATACATTCTTAAACTGGGATTGCCAATTGACTTGCATCCAGTATGAAATCCCATTGAACATCCAAAGTTTTTATTGGAGTTGGCAAAAAGAGAAAACAATTATCAGTTATATTCCACTCCAGTCCCCACGTGAGTCCCTCATGCTGAGCAGTTTATTGCTCCAGAACCTTTAATTGCCAAATTCCCTGAATTGCTATCTACTGTCAAATGGTCTGCCACCTTTATTTGTTTCTGTGTAGAATTACCTTCATGAATGATTTTCCCTAAATATCCGAAAGAGTGGATGTGAAGCCAATATAACTTCAGCAGAAAAGAAACAGAAGCATGAAATATTTAGGAAAGGAGTGACACTTTCTCCAGTTCTAACTACAGTCAGACATTTTGATGTGGATTTCCTAATTCAATTTACTATAAGTCATTGCTCAGCCACCTTCAGGCTTCCAAACACTTGCAACAGAACTGCAATGCTGTCTGCATTACACAACCAATTTCAAGCATATCAATTAAATGTATTGATTGAAGTGTGAAAGGTTATTCAGACAACGCAATGGGGAAGCGATAGCCTAATTATCGCAAGACTATTAATCCAGAAACTCAGCTGATGTTCTGGGGACCCCAGTTTGACCAAGCAGGTAGTGGAATTTGAATTCAATAAAAAGTAGTCCATACTTAAGCATCTTTGATGACCAGGGAACCATTGCCAATTGTTGGATAAACTACCTGGCCCTTCGGGGGAGAAATTGGCATCTTCACCTGGTCTGGCCTACATGTGACCGCAGACCCAAAGTAACGTGTTTAACTATTCACCATCCGCTGAAATGGCCAGCAAGCCATTCAGTTGTACCAATCACCACAAAGTGTCAAAGACACGGACCACCTAGCAATGAAAGGCAACGACAGCGGCAGAAATAACCCCGTTGACCCTGCAATTCCCTTGCTAATATCTGGGGGCTAGTGCCAAAATTGAGAAAGCCATCTCACAGACTAGTAAGCATCAGACACAGTCATACCCATGGAATCATACCTGACAGACAATCACTTTCCTTTGTTATGTCCTGTCCCACCAGCAGAATAGACCCAGCAGAGGTGGCGGCACAGTGGGATATAGTCGGGAGGGAGTTGTCAGGGAGTCCTCAACGTTGACTCCAGACACCATGAAGTCTCGTGGCTTCAGGTTAAACATGGGCAAGGAAACCTCCTGTTGATTATTATGCAGCATTCTCCCTCAGCTGATAAATCATTGCTCCTCTATATTGAACAATACTTGGAGGAAACACTGAGGATGACAAGGGCACAGCATGTACTCTGGGTGGGGGATTTCAATGTCCACCATCAAGAGTGGCTCAGCAGTGTCAAAACTGATCGAATCGGTTGGGTCCTAAAGGACATAGCTAACAGACTGGGTCTGCAGCAGGTGGTGAGGGGAACCACCAAGAGGGAAAAACATACTTGACCTTATCCTTACAGACTTGATAGCTGCAGGTGTATCTGTCCATAACAGTATCAGTTAGAGAGAACACTGCACAGTCCTTGTGGAGACAAAGTCAGACTTCACATCTATCACTGTGCTAAATGGGACAGACTTTGAACAGATCTAGAAACTCAAGACTGGACATCACGAGACATTGTGAGTCTTCAACAGCAGCATAATTGTACTCTAGCACAATCTGCAACCTCGTGGCCTGGCATTTCCCCCAGTCAACCATTACCATTAAGCCAGGGGATCAACCCTGGTTCAATGGAGAGTACAAGAGGGCATGCCAGGAGCAGCATCAGGGATATTTAAAGATGAGGTGTCAACCTGGTGAAGCCACCAAACAGGACAAATTGCATACCAAGCAGCAAAAGCAGCAAGTGATAGACAGAGATAAGAATTCCACAACCAATTTAAGCTCTACAGTCCTTCCACATCGGGAATAGTGGTGGACAAGTAAACAACTCACTGGAGGAGGAAGCTCCACAAATATCCCCATCTTTAATGATGGAAGAGCCCAGAACATCAGTGCAGAAGATAAGGCTGAAGCATTTGCAGCAATGTTCACTAGAAGTCTGAGTGGATAATCCATCTTGGTCTCCTCCAGTAGTCCCCAGCATCACAAGTCTTCAGCCAATTCGATTCACTCCAGGTGATATCAAAAAACAGTTGGAGACACTGGATCGTGCAAAGGTTATGGACCCTGACAACAGTCCAGCAATAGTACTGAAGACATTTGCTCTCGAACTTGCCACTCCTCTAGCCAAGCTCTTCCAGTACAGTTACAACACTGACATCTACTCAATTGCCCAGGTGTGTATTGTACACAAAAAGCAGTACAAATCCAACTTGGCCAATTACTGCCCTATCGGTCTACTCTCACTCATCAGTAAAGTGATGAAACGTGTCATCAACAGTGCTATCAAGCAGCACTTCTTCAGCAATAACCTACTCAGTGACATGCAGTTTGGGTGGGAGAGTAGGGGGTTGCATCTGTGTGGGAGTGATGGCAGAATGGCCTGCTTCTGCAGTGTAAGGAATCTATGATGATTCTAAGAAGCAGCATAAACACTGGCCTGAGTAGCCTCCTTGTGCTCATGATTCTAAACTCAATAGATAACAGAACAATTACATTCAGCCCAGAGATAGCATGAGTTAGTTTGTCTGTCTTGCCTGGAAAACTACTTCTAGAAGATGTTTTAACTTGCCTGTGCTGACTTTCATACAATTGTGAAATGCTGCAGTTTGATAAAGTTCCCCATGGTAGGCTCATTCATAAAGTCAGGAGGTATGGGATACAGGGAGATTTGGCTCTCTGGATTCAGAATTGGTTGACTGACAGAAGGCAGAGAGTGGTTGTAGATGGAAAGTATTCTGCCTGGAGGTCAGTGTTGAGTGGTGTTCCACAGGGCTCTGTTCTTGGGCCTCTGCTCTTTGTAGTTTTTATAAATGACTTGGATGAGGAGGTTGATGGGTGGGTTAGTAAATTTGCTGATGACACAAAGATTGGAGGTGCCGTTGATAGTATCGAGGGCTATTGCAGGCTGCAACGCGACATAGACAGGATGCAGAGCTGGGTTGAGAAATGGCAGATGGAGTTCAACCTGGATAAATGCGAAGTGATGCATTTTGTAAGTTGAACTTGAATGCTGAATATAGGATTAAAGACAGGATTCTGCGGAGATCCAAGATGGTGGCGACCCAGCAAGTCTGAGTCTACAGTGCTCCTCCCAAGACTTGGGTAAAGTGGGTCACCCACCCCCACCACACTCACCAAATCATTCAAAAAAGCTGTTTAATTTAATTAGTTGCTTAGTATTAAATTTAGACAATCTAATCTTTAGTAAAAATGGCCAAAGGGAAGGGAGCCCGCAGCTCTCAGCAAACAGGAACCCCTCCCCCACCCTCTCCAGCTGCAGCCCCGGGGGACTTACCTACAGTGGCAAGCCTCGTGGAAATGATTTCTAAACTCGATGCGAAGATCGATGCTTTCATCGTAGAATCCCGAAGCCAATGGGACTCACTCTCGGCCGCGCTGCAAAAGCACGACCGAGACATTAAAGAAATCGAGTGCCGAGTCGGAGGGGCGGAGCTAAAGGCCGCGACCTCCGAAACTACAGCGCAATCAGCCGTGGATCAGGTCCGGACTCTCGAACAGCGAGTCTGGGACCTTAGAGAATCATATTGATGACCTCGATAATCGAGGTTGTCGAAAAAATATTCGTTTGCTGGGCCTTCCCAAACGGGAAGAGGAAGGCCAGCTTACAGCGTTCCTCGTACAGTGGCTGCCCCAGCTTTTAAATCTGGAGGCTGGAACAGGCCGGGTAAGGGTAGAATGGGCCTACCGGGTAGCAATACACGGGCCTGGTTCGAACCAGCGCCCTCGCCCGGTCCTGTTCCGGCTGCAGAGCTATAGGGAGAGGCAGATACTCCTAGAAGCTTCTAGAAATCTTGGAAAAGATTCCCAAGCCATGATCTATAAAGGATCCAAGATCATGTTATTCCAGGACTTTTCCTCGGCTCTGGTCCGAAAGAGGAAGGCATTCGATGAGGCGAAGAAGCGTTTAAGGGACTTAAATATTCAGTACTCCTTACGCTACCCAGTGACGCTACGCTTTAACCATGAAGGATCCGTGTATAACTTCGGATCACCAGAAAAGGCTAAAGAATTTTTGGACTCTCTTAAATAAATTGTAAGAGATAATGGATGTTGGTTTGCCTTTCCTCCACTCCGGTTTATATCCCCCCCCCCCCCCTTTTTTCTTTTTTCTTACCTTACTGTTTAATATTATCTTGGGGGGTGGGGAGAGGGATTTATTTATTTATTTGTTCTCTATTTAACGATCTTCTCCCCCCCTTGGGGTTGTTTTTTTAAATTTTTTTTATATATATATATAAGCCGGGAGGTTTATTTAATGTTGGTGGGGGGGAGTGGTTACTTTATCTATTTTACCTCTGTCTCTAGGAGCGGGGATGTTTTCCCTTGTTATTTTGTATTATTATATTTAATTATTATTTGTTGAGGTTGTAATTTTATAGTTATGTATGTTTATACATGGTATTAACACTACCAAATATATCCAAGTGTTGGTGTTGGTGTGGGTGGGTGGGGGTAGGGTGCTCACTGTTAACTCTAGCTTTGTATTATATCTGAATTCTCCTCATTTTATTGAGGAGTGCCTGGGTCAAGGGTGGGGCATTGGTTAGGAGAGGATACAATGGACTTTTGGAAAGGAAGTGACACCCCCTGAGAACAAGGGGGAAAATCTCCATTTAAATACGTTTTATATTTTTTTTATTATTTAGAAATAGTTTTTTATTATACTGTTGTGAGTGTATTAGAGAGCCTTTACTTTTGTGAATTTTATATGCTCTATGCTCGGGATGTTCTGGATAGGGTTTCCCCTCCTGAGGGGTCTCGGATTTGCCCAAACGAGTATGATTGATCAGTCGGTTAAGTGGTGCACCTGGAATGTCAGGGGGAGTAATTCGCCAGTCAAAAGGAAGAAAATATTATCAAACCTTAAGAAAGAAAGAGTTGATATAGCTCTCCTACAGGAGACACACCTGTTGGATAAAGAACGCTTGAAATTATGACAGGGTGGATTTGATCAGGCCTTTTTTTCTTCTTTTAGCTCAAAAAGCAGGGGAGTTGTTATTCTTGTTCGGAAGAATTTCCCTTTCAAAATCCTAAATCAAATAAAAGACGAATCTGGACGATATATTTTGATTAAAGCCCTTATAAATGGAGAGGAATATGGGATTTTAAATTTGTACTGCCCCCCCGGCACACCCCTTTAAATTTATAACGGAAGCCTTTTCAAAATTGATGGCTTTTGGTGCCCATCATACAATTATAGGGGGAGACTTTAATTGTATTATGGATCCGGAAATAGATAGGATTCCCAAGAGTACTGCAGGAGTATCTCCCAGATCTAGACAATTGGTGGATCTGTATAAAGAATTAGGATTAGTAGATGTATGGAGATGTCTTCATCCACAGGGCAGAGATTTTTCTTTTTACTCCAATCCACATAAATGTCATACGAGAATTGATATGTTTTTTGCCCCCTCGATTTTTAAAAATTCGATATCATCCTGTAAAATAGGTAGTATAGCAATTTCCGACCACGCTGCTGTATATATGGAAACCAAGGCGAGGAACAACAGGACATCCCCTCGGCATTGGCGTATGGACCCCTTCCTATTGAAAGATAGTAAATTTGTAAAGTACTTCTCTCAAGAACTTAAAACTTTTTTAGAAATTAATTCAGGTATGGCTAGCAACCCATCAATGATGTGGGAGACCATCAAAGCTTACGCGCGAGGTTTGATCATCTCCTACTCAGCGACCCAGAAACAATTAAAGGGAGAACAACAGCGTCTGCTTGAAGCCCGCTTAAAAGCGGCTGAAACAGCATACACTGATAGACCTTCTATTATTAAATTGCAAAGGATTATGGCTCTAAAGGACAGCTCTAAACACTACGCTTTCCCAAACGGCTAAAAAGGAAATATTATTTGCAAAACAAAGGTTATATGAATTTGGCGACAAACCGGGTAGATACTTAGCATTTCTTGCAAAGAAAAAAAAGGCCCCTCAAACTATTACGTCTATCATGGAAAGTACAGGTATTTTGACTCATGATCATAAAAAGATTAATGCAATCTTTAGAAAATTTTATTCTGATTTATATAAATCGCAGGATTGTAAAGATAGGACTAGGAGGATGCAATCATTTTTTAAAAATTTGACCTTTCCGGGTCTAACTGCGGAACAGGTATCGGTCTTAAAAGCTCACCTAACAGTCCAAGAAATATTTGACGCAATCAGGCAACTTCAGAGCGGTAAGGCACCTGGCCCAGATGGTTTTCAAGCTGAATTCTATAAAGAATTTACAGAAATATTGGCTGGTTCACTTATGGACATGTATAACTATGCATATAGTCAGGGCTGTCTCCCGCCTTCGCTGAAAGAGGCAAATATCTCTCTTATCCTTAAAAAAGGAAAGGATCCAGAAGATTGCACGTCATACAGACCAATATCCTTGCTAAATGTAGATTTTAAAATCCTTTCTAAAACGTTAGCATTGAGACTAGAAAGGGTACTGCCACATATCATAAAGGAGGATCAGACGGGGTTTATTAAGGGCCGTAGATCATCCAATAATATTAGAAGGGTTTTGAATATGATTCAAGCCTGCCATCAGGGAAAGATACCAGGAGTAGTAGTCTCATTAGATGCGGAAAAGGCATTTGATAGGGTTGAATGGTCATATTTGTTTTACACATTGGAAAGGTTTGGCGTTGGAAAGGTGTTTACCAAATGGGTCTCAATATTGTATAGTGATCCCAAAGCAGTTGTGGTTACCAACGGATTAGGTTCAGATAGCTTCACTGTGGGTAGGGGCTGCCGTCAGGGATGTCCGCTCTCGCCATTGTTATTTACGCTAATAATTGAACCACTAGCAGAAGCTATACGGGCGGATCCTAATATAGTGGCCCCAAGGATTGGTACAGGTAAACATAAAATTACCCTTTATGCAGATGATGTTCTTCTATTCCTCAGTAATCCTCTGACGTCCGTACCTCGCTTAATCCAAGTTATTAATACATTTAGCGCATTCTCAAAATCGGAGGCTATGCCAATGGGTGGCCTTGCTATGATACCCCACTTAGTGGACGGATCCCTTTTTCCCTTTCGTTGGTCCCTGGAGGGTTTCTTATATTTTGGCATTTTTATTACCCCAGTATTTGGTCAGTTGTACAAGGCTGATTTTGTGCATTTACTGGAAAGGATAAGGCAGGACCTCCAGCGATGGGGAGACCTTCCAATTTCCTGGCTGGGTAGAATAGCACTAATTAAAATGAATGTCCTGCCCCATCTCCTATACCCTATGAGAATGCTTCCGGTGATGCTGCCAAGGCTGGCACTACGTAAATTATATGGCTGGCTGGGTTCTTTTATCTGGAATCATAGACGGACCCTCATTAAGCTGAAGAAGCTACAGCTTCCACAGGCAAGGGGAGGATTGGACTTCCCAGATTTTAGGAAATATCAGTTAAGTTCTCTAATAAGTTACATAGCTGATTGGGTCTTGTCTGATCCACAATCAATCTGGCTGGACATCGAGGCTTCTCAAGTAAAATACCCACTTATTAACCTTTTATTTTCAAGCAAGAGGAAAATCATTACGGATCACTATAAAAACCCTATAATACTAAACACAATTAAAGCTTGGAATATAATGCGGCAAAATGAGGGCAACTCACATAAAACATCCCCCTATGCGCCGATAGTGGAGCATGGGGATTCCAACCGGGGTTAACAGATGCCACTTTTAAACTCTGGAGATCCAGGGGTATCTCATGTCTTGGGGACCTATTTAAAGATGGGGTCTTGATGTCTTTTGAATAGCTGCGTCAGAAATTCGGATTACCTAATGGAGACCTCTTTCGATACTTCCAAATTCAAGACTATATACAGAAGAAGACTACGTTATTAGATAGTCTTTATAAATCAGATAGAGAATGTAGAGTGCTACGACCAATGAGGATCATTTACTACATGATGAAGTATCGGGAGATATGGACAATCTGCTTAAAACATGGGATCAGGATTTGGGACTAGAAATCTCTATAGAAACATGGAATGACATTTGGGAAAATGCTAGAAGAATTACCATCTGTAACAGAACTCGGGCTATCCAGCTGAAGATACTTCATAGGGCCCATATAGCACCGGATCGATTGGCAAAATGTAAGGCAGGAGCATCTCCAATGTGTCCCAAATGTAAAATAGAGGTGGGCACTCTTGTACATTGCCTATGGACCTGTCATAAGATCCATAGATATTGGACTAAAGTAGCAAGTACCCTGACAGAAATTCTAGGAACGGAAATTAAAGTGGACCCTGTATCTCTCCTTTTGGGCTTTTCGAACTTTCCCTCCCTGGACATGTACGGGAAGGGATTATTTTCTATTCTCTCTTGCTGTGCAAGGAAAAATATTTTGGTAAACTGGGTGGCTGAGGGCCCCCCTGGACTTTCAAATTGGCTCAGATTAATTATGGAATGTATTCCCCTTGACTTCCTTACAAATATGATGCACCGAAAGACCGAATTATTTTATAAAATATGGCAGCCCTTCTTGAATTACATAAATACAGATATTTCGGCTATCATAACAAGGGTTTTATTTAATTGAGATTACGAACCTGGTTGGTCTGGGGCCCCTTAGGAGAGGAATCCCGCACGAATACGAGTTTTGTTACAATTGATGTTAACACATTCCGAGCGTGTATCTCACTACCCAATTTCTGTGTTATCCGTTGGTTTTTTTTTGGTTTTTTTTTCTCTCTCTCTTATTTGAATAATGTAAGAGACTTAAATATACACTCTGGTTAGTTGTAGGTTAGATTAGTAGTTAGTTGAGTTTGTTTTTTTTCTTTCTTGGTATTTATTCTTTTGTTAAACTTTGGCTATTGTATATTTAAGATTTAATTATATATCAATGTTTGTACTTGAGAGTTTTGTTTATTTTTGTAAACTTGTAAAAATGTTAAATTTTTAATAAAAATATCTATATAAAAAAGAAGACAGGATTCTTGGCAGTGTGGAGGAACAGAGGGATCTTGGTGTTCAAGTACATAGGTCCCTCAAAATTGCCACCCAGGTGGATAGGGTTGTCAAGAAAGCATGTGGTGCTTTGGCTTTCATTAACAGGGGGATCGAGTTTAAGAGCCGCGAAGTTTTGCTGCAGCTCTACAAGTCCCTGGTGAGACCACACTTGGAATATTGTGTCTAGTTCTGGTCACCCTACTATAGGAAAGATACAGAGGCTTTGGAGAAGATGCAAAGAAGGTTTACCAGGTTGCTGCCTGGACTGGAGGGCTTGTCTTATGAAGAGAGGTTGACTAAGCTCGAACTTTTCTCTCTGGAGAGAAGGAGGAAGAGAGGTGACCTGATCGAGGTATACAGGTAATGAGAAGCTTGGATAGAGTCAATAGCCAGAGATTTTTCCCCAAAGCAGGAGGGATCATCGTTTTAAGATATTAGGAGGAAGGTGTAGAGGAGACATCAGAGGTAGATTCTTTAAGCAGGCAGCTGTGAATGCATGGAATGCATTGCCAGTGGTGGTGGTGGAAGCAGAGTCATTAGGGTCATTTAAGCGACTGCTGGACATGCACATGGACAGCAGTGAATTGAGGGGTGCGTAGGTTAGGTTATTTTATTTTAGACTAGGAATAATCCTCGGCACAACATCGTGGGCTGAAGGTCCTGTTCTGTGCTGTACTTTTCTATGTTCTATGTTCGATGAGATATGAGTAAGGAAGACCGGGACAGATCCTGTCCCTGAGCTAATGTTGGAATGAGCAAAAATCTAAATGGGCAGAACCAGGACAGATAGTCAATGTCATAACCAAACAGAATCCAGAATCAGAATTTCAACTGCAGTGAAAGCACAGGCGAGTTGTGGACATGTAGGTAACGCAAGAAACAAGAAATGGCAGCACACAGAGCGAGGTAGGCCTGAGATTCCAGGCCATTTTGCACAAGAGCTAAGAAAGAGCAAAATGCAGTGAGCAGTTAAGATACAGAAAGGACTTACGTATGTGAAATGGTTGCATGTAATTGACTTGCATTTCTTGAAGTTTGGAAATTAGAGGACAGTAGAGACAAGGACTATAATGCAAAGCAACTATGTAAGACTTGTTTGAGGAGTATTTAGAATCATGAGTTCAAAGGAACAGTGACATCATGGATACAAAATTGGCTAAGGGACAGAAAGCAAAGTCACAGCAAAGTTTCAAATAAGTCAGTCTTAGGGCCACTACTATTTTTAGACATACAATGAGTGGAATTTTCCCAGACCTTGAGCAGCATTAGCAATGGTAAGAAATGTGGGAGAATAAGGCAAGAAAGAAAATAACTTTGATGTTGAGTCATAAAATATCCAATTTTCGTCAAGGTTTTATGTGCTGGAAGAGAATCTCACTACGAATTGGCAACGTCCTTATTTCCATGCATTTGCATTGTACTATTAACTAATCCTGCATCATTTATGTGCAGTTTACAATTCTCCCAGGTTTAAATGAGAAACAGTGCCAATTCCTTATTTGAAGGTCAGAATAGTTACTTGGCAGATGAAACTCATGGTTACTTTTCCAAGTCTCTGTCCACCGATATCTCATGGCAAGCAGCATTAGCAGTGATTGCCTCCACCCTCCAGCCACAGACTGACTCAGAAGACACTTCACTCCAGTTGAGCTCTTTGAAGCTCACAGGCAGCTTCCATTCCAATGTTCCAGGCAGGTCATTACACAGAAACACTCCCATCCCATTCATCAGCACAGATGCATCTCACAGCTCTTTGCTCAAATTCTTAGCACTTGCATACACATTTCTGCCTTGCCTTTTAGTACACTGACATTTCATTTGGAACTTACAATATCTTCAAAAACTCTCAACAGGGTCATCAAAGTTGATTTCCCATTCACATAGGGTGGCTCAGTGGTTAGCACTGCTACTTCACAGTGCCAGGGACCTGGGTTCAATTCCACCCACAATCCAAAGATTTTTTGCAGTTTAGGTGGATCGGCTATGCTAAACTGCCCATAGTATCCAGGGAAGTGGGGGTTAGCCATGGGAAATGCAGGGTTACAGAGACTGTATGGGTTGATCTTCAGTGTGACCATGATGCGCCGAATGGCCTGCTTCCATACTGTAGTGATTCTCTGATTCCTATGAAGTCCAAGTTCCCAAGCAAATTATCATCTGACTTTTTAACACGTTTTCTAATATTCCAGTATTTTCCCTACTCCTGACATAAGGTAAATAGGTCTGTGATCCAATTTTTCCACTTGCTCCTTTCTCAAATAGCAGCATGACATTTGTTACCTTCCATTTTGCAAGAATCATTCCAGAATCTGTAGAATGCTTGGAAGATAGTGACCAATACATCAACTATTCCTAAAGCTGCCTCCTTCAAAAATCCAGGATGGAGATTATCAGGTCTCAGTGACCTATCAGCTTTTAGCCCCATTCGTGTCTTCACTATGTTACTAACATGAATTTTCTCAAATTCCTCATCCTCCTCTAGCCATTTATATCACTAGTTCTGGGAGATGGTCTGTTTTCACTGAGCAAGATGCAAGAAATCATTGAGTCATAGAGATGCACAGCACAAGGAAACAGACCCTTTGATCCAACTCGTCCATGCCAACTAGATATCCCAACCCAATCTAGTCCCACCTGCCAGCACCCGGCGCATATCCCTCAAAACCCTTCCTATTCATATACCCATCCAGATGTCATTTAAATGTTGTAAAAATTGTATTAGCCTCCACCACTTCCTCTGGCAACTCATTCCACACACGCACCACACTCTGCCTGAAAAAGTGGTCCCATAGGTCCCTTTTATATCTTTCCTCTCTCACCCTAAACCTATGCCTTCTAGTTCTGGACTCCCTCACCCCAGGGAAATTACCTTGTCTATTTATCCTATCCATGCCCCTCATGATTTTATAAACTTCTATAAGGTCACCCCTCAGCCTCTGTCGCTCCAGAGAAAACAGTCCTAGCCTAGTCAACCTCGCCCTGTAGCTCAAATCCTCCAACCTTGGCAACATCCTTGTAAATCTTTTCTGAATCCTTTCAAGTTTTGCAACATCCTTCCGATAGTAAGGAGACCAGAATTGCATGCAATATTCCAAAAGTGGCCGAACCAATGTCCTGTACAGCCGCAACATGACCTCCCAACTCCTGTGCTCAATACTTTGACCAATGTTGTGGTTCTGTTCGCTGAGCTGGGAATTTGTCTTGCAAACGTTTCGTCCCCTGTCTGGGTGACATCCTCAGTGCTTGGGAACCTCCTGTGAAGCGCTTCTGTGATGTTTCTTCCGGCATTTATAGTGGCTTGTCTCTGCCGCTTCCAGTTTTCAGTTCCAGCTGTCCGCTGTAGTGGCCGGTATATTGGGTCCAGGTCGATGTGTTTGTTGATTAATAAACACATCGACCTGGACCCAATATAATCAACAAACACATCGACCTGGACCCAATATACCGGCCACTACAGCGGACAGCTGGAACTGACAACCGGAAGCGGCAGAGACAGGCCACTATAAATGCCAGAGGAAACATCACAGAAGCGCTTCACAGGAGGCTCCCAAGCACTGAGGATGTCGCCTAGACAGGGGACGAAACATTTGCAAGACAAATTCCCAGCTCGTTGAACAGAACCACAACAACGAGCACCCGAGCTACAAATCTTCTCCCAAACTTTGAACTTTGACCAATAAAGGAAAGCATACCAAACACCTTCTTCACTATCATATCTACCTGCAACTCCATTTTCAAGGAGCTATGAACCTGCACTCCAAGGTCTCTTTGTTCAGCAACACTCCCTAGGACCTTATTGTTAAGTATATAAGCCCTGCTAAGATTTGCTTTCCCAAAATGCAGCGCCTCACATTTATCTAAATTAAACTCTATTTGTCACTCCTCAGCCCATTGGCCCATTTGATCAAGATCCAATTGTAATCTGAGGTAACCTTCTTCGCTGTCCTTTACACCTCCAATTTTGGTGTCATCTGCAAACTTACTAACTATACCTCTTATGCTCACATCCAAATCTATATAAATGAGGAAAAGTAGTGGACCCAGCACCGATTCTTGTGGCACTCCACTGATCACAGGCTTCCAGTCTGAAAAATACTCTCCACCACCACCTTCTGTCTTCTACCTTTGAGCCAGTTTTGTATCCAAATGGCGAGTTCTCCCTGTATTCCATGAGATCTAACCTTGCTAGCCAGTCTCCCATAGGGAAACTTGTCGAATGCCTTACTGAAGTCCATATAGATCACATCTACCTCTCTGCCCTCACCAATCCTCTTTGTTACTTCTTCAAAAAACTCAATCAAGTTTAAGAGACATGATTTCCCACGCACAAAGCTATGTTGACTATCCCTAATTAGTCCTTCCCTTTCCAAATACATGTAAGATCCTGTCCCTCAGGATTCCCTCCAACAACTTGCCCACCACCAACATCAGGGTCACTGGTCTATAGTTCCCTGGCTTGTCCTTACCACTTTTCTTAAACACTGGCACCATGTTGTCCAACCTCCAGTCTTCCAACACCTTACCTGTGACTATCGATGATATAAATATCTACAGCTCGGAAACAGATCCTTCAGTCAAATTTGTCCATGCCGTCCAGATATCCGAAATTAATCTAGTCCCATATTGCTGTGCTTGGCCCATATCCCTCTAAACTCTTCCTATTCATATACCCATTCAGATGCCTTTTAAATGCTGCAATTGTACTAGCCTCCACCACTTCCTCTGGTAGCTAATTACATACACGCACTATCCCCTGCATGAAAAATGTTGCCCCTTACACCCCTTTTAAATCTTTTCTGTCTCACCCTGAACCTATGCCCTCTAGTTCTGGACTCCCCACCCTACGGAAAAGACCTTGTCTATTTATCCTAATCATGCCCCTCATGATTTTATAAACCTCTATAAGGTCATCCCTTAGGCTCCTACACTCTAGGGAAAACAGCCCCAGCCTGTTCACCCTCTCCCTATAGCTCAAACTCTCCAACCCTGCCAACATCCTTGTCAATCTTTTCTGAACCTTTAATTACAAAAACAGAAAATGCTGGAAAAGCTCAGCAGATCTGGTAGCACCTGTGAAGTGAAATCAGAGTTAACGTTTCAAGTCCAGTGACTTTTCCTCAGAAACTGGTGATATCTCAGAAAATGTTTTTTATGCAGAAGATAGGGTGGGGAGGGGGTAAAGAGGAAACAATAAGTGGGGATAGAGCCTATGGAGACAGAAGAACAATTGGACAAAGAAGTGAATAACAATCAGTCTAGGATAATGAATAGCTATTCATGGGGTCTATGAATGGCTAACAATGGATTGTGTGTATAGCAGACCATGTGATAATAAGGCCTGGTTTGTGGGGGTTGGGATAAGCACATTGGAGGAAGTGCCTCAAGCTGTAAAATTGTTAAACACAATATTGAGCCCAGAAGATTGTAGGGTTCCCAAGCAGGAAATGAGGTGCTATTCTTCAACTTGTGCTGAGCTTCACTGGAGGACTACAGCAGGCCTGAGACAGAGATATCAGCCAGCGAAACATGGTGATGTGTTGGAGTGACAGGGAACTGGAAGCTCAGGGGTTTTTCCACAGACAGAATGTAAATATTCTGTGAAGCGGTCACCAGTCAATGCTTCATTTCGCCAATGTCGAGCAGAATACATTGTGAGCAGCGAATGCAGTAGACTAGATTGGGTGAAGTACAGGTAAAGTGTTCCTTCACCTGGAAGGTGTGTTTGGACCTTTGGATACTGAAGAGGGAGGAAGTAAATGGACAGATGTTACCCCTTCTGTAGTTGGAAGGAAAAGTGCCATGGGGCTTGGAAAGAGGATTGGACCATGGTGGTCCAGAGGGAATGGTCCATGTTATCACACAGTCTGCTATTACACATAACCCATTGTCATGGCTATTCATTCTCCTAAACTGATCGTTACCCACTCCTTTGCTTGTTCTTCTTTCACTTTGTGCTCTATCTCCACCCATCAATTACTCCTCATCGCCTTCCCCACCCTAGCTTTTGCATTAAAACCAACCTTTTTCCTAGCTATCATTAATTCTGAGGAAGGGTTACTGGACCTTAAATATTAATTATGATTTCACTCCACAGATGCTGCCAGACCTGCTGAGTTTTTCCAGTAATTTCTCTTTTTTCTGATTTCCACCATCCTCAGTTCTTTCAGTTTTGATAATCATTTAGCTTCTCTGCCATTTCACTATTCCCTATAAATTCCTCTCACTCTGCTTGTAATGGACCCACATTTGTTTAGTCAAATTTTTTTTATATACCTGTAGAAGCTTTTGCAGTCTGTTTTGTTTTTCCTAGATTGCATTCATATCTTATTCCCCCTTTCCTTACCAATTTCTTTGTCCGCCTGTATTGTATTCTAACAACATCCTAATCCTCAGATTCAATCTTTTTTCAGGCAAATTTATAAACTTTTCCTTTTTATCTTATATGGTCCTGTATTTTTTTTCCCTGATAAATTCCTATAGAATCTATGGAGCAGAATCCAGATTTTATATTAAATAAATTACATTTTCCCATTAAAACTAAATTTTTCACTAAAGTTACATTTTTCAGGAGTGCAATCATAATGTTAAACTAAGGACTTACTTTACTGGGTAAAACTTCAGTTTATAGATTTAAAAATCACACAACACCAGGTTATAGTCCAACAGGTTTAATTAGAAGCACACTAGCTTTCGGAACGACGCTCCTTCATCAGGTGATCGTGGAGGGCACAATTGTAAGGCACAGAATTTATAGCAAAACTTTACAGCGTGATGTAACTGAAATTCACCCCAGTCCAACACCAGCATCTCCAAATCAGTTTATAGATGGCACAGAACTGAAACATAGTAAATAGCGAGAAGGATAACAACAACCTTCAAAAGGAAGTAGACAAACTGATGATATGGGTAAATGAAATTTAACACAGGATACTAAAAATCCAATTTCAATTGAAAAGAGGCAATATGAACTAAACAGCACAAATTTGAAGTGGGTGCATAACATAACTCTTTGACACAGTCAGTGGACAGCTTTCAATGACTGTTGAAAAGACCAATTACACCTCAGCAGAAGCACAGTGTTCTATTCTTGGTATCTGACTTTAAAAAACTGCCAAAGACCTTGCAGGAGGAGCAGAACTGGAGGAGTTACACAGACGTATTGAAATTGTACCAAAAGTAGTCGACTTCAGTGATGTTGCAAAGCTGCGGCTGTTCTCAGAGTGGAGGAAGTTGAGATAAAAGTTTTAAAAATCATAACTGGTTTTGATAAAAGAAAGAGCTGAAAATGTGTTGCTGGAAAAGCGCAGCAGGTCAGGCAGCATCCAAGGAACAGGAGAATCGACGTTTCGGGCATAAGCCCTTCTTCAGCCTGAAGAAGGGTTTATGCCCGAAACATCGATTCTCCTGTTCCTTGGATGCTGCCTGACCTGCTGCGCTTTTCCAGCAACACATTTTCAGCTCTGATCTCCAGCATCTGCAGTCCTCACTTTCTCCTTGATAAAAGTAAGCACAAACCGTTTCTAATGACAGAAGAGTCAGTAACCAAAGAAACCACAAGTTTGCGATTGGCAAACAAAAAAACAGAAACAAATTTAGGGAACTTTTTTGTACATGGCACATTGCTGTGATCTGGAATGCTTGTCCCGATTGCCGAAAATGTAGATGATAGGAGATTCAGTAGTCACATTCAAAAGAGATTTGTAAACATACTTGAAAAGATAAATACAACTGCAGTGCCTTGGGGAAAGAACAAGGGAGTGGGACTGATCAGATAGCTCTTTCTAATATGCAGGTACAAGCACAATGAGCAAAAAATCCACCTTGCGCACTATCATTGCATGCTTCTTGCAATTGCTTCAGTTAGTGGACAGACAAAATAAATTGTATCTTGAAATACGTCTTTATTGTTTTCAATCAACTTTTAAAAAAATAACTATTTTTCCAAGCACAACAGAAGAGATCCTTTTTAATTTTTGTATCTTTGGTTGAGATTTTTAGATTTGGTCACAATCCATAATTATAAATATTTTCAACAAATCCAAGTTACAAGGATATAAAATATCCATTACAAAAATCCACATCAGTCTGGTGAAAGTCAGCGAGCAGTAATAACCATCATATATATTGTTCAAGTGTCATTATTTGCATGAGGCTTGCAAACACTTTAGCATCCCTTGTTTTGTTGCATGAAGTGAACAAATGTGAGATGGGGATGACCAGAAAAAATAAACTTGTATATATATATTACATACAAACAATATGCACCAGTTAAATATGTAAAGGCACTTCATACTGGTGCTTTCAACTAATATATAATGCACAAAACAGAAACACACATGAAATACATTTCAGGGTCACTTAGGCAGAACAAAATTGCAAACACTGGTTAGTATGGTAAAACTATGAGGAGTAAAATGGTATTCCCAAACTAGGATTTCAACATACTTATTTAAAATTATAAATACTATGTGGCTGTAAAGGTTGATTGAATTCCACATGTTTTAAAGAACATGCTAAAGTCATGATGTGAATACTGGGTAGTAAAGCTATAATACAATGAAATGTCCCATCTAAGCTTTTCTCCAAAGATTTCAATCCATTTGTCAACCTTTTTGGCACAATTGTTTAAAAGGCAGTCTTTAAAATGTATAAAAATAGTTAAATTCTTAATAATAATAATACCATATGAAACATCAAATCCTTATTACAAAGTGAATCTTCAGACTTTAAAAGTCAAACAGTATTATTTGAATTCAAAATGAACGAGCTTTGTTTTCTCCATTTCCGGCATTGATCAGTTATACAGAAACAGCTGTTAAGAAAAGGAAAAAAAGGAATTAATTTTAAAAGTATTCAGACAATAAAGTCCCTACAACCATGAGAGCTTTAAAATGTGCCTTCATTAAGAACACCTAAAATGTGAATTATTCGTAAGAGGAATATACAGGCCAACTGTCGTATCCGCGGGTCCAGTTTCCATGGTTTCAGTTTCTCGCAGCCCAAGCATATTACAGGGAACATTCCAGAATCAGGGACCAGGGGGTTGCTGGTAAGGTAAATTCTCATTTAAATGAATGGGTTCACGACTACCTGCGGTATCAGGCTTCTGCGGTAGATCTTGGAATGTATCCCCCGTGGATACGGGCGGGGACTACTGTATATAAGACAGGAGGGGGCGGCACGGTGGCACAGTGGTTAGCACTGCTGCCTCACAGTGCCTGAGACTTGGGTTCAATTTCCGCCTCAGGCAACTGTCTGTGTGGAGCTTGCACATTCTCCCCGTGTCTGCGTGGGTTTCCTCCGGGAGCTCCAGTTTCCTCCCACAGTCCAAAATTGTGCAGGTTAGGTGAATTGGTCATGCTAAATTGCCCGTAGTGTTAGATGTAGGGGACTGGGTCTGGATGGGTTGCTCTTCGGAGGGTCGGTGTGGACTTGTTGGGCTGAAGTGCCTGTTTCCAATCTAATCTAATCTAATCATATACTGGTCTTGGGGAACGTGAAGCCATCACTAATGTTGCAGAAAGTATCTGCAGGAGTCATTCCAGAGTTATAGGATTTCAATTACATAGACTAATTGGGGAAGCTGCAACTGTTCTCCTTCTCAGAGGATATCAAGAAGATACTTGAAAGAGACATTCAAAATCATGAAAGGTCTGGTTCTTTCTGTGAATTAATTTTTCTATGGAAATGTCAAACGAATGTAATGAAAGTTCACGAGATGGATTTTTGGGATGAGTTTGGGCCTACATTCCATGGAATTCAGGTCAGAGATAATTTCAGAGATTTCTGAAATTCTTGGTAGGATTGGGAGGACATTTCTCCTTTCTGGGAGGCAAGAATTGGGAGTTCACATTCTTAGAATAATGGGGACAGCCATTTAAATGAAATGAGCCATGAAAACTTAGTCATGGTATATGTTCAAGACAGATTTTTTTGGATACTTATGGAATGAACAGAAAAGAGGATAATGTGGAATTGAAACTGTTTCACCATTATTACATGGAGTATAAAATGGCCTCGGGGGCGGGCGGGGGGGGGGGTGTAGAAATAGTCTCCTTCTGCTCCTCCTTCTGAACATCTTAACTTCTGGTTGAGCATGAGTTACCAATCTAGTTTTGACGAAGGGTTTTGTATCTAATCTGCAATTGCCTGAAATGAGATTTTCCTACATTGGATGATCAGTGGAAAAGTATTCCATTCTTCAACACCAGTATCCTTCACTTTAAAAGGCACAACAATTTATCCAATTCTTATATAAATAATGATTTTAAAATTCAGCTTTGATCAAATTAGAAACCATTTTGAAGCAAACAATTACACCTTAATTTTTATGAGATCCTACATTACTGTGTGCATACACCCAGTAAAGATTCTAAAATCAGTCATCCAAACACGTTCATCTAACTAACTCAATGACTGCTTCTAAAATCAATTTTGAGCTCTTTATCAAGGCAACTTAAAACAATTTTTCCAACAGCCTTCACTGCAGTATCGAGCTATATGCACACACAGATCTCAAACTCCATTAGTGTCAGTACCACTGGCTTAAGTCTGTCACAAGTCCAACGAAGGTTATACTTATGCAATGTCATTCAATATCTACTGGGAAGAGGCCTTGTGTGATTGTCGGATGATGATAGAATTTGGCATAACTCTGATAGCCTTCATGTTACAGCAGGAGAAAGTGAGGACTGCAGATGCTGGAGATCAGAACTGAAAATATGTTGCTGGAAAAGCGCAGCAGGTCAGGCAGCATCCAAGGCGCAGGAGAATCGACGTTTCGGTCATGAGCCCTTCTTCAGGATTCTCCTGCTCCTTGGATGCTGCCTGACCTGCTGCGCTTTTCCAGCAACACATTTTCAGTTCATGTTACAGCAACCTGTTAACGCTTGCCTGTTCAGGTTCATAGATATGTAATTATTTGAATGATGTACTTCATGATAAGGTAATGTCAGCAACTTCAGGATTGGTGGGGAAGTTAATACAAGTGCTCTAGAGGTCAGGAGAGGAAAAGTAGCTTAGCATTTTCTGACAATAATGAGTTCCTTACTTGCTGGTTGAGGGACACACCATGTCTTGTAGGATAGCCATGTACCAATACCATACAGAACTGCCGAAGCAAAGCCGAAGAACTGTAAAATAGAAGTGGGGTTAGGGGATTTTCTGTAGAAACCAAAAAAAGGCAATTATTCTTAAATCATGCATCCTCTTTACTCAGAGTTAACCTGTGCTAAATTTTCTGAATTCAAACAGGAAAAGGATAAAGATTGAATAACCAGTCTCAGTGTCTTGAGTTTGGAGAGAGAAGAACAAAACTGACTAGTATTTTTTCCTAGTTACTGTCCAATAACACTTCCATAATGCAATCTTAATTGACAATATCAGGCTTCTGTCAAAACACAGTATCGAAGTATACACAAGAACAATGGCTCCCTCTGCCAAGTAGCCAGAGTGCCTGGTACTGTGAGCAGAATCATGTCTCAGCCAAAATCCAAAACTGGAGGGCAGTGGGGGATACCATTGTTAGTAGGACATAGTAAATACAGAAACAGTAAAAATTCAATTTTGAAACTAAATTAAGTTGAAATTTGCATGATATTTATGTAAAATGTTGGACTTCAGTCTGGCAACTATCCTTGTAGTGATGAATGGGTACATAAAATGTCCTTGCAAAGTGTAAAACAACACTCCATCCCTCAATGTATTTGATGGACCCAATCATAAACCATCAACCAGGACATTTGCCAAGTGGCTCATACCTAACGTCTGCTTGCATTAATACAAGATCAAGGATTTTCCCTTTCAAGTTGCTGATTATTATGAGCCAGTATGCGGGTTTGTAAAGAAGGATTCTACTTTACTTTCTAACTAAAATCAAACTTGCATCATGTTCCAAAATCTGATCTGCAAGGAGTTTTAAAGCAAAAATTATTCCTTACCACCCCAGCTGCCAATCCAGCATAGCCAGCAGTCTTAGTTGCTCCAACAATTGCAGCAATTAACAGCAGAATTGTAGCAACAATATAGTGAAGAAATTCCTGTGTTAGAAGTGTAACATTATCAATACCACACTTGACATAAAATGATGAAGTTGTACTGCTGATTCTGCATAAAAACATTAACTTAATGAAGGAGTAGGTTAAAATTCTTTAACAGTTGCATGTTACAATTCAATTTCAGTCACTAGGTACTTGGGCAATTCTGGAGTAGGAAATGGTCCAAACACATCTATACAGTACATACATACAAGATTACATCATGGGTCAGATAAATTCGAAACGTCAGCTCTTTTCTCTCCTTACAGATGCTGCCAGACCTGCTGAGATTTTCCAGCATTTTCTCTTTTAGCCTCATCTAATGACCCAGTGTCATGAGTTCAAATCCCAAAATCAGCAAAAGAAAGAGGATGGGAAATCTGCAAGAGGTAATACACATCCTGACTCTATGAAGTCTGTCCAACAGCTACAGGACACAAATCAGGAATATAATGGAATATGTTTTGCTTGCCTGGATATGGGTCATTCCAAAAACCCTATTTTGCCCCAATCCAGAACAATGCCCACTTGACTGACACCATATTGAACATTCACTCCCTCCAACACTGACACACCATGGCTACAAATACAACAGGCACTTCAAAAGCCTTGAAAGTTTCTTTGACAGTCACTTTCAAAGCTGAAACTCTACCATCTAGACGAAATGTACCACAGGCACATGGGTACAGCACTACATCCAAATCAGGCACCACCTTGACTATAGCACTGTCCTTCATCCTCACTGAGTCAAAAATCCTGAAACTCCTTACCCAAACCACTGTGGGAGTTTCTACATCAAGTGGTCTGTGGTTTAAAAAGACAGCTCACCAGCATGCTCCCAAGGGCCATGAGGGATGGGCAATAAATTCTGACCTTGGTAGCAACACCAGCATTTCATGAATGACTAACTCAAAATCTATTATGTTACATCATGATCCCAAAAGAACACTAATAAAGAAACTGAAGTCTTATTAAGGGGATATTAGACCTTGGTGACAAATAGCCTCACAAGTGGCTGGATAAAATCTATGGCTGTATTAAACAGAAAAGAGCAAGGACTTCATCAAATATCCTGGCTAACATTATCCTTCGACAAACATCGCTAAAATGACTTTTTTCTTATATTTGTCTCATTCATTTTCTGCAACCTTGCTTTGTCACATGGCTACATTAAAATATTGGAAGTACTGGCTCAGAAAGGACCTTACGACATGTCTTTGCGTTTATGTTACACCTTCCTCCAAGCACAAAAACAGGATTTCAATATTAAAACATAAGTTCAATTTATTGAAAAAACACTGCAATTTATACACCAGATTTTATAATCAGCTTCTCAGACTCAATTTCAAGCTGGGATTCCCAAATACACTGACACATATTCCTCAAGGACATCATGAAACTTAATAGGAATGAAAATGCATTCTATGCAAAAACAATTAGTATTAATTGGGTTCTGGAGTTACGTAAACTTAACCACTTACTGTTAGCGGCCAGTGAATGAAAGTGATTTTCAAATGAAGTCTTGTGAGGTAAATGGTATAAAAGACTAAAGCCATAATAAGAAACCAGATGGTCACAACTTCAAAGTAGCGGAAAGTCGAGATGTCCGTCCATTCTGACAACCTTATACACAGGAATGCTATGAACACCACAATCTGAAAAAGGAAAAATATGCATTGAATTGAACATCTTAGCCCTTTTGGTAACAAATGAATGGCATTGAAATATTGTGGACCTCAATAATTTTTAGTGTTTAGATTACAATTTTTCAAATCTTATCAGGGTCTGGGTAACGAGAGCATGGTGAGCTTTGTGGCAGAATTGGATAAAAGATCCAACAAGACCTAACTTAACATCAGGAGCATTTCACCGCATCTTTTATGTATTTGCCAAGCAGGGAGATCGGCATCTCACTGGGGCCACTTAGCTGTTGATTAAAGGGGGGCTCTGGCTTGTTTAATGCTCGATTAATTCCACAAGTCTTCTCATTAATGTTCAGTTTCCTGTCTTATCAAATATGCCAATCAAGCTTCATGGGAATCAGAGCAGGTACTTATAGACTTCAGCTCACCATGGCCTGTTAGGAGTCTCCATGATGCTCAGTACCAAACAGCATCTAAGTGTATGACCCATAGATACCAGCCACATCCACAGACATTGTTATCTGATATTTTCCAATTCCTCACAACCATCATAGCACCTTGCTGATACCTGCACAGGCTGCTCAGGAACTACAGACCTACACTGCAGTGTGAACCTGCAACTAACATTGAGAAACCAGAGCAAGGAAGACTTTGCAAGGAACAACTGGCACCCAGTTCACAGACTAGACGAGGCTGCATCTTAGAGCAAATCACTTTCCTCTCTTAGCACTCGCGCACTTAATACTAGCTGCATGCTCAAAGCATCCATACCTTGCCTTGTCATGCTCATGCCATGACTGTTGAATACACACAGACATCAGTTCATCACCTGCATGTGCCAGCTGCCTATATAACAAACACACTATAAACATCTGTTCAAGCACATGTGCCAAATCACAAACAGGGTGGGAGATAGTCCTCAGTTCAGTCACTGGAAAAGCTATTGGTCAGAGGGATCCCAGTGCAGCGCGCACACAGTCCAGGAGCTCAAACATGATCAGTCAGCAATGTGGGAGCTCAGATTCAGGGGGTTTGTCCAACAGCAGTCCAGAAAGTTGGCAGCCATTAGTCCTGACTTGTCTCATCACATCCTCAAAAGTACTCAATAAAGCTTATGAGGCCGGTCCTGCCCCTCACAAAGCCATGCTATCTATCTTTAATCAAACTATGTTTTTCCAAATAGTCATAAATCCTATCTCTCAGAAACCTTTCCAGTACCTTGCTTACCACAGATGTAAGACTGACTGGTCTGTAATTCCCAGGGATTTCTCTATTCCCTTTTTGAACAGAGGAACAACATTCACATCCGTCCAATCATTCGGTACTACTCCCGTGGAGACTGAAGATGCAAAGATCATCACCAGAGGCACAGCAATCTCATTCCTCACTTCCCGTAGTAACCTTGGATATATCTGGTCTGGCCCTGGGGACTTATCTATCTTGAAGCTTCCCAGAATTTCAAGCACATCCACTTCCTTAATGTCAATCTGTACACGCCTGTTAATCTGGTCCACAGTGTTCTCACTATCAACAAGGTCCCTGTCTCTAGTGAATACTGAAAGGGCCTCTCCTTTCTCTTCAGACTTCAGGCACAAGCTCCCCCCATTATCCCTGATCGGCCCTACCTTCTCTCTGAGCATTCTTTTATTCCTCACATAAGTGTAAAACGCCTTTGAGTTTTCCCTAATTCTTCCCACCAAGGCTTTTTCATGCCCCCCCCAACTCTCCTCAGTCCATTTTTGAGTTCTTTTCCAGCTACCTGTAATCCTCTAAAGCTGTGACAGGTCCTTGCTTCCACAACTTTAAGTAAGCTTCCTTGTTCTTTGATGAGAAACTCCTCTTGTCATCCAAGGCTCCTTCACCTTACCACTCCTTGCCTTAGTGGGACAAAGTTATCCAACAGTCGCAACAAGTGCGCCTTAAACAGCCTCCACATTTCTGTTGTGCATTTCCTATAGAACAATTCATAGAACAATCCCAATTTATACTCAACAACTCCTGTCTAATAGCAGTATAATTTCCCCTCCCCCAATTAAATACCTTCCCAATCTGCCTGCACCTATCATGGCTATGGTAAAGGTGAGGCAGTGGTGGTCACTGTCAACGAAATGTTCTCCCACCAAGAGATCTGATACCTGGCCTGGCTTGTTGCCTAGCACCAAATCCAATATGGCCCCTCCCCTAGTCGGCCTATCTACATATTGAATCAGGAATCCTTCCTGGACACGCCTGACAAAATCAGCTCCATCCAGACCATCTGCACCAAGGAGGTTCCATTCAATATTGGGGAAGTTGAAGTCACCGAAAACAACAACTCTGTTACATCTGCACATTTCCAAGATCTGCTGTCCAATCTGTTCTTCCATCTCTCTGCTACTATTGGGGGGTCCATAGAAAACACCCAAAAAAGTGACTGGTCCTTTCCTGTTACTGACTCCTACCCATACGGATTCAGGATAGGTTATGTTATTCTGTATTCTATTCACTTTTGTTGGTGTTTCATTTGGTAATCTTGCAAATAAATGCTGTTTTATTTAAAACTAAGCGGTTGAGCCAGCTGCATCACACCTGTTTAAAACAAATGGCAAAGTTAGGATCCAGGCTACTTTGTTGAAATGTTTTCAGGGGGTCTGGTCTGGTCTGGTCCATAACAGTAAAGTATCAATGGGTCCTGAGTGTGAATGAAATTCACAATGAAATTTTGAAAAAAACACGAGAAATAATGAATATAATTTCTACTCAAGCATCAGAGGATTGGAGATGATCCTTGTATCAGTAGGCCACAGGATGACAACAGTGCCAATTTACACTGACTATGGGGAGCATTAATTATCGTGTAAACATTGCTTCAATTATTCAGAACATGACATTGCACACTTGGTCAGGTACTTTGGAACAGTCCTAACCCTTTGATATGCAGGAATTCTGCATCTTTCCCAAGTACACAGAAGATAGCATGAATTAAGAAGAACCTACATTTAGCAGGCACTTTTCATGCTATCTATTCTGAACCTACACAATTCAGCATGCTACAAAGTGCAACACAACATGATGCTAAATATCAGCGCTATGACAAAAGGATATATCTCTTAGCAATGACTGTACTCTCTCAACGTTACTGAGATGGATTGAGGTATCTGCATCAACAGGCTAGTTGACAAAGAACTCAACTAGCTTTTCACTCTCGTGCTCATTTCCAACCCACATAATGCAGGCCAAATCTAGCATATTTGATCAGTAGTTCTGATATTGACATTGAAGTTCCCCAATCAGTCTGCAAGTTGTGCAGCTTCCAAGTGTTGTGTAATAATGGGCACTGATACATCAGCTTAGATATTACGGTCTCAGTAATTATAAGGTAGCTCTTTTCATATTTTGACCTCATGTTGTGACTCTAAGGGCTTGTGTCATTGCTGAAGACTTCAATGGCTATGACTTCCTGACCTCATAGGAGCATGTTTCCATGTACTGTGGATCAACCTGCAAATGGGACAGGACCTAATGTGGACATTCCTTACCGCTGATAAAGACGTCTGGGAGTTTGGCTGAATGGTATGATTCTTTGAGTGCGACAATGTGATGGGCTTGTGCTGTGGGACAACTTTCTCAATATCTCGCCAGTCTGCAAATGGTATCGAAGTAAACTGCACACATTTGACTGAGCTGGGTATGTCTTTGTTGAAGTCAATGCTGAATTTTCTGACTTTTATTTAAAACTGGATTGGTACTTGTGTGTCCTGGACTGGAATTTGAACACACTTTGCATTAGGCACAAAATTTCTGCCAGTTGGACCACAGGTGACACCTTGAAGTTGGATTCATTGCAATCTTACACACAAGGATCACATCAGGACATCAACTGCAGTCACTGATAAGCATATATTCTTTTACCTGGTGGATAGTAGATGGTTGTTTTTTCTGGTGGATAATAGTCACTCGGTTTCTCTGGTGGGTAGTAAAGTTGATGGAGGTCGAGCAGTGGATATTGTGTATATGGTGTATATGGATTTCAGTAAGGCACTTGATAAGGTTGTCCATGGTAGGTTCATTCAGAAAGTTAGGAGATATGGGATAGAGGGAGATCTGGCTGGTTGGATACAGAATTGGCTGGTCAAAAGAAGACAGTGAATGATAGTGGATGGAAAGTATTCCACCTGGAGGTTGGTGACCAGTGGTGTCCCGCAGGGATCTGTTCTTGGGCCTCTGCTCTTTGTAGTTTTTATAAATGAAGAGGAGGAAGGGTAGGTTAGTAAGTTTGCCAATGACACAAAGGTCGCTGGTGTTGTAGACAGTGTCGTGGGCTGTTACAGGCTACAACAAGTCATCGACAGGATGCAGAGCTGGCCTGGGAAGTTGCAAATGGAGTTCAACCTCGATAAATGTGAGGTGATTCATTTTGGAAGGTCGATTTTGAATGCTGAATACAGAGTTAAAGATAGGATTCTTGGCAGTGTGGAGGAACAGTGGGATCTTGGGGTCCACGTACATAGACCTCAAAGTTACCACCCAATTGGATAGGGTTGTTAAGGCGGCGTATGGTGTTTTGGCTTTCATTAACAGGAGGATTGAGTTGAAGAGCCGCACGGTTTTGCTGCAGCTCTACAAAACCCTGGTTAGACGAAAATTAGAATATTGTGTCTAGTTCTGGTTGCCTCATTATAGGAAGGATGTAGATGCTTTAGAGAGGGTGCAGAGTAGATTTATCGGGATGCTGCCTGGATTGGAGGGCTTATCTTATGAAGAGAGGTTGAGTGAGCTCGGGCTTTACACATTATATAGAAGAAGGAAGAGAGGTGACTTGAAGAGGTGTACAAGGTAATGAGAGGCACAGGTAGAATAGATAGCCGTAGACTTTTCCCCAGGGCAGAAATGGCTGTCATGAGGGGTCATAATTTTAAGGTGACTGGAGGAAGGTGTAGGGGAGATGTCAGGGGTAGGTTCTTTACAGAGAGTGGTGGGTATGAGGAATGCACTGCCAGCGGTGGTAGTAGAATCAGAGACAGTAGGGACATTTATGCGAATTCTGGACAAGCACATAGATGGCAGTAAATTGAGGGGTGTGTAGGTTAAGTTGATCTTAAATTAAGATAAATGCTCGGCAGAACATCATGGGGCAAAAAGCCTATACTGTGCTGGACTGTTCTATGTTCTAATGACAGACCAGCAGCAGCAGTCAGGGGAGTTGCATATTGTCAGCCAAGGAGTTGCACCCACAGCACTCTGGGTCTGGTCGGTCATGTCTAGGGGTTGCCCATTGAAGTCGGTCAGAGGTCTGATGTGAATAATGTTACTGGTCCCTCTGTTAAGGATGGTGCAAGGGATGCTTGTAGGGACAACGGTGGTTCACTGGGGGTGGGGGAGACAAACCTGGGGAGAAAGCAGAGGCATTTGTGGAGGTGGAAACATGCATCATGAGCAGCATGGTTTTGTGGCTGCTGTTTCATTAAAATGTCAATGAAGGACAACAGACTGCCAACATTTGCCCAGTTGTACAGCAGCCTTTCAAAGATGGTTTGGCCACAAGGAATGCTGGACCTTTGGTAAATCTGGTGACTGGCACGTTGCTCCAGGAATGGCATGTGGTAAGGGGGGTTGGAATCAATGTATCGGATGCCATAGGGACAGTGTAGGTAGCGATGTCAATATTCCAATATGAACATTCTAAACTCATCCCTTCTAAAGCTAAACTAATTCATTTCTTAATCTGGTTTTCTTCATTCCTTTTCAGTAGTCCTTTTTTACATTGAGGATGGTTTCATAGAAACCTTTAAATGTGGCATAATAAGAATCAGGAATAGGCCATTCAGCCCATTGAGCCTGCTTCATCATTCAATATGATTACGACTGATCTTCCACTTCCAATACTCCTCTCCCCACACTATCCCCATATCCCTTTCTGCTACTGGTATTTAGCAATCTGTCTATTTTAAACATATTCAGTGACTGAGCTTCCACAACTCCGTGGTGTACAGAATTCCAAAGATTCATAACCGTCCAAGTAAAAAAGAATTCTCAGCACCATCCTTTGTGGCTTCCACTTGGTTTTCAAACTGTGTCCCCCACTCCAAACTCCCCAAACATGTACATGCCCTTTGAAGTCGGTCAGAGGTCTGCCCCCTCCCCATCTCTATCCAAGGTCCCAAAGGATCCTTCCACATTGGTGGAAGCACAGGTAAATTTCTGTCCAATGTCATCTGCTGTATCTGTTGCACCCAATGTGGTCTCCTCAACACCAGGGAGGCAGGATGCCAACTTGCAGATCATTTCAGAGAACATCTCTGGGACATCCGGACCAACCAACCCCACTGCCCTGTGGCTGAACACTTTAACTCCCCTGCCACTCCACCAGGGACATGCAGGTCCTGGGCCTCCTCCATTGCGAACCCTAACAACCTGATGCCTGGAGGAAGAATGCCTCATCTTCTGCCTTGGGACCCTGCAACCACACAGGATCAATATGGATTTCACCAGTTTCCTAATTTCCTCTCCCCCACCTTATCTCAATCCTACGCCTCCAACTCAGCACCACTCTCTTGACCTGCCCATTGTCTTTTCCATCTATCTATTCCACCCTCCCCTCCTATCACCTGCCCCCCCATCGTCATCTAATTATTGCATTCCCAGCTATCTTCCCCCAGTCCCAACCTCCCTCCCATTTATCTCTCAGCCTCCACCACCCCCACCCCCCCTTCCAGCCCACAAACCTCATTCTTGAAGGGTTTATGCCTGAAACATTGATTCTCCTGCTCCTCCGATACTGCCTGACCCACTGTGCTTTTCCAGCACCACACTCTCAACTCTGATCTCCAGCATATGCAGTCCTCACTTTCTCCTTGCATGTACCCTGTCTATCTGTTTAAGTAGTTTGTGCGTTTCCAATGACACCATCTCTCATTCTTCAAAATTCTAGATAGTACAGACTCTTCATAGGACAGTCTCTATCTCAGGCATAAATGTGTTGAACGCTCATTGCATCCATGTTCTTTTTTACATTGAACCATGGGGTAGAAAAACTCCTCCTGGAAGATGATGACCAATTCCCATTAGCATCCTTTAGAGCAGTGTGTAGGCTTTGGACAGCACCCAGAAAAACTGTTCCAGGAGTTAGGGATTAAATCATATTGTTCAATTGAAGAAGTTGAATTTATTCTCCATAGTCAGAGAGGGACTAGAGGATAGGTCATAAATAAAATGTTTAAATGGAGTAACTGAAGAGAAACAGTTTCCAATAGCTGAGAAATCTCAAAGAGTTAAAAAGTATTTGACAAAAGAACCACAATCGACGTGAGAAAAAAATAATTATTCAGGAAGGGGTTAGGATTTGGCGTACATTACATCTTTATTAAGTACCTATCAATGTGTCTTCAAAAGGGAATTGGCTAAATACAAGAAAGAAAAAAAATGCAGGAAAATGGGGTCAAAGCTCTTTCAAAGGATAATGTTGACTCAATGTTTGGCTTCTTTCTGTGTGATACTATTCTATAATTGGTTTTATTTATTCACTAAAAATAAGTAATGACGTTTAGGGTCATTTTAAGTTATATTTAGATATTAAATGATGAGAAAGATTAATAAAATACTTGTACCTCAAACATAAAGAGCCACGGTTAGCTCAATCACATGCTCCTAACTGGAATCTTCATTATAATTGATTCCCTACAGTGCAGAAAGAGGCCATTTGGCCAGTTGAGTCTGCAACTACCCTCTGAAGAGCATCCCACACATACCTACCCTATCCCCATAACCCTGCATTTACCAAGGCCAATCCAAAGATTTCACTGCTGGCAGCCTTTCGCAGCAGCACGGATCACTGAGGTCAGTATTGATAGCAATAAAAGCACATCTTTGGACTGTGGGAGGAAACCGGAGCACCCAGAGGAAATGCACACAGACATGAGGAGAACATGCAAATTCAACACAGACAGTCGCCCAAGTACAGAATCGAACTCAGGCTCCAGGTGCTATGAGGCAGCAGTGCCAACCACTGCGCCACATGCTGCCCAAGTTTATAATTGTTTCTCTAAAAAGCAAAAGAACCACAAACAGATACCAATTTGTCTCAAAACATTCCATTTCTTATACCCTGGTAATAATAATAATAGAAAGCAGTCAGTTGTCATTACTTGAAAGAAAAACATCTTTGATAAAGGATGGCCAAAAAATTGGGAGACTCACAGAATGATCAATAATAAACATTTAGGATAAAAGCTCTAAGGGGAGGGGAGAAAGAGATGGTAGTTCAGTGTGGAAATATCAAGACAACAAGTGAGAGTGTATCATGACAGCAAGGAAATGGCATCAGCAGAATAGTTCTAGACAAGAATCACTGGACTCAAAACATTAACTCTGCTTTCTTCCCACAGATTCTGTCAGACCTGCCAAGTTTCACTTGCAGTTTCTGATCTGAAGGTGGTTTCGGGCTGGATTACAAAAATAAGTGGAGGTAGGGAGGTGATCAAGAATTAAAAAACAAGGGCAAGTGGGGTTGTTTGAACAGGAGCTGAAAATGTGTTGCTGGAAAAGCGCAGCAAGTCAGGCAGCATCCAAGGAGCAGGAGAATCGACATTTCGGGCATGAGCCCTTCTTCAGGAATGAGGTGAGTGTGCCAAGAAGGCTAAGATAAAAGGTAGGGAGGAGGGACTTGGGGGACGACGTTGTAAGTCTTCAATTAGTGAACAGGACTTGGTGAGAGTCACCACATGTGCAGCTTTGGTTAAGCTCAGATTTCTGGTCAATATGGATAAATCTGTCAGGGCTGAATTAAAATAGTGAAGTTTAGGAGTCATGAAGGCTGAAGTGAGAGTTTCAGCAGCAGATGACCTGACACTGATGTTTTTGCAGAGATAAAAATATATATTCGTAGTAACAGTGCAGTTAATATGGTCAGAAGCTCACTGATGTACGCTGATGTGGAGGTGCTGGTGAAGGGCCCGACTGGACAAAGGTAGAAGTCACACATCACAAGGCTATAGTCCCACAGGTTTATTTGAAATCACAAGCTTTCAGAGTGCTTCTCTTTCATTGGGTGAAGCATCAAAGAAGCAGCACTCTGAAAGCTTGTGATTATAAATAAACCTGTTGGTCTATAACCTGGTGTCACGTGACTTCTGAGTTACACTGACAGTACCTTATGTTCATCATTTTTGTTAGATGATTACTTACGGTGTGGAAACAAGCCCTTCGACCCTCTGAAGAGCAACCCACCCAGACCCATTCCCCTACATTTACCCCTTCACCTAACACTACGGGCGACTGTGGGAGGAAACCGGAGCACCCGGAGGAAACCCACGCAGACACGGGGAGAATGTGCAAACTCCACACAGACAGTTGCCCTAGGCGGGAATTGAACCCGGGTCTCTGGCGCTGTGAGGCAGCAGTGCTAACCACTGTGCCAGCGTATTACAGCAATCTTGGCTTTTATTGCTATCAATACTGACCTCAGTGATCTGTGCTGCTGCGAAAGGCTGCCAGCAGTGAAATATCAAGTTACACTGCACTTTCATCTCTTGACTTTTTACTCTTTGAAATAAATCTCATGTTCGTTGTGTGAAATTCACTTCAAGGTCCCTTGAACAGCAATTTCCAATTAAAATTGTCCAGGACTCAGCTATCACAATGTATGCAGTCAAACCTAAACATTAGTTTTGGAAGCCAGTAAATATTTCCACAAGTCTTTGTGAACTGGGTACAAGCAAACCTATAGCTCTGCTGTGCTAATAAACATAGTTTAAAAATCAGCAGCATACATTGCTCACAACCCAACAATGGACAGACAATGACTTAATGGAATAATTGCTAGACTTTGAATCCAGAGAGGCACGTTATGTTCTTGGGGACCCAGGTTCAAATCCCAGGTGGAATTTGAACTCAGTTTAAAAACAAATCTGGAATTGTGATTCTAATGATGATCATTAAACTGTCGCTGATTGTTGGAAAAATCCATCTGGTTCACTAATACCGTTTAGGGGACGAAACTGCTGTCCATATCTGGTCTGGCCTACATGTGACTCCAGACCCATAGCAATGTGTTTCACTCTTAACTAAGCAATAAGTAATGGCCTAGCCAGAGATGCCCATGTCCTGTGAATGAATAAGAAAAAGACAATGCATATCAACAATAGTAATAATGTTATTCTAAAAAAGAGAGAGGTCTATACAATCAGATTAGACTAAACAAGTTGTGGAGGCCAGTCTTTGGCACAGAATGATAACAGCAGATTCTTGATAGGTGAAGAGTGAAAAGTGAAGGGGACAAAAAGAAAAGGCAACCATAAGACAGTTAACGTGTTACTGGTAAACGGTGGGGTCCATTTTAAAGGATATACAGCAAACTTTGTTTTAACAGGCACTTTATAAACTGGCACTCTCAATAGCTTGCAAAAATTATATACTCAAATATCCACAATGTTTATTGCATTATTCTGTCCAATTATTATGGCTTTTTCATTTATTTATCTCAATGTCAATGTACTTGTTTCCTAATTGAAAGGCCACACAAATACCAATAGCTAATTCAATTTCAAATTGATTTCTCCTCGAACACTGCAGTCCACCACAATGTCCGAGTAGTTAGCTGAGGTTGCGAGTGAGAAGGCCATCTGCCCAAATGTTTAATTTAAGGCAAAGCTGCATTTCTTAAAGAAAGTGATTTATGCTGTAAATAAAGTATAGCTGTGTGAGATATTAAAGAGTTGATTTGCTCTGCTGACCTGCAAGAAATTAAATGCCCTAGGGGCAGGGTGGGATGGCTCTGTTCTACAGGTAGAATGTAAGTGAATTTACATTCCCATTCCTTGCCATTCACAGCCATTTGCATCATCATCACTTATTCAGAAACAATTAGAGCATTGCAATTAAAATTCTGACTGCACCCTATAGTTACAAAAAAAAAGATTTGCATCAGATTTGGCCATTAAGGGATGATTTACATTTCATTGTTCCTGAAGATGACCTGAAGGTCACTGCATTGTGTCTTGAGTGGCGTGTGACTGAGAGGGAGTGGCTGGGGGTTGTCTTGTCGGCATTACTGACTGTGATGTAAAGATTTTGTATAAAGGAAGAATCGTTCCTTTGTTCAGAGCAACCCCTCGACATGCTCCACAAGCATGGCAAAGATTGTTACGAGTTTCTCCAAAGTTAGTACTGTGTTTGCTTAATAGAATTTGGTTGTTGTTCACAGAAGTTGGCGTGTTGCAGTTGCATCAAGTGTGTAAGAATCTCAAGAAAAATGAACTTAACATTTGGTGGCAGCTGTGGGATTCCAACATACACAGAGCTTCTAGGTGGACTGAATAAGTCATCTTCTGAATGCCGGTTGCGTGAGACGGGTGGGCCCACGAGGTAAACTTTACCTTGATCTCTCTCCTTAACCTACCACTCAGTCAACCTCCCGTCTGCTAGGACTCTGTGGTGATGGATACTCTGAGGGGCAACTTACACATTTGCACGCCGAGTTCGCTTTCAGAATCATAAGTTACTGGGAAATTGAGGTTAAAGTTCCCCTGGGAAAAAGGAGGTTAAAGTCCTCTAGTGGTGAGACTTGAGGCTCCAAAGCATAGTGTATAAAAGATAACTACTGTACTGTGTCTATCTCTATTCCCCTGTCTTAGACCGATTGTTAAGAGGGGAAATCCCCTACACAAAAGGTCAGGGCCCTGAAGTGGGTGTGCAGACTACAAATACTGGACTCGGTGCGAGGCCTCAGTACATAGAGCATAAGATTTTTTTTAAAATGCTGTGTCTGTCTCTATCCCCCTGCATTAGAATGGTTGTTAAGAGGGGAAATCCCCTACATGAAGGTCAGGACCCTGAAGTGGGTGTGGAGACTACACACACTACACTAGTACATAGAAATAAGTAGGAAGTTCAGACCTTAAAACAAAAAAAAAGGGACAAACGTTGGATAAGTCAAGGGTCCGGACCCCTTTGCATCAGTTATGCCGGGATGACCCCCCAAAATGAGGAAAGGTTCAGACGCCTGTCAGAATGCTTAAATAAAAAAAAAGAGAAATGAAATTAGGCCACTGGGAGGAACTTGGGATACAGATAAATGTTAAAGGCAGAGGAAGCAATCTGGAAACAAGATACGAGGACTAAATGGAAAACCTTAATATCCACATCAAGAAAGACTGCAGAGGAAATTGCAAACAAATCTAAACAGACTAGCTGGGAGAATAATGCACGTCAAAGATGGATTAGAGTGTGGGGTAATGAGGGAAACTCTAAGTCTTGTCAGCTGCTGAAGAGTCAGGGGGAAGATTATGACATGAGTAAAGGAAAACAGGAAAGATTGCGAAAGGAAGGCCAAAGTCAGGAATCAGAGTCGAAACGCCAAGCTGAACTTTCAAGTGGGAATAAAATGGTGGTACCGCCTGACATGTCTGGTCTGCTGAAAATGTTTCAAAATAATGACACTGATGACCAGCTATGGTCACAATATGGATTTCTGACCTCCTCAGGAACACCTATTCAGAACTCACTATATGTCCAAAATTGTTCAAAGCCATCCTCCTCCCCAAGCAATTGACCATAATCAAAGGTACTGCCCTCTGTGAGCCGGCCGGCATTAAACCGATGACCTGCCTCAAAAACAACAGGCATCCCAGACATTGTCACAGTGCAGTGTTTAGAGGAGGACACCCCAGACCTAGAGAAGCAACTATGAAAGACACATGGGTGTCCACAGAATGCATCAAAAGGCCTCTGGATCACTCCAGTTGGCCAAGTGTGTATACTTGATGTTTTGTTACCAATGCTAATAATACCTGGAATATTTAATTTTATTCTGTTTTTATGGTCATTTTAAATTTCAATTCCTCTCATCAATTTAAATTGCAGCTGTTTAGAAAATATTCACACATTGCTTTGTTTTGTTTCCATTTTCTGTAAGTTTACACAATTCTATTAACTATTAGTACTTGGGAACAAAAAATTGAAATATGTACAGATTTCATCTTCTATGTAAAATTTTATTTCTAACATCTTAGAATTAGAGATCTTTACGTATGAGATGACACAAGAACCTAGCGAGTAGAGTGCTTACTGTAACTTCGGACAGGACAATGCAATGAGTCCAGCAATGGGCTATTGGTTCCATTCTCAGCTGGTAGGACTGTTTAAAGATTGACTAGTAGGTGCAGCAAAAAAAAAACAATTAAATTTCAAGGAAAAATCTATATGCAAATACTACTGGTAAACTCTTGTTCAAGTGATTAGGAAAGTGGATGTAAGTTTGCTCCCTGAGCTGGAAGGTTTGTTTTCAGACCTTTTGTCACCATACCAGGTAACAGCATCAGTGAGCCTCTGGTGAAGTACTGGTGGTACGGCTCATTTTTGAGAAAGTAGAAGACTTGAAATTAAACTATGGGGAGTGGCTTGGACTGTGGCACCATGTGGTCCGCTGTGAGGATTTTCTCTTTTTATAAGTGTCATTTCATCAAGAGGATGTGAAAAAAAAGGGAAACGCTGAAAGTAAGGTTGTACTAATACTTGGGTCGAAAATGGAAGTTTCAATATAAATTACGCTACACTGAAAGTGTTTGATATTTAAATATTTTAGTTTGTTAAAATACTGGTTCAGAAAATATCAAAGTAACTGTTTGCCTTATTTGAATTAGGATCTCAATTCATTGTGTTTTGTGGGCTATGTAATAGGACAGAATTTGTTTTTACATTATTATACATTAGGTCCTTTTTAAAATGATCAAACATGTAACCTTAAAACAAATTGATTGAAGACCTTGAACCCTTAATTTGTTTGAAATTCTACAATACCTGTTTCAAAAAACAATTGTGTCAGTGGCCATGCTTTAGTCAGATGTGAGTACTGTATTATAATATATCTTTGTTTTTTTTAATGCAGAGTGTTACAAAGAAGAAGAGTGCATTTTAATTTTGATGCTTTGTTCAGGTTTTAGAGAATATTAGAGGCTGAGCTGTCAATTATTGCTAAGACTTCACTGGCCCCCTTCATGTTGCAAATTCAAAGAACGTTGGTCTCTACCAAAGTTATATAGTTACTGGTCTGTAACCACTGTAATTCCAACTGTTTTGTTTTTGGAAAGTTTCATTTGGAGAATATATTTTAATATATTCTGCATTTGTTTCCCACAAGTATTTGAGATTTAAATCTGAACTGAAACTGCCTCATCAATGGCTAGAGCACAGGAAACATTTTGTTGTTTTCTCGCTGTTCCAAATATTTGAAATACTTTCCTGAGAGCTTTCACATCAGCCAAGTATCAATTTGTCAAAGGAAAATAATTTTTGAATAATCTGAATGAGGTCCCTCGTGGGTTTGATTTTAGAACCATTGATTGTTGTTTATAAATGACTGAATTGTTAAGGCCACTTACATCATCATTGCCTATTCAGAGTCAATTAGAACACTGCAATTAAAATTCTGACCGCACCCTATAGTTACAAAAAAAAGATTTGCAACAGACTTGACCATAAAGGGATGATTTACATTACATTGTTTCTGGAGATGATCAGGTCACTGCATTGTGTCTTGAATGGCATGTGACTGTGAGGGAGTGGCCAGGTGGGCTGTCTTGTCGACATTACTGACTGTGACGTAAAGCTTTTGTATAAAGGAAGAACTGTTCCTTTGTTCAGCGAGATCTCGTCACAAGCATGGCAAAGAGTGTTAAAAGTTTCTCCAAAGTTTGTACTGCATTTGCTTAATAAAATTTGGTTGTTGTTCACAGAAGTTGGCATATTGCAGTTACATCAAGTGTGTAAGAATCTCAAGAAAAATGAACTTAACATATGTTGTGTATATCCTGCGTTATAGTTCTTTTGCTTAGTGTGTTTTTACATTGATAATGTGGACTTCTTGATTATCCAATTATTTGACCAACTGACACACTCCTGGTCCCATAGGTGCTCTTAATAAAATGTGTACAGTAGTAGCAGGGCATTTAATAACACATAATATGAACAAACAGAATCAGCAAGGCTTCATGAAAAGGATATCAAGCCTCATAAATGTACTAAATTTTTTGGAGGATGTAACAAGCATGATAGATAAAGGGAAAGTGGTCTATGTAACATATTTGGATTTTCAGGTGTTTGATAAGGTACCACCCATTAAGCGATTTAATAAGATTAGCCCATGTTGTTGGAGACAATATATTAGTATGATAAAGAATGGGTCACTAAGTAGAAGTCAGAGAGTTGGGATAAAAGGGGTACATTTAAGGGATGGCAACCTGTAACTAGTGGTGTGCCATAGCGATCAGTGCTGGGGCCACAATTATTTATAATATACATTAAATGACTTGTTTGAGGAAAGTGATTGTACCATAGCCAAGTGTGTAGATGGCACAAAAATAGGTGGGAAGGTAAGCGACAACAATAATGACGCAGAGTCTGCAGAGGGATATAGACAGACTAAGTGAGTGGAATATACTATAGATGAAATATACTATAGAGAAATGTGAGGTTAGGCACTTTGGCAGGATGAAGAGCTGAATATTACTTAAATGGAGAAAGACCGTACAAAGGCACAGAACAGAAGAATTTGGGAGTCCCTGCCCATGAATCACAAAAAGCTAGTATCCACGTTCAGTAGGTAATAGGGAAGGCAATTGGAATGATGGCCTTTATTCCGATGGCAATGGCATAGAACAGTAGGGAGATTTTCCTAAACCATACAAGATACTAGCCTGATCACAGCTGGAATACTGTGAACTGTTTTGGGCTCCTTAACGGAGGAAAATATATTGGAAATAGTTCACAGAAGGTACACTACATTGATACCAGGTTTATAGGAATGTTTTCTATGAAGAGAGGTAGGCCTGCACTCATTGGATTATAGAAAAACGAGAGGCAACCTTTTTGAAAAATACAAAATTCTTAGGTGATTTGACAGTGGAGATAAAGAAAGGCTGTTTCACCTTGTGGAGCATTTAGGACCAGAGAGCATAGTCTCAGAATAAGGGATCGCGTATTTAAGACAGAGATGAGCAAAGTAGTCTTCTTGGAGGGTAGTGAATCTGTGGAATTCTTTGCTGCACTGTTGACAGAGACTCATTAAGTCTATTCAAGGTTGAGATTTTTTAATTAAAGGTTATGGGGAAAAGACAGGCAATGTAATTGAGAATGATCAGATCAGCCATAATCTCACTGAATGCTGAAGCAGACGCGATGGGCTGAAATGATCTACTTCTGCTCCTATGTTGTAACGGTCTGATGATTGTTGGTGACTGAAAAGGTCAATTTGCGATCTACAGGCTTCAGCAGTTGAGGAACAGAAACTCCTGTTTTGGAAAGGGCTCTGGTATAAATGGATTCCATTTGTCATCTGCACTCTCCTGCAGCAGCCTCATGCACATGTGGAACTTGCAAACTGCTTTCCCAGACTCTGTGCCAGCTGTCTCTTCCAGCAAACTCCTGCTCCATGGTCAAGATTAGGCTGTCTTTTCAGCTGGAGGATGAATCATTTGCAAAGTGCAGCTGTGATGACACTATGGCTTTAAGAGCGGTTGAGACAGAGGTAACGAGCAGTCTGCTCATAACAGATAAAGTAAATAGCTTGTGAGGCCTTGGGTTTTTTTTAAAATGTTGGAGCAATAGAAGCAGCTGAATTAGAGGGGTCAGGCTCCCACAGAACCAGGATTTTAATTTAGCTTTCAGTAGCTGTTGGGGTTGTAAAAGCTGCTACATGCCTCTGTCTCTTTGCTGCAACTAGAAGCTGGAGTTCGTTCTCTCAGTTTTTGTCTTGACTATTTTTCCCTCTTGGACTGCAGAATTGAGTGAGAGACAAACTATTTTACTAAATTTGCCTTTGTCAAGGCTATCTTAATTTATTGTGTGGGGTGTTTGTTCTGATCCATAATGCACTGGGGGCCCATCCTGTATAACTAGTCTCTAATTCTGGGTCAGGTTTAGGATTATAGGCCTCAAACTGGTGAGTGTTGGTGTTTTTCTTTATTTCAAGTGTTGCATTCAGTCGGTTTAAACAGGATGTGCCTTGTATAATGGCTCTTTCAGTCATTAAGAGTTTCCTGGGGGTGGGAGAAGTCACTTTGGGAGTTTTACAGAAAGTGAGCAAAAGCAAAACTTTTTAAATTGGCAAACAAGTTGAATTTGAAGTTGCCGGTGTCTATGAGGACAGGGGAAATAATTGCAGCTATAGCTCTACATTTATAATTGCCCGGAATGCAATCAGAATCATTCGAGATTGCTAAAATTCAATTGCAAATGAAGCAGCTTGAATTAGAGGTAATGGCAAGGGGGTAAAGAAAGAAAGAATAGGCCTGGCATTACAAAAAGAAAAGGAAAGGAAAGCCCTAGCTGAAGAAAGGGAGAAAAAGAGAAGTTTTGAACTTCAGGGGTTGGAACTGAAAACCCAGAGTCGATTTAAGATAGTGGAGGTAGAAGCAGTGATGAGGACAGTAATGGAGAGGAATCTCACTGTATCCAAAGGCCTGGTGGGGATATGTTTAAATATGTTCAAACGTTGCCTAAATTCAATGAGAAGGATACAAGAGCGTTTTCAATTTCATTTGAGAAAGTGGCTAAACAAATGAAATGGCTGGTGACCACATTGCAGACCCAAACCAAGTTGGTAGGTAGAGCTAGTGAGTCATTGGCAAAGGAGGTACCTTGGCTATATGATGAGGCAAATAAAAAACAAAACCCAAGGCCTCAGAAACTGTTTACTTTATTTGCTTGGAACAGACTGCTCAGCACCTCGGTCTCAACATCGCTTCATTAAAAAAAAATACACCTCTTAAAGACATTGTATCATCACACACCATTCAACAAAAAGCATTACTGTTTGCACTTTACAATCTTGCATGACGACCCACGTCCTGACTGATACAAGGGTTATAAAAGAATGCATTCAGTGTTTGGCTGGTTGGCTCTGTTCAAAACTTCATTGATTTTCATGTTGTCCTGACAGACATTAGACAGCATTGATGGAAATGCTTCAGCAACCCATCCAAATGCCTCTTAAATATTGCAATTGTACCAGCCTCCACCACATCCTCTGGCAGCTCATTCCATACACGTACCACCCTCTGCGTGAAAAAGTTGCCCCTTAGGTCTCTTTTATATCTTTCTTTTCTCACCCCAAACCTATGCCCTCCAATTCTGGACTCCCTCACCCCAGGGAAAAGATTTTGTCTATTTATCCTATCCATGCCCCTCGTAATTTTGTAAACCTCTATAAAGGTCACCCCTCAGCTTCCGACGCTCCAGGGAAAACAGTCACAGCTTGTTCAGCCTCTCCCTGTAGCTCAGATCCTCCAACCCTGGCAATATCCTTGTAAATCTTTTCTGAATCCTTTCAAGTTCCACAACATCTTTCTGATAGGAAGGAGATCAGAATTGCGCGCAATATTCCAACAGTGGCCTAAACAATGTCCTGTACAGCCGCAACATGACCTCCCAACTCCTGTACTCAATACTCTGACCAATAAAGGAAAGCATACCAAATGCCTTCTTCACTATCCTATCTACCTGTGACTCCACTTTCAAGGAGCTATGAACCTGCACTCCAAGGTCTCTTTGTTCAGCAACACTCCCTAGGACCTTACCATTAAGCGTATAAGTTCTCTAAGATTTGCTTTCCCAAAATGCAGCACCTCGTATTTATCTAAATTAAACTCCATCTGCCACTTCTCAGCCCATTGGCCCATCTGGTCAAGATCCTGTTGTAATTTGAGGTAACCCTCTTTGCTGTCCACTACACCACCAATTTTGGTGTCATCTGCAAACTAATGAGCTGTACCTCTTATGCTTGCCTTCAAATCATTTATATAAATGACAAAAAGTAGAGGACCCAGCACCTATCCTTGTGGCATTCCACTGGTCACAGGCCTCCAGTCTGAAAAACAACCCTCCACCACCACCCTCTGTCTTCTACCTTTGAGCCAGTTCTGTATCCAAATGGCTAGGTCTCCCTGTATTCCATGAGATCAAACCTTACTAATCAGTCTCCCATGGGGAACCTTGTCAAATGCCTTACTGAAGTCCATATAGATTACATCTACTGCTCTGCCCTCATCAATCTTCTTTGTTACTTCGTCAAAAAACTCAATCAAGTTTGTGAGACATGATTTCCCATGCACAAAGCCATGTTGACTATCCCAAATAAGTCCTTGCCTTTCCAAATACATGTACATCCTGTCCCTCAGGATTCCCTCCAACAACTTGCCCACCACCGAGGTCAGGCTCACCGGTCTATAGTTCCCTGGCTTGTCCTTACGACCCTTCTTAAACAGTGGCACCACGTTTGCCAACCTCCAGTCTTCCAGCACCTCACCTGTCACTATCGATGATACAAATATCTCAGCAAGAGGCCCAGCAATCACTTCTCTAGCTTCCCACAGAGTTCTCGGGTACACCTGATCAGGTCCTGGGGATTTATCCACTTTTAACCGTTAAGACATCCAGCACTTCCTCCTCTGTAATCTGGACATTTTGCAAGATGTCACCATCTATTTCCCTAAAGTCTATACCTTCCATATCCTTTTCCACAGTAAATACTGATGCAAAATATTCATTTAGTATCTCCCCCATTTTCTGTGGCTCCACACAAAGGCCGCCTTGCTGATCTTTGAGGGGCCCTATTCTCTCCCTAGTTACCCTTTTGTCCTTAATATATTTGTAAAAACCCTTTGGATTCTCCTTAATTCTATTTGCCAAAGCTATCTCATGTACCCTTTTTGCCCTCCTGATTTCCCTCTTCAGTATACTCCTACTTTCTTTATACTCTTCTAAGGATTCACTCCATCTATCCTGTCTATATCTGACATATACTTCCTTCTTTTTCTTAACCAAACCCTCATTTCTTTAGTCATCCAGCATTCCCTATACCTACCAGCCTTCCCTTTCACCCTGACAGGAATATACTTTCTCTGGATTCTTGTTATCTCATTTCTGAAGGCTTCCCATTTTCCAGCCGTCCCTTTACCTGTGAACATCTGCCTCCAATCAGCTTTCGAAAGTTCTTGCCTAATACTGTCAAAATTGGCCTTTCTCCAATTTTGAACTTCAACTTTTAGATCTGGTCAATCCTTTTCCATCACTATTTTAAAACAAATAGAATTATGGTCGCTTGTCCCAAAGTGCTCCCCCACTGACACCTCAGTCACTTGCCCTGCCTTATTTCCCAAGAGTAGGTCAAGTTTTGCACCTTCTCTCGTAGGTACATCCACATACTGAATCAGAAAATTGTCTTGTACACACTTATGAAATTCCTCTCCATCTAAACCCTTAACACTATGGCAGTCCGAGTCGATGTTTGGAAAGTTAAAATCCCCTACCATAACTACCCTATTATTCTTACAGATAGCTGAGATCTCCTTACAAGTTTGTTTCTCAATTTCCCTCTGACTATTGGAGGGTCTATAATACAATTCCAATAAGGTGATCATCCCTTTCTTATTTCTCAGTTCCACCCAATTAACTTCCCTGGATGTATTTCCGGGAATATCCTCCCTCAGCCCAGCTGTAATGCTCTCTCTTATCAAAAATGCCACTCCCCCCTCCTCTCTTGCCTCCCTTTCTATCCTTCCTGTAGCATTTGTATCCTGGAACATTAAGCTGCCAGTCCTGCCCATCCCTGAGCCATGTTTCCGTAATTGCTATAATATCCCACTTCCATGTTCCTAACCATGCCCTGAGTTCATCTGCCTTCCCTGTTAGGCCCCTTGCATTGAAATAAATGCAGTTTAATTTATTAGTCCTACCTTGTCCCTGCCTGCCCTGACTGTTTGACTCACTTCTGTTCTCAGCTGTACCCGTCTCAGATCGATCTCTTTCCTCACTATCTCCCTGGGTCCCACCCCCCACCTTACTAGTTTAAATCCTCCCAAGCAGTTCTAGCAACTTTCCCTGCCAGTATATTAGTCCCCTTCCAATTTAGGTGCAATCCGCCCTTCTTGTACAGATCACTTCTACCCCAAAAGAGATTCCAATGATCCAAAAATGTGAATCTCTCTACCATACACCAGCTCCTGAGCCATGCATTCATCTGCTCCATCCTCCTATTCCTGCCCTCACTAGCTCATAGCACTGGGAGTAATCCAGATATTACTACCCTTGAGGACCTCCTTTTTAAATTTCTGCCTAACTCTCTGTAATCTCCCTTCAGAGTCTCAGCCTTTTCCCTTCCAATGTGGACAATGACCTCCTCTTGTCCCCTCTCCCCTGCGAGAACATTCTGCATCCTCTCGGAGACATCCTTGATCCTGGCACCAGGGAAACAACACACCATTCTGCTTTTTCTCTGCTGGCCACAAATATCTGTCTGTACCTCGGACTACAGAATCCCCTAACACAATTGATCTCTTGGAACCAGACATATCCCTCGTTGCATTAGAGCCAGTCTCAAAACTTGGCTGTTCATGCTACGTTCCCCTAAGAATCCATCACCCCCTACATTTTCCAAAACAGCATACCTGTTTGAAATGGGTATATCCACAAAAGACTCCTGCCCAAGGTGCCGACCTCTCTCACCCTTCCTGGAGTTAACCCATCTATGTGACTGTATCTGAGACTGTCCCCCCTTCCTATAACTGCCATCCATCACATACTGTTGCTGTTGCAAATTCCTCATCGCTTCTATCTGTCTCTCCAACCTATCCACTCGATCTGATAAGATTCGCATCCAACAGCATTTATGGCAGATATAATCCACAGTAACCCTTAAACTCTCTTTAAACTCCCACATCTGACAAGAAGTACATATCACTGCAAAGGCCATTTTTGCTCCTTCACAATCTACAGACATATTTGTTTTCTGTATAGAACCTATGGTTTTTACCCAAACAAGAGGGCAATGATGAAAATTGTTCAGTACGCTTGAGTTTTGGTTGAGATGCATAGCAAATAGTTTCACCAGACATGCCACAACAAGAAACCAAAGCAGCTGTTTGGACTTGGACAGTCAATTGTCTATGTCCATACCAACAATGACATTATCTGTGATACAATAATAGCTCACAAGTGAAGCAATCATTACTTTTGTCTGACACAACAGAAGAACATATCCTCTCATTGTTGCAATGTCCCATTCTCTGCACTGCTCCTGCTTAGCTACAGCAAACATACAAAAAAACCATTAATTTACTGTTTCCTCATTGATAAGATTGGAAAGCAATTTGTTGAGATCTGAAAGCCCAATTCCAATTTGTAATTGTACTTGGGATTTTTGACAATTTAAATATAACTGGCAGAGCATGTGATTTCGGTTTAACCCTTAATAAGATGCTTAGTGTGTGCTCGGTATGTGGGATTTAATGATGTAACTATGCAAAAATGTCTGCTAACTGAATCACAACTTCAAACTTCAAACAGGCACTACAACTACCTTTATCATTGGAAAATGTAGCAAGTGGAGGATATGATTTGCAAGGTATTAGAACATATAGAACATTGAAAAGTACAACACAGAACAGGCCCTTTGGCCCACGATGTTGTGCCAAGGTTTAACCCTAATGTAAAATATAATAATTTAACCTACACACCCCTCAACTCACTGCTATCTATGTGCACGCCCAGCAGTCGCTTAAATGTCCCTAATGACTCTGCTAATGATTCTGATGGAAGTGGACACCCTCGCCAGTCCGACTGAGCTTGGGGAACACCACTTGTGTGAAGAAAACTGTATAGCCTCACTCAGGACATATCCTGAGCAGAGGAACTCTAGATCAGCCCACCACAAAACCCCAAAAGAAAGCTAAGCCTCAGCCAAATGGTGAAAATTTTCTCCGGGATCTGGGCCGGCAAGCCATTGTAGTTGCTGCCAGTATATGGAATCAACACAGCTAAAGCATCCCACTAGACCAATGTACATCCTATCTCTGGTTTGAAACAGTTAAATTGCTTAGCAACATCCAAATCAGAACCAAACAAAATAAATGCCTGGTTAAATAGAGGTCGATACCAGTGTAGCTATATCAGTGATTGCAGTTTTTAACAAAAGTCGCTCTGGACTACTCCCCTTAAGTTTGCACAAGATCTCGGCTAGACTGAGAACCTACATTAGTGAATCTTTACAGATTAAGGGTACAACCTCTGGTCTCTAATGAAAAGCAGCTGGCTCAGTTACCATTGATTGTAGTGAAAGGCTCAGTCCCAAGTTGATGGGGTGAAACTGGTAGTGAGAGATTCACTTAGATGAGCTCAACATTTTTCAATTGGAAAATGGCTGCCTGAGTGAAGTCCTAATTAGATATCCAGAAGTCTTGCAGGGAAGTATAGGGATGATCAGAGAAGCCACGGTCACCTTGCACGTTGATCAGGAAGCAATTCCAGGAATCCGCAAGGCCCATCAGTGCCATTTGCCTTGCAGTTGGAAGTAGAGGCAGAAAAATCAGGAGACTGGAGAGTGAAGGAATCATCAAACCAGTCCAGTTTGTGGAATGGGCAGCACTGATCGTACCGATTGTGAAGCCCAACGGATCAGTTCACCTCTATGGGATTTTAAACAAACATCAACTGCTTTTCACAGCTGGATAAAACCCAATCCCTCACACTGAGGATTTATTCACAAAGTTGGCAGGGGGAATTGTCATTCATGAAGCTAGACATGAGCTATTGTGTTTAGATGAGGATTCCCAGAAGCATTCTACAATTAATACCCATATGGTCTTCTACCAATGTACAAATCAAGCCATGCTCTTCCAGATGGTCATATGTACCATTTGGGGTATCAGCCTGTTCAATCTTTCAGAGGACAAGAGAGAAGATTGTGTAAGGTCTACCTCAGGTTGCCATTTACTTAGATGACATTGTAATAACAGGGAGAACTGATAAGAAGCATTTAAAACTTGGACATAGTCCTCAGGTGTTTTGCCAAAGGAGGCATATGCCATAGAAAGGGAAGAAAATGTGTTCCAGACCTACTGGGGGGTACAGAATCAACAAGGTCCCCAACGCCTTATCTTCACCATGGAGGTCCCCAACGCCTTATCTTCACCATGGACATCCAGTCCTTGTACACCTCCATCCCCCATCACGAAGGACTCAAAGCCCTCCGCTTCTTCCTTTCCCGCCATACCAACCAGTACCCTTCCACTGACACCCTCCTTCGACTGACTGAACTGGTCCTCACCCTGAACAACTTCTCTTTCCAATCCTCCCACTTCCTCCAAACAAAAGGAGTAGCCATGGGCACCCGCATGGGCCCCAGCTATGCCTGCCTCTTCGTAGGATATGTGGAACAGTCCATCTTCCGCAACTACACTGGCCCCACCCCCCACCTTTTCCTCCGCTACATCGATGACTGTATCGGCGCCACCTCGTGCTCCCACGAGGAGGTTGAACAGTTCATCAACTTCACCAATACCTTCCACCCCGACCTCAAATTCACCTGGACAGTCTCAGATTCCTCCCTCCCCTTCCTCGACCTTTCTATTTCTATCTCAGGCGACCGAATCAACACGGACATCTACTACAAACCGACCGACTCCCACAGCTACCTGGACTACACCTCCTCCCACCCTGACCCCTGTAAAAACGCCATCCCATTCTCCCAATTCCTTCGTCTCCGCCGCATCTGCTCCCAGGAGGACCAGTTCCAGAAACGTACAACCCAGATGGCCTCCTTCTTCAAGGACCGCAATTTCCCCCCCCCCGACGTGGTCGACGATGCCCTCCACCGCATCTCTTCCACTTCCCGCTCCTCCACCTTTGAGCCCCGCCCCTCCAACCACCACCAGGACAGAACCCCACTGGTCCTCACCTACCACCCCACCAACCTCCATGTACAGCGCATCATCCGCCGTCATTTCCGCCACCTCCAAACGGACCCCACCACCAAGGATATATTTCCCTCCCCTCCCCTATCAGCATTCCGTAAAGACCACTCCCTCCGTGACTCCCTCGTCAGATCCACACCCCCCCCACCAACCCAACCTCCACTCCCGGCACCTTCCCCTGCAACCGCAGGAGGTGCAAGACTTGCGCCCACACCTCCCCCCTCACCTCTCTCCAAGGCACAAAGGAAACTTCCATATCCACCACAGATTCACCTGCACCTCCACACACATCATCTATTGCATCCTCTGCACCCGATGTGGCCTCCTCTATATTGGGGAGACAGGCCGCCTACTTGCGGAGCGTTTCAGAGAACACCTCTGGGACACCCAGACCAACCAACCCAACCACTCTGTGGCTCAACACTTCAACTCCCCCTCCCACTCCACCAAGGATATGCAGGTCTTTGGACTCCTCCATTGCCAGACCACAACAACACGACGGTTGGAGGAAGAGCGCCTCATCTTCCGCCTAGGAACCCTCCAACCACAAGGGATGAACTCGGATTTCACCAGTTTCCTCATTTCCCCTCCCCCCACCTTGTCTCAGTCAAATCCATCGAACTCAGCACCGCCTTCCTAACCTGCAATCTTCTTCCTGACCTCTCCGCCCCCACCCCAGTCTGACCTATCACCCTCACCTTGACCTCTTTCCACCTATCGCATTTCCGACGCCCCTCCCCCAAGTCCCTCCTCCCTACCTTTTATCTTAGCCTGCTGGACAAACTTTCCTCATTCCTGAAGAAGGGCTTATGCCTGAAATGTCGATTCTCCTGTTCCCTGGATACTGCCTGACCTGCTGCGCTTTTCCAGCAACACATTTTCAGCTACAGAATCAACAAGACTGGGTTACACTTGTTGGAAGGTAAAGTGAAGGCAATCTAAGGTGCCCCAGCTCCCATAACCGTCCAGGAGCTTAGGTCATTTCTTGAGCTAGTGATTTATTACAGAGTTCACACATAACCTGTCACCTTTGCATCAACTTTGTATCAAAAAGGGATCAGCCTTGGAAATGGTCACGTAGCCAAACCATAGCTTTCAGTGAAGTAAAAAAACAGCTATCATGCTCTAAGCTGTTGGCACACCATGATCCCAAGAAAGATCTAGTATTGATATGCAATGCTTCCCCATATGGCATCAGGGTTGTACTAGTTCATCGGTGGCCCAACGGAGAGGAACACCCAATAGCATATGCATCCAGGACTTTGACTAATGTAGAGCATAAATATGCCCAGATAGAGCAAGAAGGATTAGCATTCATATTTGGATTCAGGAAATTTCAGCAATAGCTTTATGGACAAATATTTGTGAAAATCATGGAGCATAAACCTCTACTTGGGTGGGACCGCCTTGTCCTCTTTGAGCAGACCATGTTTTTGGGCTGCAGTCTGTGCTGAGTTCTAATACTAAGTGCTTACAATTATAAGCTAGAACACCATTTCAGAGGCAGAGTAGTGAATACAGATGCATTGAGCCATCTCTCCCATTAGCAGAAACCCCGACGGTGGTACCCCTATGGAGAAGAATGTAAGGGTATTACATTTTCTGGATATCTCCGGTTACAGCTGACAATATCAGATTTTGGATGCAGAAAGATCCAGTCCTTTCAAAACTGAAACAGCTGGTGATAGGGGAACTGATGACTGTCACAATTAGAACTGAAAACCTTTTGGATCTAGAGAGACAAGCTCACAGTAGAGGATGGCATATTATTATGGGAAACAAGAGTGATTGTCCTGAACAAAAGTCACTGCCAAATACTGGCTGAACTCCTCCAGGGCCATGCAGGAGTTTCCAAAAAGAAGGTGCGGGTGATTGTCTGGTGGCCAGAATTGGATGGAGGCTTAGCTGCGATGGTCAGGCAGTGCCCAGAGTGCAAACAAGGACAAACAATACTGCCAGCAACACCACCACATCCTTGGGAATGGCCGGGTAAATCCTAGATCTAGTTGCATGTCAACTGTGCAGGTCCTTTTATGAGCTTAGTGTTCGTCGTCATGGTAGATGCTAACTCAAAGTGGTTGGACCTGCATAGAGGCCATTCATCAAACACATAGATGACGACATAAAAACCATTTGTGATATACTGAGTTCTGGAAGTATTGGTCACAGAATGGATTCAACACAAGGACAGCTCCATACCACTTCTCATCCAATGGCATGGCAGAAAGAGCAGGGTGAACTTCAAACTTTAAAGGCTGGCTTGAAGAAACAGTCTAAAATCTTGCTACACATCAAACTGTCACAGTTCCTATTTGATTATAGGACCACCACACATGCAGCTACAAGGATTGCACTAGCAGAGTTGGTAGTGGGTAGAAGACACTGCACCAGGTTAACTCTGATCTTCCCAGACCTGAGTGAGGGGGTGAAACAGCCAGACACAAGGCTCCGCCAAGTGGGAGACTTTTGATACAGGGGATAAAGTTTGGTGCAAGAATCACGATAATGGTTCTGCATCGGTAAGAGGCATAGTCAATACAAAAGTCAGGTCCAGTGTCGTATAAAGTTTGCGTAGATCCTGAACATATGAAAGCCACAAATTTTCAAACCTGTGCAGGTGCAAAACATGCGCTGCCCTTTGGAACAGTAGGAAAAGCTGTCAGAAACAGTGAGTTCGCCTTCTCTGTTGTGCACTTATGTCCTCCGAATCAGAGGTAGACATGACGGATGTAGCCATCTTGATGCCAGAAGAAAAGTGAAATGTTATCGAGACACTCCTGGTGCAAGAGGCAAGCTCCTATGTGTTACACACCATCCATATCAAACTCCAAGTCTGAGGAACCCTGACCTAAAGCACTCCAAAAGGTTCTCTAAGATAAAGGACCAATTTACTCTCTCTCACATATAAGAGGAGAAATGTAGTGATTGGAACATGGTCAGCTAGCTGGCCCTCTCAGAATACGTCTCCTGATTGAGGCTGTTAATCTGGTCCAATTAGGGAGTGCTAGCTGACAGAGTAAAAAGAGGAATGAAGAAAATAAAAGCACACTGGAGTGTATTGGGTTCTAAAAAAAAGAAAAGAAAAAGAGGAAAACAAAGAAAAAATAAACAGGAGTGTCAGAGGATCTGTTCACTCAGAGCTGGCTGTTGTATTGAGAGCGGCTGGGTGCTGGAAGGCTGATGGCCTGACTGTAGGAAAGCAAGTCGGGGATGGTTTGGTTAGTACGCGGGGTTACCTGGAGCTGGTGGCTGTTGTCCGTCCCGGAGGAAAGTGGGCTGGGGACGGTCAGTCATGCGCAGGGCAGCTGGAGACCAGAAGGCCAACAACCAGCTCATAGGAAAACAGCCCGGGGTAGTCCGGTCAGTACATGGGGCAACTAGGAGCTGGGTGGTTGACAACCCGCCTGGAGGAAAGCGGGAGGGTCAGTCAGTACACAGGGCGGCCAGAGACTGGAAGGCCAACGACTGTCCTGCAGGAAGGCTAGCTAAGGACAGTCTGATCAGTATGTGGTGTGGACTAGTGTCAAGTGTCTTTTTATACCTACAGTAAAAAATTAAAAAAAAAATAAAAAGAGGAATGTTAGAGGTTCTGGCACAAGAGCGCACTCTGATGCAGCACTAGGGGCATGAGCTCTACATGTGTAAATATAGGGTGACTTAGTGACAGGACACCAGCCTCTGTGGAGTTATTTCATGAAGTCTCCAATTTAAACAGACTTTTAAAGAATTCTATACAGAGGAATCACCCACAAGAAAATTCAATTTGAGTTCCTTCGACAAAGAGAATCAAATTGGAGGACAGTGTTCATGCTGAGCTAATGTTGCATGATTAGCTCTGCTGTAGTTTTTGGTATAAGAATGGTTAGCACAGATTGAAGACATTGTCGTGTGTTTTGGAAGCAAATGTATATCTCACTGTCAGGCAATTTTTTGCCTCTTCAACCATTACTTTGCATAAAGTGGAGAAAAGGGCGGATTCCTGAACTTACAATTTGCTTAGCAGCTTAAGAGATTGGCAAATTGGCTGAGATTGCCTTTCTGCCCTTCAGGCAGTTGACAAAGAAGCAAAGAAACTTGGAGAGCACCCAATCTAGATACGGTGTCCCAAAGTGCTTCCCAGCTGACTGTATCAAATGCCTTGGAGACACTACAAAAGTTACGTATAGAATCATGTTTGTTGGCTTCACCTCTCCTGGATTCGTCCAGTATAATGATCATGAACCAAATATTTAACTTCCTTAGGTGGCAATAAGAATGGGGAGGGTGATGAAATATTTGGGTAAAATCCAGAAATCAGATTATTGTGACCAACTTTTGTAATTATTTGTCCCTTGTCATTAGGTGGTGAGATGCTATTAATAAATATTTGCATCTTTCATTACACAAATCATCAGAATTAGTCTCTGTCTGTTAGGAATAATCACTGGCCCATCGCTTCACCCACTGCAGAATGGCAAAGCTTCAGCTTCATAGGTGGCACTTTAGCAGACAGGGTCAGGCAGTAGCTTTTGTCCTTTTGTCTCATAATCATACTTTGATGCAGAAGGCAAGCAGACAGCTTGTGACAAAAAGGGTCTGCAGCTTCCACAGCAAACCAACTGCATGTGGGAGAGAGTATGGCAATAAATGGAAAGGACAGGATAGGCATACTTAATGGGGCAAGGTTGCTTTCCAAAGTCAGTCCAGATGCCATTTCTGTTCCGGATGGTTTGCCCCGGTCAGAGAGGCAGAGGAGCAAGTCAAAAGATCATCATCATTTTAATTAGGAGGTCGGGCCACGGTCAGTCCTGAAAGCTAAAGAAAATCAGATTGATCATTGCTAGTCCATCTGAGGGACGGACTGGATTCGGGTTCAGCTGTCTTCCAAAGTTTGTCTGGGAATGGACCACCACAGGGAGTCAGGTATTAAAAAAAAAGCAAGTATTTCAATTCAGCAGTTGATAGGGAAGGCAAAGCACTGTTGCCTTTTTAGGCTTGTACTCACGAGTTTAGAAGAATAAGAGCAGACCTTACTGAACTCAACAAGATTCATTCAAACAGTTTTCGTCACTACACTCCTCCTGTTCTTCAGTGTGACCTGGAATTAAGTGCTAGAGAAATTCTACCTGCAACGCTTGCAGGTTTTGAAACAACGATTCTGAGAGGGCTTTGACAGAGTAAATGTGTAAACGCTATTTCCCCATTGGGAGAGTGTAAACCACAGGGTATAATCTCAGGCTAAGGGGTCAATTTAAAACAGATAATAGGAGGAATTTATCCTTTGAGGGCAGTGAATCTGTGTAATTCTTTACTCTAGAGGGTTTTGGGGCTGGGTCATTAAGTATATGCAAGCTTGCGATGGACAGATTTTTAATCACTCAGGGAATCGGGTTTTATGGGGAAAAGGCAGGAAAGAAGTTGAAGGTGATCAGTTCAGCTGTGCTCTCATTGAATGGCAGAGCGGACTCAATGGGCTGAATACTTTACTTTTGTCCTTAGAATTTCTCCAGTATTTAGTTCAGGTCTCATTGAAGAACAGAAGTGTAGTGGGGACAATTGTTCTGTTGAATTTTCGTTGAGTTGCAGAGGTCTTTGTTGTCAACCACTTCACAGGGTAGTGTGTAACAGGTGGAGCTGGTGCAGTTACAGTACTTCCCACACAGACGTCTATAAGTTTCGCAGGAAATCCAATGATCTTATAACTTGGATTGCATGAAAAGCTCACCACTATCACCTTTCAAAATACACAGAGAAATAGCAGCGGTTTAGGGAGTCCGTAGCATCTTTTGCTATAAATTCTGTGCTTTATGATCCTGCTCCACAGTTAACTGAAGGAGCAACGCTTGGAAAGCTAGTACTTCCAAATGAACCTGTTGGACCATAATCTGGTGTTGTGTGATTTTTAACTATCAGTAAAAGCAAGTGACTCAGTGATTTACACTTTTCTGGGGGGCGATGCAAGAATAAACTATGGAACTATAAACTATGGCAATACCAGTGAGGGTGACCCTGGTGGTGGGCAAGTAGTTGGAGGGAATCCTGAGGGACAGGATGTACATGTATTTGGAAAGGCAAGGACTGATTAGGGATAGTCAACATGGCTTTGTGCATGGGAAACCATGTCTCACAAACTTGATTGAGTTTTTTGAAGAAGTAACAAAGAGGATTGATGAGGGCAGAGCAGTAGGTGTAATCTATATGGACTTCAGTAAGGCATTTGACAAGGTTCCCCATGGGAGACTGATTAGCAAGGTTTGATCTCATGGAATACAGGGAGAACTAGCCATTTGGATACAGAACTGGCTCAAAGGTAGAAGACAGAGGGTGGTGGTAGAGGGTTGGTTTTCAGACTGGAGGCCTGTGACCAGTTAAGTACCACAAGGATCGGTGCTGGGTCCTCTACTTTTCGTCATTTACATAAATGATTTGGATGTGAACATAGGAGGTATACCTTTTAAGTTTGCAGATGACACCAAAATTGGAGGTGTAGTGGACAGTGAAGAAAGTTACCTCAGATTACAACGGGATCTTGATCAGATGGGCCAATGGGCTAAGGAGTGACAGTGGAGCTTAATTTAGATAAATGCGAGGTGCTGCATTTTGTGAAAGCAAATCTTAGCAGGACTTATGCACTTAATGGTAAGGTCCTGGGGAGTGTTGCTGAACAAAGAGACCTTGGAGTGCAGGTTCATAGCTCCTTGAAAGTAGCATCGCAGGTAGATAGGATAGTGAAGGTGGTGTTTGGTATGCTTTCCTTTATTTGTCAGAGTATTGAGTACAGGAGTTGGAAGGTTATGTTGCAACTGTACAGGACATTGGTTCGACCACTTTAGGAATATTGCGTGTAATTCTGGCCTCCTTCCTATCGGAAAGATATTGTGAAACTTGAAAGGGTTCAGAAAAGATTTACAAGGATGTTGCCAGGGTTGGAGGATTTGAGCTATGGGGAGAGGCTTAATAGGTGAGGGCTGTTTTCCCTGGAGCATCAGATGCTGAGCGGTGACCTTATAGATGTTAATAAAATCATGAGGGGCATGGATAGGAATAAATAGACAAGGCCTTTTCCCTGGTTGGGGAGTCCAGAACTCGAGGGCATAGGTTTAGGGTGAGAGGGGAAAGATATGAAAGGGACCTAAGGGGTAAGTTTTTCACATAGTGGGTAGTGTGTATGGAATGAGCTGCCAGAGGAAATGGTGGGGGCTGGTACAATTGCAACATTTAAAAGGCATCTGGATGGGTATATGGATAGGAAGGGTTTACAGGGATATGAGCCAGGCGCTGGCAAATGAGACTAGATTAGGTTGGGATATTTAGTCGGCATGGACGAGATGGAGCGAGGGGTCTGTTTCCGTGTTGTAAATCTCTACGAATCTGTGAGGTTTACAGCTCACGAGCAGCGTGAGACAAGCAGCCGCTGAGGGTGGGAACGCTTCCCGCACGATGAGGTAGTGCTGCTGGGGGAGTGTGAAAGCACAGCATCGATAAAATGAGGGGGAGTTGGAGCGGTGGCTGCGCAGGCCAGATCCGTTTCTGTTTTTTCTAAGTTAAAGAAAACTTGGGAGGAAACAGTGGGAGCAAACTGAGATACATTTGAATTTGAGGGGGGGTGGGGGTGATGAAAAAGGCGGGATATAGATTTACTGCCCGGAAATATCACAAATCGGTTTAAATGAGAGACCCAATTTATTCAGAGACCCAGGAGAATGACTAACGAACCAGAACACTGTGGAAGGTAAATTTATTTTCGAAAAATGATCCCAAAAAAAACTGCAGAAACGAAAGGACTTCTATACTATCTCCGTCTCGGTTAAAACGTATCTTGAAAGGTGTTAATGCAAAACTTGTTGGATAAACGTGTCCTTTATAACTGTTTCTGAGCAGCGGCATAACTTAATAGTTTAATCGTTTGAGATGTCTCGCTCCACGTTGGTGTTGACAGAAGAGACACATAAATACGTTTTCAGGCAGAACACCACAACCGAGTGCGCAGACACCGAATGAACCAACAGAAACCTACCGCTTGGACGATCTTCAAAATGCCAGAAAAGGACTTGGCGTAACTTAGGTCGAGGAAGCCACTGTCTGTACTCCGTCTTGTCTCCGCCATCCTCCTCCCGTCAAACTGCACACTCAATCACTCACCTACTCTCTCTCTCCCTCCCTCAGTCAGTCACACCCTCCCCTTGACTGACAGCTACACCGAGCCACTGATTGGTTCAGTAGCAAACAACTGGCTGTGCCTCTCCACAATGAAGGAGTTACAATGTTATTCAAAATTACACATCTCCATACTATTTAGTGAACTTTTGTAACTGCGCTGGAAGCATCTTACCACAGTGCTAATGTTTTTTTTTCAGTGCACAGTGTGAACTCCATTTTTTTGCACTTCAGGTATTTAAAAAGTTACTCAGAGTCCTGTCTACTGCATCAGTCAACACTGAAGCACAAACGGATGGGTGTTGCCCTTTCAATAGACCTCAGCGACATCTGAAAACTTTTGATATCTCAACGGGGCAGGTTGAACAGCTCTAGAAAAATAAACGGTTACATTTTTATACAAGCGCTGTACGGCCAACGAAGTACCTCTCGAAGCGTGATCACTGTTATCATTCAGATTACACAGCGTGATCATTGTTAATTACAGCCGATTTTTTTTGTCAAAAGTGGAGTTTCATTTCTTCAGGTGGTGAAATTGTTGGCAATATTACACTGGCAGACTTTGAATTACTTTTAAACTTGCAGGTGTGTTTATGAAATCGTGGGAAAGTGGCAAAAAGAAGCATTCTGTTTGTATTAGTCTTGACTTCCAATCTACTGGGAATTCTTGAAGGAGGTAGCATTTGCTATTGATAAAAGGGAATCAACTGTGCATGTACTGAGATTTCCAGAAGGCATTTGATAAGTTACCAGAAACGTTAATGCAGAAAATAAAAGTTCATGGCATTAGAGGTAGCATTTTGGTCTGGATAGAAAATTGGCTTGTTAACAGGAAATAGAAATAGGTGTGAATGAGTCATTTTCATTTTGGGCAAAAGTGCATCACGAGACGTGATGATAAAACCTCAACTATTCGAATTTTCATAAATGACTTCACTGAAGGGATAAAAGGTAAAGTTGTCATTATTGGTGAGGACAATAGATAGGAAAATAAGTTGTGAAGAAGATACAAGGAAGTTACAAAAGGATTTTATTAGATTAAGTGAGTGGACAAAGATGTGGCAAATCCATTATAAAATGGAAAAATGTGAAATTGTCCATTCTGGCAGGACGAATTAAAAATCTAAACTGTGAAAGATTTCAGAGCTCAGATGCAGAGTAATCTGGATGCCCTCGTGCATGAATAGGTTAGAATGCAGTTGTAACAAATAATTGAAGTTATAGAATGTTATCAATTATCATGAAGGGAATTGAATGCAAAAATAGGGAAGATGTGCAATGGTTATAGAGGGAACTTGAGAGCACATCTGGAATAAAATGCACAGTATTAATCACCTTATTCAAGACCATTCAGAGAAGGTTTACTAAACTAATGTCTGGAATGGGTATGCTGTGTTATGAGGAAATGTTCGGCAGGCCGGGCTCGATTCATTAGAGTTTGAAAGAGTAAGAGGTGACTCAAATGAAATGTGTAAAATTGAGGTGTCTTGACAGGGTAGGTATGGAAAGGATTTTCCTCTTATGGGAGAATCTGGAATAGGGTCACTATTTAAAAGTGAGACAGCCTTTAGAACTCTACTTCCACTATCTCTTCATAAAATTGCGTTCTTGAATATTTAAGGCAGAGATGAATAAATTATTGGTAAGCAAGGGAGTGAAAGGTCGAAGGGAATGTGAGTCTAAAGTTACAATCAGAAAAGCCAGATCCTTACTGAATAACAAAGCAGGCAAGTGGGGCAGAATAGTGGATCATAGAATTCCTATGTTATGGAAACAGGCCCTCTGACAAGTAACCCACCCAAACCCATATTATTTTATACAGTGGTGACCCCGGAATCCGAACGCCCTATTGTTCGAACAACTTTGAATCCGAACAATTATTTCGAAAAAAGTTTGCCCTAAAATCCGAACACATTTTCAGAATCCGAACACCATGTACCATTCAGGTCGCACATTGTTCAGTTCGTCCTGGGAAGTAGTCATGAAAGCATCTCTCGTGTGTCCATCACTAGTTTACCTCATGTTTTCACCTTGATTTGTGCTTTTTTTTTAATTATCACCCTTGTGTATTCGCCATGGCACCCAAGAAGAGCAGTGAAGCAAATAAGTGCATTCACCATTAGTACTCCTCACTAAGGTAAATGAAGTTATTTTCATGTTAGTACATTATTTCTTGCTTTTATTATTATTACTTGATATTTAGGTCATTTACTCATCTTATTTTACATTAACCATGTGTATTTGCAGTTAAAAGTGTCTTGGAAATGTTTTTTTTGGGTCCAGAAACGGATTAATTCACTTTCCATTATTTCTTAAGGGGAAAATAGTTTTCGCAATACAAATAACCTCCTGGAATGAATTAAATTCGGATTTTGAGGCACCACTGTATTTACACCTGATTAATACCATTAACCTACACATCTCTGAATACAATGGGCAATATAGCATGGCCAATTCACGTAACCTGCACATCTTTGGATTGTGGGAGAAAACTGGAGTACCTGGAGGAAACCCACACAGACACAGGCGAATGTGCAAACTTAACACAGACAGTTGCCCAAGGTTGGAATCAAACCCATGTCCTTGGCACAGTAAGGCAGCCATGTTAACCGCTGAGCCGCCCCAATAACATGAATAAGCTAGTGCTATTTTCCTTGGAGTGTCGGAGGCTGAGGTTTATAAATTCATGAGGGGCATGGATAGGGTGAATTGCCAAAGTCTTATCCCCAGGCTATGGGAGTCAAAAAATAGAGGGCATAGGTTTAAGATGAGAGGGGAAAGATTTAAAAGGGGCACTTTTTTCATGCAGAGGGTGCTGTGTATATGAGTTGAGGTGCTTGAGGAGGTGATGGAGGATGCTAGTACAATTATAACATTCAAAGGGCATCTGGATGGGTATATGAATAGAAAAGGTTTAGAGGGATATGGGACTAGATTAATTTAGGATATCTGGTCAGCATGGACAAGTTGGATCAAAGGGGCTGTTTCTATGTTGTACAGCTCTATGTCCCTCTAAGAAGAAAGAGGTCAGTCAGACCATTAGAAATTTCCCAGTACTTTATTTTAACTGGAACTATGCACTAACCTGTTTTTCTTTAATCAATCCTGCCCTTTTTTAGAAGACTGGTAATGTTTCCTGTAAGTTAGTTTCTGCACCTTTTGCAATACCCATCACAATGAGGTTAAAAATCACACAACACCAGGTTATAGTCCAACAGATTTAATTGGAAGCACACTAGCTTTCGGAACGATGCTCCTTCATCAGGTGATTGTGGAGGGCTCGATCGTAACACAGAATTTATAGCAAAAATTTGCAGTGTGATGTAAGTGAAATTATACATTGAAAAATTGATTGTCTGTTAAGCCTTTCATCTGTTGGAATACAGTGATAGTTTCACTTCTTTCATGTGTAAATCACAAAACCCTTTTTTTTAAAAGTTGCATTCTCAGGTTAGCTGTTAACAATGGTGATAGCTAGACAATATGTTGAAAGTGTTAGCCCCCTGTGTTCTCTGTCTATGACCTGATGTTTAGATTGTTATCTCACTTTTTAGATTAGAATCAGAGTTTTACATAAATTCATGCAGTTTTTGAGCTCAGAGTTCTACATGAATGTATGCAGTTTTTGAGCAAAGTGCAATGTAACTCTGCAAGTACAAATTCACCACACAAAATATATGTGTGCATGTGGGTCTTTGTCTGTCTGTTTGTGTGTGTGTGTCTATCTGGGTTGGGGTGTGTGTGTGTGTGTGTGTCTATCTGGGTTGGGGTGTGTGTGTGTGTGTGTGTGTGTGTAGTGAGTGCAGAGTGTCTTAAGTCTGTGAGGGGGTCCATGTGTGGGTGTCTGTGTGTGCGTCTGTGTGTACCTGTGTCCGTGTGTAGTGCAATGGTGATCACCTGTAATGTGACATGAACCCAAGGTCCCGGTTGAGGCCCTCCCTATGGGTACCGAACTTAGCTATCAGCCTCTGCTCGGCCACTTTCCTCTGCTGCCTATCCCGAAGTCCACCTTAGAGGATGGTCACCCGAAGGTCCGAGGCTGAATGTCCTGGACCACTGAAGTGTTCCCCAACTGAGAGGGAACCCTCCTGTCTGTTGATTGTTGTGCGGTGCCCATTCATCCGTTGTCGTAGCCTTTGCTCGGTTTCCCCAATGTACCATGCCTCTGGGCATCCTTGCCTGCAACGAATAAGATAGACAACGTTGGCTGAGTCACATGAGTATCTGCCATGTACAAGGTGGGAGGTGTTCCCACGCGTAATAGTGGTATCTATGTCCACAATCTGACACGTCTTGCAGCGTCCTACGTGACAGGGTTGTATGGAGTTGTCCTGAGAGCCGGGCAGTTTGCTACGAACAATGATCTGTTTGAGGTTTGGCGGTTGTTTAAAGGCAACTAGTGGAGGTGTGGGGAAGGTCTTGGTGAGGTGCTCATCCTCATTGATAATGTGTTGCAGGTCACGAAGAACATGGCGTAATTTTTCAGCCCCTGGGAAGTACTGAACAATGAAGGGTACCCTGTCAGTTGCAGCACGTGTCTGTCTCCTGAGGAGGTCATTACGGTTTCTTGCTGTGGCACGTCGGAATTGGCAGTCGATGAGTTGAGCATCATACCCCGTTCTTGTGAGGGCATCCTTGAGTACTTCCAGGTGTCCGTCATGTTCCTCCTCATCTGAGCAGATCCGGTGTATGCGTAGGGCTTGTCCATAGGGCATGGCTGTTTTAATATGTTTTGGGTGGAAGCTGGAGAAGTGTAGCATTGTGAGGTTGTCTGTGGGTTTGCGGTAGAGTGTGGTGCTGAGGATCTGCTCAGATGAGGAGGGATGTGACGGACACCTGGAAGTACTCAAGGATGCCCTCACAAGAACAGGGTACAATGCTCAACTCATCGACCGCCAGTTCCGACGTGCCACAGCAAGGAGCCATAATGACCTCCTCAGGAGACAGACACGTGCTGCAACTAATAGGGTACCCTTCGTTGTTCAGTACTTCCCAGGGGCTGAAAAATTACGCCATGTTCTTCGTGACCTGCAACACATTATCAATGAGGATGAGCACCTCACCAAGACCTTCCCCACACCTCCACTAGTTGCCTTTAAACAACCGCCAAACCTCAAACAGATCATTGTTCGTAGCAAACTGCCCGGCTCTCAGGACAACTCCATACAACCCTGTCACGGTGGACGCTGCAAAACGTGTCAGATTGTGGACATAGATACCACTATTACACGTGGGAACACCTCCCACTTTGTACATGGCAGGTACTCATGTGACTCAGCCAACGTTGTCTATCTTATTCGTTGCAGGCAAGGATGCCCAGAGGCATGGTACATTGGGGAAACCGAGCAAAGGCTACGACAACGGATGAATGGGCACCGCACAACAATCAACAGACAGGAGGGTTCCCTCCCAGTTGGGGAACACTTCAGTGATCCAGGACATTCAGCCTCGCACCTTCAGGTGACCATCCTCCAAGGTGGACTTCGGGACAGGCAGCAGAGGAAAGTGGCCGAGCAGAGGCTGATAGCTAAGTTCGGTACCCATAGGGAGGGCCTCAACCGGGACCTTGGGTTCATGTCACATTACAGGTGATCACCATTGCACTACACAGACACACAGATATTCCTACACACACACACACACACTCTCACATACACACGGACACAGGTACACACAGACATGCACACAGACACCCACACACTCACTCCCACACATGCACCCCCTCACAGACTTAAGACACTCTGCACTCACTACACACACACACACACACACACTTTCTCACACTCACAACCCCCATCCCAGACAGACACACACACAAACAGACAGACAAAGACCCACATGCACACATATATTTTGTGGGGTGAATTTGTGCTTGCAGAGTTACATTGCACTTTGCTCAAAAACTGCATACATTCATGTAGAACTCTGAGCTCAAAAATTGCATGAATTTATGTAAAACTCTGTTATCTCACTTTTTAGATTAGAATCAATCTAAACATCAGGTCATAGACAGAGAACACAGGGGGCTAACACTTTCAACATATTGTCTAGCTATCACCATTGTTAACAGCTAATCCGAGAATGCAACTTTAAAAAAAGGGTTTTGTGATTTACACATGAAAGAAGTGAAACTATCACTGTATTCCAACAGATGAAAGGCTTAACAGACAATCAATTCTTCAATGTATAATTTCAGTTACATCACACTGCAAATTTTTGCTATAAATTCTGTGTTACGATAGAGCCCTCCACAATCACCTAATGAAGGAGCGTCGCTCCGAAAGCTAGTGTGCTTCCAATTAAACCTGTTGGACTATAACCTGGTGTTGTGTGTTTTTTAACTTTGTACACCCCAGTCCAACACCGGCATCTCCAAATCATCACAATGAGGATAGCAATGCCCAATACAGTGTCAGCTTCACTCAGCGCTCTAGTTTTTAATGAAGAATGATTGATTCCAGGCTTATTCACTCAAATCCTTGATTAATCCAAGTTGCCATTCCAGTTATATTACATTATATTTCACAACATCCAAGGAGTGTTTCAGCCAATCTGTTTGTATTTTCATGACGTTAGACAAGGGAGGCTTGTGGCTAGATCATTAGGAGGACACAGTGTTCTGGTAGCACAGGATCTTTAAACTTCCCAAAACCACTAAAACGTGAAAACGAAAATTTATTATCCTGTGCTACATGTAATGTTATCGGCTGAACAAAGTGGTCATGCATTTTATTGAACACTTAGGAGTAGTGGTGCTGTTATCCTTTTGGCGGGGTAGAGGAAGGCAAGAGATATCAATAGACATTAGCTGAAAAAACCCCCAAAAACATCACTGGCATAGATCCAGGAGCACTTAAACTGTTCTATTCAGGTGGCAAACTGACAATGTCTGAAATGTTTTAACGTATTCAAAGCAATGCATTTGAACATCACCAGCTAATTAAAACGATTGTATTGTCTCTGTCACCTATCATTTGGCTGTCTACAGCAGTCAAAATGTCCTTTTTGGCAAGGAAGCTTTAGAGGCAGTATGCAAATATAAAAATTGTTAAGGTATGTTGTCAAATTTGTTTTATATTAATAAAGAAGTACTGAGTAAGTGCACAGCAACAGTGAATTTAGTAACTGAAATTGAACTAAAAGGAAGAACATTATTATAACTAAGGAATAAAAGTACCATTTTTGCTAAGGGTAGAAATACAAAGCAATGAACAATGATTACCAAGGTTCACTGAAGGCAGCTCCACAAATTAGTTCTATAGATACTGAATGACATGGTTAATCCAAGAAAGATAATTTATGATCCTACGCTCATGTCCAAGCAACAATCCTAACACGACAAATAAATGGTAGTTGTCCCAAGTATAGACAGTGTAACTTAACTGTTGTACAAGTGCAAAACAAAACCCAACTAACAGGTAATAATGTGATATAATTAAAGTACTCTTACACATGATTTAATTTGATTAGTATTGTCATTTTACTCTTCAATACCACTTAATCTAAAGATATTGTTTTATCATAAATTTTACAACATTAAAATGGTATTAATAATGTACCTCAATGACCATCTCTGTTTCAAAACGTGAAGCTTCAAAAACGCTTCACTCATTCATATATACTGTACTGTGGTCATGTGTTAACAAATTTGGTATAGCGAAGAAAGAATTTGTATTTACTGTATTTTATCTCAATTGTCAGGACTTTCCAATACACTTCACAACTAATAAGTTACTTCAAATGTAGTAATGTTGTTACATTGTGATAATCAGTATGGTTCCTGAAGGGCCCACTGACAAGAATCATATAAATAAGCAACTAATTATTTTAAGAACAGAATGTTTTCAAGGCATCAGGAGAATCCCGCACAACCATTGAACTCATTAGAATAGCCAGATGGGGTCACAGTTGAACATCTGGGATATTTGTGCCAAAATTAGAAGAGCTGTCCCACAGACTAACAGTCTGATGCAATCAAACTCATGGAGCATACCTTTTAGAAGACAGTTTTCCAAACACGACCATTACGATCCCCAAAGTATATTGTGTCTCAGTGACAGGACAGGCTAATAGAAGTGGCAGCACAGGTTATAGAGTCAGGAAGAAATTACCTTAGGAATGCTCAACATTGACTCCACACCCCCATGAAATCTCAGGTCAAACATGGGCAAGTAAACTTCCCATTCATCATCATTTAACAAAAAACTCACACCCACCTTCTCCATCCCCCCACTTCAGCTGATGAATTAGTTCTCATTGATGTTGACCACCACTTGGAGGATACACAGATTGGCAAGAGCACAGAAACATACTCTCAGTGGGGGAATTTCAATAACCATCACCAAGAAGAAATTACCAGTATCATTAATGTCCAGCTGGCCAAGCGTCACGGAAATAACTGTTAGACTGGGACTGCAGTATGTAGTAAATGAACCAACAAAACAGAAATAACTACTGGACTTCATCCTAACCAATCTACCACACATGCATCAATCCATTTCATTATTGGTAAGCATGACCATTGCAGAGTCTTTGGAAACAAAATCCCTTTCTCATACTGAGGATTCCCTTCAGTGTGTTGTGCTTCAAGGACAATGCTAATTGGAAACGTGTGATAGAAATGTAAAAAGGGCATAAATGAAGGGGTACAGAGCAGAAATTGTGTCCACTGTCCAAAGTCAACAAAACACAAATAGGATATGGTGGTAGAAGTTGGGAGCTGGAGGAAGAATAGAAGGGAAAGAAAGAAGAAAGGACAGGAGTCATGCCGAGTGTGAAGCTCAATACTGATTCTGAGAGGTGTAAAGGTGCTTAAGTGGAAAATTAGGTGTCATTCCTCCAGCTTACATCGAGCTACATTGGAACCCTGTCGCAAATCCAAGGTGTAAAATGTTAGCATGGGAGCGAAATGGTTTATTGAAATGCCAAATAACTGAAGGGTCAGTATCATATCTGCAGATAAAGAAGGAGGCTCCACAAAGTGGTCACCCAAGCTGTGTTTAGTCTTGCTAATGTAAAATGCACTGAGACCAGTGAACACACTAGACTAGATTAAAATAAGCACAAGCAATTTAAAAGGCATTTAGATGGATATATGAATAGGAAGAGTTTTGAGGGATATGGACTGGGTGCTGGCAGGTGAGACTAGATTGGGTTGGGATATCTGGTTGGCATGGACGGATTGGACCGAAGGGTCTGTTTCCATGCTGTCCATCTCTATGACTCTAACTCTAAACTGCTACTTCACCTGGGAAGTGTATTTGTAATTTTAGATGGTGAGATGACTGAGCAAGTGTTACATCTTCTATGATTACATAAGAAGGTGCCATAATGTTTGGGTGGGATGTTAAGAATGATGAAGCGGTGGACCAGGGTGTCACAGAGGGAATGGTTCCTGTGGAAATGCTGACAGTGGAAGGGATGGGCAGATATGTTTGGTGTTGGTAACCTGCTGGAGGTGGCAGATCTTGAGGAGACTAGTGGGTGAAATACGAAGGCAAGGGGAACCCTACTGTTTTGGCAAGAAGAGGAAGGGGTAAGGGCAGGAGTACAGGAAATTGGGTCAGACCTGGTAGAGGGCCTGTCGACCACAATGGGGGGAATTCTCAGTTGAGGAAAAGGAGCAGGAAACAGCAATGATAACATCATTGAGGTGTCGGAATTGTGGGAGTTTGAGTACAACCGGAACAAGAAGTGTTCCACATACCCCACAAAGCAACAGGTTTAGCTGAGACTCATGCTGGTACCCATAGCAGTACCTTTTGACTTGGAAAACGTGAGACATGTTAAAGGAAACGTTGATCAAAATGAAAACAAGCTCAGCCAGATGAAGGACGTGGTGGGGGTCAGGGATTGTTCAAACCTCTTTAAAGGAAGCAGAGAACCTTCAGACCATCGTGGGATGAACAGATTAAGAGAGTGCACATCCCCGGAGGAGATAAGGCAGCCTCTTCACTGTTGTCCAGCTGAACGAGACTGCACTTGCCTGGTTCCATTCATTGCCAAAGAATCATCTGCAGTACTTTTCTCTTCCTGCTTTTCTTCTGTTTCACCATCAAGCAACCTAATCAGAAACTATTGGTCTCAACCAATAAGTCATCAGGTGGCTGGTTGATATTCAGTGGAAGCCATTATCTTCCGTCCCCATCACAAACTCTGATGCTTAACCACGGATTCTCTTTCGATATGAACTATATCTCATTAAATTAAAATGGTGAAACATTCAAATTTGAAACATTTATTTAATCTCCACACAGAGGAAAACAGGACATACAGTAAACTTGACAGCAGCACAGGCAATTAATTTAAAATGCCTGGAAGGAATCTGTTAATCTTGAATACTCAAAATTCAAAGAAAGCAATGTATCATGTACATTGATTGTTATTTCACAGTTGTCAACATCAGGAAAATGTTGAGTCAAATTTCTGATAATGAAGTAATGGGGAAAAGATTCCCTGATTGGTATATGAACAAGGACAGACACATAAACAAATATAGAATTACTGACCGATTATAGTATAATATTACTGACCGATAATATTATACTATTATAATAATAGTATAATATTATTAGACTATTATAGTCCGATAATAGTCTAATTATCGGACTATTCGACCGATAATAGTCTAAACACACTATTAGACAACTGCCATTTGCAGTACCACTATTATTGCCAGTGATTTCAATTGATAATTACCACTGCAGTGTGTAGTAAAGCACGGACAGCATATTTCCTGCTACAGAAATGTGCATTGTTACTTTATTTATTAATGGAACTGATCAGGATTAAAACACATGGTCAATCCTCAGTAAGTGAAATCAGCTAGTCATAGAGAGTGGGGTTATTTATGTTACAATTGCATCTTTCATTGTAAATAAGCAATGCAAAACAGTGTCCCAGAGACCACAGGTTCCCCAGGTATAATCCTGAGCTTGCTGAAGAATTACCATTAAGGACAGGATCTGGCTTGGCTGCTTTGTATTCCATAGTTGTGTTACCTGCTAACATTCAGTCTATGTTCACATGATGAAGAGACAAGGTATAGAATGGCGGCTGATAAACCATGAACCTATAACAACAGGCCTAGTATCTTTAATAGAGGGCAAGAGAAAAAGGGGAGGGCGAGTGAAATGTTGGTACGGACACCGTTTATGACAACTTCAATCTATACTTTAGACAGATGGAAACGTTTCAGATCACTTTGCTAAAGCAGCATTACAATCAGGTCAGGTTTCATTCAGATGTTAAATGCAAGGCAATGATATGTGACAAAGCTTCCCTGTTATTAGGTTAGCAACTCAATAGAATAAAACAAATCAATTCCATTCTTAACAGCGTTAAAATTCAAAGTAAAATCTTCATTATTTAAAGCATTTAAAAATACATGAATCATTTCCCTGGTCAAATGGTGAAAAATTTGGTTTCTGCCATAAGGTCCCCGTTTTGTCCCCATTGAGATTTCTTATCTCATTGGTACAGCAGTAGAGTGACATTACAATTTTTATTGTCATTTCTTGGTAAGCAAAAGGAAAGATCAGCCAAGATTCTCCCCCAAATGTCATTTGGAGACATGCATGTTGAATCATAGAATCCCTACAGTGTAGAAACAGGCCCTTCAGCCCAACAAGTCCACACTCTCTCCAAAGAGTAACCCACCCAGACTTATTCCCAAATGTTTACCCCTGACTAATGCACCTAACTTACTTATCCCTGAACACTCTATACAATTTAGCATGGCCAATTCACCTAACCTGCATATCTTTGAACTATGGGAGGAAACTCGCACAGACATGGGGAAGAATATGCAAACCCTACACAGGCAGTCATCAGAAGCTGGAATCGAACCCGGGTCCCTGGCACTGTGAGGCAGCAGTGCTAGCCACTGAGCCACTGTGCCACCCTACGTGTATGGACCCTTGAATGTGAACAAGGGTGATGCACACCTAGAATGTTCCTCATAGTGAATGGACCAGTTGGATGAGACATCAGTGGTATTCCACCTCTGTAGACTTTTACCTTGGGAGATTAAATCAATGCCACAGAAGAACAGGAGGTGGTGAAGAAATAAGACTCAAATACCTATAACCACAATCTGGTACAAACTCATTGGTAATGTTATTTTAAACAGGAAAATGTTAAACAACGCTAGAGTTATAATGAACACTGAGCCAAGTTAGTAGTCACAATAGTACAACACAATATATATTAATTATTGGGGCTATTCACAATTCCTTTGTTCACACCAAATTTTCTCTAGTTACCAACAGGCGCTTTTAGAATACTAGCCCATTATGGTCCTTGATCTCTTGACTTCCAAGTCTGAAAGCTCAAATATGCATTGCCACAGTAACAGAGCGTGACTATGAAAGCAAAAATCTGTAAAAGAGAAAACAAAACTTTAATTCACTTCATCTTGATTTTAGCATGCACTGATTTTAGCATACATTTTGGAATTTGTGGGAATTCTGAGGCAGGTAACTCACCTCATGACTCCCCAAAGCCTTTCACCATCTAAGAAGGCACAAGTAAGGACTGAGATGGAATATTCTCCACTTGTCTGGATGAATGAAGCTCTGACATCATTCACATAGCTTAACACCATCCAAGACAAACGTAGCCTGCTTGAAAGGCATCCTACATAAAACATTCACTCTCTCTACTACCGATTCACAATGGCTGTGCTGTATATCATCTGCAAGATGCAGTATAGCAACTTGACTAGGTTCCTTTGACAGAACTTTCTAAACCTTCAACCTCTGCCACCTAGAAGGACAAGGGCAAAAGATGCACCGCTGAAAGATCCTTTCCAAGATGCGCACCATTCTGACTTGGAACTATACTGCCATTTCTTCAATGTTGCTGGGTCAAAATCCTGAAACTCTTCCACTTCCTAACAAAATTGAATGTGTCCATACCAACTGTGATTGTTCAAGTAGCTCACTAACACTTTCTCAAGGGAAATTAGAGATGGGCAACAAATGCTAGCCTTGTTAGCAACACTTACATCCTACCACCCCCCCCCAAAAAAAATCCATAAAACAAAACGTTTGACAAGTGGGGGATATAAGGCATCACAACAAATGAATGAAAATGCTAAAATTTGGCAAGTTTGACTCAATAATTAATACTAAATGTTTAAATGCATATACCCAGCACAATGTCCAACCTCAGTTTGGAAAAGCAAAAATTTACTTTGTGCTGAAGAATTTATGTTCCCAGCTGATGGTAACATTGAAAAGTCAGATTCCAGAGTGAAACCTAGCTTAACGGACCACAACTTTTCTTTTGCAGTTTGCAATTCAGTCACCTGGCTACCAATGTACTATCTTTATAACAAAGGTCATGAATGTAAAAGTAGGAAAATAATTTTTGAAAAAAGATTTAATGTTGTATTGTAGCACTGTCCTCACACCTCTTCAATTTAAAATTTCTTACTAAAACCTGATGAGATCACAAATGTTTCCGTTTGGTAACCTTGTGCATATTCACCATGTGGTCCTCTCCATTACTGTCTCACACAATATACAGGCATAGGCTAATCATTGGCTTTTTGTGCCTCTTTAAAACAAAAAGTTTTTTCCAGTTTCTGTACTTGGACTGCTGAAACAGTTTAAGACTTCTATCTCTCAGATGGCCTGAGGACTGCTAAAACTAAACTGCCCTTCTGCTGGTATGGATCCTCCTCTCCTGAACTGAATCTACATCTAGCCTCTAGCTTCTCTTACAGTAGGCCATAAAAGCTCAACTTAGTAAATGCTTCAGCAATTATTTTACTAGGTAGCCTGTCCATTCATTGAACAGAAGTCACGTGATTTGTTGGAAATACTGTTTTTAGCAGTGGGCAAAATCAAAGTTTCTGATCCCTGCCCCAAAAATAAAGTCACCTTCACAGAAAACCAAGTGCCCATTTTCCTCAACTTTACATTACTCTATCCTCTACAAATTCCAACTAAACAACATAAACTAAATTTTAGTCACAAACTTTATTCCTCAACCCTATTGAATTTCAGCTCCAACATTCTCATTTATGGTCTTTATTTCATGAACCAGTCAAGTTGTAGCATGAAGGGAGGTTGGGTAAGGGACTGTATTCTCCCAATTGTTCTTTTCTCACTAATGTTCTTCATCGTTCTCTTGAAGGCACTGGCTTATGCAAAGATATCACTCTGTGAATACCAATCACTTCTTTACAATAATAGAATGTTCTACCTTATTGTAGATGTGACCATTCCTCATCAATTAATTCAGACTATGAATTGCGCAGATTATTCAACCTGAGGGTATACAGACAAATCAGAAGCTCTCTTTACCAGACATCTGCATATCTACAATTTCTAACTCAACTCAATGACTGAGTACCAACATTAGAAATCATAGAATCATAGGATCCCTACAGTGTAAAAACAGGCCATTTGGCCCAACACGTCCACATCGACCTTCCGATGAGTAATCCACCCAGAACCATTCCCTTAAACTATTATTCTCCATTACCCCGGACTAATCTGCAGGAAATGCAGTCAGATCCTGCTCCTCACAGAACGAGTTAGGGAACTGGAACTGGTGTTGGATGAACTGAGGATTATTCGAGAGGCTGAGAGGGTGATAGATAGAAGCTACAGGGACATAGCTACGCCAGAGAACAGAGGTAGCTGGGTAACAGTTAGTGGGAAGGGGAGGAAGCAGGCAGTGCAGGGATCCCCTGTGGTCGTTCCCCTAAACAATAATTATACCATTTTGGATACTGGTGGGGGGGACGGCCTAGCAGGGGTAAGCTGCAGTGACCGGGTCTGTGGCGCGAGGTCTGGCTCTGAGACTCAGAAGGGAAAGGGGGAGAGGAGGAGAGCGCTAGTTATAGGAGACTCTCTAGTTAGAGGGACGGACAGGCGGTTCTGTGGACATGGGCGAGACTCTCGGATGGTTTGTTGCCTCCCGGGTGCCAGGACCATGTCTTCAGAATCCTTAAGGGGGAGGGTGTGCAGCCAGAAGTCGTGGTGCACGTTGGCACCAACGACATAGATAGGAAGAGGGGTGGAGAGGTCATTCAAGAGCTCAGGGATATAGCCTGGAAGCTAAAAGCTACGACAGACAGAGTCGTCATCTCTGGGTTGTTGCCGGTGCCACGTGACAGTGAGGCAAGAAATAGGGAGAGAGGGCAGTTGAACACGTGGCTGCAAGGATGGTGTAGGAGGGTGGGCTTCAGGTATTTGGACAATTGGACTGCATTCTGGGGAAGGTGGGACCTGTACAAGCAGGACGGGTTGCACCTGAACCAGAAGGGCACCAACATCCTGGGGGGGTAGGTTTGCTAGCACTCTTCGGGGGGGTTTAAACTAATTTGGCAGGGGGATGAGATCCAGACTTGTAGTCCAGCAAGTAGGCTAGCTGTTTGTCAGGATGTCCAAGAATGTAGGGAGGCTGTGGAGAAGGTAGCACTGACAGGGAATACTTGCGGACACAGAGATGGGTTCAAGTGCGTATACTTCAACGCAAGGAGTATCAGAAATAAGGTGGGTGAACTTAAGGTGTGGATCGGTACCTGGGACTACGATGTTGTGGCCATCACGGAAACGTGGATAGAAGAGGGACAGGAATGGTTGTTGGAGGTTCCTGGTTACAGATGTTTCAGTAAGATTAGGGAGGGTGGTAAAAAAGGAGGGGGGGTGGCGTTGCTAATTAGAAATGGTATAACGGCTGCAGAAAGGCAGTTCGAGGGAGATCTGCCTTTGGAGGTAGTATGGGCTGAAGTCAGAAATAGGAAAGGTGCAGTCACCTTGTTGGGTGTTTACTATAGGCTCCCCAATAGCAGCAGAGATGTGGAGAAACAGATTGGGAAACAGATTTTGGAAAGGTGCAGAAGCCACAGGGTAGTAGTCATGGGCGATTTCAACTTCCCAAATATTGATTGGAAGCTCTTTAGGTCAAGTAGATTGGATGGGGCGGTGTTTGCGCAGTGTGTCCATGAAGCTTTTCTAACTCAGTATGTAGATTGTCCGACCAGAGGGGAGGCCATATTGGATTTGGTACTCGGTAACGAACCGGGAAAAGTGATGGGCTTGTTAGTGGGTGAACATTTTGGTGATGGTGACCACAATTCTGTGACTTTCACCTTGGTTATTGAGAGAGATAGGTGCGTGCAACAGGGTAGGTTTTACAATTGGGGGAAGGGTAATTACGATGCTGTAAGACAGGATCTGAGGAGCATAAGTTGGGAGCATAGGCTGTCAGGGAAGGATGTCGTGGAAATGTGGAACTTTTTCAAGGAACAGATACGACGTGTCCTTGGTATGTATGTACCTGTCAGGCAGGAAAGAAATGGTCGTGTGAGGGAACCTTGGTTGACGAGGGAGGTTGAATGTTTTGTAAAGAGGAAGAAGGAGGCTTACATAAGGTTGAGGAAACAGGGTTCAGACAGAGCAGTGGAGGGATACAGGATAGCCAGAAGGGAGCTGAAGAAAGGGATTAGAAGAGCTAAGAGAGGGCATGAAAAATCTTTGGCGGATAGGATCAAGGATAACCCCAAGGCATTTTATGCGTATGTGAGAAACATGAGAATGACGAGAACGGGGGTAGGTCCGATCAAGGACAGTAGTGGGAGACTGTGTATTGAGTCGGAAGAGATAGGAGAGGTCTTGAATGAGTACTTTTCTTCATTATTTACGAACGAGAGGGACCGTATTGTTGAAGAGGAGAGTGTGAAATGGACTGGTAAGCTAGAGGAGATACTTGTTAGGAAGGACGATGTGTTGGATATTTTGAACAACTTGAGGATAGACAAGTCCCCCGGGCCTGACGGGATATATCCTGGGATTATGTGGGAAGCAAGAGAGGAAATTGCAGTACCGTTGGCAATGATCTTTTTGTCTTCACTGTCAACGGGGGTGGTACCAGGGGACTGGAGAGTGGCGAATGTTGTGCCCCTGTTCAAAAAAAGGGAATAGGGATAACCCTGGGAATTACAGGCCAGTTAGTCTTACTTCGGTGGTAGGCAAAGTAATGGAAAGGGTACTGAGGGATAGGATTTATGAGTATCTGGAAAGACACTGCTTGATTAGGGACAGCCAGCACAGAATTGTGAAGGGTAGGTCTTGCCTTACAAGTCTTATTGAATTCTTTGAGGAGGTGACCAAGCATGTGGATGAGGGTAGAGCAGTGGATGTAGTATACATGGATTTTAGTAAGGCATTTGATAAGGTTCTCCATGGTAGGCTTATGCGGAAAGTCAGGAGGCATGGGATAGAGGGAAATTTGACCAATTGGATAGAAAACTGGCTAACCGGTCGAAGTCAGAGAGTGGTGGTAGATAGTAAATATTCAGCCTGGAGCCCAGTTACAAGTGGAGTTCCGCAGGGGTCAGTTCTGGGTCCTCTGCTGTTTGTAATTTTTATTAATGACTTGGATGAGGGAGTCGAAGGGTGGGTCAGTAAATTTGCAGATGATACGAAGATTGGTGGAGTTGTGGATAGTGAGGAGGGCTGTTGTCGACTGCAAAGAGACTTAGATATGATGCAGAGCTGGGCTGAGGAGTGGCAGATGGAGTTCAACCCTGCCAAGTGTGAGGTTGTCCATTTTGGAAAGACAAATAAGAATGCGGAATACAGGGTTAACGGTAGGGTTCTTAGTGAGGTGGAGGAACAAAGGGATCTTGGGGTCTATGTTCATAGATCTTTGAAAGTTGCCATTCAGGTGGATAGAGCTTGTAAGAAGGCCTATGGTGTATTAGCGTTCATTAGCAGAGGGATTGAATTCAAGAGTCATGAAGTGATGTTGCAACTGTACAGGACTTTGGTTCGGCCACATTTGGAGTACTGTGTGCAGTTCTGGTCACCTCACTTTAGGAAAGATGTGGAAGCTTTGGAGAGGGTGCAGAGAAGATTTACCAGGATGTTGCCTGGAATGGAGAATAGGTCGTACGAGGATAGGTATAGAGTGCTAGGCCTTTTATCATTGGAACGGCGAAGGATGAGGGGTGACTTGATAGAGGTTTATAAGATGATCAGAGGAATAGATAGAGTAGACAGTCAGAAACTTTTTCCCCGGGTGCAACAGAATGTTCCAAGGGGACATAAATTTAAGGTGAAGGGTGGAAGGTATAGGGGAGATGTCAGGGGTGGGTTCTTTACCCAGAGAGTGGTGGGGGCATGGAATGCGCTGCCTGTGGGAGTGGTAGAGTCAGAATCTTTGGTGATCTTTAAGCAGCAATTGGATAGGTACATGGATAGGTGCTTAAGCTAGGACAAATGTTCGGCACAACATCGTGGCCGAAGGGCCTGTTCTGTGCTGTATTGTTCTATGTTCTATGTTCTAATGCACCTAACCTACATATCCTTGAACACTATGGACAATTTTGCATGGTCAATTCACCTAATCTATACATAGAATCATAGAATCCCTGTGGTGTGGAAACAGGCCTTTCAGCCCAACAAGTCCACATTGACCATCCGAAGAGTAACTCACCCAGATCCATTCCCCTACTACACTACATTTACCCCTGACTAATGCATTTAACCTACACATCCCTGAACACTATGGGCAATTTAGCAAGGCCAATCCACCTAACCTGCACATTTTTGGACTGTGGAAGGAAACCGGAGCACCTGGAGGAAACCCACGCAGACACTATGAGAATGTGCAAACTCCACATAGACTGCTGCCTGAAACAGGAATCGAACCCAGGTCCCTGGCACTGTGAGGCAGCAGTGCTAACCACTGAGCGACCAACCTTGCTGATCATTCCCTTTCTAATCGATTTTTTTTCAAATTTTATTTTTTGGATATGGTTAATTTTAGCAGTTTTTATTGTCCATCCTAAAGGCTTTAAAAGACAATGAGGTCAATTGCAGCATCCAAAAATCTGATCAAATAACTCAGTGCATAGAAACAGGAATACGCCATTCAGCCTCTTGAGCTTCAAGTAAATCCTAACAGATTTGTATTTTAACTCATTTTAGCTACCTTTGCTCCTTATCCCTGGGTACACTTACATAACAACAACTGGCACAGCATCTTCAAAACAGAAATAAAATTAACACAAATATCTGTAGATGCATATTTTGGTTTAAATTGCTTTTCCTTTTGGTGTCAACTTACTCAAATAGTATGCATATGCTACTGCAACTACGTTGGAGAGAGGAGCCATTGCCTTTGAATGAAAAGATGTGACTAGGGTAGGGGCCTTTTCTCCTTCAGGAATTTGGATGGGAATCTTAGCTCGTTCACAGGACTGGATAACACAGTCTGGGCTCAATAACAACTCTTCAGATGAGCTTATGTTGCGAATGGAGAGTTTGGCAAATAGAAGTCAGATTTTTAATGAGTTTGGCTCTTGTTGACCTGCACGAGGAAGAAAGTATGCGATAATTCGAAAACTGACTTACTGTGGAAGCCACCCAGCTGTTGTAGTTGTGTGTACCTTCTTGAGCTTGTTTTATTGAAATTGCATCCACAATTGAGGCTAAGAGGTACATCAAAGTAGCACTGGCATTAAAACTCAAACCCTGTAGTTAAGAGAAACAGCATTATTACCCCACTTCAGTAGTACTGATTTATACATCCAGTAGATACACTTCTGCAGAACTTGGAGAAAAAAGAACTTGGGATTAATATGGCAAACATTTAACATGTTTGGGATATCTGATAATGGTCACAGAGGAACGGCTGCTATGTAGTACTATGACTTATGTAGGCACATGCAGCAGTGAACGTTCACACAGCAAACTCCCAAAAACATGAAAAATCACCAAATATTTTAGGTGCTGTTATTTGAGGAAAATGTTGGCAATGACACCAGAGCATTCTGCTGTTCTTCATGCTCTTTTATGTCCACCCGAATAGTCAGGCAGCACCCCAATCCTACACTCATGCATCAGACTAGATTGTGTACTCAAGATCGGAGGCAGCTTTAACCACATCTGGTTTTGGCATAGTCCTTTCATCTGAACGGCAGTCACATAAAACAAAATGAACAACAAGTTTATTACACTGCCTTAAAGCTCAAATGTAATAAGATAGGGTTTACTAACACCTTCACGACTGTTACATTTGTTCCACCAATTGCAACAACACTGCAAAAGGTAAGCAGAGGTGGTCAGGGCTGAATTTTCTCAGCCCACTGATGCAGTCCTACTACATCTCCAGTGGAAGAATATGGAATTAGCCTGACAGCTAGATGCACTGGTTTCCAGTTTAGGCTAGACACTCCCACCAGGCCTATAATGGAGAAGTATCTCTGCCCTCCCTTGTCCTTGAGACAATTCTCACTAAAATGACAGTTCTCGCTTTCTTACCACAGTAGAATCTGGAGCAGGATTTGGGGTCAGTATGTGCCAGCAAGTTGTGGTATACTTGGCAGTGAAATTAAAATCGATAAGATGAGGATGGAATTATATGACCATGATTGTCTTTTTTTGTGTGAATCTGAATCTCATAAGAGATAGGATTTACAGCATTGCAATTGAATTCTTAAACCTTGGTCAGTGAATGTAGCAATTGCATTCATTTTGTGAATTTGAAAATGTGAAATGTGCACATACCTCTGGGCAGGTGCCAGATTTACATCATCTTTTACAGTAAGTCTACTCCCTACAATGAGTTGGCACCATTAAAGAATGTCATACAAATAATTGACCACTCACTGGCCTGTCCATGGTGAAACTAAGACAAGGCTACATATTATATGAAATAATTTTTCCCATCGAAGCAGAAAATAGATATTCTCACTGTTGTAGCTTCTCACTTTTGTAATTTGTGTCTTTACAAGTACTGTTTCAACGAGGCACAATGCTATTCAAGGCCAGTGTCCTTTAAGTCACTGCATTGCCCAGCAACATATCCACGATACAATCCCAACAAACCAAGACATCTATACAACTGTGAGGCCTGCACCCACTACATAGATGGTCACTCACTTCCTTGCACTATTCCCATGTCCTGGACTGTCTAACATCCCTTGAGGGACCATATTCCAAAGGTTCCCTGTGAACACCATTCTCTCTAAAGTTACAAAGTGAGAGATAAATGTTCTGCACCCTGGAGGTGGTGATCTTCCTGCCATCTTTAATACAGTAAAAGTATACAGTAGTTAGTTTCAGAGGGACTATTTCCATTTATAGAGAGATCATTTTAAAAATACAGCTGAAGCAAAATCAGGAAGCATCTTTCAACCAAAGAGGAAACTCTCACCCGCAGAAAAAGTGTCACATCTTGGGCAACTGAAATTTTCAAGATCAGAGATGGAGCAAACATGGGTCAAAGACAAATAAGCAAAAAAAGAATTGTAGATCAATTGTGATTTATCAAGGTGACAGAATAGCATTCGGGGCTGAATGGGCTATTCCTGTTATAATCCTATGACTCAGTTTTCCATTAAAATGTTCAAATGAACTGCCTCTGATATACTAAACATGGCTCATGTTTTGCATTCGACACACATCAAGTTGAGTAATGCAAATAATCCTTGTGGTGTCTGTCATAAGAGTATAGAAGATGTTAGTCTAAACTGTCAGTAGTGTCAGACACTTGCTAACAAAATTAAACTCTTTTCACATAAAGATTAACTGAAGATAATAAAACTTCTGTCTAACTGCACCTACTGAACTCTCTCCAAGGCTAACCTTCCACTAAACTCCACACACACTGTCCTTCGTACTTGATTGGCCATCCTCAGATAAAGATTGCTCGTGGCCTTGGCTTGAAAGTATTGAACTGAGATCATGAACAGCCATCATCCTAGAACTTTACACTTCCGCACAACCCAGATACTAATTCGGCTGTTCGTCTCTGATACTTCCCCTGGTTAGTTTATCTTTACTTCCAGTTTCAGAACCATTCCGTCCTGAATTGACCTCAGGTGAAGCAGAAATAGATTCAAAAGCTGACTGGAGCTACGAGCTAGGAAAAGGAAAATTCAAACAAGAGACCTACTCCCAACAGATAGACAAGTGAAGGCAGGATCAGCATTAGCAGCAATGCTCCCACATAATAGCCTGCTAATGCTTCGGTTCTAAGCCTGTACAATAAAGCCAGTATACAGGAAAGTATATAGCACCAATGCAACAAACACCAAAACATGAATACAGGACTGCAGGTGAGAAATTCAGGGGAACTATTTTTGAAGAAAACAGCGAAAACAAATGGCTAGCAGGATACTCACCACTGTGGTCCATGGTACCTGAGGAATCTTCGTATAAGCCATGGTGATGTAGAAGATCAAAAAGAAGACTGTGAGCACCCAGTAAAAGACTGCCACGAACATCACCCAACCAAAGGCAGAGACAGAGAAATATTCTGTACTCGCTATCAATATCCAGACCAACAGCCCAAGTACCTGAAAAAAAAATCCATTGCAAGTATATCACAAATTACTAGCTCCGGGCTGGCTCTAACCTGCCTCTGTCTGGATCAGTTAGGAAATGAGCTGACCTCATTTCACTGCATTGAGAATACTTTAAAACATCCAGGCCCCAAAAATTTGCATTTTTTAAAAAACTACAAGCACACAGCAGTGGCTCAAATCATTATTGCACATAATATTGATGTACAGAGGGATCTTGGGGTTCAAGTCCACAGAAGTGGCCTCACATGTAAATAGGGTGGTATAGAAGGCGTACGGCATGCTTGTCTTTATTGGTCATGGAACGGAGTACAAGAATCAGCATTCATGTTGCAGCCTTACAAGACTTTGGTTAGGCCACACTTAGAGTATTGCGTTGAATTCTGGTCGCTACATTACTGAACGGTGCAGAAGAGGTTTATCAGGTTGCTGCCTGGATTAAAGAGTATGAGCTATGAGGACAGGCTGGAAAAACTCAGGTCATTTTCTGAGGCTGAGGGGAGATTTGATAGAAATCTATAAAATTATGAGATGCACATATAGGGTTGACAGTCAGAATCTTTCTCCCCCCCAGAGTTGAAATGTTAATACCAGGGACCTTGCATTTAAGGTGAGAGGGGGAAAAGTTTTCTTTCCAAAAAAAGAGTGGCAGGAGTCTGGATGTGCAAACTCTATCTTATCAAAAACTGATAGGTACATAGAAAAGGACTGCACATAGTGGACTGGAAACAGAAATTAAAAATAGGCAATGTATGTCTTTAAAATTGATGATTGATACACATCACAAATACTAATCTGACATTTTTCATGAGGTTATCAGGAGTCGTGTGTATCCAAACTTGTTTTATTTCTAAATTTTCAACATTTGGTTTGTTTCTTTTTGTTATTAAAAGGGGAATAAACATATTTAACACTGAGCATTACCACAGAAAATTTAAATGTTATGAGCGGATGACATTAACAGTAAAAAGCAGTCCCTGTGCATTTCACACACTCAAAATATTATTGTCACCAATGACTAAAGCTGTACTCACATTGCAGTCTGGGTCTCAAGAGAGCAAGAGAATGTAAACACTTTTCCCCATTGCATTTTCTAATGTGCAGCTGGCCTTCCTGTCAACCTTTGTAGAGGCTCAACAGTATGTTCCATTATGGTTGCACTGATAGCATAACAACATCACCTCTGAAACAAATTACTGCCATGACAGGGGTCTGATAAGGCCCTGCTGATAGCTAATGAAACCCAATGAAAATTTCCTATATCTTACGCCATCCTGTTTTATACATATAAACAAAAAATCTGGTGGGTTTATGTGGTCACCAACTGTGAAAGATCTCAAGTGGCATCTTCCAAAAAAAATGCAAAGATCTTATCCACACCAAGAAATCTGTTATGAACAGTTCTGTAGATGTTAAAGCTCTTAGTGCAATGAAATATAACTTCTGAAATCACCAAAGTCTCAACATTCATTCATACTTATGGAGCACCTCTAGGATCTCCTGAGGGGTTGCTTATATGCCAGACTATTCAGCAAAATCTTATTAGAGGTCATTCAGTTAACTTCCCTGCTTTGCACAGATTTCAGACCGTAGAGAAATTTTCAGGAGGAAGATTACTGAGACACTTGAATATTTAATGTGACCACAAAAATGGTTTACAGAAACTGAATTGAGTCACTGGGTCAGTCTGAAGTGAACAAAAGATTAAATGATTTTAAAGTGACTTGAAATTTGTACCTTTATCTTCTTTCATATTTACCTGCTTTATGATCTTTTCATTTTTTATTTCCTTTCTTGTTGAGAAAAATAACCTTATACTTGTATGGACATTCACAAGAACATAAGACCACGTATGACATCTAGCCACATTGGAGATATTACCTCAGGTGACCCAAAATCTTGGTCAATGAAGTAGGTTTTAACAAGCATCTTAAAAGGAATAAAGTAAGGTGGGGAGATGTCGACAGACAATGTATAAGACAGGGTTGGGCAGACTGGAGACAGGAAGGATGATTCCCCTGGTTGGTTTTGGGAGGGGCGGGGGGTAGGTGGTGTGGCTGGAACCAGGGGACTACGTGAGGCTGGAAGAACACAGCAAGCCAGGAAGCATCAGGAGATGGAGAAGTCAACGTTTCGGGTATAACCCTTCTTCAGGACTGGGATTGGGGTGGGGATGAGGGGAGCTACAGATAAAGGGGAGGTGTAGGAAGGGTTTTGGGAGGGGAGAGGGTTGGAGTGATGAGGTAGTGATAGGTGAACACAGGTAGAGGGTTCGGCCTGGTTGGTTGACGTTGGAGGGGGAATAAATCCAGTTGGTAGCTGGAAGAAAGGGTCAGTAAGTGGAATGGAAGGGAGTAGGTGGGGCTTGAAAGGGAATCAGGGGACGGGAAGGGAGGTTATTTGATATTGGAGAACTCAATGTTGAATCCTCCGGGCTGTAGGCTGCCCAGGCAGAAGGTGAGGTGTTGCTCCTAATATTTCCTGTCTGATTTACCATGGCAATGGTGGAGGCCAAGGATAGACATGTCAGAGGGGGAGTGAGAAGGGAAATTGAAATGGGCGGGGACCGGGAGGTCAGGTCGGCTCTTACTGGTCCAGCGAGATGCTCGGCGTAACGTGCCCTCCGTTTACATTTGGCCTCACCAATGTAAAGAAGACCGGATCGGGAGCACCAGTAAACTAGGTTGGAGGAGATGCAGGTGAACCTCTGTCTCACCTGGAAAGACTGTTTGAGGCTCTGCTTGGAGGTGCGTGGGGTGGTAAGAAGCAGCAGATTTAAAATGGAGTTGAGGAGGAATATCTTTACCCAAAGGGTTGTGAATCTGTGAAATTCCCTGCCCTGTGAAGCAGTTGAGGCTACCTTATTGAATATTTTTAAGGCAAAAGGTTGATAGATATCTGAACAGTAACTGAATTAAGGGTTATGGTGAGCGGGCGGGTGAGTGGAGATGAGTCCTCAAAAAGATCAGCCATGATCTTATTGAATGACGGAGCAGACTCTATTGGCCAGGGGGCCTACTCCTGCTCCTAGTTGTTATGTTCTAAATGTTCTAACGATAAAGTGATAATCTGTCAAATGTGATATTTTATTCGATTTGCTTCAGTAACTTTGAACTGCAGTCTAATATCTTGGACTTCATTGATTTCCCTCACCATCAGTTAGGAAACAGCATTTCACTTACATTCTGACCACCACCATCTTGTGGCTATAACGCTACATTACAGTAATACAAGAGCTCAATAGCCTCACCCAGTGGAAATAATCTAGTATTGGATCAATACCATGAAGAGCATCTTGCTTTAATACAGAATATTTATTCACAGTTTTGTGCACCAACTTTTCTCCATTTCCAGTTTGGCATCAGCGCTGAAAGTGGATCTTGCTGATAGATGACAATAAAAACAAAATGCTGGCAAAACTCAGCAGGTCTAGTAGGATCTGTGGGGAGAAAGTAGAGTTAACATTTTGAGTCTGGTGACTCTTCATCACAACAGATAACTTTATTTTATCATCCTGCTGATAGACGGCCCAAATGAAAACTATTAGATCAGCAAAGATCTCTCAGTCAAGAGAGGCATTTCTAATTGAATGATTACAGAAAGATGCCTAAATGAGAAATAACAAAGGAATCTGGACAGAACAAGACAAGTTTAATAGAATGGAACAGAATGTTAGGGCAGACATCAGGAAGTAGCTCTTCATTCAGAAACAACCAGCAACTGGAACCACTAATTTGATGAAGCGGTATTTTTTAGATGGTTATGTCTCAATTCAAAATTGAGGTGAGTTAAAATCAGCCTTGGATTCTTGATTAGTTTATTGGATACAGGGAGAAACATTATAATCACAGTCATCACAGTAATAGATGGACACACTTGCAACAGTCCATTCTGCTAAAATACTGAACACGTTTCTTTGATTATAATGTCTCCTGGAGAGAAATACAACAAAACAAGATTTATATTCTGCTGTTGCAAGTGGCAGTACAAATACAGATTTTAAATCACTGATTATGCACTGACTAAACTGAACAGTTTGACCGGCTCACATTTTCCATTTTGGGACCAGATTCAAAGAGAACTTTTGATGATGTCATGGGCCAGTGAGCTACCTCAGGACCAAGGTGAAACTGCCCTGCAGCATACACCAGCTGGAAAAAAAACCGAAGGCAAACTTTCCCTTGCAGTACGAAGAGCAACAGAAGGGTTTGGAAATAAAATTCCAAATTCTGACCTAAAACATTCTGCTTTCTTTCAGTGCTTGCTCACAGCTCCCAGGACCAGGGATCATGAGAAATCCACTTTAGACCATAAGACATAGGAGTGGAAGTAAGGCCATTCGGCCCATCGCGTCCACTCCGCCATTTAATCATGGCTGATGGGCATTTCAACTCCACTTACCTGCATTCTCCCCGTAGCCCTTAATTCCTTGTGACATCAAGAATTTACCAATCTCTGGCTTGAAGACATTTAGCGTCCCGGCCTCCACTGCACTCTGTGGCAATGAATTCCACAGACCCACCACTCTCTGGCTGAAGAAATGTCTCCGCATTTCTGTTCTGAATTGAACCCCACTAATTCTAAGGCTGTGTCCACGGGTCCTAGTCTCCTCGCCTAACGGAAACAATTTCTTAGGGTCCACCCTTTCCAAGCCATGTATTATCTTGTAAGTTTCTATTAAACTCCAATGAGTACAATCCCAGGATCCTCAGCCGTTCCTCATATGTTAGACCTACCATTCCAGGGATCATCCGTGTGAATCTCCGCTGGACACGCTCCAGTGCCAGTATGTCCTTCCTGAGGTGTGGGGACCAAAACTGGACACAGTACTCCAAATGGCGCCTAACCAGAGCTTTATAAAGCCTCAGTAGCACATCGCTGCTTTTATATTCCAACCCTCTTAAGATAAATGACAACACTGCATTCGCTTTCTTAATCACTGATTCAACCTGCATGTTTACCTTTAGAGAATCCTCGACTAGCACTCCCAGATCCCTTTGTACTTTGGCTTTATGAATTTTCTCACCGTTTAGAAAGTAGTCCATGCTTGCATTCTTTTTTCCAAAGTGCAAGACCTTGCATTTGCTCACATTGAACTTCATCAGCCATTTCCTGGACCACTCTCCCAAACTGTTTAGATCCTTCTGCAGCCTCCCCACTTCCTCAGTACTACCTGCCTGTCCACCTAACTTCGTACCATCGGCAAACTTCGCTAGAATGCCCCCAGTCCCTTCATCCAGATCATTAATATATAACATGAACAGCTGCGGCCCCAACACTGAACCCTGCGGGACACCGCTTGTCACCGGCTGCATTCCAAAAAAAGAACCTCTTATCCCAACTCTCTGCCTTCTGTCAGACAGCCAATCCTCAATCCATGCCAGTAGCTCACCTCGAACACCATGGGCCCTCACCTTACTCAGCAGCCTCCCGTGTGGCACCTTATCAAAGGCCTTTTGGAAGTCTAGATAGACCACATCCACTGGGTTTCCCTGATCTAACCTACTTGTCACCTCTTCAAAAAATTCTAACAGGTTTGTCAGGCACGACCTCCCCTTACTAAATCCATGTTAACTTGTACTAATCCGACCCTGCTCTTCCAAGAATTTAGAAACCTCATCCTTAACGATGGATTCTAGAATTTTGCCAACAACCGAGGTTAGGCTAATTGGCCTATAATTTTCCATCTTTTGTCTTGATCCTTTCTTGAACAATGGGGTTACAACAGCGATCTTCCAATCATCCGGGACTTTCCCCGACTCCAGTGACTTTTGAAAGATCTCAACCAATGCCTCCACTATTTCCTCAGCCACCTCCCTCAGAAGTCTAGAATGTAGCCCATCGGGGCCAGGAGGTTTGTCAATTTTAAGATCTTTTAGCTTTTCTAGCACTATCTCTTTTGTAATGGCAACCATGCTCAACTCAGTCCCTTGACTCCCTTTAATTGTTGGGATATTACTCATGTCTTCCACTGTAAAGACTGACGCAAAGTACTTATTAAGTTCTCCTGCTATTTCCTTATCTCCCATCACTAGCCTTCCAGCATCAGTTTGAAGTGGCCCAATGTCTACTTTTGCCTGTTGTTTGTTTCTTATGTATTGAAAGAAACCTTTACTATCATTTCTAATATTACTGGCTAGCCTACCTTCATATTTGATCCTCTCCTTCCTTATCTCTCTCTTTGTTATCCTCTGTTTGTTTTTGTAGCCTTCCCTATCTTCTGATTTCCCAATGCTCTTGGCCACTTTATAGGATCTCTCTTTTTCTTTGATACATTTCCTGACTTCCTTTGTCAGCCATGGCTGTCTAATCCCTCCCCGGATAAATCTTTCATTTCTTGGGGATGAACTTCTGTACTGTGTCCTCAATTATACCCACAAACTCCTGCCATTTTTGCTCTACTGTCTTCCTTGCTAGGCTCTGCTTCCAGTCGATTTTCAACAGTTCCTCTCTCATGCCCTCATAATTACCTTTATTTAACTGTAACACCATTACATCCGATTTTGCCTTCTCTCTTTCAAACTGCAGACTGAACTCTACCAAATTATGATCGCTGCTTCCTAAGTGTTCCCTTACTTTAAGATCTTTTATAAAGTCTGGTTCATTACATAGCACTAGGTCCAAAATAGCCTGCTCCCTTGTGGGCTCCATGACAAGCTGTTCCAAAAAGCCATCCTGTAAGCATTCCAAGAATTCTCTTTCTTTGGATCCACTGGCAACATTACTTACCCAGTCACCTTCAAATTCTTCAGGATGTGGCCTCTTGAATTTTCAGAAGGGCTTGATTTACTGGGTTTTCATTCGAAATCAAAGCTTTCAGGGCGCTGCTCCTTGATCAGGACTATAACCTGGTGTCGTCTGACTTCTAAACGTATCCATCCCAGTCCACCACTGGCACCTCCAAATCAATGACAATTAAAATGTAGCCAGCAAAGCCACTGATAGATATTTTTAAAAATCTGCAAATTCCCCTCCAAGCTATGCAACATCCTCACTTTAAATAATGTTACCTTCCCTTCACTGCCACTGGGTCAAAATCCTGGAACGCCCTTCCTAAGATCATTGTGAGTGATGGTACACCCCAAGAACTGCAGCAGTTCAAGAAGTCAGCTCATCAACACGTCTCTCCAGTGGAAGGACGATGGGCAATAAATGCTGGCCCAGCCAGTGATGCCCACATCACATGAGCAAAGTGAATACTAATCAATACTTTCTCTCTTAATGTGTGAAATTTAAAATCCTCACCTTTAACTCCATTGCCTTGCCCCAACCATATCCTGCATTCTCCTCCAGACCTTTATCATCTTCCTTCAATTGCTGATTCCTCTCAAACTCCGTCTTTTTGTACATTCCCTGTCCGTTTGTCATAACAAATCAGTAGACATTTCAATGGTTGCCTGGGTCCAAATTCCACAAATTTCCACACTAAGCCACATCAATTCATTCTTTTTCAAACAAAAAACATACACCTGATCTCTTTGATCAAGATTTCTATCAATCTGTCTAACCTTGCCTGGTTTGATCCTAAGGTCCCTGATTCCCAGTCCTGATATAGCTTTAAAAAATTAGTGAGAGGGGAGAGAGAGAGTGTGTGTGAGAAAGAAGAGAGAGAAAGAGGAGAGGAGAAACAGCTAGGTGATGCTATTCTCTTAAATAAGCTAATATATGGCGCTGAATTTTGCTGCAATTGACAGTTCTCACGCTGTTTATTTCTCAAATTCTCAAAAAAACTCACACTTGTTGTAACTTTGTGCGCACAACATGTTTACACTCAAAATGTTGGTGAACAAGTTTTACTTATGCGCCACGCCAAAATCTGGTTTATATTGTTGCCTGATATACATGAATGAATCAGGGTCGAAAAGTGTGGCACTGAAAAAGCACAGCCAGTCAGGCAGTATCTGGGGAGCAGCATAGTTGACATTTCGGGCATAAGCTCTTCATTGGGAATATGGGGCAATTTCAGTTTCAATGTGGAAATGCTAATCCCATTCTATGGAAATCCAGAATGCAGAAATGTCAATCTTAAACTGGATTGCACCAGGAGCTGGAAGCATTCTGGTTTGTAATGTACAGCCTTTACCTAGAAAAGGATGAAAAAAAAGGTAAATAGAGATTCAGCAAAAAGCTAAATGGCAGGAGCAACAGTTAACTAGATAAGGGTTGCTATGGTAAGTAATGCATTGTATTTTAATTAATGACTGAATTCAGGAACTAACAACAGGAACAACTTCTCTATTCAACACTATTTCGTATTACTTTTTCTAATTTATTTAGATGTGCAAATATTCTAAAATAGACAAAAGCTATGAAAATCTTCTCTGGACTTGAAATACACTTTACAGATCACTGACTCCGAAGAATCACTTGTAGAATAATGTACATGTTTTAAGAGGACATTGTGTTCAAAAGTGCTGTTTACAAACTCAGAAGACTTAACAACAGTCAACAGGGTGGCTGTAAGAACACTTTGCTCAGTTGCCACATTTGGCCTTCAGCAAGCAAAAAACAATTCTGCACAGGTTTAACTCTTTAATAAACCGGCCAAATTGTAAGTAAGAATATCCACAACAGATGATACCTTTGTGGCCTTTGATTTATGCAAATGTCCTTATAGATTTTACAAAGATCTCAAAATCAGTGAAAATTATTGCCCTGTTTTCATCAAAATAGCCTTGCCTCAGTTTCAAGTGGGGCACATTATCCTGGGAGGAACTTGTAATTTACTTCAGAACTGTTTTGATGGTGGTCACTCGTCTCGAAGTGTTAACTCTGATTTCTTTCCATAGATGCTGACAGACCTGCTGAGCTTTTCCAGCAATTTCTGTTTTTGTTTAGGATTCTAAAGGTTGTGGCAGGGTAAATGCCGAGAGGATGTTTCCTCTCATGGGACAGTCTAGAACCAGAGGGCATCGTCTCAAAATAAAGGGGCACCAATTTAAGACTGAGATCAGAAGAAATTTCTTCTCTCAGGTTTTTTGATAGTCTTTGGAATTCCTTGCCACAGAGAGCTGTGGGGACAGAGTCAGTGAACGGTAGGGTCTGAAGGAGGATCATTGGACCCAAAATATTAACGCAGCAGGTCAGGCAGCATCCAAGGAGCAGGAGAATCGAAGTTTTGGGCATAAGCCCTTCTTCAGGAATGAAGAAGGGCTTATGCTCGAAACATCGATTCTCCTGCTCCTTGGATGCTGCCTGACCTGCTGCGCTTTTCCAGCTACACATTTTTCAGCTCTGATCTCCAGCACCTGCAGTCCTCACTTTCTCCACCCACTCTGCTTTTTCTGCACAGACGGTACCAGATCTGCTGAGTTTCTCCAGCAATTTGTTCTCATTTCAAATTTCCAGCATCAATAGTTATTTGATTGCATTTTGTTATTTTTCAGCAAAATTCAGCACAATATATTAGCTTATATAAGAGAATAGCATCGAGGTAAAAACAATGACTGCAGATGCTGGAAACCAGATTCTGGATCAGTGGTGCTGGAAGAGCACAGCAATTCAGGCTGCATCCGAGGACAGGCAAAATCGACGTTTCGGGCAAAAGCCCTTCATCAGGAATAAAGGCAGAGAGCCTGAAGCGTGGAGAGATAAGCTAGAGGAGGGTGGGGGTGGGGATAGAGTAGCATAGAGTACAATAGGTCAGTGGGGGAGGAGATGAAGGTGATAGGTCAGGGAGAAGAGGGTGGAGTGGATAGGTGGAAAAGGAGCTGGGCAGGTCGGACAAGTCCGGACAAGTCAAGGGGATCGTGTTGCTGGAGGTTAGAAACTAGGATGAGGTGGGGGAAGGGGAAATGAGGAAGCTGTTGAAATCCACATTGATGCCCTGGGGTTGAAGTGTTCCGAGGCGGAAGATGAGGCGTTCTTCTTCCATGCGTCTGGTGGTGAGGGAGCGGCGGTGGAGGAGGCCCAGCACCTCCATATCCTCGGCAGAGTGGGAGGGAGTTGAAATGTTGAGCCACGGAGCGGTTTGGTTGATTGGTGTGGGTGTCTCGGAGATGTTCCCTAAAGCGCTCTGCTAGGAGGCGCCCAGTCTCCCCAATGTAGAGGAGACCGCATCGGGAGCAACGGATACAATAAATAATATTGGTGGATGTGCAGGTAAAACTTTGATGGATGTGGAAGGCTCCTTTAGGGCCTTGGATGGAGGTAGTCCGTGACTACCTGGTCAGGTCCACGCCCCCCCCTACGACCCACCCTCCCATCCTGGCACTTTCCCCTGCCACCGCAGGAACTGTAAAACCTGTGCCCACACCTCCTCCCTCACCTCCATCCAAGGCCCTAAAGGAGCCTTCCACATCCATCAAAGTTTTACCTGCACATCCACCAATATTATTTATTGTATCCGTTGCTCCCGATGTGGTCTCCTCTACATTGGGGAGACTGGGCGCCTCCTAGCAGAGCGCTTTAGGGAACATCTCCGAGACACCCGCACCAATCAACCAAACCGCCCCGTGGCTCAACATTTCAACTCCCCCTCCCACTCTGCCGAGGATATGGAGGTGCTGGGCCTCCTCCACCGCCGCTCCCTCACCACCAGACGCATGGTAGAAGAACGCCTCATCTTCCGCCTCGGAACACTTCAACCCCAGTGCATCAATGTGGATTTCAACAGCTTCCTCATTTCCCCTTCCCCCACCTCATCCTAGTTTCTAACCTCCAGCAACACGATCCCCTTGACTTGTCCGGACTTGTCCGACCTGCCCACCTCCGTTTCCACCTATCCACTCCACCCTCTTCTCCCTGACCTATCACCTTCATCTCCTCCCCCACTGACCTATTGTACTCTATGCTACTCTACCCCCACCCTCCTCTAGCTTATCTCTCCACGCTTCAGGCTCTCTGTCTTTATTCCTGATGAAGGGCTTTTGCCCGAAACGTTGATTTTGCCTGTCCTCGGATGCTGCCTGAATTGCTGTGCTCTTCCAGCACCACGGAAGAGAATAGCATCACCTATCTGTTTCTCCGATATCAGGGTTCTTAGCAGAGGCAGTAATGCAGAGACTTGAACAAACAGCTCTGCCAACCATCCAACCCAAACATTGGGCCCGCCACGTGGATGATACCTTTGTCATCACTAAACAAAACAAATTAGAGGAAACCGTCAAGACCATCAATAGTATCCTTACTGGCATAAAATTCACTAAAGAGGAAGATGTCACAGTAAAGCAAACAGCCAATGAGGAACTTGAAACCGGCGTCTACAGGAAAACAACACATACGGACCAAATATTGAACTACAGAAGAAATCATCCCAACATCCACAAAGGAAGCTGCATCAGAACATTATTTCAATGAGCCAAGACAGACTGCAGCACAGAGGAACTACATTGAACAGAAAAATCACCTATACCATGTATTCAAAAAGAATGGATACCCAATGAACACAGTCTGCCAATTTCTCATCAACAAACCCAAACAAGCAGACAAAACACGCCCAGAAACTCTAGCCACTCTTCCCCCACATCAAAGATATCTCGGAAATGACTGTCAGCCTACTCAGACCCCTTGGCACCATGGTGGCCCACAAACCCACCAACACACTAAAACAGCAGCTAATGAACTTGAAAGACTCTACACAGACAACAAGCAAAACTAATGTTATTTACAGAATACTGTGCAAGAACTGTAACAAACACTACATTGGACAAACAGGCAGAAAACTAGCCACCAGGAATCAGGATCATCAACTAGCCACAAAACAACATGGCCCACTCTCACTAGTATCCTTACATGCAGATAAGGAAGGACACAACTTTGAATGGGAGAACACATCCATCCTAGGACAAGCCAAACAGAGACATGAACTAGAATTCCTAGAAGCATGGCATTCCAACCGGAACTCTATCAACAAACACATTGAATTAGACGCCATCTACCACCCCCTGAGAAAAAGAACAGGAAATGACACCACCAACCCAAAGAAACCGAAACATATAAATAGAAAGCAGGAATTATCAGCAGTGCTTTGTCCGGAGGCCCACTGAAGATGTTAGCCAGTAGGGTGACGAAACGTCTGGAAATGAACCTTCCAGCAGAGCGAGTAAACTTACATCCAGAACCTTAACCTGAGCTACAAATTTTCTCAAAACTTGCTATCAATAGATTTTTTATATATTATTGTAGGTAATTCTTGATCAGTGTAATGGTTATGGAGAAAAGGCAGGAAAGGTGGTGTTGGATCATTCATGATCCCATTGAATAGCAGAGCAGACTCAAGGGGCCGATCGACCTTCTCCTGTTCCTACTTCTTACAGCATGTTTTGGGTTCAATTCCAACTCCAGTGACTTGAGTCTACAATGTAGAATTAGATAATGAGAACTGGAATTCTCACTATACTGGGACAATAGAACAGGAGTATTGTCAGTTTGACCTCTGTTAACCATGCGTTACAAAGATGATGGAGAGAATAACTTAGATTTTATTCAAGGAGTTCAATGTAATGTTATTGACTTCTCTTGACATCTTTATTTTGATAAACCCTTTTATGGTGTTTGTTAAACACTGCAATGCAATAACAGAAATCTATGATGGCTCCGCACAACCATCTTCTATTTACTGGTACTTACTCCTCTACTTGGCAAGTAGATTGTTCATGTTTCATCACATATGAATGGAGGCAGCATCAAGCACTGGAGAGCCAAGTGATTGTTGCGTTGAAATTTAAAGTGTTAGTTCACACTAAATTTATCTTGCAGAGTCATTTGTGGCCCCGCTCTCAAAAGCTCCTTCCACATTTATGGAGATGTAGAGAAAAGGGCCAAACTTTCATGAGTTGGTCCAACCCTGGGCACCTTTAAATATGACAGACAGGACCTGATGCCAGCATTTTTCCTGGCACTAAGAGTGTGAGTACTACGCCTGCAGCCTGCACTCCAAATCTGGCTGGTTCCATTGTGGAGGTAGGCATCTCAGCTCCCCATGAGCAGCAAAAGCTAGAAGGCAAAAGTCCCAGAAAACGGAGGCTGGCCTTCTAACCAGTTAATTAGAGACAGTGCCTGCTGAGCAAGGAAATTTCCTGACTTGTTCTTCCCACCACATTAGCAGAAGCTCAAGCTTTGGTATCAGTTACTTAAGGAATGTTTTTGATATGCAACATGTTGCTTTATAATCTTGCAGCAAGTATCACTGCCTTCATCAGGAATGAGACCATTAGTAAATTTAAACTTCTGCCGGGCACAAGTGACGAAGATGGTGCCTGAATAGTTAGTCTCTGGCTTTGTAATGATGATTGAAATTCTGCTCATCTTAGCTATTAATTTGGGTTAATGATTAAAATGAGAGCAAAAAGGTGCACAGCTGTGCTGGAAGCATATTGCTTAGCAACTGGGCATTAGTGAATCTGATTGAACATCCTGGTCCTGTTCACTGCTGGTTTCAGGTCAAGCCAACTTGCTTGAAGATTAAAGATTGCTAAAGAGTAGGAATATTAGCTCCCTGTGTTCTCACATGCTCTCAAATTAATCATTCTACTTTATCAGATATGCATGACATTTCAAAGAATTAAAGAAGGATTACAATATGGAATAAGACTGCTCAGCCTATTGTGTCTATGCCAGCTCTCCGAATGAGCAACTCACTCTGTGTTATTCTTGCTTATTCTTCTCATAACTCTTCTTTTTCCAGACAATTCAACTCCCTTTTGAATGCTCCAGTTGAACCTGCTCCTACTTTACTCTAAAGGCAGTGCATTCCAAACTTTAACTCTGCTGGATGATTATGTTTGTTTTCTACATAAGATCAAGGATATCCTCCTTGCTCGTGTACTCAATTAATAAAGCTCAGGATACTGTATCCTTCTCTAAACACACTTACCATCTTTAATGATTTATGTACATATACACCCGAATCTCTCTGCTGCTGCACATCCTTTAGAATATGATCCTTTACTTTATCCTATCTCTCCATATTCTTTGTATCACGTCACGTGTCTGCAATTGAACTTCATCTGCCTCCTATCCACCCATTTCAACAATATGTTGATGTCCTCTTGAAGTTCTAAACTGCCTTCTTCACAATACTTCTAAAGCTTGTATCATCCACTAACTCTAAAGCTGTCTCCTGCATTCCAAGATCTAGGTCATTTATATAAAAATCAGGAAAAGCAATGGTCTCAATACCAACCCCTGGGAACCTCTACTGCAAACCTACTATCAGCCTATAAATCCCCAGGTATCCACATGTTATTGCTCCTTTTATTCCATAACTTTCCTCACAAGACTCTGATGTGACAGTGTAACCAATACCTCTTGGAAGTCATGTACACCATATCAACATCACTATCTGCATCAGCATTCCAGTGAAGCAATCCCACAAACAATGAATCAGGTCTAAGCTCTGCAGTTCTGCACATCCAGACGTGAATAGCAGCAGACAATTAAACAATTCACTGGAGGAAGGGTCTCCACAAATATTCCCATCCTCAGTGATGAAACAGACCCACATATCAGTGCAAAACATAAGCTTTCACAGCAATCTTCAGCCAGAAGTGCCAAGGAGATGATCCATCTCAGTCTCCACCAGTGCTCCCCAGCTTAACAGAGACCAGTCTTCAGCCAATTCCATTCTCTCCATGTGATATCAAGAAACAGTTGGAGACACTGGATACTGCAAAGGGTATGGGCCCTGACAACATTCTGGCAATAGTACTGAAGACTTGTTCTCCAGAACCTGCTGCACACCTAGCCAAGCTATTCCAGTTCAGTTCCAACACTGGTGGGAATCGGTTTAGCTCAGTTGGCTGGATCATTGGTTTACACAGCAGTGTGATGCCAACAACGTGGGTTCAATTCCCATCATCTAGTTTGAGGTTTCCATGAAGGACTCTTCTTCTCAACCTCTTCCCTTGGCGGCCCTTGGGTTAAATCACCACCAGTCGCTTCACACTAATGAGAGAGCAGCCCCTATGGTCTGGTAAGACTATTGCAACAACAAAGAAAACAAACCACATTGGTATCTACTCAACAATGTGAAAATTGCCCAGGTTTGTCTTGTACATAATAAAACATGACAAATCTAACCCGGCCAATTACCGCCCCATCAGTCTACTCTCAATCATCAGTAAAGTGATGGAAAGTCTCCTGCAGCACCTGCTCAGCAATAACCTGCTCAGGGACGCCTAGTTTGGGTTCTGCCAGGGCCACTCAGATCCAGATCTCATTACAGCCTTGGTTCAAACAGTGACAAAAGAGCTAAATTCCAGAGGTGAGGTGAGAGTGACAGCCTTTGACACCAAGGCTGGATTTGTGGCATCAAGGAGCCCAAGCAAAACTGGAGGCAAACTCTCCACTGGTTGAGGTCATACCAGATACATAGGAAGATGGTTGTGGTTGCTAGAGGTCAGTCATCTCAGCTCCAGGGATATCTCTGCAGGAGTTCCTTAGGGTAGTGCCTAGGCTCAACCATCTTCAACTGTTTCATTAATGACCTTCCCTCCATCATAAGGTCAGAAGTGCAGATGTTCACTATTGATTGCAGTGTTCAGCATCATTTGTGACACCTCAGATACTGAAGCAGTCCATGTTCAAATACAGCAAGATCTGGACAATATCCAGGTTGTACTGAGAAGTGGAGAAAGTGAGGACTGCAGATGCTGGAGATCAGAGCTGAAAATGTGTTGCTGGAAAAGCGGAGCAGGTCAGGCAGCATTCAAGGAAAAGGAGAATCGACGATTCTCCTGTTCCTTGGATGCTGCCTGACCTGCTGCGCTTTTCCAGCAACACATTTTCAGCTCTGTACTGAGAAGTGGCAAGTAACAAATGTCTGTAAGTGACCATCAATAAGAGACAAACTAACCACAATCCCTTCACATTGAATAATGTTACATCACTGACATTCCCACTATCAACATGTTTCGCATTACCACTGACCAGAAATTCAACTAGACTCACCATATAAACAGTGGCTACAAGAACAGGTCAGAGGCTAAGAAAGCTGCAGCAAGTAACTCACCCCCTGAGTCCTCAAAGTCTGTCCATTATTTACAAGGCACAAGTCAGGAATGTGACAGAATACTCCCACTTGCCTGGATGAGTGGAGCCCCAACAACACTCAAGAAGCTGGACACCATACAGGACAAAGCAGCCTGCTTGATTGGCACCACATCTACAAGCATCCACTCCCTCCACCACCAACACTCAGCTATGTGTACCATCTATAAGATGCTGTGCAAAAATTCACTAAAGGTCCTTAGACAGCACTTTCCAAACCCTTGACTAATTCCATCTGGAAGGACAAGGGCAACAGATATATGGGAACACCAATAATTGCAAGTTCCCCTCCAAGCCACTTACCATTCTGACTAGGAAATATATCACCATTCCTTCGCTGTCAGAGTCAAAATCCTGGAATCCCTCCCTAATGGCAGGTGGGCTGCAGTAGTTCAAGAAGGCACCTCACCACTATCCTCTCAAGCGTAACCAGGGATGGGCAATAAATGTTTGGCTAGCAAGTGACACCCATGTCTCAGGAGTGAATACAAAAAAATCCAACACTCCAGCGAGTTAATTGAACATTATTTCCCTCAAGAAATCCATATTAGCTTTCCCTAATTGACCCACATTTAATTTGCTGGTTTGCAGTAGCTCTGTAATGCTTGGACCAAGTTTACATCACATTTCCTGCTTTCTCAGGGAGGAATTAAAATGCTACAAATACCCGGAAAGTCCCAATTTAATAGTTGCTCTCAACCAGTGTGATAGCTAGAATACGCAAACTACCTCAGCACAGTTTTGGGGAAATTAGTGGCTTAAATCCCCTTAACTTGTGCTTGAACGTGGGCATCAGATACACACACTCAGCAGTCCACCCACACATCTGTCGAGAGCAATTTGAATGATGGTCACTTTAAGAGACAGACTGAACATTGCAAGATAGCCCACTAACGATTCTATACTTTCCGCATAGGAGGGAAATGGACACTAAAAGGCACAACCAAGGCCTGAATTCTCCTCTGTTTTGGCAAAAACTATTTTTGTGAATGAGCTTGCAATGGCCCATGTCAACTTTTCTTATAGAATTAATAAAAAGTGTAAGATTATATAATTGGATCTCTTCGGTGCCCATTCGTGGAATTATGTAGCAGGAGAGAGAGAGGTGAAAATGATAACTGCTATCAAGACTTTGAGGCAGATCATATTACCTGCACCATAATTAAAGACCAGATCCACAGCACTTCAGGTGCTGAAAGCTGGGAAATGGCCTTCATGTGATGGCTTTCCATCATTATTCCCAAGGAAATAGCCCAGAAAGGCAAGTTACACCCTTGGTTCACTGACAGGGTGTTTAGGCTTTTTCCTGATGACCAAAAAATGAAGCCGCTGCAACAAACTCAGGACAGCTTGGCAAAGACAGTGGTCTGAGTCAATGCAGTGTCCAGGTGAACACACACCAGTGCCTTCTGCACTCCACAAGGCACCAGCTTCTCTCTGCTACTCAGGAGTAGGTTGGTGGTTTCATGGTATTGTCACTGGACCAGTAACTCAGAATCCCAGACAAATATTCTAGGGTAATGGATTCAGCTTCCACTATACCATTTGGTAAAATTGGAATTCAGTAAATATCTTGAATAAAAAGCTAATCAAATAATGATTGCTCAACCATTTCAGATTGTCACATAAGGTTCATTACTGTCCGTTAAGGAAGGAAACCCGCCATCCTCACCTGGTCTAGACCACAGGTGACTCAGGAGCCACAGCAATTTGCCATCTCTCCCAACATGCAATGCAACTTCTAAGTGACCACTCTGAGGTGAAGCAAGGAGCAGAAGATTCATGTGCATAAAATGTCCCTAGGCAGCTGAGTGAAATCCTGATGGGCTGGAAAGTTGTTGGAGTTGGTGATGATGTGCTGAGCAAGGTTCCCTCAAAGCTGCATGGTTATGCAAATATGCAGCTGCTTTGATGCTCTGCATATGCTGTTTGCAGCATCGCTGTCGCACACAGGCCTGCACACCAAGTAAGGAAATTAGAAGGAACACTGGTGGTTTAATGATGCCAACTTGCTTGGGTAGAGGATGATGTCCCCAGAGATGTTGGTGTGATGGCACGAGTTGGACAAAAGGCTGAAGAAGCAAATGGCAAGTCGTTGCCAGCAGATTAGCTTTCGGTCATTCAGATCAGGAACTGACACCATCTGCTTTCTTGGGAAAGGAGAGAAGATTGGAATCTGCATTAGCCAGTATGATGAAAATACAGGGATTGCTGGAGTCCCCACTCATTAGCAAGGTTTTCAACATGCCTCAAGGGAAGAATTTTTTTTCTCTCTACAAGGAGAATCTGACGTATTTTTCATTTTTGCTCCAGTTTCTCAATTTTATCGCTATTGCCCATGCCACTTGAGAGCATAAAGTTCCACCACAAGAAACTACACCCCTCTATTGTATATCAGAAAAATTAGTCTTTCACTTACCATTAAATTTTATTTACAAAATTATACCATACAACAAGCTTTAATGATAAAATATTAGCTTTGCTGAAAAAGAAACATTTTGCCAAAGCTTTTGGTTTTGCACTCATCAGAATATGTGCAGGAATAGCCAAAGTAAAAAGAAAACAACATTTATACTTTAAGACAGGAGAGAATGGTGACGGGTTGGCAAGTGGACTCTGATCAATAAAGGCATTGCAGCAGGGAATGCACCATTGAATGATGACTAACAGTTAACTGCAAAAGAAAAAAGTTTAAAATTTAAACAGGAAAGGTGGACTACAATTAGTCAAGGTGTTGTCATAACAAATGAACCAGAAAATGCGGTCACCTGCAGTATTGCTATGAAGCAGGCACTCCCATGATCATTTTTTTTCTCTCTCTGCAAATATATTAATACATGTAGCTTCCAATGCACATATGTACTCCATGATGTGAATCCAACAGCCAATCCTAAATTACCGTATAAACTCGAGTAATAGTCAATCTCATGTAAAAGTCGGCCCCAAGGGACACTTCCATATCCGCCACAAATTCACCTGCACCTCCACACACATCATCTATTGCATCCGCTGCACCCGATGTGGCCTCCTCTATATTGGGGAGACAGGCCGCCTACTTGCGGAGCGTTTCAGAGAACACCTCTGGGACACCCAGACCAACCAACCCAACCACCCCGTAGCCCAACACTTCATCTCCCCCTCCCACTACACCAAGGACATGCAGGTCCTTGGACTCCTCCATCGCCAGACCATGGCAACACGACGGTTGGAGGAAGAGCGCTTCATCTTCTGCTTGGGAACCCTCCAACCACAAGGGATGAACTCAGATTTCTCCAGTTTCCTCATTTCCCCTCCCCCCACCTTGTCTCAGTCAAATCCCTCGAACTCAGCACCGCCTTCCTAACCTGCAATCTTCTTCCTGACCTCTCCGCCCCCACCCCACTCCGGCCTATCACCCTCACCTTGACCTCCTTCCACCTATCGCATTTCCAACGCCCCTCCCCCAAGTCCCTCCTCCCTACCTTTTATCTTAGCCTGCTGGACACACTTTCCTCATTCCTGAAGAAGGGCTTATGCCCGAAACGTCGATTCTCCTATTCCTTGGATGCTGCCTGACCTGCTGCACTTTTCCAGCAACACATTTTCAGCCTTATTTTTGGCCAAAATCTCTGGAATTTTCCATATATCTCATGTAAAATTCAACTCTAGTTCTTCAGATAACAGATCAACATTTGTGGGTCAAAGTATTACACAGTACATGAATGTTACAATGAGGAAATGAATACTTTTCTCGTGCTATTGTGATTTGATGTACAATTCACACCAATTTGGTGCAGTAGTTTAAGATGCATAACCAACCTTGTGGAATATAGTCAATTACCTAGTTGAGGTTTCGAAATACTTCATTTTGAGTAAAAATGCCCTCCAGAAAAAAAACAAACAATACACAGCAGCATTTAAACTGAAAGTTATTGAGATTGCAGAGAAGACAACTAACTGTAGCAGTAAGAGAATTTTGTTTTTCAAAGAAACTTGAGAGAGACTGGAGAAAGACTTTAAACCAACTTCAGACAATGCAAAAACAAAGCTGTACCAGAGGTAAACATGGTAAGTGGGTGCTTGAAAATTGTCAAAAATGGAAAATGTGTTAGTTGTGAAGCCATCCGAATCCATGCAAGAAACAAATCAAAGAAGGATGGAATTTTGGATTTTAAGGCAGGTGCTGGATGGTGCACAAGATTCATGAGAAGGCATGACTTAGTACTATGGCACAGAAGTATGACTGCACAAAAGCTGCCTGCTGAACTAGAGGATAAGATATTACAGTTTCACCAGTTTGTAATCAGAAGTCGGCAGAAGGAAGGCTGCAAGTTATCATGCGAGGGAAACATGACAAAACACCTATTACTCTCGACATGCCAGAGAATTGAACTGCGAACCAAAAAGGAGAAAAAAAACTAGTATTGGTGAAAACCACTGGCCATGAGAAAAGCAGGTTTACTTTATTTCTTTCTTGTATGGCAGGTGGCACTAAATTAAGACTGACGGCTGTTTTTAAGAGAAAAATTTTGCCAAAGCAGAGACTTCCAAAAGGAATTGTCATCCATATGCATCCACAAGGCTGGATGGTTGAAGGTGATGTACAGAATAGATAAAGGAAATTTGGAATTTCCGACCTGGTGGACTACACAAGAAAAGTTTGCTCGTCTGGGACCAGTTTAGATTATATCTAGCGAAGAGTGTTGTTGATAACATCTGATCACATAACACTGATGTAGTTATAATTCCCAGGAGACTTACAAGTGTTTTGCAACCAACAGCTGTTAGTATCAATAAGCCATTTGAGGACATGATGAGAATGAAGTGAAATAACTGGATGCACGATGGAGAAAAAACACACAAAAAGAGGTAGAATGCAGGCTCCACCACTGCCACTGATCTCTGAATGGATCATTGATTCATGGATGGAAATAAAAGCTTACACTATTTTCAAATCATTCAAGAAATGTGCAATTTCGAATGTATTGCACGATACAGAGAACGATTATGAAGAAAGAGAAGTGAATGATGTGCGACCACTAACTACGGACAGCGAAGCTGAAGAGGATCCAGACAATGGTATCATTCATCCTGATGGTTATGAAGCTTTAGTTGGTGCTGAAGATGTTGGAAGTGTGATTTTGCAGGATTTTAATGAACTTTTGTATTTGACATGTTTAATTTAAGATGTACCATGTAATTGAGATTTAAAGCTATATTATATTTCTACTTCACTGTTTGTATGTATAAATAAAAGCTTACTAATTCATTTTTGTTTCGATTGTCTTTATCCAGTAATTACTCATAAGTGGTTGTGTTTACTTTCTTTATTCGTTCAGAGATCATTTGGGCTTCTGTTAATGATACAGTATTTCAGACTGTAGCATGAATTTCAGCCTCTCAAATGTAGTATCCCTATAACAGTCGAGCTCATAAATTTAACCCTAAAAAATTTGACTAGTGCATAGTAGTTGTCAGCATAACTGTTTGAACAGTCTGGATTCTGTAACAAATGCTGTCCAATTGAAGTGGAAAGGCATCAGGTGGGTCACCCCACTTGAAGCCCTTAAGTGGGCAATTAAGCAGACTACATAATCTCAGAATGAATGAGCATCAATTTAAGTCTAAATGAGGAAGAATGTCTTCTGAGAGTTGTGAGTCTTTATAACTCCTTGCCACAGAGAGCTGTGGGAGTACAATCCTTACGTATATTTAAGGCGGAGATAAATTCTTGATCAGTAGGAGAAAATGCAGGCAATTGGGCGTGGGAATTTCTGATTACATGATCCTATTCAATAGCGGAACAGGCTCGAGGGGGCAAACGGCCTGCTCCTGTTCCTAGATCTTATAGTCTCGTCCCACTACTGCTCCAAGATAACAGGTGGTGTGAAAGATCTCTGCCCAGCCTGTAGCCCAATAGGTCTAACACTGAGTTGGGCAGTGAAAGGAGTGGATGTCTTCCTCAGGCTCCTCTAAAAACCAGCCATTTGCCTTGCCATGTCCACCAGTAAATGCCACTCCCTGCCCTAACTGCAGAATCTGTAGCAGCCATCCCTCCTGCTTGGTCCTGCCAGTATGCAGCACTGTTGGTCACTGACTGGTTGATAGCTCTATAAGGGATGACCTCCTGCATTAAAGGGCCATCACCTGAAAAATTAAAGGGGCTGAACCGGCTAAGTGGATGTCAGCTTACATTGACATTTACCGTCAGATGCACAAAGCTCACCTCAGTGGGCAATAAAGCCCAAGGATTTGCTGCAGTGAATAGCATACAGGCATTTAAGGGAAAGGTAGATAATTATATGAAAAAGAAAGAAACAAATGGAAATCTAATAAAATTAGATGAAGAAGCATTGGTGAGTAGCTCATGTGGATTATTAACACTGTATCCACCAGTTGCGCTGAATAGACTGATTCCTAAATTTTTATTTACAACCATGTAAGTAATGGTGCTTTTCTAAACATTATGGATTTCGTATGGTACTATATGTAAGGCAGGAGATGATCTGGCAGAAAAGTGGTTTACATTTCTTTTGGGAGACACAAACAATCCCAAGAAATCTTAAGGTTTGCGTTTTTCATATTGACATTCCGAGCTGATAAATTGGCAGCTTAGACCCTCTTATTGTGACTAGAGTAACAAATGGCTTCAAGCCAGAGGTTAATTAACAGATAATCTGGAGAGAAGTGATGGACAAAGTGGGGGAGGTCACCTGTAATTTCTTCATTTGTTTAAAGGGATTGAATAGATTAATGCAAGGTTAAGAAGAACTTAGCCTCCAGGAAGAAAGTAGATGAATGGGTAATCAGTGGCAGTGGGCAGTCTTTGTCAGGCAACGGACTAATCCTCAAATGGACAACGATCAGGGAAAGCAGTCCCTTTTAAGCAGACGTTTACCACCACAAGCTACAGACATTCACTGCACCAGATATCTATTTGTCCTCAGAGGTCAGTAACCCACTCTCACTGGTCAGGGTTGTATGCTTTACCTGTCTACTTAGATTATGCATATCTAAATTGTTGCTTAATAAATTTAAAAAGCTATCTAAAACTCTTGAGGTCTCATTTGCTGACTTGAGTTAAAGTGACTGGCTTACCTGAGGAAAAGAAACATACAAGTCAAACTCTTCCTTTCTCTACAAAGATATGAGGGAGGAGCTGGCTGGTGTTTATTGGAAGGGGAGCCTAGCAGGGAAGATGGTGGAGCAGCAATGGCAGGAGTTTCTGGGGGTAATTCAGGAGGCTCAGCTGAATTTCATCCCAAGGAAGAAGGAACATACAAAGGAGAAGATGAGGCAATCACGGCTGACAAGGGAAGTCAGGGTCAGCAAAAAAGCAAAACAAAAAAGAAAATGTGTGAAGATTAGTAGGAAGCCAGAGGATTGAGAAGCCTTTTAAAACCAGCAGAGGACAACTAAAAGCAATAAAACAGGGAAAGAAGATGTTGTATGATTTTCTTTTAATTCTAAAAGGGTAAGAGAGAGAGAGGTAAGTGGACAGTCAACTGGAAAAAGAGGCTGAAGAAGTAGTATTAGGGAAGAAAGAACTGGCAGAGGAACTGAGCAGGTACTTTGCATCAGTTTTCACAGTGGAAGATACCAGCAGCAGACCAGAATTTCAGAAGTGTCAGAGGCAAAGGTGAATCTGGTGGCCATCCCTAAGGAGAAGGTGCTGGGGAACCTTACAAGTTCTGATGGTGGATAAAACACATGGACCAGATGGACTGGTCCATTTACTGTGGAAAAGGATATGGAAGATATAGAATGTAGGGAAATAGATGGTGACGCCTTGAAAAATGTCCATATTACACGGTGGCACAGTAGTTAGCACTGCTGCCTCACAGTGCTAGAGACCCAAGTCCAATTCCCGCCTCAGGCTACTGTCTGTGTGGAGTTTGCACATTCTCCCCCTGTCTGCATGGGTTTCTTCCGGGTGCTCCGGTTTCCTCCCACAGTCACAAAGATATGCAGGTCAGGTGAAATTGGCCGTGGTAAACTGCCCATAGTGTTAGGTGCATTAGTCAGAGAGAAATGGGTCTGGGTGGGTTACTCTTCAGAGGGTCGGTGTGGACTAGTTGGGCCGAAGGGCCTGTTTCCACACTGGAGGGAATCTAATCTAATCTAATCTACTCTACAGAGGATGAACTACTGAATGTCTTGAAACACAAAGGTGGATAAATCCCCAGGACCTGATCAGGTGTACTCTAGAACTCTGTGGGAAACTAGAGCAGTGATTGCTGGGCCTCTTGCTGAAATATTTGTATCATCGATAGTCACAGGTGAGGTGCCGGAAGACTGGAGGTTGGCTAATGTGGTGCCACTGTATAAGAAGGGTAGTAAGGACAAGCCAGGGAACTATAGACCGGTGAGCCTGACGTCGGTGGTGGGCAAGTTGTTGGAGGGAATCCTGCGGGACAGGATGTACATGTATTTGGAAAGGCAAGGACTGATTAGGAATAGTCAACATGGCTTTTTGCGTGGGAAATCATGTCTCACAAACTTGATGGAGTTTTTTGAAGAAGTAACAAAGAGGATTGATGATGGCAGAGCGGTAAATGCGATCTACATGGACTTCAGTAAGGCGTTCGACAAGGTTCCCCATGGGAGACTGATTAGCAAGGTTAGATCTTACGGAATATAGGGAGAACTAGCCATTTAGACACAGAACTGGCTCAAAGGTGGAAGACAGAGGGTGGTGGTGGAGGGTTGTTTTTCAGACTGGAGGCCTGTGACCAGTGCAGTGCCACAAGGATCGGTGCTGGGTCCTCTACGTTTTGACATTTACATAAACAATTTGGTTGTGAGCATAAGGGGTATGGTTAGTAAGTTTGCAGATGACACTAAAATTGGAGGTGTAGTGGACAGAGAAGAAGGTTACCTCATATTACAATGGGATCTTGATCAGATGGGCCAATGGGCTGAGAAGTAGCAGATGATGTTTAATTCAGATAAATGCGAGGTGCTACATTTTGGGAAAGCAAATCTTAGCAGGACTTATGCACTTAATGGTAAGGTCCTAGGGAGTGTTGCTGAACAAAGAGACCTTGGAGTGCAGGTTCATAGCTCCTTGAAAGTGGAGTTGCAGGTAGATAGGATAGTGAAAAAAGTGTTTGATACGCTTTCCTTTATTGGTCAGAGTATTGAGTACAGGAATTGGGAGGTCATGTTGCGGCTGTACAGGACATTGGTTAGACCACTGTTGGAATATTGCATGCAATTCTGGTCTCCTTGCTATCGGAAAGATGTTTTGGAACTTGAAGGAGTTTAGAAAAGATTTACAAGGATGTTGCCAGGGTTGGAGGATTTGAGCTATAGGGAGAGGCTGAACAGGCCGAGGCTGTTTTCCCTGGAGCGTCAGAGGCTGAGGGGTGACCTGATAGAGGTTTACAAAATTATGAGGGGCGTGGATAGGATAAATAGACAAAGTCTTTTCCCTGGGGTCAGGGAGTCCAGAACTAGAGGATTTAGGGTGAGAGGGGAAAGACAAAAAAAAGACCTAAGGGGCAACGTTTTCACACAGAGGGTGATACATGTATGGAATGAGCTGCCAGAGGAAGTGGTGGAGGCTGGTACAATTGCAACATTTAAAAAGGTATTTGGGTAGGTATATGAATAGGAAGGGTTTGAAGGGATATGGGCAGGTGCTGGCAGGTGGGACTAGATTGGGTTGGGATATCTGATCAGCATGGATGGGTTGAACCGAAGGGTCTGTGTCCATGCTGTACATCTCTATGACTACTACCTGGAGTTCTGAAGAGATAGAAGAGGACATTGTAAAGCCATTGGTGGTGATCTTTCAAGAATCATTGGTGTCAAGGAGATTGCTGAGGCTTGGAAAATGGCCTGTTTAAGAAAGGAGGCAGGCTGAAGACAGGAAACTATAGGCCAGTTAGTCTGAACCCGGTTGTTAGTAACACTTGAGTCCATCATTAATGTTGAGATTGTGGAGTGTGTAGTAAAGAGCTGAGCCAGCATGGCTTTGTCAAGGGGAGGTCATGCCTGATAAATCCATTAGAATTCTTTGAGGTAATGAGCAAGTTTAGACAAGGAGAGCTCGTGGATGTGATCTATTTGCATTTGCAGAAGGCCTTTGACAAGGAGGCTGCTGAGTAAGATAACAGCCCATGATATTAGAGGCAAGGTACTGGAAAGGATAGCAGATTGGCTGACTGGCAGAAAGCAAAAAGAGTAGGGAAAACAATCTTTTTCAGGTTGGCAACTGGTGACTAGTAAGGTTCAGCAGGGGTAAGTGTTGGAACGCAATGCGTTAATGATCTGGACAAAGAAACTAAGGGCATTGTCTCCATGTTTACAGATGACACAAAGATAGGTGGAGGGACAGGCAGTGTTGAGGAACTGGGAAGGCTGCAGACGGACTTGAGCAGGCTAGGAGAGTGGGTAAAGAAGTGGGCAAATGGAATATAATGTGGGGAAGTGTCAGGCAGGCACAGGGAGAATGTGCAAACTCCACACAGACGGTCGCCTGAGGTTGGAATCAAATATTGTGATCAGTTTGGGACCCAGGTTCTGAGGAAAAATATGCTGGCTTGGAGGTTTATAGGAATCATCCAGGGGATGAAGGGGCTGTCATATGAGGAGTACTTGACGATTCTGGGTCTGTACTCAGTGGGGTTTCGAAGGAGGAGGGGCTGGATCTTGCAGAATACTGAGAGGCCTGGATAGAGTTGATGTGGAGAAAATGTTGTTTCCACTAATAAGAAAGACTAGTACGTGCTGGCATAGTCTGAGTGAAGAGATGACCCTTTAGAATGGAGATGAGGAGGTAAACCTTCAGCCAGCGAATGGTTAATCTAGGGAACTCAATGCCGCAGTGGGCTGCAGAGTGTCATTGAATGTATTTAAGATAGGTTCTTGATTGGTAAGGGGATGAAGAGTTACAGCGAGAAGGCAAGAGAATGGGGTTGAGAAACGTATTGGCCACGATTAAATGGCATAGCAGACTCAAATGGGTTGAATGGTCTAATTCTGCTCCTATATCTTATGCTCTTCATCCAGTCTTTCATTCCTTCAATTTCTCTTTCTCCATTGGATTTATCATTGAACTGACTCACTCTAACTCACTCTCCTTCTCAAGTTTATATTTCAATTCTTTAACCTCATTATTGAAGGAGAAATTACCAGAATTTCTTTGGAGCTGTAGGGTGTGGGAATATGTGGAACTAACAGACATGCTGGAAGATGGTCTTGCTACTACAAAAGCTGGGCCATTATTTTCTACAACTAAAGAATGCTGTAATTAGTGCTCCAGCCAGAGTAAGGAGCCCTTGAACAGTACACCTGTATTTAAAATGAGTCTATTCTTATGATTCAGGAGGAGAAATTAAATATAACAAGAAAAAGATGTGTTTTAACAGCAAAAGATGAAGTACAATCTGCCAAGATCTGTGAAAGCAGAGATGCCATCTGAAGAAAAAGAACAGGAATTAGCCAATTGTCTAAATTAAACCACAAGTTTGGAAATAATGCAAATGTAACAACCTTTGTTTAGAAATGTTCTTTTTTGCTAACATGCACCCTGACCCAGAACTGTGCGCATGGATTTCAGTGTAAATAGAATTAGCCCACACTCTATACCCTGGATTCTGGATTAGTGGTGCTGGAAGAGCACAGCAGTTCAGGCAGCATCCGAGGAGCAGTAAAATTGACGTTTCAGGCAAAAGCCCTTCATCAGGAATAAAGGCAGAGAGCCTGAAGGGTGGAAAGATAAGCTAGAGGAGGGTGGGGGTGGGGAGAAAGTAGCATAGAGTACAATAGGTGAGTGGGGGAGGGGATGAAGGTGATAGGTCAGGGAGGAGGGTGGAGTGGATAGATGTAAACCCTGTTCACAGAGTGTCACTAAGGGCCTTGCTTACCAGCTGCCAGGAACAATACAATTCAAGAATGAACTTTCACATTCCCAGCTCTCTGAAAGGAGCTTCCACTCAGTATGTCTCAAATCAAGAACTGAGAATAGAGAAGAACAGGTTTAAAAGAAAAAACACAGGGATACATATTTTGTTTCTAAAATTCTGAAGTTTAAAAATGTGGAGAGCTAAATACTTGCTAAAATCTTCAGTCACAGCCAGAGTCAAAACATGCAAAATGTGTGAGGTGACTACTTCACCCATCTGCTCATTCAAGTTAAAAATATATTTTGCACACTTTACAAAAAGAAAGGGAATCAGTATCTCTCGCTCCCCTCTTCCACATTTGTTGCAAACATGTATGCCAAATGTTGGCACAGAGAGACATCATGCTCATGTCTAAACAGGAGTTACGAGCAGAGTCGGCCATTTGGCCCCTTCAACACGTTCCTCCTTACGCCCTTTTCTTTATCTCATCAGCAAATTTAATAGACACACCCTTGGTTCTTTCATCCAAGCCATTTATGTAAAAAGGTTAAGACCCCAGCATTGGTGCCTGTGGAACACCATTTGTTGCATCTTGCCAACCAAAAAACAGACCCATTTTTGCCATCTGCTTCCTATTAGCTAAGCAATCAGCGACACCATTAGATTATTTTTCTGCAAATTGAAATACAGTACAGTAGCAAGTGATAGACGGAGCAAGGCAATCCCACAAGCAATGGATCAGATCTAAACTCTGCAGTCCTGCCACATCCAGTCGTGGATGGTTGTAGACGATTAAACAACTCACTGGAAGAGGAGGCTACACAAATGTCCCCATCCTTAATGGTGGAAAAATAAGGCTGAAGCTTTTGCAGCAATCTTCAGCCAGAAGTGCCAAGTCAATGATCCATCTCAGCCTCCTCCAGGGGTCCCCTGCATTATGGGTATCAATTGATTCACTCCACGTGATATTAAGAAACGGTTGGAGACACTGGATGCTGCAAAGACTGCGGACCCTGACAACTTTCCAGCAATAGTACTGAAGACTTGTGCTCCAGAACTTGCTGCTCCCCTTGCCAAGCTGTTCCAGTACAATTACATCACTGGAATCTACCTGACAATGTGAAAAATTGCCCAGGTATGTCCTATACATAAAAAGCAGGACGAATCCAACCCGGCCAATTACCACCCCATCAGTCTACTCTCCATCATCAGTAAAGTGATGGAAGGTGTCATAGACAGTGCTATCAAGCAGCACCTGCTCAGCAATAACCTGCTCAGAGACACCTAGTTTGGGTTCTGCCAGAACCACTCAGCTCCTGACCTCATTGCAGCCTTGATTCAAATATGGACAAAACGAGCTGAATTTCAGAGGGGAGGTGAAAGTGACAGCCCTTGATATCAAGGCTGCATTTCACCAAATGTGGTATCAAGGAACCCTCGCAAAACTGGAATCAATGGGAATCCAGAGGCAAACTCTCCAGTGGTTGGAGTCATATCTATCCCATAGGAAGATAGTCGTGGTTGTTGGATGTCAATCATCTCAGCTTCAGGACATCTCTGCAGGAGTTCCTCAGGGTAGTGCCTAACCATCTTTAGCTGCTTCATCAATGACCTTCCTTCCATCATAAAGGTCAGAAGTGGGAATGTTCGCAGATGATTACACAATGTTCAGCATTATTCGCGACTCCACAGAGACTGAAGTAGTCCTTGTTCAAATGTAACAAGATCTGGACAATTTCCAGGCTTGGCCTGACAAGTGGCAAATAACATTCATGCCACACAAATGCCAGGCTATGACCATCACCAATAAAAGTCAGTCTAACTACTGCACCTTGACATTCAACAGTGTTACCATCATTGAATCCCCCACTATCTTGAGATTATCATTGACCAACAACTTAACTGGACTCACTATATAAACAGTGGCTGCAAGAGCAGGTCAAAGGCTAGGAATATTGCAGCAAGTAACTTATCTCCTGACTTCCCAAAGCCTGGCCACCATCTATAAGGCACAAGGCAGGAGTGTAATAGAATACTCCCCACTTGCCTGGATGTGTGCAGCCCCAACAACACTCTAAGCTTGACACCATCCAGGTCAAAGCAGCAAACCTGATTGGCACTACACCCACAAGTACTGCTTTCATAGAATCCCTAGTGTGGGAGCAGGCCATTCGGTCTGAGTCAACACCGGCCCTCTGAAGAGCATCCCACCCTGACCCATCCCCTACCCATGTAACACTGCATTTCCCATGGCTAATCCACCTACCCTGAACATCCCTGGACGCTATGGGCAATTTAGCATGGGCAATCCACTTAACTTGCACATCTTTGGACTGAGAAAGGAAACCAGAGGAAACCCATGCAGATACTTGGGAAATGTGCAAACTCCACACAGAAAAATACCTGAGGCTGTAATTGAACCCAGGTCCCTGGTGTTGTGAGGCAGCAGTGCTAACCACCAAGCTGTCCCAAAATCCACTCCCTCCACCACCAATGCTCAGCAGCAGCAGTATGTACTATCTACAAGATGTACTGCAGAAATTCACCAAAGATCCTCAGACAGCTGCCTTCCAAACTCATGTCCGCTTTCATCTTAAAGAACAAGGGAAGCAGACATGTGGGAAGACCACTACCTTCAAGTTCACCTCCAAGCCACTCATCATCCTGATTTGAAAATATATCGCTGTTCCTTCACTGTCAGTGGGTTAAATTTCTGGAATTCCCTCCTTGATGGCATTGTGGGTAAACCCACAGCAGGTGGACTACTCGTGGTTCAAGGATGCAGCTCACCAAAACCTTCTCAAGTGCAACTAGGGACGGACAATAAATGCTGGCCAGCCAGTGATGCCCACAGCCCACAAATGAATAAAATTAAAAAACATCCAACGATACCCTTTATCCAGAGCATGCGTTAGTTCTGCAGAAAACTCCAATCATTTGGTTAAAATATGATTTCCCTTTTATAAAGCAGTGTTGACTCTGCCTGATTACCTTGACATTTTCCAAGCACCCTGCTATATCTTTAATAATAGCTTCTAATATTTTCCTTATGACAAATGAATACTGTACGATAGAGCCTGGGTTTAATTACAAACGTTTTGCTCCTCCCTATACTGCCGTGCTTGTGGTCGATATAAAATGACCTGGCAGAAAAAGTGCAGTGTAAATCCTGCCAAATTTAATGCACAAGTACATACAGGGATGAAAATTAGGCTACAAGATTTTGGGCTGGAAATGGAGTCTGGAAACACTGAAGACTAAATCCAGAAGAGCATAGGTTGTGTTTATCACTATTTAACAGGGGACGGTCAGTAGATGCTTTGAAAAGCTGTAAATACTAAACAGGTCAGATAGTATCTGTGGGGAGAGAAAGAGTTAATGATATGGGTCAAGATGACATCTCATCAGAACCTGATCTGCACAGCATTTCCAGCAATTATTTATTTCAATGTTCCAGCATCAGCAGGATTTTTCTTCGGTGTTAAACTGAGAAAAACATTGCACATCACTGGTCTGCGTCAATGTTCATTACGTTACCCACAGAGGTATGGATTTGTCATGTTAATGAGAAAAGTCAAATAATTAATCACTCCTCAGGTACTGATTAACTTTAGGAGCTGGCTTATTTTCAGCAATAAAACACAAGTTATGAAGCACACATTACAGTAACCAACTGATGTCTGAGGGTCATAACGTTGTATACACACACCATATGGAGCTGTTACAAAGGTGAAATCTCTTAAGGCAAAATATATATATGTGCAAATCAGTGAGCACTCAGCAGAGTGGTGCTGGAGGGCAATAACTGACAGGAGTGAAGCTGTGCTGGGAGGTGGAATGAGTACAAATAAGTTTAAAATTATAAAAAAGGGTCTTCATTCCCCCAATATAAAAATCAGAAATACTAAAAAAGAGTCATCCCAGGCTTGCAACATTAACTCTCTCTCTCAACAGACGCTGCCAGACCTGCTGCATTGCTTCAGCAATTTCTGTTTTTATTTCAGATCTCCAACATCTATTGTACTTCGCTTTTATTCCTAATCCCTAAAGGATATTCTGCATCTCAAGATGAAAAGTGGATGTCACTTTTGGCTGCGGTGCCCTACATGGAATGTACAGCATAGAAACAGAAATAGCTCCTTTGGCCTAATGTTCTATGCTGATGTTTATACTCCACACAGATCACATCCTATTTTTTTCCTCGAATTTTACCACTGTAACACTTTGCTGTTTGCACATTTAGCACACTTAAACTGCTCACATGCTGGAGAAGAGCTGTTTCCTACATATCTGTCCTCCGCAAGCAAGTTAGAGGAGAAAATGTGGTGAAAGACCATTATGTTGGAGAAGTACAAGTGAAGACAATATAATATGTCATTGAAACAAACTGGAAAATACTACAAGTCCAAAAACAATTAACTTTTGGAAAAGTCAGCCTCATTTGGGAAGTGGTGGAGGCTCGTTCAATTACAAAATTTAAAAGGCATCTGGATGGGTATGTGAAAAGGAGGGGTTTAGAAGGATATGCGCCCGGTGCTGGCAAATAGGACAAGATTAATTTAGGATATCTGGTCAGCATGGATGAGTTGGACCAAAGGATCTGTTTCTGTGCTGTCCACCTCTATGACTATGACTATTTCAGACATGATACAATCTGAGCAGATGAATGGTGAAAATTAGACTCTACAGTGCATGTCAAGTAGACATTCCCCAAGAGCTTTAAAATGTGTTGGAGATCAGAAATGGCACGCGTGGATCAAATAGTGTTGGACTCTGCATTGGTACAGGTATTACTGCATGTGTAGTCAATAAGCATTGGAAATGTGCACAGCAGCAAGATCATGTTGTCAAATAGGCCTTGCATGCTGATTGACATTATTTTTGAGTTCAAACCTTCTAGTTGATATTTTCTCAATCTGCAGAGCTGACCAAATGTTCAACAATTGGAAGCACCTCCTACTCTTCCACTCCATCAGCATATCATTAACTATGGTGCTATGATTTCTTCTGACTATTCCATAAGTAGATAATGCTTCTGATGATTGTTTCAAATTACAAACACCCTTATGTGTGATTTTGCAATGCTGCAGGAACTTTTTGCACAAACCAGTTTTTCCCAGACATGGCATACAGTATGTTCATTCTCCAAGTTTGAGGCCACAGAGAGTTAGTCAAGCAGCTGGAAGGAAGAGAGGGCAGAGGAGGACTCTCAGCAGAAGGGCATGTCCACTGAGGGTTTTAAAGAGCAATTCTCCTACCAGAATTTTAGTGAGCAATAATATGAGCCGACTGTGCTTTGGTAAGGACAGTGACAATGAAAACTGCTGCTGCAGATACACTGCACTCTCAGAGCACAACAAAGATGACGGGGAAATAGGTTGTTAAGGTCACCATGGAAATATGAACCTTTAAGGCATTTGGGTCTTTCCAGGTTGGAATTGAAGATGTTTGCAGCATCCTGCGGTTTTCTGCTCACCATAGCACATAATGAAGAACACCAAGGCTCTTTATTTAAAGAGCGCCAACTACTCATCATTCTTTATTGTTGGAGAAACAAGGACGAAGAAAAAATACTCAACTTCAATAAAATTGCAACTTTTCTTATGGTGCCACTGAATACACACATTGTTTTATGGGTGCCATTCTACCTATACTTGAACTAATGATGCAGATGATAAGTTGATACTGTGTGCTACCCCTGCATACAGTATACAGCATGTTTCTAGAAACAGCCTTGCTGCCACAGGAAATATAATGGAACAGACCACTGAGGTACTAATATGCCTCTGCTCCCCGGACTGCTCTGCAGTACATATTCAGTAGCACATGTGACAATATTCATGGTGGTCTGTAACATGTTGCACAACCTCAAATTGGGGGGAGCAGCCCTTCCCACCAACTATACAGCAACAGCTGAGGAGCAGCATCATAGGAAGAATGAGACTTAAATAGGTTTTTAATACCCAGGCTGTCCTTGAGTAACTCTTCCAAGTGCAAGGCCAATTATCGCAATCCCAACATTTCATTGTTCAACAGAACCACACCTTACCTTCTTTGCAATACTAACCATCACAGTTTCCTTTCGGCCACAAAGCTGAAATGAAATTGCATGCAAAAGGTCCTCTACATTTCCCCCAGTGTCCATCTTCTAAGAGTCTTTAGCTGACCTAAGACTCCTGCTCTGGGATACTCCAATGGCAGCAGCATAGCTGGTGGTCAGTTCCTGACTTTCAGGGGTGAGCAAGCAAATGGCCTTAGAAGACAACAGATAGTACGAGAAGAGAGGGTCTATTGAAAGAATTTGAACAGTTAAATGCTACATTGAAAACCAGAGCCTCAAGGTAATAATCGTTACCTCAGCCATGGGCAAACTGGCATAAGGTAAATCAAGAGAAAATTATGAGTGGCACGGTGGCTCAGTGGTTAGCACTGCTGCCTCACAGCACCAGGGTCCCAGGTTTGATTCCAGCCTCGGGTGACTATCTGTGTGGAGTTTGCTCATTCTCCCTGTGTCTGCGTGGGTTTCCTCAGGGTGCTCTAGTTTCCTCCCACAGTCCAAAGATGTGCAGGTCAGGTGACTTGGCCATGCTAAACTGCCCATAGGTGCATTGGTTACAGTGAAATGGGTCTGGGTGGGTTACTCTTCGGAGAGTCGGTGTGGACTGGTTGGGCCGAAGGGCCTGTTTCCACACTGTAGGGAATCTAATCTTAAATGCTTAACTCAAAGGTTGGTGTGAGTGGAATGGTTTTCAGTTTGTGGGGTACTAGCATCATTACTGGAGTAAAGTGGAGCTGTTCCAGCTAGGATAGGCTTCACTCAAACTGTGCTGAGATCAGTATCCTGGTAAAATCAAATAAATAGAGCTTCACAGTAACTGGAGGGAGGTGTGCAAGTTTGGGAGGAGGGAATTATAGACTTAATAAGTAAAAGGGTACAGCTGTATTTCAGGCCAGCTATTTGGATCATGATATCGATAGGACAGAAATGGACAGAGAGTGTATAAAGAAAAAAAATAGCAAACAGGCCAAATTAGTATCATATTTTTACTTAAGCATGTGGTATTTGGAACAAAATAATAATAAATTAATGATACAAGGAGAAGCTATTGCATATAATCGTCTAGCCATTACGGAGACATCATTACAAAAGGACATCAAAGCTGAGAACTAAATATTCAGGGCTATTGATTCTGGAAATGATAAGTTATGGTTGAGCAAAACTCTGAGTGTAACTTTTTTATAGAACAAAATCATAAAGTTCAAGAACCGTTGTAAGTGGAGGGAACCACTCACACACCAAACAGCATGATCTCTGAGGAAGGGATTACCTAGTTAAGAAAATGATGAGGAGGAATTTCACTCAAGAGGGGGGTGAATCTTTGGAATTATTTGACAAGACCATAGAGGCTGGGTCATTAAGTGTATTCAAGGTTGAGACTGACAGAATTTTAATCAGTAAAGAAATCAAGGGTTATATGGAAGAGGCAGGAAAATGGAGGTAAGAATTATCAGATCAGCAACGATCTCATTGACTGACAAAGCCGACTGACTGGGCTGAATGGCTTATCGCCACTCCTAAATAAGCTTTGACAAAGAGTCAGTTAGACTCGAAACGTCAGCTCTTTTCTCTCCTTACAGATGCTGCCAGACCTGCTGAGATTTTCCAGCATTTTCTCTTTTGGTATCTCCACTCCTATGTCTGATGGGCTTGTGCTTAGGGAGCCTCTGATGAGGGCTAGAGAACCAGGAAATAGTTTGCCAGGTACCTACTGCAAGTGAACGTAGGTGCCCATGATCATTGTGGGGACTAACAGATGCAGGACATATTGGTGAACCACCTGGGCAAAAATTGAGTTCAAAAGGCCACAAGAACAGAAAGGTCCCCGTTGTATCTCAGGGGTATAGTACGTGGTCACAGGAGCAGCTCTTCGAACTGATTTTTTTTAATCCAGCTGATTAAATATTCACAAAGTTCTGTATCATTTGCAATGCCTCAAATACACCAATAATCTGGCTGTATGTGTTTACCAGTTCTTGCTGCATTCAGGCTTTGGCTAATAAGTGGCCAGTAATATTCATGCCACACCAGTAACATCCAGGCAATGACCATCTCAAAACAGAAAGAACTAAACCATCTCTCTATGACAATCAATAGCATTACTATTGCTTGAATTCCCTACCATCAACATCACAGGTTACCATCGATTGGAAACTGAAATGAAACTGAAACATAAATATTTTGGCTACAAGGATAGGTCTGACACTGGGAATTATTTGGCAAAAGTGGAATATGAATTTAATAAATATCTGTCTCATAAAATACTCATAAAATGAGTCTAAATGATGATCATGAATCCATTGCCGATTATTGGAAAAGTCCATCTGGCTCACTAATGTCCTTTTGTGAAGGAAACTTACATCCTTACCTGGTCTGGCCTAACTGTGACTCCAAACCCACAACAATGTGGCTGTCCAGAGGGCAGTTTAAGAGTCAATTAGGGATTAAACCTAACACATGTAGTAGAATAGCACATGACCTGGAACCTCAGTCTCGCTGATAACCAAGCCAGTTGAGCTTTGTTTCACTGGGGCTCCTTCAGGCCTTACTTGGTCAAATGCTGCCTCCCGTTGTGTCTGGTATTCAGTTCATATCCATTCCTGAACCGAAGCTGTGACAACAGCTGAATTTGAGTGATTCTGGTAAAACCGGAACTAAGCAATTTGTTTTGGAACCATGCCATTAACAGTACAAGATGTTACATAAATTTGTTTTTCTTTTGCATATACTTTAGCCATTTGTGAAAACAAGAAAAGTTTGCACAACTTAGCTGCTTTCCCAGATGAAAAACTAATACACCATGCCAATACAAGTTTTTGCTACTGCTGTTGGGGAGGTTTTAAACTAATATGGCAGGGGGCTGGGAACCAGAAAAGAAGACTCGTAGACAGTGAGGTGGAAACTAGAGACTGTAAGGATCGTGAAGTTAGCATTACCAAGGGGAGGAGTAGGCAGACAGCAGATGAACACAAAAGAACTGGCAGCCTGAAATGCATCTACTTTAATGCAAGGAGTATAGTGGGTAAGGCAGATTAACTTAGGGCTTGGATTGGTGCCTGGGAATATGATGCTATTGTGATCACAGAGTCTTGGTTGAAGGAAGGGCATGATTGACAACTAAATGTTCCATGATATAGATGCTTCAGACAGGACAGAGTGGGAAGTAAAAAGTTGGTAGGGAGGGAGGAGTTGCATTGCTGATCAGGGATGATATCACAGTTGTGCTAAAGGAGGACACTAAGGAGGGCTTGAGCTGTGAGGCATTATGAGTAGAGCTGAAAAATAAGCAGGGTGCAGTTACATTGTTGGGGCTGTACTACAAACCTTCCAACAGTGAGTGTGAGGTAGAAGAACAAATAGATAAACAGATTATGGAAAGATGTAGAGGCAACAGGGTGGTGATGATTTTAATTTTCCCAACATTGATTGGGATACGCTTAGTGTCAGAGGTCTGGATGGGGTAGAACTTGTAAGAAGGGTCCAGGAGAGTTTTCTAGAGCAGTAGGTCAATAGTCTGACGAGGGAAGGAGCCATATTGGACATGGTGTTGGGGAATGAGCCAGGCCAGTTGGTAGAAGTTGCAGCGGGGGATTTCTTTGGGAATAGTGACCACAATTTTGTAAGTTTTAGAATACTTGTAGATAAGAGTGGTATGAAAGGAAATGTACTAAACTGGGCCAAGGCCAATTATATCAAAATTCGGCAGGAGCTGGGAAATGTGAATTGGGAGCAGTTATTTGAAGGGAAGTCCACATTTGATATGTGGGAGGCTTTCAAAGATAGGTTGAAGATATTGCAGGAGAGGCATGTCCCTTTGAAAACAGGGATAGGAAAGGCAAGATTCGTGAACTGTGGATGACGGGAGAAATCGTGCAACTAGCCAAGAGGAAACAGGAAGCATACATAAGGTCCAGGAAGCTAAGAACAGAATGGGCCTTGGAGGAATATTGGGAGAGTAGGACCAATTTTAAATGAGGAATCAACAGGCTAAAAGGGGTCGTAAAATAACTTTAGTGAGTAGAATTAAGGAGAATCCCAAGGTCTTTTATTCAGATGTAAGAAGCAAGAGGGTAACTAGAGAAAGGGTTGGTCTACTAAAGGATAAGGAAGGAAGGTTGTGTCAAACCTGAGAAAATGGGTGAGATTCTGAATGATTACTTTGCATCAGTGTTCACTGAGGAGAGGGACATGATGAATGTTGAGATTAGAGATAGAAGTTTGTTTACTCTGGATCACGTTGACATAAGGAGGGAAGATGTGTTGGGTCGGCTAAAGAATATTAAGGTGGACAAACCCCCGGGACCGAATGGGATCTATCCCAGGTTGCTGAGGGAGGCGAGAGAGGAAATAGCTGGGGCCCTGACAGATATCTTTGTAGCACCCTTAGGCACAAGTGAAGTGCCGTTGGACTGGAAGGCTGCTAATGTGACTCCCTGTACAAGGGTGGTAGGGATATTCCAGGTAACTACAGACCAATGAGCCCGATGTCATTGGTGGCAAAGTTGCTGGAGAAGGTACTGAGGAATAAAATCTATTTATATTTGGAAAAGAATGGGCTTATCAGTGATATGGTTTTGTGCGGGAGAGATCGTGCCTTACCAACTTAATAGAGTTCTTTGGGGAAGTGACCAAGTTGATAGATGAAGGAAGGGCTGTAGATGTCATATACATGGACTTTTGTAAGGCGTTTGATAAGCTCCCCATCGTAGACTAATGGAGAAAGTGAAGTCACATGGTGTGCCATGTGTTCTAGCTAGATAAAGAACTGGTTGAACAACAGGAAATAGAGAGTAGTAGTTGAAGGAGTTTCCCGAAATAGAGAAGGGTGACCAGTGGTGTTCCACAGGGGTCAGTGTTGGGGCCACTGTTGTTTGTAATATACAGTACAAAAATGATCTGGAAGAGTGCACTGTTGGTACGATGAGTAAGTTTGCAGATGATATGAAGATTGGTGGAGTAGCACAAAGCTTGGGGAACAGTCAAAGAATACAGGAGAATATAGGTAGATTGGACAGTTGGGTGGAGAAATGGCAGATGGACTTCAATCCAGGCAAATGGGAGGTGATGCATTTGGGAAGTCTAATTCTAAAGCGAACTATACTGCAAACGGAAGAGCCTTGGGAAAAGTTGATGAACAGAGGGATCTGGGAGTTCAGGTCCATTGTACCCTGAAGGTGGCTTCACAGGTGGACTCCTCCCTCCCCTTCCTAGACCTTTCTGTTTCTATCTCAGGCGACCGAATCAACACGGACATCTACTACAAACCTACCGACTCCCACAGCTACCTGGACTACACCTCCTCCCATCCTGCCCCCTGTAAAAACGCCATCCCATTCTCCCAATTCCTTCGTCTCCGCCGCATCTGCTCCCAGGAGGACCAGTTCAAAATACGTACAACACAGATGGCCTCCTTCTTCAAGGACCGCAATTTCCCCCCCGACGTGGTCGACGGTGCCCTCCACCGCATCTCCTCCACTTCCCGCTCCTCTGCCCTTGAGCCCCGCCCCTCCAACCGCCACCAGGACAGAACCCCACTGGTCCTCACCTACCACCCCACCAATCTCCATGTACAGCGCATCATCCGCCGTCACTTCCGCCACCTCCAAACAGACCCCAGCACCAAGGATATATTTCCCTCCCCTCCCCTATCAGCTTTCCGTAGAGACCACTCCCTCCGCGACTCCCTTGTCAGATCCACACCCCCCACCGACCCAACCACCACTCCCGGCACCTTCCCTTGCAACCGCAGGAGGTGCAACACTTGCGCCCACACCTCCCCCCTCACTTCTCTCCAAGGCCCCAAGGGAAACTTCCATATCCGCCACAGATTCACCTGCACCTCCACCCACATCATCTACTGCATCCGCTGCAGCCGGTGTGGCCTCCTCTATATTGGGGAGACAGGCCGCCTACTTGCGGAGCGATTCAGGGAGCACCTCTGGGCCACCCGGACGAACCAACCCAACCAACCTGTGGCACAGCATTTCAACTCCCCCTCCCACTCCACCGAGGATATGCAGGTCATTGGACTCATCCACCGCCAAACCACAACAACCCGACGGTCGGAGGAGGAGCGTCTTATCTTCCGACTGGGAACCCTCCAACCGCAGGGGATGAACTTGGACTTCACCAGTTTCTTCATCCCCCCTCCCCCCACCTTGTCTCAGCCGGATCCTTCCAGCCCGGCACCGCCTTCCTGACCTGCAGTCTTCTTCTTGACCTCTCCGCCTCCACCCTACTCCGACCTATCACCCTCACCTTGACCTCTTTCCACCTATCACATTTCCAACTCCCCTCCTCCAAGTCCCTCCTCCCTACCTTTTATCTTCTCCTGCTGAACACTCTCTGCTCATTCCTGAAGAAGGGCCTGTGCCCGAAACGTCGAATCTCCTGTTCCCTGGATGCTGCCTGACCTGCTGTGCTGTTCCAGCAATAAAGTTTCAACTTTGATCTCCAGCATCTGCAGACCTCACTTTCTCTTCACAGGTGGATAGAGTGGTCAAGAAGGCATGTAGTATGCTTGCCTTCATATGACGGGGTATTGAGTATAAGAGCTGGTAGGTCATGTTAAAGTTGTACAAGACTTTGGCTCGGCTGCATTTAGAATACTGTGTATAGTTCTGGGCGCCACATTACCAAAAGGATGTGGACGCTTTGGAGAGGGTGCAGAAAAGGTTTACAAGGATGTTGCCTGGTATGGAAGGTGCTAGCTATGAAGAGAGGTTGAGTAGGTTAGGATTGTTTTCATTAGAAAAAAGGAGATTGAGGTCTACAAAATCATGAAGGGTATAGACAGGGTAGATAGAGATAAGCTTTCTCCCAGGGTGAGGGATTCAATAACGAGAAGTCATGCGTTCAAGGTGAGAGGTGAAAAGTTTAAGGGGGATACACATGAATTATACAGAGGGTGGTAGGTGCCTGGAACGCGTTGCCAGCAGAGGTTGTAGAGGCAGGTACAGTAGATTCATTTAAGGTGCATCTGAACAGATGCATGAGTAGGTAGGGTGCAGAGGAATACAGATGCTTAGGAATTGGGCGATAGGTTTAGACAGAGGATTTGGATCGGCTCAGGCTTGGAGGGCTGAAGGACCCATCCCTGGGCTGTAAATTTTCTTTGTTCTTCTTTAATACAAGGATGTTAAAATCGTAGTTGACAATAGGACATTATGGTTAATAAATTGAACTCAAGAAAATTGTCCAGATTGTTATATATGGAATTGGGTGATCAGATGTGGGTGGCACGGTGGCCCAGTGGCTAGCACTGCAGCCTCACAGCACCAGGATCCCAGGTTCGATTTCAGCCTCGGGTGACTGTCTGTGTGGAGTTTGCATGTTCTCCCCATGCCTGCATGGGTTTCTTCCAGGTGCTCCGGTTTCCTCCCACAGTCCAAAAATGTGCAGGTCAGGTGAATTGGCCATGCTAAATTGCCCATAATGTTAGGTGCATTAGTCAGAGGGAAATGGGTCTGGGTGGGTTACTCTTCAGAGGGTTGGTGTGGACTGGTTGGGCTGAAGGGCCTCTTTCCACACTGTGGTAATCTAATTTAATCTCTGGAAGGCAAGAGGTCTTGTAAAATAGTCTGGAGAAGGTATTGGGATAGGAGCTGGATACTCACCAACAACAAGAACTAATGGGATAGAGACACGAGTTCCAATTAAACTAATGATGAGTCACTTCCTGTCATACTAGTACTTTTCTGGTGTCGGGATGAATGACTTCTGCAAGAAGAGAATGCCAGGTAAGCACTTGGCAGCCTTCCATCATGCTTTTTCCATTTGTTTATTGGATGTGGGTGTTGCTGGGTAAGCCAACATTTATTGCTCATTTCTAACTGCCCTCAAGAAAACAACAGTAAGCTGCTTTTTGGACCACTGAAGTCCCGTACTGAGAGAACAACCTGCACTTTCATGGAGGGACTGTCTAGAATTTAAACTCCACGGAGTAAGAAATGGCCGATATATTTCCAAGTCAGGAAAAGAGTGTGGCTTGGAGGGGAATTTGCAGGTGGTGGCATTCCCAGGTATCTGCTGCCCTTATCCTTCTAGATGGTAAGAAGTAGCAAGTTTGGCAATAGTTTTGCAACCGTTATTATTCATTCTAAGCATTAACCCTTGCCCGACCTGAATAAACAAGTTCCCCAGTGATAACTTTGCTTTATTCATTAATTTTGAAGAGTTTAAGTCAGTATTGTGGGAGAAAGCCTACTTCACACATTGTGTACACACTTCTAGAATTACCATGGAACCAAATCAGTCATATCCTTATAACAAAAGCAGGATATTTAAATCATATTTAGGAAATTTGAATATTGTTTAACTTAGTGGGCGGCACGGTGGCACAGTGGTTAGCATTGCTGCCTCACAGCGCCAGAGACCCGGGTTCAATTCGCACCTCAGGCTACTGTCTGCGTGGAGTTTGCACATTCTCCCAGTGTCTGCGTGGGTTTCCTCCGAGTGCTCCAGTTTCCTCCCACAGTTCAAAGATGTGCAGGTTAGGTGAACTGGCCATGCTAAATTGTCCGTAGTGTTACGTGAAGGGATAAATATAGGGGAATGGGTCTGGGTGGGTTGCATTTTGGAGGGTCAGTGTGGACTTGTTGGGCCGAAGAGCCTGTTTCCACACTGTAAGCAATCTAATCTAATCTAAGGAAGTTGCCTGGTGTGTGAGGAGGAGGGGAGAAAGAAGTTGTGAACCCATTTTCAGATGGTGTGCTTCATCTCTGACATTTCCACACACTTCTTTAAGTTTCTACTGATTTAAGATGTGCTGTAAATTTTTTAACCATTCACATTTCACAAAATTGGGTTTATTCTACTTTTATTTCTTCCTTTTTGCTTAATTCCTCTTCACCTAAAACCAGTAACTCAAGTGAAGTGCCAGTCCAGTGATATAAGCAACTGTCCAATTTTCATTCATGGTGCTGGGAAGTGACCTTTTCCACCAGACATATTACCACAAGAAATTGAAACCGGATTGAAAAAATTTCCACATGTATTCCTTTAGGAGATAGACAGTGATCAGTGGAGGAACCTTGTTCAAGCTTTCTAAACATGAGACTAGGAACTGATGCCAGCAGGAGTGCTCTAATGCAGTCAACAAGTTTGGTATTGGGGTGGGGGGAATGCCAAGCGCCAGGTCTGTATGAGTCATTCTCACATAATACAGTAGAATCAATTAATCTGTGAGCTGAAGGCACAATAGCACAGTAGTCATGTTAGTGAACAATACCTGAACTAATGGGACAGAGACACAAGTTCAAATCCTAGCACAACAGCAATGCAATTTATGTTCTGTTAATTAAATAAATCTGGAATAAAAAGCAAACATCAATAATGGTAATCACGTAAGACATGAAAGCTCATCTGGTTGACTTTAACGGAAATAAACTGACCACTGGTATGGTCTATGTCTCCAGACCACAGAAATGTGGTTGACGTTTGACAGCTCTCGGCAATGGCCCAGAAAGCCATTCAGCTGTATACAGAGAACCAAGAACTATTGCCATATCTTGTGAGTGAATATGAAAACATCACTCAACAACTGAGGGGTTTCTTTTGCTGTGCTGCTCATGCCGTTTGAGACTTGATGGAAATTTCTTACCTGGAAAAATCCAGCATACGCTACTCATACCTTTCCAACTATTGAAAGGCCAATAATTTGTGAAGATTGCAACCAGCAAAAATCTTGGGATTTCCAAACACTAAATTATAATTTAACAGGCCTGGATGCAAATTAAAAACCAAAATGTTCTGGACAGAAAAGGGAGCAGTAATGTTCACTAGCCATTTGAATACGCCAGGGAGAAAGTGAGGACTGCGGATGCTGGAGACCAAAGTTGAAGAGTGTGGTGCTGGAAAAGTACAGCAGGTCAGGCAGCATCCGAGGAGCAGGAGAATCAATATATTGAGCATAAGCTCTTCATCAAGAATACACCATCTTGCTGTCACGCTCACTAATTTCTGTCCTAGGCTTGCTGAACATTCCAGTGAAGCCTTGTGCTAACTGAAGGAATGGCACTTCATTTTCATTTAGGCACTTTATAGCCTTCAGGTCTCAACATTGAAAACTCTGTCCTCAATTGTGACCCCTGCGTTCCTCCCAAATAACCTTCCACTAATAATCAACCAGTACCAAGCTCTTTGCTTTTTGATCTGTAATACTTACAGTTTCCAATCTCCCTCACCCTCTAAATTTCCCTTCCGTTGACCTGCTGTTCCCATTTTTCTACAGCACAAAACCCAATTTTCCTCCTCTCTCATCAACCACAGTTAAGAGTCATACTGAACTTGAAATGTTAACTGTTTCTCTCTCAATAGATGCTGTAAAACCTGCTGACTTCTTCCATCACATTTTTGTCAGGTCTCCAACATTTGTAATACTTTGCCTTTACAAAATAAAACTTCATTTTTTTCAACAGAGAATCAATTTTCAAAAGGGTCTTTCTCTTTACCTAACGCCATGGTGCAAGTTCCTTATTCAAAACCAAAAAAAAGCTCAAAATACAATCCAGCAACATTTCTGTACATTTACAAAGAAGGATCAACATCAGAGCAATTGTTGTAAATTGTCTCTATTCGCTCTTGTGTACAAGAGCCTTGAAGAAGAAAAGTCTCAAATGTTGCAAGAAATGTACCTTATAGCAAAACTAACTATAACTGCTGGTGCCCAAAACCATGGTGATATAAATGTACAGTCACTATTCTGACCATGAACTGATGCATCAATCCAAGAGCTGTTCATTTCCAAACCAGACAGCTCATAGCTGCTGTTAGCTTTGATTTCGCCATGTCTTCACCAAACTGATCTGATCCATGTAGCACACCAACTGTTCATTTAAGCCCCTCCCATTTTCATGTCTTTCAGCATGGTCTCTCAGGTCATACAGTCATAGAACTGTCCAACATAGAAACAGACTCTTCAGTCCAACTCATCCATGCCGACCAGATATTCCAAATTAATCTAGCCCCAATTGCTAGCATTTGGCCTGTATCCCTCTAAACCCTGTCTATTCATACACCCATCCAAATGCCTTTTAAATGTAATTGTACCAGCTCCTACCACTTCCTCTGGCAGCTCATTCCATACACACCACCCTTTGTGTGAAAAAGTTGTCCCTTAAGTCCCTTTTAAATTTTCCCCCTCACCTTAAACCTAAGCCCTCTAGTTTTGGACTCTCCCACACTGTAGGAAAAGACCTTGGATATTCACCGCATCCATGCTCCACATGATTTTATAAACCTTTATAAAGTCACCCCTTAGTCTCCAATGCTCCATGGAAAATAGCCCCAGACTACTCAGCCTTTCCCTGTAGCTCAAACTCTCCAACCCTGGCAACATCCATGTAAACCTTTTCTGAACCCTTTCAATTTTCATAAAATCATTCCTATAGGAAGGAGACCAGAATTGCACACACTATTCCAAAAGTGGCTGAACTAACAGCCACAGCATGACCTCCCAACTCCTATAGTCAAAGCACTGACCAATAAAGGCAAGCATAGCAAACACCTTCTTCATTATCCTGTTGACCTGGGACTCTGCTTTTAAATAACTATGAACCTGCACTTCAAGGTCTCTTTGGTCAACAACACTCCCAGGACCTTACCATTAAGTGTCGAAGTCCTGTCCTAATTTGCCTTTCCAAAATGCAGCACCTCACATTTATCTAAATTGAACTCCATGTGCCGCTGCCCATCTGATCAAGATTCTATTGTAGTCTGAAGTAACCTCCTTCCCTGTCCACTACACCTCCAATATTGGTGTCATCTGCAAACTGACTAACCGTACCTCCTATGCTGATACCCAAATGATTTATGCAAATGATGAAAAGTAACAGAGCCACTCCACTGGTCACAAGCCTCCAACCTGAAAAGCAACCACCACCACCACCCTCTGTCTTCTACTTTCGAGCTAGTTCTGTATCCAGCTGGCTAGTTCTCCCTGCATTCCATGTGATCTAACCTTGCTAACCATTCTACCATGAGGAACCTTGTCAAGCACCTTACTGAAGTCCAGACAGATTATGTCCTCATCAATCCTCTTCGCTATTTCTTCAAAAAACTCAAATCATGTTAGTGAGACATGATTTCCCACGCACCATGCCATGTTGACTATCCCCAATCAGTCCTTGCCTTTCCAAATACATGTAAATCCTGTCCCTCAGGATCCCCTCCAACAACTTGTCCATTACTGATGTCAGGCTCACCGATTTATAATTCCCTGGCTTTTCCTTAATACCTTTCTAAAATAGTTGCACCGCGTTAGCCAACCTCCAGTCTTCTGCCACCTCATCCTTGGCTATCGATGATACAAATACCTCAGCAAGGGGCCCAGCAATCACTTTGCTAGCTTCCTTTATCTGCCTTTATGTACCTTAAAACATCCAGCACTCCTCCTCTGTAGTATAGATGTCACTATTTATTTCCCCACATTCTCTATCTTCCATATCCTTCTCCATAGCAAACACTGATGCAAAATACTCATTTAGTGTCTCCCCCATCTCCTACATAGGTGGCTTTGCTGATCTTTAAGGGGCCCTATTCTCTCCATTGTTACTCTTTTGTCCTTAATGTATTTGTAGAATCCCTTTGGATGCTTCTTAACCCTATTTGTCAATTTTATACCCTCATTTTGCACTCCTGATTTTCCTCTTAAGTATACTCCTACTGCCCTGGAGTGGAGGCTGAGAGGTGACTTTATAGAGGTTTATAAAATCATGAGGGGCATGGATAGGGTAAATAGACAAAGTATTTACCCTGGGGTGGGTGAATCCAGAACTAGAGGGCATAGGGTTAGGGTGAGAGGGGCAAGATATAAAAGAAACATAAGGGGCAACTTTTTCACGCAGAGGGCAGTGTGTGTGCGTGTGGAATGAGCTGCCAGAGGATGTGGTCGAGGCTGGTACAAGTGCAACATTTAAAAGGCATTTGGATGTGTATATGAATAGGAAGGGTTTGGAGGGATATGGGCCGGGTGCTGGCAGATGGAAATAGATTAGGGTGGGATATCTGGTCGGCATGGATGAGTTGGACCAAAGGGTCTGTTTCCGTGCTGTACATCTCTATGACTCAATTGCCTTTTATTCTTCTTGGGATTCACGCGATCCCTGCAGTCTATACTTGACACATGCCTCGTTCTTAGTCTTGACTAAAACCTTACATTCTCTAGTCATCCAGCACTTGCTACACCTACCAGCCTTGCCCTTCACACTAACAGGAACAGGAACATACTGTCTCTGGCCTCTCATTGTCTCATTTTTGAAGACTTCCCATTTTACAGCCATCCCTGACCCCAATCAACTTTTGAAAGTTCTTGCCTAATATCATCAAAATTGTCCTTCTTCCAATTTAGAACTTCAACTTTTAGATTCGATCTTTTCTATCACTATTTAAAAACTAATAAAATTATGGCCACAGGCCCCAAAGTGCACCCCACTGACACCTCAGTCACCTACCCTGCCTTATTTCCCTACGTCCTTGTTGGGCAATACTAATTGATCCATCACTAACCTCCAGCAATTTCTCCTTTCCCTTCAAAAGGATCAACAAAATGGCTATTCACCTTAAGTTCAAAGTTTTGGAAGAGATGTTTAAAAGTTATGTTTGCACACAGCCGATTTTTTTCTTTCATTATTCATAGAGTCATATGGATGTACAGCATGGAATCAGACCCTTCAGTCCAACCTGTCCATGCCAACCAGATGTCCCAACCTAATCTAGTGCCACCTGCCAGCAACTGGCCCATATCCCTCCAAACCCTTCCTTTTCATAGATCCACCCAAATGCCTTTTAAATGTTGTAATTGTACCAGCCTCCACCACTTCCTCTGGCACCTCATTCCATACATGTACCACCCTCTGATTGAAAATGTTGCCCCTTAGGTCTCTTTTATATCTTTCCCCTCTCACCCTAAACCTGTGCCCTCTAGTTCTGGACTCCCCCACTCCAGGGAAAAGACTCTGTCTATTTATCCTATCTATGCCCCTCATGATTTTATAATACTCAGTAAGGTCACCCCTCAGCCTCCGACGCTCCAGGGAAAACAGCCCCAACCTGTTCAACCTCTTCTTATAGCTCAAATCCTCCAACCCTGGCAACATCCTTGTAGATCTTTTCTGAACCCTTTCAAGTTTCACAACACTTTCCGATAGGAAGGAGACCAGAATATGACCTCCCAACTCCTATACTCAACACTCTGACAAATAAAGGAGAGCATACCAAACACTTTCTTCACTATCCTATCCACCTGCGACTGCACTTTCAAGGAGCTATGAACCTGCACTCCAAGGTCTCTTTGTTCAGCAACACTCTCTAGGACCTTACCATTAAATGTGTAAGTCCTGCTAAGGTTTGCTTTCCCAAAATGCAGCACCTCGCATTTATCTAAATTAAACACCATCTGCCTCGTCTCAGCTCATTGGCCCATCTGATCAAGATCCTGTTGTAATATGAAGTAATCTTCTTTGCTGTCCACCACAGCTCAAATTTTCATGAAGGAACTTTGGAGATTTGTTAGTGTATCCTGTAGGTGGTACATGATATGGCAACTGTGATTTGGTGGCATGGATAGAGTGAATAGTCAAGGTCTTTTCCCCAGGTTAGGGGACTCCAAACGTAAAGGGCATAGATTTAAGTCAACAGGAAAGATTTAAAGAGGACCTAAGGGGCAGCTTTTTCATGCAACGGATGATGCATGAATGGAATGAGTTCCACAGCAAGTGATGGAGGCTGGTACAATTACAACATTTAAAAGGCATCTGGATGGGCATATGAAAAGGAAGGATATGGGCCAAATGCTGGCAAATGAGATTAGATTAGATTTATTTAGGATATCTTTGGCATGGACAGGTTGGACTGAAGGGTCTGTTTCCATGCTGTACATCTCTATGACTATGTCCCATGTCAGCAGTTCAGATGAGCCACCACACTCAAAACATTAATGCAGCATTTTTCCTACAGATGCAGCTAGACTTGCTGAGTTCCTCCAGTAATTTATGTTTTTGTTTCAGATCTTCAGCATCCACAGTTTTTTTTGTTTTTATTTTATCTTACTCAACAATAACTGCTTAAAAACATGGTGAGTGACATCTTCCATACTTGGCTGGTGATTGACAGTTAACAGATAAGGGAGTAAGAGTCAAGATTAGAGTGGTGTTGGAAATGCACAGCAGGTCGGGCAGCATCCGAGGACCAAGAAAATCGATGTTTCGGGCAGGGGCTCTTCATCAGGATTCCCCTAATCTCCAGCAGCTGCAGTACTCACTTTTGCCTTGATAAGGGAGTAAGTCTGTTGTGCTGCATCTGTCTTGCTTTTTGTAAAGACAGGACACACCAGGACAGTCTTCCACATTTCCAGATATGTGTAACTGTGTTGTAACTCTGATTTGGAGATGCCGGTGTTGGACTGGGGTGTACAAAGTTAAAAATCACACACCAGGTTATAGTCCAACAGGTTTAATTGGAAGCACACTAGCTTTCGGAGCGATCTGATGAAGGAGCGTCGCTCCGAAAGCTAGTATGCTTCCAATTAAAACTGTTGGACTATAACCTGGTGTTGTGTGATTTTTAACTGTGTTGTAACTGTACTGTGAAAGCTTGGCTTGGAGAGTGACAATTCCTGGAGCACGCATCTTCAATACTATTAACAGAATACTGTCAGGGTTCACAGTTTTTGCAGTGCGCATTTCTCCAGACTGCAGCGACTGGGCTTGTATACCTTTGAGTTTAGAAGACTGAGAGGGGATCTGATTGAGACATAAGATTATTAAGAGATTGGACACTCTGGAGGCAGGAAACATGTTTCCGCTGATGGGTGAGTGCCGAACCAGAGGACACAGCTTAAAAATACGGGGTAGACCATTTAGGACAGAGATGAGGAGAAACCTCTTCACCCAGAAAGTGGTGGAATGCTCTGCCCCAGAGGGCAGTGGAGGCCCAGTCTCTGGACTCATTTAAGAAAGAGTTGGATAGAGCTCTCAAGGATTGTGGAATCAAGGGTTATGGAGATAAGGCAGGAACAGAATACTGAATACTCCCCTTCCTCGACCTTTAAAAACCTTTTCCTCCGCTACATTGATGACTGTATCGGCGCCGCCTCGTGCTCCCACGAGGAGGTTGAACAGTTCATCCACTTCACCAACACCTTCCACCCCGACCTCAAATTCACCTAGACAGTCTCAGATTCCTCCCTCCCCTTCCTCGACCTTTAAAAACCTTTTCCTCCGCTACATCGATGACTGTATCGGCACCGCCTCGTGCTCCCACGAGGAGGTTGAACAGTTCATCCACTTCACCAACACCTTCCACCCCGACCTCAAATTCACCTGGACAGTCTCAGATTCCTCCCTCCCCTTCCTCGACCTTTAAACTCTCTCACTGATTAAGGATGATCAGCCATGATCATATTGAATGGTGGTGCAGGCTCAAAGGGCAGAATGGCCTACTCCTGCACCTATTGTCTATTGTCCAGTTGTTTCTCAAAATCAAGTGCAATGAATTGAGCTGGGTGAAGATTGGCATCTGCGATACTAGGGACCTGAGGAGGAGGCAGAGGCAGATCATCCTCTAGATGTAGGCAGTACAATGGCTCAGTGATCGGCACTACTGCGTGATAGCACCAGGGACCCAGGTTCAATTCTGGCCTTGGGTGACTGTCTGTATGGAGTTTACATGTTCTCCCTGTGTCTGCGTGGGTTTCCTCCAAAGGTCCAAAGATGTGCAGATTTAGGTGGATTAGCCATGCTAAATTACCCATAGTGTGCAGGCAAGGTGGTTTAGCTATGGTAAATCTGGGGCTACAAGGAAAGGCTGGACCTTGGTGGGATGCTATGTTGAGGGTCAGTGCAGACTCAATGGGCTGAATGGCCTCTTTCCACACTGTAGGGATTCTTATAGCTAAAACTGCTTCAGCCTTATCATTTGCACTGATGTTATAAGACTCTCCCATCATTGAAGATGAGAATATTTGCAAAGTTTGAGTTAGTTATTTAATTATCTATCACTACTCAACTAGATATGGAAGCAATTCAGATCTTGGCTATGATCCACTAGTTGCGCAATCACTTAGTTTTATCACAGGATGCTTATGCGATTTGAGACATAGGTAGTCCTGTTTTATACCTTCACTAGGTGACAACTCATTTTTAGCAGGTGCTGCTCTTGCCATGCCCTTCTGCACTCTTCATTTAAACAGAGTTGAGTCCCTGGATTGAGATAATGGTAAGAGTGGAGGATATGCCAGGCCATGAGGTGACAGATTGTGTTTGAATACAATTCTGCTGCTTCTAATAGCCCACAGTGCTTCATGCATGCCCAGTTAAGATTTGCTAGATATGTTCGAAACTTATCCCATTTAGCATAGCGACAGTGCATAATGGAAACACAGAAATTCATGTCCACAGGGTCTGTGTGGTGGTGATCTTACAGATTCCATGTGGTAGTCGCTATTACATATTCTGTCGTGGACACATGTTTTTGCAACAGATTGACTGGTTAAGAAAAGGTCAAATATATTTCCCCCCCATCTCACTGTCTGTTGAAGACCCATTCTGTAGTCACATTCTTCAGGACTCAGTCAGTAATGATACTGTTGATGATAGATATTGAAGTCTGCAATCAAAGAGTACATTCTAAACCCTCAATGTGTCCTCCATGTGATGTCCAACATGAAGCAGCATAAATTCATCAGCTGAGTGGAGGACATGGTAATAGAAGGGGCAGTTGATTGCAATAAGCAGAAGGGTTCTGGACCCTATTTGACCTGATAAGGTTTCAGGATAGACTATATTCCACAGAAATTATAAATAGGAAAGGTGGTCAGGAACAGATTTATTTTTAAATTGGCAGTTTAATAACTATGGTGTTGAATGGAGGATGTGGGAGAACATGGCTACTCCTTTAAATTGTCTATTGTATTAGAGTCTGCTAGCTCAGTTGGCTGAGTGGTTGTTAGTGATGCTAACAGTGTGGGTTCAAGTCCTGCACCGAGTGATGCTGTCATGGAGATTTGCTTTCTCATCCTTTCCCCTCATCTCAGGCAGGGTGACCATGAGGTTAAACTACCAGCAGTTAGTTCTCTCTAATGAGAGAGAAGCCCTATGGTTTGGTAGGACTATTGTGACTTTATCTGTATCTCCACAGATTTATGTTTCAGCCTTTTCTTCCTCACTCATGCCATCCCAGTTCCTTTTTCGTCTTTCTTTGTATCAGGTGAGGGAAGTCTTAGATGGTGTAACTCGGTAAAGAGCTGACAACAGCTGAAGCTACATCTGAGCCAGAGGTTGCTGGAAGACTGTAGTTTCAGGGGTTCCCCTTTCCCTCTCTCCACTCATTTTTCTTTCCCATAACTTAATCCCATTTCTCCAGTCTTGTCTCTCTCTGTCTTACCACTGCTCTGATTCCTTTCCCCTTTAAAATATTCATTCATATTCATTAGTAATCACCTCATAGAACATAGAACATAGAAGAATACAGCGCAGTACAGGCCCTTGGGCCCTCGATGTTGCGCCGATCCAAGCCCACCTAAACTACACTAACCCACTATCCTCCATATACCTATCCAATGCCCTCTTAAATGCCCATAAAGAGGGAGAGTCCACCACTGTTACTGGCAGGGCATTCCATGAACTAACGACTCGCTGAGTGAAGAACCTACCCCTAACATCAGTCCTATATCTACCCCCCCTTAATTTAAAGCTATGCCCCCTTGTAATACCCGACTCAATACGCGGGAAAAGGTTCATACTGTCGACCCTATCTAACCCCCTAATCATCTTGTACACTTCAATCAAGTCACCCCTAAACCTTCTTTTCTCTAGTGAAAACAGCCCCAAGTGCCTCAGTCTTTCCTCATACGATTTTCCTTCCATACCAGGCAACATCCTGGTAAACCTCCTCTGCACCCGTTCCAATGCCTCCACATCCTTCCTATAGTATGGCGACCAAAACTGCACACAATATTCCAGATGCGGCCGTACCAGAGTCTTATACAACTGCATCATGACCTCAGGACTCCGGAACTCAATTCCTCTACCAATAAAAGCCAGTACGCCATATGCCTTCCTCACCGCACTATTTACCTGGGTGGCAACTTTCAGAGATCTGTGTACATGGACACCAAGATCCCTCTGCTCATCCACACTACCAAGTATCCGACCATTAGCCCAGTACCCCATCTTTTTGTTATTCTTCCCAAAGTGAATCACCTCGCACTTAGCTACATTGAATTCCATCTGCCACCTTTCTGCCCAGCTCTGCAGCTTCTCTATATCCTGCTGTAACCTGCCACATCCTTCCTCACTGTCAACAACTCCTCCGACTTTCGTATCATCCGCAAACTTGCTCACCCAACCTTCTAACCCCTCTTCCAGGTCATTTATAAAAATGACAAACAGCAATGGTCCCAAAACAGATCCTTGCGGAACACCGCTAGTGACGGCACTCCATGAAGAAACTTTGCCATCAACTACTACCCTCTGTCTTCTTCCATCCAGCCAATTCCTAATCCAAACCTCCAACTCACCCTCAATGCCATATCTCCGTATTTTCTGCAGTAGCCAAGGAAGACCTCATGTCTTCCTTGCTCACCTGTCATTTATCTTGTTTTAAACTCACTATCCATTCAATGGAAACACCAACACTCAAGAAGTCTGAAACCATCCAAGACAAAGCAGCCCGCCTGATTAGCATCGCATGCACACTAGTGTTCAGTATTGTATACCATCTACACAGCATCTGGATTAGAGTGGTGCTGGAAAAGCACAGCAGTTCAGGCAGCATCCGAGGAGCAGGAAAATCGATGTTTCGGGCAAAAGCCCTTCATCAGGAATAGAGCTCTATTCCAGCATCCACAGTCATTGTTTTTACTCATCTACACAGCATGCACTGCAGAAATTCACAAAGGTCCTGACACAGCGCCTTCCAAACCCATGATTGCTTTCAGCTAGAAGGACAAGGGCAGCAAATATTTGGGAACACTTCCAAGCTGCTCACCATCCTGACTTGGAAACATATAGACATTCATTCACTGTTGCTGGGTCAAAATCCTGGAATTCCCTCCCTATTGGCATTGTGGGTCAACCCACAGCAGGTGGACTGCAGCGGTTTAAGAAGGCAGCTCACCACCACCTTCTCAAGGGTAACCACGGATAGGCAATCCATGCTGGCCAGGATGCATACATCCCACCAAAGAATAGAAAAACATGTCACTGCTCACAAATTACTTTGTTCTAAAATGTGCACACCTGAAATGAGTTTATGAATTTAAGAATTTCTTCTTTTTAACAACTTTTGAAAAGCTGGTGTGTAAAAACTGCTAGATGTGAAATAAAAGCTGCTCTCATCACAACCGTATCTGTACTGCAGTAATGAAATTCAACTTGCTGCCAAACCATGCCAAACCAGCTGTAGAAATTTGTCAGGTTGTAATTCACCCCTGTCACCAAAGCGTTGAAAAACAAATCATCTCCATTTTCCCGATTGGATTTGGGTAGGTGAAGAAAGGGGTGGGGGTGGGGGCGGCGGGGTAGGTGAAGAAAGGGGTGGGGGTGGGGGCGGCGGGGTAGGTGAAGAAAGGGGTGGGGGTGGTTAAAGAGACTTGGGAATTGCCCAGACCAATGTGCTCAAACAGATGCAGAACCTTTGTAAGAGCATCAACGTGCACGGAATGGATGGGCCGAAGAGCGTGTTTCTAAGTTGTAACACCACCACATTAACTGACTGTCAAGAGCCTGTAACTGTAACAAAGTTTACGGTCCCAATCTCCATCATAAAAGTTGACGCCGGAATTTATTGTTGAATGTTCAAAAATAAGGACAGGCATGGTTTTAATCTGGGGCGCTCTGATTCAATTATCCCCCGCCCAGTTCATCTCAAGATGACATTTCGGTCTCGATGTACTATATGTAAAGCTGCTGCACATTGATAAACTCGCCTGGATTTATTTTTTAAACGCTTTTCAGATAAAATCAGGTCTAAAGGAAAACGTAAGATTTATGCCTTTAAGTTATTACAGCCCTCCCGTTACAAAACAGTCCCCCCGACAGACAACACCAGTAATCTCTCTTCACAGCTGCCCCCTCACACAGTCACTTACAATCTCTGCGATCATGAGGAGTCCCGGCAGGGTCTTAAGGAAAGCCTTGTCATAGCCCCTGGCCGTCGAGCTGAAGGACACAGTGTAAGTGCTGCTGGTTGTGCTGATGGTCCGAGGGCGATCTTCCATCTTTGATCTGAAACGTTAACTTTTGGAAACTTTGCCAGTGAGTGGCTGGAAAGGAACACGATCCCGGAGAAGTCAGAGCTCTGCTCCGTCCATGCTATTGAGCTGCAGAGGCTGAATGCTAGGTCAATGCAGCAGAGCTGAGACCCAGCAACCTACACTCCCTCAGGTGGCTATGACTAACACAGGTAACTTCAGCAAAGCTCCCTCTCTGCCCAATGAATGCCAGCGCACATCCTTTAAAGCTACAAAATGGAAACACCGTTTATTAGTTCTTAAAGAGACAGTCCACTGATACGCTGCTCAGACTTTCAGCACACATTTCACTGTTGTTTCCACTAATCCAAAATCAGGAGGTGGTGATTGAACCTTTTGTTGTTTTGTCGGGAGAGGAGTTTATTATCTTAGAATTTGACCTGAAAGTTACGCCTTTGTTTTTTTAGTCAAAATTCACATTTCCAATCCCCAAAGTGAAGACCAGAAGCAGTGTTGGAGTTTTATGAAGTTTACATTTGCAGTTTGTCATTCCTTGAATATTTTTGTTAAATCAATTATATCTGACACATACAAAGATCCACCCGTGCTTCAGAATCCGCAAAGCCGCCAAATCACTGAGGACATCCGCATGGATTGCCAATAACATGCTCTAATACTGGGATGCTGCTCACAAAATTCAGTCTGGGAAAAGCCATGGCCTGCACTGGTGTAACTGACAATAAAAATAACTTGTGGTGCATAGCAACTGAAAAATGCTAAGTGGCAGAGCTAAAGTCATGAGGTTTACCAGGAAACTGCTTCCAGCTTCCACTAGGACCACCCAACCCATTGTAGGATTGGGATAAATGAAACCCCTCAATATCACCACTATATTTCTAAGTGCCATCAATAAAACTGGCTGAGCAGTCAATCATTAACAGTGTCTTGGAATTCCTCTGGCTGGCCTAGTTTATGGAGCAGGTTACCAAATGTACAGACCATCAATCTAGTTCCAATTTCTCATCACAGGAGCATCACCTTGAATCTTTCTCTGACCCAAACTGATCCCATTTACTTCCTTTAGAGTTTTCTTGAATGCACTAGCCAAACAAAACAGCAACCCACAGCTTATCCTCATTATTTGCAGAATCACTCACTCATCTTTAAATTTTAAGGCATGAGCCTTTATCATGTATTTACCAAAATAAGCTTATAAGGTGCCATTCAACAGTTACAGAGACCTAAAGCAGACCCTCAAAGATTTCTTCAGATGAGAGACTGTCTTTCTAGGCAAGAATAGACTGAAATCTGACTGAGCTATGCTGAGCAACTAAATTCAAAAGACAGGATCACAATTGAAGGTAGATGATTTTGTTCATGATCCATCATATAACTGTAAGTTGTCATTGCTTTTACTGAGCTCCTTGCACACATATTTAAGCAGGATTTACTAAGTAGTGATCAGCTGCAGAAATTCTGGCCCAATGTTTAACCCTTGATGGCAGGGATCCTGAAACAAGTGACACCCAGCAGCTTTAACCATTAGCTAGTAATGCTGTATACCACAGCACATTTAACCACAGTGTCACCAGAGAAGAACAATGCACAGAACTCGGTGCCCACAAATTAAGAAGATCCCAGGTTCGCTCCCTAGTCAGTGTTTAGTTTGCTGTTCTAAGCCAGATGGTGAGTGGGGAAGGGGGCCTGGGACAGGGAGTGGCAAACCTACAATTGCACCTAGTGTATGCAGATTGAGGAGAAGGTAAACATTAACAGGGTTTCCATTCCTGATTACTATTTAGAAATTCTTGCTGGAACTGCATGTGTGTAGACTCCAGGGGAAAGTGCAGGCTGCAATGGTCCCCACATTAAAAACAAAGTTTGCTGAAGCTGCCAATATTCACAGAATAGCTGTTTGAGTGACATGCTGGGGAGTCCCTGTCTCTGATGGAACTATACCCCAGTAACCATCAAAAGGGTTTTTCCCTGGAATTTTCCTTTAATTACACAAGATCTAACATTAAAAATCAGGCCACTCTCCTCCAGTTCTCACTGGACTTTCCAATCTATTAATAGAGTCTTTGCAGTAACTGGTGTGTTCATTTCCCTGATACAGAACAAAACGTCTTTTCAATTCTTCATGAGATTTTTCACATAAGATTTAATATATCCCTCCTGTAGTTTATTGTATTGAAATTAAGTTCAAGCACTTTGTCAATCATGCTGATTTATTAATAGTCTTTAATAATCTTCATAATTAGTTAGAATAAGTTAGAGGTCATGAAGGGAGGGCAGAGGTCATTTTAAAACAATGGATTCTATTTATAGCAGCTCCTTGAGACCTGAATTAAAAGAATTTGTCATTCCTTAACATGTTATCAATGCTTGTAACTCAAAACCATCAGAAATCAAATATTTCTTGGCTGTCCATACCTCAGTGAGCTTAACCACCTGAGTCGTACAGCCTGTGGAAATCTCAGGTTTGATTTTAAGACTGTGCTGAATTCATTAATGTTAGCTAGAGCAGATATTAGATTTCCACAATTGCTTTGCCTGCCTCTGGGCTATGAAGGGATAAAAAGCAATCAGGATTCTCATTCCAAATTATTAATGAGTGATTCCTACTTAAAATGATCATGAACACATCGGAGGAGGATTGTCTCAACTATTATGATCATCCTGAGGCCCAGTAGTTTATTTCATTCACAGATAAGGTTCGCCCATTGATAAGGGCAACTCATTGATCAAATTTCAGTTGTGGATCTGAATCTAGACAAGAAGGCAGTAAAGAGAGTGAGAAGGGAAATGTCATAGGAGGAAAATCAACTTTCTAAACATGCTTCAACTTATTCATTGTAAATCAAGAGACAAAATACATTTCTCCCTCCCCAAGCTAAAACTGGGAACTTGCTGTTTGGATTTCTGCATCTGTGGCAATGACAGTTTCTTTTCAAAAGGATTTTAAATTGGTGAATAATGACTGAAAAGGCTTTTCATTTTAATCATTTATGGATTGTGGGTATTGCTGCTTGACCAAAATTTATTGTCCATCCTAACAGTCCAAAGGGCAGTAAAAGTCAAACAACATGGTTGTTGTGGGTCTGGAGTCAAATTTTGGCCTGACCAGGTAAGGATGGCAGATACCCTTGCCTAAGGAAAGACAGTAGTGAACCAATGATTGTTTTTACAGCATTGGTTAAATGGTCACCATTAGGCTAGCTTTTTTTTCCCCTTTGAATTCCACATTTTCAAATTGAATTCAAATTTTATCACATACTATAACAGGATTTGAACCCATATCCCCACAATCTTGTCTGTCTTGCTAGATTACTGTCTCATGAACAATACCATTACATCATCATTTCAAAAGCTGCCTACAGGATACCAAACATAGAATCTTAGATGGAAATACTACTGATGTAAATAAAGGTGAGCAGTCACGTGGGTAGAGAGGAAATACTACTGATGTAAATGAGGGTGAGCAGTCACTCAGGGACAGAGGAGGAGAAGATCCAAAACTAAGTGCCCTGCACATTGTCCCTTACTATGAAATTGCTTAGAGATCTTACTTTTATGATCTAAAGTACTGGAGAAGTTGTAAAAGCCAACAGAAGATGACCAAAGAAAAATAAAGAGGGAGAAAATAAATTATGAGGGCAAACCAGCAAGTAATATGAAAATGGACAGTAACAACTTATTTGTGTGTAAATGAAGGAAAAGAAAGGCCAAAGTGGACATAGTTCCCATTGCAGGACCAAGCTGGAAAACCAGGAAATGGTAGAAAAGTTGAATAAGTAGCATTCCAAAGCTGCAAAATAACCAGGAGGCTAAATGAATGGAGAAAATAAGTGTGATAACTATCACTAGAGAAAAAGTACTAAGAAAAGTAATGGGGCTAAAGTTCAATAAGTCCTTGTACTTGCATCTTAGGACAGCAAGGTAAGTAACTGCAGGGATAGCAGGTGTGCTCTTAGTAAGTCCCATAGGATTAGAAAGCTGCTGATCTAACACCCTTATTTAAAAAGGGATGTAGACAAAAAAATGGTAACTATAGGCTGGTTAGGTTATTAGACTGGGAAGGTGATGACCTGGTGGTATTATCATTAATCAACTGTTAATCAACAGAGTGTGGTGCTGGAAAGCACAGCAGGTCAGGCAGCAACTGAGGGGCAGGAGAATTCCTTCATCAGGAATCTCGAGACCCAGATAATTTCTGGGTCCAAATCCCAACAGGGCAGATGGTAGAATTTGAATTTGGTAATTAAAAGAAAATCTGGCCTTAAGTATCTACTGGTATCCATTGTCAGGAAAAAGCCTTCTGGTTTACTAATGTCCTTTGGAAAGGAAACTGCCATCCTTTTGTGGTCTGGCCTACATGTGATTCCAGACGTACAGCAATGTTGTTGATTCTTAACTACCCTCTAGGATGGGCAATGAAAGCTGACGTAGCCAGTGATTCCCCATCCTGTGAATGAATTTTTAAAAAACGTTGTTGGGAAAATAATAGAGTCTACTATAAAGGGCATAACAGCAGAGTATGTAGAAATACACAATATAACGATCTTAGTGATGTATGTGCTTTTAACTTCCCCCAAATTGAATGGGACTCCCTTAGTGCCAGGGGTCTGAATGGGGAGCAATTTGTTAGTTATGTCTAGGAGAGTTTTTTGAAACAGTATGTGGATAGCACAATGAGGATGGGGTCCGTACTGGACCTAGAATTGGGAAATGATCCCAGCCAGGTGATCAAAATTTGAGTGAGGGAGCATTTTGGGAACAGTGACCATAATTCTGTAGGTTTTCGGATACTTATGAATAAGGACAAGATTGAACATTGGATGAAGGTGTTAAATTAGGGAAAGGCCAACTGTAACTGAATTAGGAAAGAATTGAAGAATGTGAATTGGGAGCAGCTGTTTGTGGCTAAATCCACATCTGACATCTGGGAATCTTGTAAAGACCAGTTGATTAGAATGCAGGACAGGCATGTTCCTGTGAAAACGAAGCACAGGAATGGCAGGATTCGGAAACCTTGGATTACAGGGGAAATTATCAGCTTAATCAACAAAAAGGAAGCATACCTAAGGTCTAGGCAACTAAAGACAGACAACGTCCTTGAAGAATAATGAGAAAGTAGGAAGGAGTACAAATGGAGAGATAGGAGGGCTGTAAAGGGATATGAAAATTTCTTGGCCAGCAGATTAAAGCGAATCCCAAGGGATTTTATATGTATATTAGGAGCAGGGTAGCTAAGGAAAGAGTAGGCCTATTCAAGGAAAAAGGAGGGAGATTATGTGTGGAGGCAAAGAAAATGGCTGAGATCCTCAAATGAGTACTTTGGTATTCACCAAAGAGAGGGTCATGAGGGATGTTGAGGTTATGGGAAGTATGTGGCTACTGTTGGAAAGATCAAAATAATGAAGAAGGAAGTGTAGGGTGCCTTGAAATACATTAAGGTAGACAAGTCCCTGGGACTAGAAGGGACCGACCCCAGGATACTGTGGGAGCCAACAGAGGAAATAGCTGGGGCCTTAACAGATATCATTGCATCCTTTTTGGCCTCAGATGAAGTTCCAGAGGACTGGAGAATGGCCATTGTTGTTCCTTTGTTTCAGAAGGAAAACAGAGATAATCAGGTAATTGCAGACCGGTAAGCTTGATGTCAATAGTAGGGAAGCTGTTGGCTAAGATACTGAGAGACAGGATTTATTCAGTTTGGAAGTGAATGGACTTGTTAGTGATAGGCAGCATGGGCATGGGGAAGGTCATGTCTCACCAATTTGATTGAGTATTTTGATGAGATGACGAGAATAATTGATAAGGGAAGGACAGTGGATGTGATCTACATGAACTTTAGCAAGGCATTTGATAAGGTACCTCATATCAGGCTGATACAGAAGGTAGAGTCTCATGAGATCCAGAGTGAGCTAGCCAAATGGATACAAAACAGGCTTGGTCATAGAAGACAGAGAGTAGCAGTGGAAGGGTGCTTTTTAGAATGGAGATCAGTATTTTGCAGGGACCTTTGTTGTTTGTAATATCTATAAATGATCTGAGGAAAAGGTAGGTGGTTTGATTAGTAAGTTTGCAAATGACACCAAAATTGCTAGAGTTGCAGAAAATGAGGAGAAGTATCAAAGGATGACAGGATATAGATAGATTGCAAATTTGGGCAAAGAAGTGGCAGATGGAGTTTAATCCAGACAAATGTGAGGTGATGCATTTTGGAAGATCAAATTCAGATATGAATTATACAATAAATGGCAGAACCCTTAGGAGCATTGGCATACAGAGGGATTACAGGTCCATAGATTCCTGAAAGTGGCAACTCAGGTGGATAAGGTGGTCATGAAGACATACAGCACGCTTGTCTTCATTGGCTGGGGCATCAAATTCAAGCTATATTACAGCTATACAAAACTTTAGTTAGACCATAGTTGCCACACTACCAGAAGGACATAGCTGCTTTGGAGAGGGTGCAGAGAAGAACATTTTCCAGCTTGATTGGAGGGTTTTACTTGTGAAAACTCAGATAGAGGCTGAGGGACAACCTGATCGAGGTCTAGAAAATTATGACAGGCATAGATAGGATGGAATGTCAGAGGCTTTTTCCCAGGGTAGAAAGGTCAACTACAAGACGGCATAGCTTCAAGGTGAGATGGGGAAAATGTAGGGGAGAAGTGCAGGGAAAATCTTTCACACAGAAGTTGGTAGGTGCCTGGAACACACCGCCAGTGGAGGTGGTGGAAGCAAGCACATTAGAAACGTTTAAGGCCTATCTTGATAGACACATGAACAGGAGGCAAACAGAGGGATAGAAACTGCGCATGGGCAATAAGTAACAGGGCTGAATAAGGTTTAAGGATCAGCCCAGGCTTGGTGGGCTGAAGGGCCTGTTCCTGTCCTGTATTGATTTATATTATGTTGTATTGTATGAAGAGTCAGCATGGCTTCATGAAGGGGAAACCATGCCTGACAAATTCATTATTAGTTGTTTGAGGAGATAACAAGCAAGATAGATTAAGGAGAACCAGTGAATATGATATAGCTAGATTTCCAAAAGGCATTCGATAAGGTATTGTACATTAACTACTCAATGAGAGCCCCTTGGTGTTGGAGGTAACATGGATAGAGGACTAGTGAACGATAAGAAGACAGAGACTTAAGATAAATGAGTATTTCCATGATGGCAACTTGTAACTAGTGGAGTGCCATATGGATCAATGCTGGGGCCACAGTTATTTACAAATGTACTCATGACTTGGATGACAGAAGTGAATGTATTATTGCCAAGTTTATGGATGACTCAAAATATATAGGAAAGCAAGTGATAATGCTGACTGAAAGAGTCTGTAGACAGGTTAAATGAGCGTTAAATGAGAATTTTGATGAATGGAATATAACGTGGAAAATATGAAGTTATGCACTTTGATAGGAGGAATAAAAGAGCTGAATATTATTTAAGTGGAGACAGACTACAGAGAGATGCAGCACAGAGGGATTTGAGGATCATTGTGCATGATCACAAAAAGCTAGCAATCACTTACCTGCTGGGAGCAATGTGGAGAGAGCTAGCCAAATTCCAGGCATGGAGCCCCTGTGGTAATGATTTCCAGAGTGATGCAGGGCAAGGGATACAGCTCATTGGGTGAGTCTTCATACTATGTTTACCATTTTATAATATTGAATTGTGATTAATACTTTTTAAATATTATTTTTGTACTGTTTTCAGAGTATATTTTGGCTTTTGCATATACAATCAGAGTTTAGCTTTTTCTTTCCATATGTTTTAAATGTAAAGTTCTTTAAATTGAATTATTCCAAGCCAGTATGTTACACCATCTGAAGCATGTGGAAATTCCTAGATGCTTCAGGCAGTCTGTAGGAAATGCCACCAATCGAACAGATTGAGTGCAGTGTCCTGGAACTTCATAGTAAGGGTTGCAGACAGGTATTTCTGCAACTTCAGGTGTAACTCCAGGGTGGTTTGTTGCCTTAGGGATGTTTGAAAGCGACAACATAAGTGAATAAGGTAGTAAAGATGTACAGCAAGCTTGCCTTCATTAGTCAATACATTAATTATAAAAGTTAGCAAGTCATGTTGTAGCTGTATAAGACTTTAGTTAGATCTCATTTCGAGTTTTGCACGCAGTTCCAGTTGCAATACTATACGAGGATGTGGAGGCTTTAGAGAGAATGCAAGAGATTTATGAGAACGTTGCCCAGACAGGAGTGTATTATAACAAGAGGTTATAACAAATGTGCCTTTCAGTTTCTAGTACATATGTGAACAGAAGTCAAGATTATGTTGTCAACCAGCATAAGACACAGCCTCTAGAAATCCCATTTCTAGATATGGCTTTTGAAATTTGAAAACCATCTCAGTCCAATGTACTCTTTAACTTTTTACTTGATTTAAGTATGCTGCCCATCTTTTTTTTGAGACCCTGTCACTTAAAGAGGCCAACTTGAACAGAGCCTTCTTGGGGACGTTTGAGTTTGCACAGCTTAAGTGAAACTTAAGTGTGGGCGGCACGGTGGCACAGTGGTTAGCACTGCTGCCTCGCAGCGCCAGAGACCCGGGTTCAATTCCCGACTCAGGCGACTGACTGTGTGGAGTTTGCACGTTCTCCCCGTGTCTGCGTGGGTTTCCTCCGGGGGCTCCGGTTTCCTCCCACAGTCCAAAGATGTGCAAGTCAGGTGAATTGACCATGCTAAATTGCCCGTAGTGTTAGGTAAAGGGGTAAATGTAGAGGTATGGGTGGGTTACGCTTCGGCGGGTCGGTGTGGACTTGTTGGGCCGAAGGGCCTGTTTCCACACTGTAAGTAATCTAATCTAAAAACACTCGAAAGTTCGGAAGCGCTACACTGGACTCAAAGATTAACACTGTTTCTCTCTCCACACATGCTGTCAGGCTCACAGGTGCTCTAGCATGTTCTGTTTTATTCATGAAAGCACTGTCTTATTCATGGGGTGCTCAGGTACTTAGAGAAAAACCTACCAATAAGTTTGCAGTGCTACTTTATCATCCAGTTGACCAGGGAGAAGCCGATGAACTGGCTCATGAGTAAAGAGTGTATGTGACTTACTTAAAGACAAGCAGTCAACGGCAGCTGCCTCATGTTCTTGATGTCCTCAGAAGCCCAACATTTTTCTTGACTCATGGAACATGGGCACTGCTGGCTGGCTAGTATTTATTTCATGGACCTATTTATCCTCGAGGAGGTGGTGGTGAGCTGCCTTCTTGAATTGCTGCAGTCCATATGCTGCCCGTAAGGAGGGAACTTTAGAATTTGACCCAGTGACAGTGAAGGAACAGTGATATATTTCCAAGTCAGGACGGTGAGCAGTTTGGAGGGAACTTGCAGGTGATAGTGATCTCATGTATCTGCTGTCATTGTCCTTCTTGAGAGAAGCAGTCATGGGTTTGAAAGGTGTTGTCTAGGATCTTTGGTGAATTTTGGCAGAGCATCTTATAGATAGTACACACGTGAGCATCAGTGGTAGAGTGGGTGGATGCTTGTGGATGTGCTGCCAATCAAGTGGCTGCTTTGTCTCAGATGATGTCAAGCTTTCGAGCGTTGATGAACCTGCTGAGATAACTAACAGACTCATTCACTAATAACACACAAGCAGAGAGTATACCATCACATCTCTCTGACTTGTGCCTTATAGATGTAGACAGGCTGTGGGGAGTCAGGAGGTAAGCTACTCACTGCAGTGTTCCTAGACTCTGACCTGGTCTTGTAGTCACTGTGTTTATGTGACTAGTCAAGTTAAGTTTCTGGTCAATGGTAACCTTCAGGATGTTAATAGTGGGGGATTCAGTGAGATAACACCATTTAATGTCAGAGGACAGTGGTAAAATTGCCTTGCATTTGTGAGATGTGAAACTTACTTGCCCATAGTGCCTTATGGATGCCCATTCTTGAGTTACAAGCTCAGTTTGCAGTCTGTCCTATTCTGGCACGGTGATAGTGTTACACAACATGTTGGAGGATCTTCTCGATATGAAGGTGGGACTTTATTGCCGCAAAGACTGTGTGGTGGTCACTCTTACCATTGCTGTCAAGGACAGATGCAACTGCAGCCAGCGGATTGGTAAGGATAAGGTCAAGTATGTTTTTCCTTCTGGTTGGTTCCCCCAGCAGCTGCCTTGGACACAGAATTACAGCTATGTCCTTTAGGACCTGACCAACTTGATCAGTAGTATTGCTGCTGAGCCACTTTTGTGGAAGACATCGAAATCCCCACCCAGAGTACATTTTGTGCCTTTGCCACCCTCAATGTATCCTCCAAGTCTTATTCAACACGGATGAGCACTGACTGAGGGAGTATGGTGTATGGTCATCAGCAGGAGGTTTCCTTGCTCGTTTTTAACCTGAAGCCATGAGGCTTCAGCATTCTGGAGCCAATGTTGAGGATTCCCAGGGCAACTCTCTTTTGAATATATACCACTGTGCCGCAACCTCAGTTGGATCTATCCTGTGGCAGGACAAGCTGGTGATGGTAGTGTCTGCCGCATTGTCTGTAAGATGCGTGAGTAGGAGATGGCCTCATAATTCAGGAAGCAAGACAGTAGTGAGTTTCATAGTCAAGTGCAGTGCACTGGGATAAAATAAAGTTGAGTAGAATTGAAAACGTATATTGAAGATTTGACAAGGGCATATTTGGAGATTCAGTAGGTTGCCTGGACTGAGGAAATACAATTAAGACTTGAAAATTAAGGCTTACATCCTTGAATGATCATTTTTGAGGTTCTTGCCACAAACCTCCAAACCTCCTTGGCTGTCAGTGAAGGATGACAAACATTTTTCTTTCCCAATGCTTCTTTTCAGTAACTGATGTACAAGGACACCTCGGTCCCTTTGTACATCCACATTTCCCTTTTTAATCACTATTTAAATAATACTCTGATATACTGTTTTTCTGACCAAATGGATAACTTCACATTTATTCACAGTTTACTGCAACTGCCAAATTTTTGTCTCCTCATTCAACTAGTCTAAATTGCCATGATACAAATTTACTTCTTCCTCAACAGTTACTTGGCTTTGCATCATCAGCAAAATATTACATTTCATTCTCTCATCCAAATTATTGCTGTATTTAGTGAGTTGCTGGGCTGAAGTGGTACCTCACTAGTCCCTGCCATCCAATCCAAAAAAAAGAGCTATTTGTTCTTATTTTGGGTAGCATCAATAGAATGCGACCTCAGGAATATTAATAGACATTAAGAGGGCAGAGGTTTATTAGAAGAGGTTGCAGAACACCTGCCCGTCAGAAACGTAGACAGTATACAGAGAAAGCGTCAGCCCCAAGCAATGTGAAGCTTTGGGCTACAGTTGGCATTCTTCCAGTTGTGCTCTTCTACAGAGCCAATGCATGTACAGCCTCCAACAACAAAAACACTCAAACAGCAATCCACAAGTTGTGTATGATCAAATTAGGCAGTGATAGAATATTTAATTGATAAAAGACTGAAATCCATTTTCTCTTTATAAAAATGCACTGCAGATACTTTTTATTTCTTTCACTCATTACTTCTTTGTTTTGAAGCTTAATGGAATCACTAAATATACTGAAAATCACATTTTTATGCAATGACGGTCAATTGTACTTCACGGTGTCATGCCGAGTATCTGATTGTTACGAACAGTTGACAGATTTTGAAAAATGTTCTTCTTGTTACCATTTTTTGAAATACACTAAAAAAATCAGAACAATTTTAATCTTTATTTTAAAATGTTAGTGTAGAAGTTTGATATTCCAATAAGTGATGAAATATTACACAATTACATTGTAGTCATCCACTTGCAGAATTAAAACGTTAATAAATTACATTTGCAAAACATTTCATTTATAATTTTTTTTCACAATTTCACTTCTATTCATTTATAGCAGTATCAATAATTTATTGCACACCTTCCTTGGCAGTGTTTAATTTTCTGTAGTGGGAGCACTTGTTCTTACTTTCTGTGCACATTTGCCAACTCTTTCAGAGCATACTTTTCATAAAATTATGTATGAACATTTCTGATTACCACAATTTGCAAGTAGACCATTGAACAGATCTTGTATTAATTAACAAATAAAAAGTAATTTAAAACAAACTGTTTTAAAAGCACTACAAGCTTTACACAAAAAAAAGTTTTAGTTCTGACAAAATGTTGAAATAAATGCTAAATAGATTCCCACAGTGTGGAAACAGGCCATTTGGCCCAACAAGTCCACACTGACCCTCTGAAGAGCAACCCACCCCCCTCTGACTAATGCACCTAACACTATGGGCAATTTAGCATGGCCAATCCACCTGACCTGCACATCTTTGGATTGTGGGAGGAAACTGGAGCACGCAGGTGAAACCCACGCAGAAACGGGGAGAAGGTGCAAACTCCACACAGTCACCCAAGACTAGAATTGAACCTGGGTCCCTGGAGCTGTGAGGCTGCAGTGCTAACCGCTGAGCCACCGTGCCACCCTATTGTTTCTCCCTACACAGGTGTCTTTTAACCACACTTTTTCCATATCCTTTCATTCTCTTTTCTTCTGCCTTTACATCCCAATATAGACTGCAAGCAGGAACTCTGGCTTGGCACCAGTTTATTTTCTTTGATTACAAGGCGCGAGCATCACTACCAAGCCCAGCACTTGTTGTCAATTCCTAATCCTGGAGGAAACAATGTTAGCCACTTATTAAACCACTGCAGTCCATGTGGTGCAGGTACATCAACAGTGCTTTCGGGAAGGAAGCTTTAGGACTGTGATCAAGCAACAATGAAGGAACAGCAATATTGTTTTAAGTCAAAGTGATCAGAATGGGCACTTGAGGGTATTTGCAGGTTAGTGTTCCCACTCGTTCATTGCTATGTGTTTCTGGATGGCAGAGGTCATACATTTAGAAGGTGCTTTTGAAGGAGCTTTGGGGAGCTGCAGTGCAATTTGTAGTGGTACACAATGCTGCCACAGTATGTCAGTGATGAAGGGAGAGACATTTAAGGTGGTGGGTGGAGTGCCAATCGAACAGGCTGCTTTGTTTGGGATAGTGTTAAACCTCTCAAGTGTTAATGAAGCAGCTTCATCTAAGCAAGTGCAGAGCATTTCGTCACATTCCCGGTTTTTCCCTTATGAATGGCAGATAGGCTTTGTTGAGCCTGGAGGTGAGTTTCTCTGACCTCAGCGCAACGTTGGCACTATATATTGATCTCAAAGCCCTTGATTCAGTGAGGTAGTCAAATGGTGATCTCTGCTGAAACTAGATATGTACACATATTGTGTAGAGATGACATTGGGTTTAACAACAATTCTCTGTCACCATATTTATCATCATAGCTACCTGACGAAGGAGCTGCGCTCTGAAAGCTTGTACTTCTAAATAAACCTGTTGGACTATAACCTGGTGTTCTGTGATTTTTAACTTTGTGATAAGTATTGACATTCAGCTTGATTAATGGCCATATGGAAAAGCTATGGTCTCTTGGCTTCATCAACTTTTAATTCAGAAAACATAACAGTGAACTCTGCAGGAGTGGTAGGGAAAATTAAATTTTTTTTTGAATTAGGTAGTGTAATTTTTTCTCCTTTGCCACTTATACAATTATTTTTTCCATCTCCAATTACACAATTACTTTCCTGAGTGAGATTTGGGAGCCTGGTCAGTCTGGTTATATTTTAAGTATTGCTTGATTACTCATTTTCTAGCTGCCTCCTTTTCAGCTACCACTGCTGTACTTCCCAAGGTAGTCCCAAGGCAAACATAGAAAGCTGCTGCAATCTGCATCTTTTCATACCATGGTGCAGTAAGTCACTAACAATGCAGAAAATGAGACCTCATCTACCTCAAATAATTTGAATGCATCGAATAATACATTTTGTGAAACTTGAAAGTGTTTTCAGAAAAGATTTACAAGGATGTGGCCAGGGTTGGAGGATTTGAGCTACAGGGAGAGACTGAATAGGCTGGGGCTGTTTTCCCTGGAGAGTCGGAGGCTGAGGGGTGACCTTATAGAGGTTTACAAAATCATGAGGGGTATGGATAGGGTAAATAGACAAGGTCTTTTCTCTGCGGTGGAGGAGTCCAGAATGAGAGGGCATAGGTTTAGGGTGAGAGTGGAAAGATATAAAAGGGACCTACGGGGCAACTTTTTCACAGAGGGTGGTGCGTGTATGAAATGAGCTGCAAGAGGAAGTGGTGGAGGTTTGTACAATTACAGCATTTAAAAGGCTTCTGGAGGGACATATGAATAAGAAGGGTTTGGAGGGATATGGGTCGGTGCTGGCAAATGGGACTAGATTCATAGAATCCTTTCAGTGTGGAAACAGGCCATTTAGCCCAACAAGTCCACACCCATCCTCTGAAGGGTAACCCTAAGACCCATTCCCCTCCCCAATTACTCTACATTTCCCCTGACTAATGCACCTAACCTACACATCCCTGAATATTATGGACAATTTAGCATGGCCAATTCAGCTAACCTGCACATCTTGGTGGGAGGAAACCAGAGCACCCGGAGGAAACCCACGCAGACACAGGGAGAATGTGCAAATTCCACACAGACAGTTGCCAAGACTGGAATCGAACCTGGCTCCCTGCTGGTGCTGTAAGGCAGCAGTGCTAACCACATAGTCACCGTGCTGCTCCAAGATTGTACTAAATCAAAATGAAAGGATTTTATAAATTAGTAATCCAATGAGGATTCCCTCAATACCTTAACTGGCCTGTACAGGGCACCAAGGGTGATCATGCTGCCACAAGTCCCCAATTACAATTTCCACCTCTGCCCAGCAATTAAACATGTCTCCAAGCTACTCAAACTTGGTCACAATAATTAGCATAGCTTTACTTTGTAATTCTCCTTGTCTTCCTCTAATGGTGTGTACAATCAGTTCATCAAAACCCTTTTTTTGTCCTCTTTACATACTGACAGCCTTACTGTGCATTGTTAGCATTTTTATCTCCCACCAGAGTAGATTAGCTCTTTGTCTGTTATGTACTGCGGAACCTGCGCTACACTAAGTCCAGCAAATTCCACAGCACCAGCAGATTGTTGCAGAGATGCCTTGACTCAAAGCTGCAAATGTATTGTGATTTGATGTCCCTATGTAAACAAGATACCTATTGTTCTAGTGTGAAATGCAAACATTCTAAATCAGTGCATTAAATTGAGGGACAATATAGGGCTGATTTTATCTCTGATCTAATTCTGGGTAGTCGGTAGTGGTGAGACTTAACAAGGGAACAAATCTACCAGGGAGCCACAAGTTATTCTTGTAATGCACAAAGTAGCACTCCTGCAAGCTGAGTTTTGAGTAAAGTACATCTTTGTCATCTAAGCCTGGAGTTTATTCTCCCTTATTCTCCTGCTCAGGGAATGAGATAAAATTACAGTCAGCTCCTGAAGATAGCCTCAGAACAAAATATGTTAAAAAACAAAAAATAGAAATTGCTGGAAAAGCTCAGCGGGTCTGGCAGCATCAGTTGAGAGAAAGTAAACGTTTCGGGTTAAGTGACCCTTTGAAGCAATTTCTATTTTTGTCTCTGATTTATAGCATCAGCAATTCTCTCATTTTTACATTTTAAAGGGGCAGTGTTTGCTGACACCAAAACTGCAGGGCAACTGTGCCCACGTGATCAGCTGAAGATGTGCGTGCGCACTAGTTGCAGACCTTCTACAACACTCTAACATGATGGCAGAAATTACCTCCACGGGGAGGGGAGGCGGGGCGTCTCATCAGTTTGAGAAAGTCTCATCCTCACCTGTTCAAAGTAAGAGGATAAATTTGGAGGTCCATGGCAGATCCATGTAGGTAAGTTACCTGGGCAAATTTATCTAACTGTCTAATTTCTGTTGGGTGACTTGGGTGACTTATAATAATTTTCAGAGTCCAGAATCTTTATTCCAAATAAACCAGTGTTATGCAACTACCAATTCAAATGCAGTGACCTTTCCATGACGTGAAGGTGAGAGTGAGTTGGTTCTACAGGAAACCTGGAAGATTACGTTTCCTGCAGACCCACATTTTCATCTTGGTTTTCCAGCTGCAGCCAGTCAGGTGAAGAGGTAGGCAGACAGTCTGGCTGGATGGAAAAGCCTGTGCCACTGGGCTGTAGCCTCAGAGCAGAGAGAAGGGAGGTGATGAGTCAAGGGATGTGGATCAGACAGTCAATGATATTACGGGGCATGACCAGGGGGAATGAAAGCCCAAAATAGAATTCTCTGGCTGGTGGACATCATGAAGGGTGTTGTTTGATCGTGGATAGGGTTTGAGGGAGGTGGTGGGGAGAATGGAGACCCCCTGCCTTTCTTTAACAACTGTACTTCTCAGGAAAGCCGATCAGCCGCTGAGAAGTTTAAAATAAAAACTAAATCTTTGGAATGGTCAATGCATGCCCATGAGCAGACTGGTCTTCCTGCCTCATTAAAACCAGAAGTGGGCATGTTGGAGTCATTTTTCAGACATTCAAGATTTGACATCCACCACCCCAACCTCCAAGTCAACTTCATCCTTTATAATTGGGTAGGAATGGGATGGGATTTTAAAAATTCTTACCTGTATACCAGTAATGAGATCCAATTTACTTCCAATCATTTCATTCCAAATGTGAATGGAGAATAAAGCAGAGTAATTTTCTTTGTTTGGTCAGATGGATGCTTAACGTATATAAAAAAACCCATCATTGGTCAGTTGAGATTTCAGACTTTCTATTTAAAACCTATCACTAGCCTTGAGTTTTGAATTCAAGTTCATGAGCAATGTATACAAATAGAGTTTTTGATTGTCCAGTGTGGATTGCTCATTCAACCTATCCAAGTCGAGTGCCTTAGGTGCAGAGAGGAAAATAAAATGTCATAAATCTGAGAATTAAAATTGCATTAAAACAAAGATTGGAAAATACTCAAATGGTCATAACAAACAGCATCTGAGAGAAAACAAAAGTAATGTTTCCGGTCAAAAATTTCTTCCTCAGGACTAGAATATATTTCAGATGAACAGATTATTTTTAAATCTAGAACAGTAAATGCACATAGAGGAAAATAAATAGAATGACCTCTAAAGTACTTAGGTGGAGAATAGAAGATTAACAAGTTTAAAATGTGGTTACGGAATGAGGCTAAACTAGTCCATGATGAAATACAAGGAGGGAAGAACACAGTGAAGAAAGGGAAGGAGGTAAATGAGAGAAACCAAAAGTATACCAAAAAGAGTTTCACTGTAGGTTGGCAGAGTCAAGGTATAGAGATTTCCCAAAACATGTGGGATGTGCTGGATTTTAACCGGCTCAAGGTTGCACCCTACTGTCTTACACCACCTGCAAGCTTCCCATTGCTTGTCCAGCCAGAGTTGTAATTAGGACTCTAGCTTGCACTGCTATCTTGTACTGAACGAAAAGTACCTAAGCCCTCAACGTTAGGTCATGATTCCATTAGTGAATCGAGTTGACCCAATTACTGTCCTGGAGTATTGTCCATCTCTCATGACTTAAGTATCAATTTACAAGTACACCACATAGACTGATCTGGTTCTGAACTTCCAGCATGGTATGTCTGCCTCCCTTAAACCCAGTTATCTTAGAGTCCAATGTATCATTTTTCACCTTTGTACACCACCTCCAGATAATATCATACCACAAGATTCATCCCAATTTAGCTTCACATTACCCATTTATTGAGGTCTAATGAAGGAACTGAAATCTGCTCAGTCCTTTGCAAAATCTGGAGCTACAAACTGAGAGGTATGCACCTTGGACAGCCAATAGTCATTTCAGAATGGTCATCAACAAGACTAAATCTTCCTCTTCTACAGCAGCAAGAAATCTACCTCACAGCTTGGTTCTGAAATTTTCAAAGAGGCAAGAGTCTGTCTTCTGTCACATTTCTAGGAGGTCTGGATTGTACAAGGAACCTACACTTCTATCTGCCAGAAATTCAATCCCATACTGGAATTCACTTTTGTTGCATAAAGAGGAGGAACATAATGTTCTTTGTTGTTTTCCTGTATCACGTACAAAGAACAAATTCAGGACTAACTTAGCAAGAGTCACGACCTCTCGTAGTACTGATCTAAAATTAATGATCAGTCAGATGCTCTTAGTATCTCCCAGTTAATATCCTTTCAGTTTTGCAGACACATAACAGTATGTGTTGGCACCCACAATATTATCCCCTGAACACCCATTAATTAAAAAGAACAGTGCATGCTGGATTAGTAGCTGAGTCTACCAACAATACAAAATACTGTGTGGCAATAGTCTCAGAAATGCCAAGTGGAAAAAACAGCATAGCTCACATTGACATAACATGGTTCATGACTTAGAATGTCCCAATGTGCTTTAAAGCCAATTACATTTTTGAAATATAGTTGTATTCGCAAACATTCTCCCAGTACTGCAGTGAAGTGGCATCTTAGATTGTGTGCCCAGGTCTCCAGACTAGGGCTTGAACTCAAACTGCGGGTTCAGAGCTAGAGACCTACCATTAAGAATAGACAGTCTATTGTCACTTTAAGAAAAATAAGTAAGAAAATTGCTTTGATCTAAGAAAGTCTATTTGATTTTTATATTATATTTTGTTTACTTCTCTGCTAAAACCTAGAAGAAGCAAGGTGTGCAATTAATTACAGTAAACATCACATGCTTAAAACAGACAATGTCGAAGATAATGGATTTTCATAAAATCATATTAAAAATAATAAATTCAACTTTTAGTAAGAATTTTAAAAGAATTGGGCATTCTTCTATAATAGAGCAATATAATTAGTTATAACAGACTTTCATGAGCATCTTGATCAACATTTAAAGAACTAAATTAATTGATGCACAAATGCTTATTCAAATATCATGTCAATGTGCATGCAATCCAGCTGCTATTGTATTTCCATCATGAACAGGCACTCATTAAGCCTCTTGCGCACTAAGGCATTAACTGTAAATTTATTTCAATCAATTACAACATTGCAAACGTTAACTGACGATACAATGGAACCTCCATTGAAAGTCAGGCTCACTTACTGATCTGACCGATTGGTGTCATACAGTCTACTTCATAGTTAGTTACGCATGATCTCTTCCAGATGGTGATCCACACGTGGTTATCTCATAATCGCCCCATGCAAGAGGAGCACTAAGTAATTCAGCATTTTACATGTGTTCTGGGTGACTCTGCAGACAGGCAATCAAGTCTTTCACTGGCTTGCCTTCATAGCAAATTTGGTACACTGCAGTGAACAAAGGGAACCTATAAAAAGAATGTGAATATGTATGGGTTTGTGCCAGGTTAAGAGAGTTGGGAGCAGAACTGTTGCTTTATTCAGAACACACGTAGCAAAACACAGAAATGTATACACAAATAAGCTCTACATGTAGGGAGAAGCTGAATAGCCTGCAGCTATTTTCCCCGGAGCATCAGAGGCTGAAGGGTGATCATACAGAGGTTTATAAAATCATGAGGGGCATGGATAGGGTAAATAGACAAGGTCTTTTCCCCAGGTTAGGGGAGCCCAAAACTAGAGGGCATATGTTTAAGGTGAGAGAGGAAAGATTTAAAAGGGATCTAAGGGTAACTTTTTCAAGCAGAGGATGATGTGTTGATGTGGGTTTACTCGCTGAGCTGCAAGGTTCATTTTCAAATGTTTCGTCACCAGACTAGGTAACATCTTCAATGAGCCTTCGGACAAAGCACTGCTGATGATTCCTGCTTTCTATTTATATGTTTGGATTTCTTTGGGTGAAGTCTGCAATGGAATGAGCTACCAGAGGAAGTGGTGGAGGCTGGCATAATTAAAACATTTAAAAAGGCATTTGAATGGTTATATAAATAGGGAAAAGTGAGGACTGCAGATGCTGGAGATCGGTGTCAAGTGTGTGTTGCTGGAAAAGCACAGCAGGTCAGGCAGCAACCAAGGAGCAGGAGAATCGACGTTTCGGCAAAAAGCTCTTCGTCAGGAATGAGGCTTGTGAGCCAAAAGGGTGGAGAGATAAACGGGAGGGCGGTGAGGCTGGGGAAAGGTAGCTGAGAGTGCGATAGGTAGATGGAGGTGGGGCAATGGTGATAGGTCAGAGAGGAGGGTGGAGCAGATAGGTGGGAAGGAAGATGGATAGTTAGGACAGGTCAAGAGGACAGTGCCAAGTTGGAAGGTTGGAATTGGGATTGGGATAAGGTTGGGGGAGGGAAGGGGAGGAAAGTGGTGAAATCCACATTGATCCTGTGTGGTTGAAGGGTCCCAAGGCGAAAAATGAGGCATTTTTCCTTCATGTGTCGGGTGGTTAAGGTATGGCGATGGAGGAGGCCCAGGACCTGCATGTCCTTGGTGGAATGGGAAGGGGAGTTGAAGTGTTCGGCCACGGGGCGGTAGGATTGGTTGGTGAGAGTGTCCTGGAAATGTTATCTGAAGTGTTCTGCAAGTAGGCGTCCTGTCTCCCCAATGTAGAGGAGACTGCAATGGGAGCAACTGACACAGTAAATGACATGTATGGAAGTACAGGTGAAACTCTGATGAATGTGAAAGGCTCCTTTGGGGCCTTGGACGGAGATTGGGGGTGGGGTGGGGGTGGGGGATGTGGGCACAGGTTTTGTAATTCCTGCAGTGGCAGGGGAAGGTGCCTGGAGGGGAGGGTATTTTGGTGCGGGTGCGTGGACCTGACAAGAGAGTCGCAGAGGGAATGGTCTTTACAGAACACGGATATGGGTGGGGAGGGAAATATCTGTTCCAAACCGGCACTGTCCTCTTGAACTTTCCTACCTGATTTCGCTGCTCCTTTGATGCTGCCTGAACTGCTGTGCTCTTCCAGCACCACTAATCCAGAATCTTCCTTCCCACCTATCCACTCAGGTCCCCTCTCCAATCTACCACCTTCACACTCACCTTCATCTACCTATTGTGTTCCCAGCTACTGGCCAACCCTCTCATTCCTGATGAAGAGCTTATGCACTAAACATCTACTCTCCTACTCCTCAAATGCTGCCTGACCCAGCTGTGCTTTTACAGCACCACACTCTTTGACTCTGATCTCCAGCATGTCCTAGAAAGTCCTCACTTTCTCCAAAGTGAAGTTGACAAATTAAATGGATTAAAAGGTTTAACAGTGGATGGGTGAAGTGAAAAAAGACAAAAATGGAGCAGACCTGGGAAGAAAATTGAGATTTGTTCAAGCAACATACTCAAGTTCACACCTCCTGACTGAAAGAGGCAAGCATAACAATTGGTTGTAATCCAGATTATGAAAATCTTTTTCACTGTGCCACTCAAAATTGATCGATTTGGTAGGAAGGGTGCAGAAAACAAAGACCATAATTCTAAAAGGTGTGCAGCAGAGCAACCTGCGACTATATGAAGAAAAATCATTGAACATGGCAGAGCAGGCTGAGAAAGCAATGAATAAAGCATTGTGGCTTTGTAAATAAGAACAAGGTATACAAAAATAAGGTTATTATGAAAACCCTTTATAAAACACTTCTGCAGACACATGTGGATTATTATGTCAAGTTCTGGGCATTACACTTTAGGAAGGGTGTGAAAGCGTTAACAAGGTTAGAGAAAATTTCATGAGATTGGCTCCTTGGTGGAGTAACGATAGTTACATGAAGAGACTGGACTGTCCTCCTTGAAGCAAGATTAATAGGAAATTTAATAAAGGCATACAAAACCTTTCTGAGAGAAAGAAAATGTGGCACAATAATTGTGTTTCAGAGAACATCAAACCAATCAATCACAGCATATTGAATAGCAGCCAGCAATAGCAAATGTGGCTAAACATAGGCAGAAAAGACAAGAGGCACAAGTATAATCGTCAAGTAAGGAACAAGCAAACTCAACTTACTTATCTACTATTCCCTTCTGTTTGAGAATCTGGTGCACTTCCACTGAAGTCTGAGGACCCTGGAGTTTCTGGCCATTCAACATCTCCTGTTCCAACTGCTCAATAGTCTGAAGAACAAATAAATCCACACACTGCTGTAATGTCATTCCTTACATGACAAATTATTGATGCTGACCTAATATATATTTATCCACACACCACTTTTTCATTAAAGTACTATTATTAAAGGTATGGTTGCCGAGTTCGCTGATGACATAAAGGTTGGTATAAAACTAAGTTGTGAAGAAGACAAAAGGTGACTACAAAAAGATACTGATGGGTTAAGGTGAGTGGCCAAAGATGTAGCAAATGGAGAATAATATGGGAAAATGTGAAAGTGTCTTTTTTGGCAGGAAAAATGAAAGTAAACAATCCTATCTAAATAGTGAGAGATTGCAGTGCTCAAAGACACAGGAGGATCTGCGTGGTCTTGTGCTTGCATCACAAAGGTTAGCCTACAGGTACAACAAGTAATGGGTGAGATACTAAACAAGTATTTTGCATCAGTGGTTATGATGGAGAAGGATATGGAAGCTTGAAAACTTGGAGAAACGGTGACATCTTAAAAAGTGTCCACATTACAGAGGTTGTGGTGCTCAAGGACTTAAAACATATAAAGATGGATAAATGTCTGGACATGATCAGGCATATCCCACAACTTTGTGGGATGCTAGGGTCCCTTGCTGAGATATTTGTATCAATGATAGTTGTGGGTGACATGCTGGAAAGCAGGAGGGTGACTAAGTTAGTGCCATTACTTAAGAAAGGTGTTAATGAAAAGCCAGGAACTATAGACAACTGAGCCTAACATCAGGGGTGGGTAAGTTGTTGAAGGAGATCCTAAAAGGACAGATTTACATGTGTTTGGACAAGCAAGGACTGATCAGGGATAGTGAACAGTGCTTTGGTGTGGGAAATTGTTCCTCACTAACTTGATTGAGTTTTTTTGAAAACGTGACAAAGATTGATGAAGGTACAGCAGTTGTCTACATGGTCTCAGCAAAGTGTTCAACAAGGTTCCGGATGGTAGACTGGTTAGCAAAGTTAGATCTCAGGGAATCCAGAGAGAGCTAGCCATCTGGATACAAAATTAACTTGAAGGTAGGAGACAGAGGATGGTGGTAGAGGGTTGCTTTTGGACTGGAGGCCTGTGACCAGTGATGTGCTACAAGAAATGGTGCATGTGAATATAGGTGGAATGGTTAGTAAATTTGCAGGTGAGATTAAAACTAGGGGTGTTGTGGACAGTAAAGAAGGTTATCTCAGAACAATAGAAGCTTGATCAGATGGGCCAAGGAGTGGCAGATGGGAGTTTAATTTTAGATAAATGTGGGGTGTTGCATTTTGGAAAGGCAGAACTTTTACTCTTGATGGTAGAGTCTTGGGGTACAGGTTCATATTTCCTTGAAGGTGGAGTTGCAGGTTGACAGGACAGTGAAGGCAGTGTTTGGTACACTTGCCTTTATTGGTCAATGCATTTAATATAGGAGTTTGGATGTCATGTTGCAGCTGTGTAGGATATTGGTTAGGTTACTATAGGAATATGGTGTTCAATTCTGGACTCCCTGCTATAGGAAAGATGTTATAACTACAGGGTGCAGAACAGATTTATAAGGATGTTGCCAGGTTTGGAGGGTTTGAGCGATATGGAGACTGAATAGAATAGAGCTATTTTCTTTGGAGCGCAGAGGTTGAGGGGTGACCTTAGAGGTTTATAAAATCATGAGAAGCATGGATAGGTAAATAGCCAAGGTCTTTTTTCCCCAGGGTGGTGGAGTCCAAAACTAGAGGACATAGGTTTAGGGTAAGAGGAAGAATTTAGAAGGGACCTAAAGGGCAGCTTTTTCTAGCAGGGGGTGGTGCGTATATGGAACGAGCTACCAGAGGAAGTGGTGGAGGTTAGTACACTAAGAAAATTTAAGAGCCATCTCTTAAATACATACATAAGAAAGGTTTACAGGGATTTAGCCAAATGCTGGTCAATGGGACTAGGTTAATTTAGGATATCTGGTCAGCATGGATGAGTTGGACCAAAGGGTCTGTTTCTGTGCTGTATGATTCTATACGTAAGTAGAATCCTTTGGTCCAATTCATCCATGCTGACCAGATATCCTAAATTAATCTAGTCCCATTTGCCAGCACTTTGCCCATATCCCTGTTAACCCATCCTATTCATAAACCCAACCAGATGCCTTTTAAATGTTATAATTGTGCCAACTTTCATCACTTCCTCTGGCAGCTCATTCCATACACATACTGTCCTCTGTGTGAAAATGTTGCCCGTTAGGTGTCTTTTAAATCTTACTCCTCTCACCTTAAACCTATGCCCTCTAGTTTTGGACTTCCCCACCCCAGAAAAAAAACCTTGGTTATTCATCTTATGCATGGCCATCATGATTTTATAAACCTCTATAAGATCATCACTCAGCCTCCGACGCTCCAGAGAAATTGACCGCAGAATATTCAACCTCTCCCCGTAGTTCAAACCCTCCAAACCTGGCAACATCCTTGTAAATCTTTTCTGAGCCCTTTCAAGTTTCACAACACCTTTCCAATTGGACGGAGACCAGAATTGTATGCAGCATCCAATAATGCCTAATCAATGTCCTGTAGAGCCACAAAATGACATTCCAACTCCTATACTCAATACATTGACCAATAAAGGCAGACATACCAAATGCCTTCTTCACCACCCTATCTACCTGCAACTCCGCTTTCAAGGAAATATGACCCTGCACTCCAAGGCCTTTTTGTTCAGCAACACTTCCAAGATCTTACCACTAAGTGTATAAGTCCTGCCCTGATTTGCCTTTCCAAAGTGCAGTACCTCACATTTATCTTGATTAAACTCCATCTGCCACTCCTCGGCCCATTGGCTCATCTGATCAAGATCCCATTGTACTCTGAGGTACTTCTTCGCTGACCACTACACCTCCAATTTTGGTGTCATCTGCAACTTACTAAACATACCTTCTATGTTCACATCCAAATCATTTATGTAAATGACAAAAGGCAGTGGACCCATCACTGATCCTTGTGGCACTCCACTGGTCACAGGCCTCCAGTCTGAAAAGGAACCTTTCACTACCACTCTGTCTTCTACCTTCGAGCCAGTTAAGTCATCAGATAGCTAGTTCTCAATGTATTCCATGTGATCTAACCTTAATAACCAGTCTACCAAGAGGAACCTTGTCGAACGCCTTACTGAAGTCCACATAGATCATATCCACTGCTCCGGCCTCATCAATCCTCTTCATTACCTCTTCAAAAACTTATTCACGTTAGTGAAACATAATTTCCCACACACAAAGCCACGATGACTATTCCTAAAATCCTTGTGTATCCAAATCATGTAAATCCTGTCCCTCAGGATTCCCTCCAACAACTGATGTCAGGCTCACTAATCTATAGCTCCCTGGCTTTTCCTTACCACCATTCTTACATAGTAGCAGGTTAGCCAACCTCCAATCTTCCAGCACCTCACCTGTGGCTATTGATGATATAAATGTCTCAGCTAGGGGCCCAGCAATCACTTCCCTAACTTCCTATAGAGTTCAAGAGCATACTTGATCAGGTTCCAGGGATTTACCCACCTTTGCGTTTTCTGACATCCAACACCATCTCCTCTGTAATATGGTCATTTTTCAAGATGTCGTTATTTATTTCCCCACGTTCTCTATCTTCCTTATCCTTTTCCACAGCAAATACTGATGCAAAATACTCGTTGAGTGTCTCTCCCCCATCTCCTATGGTTCCACACAGAGGTGTGTTAAAGTTTACAGGCCACTATTTTCTCCCTAGTTACCCTTTTGTCCATAACGTACATGAGACAACTTGAATGAAACAAAACCAAATCCTGAGGGATCTTGGCAGGATATGTGTGGGGAGGATGTTCCCTCTTAAGGCAGAAACAAATACTAAGGGTTCACCTATTGGAAGCAGGAATTAGGTGTTTTTTTCTCTGTCAGAAGGTCTTGAAGTTTTGGAACACTCTCTTCCTAAAAGGGTAGTGGAAACAGAATTTTTGAATATTTTTATGGAAGTAGTTGTTGAATTGTTTTAAAAATGGGTGAAAGGTTACGAGGGGTAAGTAGGAATGCAGATTTGAGTTTTCAATCAGGTTAACCATGACTTTATTGAATGGTGGTGTAGGTAATATGAATGTCTTGTATGTACATATATACCTCCTGTGTAAAACTAAATTCCATACTAGGACAAAAGAAACAAAAATAAAGTTTGTCAATGCAGTATATTACTGAGAGAGTGCTGCTGTGCTTCAGGCGGGAATTAAACCCAGAACCTCTCAGAATCACAGAATTGTTAGGGTGCAGAAGAATGCCATTCAGCCCACTCATTCGGAATCTCTCTGACTTTTTGATTTCAATGGCACTATATTTTTGCCATTAGCAAATTTTTTTTCTCAAACAGTAATACAAATACAGACCATCTGATCATGATAATGTTGCTTTTAGTGCATAAAATAGGATTGCATTCCTGAAGAAGGGCTTATGCCCGAAACGTCGATTCTCCTGTTCCCTGGATGCTGCCTGACCTGCTGCGCTTTTCCAGCAACACATTTTCAGCTCTGATCTCCAGCATCTGCAGACCCCACTTTCTCCCCATTGCATTTCAATGTCAAAATAGTGACTTCACTTTACAAGTACTTTATTGGGTGTAAGTTGGGACATCAGTGGTTATAACCTACTCTGTATAAATGCATAATAAGCATGGTGTAAAAATAGGCTGCAAATGTTTCAACAAACCACTCCTTATGAAATCGTGAACTTTAGCTGCGATACAGTTCTACCGTCATTGGTGTCTTGTTTAGCTAGCCACTCTATACATTTCTCCAAATAGTTGAATACTGGTCTTGTCTCGCAAACTTGATTGAGTTTTTTGAAGAAGTAACAAAGAGGATTGGTGAGGGCAGAGCGGTAGATGTGATCTATATGGACTTCAGTAAGGCATTCGACAAGGTTCCCCATGGGAGACTGGTTAGCAAGGTTACATCTCACGGAATACAGGGAGAACTAGCCATTTGTATTCAGAACTGGCTCAAAGGTAGAAGGCAGAGGGTGGTGGTGGAGGGTTGTTTTTCAGACTGGAGGCCTGTGACCAGTGGAGTGCCACACGAATCGGTGCTGGGTCCTCTATGTTTTGTCATTTACATAAATGATTTGGATGCAAGCATAAGAGGTACAGTTAGTAAGTTTGCAGATGACACCAAAATTGGAGGTGTAGTGGACAGCGAAGAAGGTTACCTTAGATTACAACAGGATCTTGACCCGATGGGCCAATGCGCTGAGAAGTGGCAGATGGAGTTTAATTCAGATAAATGCGAGGTGCTGCATTTTGGGAAAGCAAATCTTAGCAGGATTTATGCACTTAATGGTAAGGTTCTAGGGAGTGTTGCTGAACAAAGAGACCTTGGAGTGCAGGTTCATAGCTTCTTGAAAGTGGAGTCGCAGGTAGATAGGATAGTGAAGAAGGTGTTTGGTATGCTTTCCTTTATTGGTCAGAGTATCGAGTACAGGATTTGGGAGGTCATGTTGCAGCTGTTGGTTAGGACATTAGTGAGGCCACTGTTGGAATATTGCATGCAATTCTGGTCTCCTTCCTAGCGGAAGGATGTTGTGAAACTTGAAAGGGTTCAGAAAAGATTTACAAGGATGTTGCCGTGGTGGAGGATTTGAGCTATAGGGAGAGGCTGAACAGGCTGGGGCTGTTTTCCTTGGAGCGTTGGAGGCTGAGGGGTGAACTTATAGAGGTTTACAAAATCATGAGGGGCATGGATAGGATAAATAGACAAAGTCTTTTCCCTGTGTTCGGGGAGTCCAGAACTAGAGGTCATAGGTTTAGGGTGAGAGGGGAAAAATATAAAAGACGTATGGGGCAACCTTTTCACACAGAGGGTAGTACATGTGTGGAATGAGCTGCCAGAGGAAGTGGTGGAGGCTAATACAATTGCAACAGTTAAATGACATTCGGATGGGTATATGAATGGGAAGGGCTTGGAGGGATATGCGCCAGGTGCTGGCAGATGGGACTAGATTGGGTTGGGATATCTGGTCGGCATGGACGGATTGGACCAAAGGATCTGTTTCTATGCTGTACATCTCTATGAGTCTATGATAGATTATTTAACTGTGGGAATTAAGGGCAAGCCAAAGTCTACCCACATTCAAGCACTTCTCAGGGGTAAGTGTTTAACAATTCGAAGGACACCTTCCTAAAAATGTAATTCCCTTCTTTCACCGAAGGGCAAATACCACACTATCACTACTCATCCAGTGGGCAGCAGTTAACTAATCTTCTGCTGTATTTAGTTCAGTGCCTTGCTGTTTTCCATTCCCTTGAATCTGTATGTGTTTCTTTTCAAAGTGTTTTAATAGAATACGCTATTAACAAATTCTTACTTACCTTTCCAGTTTTTACAAAAGCTTCTGCAATCTTCCGGTTTCGTCCACCGTAGCAAGTTGTAATAACATCTGCAACCCCGCAACTTTCCAAGAAAGTTGTCTCAGACACTGATCCTTTGCAAAAGAGTTTGGCAAATGCGATCATTTCCATTAGACCCAGGCGAATCACTGCAGCTTTAGTGTTATCTCCACAGCAAAGACCGTCACAGAAACCAGCACCAACAGCAACAATGTTCTGTCAAAGAGGGTCAGTACCATTTTATGAAAGTCATGTATCTTCCACAATCAAGATATGTTCTAAAAGTTTATTTCTAAATTATATTCTAAAAGTTTTAATGTCCATTTTTAAGTTTATATGTGATGGCATGGCACATAGTCTCACAACGAATACTTATTTCTTCAAAAAACAATCACAATGTGAACAAGATTATAAGGATAGGGAAAGGCAAGACAATACAGATAATTAGCTAATTAAAGTTGAAGGCAGGAATTTTACATGATATGGTGAGCCTACGACCACCAAAGACATGGAAGGTGAATGAACATGATTGGATAGATCAATCAAAAAAGTGACACTTAATGAAGATTTGAGTCTGGAGTACAAGTCGGATAAAAAGATAAAACTGTGATTGATAATCGGTTCCATGGCCAAGATGAGGTGCATTAGCAAGAGATTTTTTTTCTTTATTCTTTTATGGGAAGTGGACATCACTAAAATCTGGCATGTATTGCCAATCCTTAATTGGGTGGCCTGCTAGCCACTTCAGAGGATAGTTAAGAGTCAATCATATTGCTGAGATTCTGAAGTGGCATGTCAGCCAGATTGGATAAGGAAATTAGTGAACTAGATAGGCTTTTGAAACAGGCTTTTACGAGGATGTTGCCTGGTATGGAAGGTGCTAGCTATGAAGAGAGGTTGAATAGGTTAGGATTGTTTTCATTAGAAAAAAGGAGATTGAGGGGGACCTGATTGAGATCTACAAAATCATGAAGGGTATGGACAAGGTAGATGGAGATAAGCTTTTTCCCAGGGTGAAAGATTTAATAATGAGAGGTCACGCTTTCAAAGTGAGAGAAGAAAAGTTTAAGGAGGATACACCCGGCAAGTACTTTACACAGAGGGTGGTAGGTGCCTGAACGCGTTGCCACCAGAGGTAGTAGAGGCAGGCACAGTAGATTCATTCAAGATACATCTGGACAGATGCATGGGGGCAGAGGGATACAGATGCTTAGGAATTGGGCGACAGGTTTAGACAGGGGATTTGGATTGGCTCAGGCTTGGAGGGCCGAAGGGCCTGTTCCTGGGCTGTAAAATGTTTTTTGTTCTTTTTAAATTACAACTGTAGTTGTAATGGTCACTGTTACCCAGGCTTCGTTTATACTCGAGATTTATTAACTGAATTTAATTTCCATCAGTTGCTTTAATGAAATTTGAATTCATATCCTCAGAGCATTAGCCTGGGCCTCTGGACTAACCACACAGTGACATTCCATTAGGTCACAGTTTCCCTGCACTATATGCTCGAAACCAGAGTTGGACTGTTATGAGACAGAAGTAGCTGTACAGCACATAGCTCAAAATATACAGGAATGCCAGGTGAATACATCCTTAAACTACAAAATAGCCCATGAAAGGTCAAAGATGACAACAAAAAATTCAAAATACTAAGAGAAAAGTAGCCCCCAAACAGATATCCCCTGTTTAAAGCACATTTTATTAGCATGCTTTCACTTTCATACAGTTAGGGAGATACCTGAAGAGTGTTTTAACATTTTAACATGGAGTCTGCACGTGGACCAAGCACTGTGCTGTAACTCTGTGCTCAATATAACATGTAGCCCAAACGACATCATGCTGCTTTTCATCATCTCTGCTATCTCAGAATCCCCTAGCCTGCTGGGTCTTGCATTTCCTTGCACTGACTGCCTCTCCCAACATCGCCCACATGGTACCGTTACCATTCCCTTCTGCTTGCTGAATCCTCATTCATAGCAAGGACTCAGAAGAAGAATAGCAAGTAGAGAGCATACAGCAATAAAGGTAGTAATTGAGGGAGTGGGCTGGTGAGGCGGAGGAGATCAAAATGACAGCTGTACAGTTGGCACCAGGAAGGCCAACAGGGAACAGTGAGAAGGCCAGCCTAAGGGAGCCAAGTGCAAATAGAATACTGTATCTGGAAGGATATTGATTGAATATTACAATTACACTGGATGTCTCATTTATTAATTATGGAAATGTGGGCATTACTGGCTAAGCCAATACTTTTTGCCCATCTCTAATTGCCCTGGAAGAAGTAGTGGTGAGTTGTTTTCTGCAACTGCTATAGTCCTTGGCGAATAGGGACACCTACAGTGCTATTAGAGATTTCCAGGATTTTGAGCCAGTGACAGTGAGGGCGCAGCAAGAAGTTCCAAGTCAGGATCGTGGGTAACTTGGAGGTGACCCAAGCAACTGCTACATTTGTTTTCAGGGTAGTAGATGTTTCAGAGCTTGAATGGTATTGTCAAAAGAGCCTTGGTGAATTACTGAGTTGTATCTCACAGATGGTACATACTGTCATTGTGTGTTAGTGAAGAGAGTAAATGCTGAAGCTAGTGAACGGAGTGCCAGTTATCTGAGCTGCCTTGTCCTGGATGTTGCTGAGTTTCTGGACTGCTGTTAGAGCTGGATCGCATTCTGATAATGTGCCTTGCAGATGTTGTTCAGGTACCAGAGAGGCAGGGGAAAAGTTATTCACCATAGAATTCCTAGCCTCTGAATTGCTCTTTAGCCATAGTATTTACATGACTAGGAGAAAGTGAAGACTGCAGATGCTGGAGATCAGAGCTTAAAAATGTGTTGCTGGAAAAGCGCAGCAGGTCAGGCCGCATCCAAGGAGCAGGAGAATCGACGTTTCGGGCATTAGCTTATGCCCGAAATGTCGATTCTCCTGCTCCTTGGATGCTGCCTGACCTGCTGTGCTTTTCCAGCAACACATTTTTAAGCTATATTTACATGACTAGACAAGTTTGGTTTCTGAGTGAATGTGAGGACTGCAGATGCTGGAGATCAGAGTTGAGAGTGTGGTGCTGGAAAAGCACAGCAGGTCAGGCAGCATCCGAGGAGCAGGAGAGTCGACATTTCGGGCAAAAGGGCTTTTGGATGCTGCCTGACCTGCTGTGCTTTTCCAGCACTCCACACTCGAAGTTTGGTTTCTGGTTAAAGGTAACCTTCAGAATGTTCATACTGGGCAATTCTGCGATGATAGTGCCACTGAATGTCATAAACTGATGGCTGTGTTCTTGCTTGTTGGACATTTGTGTGGTGCAAGTGTTACTTGCCACTTATCAGCACAACTCTGGATGTCATTCAGGTCTTCGGCATATGGAGACCGTCTGCTTCGGTAGCTGATGAGTCATAATTGGAGTTGAGCATTATGTACATTAATGATTGCACTATTATATAAGTGCATACAATTTGTTCTGTCTAGTATCTTACAAGCATCTTGTACAATTATTCTGAGCAACTTCAATTTTTCTTGTGGAATCTGGGCATGTGATATTTGTGCCATCTAAAGTAGGAAGTGGTCAGAAAAAGATATCAATGCAAATACAAAAAGAACCACTACTTGTGATGCAATCCGTTTTATGTAAGGATGACTATTTTGTGGAACACTACCATTCAGTCTACAAGTTGAACCTTGCTCTCATCTGGCTTCTCTGTACCCAATATCCTGCAGTGTCCATTACGGTTAACATCTGCTTGAGCAACAGCACTTCAAAGCTTTAGATTAGATTACTTACAGTGTGGAAACAGGCCCTTCGGCCCAACAAGTCCACACCGACCCGCCGAAGCGAAACCCACCCATACCCCGACATTTACCCCTTACCTAACACCACTGGCAATTTAGCATGGCCAATTCACCTGACCTGCACATCTTTGGACTGTGGGAGGAAACCGGAGCACCCGGAGGAAACCCACGCAGACACGGGGAGAATGTGCAAACTCCACACAGTCGCCTGAGTCGGGAATTGAACCCGGGTCTCATGGCGCTGTGAGGCAGCAGTGCTAACCACTGTGCCACCGTGCCGCACATTAACAAGCTTTCCACATTAACACTGAATTCAACAATTTTATGTCACATCTAGCCCCAACTCTTTTATCTTTGTTGGTTGTCTTTTTTCATTCTTCGGAGAAAGGGTTTTAAACTAATTGAGGGGTAGGGAGGTTTGGGAGAGGAGAAATAAAGATTAGAACCCCACAGCATGGAAACAGGCCATTTGGCCCAACAGGTCCACGCCACCCCTCCAGAGTTACCCACCCAGACTCATTCCCATACCTTATATTTACCCCTGACTAATGCACCTAACACTATGGGCAATTTAGCATGGCCAATTCACCTAACCTGCACATCTTTGGATTGTGGGAAGAAACCGGAGCACCCAGAGGAAACCCATACAGACATGGGGAGAATGTCCAAACTCCACAGAGACAGTCGTCCGAGATGGGAATCTAACTCTGGTCCCTGCTGCTGAGGGGTAGCAGTGCTAACCACTGAGCCACCATGCCACCCATTACAAAGGGTTACAAACCAACAGGATATTAGAGGATCACAAGACAATTATTTGGATAATAATACTTTACGGTAGGGTTCTGGGTAATCCAAGATGGAGGACAGGAAAAAATTCTGGCTGTAACAGCTGCTCCTTTTTTGAGGTATTTTAGGTGCCTGGAAGTGATTTCCTCAAATTCGAGGAGCAGCAATTACTGTTTTATATGCTGTTGCATTGTTTTGGAACTTTGGAAAAAAAGTCAAAACAACAGCAGTTTTTAAATGGGAGAAGAACAGACAAAGGAAGCACATGGTGAGGTCAGTGCAGGAGAGAGAGAGAGAGAAAGAAACTGACACTGCCTTTGCTGTTTGAATTCATGTATCGCTGGACATCGGAGTGTGTCTGGGAAAATTAATAAACAGTGAAATTCACAACTGATCTTGGAGGAACTGTTGGGCGAAGTTCACAGCACAGAAGCAGATAAGCGTATTGTTTTTAAGTGGGACCTACAGAAAGTCTGCAGTAGTGAGCAGAATGGGTTCTTTCTTGATTATATGTTTTTGGAGATATGTCTCTTGATTAACCTTAAAATATAAGCCATAACTATTAAATTAACCTGGATAAGTGTTTGTAGAGGAATAAGACAGTGTTATTTTCTGGGGCTATAGATTGTGAAGGAGCAAAAATGGCCTTTAATAGAGTGATATGTGCTTCTTATCAGATGTGGGAGTTCAAAGAGAGTTTAAGGGTTACTGCAGATAATATCTGTCATAAATGCTGTTGGTTGTGAATCTTACCAGATCGAATGGATTGGTTGGAGAGACAGTTAGAAGCAATGAGGAATTTGCAACAGCAACAGTATGTGATAGATGGCAGTTATAGGAAGGGGGGAAAGTCTCAGATACAGTAACATAGATGGGTTTACTCCAGGAAAGGTAAGAGAGGTAAGCAGCTAGTGCAGGAGTCATTTGTGGCTATACCCATTTCAAACAGGTATGCTGTTTTGGAAAATGTAGGGGGTGATGGATTCTCAGGGGAATGTAGCTCAAACAGCCAGGTTTCTGGCATTGAAACTGGCTCTAATGCAACGAGGGGTACATTGAGTTCCAAGAGATCAATTGTGTTAGGGGATTCTCTAGTCCGAGGTACAGACAGACGTTTCTGTGGCCAGCAGCGAAAAATCAGAATGGTGTGTTGCTTCCCTGGTGCCAGGATCAAGGATGTCTCAGAGAGGGTGCAGAATGTTCTCGCAGGGGAGAGGGGCCAGCAGGAAGTTATTGTCCACATTGGAACCAATGACATAGGAAGGGAAAAGGTTGAGATCCTGAAGGGAGATTACAGAGAGTTAGGCAGAAGTTTAAAAAGGAGGTCCTCGAGAGTAGTAATATCTGGATTACTCCCAGTGCTACGAGCTAGTGAGGGCAGGAATAGGAGAATAGAGCAGATGAATGCGTGGCTGAGGAGCTGGTGTATGGGAGAAGTGACCTGTACAAGAAGGGCGGATTGCACCTAAATTGAAAGGACACTACTATACTGGCAGGGAAATTTGCTAGAACTGCTTGGGAGGATTTAGACTAGTAAGGGGGGGGGGGGGGGGGTGGTGGGGTGGGACCCAGGGAGATAGTGAGGAAAGAGATCGATCTGAGACGGGTACAGCTGAGAACAGAAGTGAGTCAAACAGTCAGGGCAGACAGGGACAAGGTAGGACTAATAACTGCTTTTATTTCAATGCAAGGGGCCGATCAGGGAAGGCAGATGAACTCAGGGCATGGTTATGAACATAGGACTGGGATATCATAGCAATTACAGAAACATGGCTCAGGGATGGGCAGGACTGGCAGTTTAATGTTCCAGGATACAAATGCTACAGGAAGGATAGAAAGGGAGGCAAGAGAGGAGGGGGAGTGGCATTTTTGATAAAGGATAGCATTACAGCTGTACAAAGGGAGGATATTCCCAGAAATACCTCCAGTTATTTAGGTGGAACTGAGAAATAAGACAGGGATGATCACCTTATTGGGATTGTATTATAGACCTCTTAATAGTCAGAGGGAAATTGAGAAACAAACGTAAGGAGATCTCAGCTATCTGTAAGAATAATAGGGTAGTTATGGTAGGGGATTTTAACTTTCCAAACATAGAGTGGGACTGCCATAGTGTTAATGGTTTAGATGGAGAGGAATTTGTTAAGTGTGCACAAGAAAATTTTCTGATTCAGTTTGTGGCTGTGCCTACTAGAGAAGGTGCAAAACTTGACCTACTCTTGGGAAATAAGGCAGGGCAGGTGACTGAGGTGTCAGTGGGGGAGCATTTTGGGGCCAGCAACCATAATTCTATTAGATTTAAAATAATGATGGAAAAGGATAGACCAGATCTAAAAGTTGAAGTTCCAAATTGGAGAAAGGATAATCTTGATGGTATTAGGCAAGAACTTTCAATAGCTGACTGGGGGCAGATGTTCTCAGGTAAAGGGACGGCTGGAAAATGGGAAGCCTCCAGAAATAAGATAACGAGAATCCAGAGAAAGTATATTCCTGTTTGGGTGAAAGGAAAGGCTGATAGGTATAGGGAATGCTAGATGACTCAAGAAATTGAGGGTTTGGTTAAGAAAAAGGAAGCATATGTAAGGTATAGACAAGATAGATCGAGTGAATCCTTATAAGTGTTTAAAGGCAGTAGGAGTATACTTAAGAGGGAAATCAGGAGGGCAAAACGGGGACATGAGATAGCTTTGGCAAATAGAATTAAGGAGAATCCAAAGGGTTTTTACAAATACATTAAAGACAAAAGGGTAACTAGGGAGGGAATAGGGCCCCTCAAAGATCAGCAAGGCGGCCTTTGTGTGGAGCTGCAGAAAATGGGGGAGATACTAAACGAGTATTTTGCATCAGTATTTACTGTGGAAAAGGATATGGAAGATATAAACTGTAGGGAAATAGATGGTGACATCTTGCAAAATGTCCATATTACAGAGGAGGAAGTGCTAGATGTCTTGAAACAGGTAAAGGTTAATAAGTCTCCAGGATCTGATCAGGTGTACCCGAGAACTCTGTGGGAAGCTAGAGAAGTGATCGCTGGGCCTCTTGCTGAAATATTTGTATCACTGATAGTCACAGGTGAGGTGCCGGAAGACTGGAGGTTGGCTAATGTGGTGCCACTGTTTAAGAAGGGTGGTAAAGACAAGCCAGGGAACTATAGACCAGTGAGCCTGACGTCAGTAGTGGGCAAGTTGTCGGAGGGAATCCTGAGGGACAGGATGTACATGTATTTGGAAAGGCAAGGACTGATTAGGGACAGTCAACATGGCTTTGTGTGTGGGAAATCATGTCTCACAAACTTGATTGAATTTTTTGAAGAAATAACAAAGAGGATTGATGAGGGCAGAGCAGTAGATGTGATCCCTATGGACTTCAGTAAGGCATTCGACAAGGTTCCCCATGGAAGACTGGTTAGCAAGGTTAGATCTCATGGAATAGAGGGAGAACTCGCCATTTGGATACAGAACTGGCTCAAAGGTAGAAGACTGAGGGTGGTGGTGGAGGGTTGTTTTTCAGACTGGAGGCCTGTGACCAGTGGAATGCCACAAGGATCGGTGCTGGGTCCTCTACTTTTTGTCATTTACATAAATGATTTGGATGCGAGCATAAGAGGTACAGTTAGTAAGTTTGCAGATGACACCAAAATTGGAGGTGTAGTGGACAACGAAGAGGGTTACCTCAGATTACAACAGGATCTCGACCAGATGGGTCAATGGGCTGAGAAGTGGCAGATGGCGTTTAATTCAGATAAATGCGAGGTGCTGCATTTTGGGAAAGCAAATCTTAGCAGGATTTATACACTTAATGGTAAGGTCCTCGGGAGTGTTGCTGAACAAACATACTTTACAGTGCAGGTTCATAGCTCCTTGAAAGTGGAGTCGCAGGTAGATAGGATAGTGAAGGCAGCATTTGGTATGTTTTCCTTTATTGGTCAGAGTACTGAGTAAAGGTCATGTTGTGGCTGTACAGGAAATTGGTTAGGCCACTGTTGGAATATTGCATGCAATTCTAGTCTCCTTCCTATCGGAAGGATGTTGTGAAACTTGAAAGGGTTCAGAAAAGATTCACAAGCATGTTGCCAGGATTGGAGGATTTGAGCTATAGGGAGAGGTTGAATAGGCTGGGCTTGGTTTCCCTGGAGCATCGGAGGCTGAGGGGTGACTTTTTTTTAAGATTACTTACAGTGTGGAAACAGGCCCTTCGGCCCAACAAGTCCACACCGACTTGCCGAAGCGCAACCCACCCAGACCCATTCCCCTACATTTACCCCTTCACCTAACACTACTGGCAATTTAGCATGGCCAATTCACTGAACCTGCACATTTTTGAACTGTGGGAGGAAACTGGAGCACCCGGAGGAAACCCAAGCAGACACGGGGAGAATGTACAAACTCCACACAGTCGCCTGAGGCGGGAATTGAACCCAGGTCTCTGGCGCTGTGAGGCAGCAGTGCTAACCACTATGCCACCGTGCCGCCCATAGAGGTTTACAAAATTATGAGGGGCATGGATAGGGTAAATAGAAAAAGTCTTTTCCCTGGGGTGGGGGGAGTCCTGAACTAGAGGGCATAGGTTTAGAGTGAGATGGAAAAGATATAAAAGAGACCTAAGGGGCAACTTTCACACAGAGGGTGGTATGCATATGGAATGAGCTGCCAGGGGAAGTGGTGGAGGCTGGTACAATTGCAACATCTAAGAGGCATTTGGATGGGTACATGAATTGTAAGGGTTTGGAGGGATATGGACTAGGTGCTGGCAAGTGGGACTAGATTGGGTTAGGTTATCTGATCAGCATGGATGGGTTGGGCCGAAGGATCTGTTTTCATGCTGTACATCTGTATGACTCTAAGTGAAACAGGAAGGAACACAGGATAAGCAATTGAAAAATTGCAAAAAATAGGGTCACCACGGTAACAAAATCACGGTAGTAAAATCACAAAATTAATAGTTCATCACTTGAATGAACGTAGTACTCAAAACAAAATAAATGAATTAATGACACAAATGCAGGTTGATGGTATGACCTTGTAGCCATCATAGAGACATGGTTACAAGGAGATCAAATTCTGGAATGAAATAATCAGGATATGTGGCTTTTTGAAAAGACAGGCCAGAAAGTGAGTAGCATTGTTTATACACGATTGAATAAGTACAATAGCAACAAATGATCTTAGATCAAAAGAAGTTGAATCCATATGAAATACCCATATAGAGTCCATTACAAAGGAGTGTGGAGCTGCAGGAGTGGACTGGGTAACTAGTTTAGCAGCAAATATGATTGAGGAACGATAGCAGACATTTAACAAAATAGCTTATGACTCATAGCAAAGATAAATTCCAGTATAGAACAATTCTATGAAGAAAATATGTCAACCATGGTTAACCAGAGAAGTTAAAGATTACATCAGACTGAAAGCAAAAAACATTCATTACAGCAAAGATTAGTGGGAAGCCAGAGGATTGGAAATGTTTTAGGAGTTAACAAAAGACAACCAAACAAAAGGGAGAAAATAAATTTGAGAGAAACCTGCAAGTAATATCATGATGGACAGCAAAAGCTTCTTTAAATATATAGAAAGGAAGAGAAAATCCAAAGTGAACACAGGCCTCTGAAATAATGAGGTAATGATAATGGGTGACCAGAAAATGGCAGAGGAGTTGAATAAATACTTCATAATAGAAGTAGCAATAATAATTCAAAATTACTAAATAATCAAGGGGCAAAGGAAAAAGAGAGGAAATAACTAAAATAACTTCCATTACAAAAAAAGTGCAAGGGAAACTAATGATGTCTTAAGTCCCTGGATCTTATAGGGTACATCCTAGAATATCAAAAAAAAACAATTATCGAGACACTGAATTCACTGGTAGTAATCTTTCAGGAATCCGTGGATTCTGGAAAAACCCCAGAGGACTGAAAGCTGCCAGTTTAACACCTTTATTTGGAAAGAGAGGAACCAATAAAATTAACAACTATTAACCAGTTAGCGTAACCCTTGTTAGGAAAATGTTAAAGTTTATCATAAAGGATGTAATAGCAGAGCATTTAGAAATACACAATATGATCAAGCAGACAGCATAGCTTCATGAAAGGGAAATCATGCCAATAAAATTTACAATAATCCTTTGAGGTGATAACAAGCAGGATAGAGAAAGAAGAAGCAGTGGATTAAATAACTTTGGATTTTTAGTATTTTGATAAGTGCCATATTTTAGGCTATTTAAGATAGAGCACATATTGCTGGAGGTAGTGTAATATCATGAATACAGGATTGGCCAGAGAGTTGAGATAAGAGAGATATTTTCAGGGCAGCAAACTGTAACTAATGGATTGCCACATAGATCAGTGCTGGTACCACAATTATATTCTATATATTCATGACTTAATGAAGAAAGTGAATGTGCTGTAGCCAGGATCATGGATGATACAACAATAGGTGGAAAGGCAAATGGTGAGAATAGCACAAAGAGTCTGCAGAGAGACTTTAACATGTTAAGTGAGTGGATGTAACTTCAGAGGAAATGTAATGTTGGGAAGTATGAAGTTATGCACTTTCACAGTTAGAATAGAGTAGATGAATGTTATTTAAATGGGGAAAGACTATAGAAATTTATACAACTGAGGGATTTGGGAGTCCTTAACCATGAGTCACTAAAATCTCGTATTCAAGTTCAGTAGGTAATAGAAATGGCAAATGGAATGTTGGCCTGTATTTCAAAGAGAATGGAGTATAAAAGTAGGGAGGCTTCACAAAAACTATAGAGGCTCTAGACCACATTTGGAATACTATGAACATCTTGGACCCCTGGTTTATGGAAAGATAAACAGCCTTTAGAGGCAGTCCAGAGAAGGTTCATGAGGTTGATACCAGGTATGGAAGGTCTGTCATTTGAGAAGAGGTTGAGTAGGTTGTGCCTGTACTCATCGGAATATAGTAGAATAAGGAGTAGGAGTAGTCTGTTTGGCCCCTACTCCACCATTCAACGGGATTATGGCTAATCTGACATTCCTCAGATCCACTTTCTTGCCCTTTCCACATAACTCTTGATTTCTCAACTGAGCAAGAATCTTTCTATCTCTTAAATATACACAAGGACTCTGCCCCCATTACTTTCTGTGGCAAGGAGTGCTAACGACTCTTAACCCTCAGAAGAAATTCCCCAGCTCATTCTTAAATTGGCACCCTTTTATTCTGAGACTGTGCCCCCTGGTCCTAGACTCCTATAAGGGTAAACATCCCAGCATTTACCCTGTCAGGCCCTTAAAGAATTCCAATGTTTCAATTAGATTATCTCTTATTCTTCTAAATTCCAATGAGTGGAGTCCCAACCTGTTTAACCTTTGCTTATACGATAATCTCTCCATACCAGGGATCATCCTAGTGAATCTTCTCTGAACTGCCTCCAATGAAATGATATCTTTCCAGAAATAAAGGGACCAAAACTGCTTACAGTACTCCAGATATGGTCTTATCAGCACCTTGTAGTGTTCCAATAAAACTTTCCCACACTTATATTCCAAATCCCTTGAAATAAGGTTCAACATTCCACAAGCCTTCTTGATTACCTGCTGCACTTGTGTGCTAGCTTTCTGTGTCTTGTACACAAGTATCCCAATTGAATTGCAGCTTTCTGTAGTTTTTCTTCATTTAAATAGATTAATAATAAGTGAGAAGCAACAAGGTTGTTAGTGGACTTGAGAGGGTAAATACGGAAAGGCTTTTACCCTTTGTGGGTAAGTCTACGACCGAGGGCATAATCTCAGAAAGAGTGGTCACACATTTAAGACATAGACAAGGAGGGATTTCTCCTTTCAGGAAGTGACAAATTTGTGGAATTCTTTAACATAGAGGTCTGTCAAGGCTGAGTTACTCACTTATTCAAAACTGAGTTATTGACTTTCAATCAGTAAATTAATCAAGAATTACAGGGAAAAGGTAAGAATGTGGAATTGAGGGTTATCAGATCAGCCATAATCTCATTGAATGGCAAAGCTGACTTGATGGGCTGAAAGATCTACTTCTGCGGCTATGTCATATTCTTTATTTTTCAGAGAGCAGATGTTTCTAAGTCTGCCCTCCACGCCCCCTCTTGATAAAGCTGTTGTCACTTGACTGCTTGAATTATCATTCCTTTTGGCTTTGCACTATTATCCCTTTTGCCATTTAATTGCTCATGACTTTCACTCTCTCACAGAACTTCACCTTTTTCCCACCCTCTCCCCTTTCACTGACTCCAAGCTTACTTTAAACTTACTAAGTCTCTAACTTTGTCTGACTCTGAAAGGGTGTCAGTTTGAAATGATAACTCCACAGATGCTGAGAGACTTGATGAATATTTACAACACTTCGTATTTTTATATCAAAAAGGCATCAAGCAATTGAAATGTCAGAAATACACAGCAGCTCACTTTACATCTGAAAAGAGAAATTACATTATATTTCACCCAGACTAATCCTGAGAAAGGATGAATCTCAAATGTTATTTTATCTGATTAGATGCTGTTAGATCCACAGATAATACTTTGCCTTAAGTCAAAATTGGGACCAAATGCAAAATAAAGCCATTTCTCTCATGATACTGAAGCAGCATTTCCTGCTATCAAGCTTGTTATAATAAATATTGGTACTAACATCATTCAGATTTTTGACCAAATTTCTGAAAAATACAGTATTGCAAGTTATGCTTTTATTACGTTTCAATCTAGTAATTCAATAAAGACAGATTTGCCATGCTTAAGAATCTCAAAACTAAGCCAGAGATGTTTAAAGATGAATACATATAATGGGTGTTATGTACACAGACTGACAAGACCATAGGACATAGGAGCAGATGTAGGCCATTCAATGAGATTAAGGATAATCTGGCAAATTCTCAATTACATTTTCCTGCTTTACCACCCCCCCATAGCTCGTGATTCCTTTATTGATTAAAAGTCTTTATATCTCAGCCTTGAATATTTGTAACAGCCCAGCCAAGACAACCATCAGTAGTAAAGAGTTAGTCCTATTTCTATCAATAAATTACTCTGAGATTATGCCCTCTGGTCCCGAAAACACCCACAGATTGAGACATCTACAAGTCCGCAGCTACACTATCAAGCCCCCTAAGAAGCTTATATGTTTAAAAAAGATCGCCTCTATTTTATATTAAATCCCATAGGGTACAGGCCAAACTTCTCAAACTTTCTTCATAAGACAATCCTTTCATCCCTGGGATCATCCCAGAAAACCGTTGCTGGACTGCCTCCAATGCCACTGTACCTTTCCTTAGATAAGGGGACCCAAATTGTTCACAATATTTTAGATGTGCTCTAATTCGTACCTTGTACAGTTTTAGCAAGTCTTTTCTATTTTTACATTTTGTTCTGCTGAAATAAAGGCCAACAATCCATCTTCCTTCTCTAGGACCTGCTGAACTTGGATATTTAGTTTCATACTTCATCATCTTGCCTTGTTCCATTTAACAAAAGGTACTTTAAATGACAGAGACTCATGGTTGGTGTGTTGCCTCCCAGGTGCCAGGGTTCATGATGTCTCTGTTCATGTTTTTGGGATCCATGAGGGGGAGGGGGAGCAGGCCCAAGTCAGGGTCAACATAGGCACCAATGACATAGGTAGGAAGAGAGTTGGGGATTTAAGACAGAAATTCAGAGAGCTAGGGTGGAAGCTTAGAGTAGAACAAACAAGAGTTGTTATCTCTGGTTTGCTGCCTGTGCCATGTGCTAGCAAGGCAAGGAATAGGGAGAGAGAGGAGTTGAACACGTGGCTACGGGGATGGTGCAAGAGGGAGGGTTTTGGATTCCCGGAAAATTGGGGCTCTTTCTAGGGCAGGTGGGACCTCTACAAACAGGATGGTCTTCACCTGAACCAGAGGGGTACCAATATCCTGGGGGGGATATTTGTTAATGATCTTTAAGTGCGTTTAAACTAATTCAGCAGGGGGATGGGAACCTAAATTGTAGTTCGAGTATACAGGAGGTTGAGAGTAGTGAGGTTTTAAGGTCGCAAGAAGTTGATATGAAGTGTGCCTATTTCAACGCCAGGAGTATCTGGAATAAGGTGGGTGAATTTGCAGCATGGGTTGGTACCTGGGATTTCGATGTTGTGGCCATTTCAGAGACATGGGTAGAATAAGGACAGGAATGGTGATTGCAGGTTCCGGGATTTAGATGTTTCAGTAAGAACAGAGAAGATGGTAAAAAAAACAGGTGGGAGTTTGTGGTGTGGCACTGTTAGTCAAAGACAGTATTACGGTTGTAGAAAGGATGTTTGAGGACTGTACTGAGCTAGTATGGGCTGAGATTAGAAACAGGAAACGAGAGGTTACCCTGTTGGGAGTTTTCTATAGGCCTCCAAATAATTCCAGAGATGTAGAGGAAAAGATAGCAAAGATGATCCTTGATAGGAGCAATAGTGGCAGGGTAGTTGTTAATGGAGGGTCTTTAACTTTCCAAATATTGACTGGGAATTTTATATTGTTCAAGTAATTTGGATGGGTCAGTTTCTGTCCAATGCATGCAGGAGGGTTTCCTGACACAGTATGTAGATAGGCCAATAAGGGACAAGGCCACATTAGATTTGGTACTAGGTAATGAACCTGGCCAGGTGTTAGATTTGGAGGTAAGTGAGCACTTCATGATAGTGACCACAATTCAGTTATGTTTACTTTAGTGATGGAAAGGGATAGGTATATACTGCAGGACAACAGTTATAGCTGGGGGAAAGGCAATTATAATGCGATAAGGCACGATTTAGGATGCATAGGATGGGGAAGGAAACTGCAGGGGATGGGCACAATTGAAATGTGGAGCTTATTCAAGGAACGCCTACTGCGTGTCCTTGATAAGTATGTACCGATCAGGCAGGGAGGAAGTTGCCGAGCGCGGAAGCTGTGGTTTACTAAGGAAGTAGAATCTCTTGTCAAGAGGAAGATGAAGGCTTATGTTAGGATGAGATGCAATGGCTCAGTTAGGGCGTTTGAGAATTACAAACTAGCCAGGCAAGACATAAAGAGAGAGCTAAGAAGAATAAGGAGGGGACATGAGAAGTCATTGGCGGATAGAATCAAGGAACACCCTAAGGCTTTCTATAGGTATATCAGGAATAAAAGAATGGCTAGAGTAAGATTAGGTCGATCAGAGATAGTAGTGGGAATTTGTGCGTGGAGTCAGAGGAGATATGAGAAGCGCTAAATTAATATTTTCACCAGTATTCACACTGGAAAGGACAATGTTGTCAAGGAGAATACTGAGATACAGGTGACTAGACGAGACAAGACGGGATTGAGGTTCACATGGAGGAGGTGTTAGCAATTCTGGAAAATGTAAAAATAGATAAGTCCCCTGGGCCGGATGGCATTTATCCAAGGATTCTCTGCAAAGCAAGGGAGGAGATTACTCAGCCTTTGGCTTTGATCTTTATGCTGTAATTGTCTACAGAAATAGTGCCAGAAGACTGGAGGGTAGCAAATGATGTTCCCTTGTTCAAGAAGGGTTACCCCCCCCCCCCCCCCAATTCCCCCCCACACACTCTCTCTCTCTTCAAACATATCAAAGAGATAACCCTGATAATTATAGACCAGTGAGCCTTACTTCGGTTGTAGGTAAGTTGTTGGAAAGGGATAGAAGAGATATGATTTATAATCATCTAGAGAGGAATAAGTTGATTAGGGATAGTCAACACTGTTTTGTGAAGGGTAGGTCATACCTCACAGACCTTATTGAGTTATTTGAGATGGTGACCAAACAGGTGGTTGAGGGTAAAGCAGTTGATGTGGTGTATATGGATTTCTGTAAGGCATTTGATAAGGTTCCCCATGGTAAGCTATTGCACATGGGATGGGATTGAGGGTGATTTAGTGGTTTGGATCAGAAATTGGCTAGCTGAAAGAAGACAGAGGGTGGTGGTTGATGGGAAATATTCATCCTGGACTTCAGTTACTAGTGGTATACCGCAAGGATGTGTTTTGGGTCCACTGCTGTTTGTTATTTTTATAAATGACCTGCATGAGGGCATAGAAGGATGGGTCAGTAAATTTGCAGATGAAATTAAGGTCGGTATAGTTGTCGATAGTGATGAAGGATTTTGTAGGTTACAACGGACATAGTTAAGCTGCAGAGCTGGGTTGAGAGGTGGCAAATGGAGTTTAATGCAGAAAAATATGACGTGATTCACTTTGGAAGGAGCAACAGGAATAAAAAGTACTGGGCTGATGCCAAGATCCTTGGTAGTGTAGGTGAGCAGAGAGATCTCAACGTCCAGGTACATAGATCCTTGAAAGTTCCCACCCAGGTTGATAGGGTTGGTAAGAAGGCATACGGTGTGTTGGCTTTTATTGGTAGAGGGATTGAGTTTCAGAACCATGAGGTCATGTTGCAGCTGTACAAAACTTTGGTGCAGCCACACCAGGAGTATTGCATACAGTTCTGGTCTCTGGTCACCACATTATAGGAAGGATGTGGAAGCTTTAGAAAAGGTTCAGAGGAAATTTACTAGGATGTTGCCTGGTATGGAGGGGAATGTCTTATGAGGAAAGGCTGAGGGACTTGAGGCTGGTTTCATTATAGAGAAGAAGTTTAAGAGGTAATTTAATTGAGACATATAAGATAATCAGGGTGTTGGACAGTGGCAGCCTTTTTCCTCAGATTGGTGATGGCTAGCATGAGGGGACATAGCTTTAAATTGAGAGGTGATAGATAAAGGACAGATGTCAGAGGTAGTTTCTTTACTCAGAGAGTAGTAGGGGCGTGGAGTGTACTGCCTGCCACAGTAGTGGACTTGCTAAATTTAAGGGCATTTAGATGGTAATTGGATAGGCATATAGACGAGAATGGAATTGTGTAGGTTAGATGGGCTTCAGATTGGTTTCACAGGTCAACGCAACATCGAGAGCCAAAGGGCCTGTACTGTGCTTTAATGTTCTATGTTCACTTTTAAAATGCAAGACCCAGTTCATGCCCTTCACTTCTCAAATGTGACTAGTCAGCCAAAGCCTATGGTGGAACACACTACTATGGTGTGAGTAAGGGAACCATAGGTTCAATTCCATGCCACCAAACTGTCCAGTATAACCTCCATCGAACTGAAAAAGCAACCATGTCACACCCATGTACCTCCTGTTTACTTTTGAGAAGCACAAGTGAGACTTGAGCACACATTTAGGCAACAACATAAAAAACTGCTTGAAATGAGGAGGATTTGAAGTCTTAATAAAGAATCAAAACTTCATTAGTCTTCCTGACCTTTAGTGCTCCACATAGTTCCACAGTATCTGCATCCTCCACCACACTTATCCGGAAATTGGATGTCTGCAGAAGCTCTTTGAAAAGGTTTCCATTTTGCACGTTTTTGCTGCCTGATTATAAAACAGATTTACTAAGTTCTCCAATTAACTGAAGTTAAATGTACTGCCACTTTTTAAATTAACACAGCAGATCACAAACAACAAAAACAGCACATGTACACACTAAACATATGATTGGTTCACATAACTGTTTTGCAATAAGCAAACTCAGTGTTACTTTTTGGGCTTTCACAACAACGCATGCACTCAGGCCCCTGAAGAATGCTGAAGGACCAGGGTACTGTCATTTGACTACTGATAACAAACTTTGTAATCTATGCTTTCATTGAAATCACCAAACTAGGGGAAAAAATGTTTAATTGGCTATAACATGCTTTAAGGTGGCTTGCAATTATGAAAGGTGCTATATAAAAATGATTTTGTTTATAAATTAGAACTGATGAATAAACTGCTAGAGATGTTTGCTCCTGTATAGAGTCATACAGCATGGAAACAGACCCTCCAGTCCAATTCATTCATGTCATTCAGGTTTCCCAAACTAACTAGTCCTAAGTGCCTGCTTTTGGCCCATATCCTTCTAAATCTTTCCAATTTATGTACCTATCTACGTGTCTTTTAAAGATTGGATCTGTTGCTGCATCTACCACTTCAGGCAGTTCATTCCATAAATGAATCACGGCGTGTGTGAAACAATTGTCCTCAGGTCCCTTTTAAATCTTTCTATTCTCACCTTAAAATTATGCCCTCTAGTTTTGAACTCCCCTACCCGAGGTGCTATGCATCTTATCTGTGCCCCTCATGATTTTATAAACCTCTATAATGTCACCCCTCAACTCCTATGCTCCAGTAAAAGAAGGCTCAGCCTTTCTAACCTCTCCTTATAACTCAAACCTTCAGTTCTGGTAGCATCCTTGTAAATACGTTCTGCACAATTTTCAATTTAATAATATTCTTCCTATAACAGGGTGACCAGAATTGTACACAATACTCCAAAGTGGCCTCAGCAACATCCAGCACAGCCACAACATGAAGTCCCATCTCCTTTTGTTCAAAGCTCTGACTAATGAAGGCAAGCTTGCTAAACTCCTCCTTCACCACCCTGTCTGCCTGTGACACCAATTTCAAGGAACTATGTACATGAACCCCTCGGTCTCTCTGCTCAACAACACTCAACAACCGACCATTAACTGTGTAAGTCCTGCCCATGTTCATCATTTCAAAATACACTAAATTTATCTAAATTAAATTCCTTCTGCCACACCTCAGCCCAATGGTCCAGTTGATCAAGATCTCGTAGTATTCATAGATAATCATCTTCATTGTCCATTATACCACCAGTTTTGGTGTCATCCACACACTTCCAAACCATGCTTCCTATAATCTCATCCAAATTGTTTATGCAAATGGTAAACAAATGTAGACCAAATGCTAATCCTTGCGGAACACCACTGGCTACATGCCTCTCGCCTGAAACACAACCCTCAGCCACCACTCCCTGTCTCCTACCATCAAGCCAAATTTGTATCCAATTAGCAAGCTCTTCCTGAATCCCATGTGATCCAACTTTATTCATCAGTATTCCATGCAGAACTATATCAAAGGCATTGCTAATGTCGATGTAGACAAAGTCTGATGCTTTGCCCTCAACTATCATCTTGGTCACATCCTCAAAAACTTAATCAAGTTTGAGAGACATGATTTCCCACGGACAAAGCCATGCTGACTATCCCTAATCAGTCCTTGCCTCTCCAAATGCATGTAAATTCTGTGTCTCAGAATTGTCTCCAACAACTTACCCACCATTCCATCACACTCACCAGCCTACGTTTCTCAGACTTTTCCTCGCAGTCTTTCTTAAATAAAGACACATTAGCCACCCTCCAGTCTTCTAGAACTTCACCAGTGGCTGTAGATGATACAAATATTTCTGCTAGGGGTCCCGCACTTACTTCCCTAGCTTCCCACAATGTTTTGGGATACACTTGATTAGCTCCCGGAGATTTATCTACCTTTATGCATTTTAACACTTAAAGCACATCCTCTTCTATGATGTTAGAATGGTTTCTATGGGGTGGCCATGTTGGTAAGGGATGATATTCAGTCCCTTGCGTGGGGGGTTGGTAGAATCAGGGGATGTAGAGTCAGTATGGATAGAGCTGAGAAATTCTAAGGGTAAAAAGACCCTCTTGGGAGTTATCTACAGGCCCCCAAACAGTAGTCTGGATGTCGGATGTAAGTTGAATCAGGAGCTGAAATTGGCCTGTCGCAAAGATGTTACTACAGTTGTTATGGGGGATTTCAACATGCAGGTAGACTGGGAGAATCAGAATGGTATTGGACCTCAAGAAAGAGACTTTGTGGAGTGCCTCCGAGATGGATTCTTAGAACAGCTGGTGCTGGAGCCTACCAGGGAGAAGGCAATTCTGGATCTGGTATTGTGCAACGAACCAGAATTGATCAGGGACCTCGAAGTGAAGGAGCTATTGGGAAGTAGTGACCATAATACAATGGGCTTCAATCTGCAATTTGAGAGGGAGAGGGTACAATCAGAAGTGACAATATTTCTGTTGAATAAAGGGAACCATGGAGCTATGAGGGAGGAGCTGGCCAACGTTCAATGGTGCAATACCTTAGCAGGGATGACAGTGGAGGAACAATGGCAGATATTTCTGTGTATAATGCAGAAGATGCAGGATCAATTCATTCCAAAAAGGAAGAAAGATCCTAGGAGGAGGCATGGGTGGCCGTGGCTGACAAGGGAAGTTAAGAAACATATAAAGTTAAAAGAGAAAAAGTATAACATAGCAAAGATAAGTGGGAAAACGGAGGACTGGGAAGCTTTTAAAGAACAACAGAGGATTACTAAGAAGGAAATATGCAGAGAAAAAATGAGGTACGAAGGTAAACTGGCCAAAAATATAAAGGAGGATAGTAAAAACTTTTTGAGGTATCTGAAAGGCAAAAAAATGGTTAAGACTAAAATTGGGCCCTTGAATACAGAAACAGGGGAATATATTACGGGGAACAAAGAAATGGCAGAAGAATTGAATTGGTACTTCAGATCTGTGTTCACTGGGGAAGACACAAGCAATCTCCCTGAGGTAACAGTGGCTGAAGGACCTGCACTTAAGGGAATTTATATTTGCCAGGAATTGGTTTTGGAGAGATTGTTAGGTCTGAAGGTTGATAAGTCCCCGGGGCCTGATGGTCTACATCCCAGGGTACTGAAGAAGGTGGCTCGAGAAATCGTGGATGCGTTGATGATTATTTTCCAGAATTCGGTAGATTCGGAATCAGTTCCTGCGGATTGGAGGGTGGCTAATCTTGTACTACTTGTTAAGAAAGGTGGGAGAGAGAAAACAGGAAATTATAGACCAGTTAGTCTGACCTCAGTGGTGGGAAAGATGCTGGAGTCTATTATAAAGGATGAAATTACGACACATCTGGATAGTAGTAACAGGATAGGTTAGAGTCAGCATGGATTTATGAAGGGGAAATCATGCTTGACTAATCTTCTGGAATTTTTTGAGGATGTAACTCTGAAGATGGACGAGGGAGATCCAGTAGATGTAGTGTACCTGGACTTGCAGAAAGCTTTTGATAAAGTCCCACATAGGAGGTTAGTGAGCAAAATTAGGGTGCATGGTATTGGGGGCAAAGTACTAACTTGGATTGAAAGTTGGTTGGCTGACAGGAAACAAAGAGAAGTGATAAACGGCTCCATTTCGGAATGGCAGGCAGTGACCAGTGGGGTACCGCAGAGATCAGTACTGGGACCGCAGCTTTTTACAATATATATTAATGATGTAGAAGATGGTATTAGTAATAACATTAGCAAATTTGCTGATGATACTAAGCTGGGTGGCAGGGTGAAATGTGAAGAGGATGTTAGGAGATTACAGGGTGACCTGGACAGGTTAGGTGAGTGGTCAGATGCATGGCAAATGCAGTTTAATGTGGATAAATGTATGGTTATCCACTTTGGTGGCAGGAACAGGAAGGCAGATTACTACCTAAATGGAATCAATTTAGGTAAAGGGACAGTACAAAGAAATCTGGGTGTTCTTGTACACCAGTCAATGAAGGTAAGCATGCAGGTACAGCAGGTAGTGAAGAAGGCTAATAGCATGCTGGCCTTCATAACAAGAGGGATTGAGTATAGAAGCAAAGAGGTTCTTCTGCAGCTGTACAGGGCCCTGGTGAGACCACACCTGGAGTATTGTGTGCAGTTCTGGTCTCCAAATTTGAGGAAAGACATTCTGGCTATTGAGGGAGTGCAGCGTAGGTTCACAAGGTCAATTCCTGCAATGACGGGACTACCTTATGCTGAAAGACTGGAGCGATTGGGCTTGTATACCCTTGAGTTTAGAAGATTGAGAGGGGATCTGATTGAGACATATAAGATTATTAAAGGATTGGACACTCTGGAGGCAGGAAACATGTTTCCGCTGATGGGTGAGTGCCAAACCAGAGGACACAGCTTAAAAATACGGGGTAGACCATTTAGGACAGAGATGAGGAGAAACCTCTTCACCCCGAGAGTGGTGGCTGTGTGGAATGCTCTGCCCCAGAGGGCAATGGAGGCCCAGCCTCTGGATTCATTTAAGAAAGAGTTGGGTAGAGCTCTCAAGGATAGTGGAATCAAGGGTTATGGAGATAAGGCAGGAACAGGATACTGATTAAGGATGATCAGCCATGATCATATTGGATGGTGGTGCAGGCTCGAAGGGCAGAATGGCCTACTCCTGCACCTATTGTCTATTGTCACTCAGGACAACATGAACCCCAACAAGACAGGCAACCTATGTACCTAAGCCTTGGTATCAAGTGTAACAGGTGGAGGAACAAGATGACAGTTTTATAAACTGTATACTGACAGTCCAATCTTCAGAGAAAAGGCAGGGAAGGGACAAGATTAGATTTTTGGTTTGCTCATTGTCTGTTGGGGTAAACCATTTTACTTGAAACTGAGAAGCAGGAGGATCTCACTTTCTGTCTCGCCAGAGGAAATTTGTGGAACATTCTAAGTTGTGGCATATATAAATTAGACTGCATTAGAAAAAATACAGTGCCTTTGAGCCATATGGTCTTCTGTTCATTCAAGTTAAGTAACCAGTTTTCTGGCTTATGATTGACCTTATCTCACTGCCTTGCTGACACGCCTGTGTTCCAAATGATACAAGAGATTTCAGTAGACAGTGTACACTGAGAGGGATCTTATTGTAGACCTCCCATATGTCTCAACTGCATAACTAAATATTTGGCTGTAAAGACATTTTGCAAGCTGTATGGCACTAAAGGCCTATGTGCAAGTGTCTGTCAGTGCTGATGCTTACAAAATAATAATCTGACCTGCAAGGAGATAACACTTGCAGTAAAGAAAATGGAAACAGCATTTGACTTTTCTGAAAAGCAATGAAGCCAATGCTATGAGAAAGAATGCTAATGATTATAAATTATTAAGAGATATAAACTTTGTTAGATTTCAAGTAAAAAGGGACAATGGCCAACATCAACACAAACAATGTAAATTATATTGCATCTGGTGAATGTGAGATTAGAACTATTTGTTCACATGAAGGGTAAACAAAGGTATGTGCTGCTGAAGTCAAATAGCCTATTGCATTTTGAAAGTTCCCTATCTTTTCTTAAGTTAGCACTATACGCATCCCAGTAAGTCAGGAACCTGACATTCATGACCTGAATGCATTAATTCAACCACTATTTGTTCTACAACTTATAAGACATTTTCAAATCAAAGAAAACATTTTCTTTATTACCGTGCTACTCACAAATAGTTTTCAAAATAACATGTTCTCATTTGTTTCCCTGTATTTTTAGAATATTGCAACACCCTTGTGTGCTGATAAAGATTATTTTCTATTTTGTACATAAGTGCCTCATTGAGCAACATTCCCAAGTTCCGTTCCTGTTTACTTATTTGTTTATTTTCTTTCAAATAGCTCTCCATTTACTACAAAGGCAATGACTCCAGCACGGGCTAAGGTTCAAAAGATCCCAGCCACCTTGTGTGATTCAGTGAAAGTGTTAGCTGGTATTTTGATCCAGCAGCCACATTCTACAATATTCCTGCAGGTGTCACTAGATAACAGTCATAAATGGAAACCATGATCGAGTTCACAGGCATAAACACAATTAAAGCAACATTACAATTGTAAGTACAATTCTAACTATCACACCAGCTCAGATCAACTAACTCAGCAAAAGCTATTGACCAACTAATCCGAATGGTTTGTTTTCTGCCCAATTCACTTTCCAACTCACTCCAGTAAAGTGTAAGTAATAACTCTTTCATAGAACTAGACATAATAGTGTTAATGCAGTCCATTTTATCTTTCTGAAGGCTGAAGAGAATAGAATGTTGTAACAATTAAACTGCTAATTCATGCAACTTTCTACCAACATTCTTAAATGGAAGTTTAATACATTACAGCACAATTCACAGCACATCTTTAACAGAGGGATTACTGTCTGCCACTCACTTAATCGCATATTCTTATTTGGAAGCTTAATAGACTGCACCACAATTCATAGCATACAGAATTTGAATTTTTGAAAAAAAAAAATTGCAATGCAAAAGTAGAAATGTTGCAAAGTAAACTGACTTACCAATTGTAGTTTCACAGAACTTCTCTGCTGCAACTTCATTGGCTATATTGGCCCCCATTAAAACACTAACATCAATCTTCATTTTCTCCCTGATTATATCGGAGATCAATTTTAGTCCTTCAGGCCCTTCATCAATCCCCTGGAATCAAAGAGAAAATAACAGAAAAATATTGAATGTACTGTAACTGAAATGATTCATTTAAACATTAGAGTTGTGGTAGTCTGTTCTGATATAATGCCACAGTTCCATTCCCGTGCTATCCCACATCATTCGAAAATCACATAACAGTGGTACTGTTTAAACCAATGAGACCGGAATAGAGTTATAGCCAATACAGGTAAGGAAAGTTTGAGTTCTGCAAATAATGGTCTACATTCTTCAAACGCATTATAGCCAATTTGCATTGAAGAAATGCGCATTATAGCAGAACCGATTGTATTTGCAATTCCAATGAAACTAAACATTAATGATAGCTTCATGCTTTCATTATGATTCCTTGGTGGTAACTTTTCAATATAAAGTCACGGTATTGCATTCTGATATTTCTAATATGGCTGTGTCCATATTGACAATGTACACTGTATTTTGAAATAATGGAAGAAAGTGAGGACTGCAGATGCTGGAGATCAGAGTTGAGAGTGTGATGCTGGAAAAGCACAGATCAGGCAGCATCCCAAAGCATGAGAATTGATGTTTCAGGCTTATGGAGGGCTTATGCCTGAAATGTTGATTCTCCAGCATGGTAGCTCAGTGGTTAGCATTGTTGCCTCACAGCACCAGGGACCCAGGTTCAATTCCTGCCTTGGGCTGTGCGGAATTTGCACATTCTCACTATGCTTGCGTGAGTTTCCTCTGGGTGCTCCGGTTTTCTCCCACAATCCGAAGATGTGCAGGTTAGGTGGATTGGCCATGCTAAATTGCCCATAGTGTTAGGTGCATTAGTCAGGGGTAAATATAGGGTGGGGGAATGGGTTAGGGTGGATTGCTCTTCAGAGGGTCGGTATGGACTTGTTGGGCCGAAGGGCCTGTTTCCATTCTGTAGGGTATCTAATCTATCTGTCTAATCTCCTGCTCCTCGGATGCAGCCTAACCTGCTGTGTTTTTCCAGCACCACATTCTGGTATGTTGAAATAATGCTTAGATTGATAAGTGTTTAATATCATTCACATGAAAGATCTGAAATTTCCTTCAAGTACTAAATTGTTGACTGCTTTAGTAATAATCATGAGCTAACTACAAGATCAAGACATGAATTTCATCATCATTAACTGCCACATTAGTGGGCCACTCAACAAACTCAGCACGTGTAGTCACACAGATAAGAATAGAATATCAATGTATTGTCATGTGTAGTTTTATTTTAAAAATGTAATGGAACATTTTATAAGTTGCCATACCACAGTGCCTAAATTAATGACAGAAGTCATTAAAAAGAAAAAAAAAATCAAGTAAAAGTTCATCACAGTTTAATTAACAATTCCTGCTTTTGGGGTATGTTGAAAAACTGCACCAAAACTGGCAGCCAGAGCCAAGCTGAGACTGCCGCACCGAGACTAGACCCCCACATTGGGCTGCTAGAATACCCGGAAGCTGTTGAAGACCTCCCTACTGGGACAAGACCAAGACCGCTTCTCCTGGACAATGCCACCATACCAGGAGACCTCCTACCAGGTGCCAGGCGTATACCACCATTCTGGGCTGCTGAAAGTCACCTCGTCACTAGGCCTGGGCCGCAAGAAGATGCCATCTGCCAAAGTCATTAAAATGTAAAATACCATAATAAATGAAATTTTTTTTAAAAAAAAGCCTAGAAAGACAAAAAACAAGTAGAGCGAATGGAATAAATGAGCTCCAGGTTCTTGGGCAGAGGAGCCCACATGTTGCGCTGCAACTCTGCTGCCATCTTGGAGTGTTTGAAAGAAAGTGCATACTTCTTGTCTTTAATCATTTTTGCCCAGTTTCAGTCATTTAATAAACACACTCTCTCCGATGTAGCAACCCATTACCTAATTGACATACAGACTTAGCCAATGAAGATCAATTTTAGCAAAAGCAGAAAATGCTGGGTGCATGCAATGTTCCCTTTATAGAAATAAGACAAAAAACTGCAGACGCTGGAGAACAAAAACAAATCAAAATGCAAATTGTATAAAAAGCTCAGCATGTCTGGCAGCATCTCTGAAGAGAAAATAGTTCAGAGTTAATGTTTTGAGGCTGTTTTCTCTCCACAGATGTTGCCTGGCCAGCTGAGTTTCTCCAGCAATTTGCATTTTTGCTTGTTCCCTTTACAGATATTGGCTGGCCTGCTTCATATCAGCATTGTTTTTTTTTTAAACAGTGCTTCTATAAACAAAAGCAATATGGAGAGGCAACAGCCAAACTAAAAGAAGGGAGAGGGCAGGCTGTGCAGGAGGTATATCATGTTCTGGTAACAGTTTGGTTATGTCTGCTTATTACTGCACAGAAAGCTAGTCAGCTTACCATCAATGCCGATGCCAGATCCTTGCTTGAGCATTATAAAACTGATTCCACTAAAACAATATTTCCCATTGTCTTGTATCTTGCTATGCTTCAAATAGCTGTCCAATGTTCCCTCAAAAGACTTGCAAATCCATCCTTGCTTCAATTAATTCACACATTTATAAATACTAACTTTCTCTCAAATTATTGATTGTAAGATGAATGCTAACCCATAGAATGTTGAAAGTTTGGAGTAAAATGAATCAGAAACGAACTGAAAACTTGGCCAACAAGAGCAGGCATTAGTTGACATTTTATAAACACTGCAAGTTAACTAAACATCGAAAGATTCAAAGCTAGAAACAGATTCTACTTTTCCTTCCTCAAGTGAAACTGTATATGCCACTGTTGTGGCAAACAGAAGTGAGAGAATCATTTATAAATGTACAGATACCTTTATAAGACTTATGCCAAGAGCTTTCTGCGGCACTTGATCAACTATTTCATCACACAGTTTACGGATAAATTGATGGGGTACAACAAATATTAACAGATCTGCACCACGTACAGCCTCCTTCACATCTGGAATTGCAACCTGTAACAAAATCACAATAGGTTAGGTAGTAACTATCCACAATGCAGATGTTGTTCATTTGCAAGCAGCACTATAACTGCTTTTACATTCATCATACACAATAACATCAGCCCATCAGTTGTATGCACTTGCCTTTTGCAGACCATCAGAAACGGTTAGACTCATCATTCCACTGAAAGACATGTTACAAATCAAGGAGTTTGGAATCCCAACATGTCAACAAATAGAAAAAAATGACTTGCATTTATATAGTATCCTTTTATGAATTTAGGCTATACCAAACAGCATGCAGATTTACAAATATATATACAAATAATATATACTTTATACAATTTCTCTAACATCTGTTGGAGGTATCTGGTAAAATGAAGTGTGTTGGCTGTCTGCCCAGCACCCTCCCCATATTACTCGACACTGAGCTGTATCCCTTTTATTTATTTGGGGAGAGGGTGTCAATGGTGAGGATTGCAGGCAACCACCCAGTCTTTTAGCCTTGTGAAGCCCTCAAGTGACAAACCAATGACTAGTTAAGTACTAAACATGCTCCGATTAGCAAGGGGAAACTTCAAATTGAAGGCTCAGCAGCTTCTGTTGGACAGTCTTGAAGCAGGGTTAACATGGGTGTGAGGATTTCTTTGAAAGCCTTCAGGTCCATCTAAGGTATCTCCTCTCTCTCCCCCCACCCACAAACTTCAGCCACCCTTTAGTCCACTGCCCCAACCACTCAAAACAAGGTCCCAACAATCAGGCCTCATTGATAGCCCATATTTATCTTCAGTCCTGCTCCCATAACTTCGCTTCTTTAGGGACTAACTGTAGTCCCAGTGTGGCCTAACATCAAAAGGAAATTGCTGTGATTACAGCGCTGTTGGCCATTCGGATCGTTCAACAATTTTAAGGTGGATCTTCCTCTCCAGATGAAGATTGAAGTGTTGTCCTGAGTGAATTAGCAACCTGTCAAACAGTTTTATATGTGGGCATGCTCCTGACCAGTGTTTTATTTGGGGTGGAGCAGGGAGTATAAGGGAACACAGCACACCCTAAATTCCAGCCCCATGAGTAAGCAACTTGACATTAATGACTATGAGTTCAATTAGCATAGACTAGAGATTGCATTTAGCAATTTACAATCTGTAAATAAACCTGTTGGAGTGTAACCCGGTGTCATGTGTTTTTTGACTTTGTCCACCTCAGTCCAATACTGGCACCTCCACATCATGTTTATAATGTAGTATATGAGCAAATTAGTCACTCTTAGCTTAAGCAACACTGAATTTAGTCTCAATTCCTGAGGTAGGTCTTTTCTAAGCAACTCCTTGAAATGTTGTGGAAGGGCATCATGTGATGTTGTGATTGGTCTTGCCTGCAATTCCCTCCATGTTGAACAGCCTCCTGAGATACTATCTTCATGTAAGTATATCTTTTGTGGGGAGGTCCTAGAACCTAAAAAAGTCAATCCCTATACAGAAAGTGAAAGAATTGATATTAAAATATCTAATTTTCAAAAACATGAACTGGGATTTGATAATCTGAGGCAGACAATTAATAGAATGTGAAATGCAGTGCAAGATCAAAACTGACATTTACATTAAACCAGTTAATACAGGTTAAAACTACTTAATTGGCTATAAAGGTGCCTTGACACATCCTGAAGTCCTGTAAGGTTCTATACACAAAAGCAACATTTTCTTTATAGCATGCCTTACGAAACAAGCTTATTTTACAAAATGATTTTGGGATGAAAAAGTTATTACATAATTCAAACAAAAAATCCTCAAACAAAATTACAGTAAATTCCAAAACCCAATAGTTCACGGAATAATAAAGAAGTGTGGGAGGTGTGGCATTGCTTGTCAAAGACAGTATTACAGCTGTGGAAAGGACGATGGATGAAGACTCGCCATCTGAGGTAGTTTGGGCTGAGGTTAGGAATAGGAAAGGTGAGCTCACCCTGTTAGGAGTCTTTTACAGGCCTCCTAATAGTCCTAGAATCGTAGAAGTAAGGATTGCGAGGATGATTCAAGAGAAGAGTGAAAGTAATAGGGTGGTTGTTATGGGGGCTTTAACTTTCCTGATATTGATTGGGAAAGCTATAGCTCAAGTTCGTTAGATGGGTCAGTGTTTGTCCAATGTGTGCAGGAGGGTTTCCTGACACAATATGTAGATAGGCCAACAAGAGGTGAGGCCATACTGGATTTGGTTCTGGGTAACGAACCAGGCCAGGTGTTAGAATTAGAGGTAGGTGAGCACTTTGGGGACAGTGACCACAATTCGGTGACTTTTACTCTAGTGATGGAGAGGGATAAGTGTGCACTACAGGGCAAGAGTTATAGCTGGGGGCTGGGAAATTATGAAGCGGTGAGGCATGACTTAGGATGTGTAGCTTGGAAAAGTAAGCTTCAAGGCAAGGGCGTAATTGATATGTGGAGCTTGTTCAAGGAGCAACTATTGAGTGTCCTTGATAAGTATATACCCGTCAGGCAGGGAGGAAAGGGTCGTGTGAGGGAGCCGTGGTTTAATAAGGAATTGGAATCCCTTGTTAAATGGAAGAGGGCAGCCTATGTAAAGATGAGGCGTGAAGGTTCAATTGGGGCGATTGAGAGTTATAAGGTAGCCAGGAAGGACCTGAATAGAGAGCTAAGAGCAGCAAGGAGGGGACATGAAAGGTCCTTAGTTGGTAGGATTAGGGAAAACTCTAAGGCTTTCTATAGGTATGTCAGGAATAAAAGAATGACTAGGGTAGGAATAGGTCCAGTCAAGGATAGAGTGGGAAGTTGCGTGTGGAGGCTGAAGAGATTGGGAAGACACTGAATGAATACTTTTCATCAGTATTCACTCAGGAACAGGACATTGTTGTCGATGTGAATACTGAGTCACAATTAAGTAGAATGGATGGCTTTGAGGTATGTAGAGAAGAGGTGTTGGAAATTCTGGAAAGGGTGAAAATAGATAAGTCCCCTGGGCCTGATGGCATTTATCCTAGGATTCTCTGGGAAGCAAGGGAGGAGATTGCAGAGCCATTGGCCTTGATTTTTATGTCCTCGTTGTCTACAGGAGTAGTGCCAGAAGATTGGAGGCTAGTAAATGTGGTTCCCTTGTTCAAGAAGGGGAGTAGGGATAACCCAGTAACTATAGGCCGGTGAGTCTCACTTCTGTTGTGGGCAAAGTCTTAGAGAGAATTGTAAGGGATAGGATTTATGAACATCTGGATAGGAATAATGTGATCAAGGATAGTCAGCATGGTTTTGTGAAGGGCAGGTCGTGCCTCACAAACCTTATTGAATTCTTTGAGAAGGTGACTAAGGAGGTGGACGAGGGGAAAACGGTAGATGTGGTGTATATGGATTTTAGTAAGGCGTTTGATAAGGTTCCCCATGGTAGACTACTGCAAAAAATACGGAGGTATGGCATTGAGGGTGAGTTAAAGGTTTGGATTAGGAGTTGGCTGGCTGGAAGAAGACAGAGGGTAGTAGTTGATGGCAAAGGTTCATCTTGGAGTGCCGTCACTAGCGGTGTTCCGCAAGGGTCTGTTTTGGGACCATTGCTGTTTGTCATTTTTATAAATGACCTGGAGGAGGGGTTAGAAGGTTGGGTGAGCAAGTTTGCGGATGATACGAAAGTCGGAGGAGTTGTAGACAGTGAGGAAGGATGTGGCAGGTTACAGCGGGATATAGATAAGCTGCAGAGCTGGGCAGAAAGGTGGCAAATGGAGTTCAATGTAGCTAAGTGTGAGGTGATTCACTTTGGTAAGAGTAACAAAAAGATGGGGTACTGGGCTAATGGTCGGATACTTGGTAGTGTGGATGAGCAGAGGGATCTTGGTGTCCATGTACACAGATCTTTGAAAGTTGCCACCCAGGTAAATAGTGCGATGAAGAAGGCATATGGCGTACTGGCTTTTATTGGTAGAGGAATTGAGTTCTGGAGTCCTGAGGTCATGTTGCAATTGTATAAGACTCTGGTGCGGCCACATCTGGAGTATTGTGTGCAGTTTTGGTCGCCATACTATAGGAAGGATGTGGAGGCACTGGAACGGGTGCAGAGGAGGTTTATCAGGATGTTGCCTGGTATGGTAGGAAGATCGTATGAGGAAAGGCTGAGGCACTTGGGGTTGTTTTCATTGGAGAAAAGAAGGTTTAGGGGTGACTTGATAGAGGTGTACAAGATGATTAGGGGTTTAGATAGAGTTGACAGTGAGAATCTTTTTCCACGTATGGAGTCAGTTATTACAAGGGGGCATAGCTTTAAATTAAGGGGTGGTAGGTTTAGGACAGATGTTAGGGGTAGGTTCTTTACTCAGCAAGTCGTGAGTTCATGGAATGCCCTGCCAGTAGCAGTGGTGGACTCTCCCTCATTATGGGCATTTAAGCGGGCATTGGATAGGCATATGGAGGATAGTGGGCTAGTGTAGGTTAGGTGGGCTTGGATCAGCGCAACATCGAGGGCCGAAGGGCCTGTACTGCGCTGTATTCTTCTATGTTCTATGTTCTATGTAAGTGTCAATATACTCATACACCTTAATCTCAACTTTCAACACCAGAAGGAAAGACAGACTGGAAGCAGCGATTTATCACAGGAAGGGCAGAAGTCAGTGCTACATTCAGCCTGTGAATGGCAGAACCCTTTGGAGTATTGATATGCAGAGGGATCTGGGTGTGCAGGTCCACAGATCACTGAAGGTAGTAGCGTAGGTAGATACAGCAGTAAAAAAAGGTTGTGGCATGTTTGTCTTCATTGGAAGGGACATTGAGTATAAGGATAGATAATTTATACTATAGTTTACAGAACTTTAGTTAAGCCACACTTGGAGTATTGCATCCAGTTCTGGTCACCACACTACCAAGGGGATGTGGATGCTTTGGAGAGGGAACAGAAAAGATTTACCAGGATGTTGCCTGGTATGGGGGACTTTAGCTATGAAGTAAGGTTGGCTAGGCTGGGTTTATTTTCACTGGAACAAAGGAGGTTGAGGGGCAACCTAATAAGTGTTCATAAGATTGTGAATTACATGGATACAGTGGAAAGCATAAGGCTTTTTCCAAGGGTAGAGGGGTAAATTACTAGGCGACACGGTTTCAAGGTGCAAGGAGGGGAAGTTTAAAAAAGATGTGTGAGGCAGATTTTTCACACAAAGGGTGATGAGTGCCTGGAATGCATTGCCAGAGGAGATGATGGAAGCAGATACAATAGAGGCATTTGAGAAACACCTGGACAAATACATGAATAGGAAGGGAATAAAGGGATACGGAATCTGTAAGTGAAGACAGTTTTAGTACGGAAGGGCAAAATGAAGGGCCGAAGTGCCTGTTCCTATGCTGTATTGTTCTTTGTTCTTCTTAGACTCAAATGCTTTTGAGGTTCAAGTAACTTAGGATGCAGTCTGTGTAGCATGCCATCCCTTCATCAGTTAACTCTGCTTTGAACTTTGTACCAGTTTTGCCCCATGTAATTAATGCCTGTGCAAATGGTCACATCGAATGCTACTTTAAATTAGTACTTAAAAATTAAAAATGTAATTGTGTTTTATTCAGAAATAAAAAAAGACTGCATTCCATGAAGCATATGAAAGCAGTGGTAAACCATAAAATAAATGAAATAAAGGGCAAATTAAGGCCCAGAACACCACAAAAATCTTACTTTTTCCAATTAAACAAATTGTACGGTTACAGATAATAAATAGCAATTTCTTCTTAAAACAACAATTAATCTTTAGCTTATCAATATTTTTTTCTGACTACTATCTTACCACATTTTCAGGCAGTTTGTATCCAGGCAGATATTTAACATTCTCATGTTCTTGGTTTAGAATTTCAGTTAGCTTCCTTCCATTAACCAGTTCTTCAAAGACCCACATATTGACTGTTGTGGCAAATTTCTGAATCTTCTGTACATTGTTTCCAACTATTTTTGCAATTGCAGACCCCCTGTGAAAACATTAAAAATGTGTGAAGAAAAATATTCATTTTTTCAGCTTGATGATGTATTGCACATTTTTTATACCTTTAATACAATTAAGGACATTTGAACGATGTATAAATTGTGCAAATACATGTGAATAATAATGGGAAAAAAATAACAGCAGTGAGCACTGTAATGTATACAGTATACTGAACAATCTACCTTTTGGATATTAATTAACTCCTTCTTGTGACAACACTTCTACATTCACTGTCCCCCCCGACCACTGATATTCTCCAGCTCACTGCAGTAACATGTCATGTTGCATTACTGAGTCATAGACTAATAAGGTTTCAGTTTACTGTGGCACTGATGATTAGTGGTGGAGCTACGTTTGGCTTTAGCATCCAAAAATGCTGGGGTACAGGAGGAGAAGGAAACAACAAACTAAAACAGAGAAAACAAAACCAATTCAGGTTCGTGTGCCTGATTGCTATTAATGAAGATGACTTTCGGTGAGAAGGAGCTTGACTGCGAGCTTCCTCACACAATTCCTCTGGCAATACTCACTGTCCGGTCTCACATGATGAATGGCCATTTGAGCCAAGGACTGAAGAGCTGCTGCCATATGTAGAACTGTAATGCAGAGTGATTCATTGCCTTCAAGAGAAATGGGATAAAGGGAGAAAAACCAACAGGAAAAGTAGAGAAGGGGGTAAAAGAAAGTCATGGAATAGTTAAGCTCTCAGAATATTTTAATTCAGTCTTGTAGGAACATAGTAATAAATGTTTATTCCCTACAATTCCACAGTACACACAAAGTACACAAACAGCTTTCTCTTATACCTCAATTATATGCACTTGCAAATGCAGCTCAGAGGTGGAGAGTTTGAAGATGCACATAGAAAAAGAGGATATTAAACATGGCACTGTCAAGAATACTTCTTATAAACGTTAATGCCACTAAATACATACATGCTATTTTCTATCATGTACCGGCTACTCACATGTCGCTATATTTAATATTAACTATAAAACTATCAAGATCTAAAATCAAAAGAGGCTTCAGATACATTTCAAGAATGGATGATCTGTGCATGTGAAAGTGAAGAGGGTTAGCAAGGATAATTCAGAAGCTAGGGCCTCCTCTACACACATGTTGTAGGATGTGCTCAAAATGTATATATTGATCTGTGTCCCAACTGTGGTAGTTGAGTCCAGAAACCGGAGGCTTGTGAAACAGATTGGAATCATTAGCGGAGATGGTGTGGGGTTGTCGGATCCTGACAGGTTGGCCAGTCAGGCATGCTGATTTCAGCACGTAGCTGGAATGCCCTTAACCCTTGATCTAGCAGATCCTGCCTCAACTTATTTGGCTGGTTTGCCAAGACTCAGGTCAGGGTTAACATTTCAAATGTTGAATAAAGATGAAATCAATTGTATTCATTGTCACGTGTACCGAGGCACAGTGAAAAGCTTTGTCTTGCAAGCAATATAGGCAGAAGTAAGCAACCTCAATAGAATATTTAAATTGCAAACCTACCTCTACATTACCTGTCTCCAGTCAGTCTTTAGTAAAACTGAAGGAGATTTGAATGCAGGTTAGGATTGGGATTTAATTTTGAGAGTAACGCTCCTCCTTTGCTCTTGTTTATCTTAGCTGTGCTGCTTTCAGACTAAAATATTTTCTAGTTAGAAAATATCAATGACATGCAAACGTTCTGCAGCTTCTCAGCAGTTTGCAGAACAAAAACCCTTTTCTCACTGTGATTGAAGATTGTTAAACTGGTCATAATAAAAAAAATCAGCAGATCAATAAGGTGGTAAACCAGAAGTCAACTGGATTAACCACATTAATAGGAGAGCATACTTGATAGATTATAAGAACCATGTTTCTTTCATAAATTATTGCACAGTAAAAGGTGAAGATGGTACCAAGAACTGGCAGTTGTAAGAGATTTTGATTAGTGCTGGTTTCCAAGGGAGTTGTATATCTTATGAAGCATGAATTTCACCAAGCAGCTGTCAGGTCAAGCGGCCTGTTTCTATGCTGTAAACTTTGATGTAACGAAGTGTCTGCTCAAATGTAGCTTAAAACTTTTATTTTCCTTCAAAAGGAACGTGTATGAGCATGCACAGTTGCTATTCCGAGTGAAATTTTAGTTTTGGCAAGATTAGTTGCAGCCTCTTTTAAGAGGTAAAGTGGTTGATCCCAGGCATAAAATCATTAACTGCTTAAGGGAGCAATTCTGTCTGACCGTTTGTGTAATTGAAAAATCAACAGCACCAAAGAAATGGTGATGATTTTTGTACGTTATGGAAAGGTATTTCGTTACAGCGTACTGAAAACTAGCAGTACATTTGTGAGAGAGTCAATGCCCAATTATATTCTGTGACATTATCTGTTTCCATTTGTGACCTTGTGTTATTTTGCAATAGCAGGGGACAGGGTTCACACTGCCCATATTGTAGCAACCAAAAGCTATTAGGAAACATGAAGAGTCACACTAATAAGTTAATAAGTTGTAAATGCCAAGCCAGTGACAGATCATATCCAGCTGCGAGCACAAAGTTTAGGTCCATTATCAGCCCCTGCAAAATGCATTTGCTATGCAATTCACTTTTTTTAAGAACACAGAATCTACTGATTTATACACAGTTTTACATTGCTTTTCAACAGAAAACACCTCTCAACAGAATCAAGAGGCAATATTAGCAACAGGAGTTAGAAAATGTTTTGATTACAAACCACATACTAAAATTCTTTTAATTCATTTTACTTGATAAAATCCTACTGTAGTTCCTACAACCACTTCTACTTTTTAAATATCTAGAAATTGTCCAGGAGAAGCTATTCTTGGTTAAAAGATAGAAATATGTTGTGCTTCAAATTATTTGGAAATGAATCAAATACAGTAATTAAACCAAAACAGAAATTACTGGAGAAACTCAGCAGGTCTTGCAGCATATGTGGAGAAAAAGCAGAGTTAATGTTTCAAGTCCAGGGAACCCTCTTCAGATCTTCAGCATCCGAAGTTCTTTGTTCTATTAAAATTATTAAACTAGAATCCCTATAGTGTGGAAACAGGCCCTTCGTCCTAACAAATCCCCACCCACCCTCCAAAGAGCAACCCACCCAAACCCATTCCTCTACTCTATATTTATCCCTGACTAATACACATCCATGAACACAATGGACAATTTTGCATAGCCAATCCACCTAACCTGTACATCTTTGGATTGTAGGAGGAAACCAGAACACCAGGAGGAAACCCACGCAAACACGGGAAGAACGTGCAAACTCCACACACACAGTTGCCCAAGGGTGGAATCGAACCCGGGTCCCAGGAACTGTGAGGCAGCAATGCGAACCACTGAGCCACTGTGCCTAATAGTCAACTAATGCTAATTTTCTAGCTTGGCTTATGGGCAACAGAAGGATTGGTTACCACTGAATCCTCTCATAGAATTGTAGTTACCTGTGCTAAATGGCAAATGCAGATTGACCAAGTTTGCACATGGTATTGTTTGAAATATAATCATTGAATTCATTCACCTGGAACAGCCAGGGGAACTAATGCTCTATTCAGAATATTTAACCACAAAGGAGAAAAGTTTAATGCCTTCTCAATGAAGGCTGTTCTGTAACAAATATCATGACCACTTTGTTCTTTTTATTAGTTTAGGTTTCCGCATCCAGCTAGTGAATGTGTGCTCATTAACCCTTCTTAAAACCAATGCTGGATTACACAAAGATCAGATGCTTCCGAAATTAAATCAGAAATTGTTGCAGAAACTCAGCAGGTCTGCAGCATCTGTGGAGAGAAAACAGAGTTAATGTTTCAAATGCAATGACCCTTCTTCAGAACTTACAGCAGGGAGGAAAAGGTGATATTTACTCTGATTACAGTGAGGGAGGGGGGGCAGATAGCTGTGGACGGTGCCCAGAGAGAGGTGGGGGGAAAGAAAACATTAGGCATACAAGGGATGATTGATTAAAAGATTGTTTCTAAATGATGTTGCCTGCTTCCTTCCTCAAAGCATGGGCTTGGGTTGTTTTCCTACACTTACATGGGCTCAACTCACTCATTTGAACCCAGAAGGCATAAGTGCTTAAAGACATGGATGATGCAATGTTATGGGATTATTTAGTAGAAGAAAATAAAATGCTATCTTATAATTATTAAAACAGTGCAAATAGGTAAATGGAGAATATTTGCACTACTCACACCATAGTTCTCCATTGGCTGGCCAACATGTACTAAGTGATTGTAAACTTGCAGCTAAACAGAAAAAAAGCCATTAAATCAACAAACATAATTTCCTTAACATTACCTCCAATTGTATTTCTCGGTTTACAATAATAACCATGAAATAACTGGAATAAAAAATAATTCTCCAGGTATGTTCAAAAATCCAGCTGAATGATTTTTAAAAAACTGATAAAGTTAGAAATCTGAAATAAGCAGCAAACCACTGTCGCCACACATCATGTTAAGTTAATGTCGTTCTCCAATTAGAATCCACTGCTGCTGTTACATGTTAGCATTGTCATATGCCTGAAGGCTATTGTGTGACTCCCATGTTGGGTGTGTGAGAGTGAGATCTTGGGCAGGTGGGGAGCACACAATCTTGGGTGGATCTTGAATGGGGTTATGAGCCTCGGACAAATTGTTTTAAAAATAAACAATTGATGACCATAAAACTATCATCACTTGGTGTAAAAACCCATCTGGTTCACTCAAGGACTTTAGCGAAGGAAATCTGCCATCCTTACGTGGTCTGGCTAAGTCCTGACCCCAGTAAAGAGTTGATTCTTAACTACCCTCTGAAATGGCCGAGCAAGGACAATTATAAATTGGCAATAAATGCTGACCTTAATTACCAATATGCCAAAATCACCGAATAGAATAAAGTTAATCACTTAAAATAAGGACTCTCTGTAGAAATAAAACAGCTGGTCTATCTGCAAAATAAGGCAGGTTCAACTATTAATTACAAGTGATTGGCTCATTTGAGATATTAGCCTATTTTAAGATGCTAATAGACTTGTTGAGTCAGAGTCATACAGCATGGAAATAGACCCTTCAGCCTAACTAATCTATGCCGACCAGGTTCCTAAACTGAACTATTACCATTTGCCTGCATTTAGCTCCTATCCCTCTAAACCTTTCTTATCCAAGTACCTGTCCAAATATCTTTTAAACGTTTTAATTGTACTGACCTCTATCACTTCCTCTGGCAGCTTGTTCCATATATGCACCACCCTGTGTATGAAACCTTTGCCTCCAGGCCCCTTTTAAATCTTTCCCCTCTCACCTTAAACCAATGCTCTCTGTTGTGTATTTTCTATGTTTTATTGAAAAGAAAAAGTAATATGTGCACCAGTCATCCTTTCTAGAACATATAACATCACATGTTGTATTTTCTTTCTGAAAATCCATAACTTAGACTAAGCAGCTACAAGTAAATGCTAGGTTTGGAGAGGTAATGATCTGGAGTTTGTGGTACTGATGTTGACAAAACTGTTAAGAGTTTGCACCAACATATAGAACCAGCACATGTACAAAATAACATGGGAATCCAGAGGCTGTCAGTGAGTCTACATAAGACAAAATCAAAAGAACTGTGGATGCTCTAAATCAGAGACAAAAATGGAAATTGCTGGAAAAGCTCATCTGGTCTGGCAGCATCTGTGGAGAAAAATCAGAATTAACTTTTCAAGTCAAGTGACCCTTCCTCAGAACCCTAAACATTAACTCTGATTTTTCTTCACAGATATTGCCAGACCTGCTGAGCTTTTCCAGCAATTTCTATTTTTGTCAGTGAGTCAACATTCCTTTCTAACTGGAAAGGTTCCCATAGACTCAAATACATTTAATTGCCTAAACATTACATTCTTTGCTAGAGTGCAAGATTTTATAAGATGTTTAAATTAAAATACAATGTTCAACATACAAAGTATAAAGTAGCTTAATGACCTGCATGATAATAAGCCTGTTACCACAGAAATAGTGGAAGGACACACGTTAAGTGCAGGATTTAACATCTAAACAGAAAAGGTATAGCGGTAGTCATGGGTAGACTTGCAGACTCTCAGATAAAGACGGGTGTGAGACAGGAAGATGCAGATGCTGCAGTGTGTTTGCCATAGGGGTGCGCTCTCACTACAGAGAGATAACTGGTGGTGATGGTTTAACCAGAGGGTCACCATGCCTCAGACAAGAGGAACAGTTGACAAGGAGAGTGGTAATCACAGGCGATGTAAAAGTTTAACCCATGTTGTTGACATCACAATGTTTACAGTTGAACTTTTGAGATTGGTGGCAAGAAATCCAAAGGCCCAATTGTTTCCATAAATCTTTAATAACATTTTACAACTCTTGAAGTGAAGGGTTGAGAGCTAGTCATTTATTGTAATAATAAAAAAAGAGAAAACTATGCTTTTCCCAGCAACATAGATAGATCTAGGCACATGCAGAAACTGTAATATCAAGAAAGGAGTCAGTCTGTGTATGTGCACGCCAGAAAGTGGAGGCTGGTATGTTGACTCTCAAATAGGAAATCCAACAAAACTGGTGGAAACTGAGTTATGGAACTTATAAGTTTGTTCTGAAATTTAATTATAAGACAGTTCAATTTGCCATTTGTTTTAGCTGTCTCAGGGAGCGATAACAGCTTAAAAAACATTTAATGAATATAAAGAGAATTGCTGGAAGAAAACCAAACCAGTTGCATGTGTCAGCCTGAGTAAGAAGCTTTCATGTAGAGATACTCCTTAATCTTTTCTGAAGTTTTGATGTTTGCAAGAAATATCTGGGATTAAAAAAAATTATACTTTTGAATCTTTCCAAACTTTTTTTGTCTAAGGTCAGATTTTTAATTTTTTTTGTTAAAAGTACATCAGCAGACTCTTAATAGTGTGCTCAGTAACTGACCTCTATGGTTAAACCAAAATAAAAATAACCAAATTAGAATGCACCAAGCCAGGTTTTTCCTCTGATTTGACTTGGCCAACATTAACATCAGTTGGAATCATAAGTTATAAGAAACAACTGCTAATGGAAGCATTTGTAATGGGGAGGAAAGAGTCATTGGGAACACCAGAAAGGACTCAAACAAAAAGGCAATATCCTGCAGCAAATGCAGCATTAGGTATGAATATGGTGACTTGTTATTGGCTGTGCTCAGTAATGAACAAGGGATTTTTTTTTAGTAATTTAGTATATCAGCAGTCATTTAGCTGATGTTGATTTTAATTTAGTTATTCAAGTAAAAGCCTTAAACCTGGAGATCGTGTTTAATTTCTTCAAGTGCATCACTAGGAACTCAAATCTCTTTTACTGTCTGTAGAGGGACTGCCTTAAGCAGTTAGTCTCAAGTAAAAGCCTTAAACCTGGAGATCGTGTTTAATTTCTTCAAGTGCATCACTAGGAACTCAAATCTCTTTTACTGTCTGTAGAGGGACTGCCTTAAGCAGTTAGTCTCAATGTTAAAATCCTTCAAAGTGTTAGTTGATGAGATGTGACTGGATTTTTCCACTGGGTGGGAACGTCTTAATTTCTGCTAAATACATATTAAGCAGAAACAGCAATTTTACATTTGAACAATGACAGGTTTTACCATAATGGAAGAGAAATTCATACATTTCAAAAAACTTTCCTTAAAAGTTTATGTTTGCTTTAATTTCAACCTTAATCCAATTATATCATTTATTTCGCTATTGAATATGTCTGCATTTTACCAAAGTATTTGTAAAGAATAAATAGTTTTTATCTTCCTGTTTTTGTGCCTGTGAATACTAAAAGGTAAAATCATCATAGTCTTACTAGTCAAATAGTGGTGCTCCCTTATTAGAAAGCGACTTGTGGTGGTGGTATAAACTGAGGGTCACCACATCTCAGGCAAGAGAAAAGGCAGAGAAGGCCTTCATGGTAACCTCAGCTGTCGCAGGAATTGACCCCATGTTGCTGGCATCACTCTGCATTGCAAAATTAACTATCTAACCAACTGAGCTATTATTGGCCCCTTACTTGCATGTTGAAATCACTCCTACATTCATAGCTCCTTTAAAGTGGCGTCACAGGTGGATAGGATAGTGAGGAAGGTGTTTGGTATGCTTTCATTTTGAGTATAGGAGTTGAGAGGTCAAATTGCAGCTGTACAGGACACTGGTTAGGCCACGTCTGGAATATTGAGTGCAATTCTGGTCTCCTTCCTGTTGTGAAACTTGAAAGGATTCAGGAAAGATTTACAAGGATGTTGTCAGGGTTGGAGGATTTGAGCTATGGGAGAGATTCAATAGGCTGGGGCTGTTTTCCCTGGAGCGTCAGAGGCTGAGGGGTGACTTTATAGAGGTTTATAAAATCATGAAGGACATAGATAGGATAAATAGACAAAGTCTCTGGGGTGGGGGAGTCCAGAACTGGAGGGCATGGGTTTAGGGTGAGAGGGGAAAGATATAAAAGAGACCTATGGGGTAACTTTTTCACATAGAGGGTGATACATGTATGGAATGAACTGCCAGAGGAAGTGGTGGAGCCTAGTACAATTGCAACATTTAAAAAGCTGTTTATATGAATAGGAGGGTTTGGAGGTATATGGGCCGGATGTTGACAGGTGGTACTAGATTGGGTTGGGATATCTGGTCGGCATGGATGAGTTGGACCGAAGAGTTTGTTTCTGTGCTGTACATCCCTATGACTCTATGCTGTGCACCAAGGCAACCCCTAGATTTGGCACCAGATTTGGAAAAGAAAACCACACCATAGAGATTGCTACAACTTCTTAGTTAGCTTTTATTATCATTTACCTCAAAATGAAAGCCGACATAACGAAATGGCTATTCTTTTTTACATCACATTCCATCCTAACCAAGGCTCTCTTTACTGTATTGTTAAATTACAAATGTTATCCCCTTAAAATAATCAAATAGCTGCAAATAGTTTGGTAATTCTAACCACTTACTAAATGATTCCCTTTGATAAGGCTTCATTATGAAGCATACAATGGGATATGTCCTCTTGGCTCACAACCATCCCTTTTGCTCTACCTGACTCAGAGAATGAACAACAGCTTTATACTGAAGCTTTGAGAAGCTGGAGTGTTGTGTATAGTCTGGATGCCATGCTTCAGAATAGATGTAAACTCATTGGAGTCAGTGAGTTTCCGAGAATGGTTGCAGGAATAATAACCTTCCATTGTGAAAACTGAGTGATGGTAAGATCGTTTCCTTGGAGAGATAAAATACCAAAATGAGATTTGACAGAAACTTTCAAAATCACATTGGTCCAGACAGTCAACTGTTGCCACTTGTAAAATGATCAGGAATGGAATGTGAGACTCTGTGTGTGTGTGCACAGTTTTGAAGTTAGGGTTTGGAATTCAAAACCTGGAAGTGTAGTGGAAGCAGGTTCAAATCAAGGATTCAAGACAGTATCAGATGAATAGAAACAATGTGCAGGGTTACAGGGAAAAAGTTAGGAGAATGGGACTAAATCATAATGCTTGTTGAGAAAATCAGCATAGGCAATGGGCCAAATGGCCTCCTCTTGCATAATAACAATCCTATGTACCTAACTAAGGAGTTCTAGAATCCAACTGGATAATATCCAAATCCTGATGTAGAAAACCTTAAAACATAAATTACACCAGTCTGCTTTGCCTCAATAATGTTTTTGCTTTTGAAGGAAAAGCAATATAAAATTAATACAGTCCCTGCAAACTTTATTCTCTCTCTCTCACACACACAGTCTGCATATTGTCTACAGTTAATTTGATAGCTGGCTGTCTGGCTAAGAATATCTGACGGTGTTTCAAATTTAATAATTGTCCAAATTGGTAATATATCACAAAATACAAGTTCATTGTAACACAACTTAAACAAATGAACTTTATTAAATTCTCAGTTTTCAAATGCATCACGATAGTTAGAGAAACTGTTAACACAAATCAGAGCTATTATTTCAGTAATGTACCTGATATGCAGGGTGAACTGAATTCGTACAGTCAAAATCCTGGAACTCTTTCCAAACAGCATATACCTATACAATATGGTTAAAAATCACACAACACCAGGTTATAGTCCAACAGATTTATTTGAAAGCACTAGCTTTCAGAGCGCTACTCCTTCATCAGCAGCGCTTTAAAAGCTAGTGCTTCCAAATAAACCTGTTGATATTGTGTGATTTTTAACTTTGTCCACCCCAGTCCAACACTGGCTCCTCCACATCCTAACTACATCATATGGACCTCGGTGTTTCAAGAAGGCAGCTCACCATCACCCGAGGGCAATTAGAGATAGGCATAAATGCTGACCTAGCTAGCAACTCCCCGATCTCAAAATAATTTTATTAAAATTCAATATTTGGTGATCAAGATACCAAACTAACAAATCATGTATCAAATTGTCAAGTGCATCCAAATGTATTTGGTAATTAAAAAAAAATTCCAGGCATTCATGTTGATTAGTCTCAGACAAATCAGCTTGTGGTTAGGTTACTGACATATTAATGTTAGGTCACTGTTATGTTCACACCATTTTAACAGAAATTCCTAAAGGATAATGCCATTAGTATACTCCAGTAGTTACACCTTCAAATGTTTCAAACCGGATAAAATCAGTCTGCATGAGAAATTATGAAATGAGTTACGATGTCTTTAATTGTTGGATTCGGAAGAACTTTAAGAATTTAACATTGCCTGTAGGAGTGATTTGATTAGCAAATATGAACATGATGAAATGCAGGTTCACACTCCCAAGATGATCCTAATGACTGCAAGACCATGCGACCCCTTCTGAAAGAGGGAAATCAAATCCAAACTCTACAATACTATTTAAAATCACAGAGCATTGAACACTGGAAGATGCATTAGTAATAATAGAACATGTAAACAGGCTTACAGAAAATAAACTCCTCATACTATAAATTAAATATTATATACTGATTGAGACGATCTTCTCAGATAACCCTGACGTGGTGGATGAGGGTTTCATTTAAATATCAACCACTGCTAATATTATCCTGAGTGAAAGGGTGATCCTGCACTTGAAATGTCAAAATGTCAGTTCAAAGTTGGCAAGTGTATTAAAATATCTCCTCCCTATATATGGCATGCAATAGAGAAACTCGCAAATATAGAACTTCATGCAGCTAAGAGGCAAAACTAGGACTTCATTAAAATGTGTTTAAAACAGCAGCAGAATACAAGTCAACATATTCCCAAATAAGCTGAATTCAAGCGATGCAACAATTGTAATGATCGCCCTGGGTTCTGCTCGCTGACAGTCCCCAGTGCCAGTCACAGGCAAACAGCACCTCCCAACCATAACCCTCTCATTAAACTCACCAATTTCCAGAGCCAATAATGCATACTTTCAAAGGTGCGGCCATTTGCGAGCAACACGGGATTTCCTATTGACTTTGTCTGACAGCAGCCACGGGGAAGCTCAGCAAAACGTCAACCTGAGGGCACCGGCAGCCGGCACTGAGCCTGCGTGTATCTCTCCGTATCACGTGTACGTGCTCCTCCTCTCTGCAGAGGAAAAGTTGGAGCTGGGAATGAGGTTGGATCTGGGATTGATTTTAGAGTTGGACAGTGAGAGATGTTGCAGGCTGTAGCTGGACAATGAAAGATGTTGGAGCTGGGAATGAGGTTTGAATTGGATAATGAGAGGTGTTGCAACCTGGAGGTGGGAATGCTTCTAGTGCTGGACAATAAAAAATGTTGGAGCTGGGAATGAGGTTGAGTCTAGGCTGAAACGGGAATTGGACTGGAGCTGGAGGTGAGCGTTGGGATGGTGACAAGAGGGGACTGGGAACTTTTATCAGGAAGAATGGTATTGGGTAAATGTTAAAATACAAACATTGTATCTGCCTCATTGGTGAAGCTGCAAGCACAAGCAGTGCTCTGTATTATTTCGTGAATGAGCCTGTTGGTTACCTGAGCTTCTCGCCTGACAATTTATCCCATATCCACTTATTATCTAATTCTATTACCCACTATCACCTTTGTGCATTTGCTCTTCAATATCGCACCCATACCTTTAACTTCCAGAGTCTGTTATACGAGTGCTCTTCTGGTCATCATCCCTCTGGACCACTAAAGCATTGTAAGCGGTCTGTCAATTCGAGAATGATGTCTACTCAGAGGCACAATTTCTAGCCATAGATTTCCCCATAATTGAATAGGCCAATGATCCACCTGCAAGTTTATGAATGTGTAGAACAGGGTGTTCCACAAGGTAGTGGGATCCAGAATTGAGAATTTGCCTCCATTCCTCTACCCTGCTGCGGCTACTTTGCCTCATTGCATTTGGACTTATTACATAATACAGCAAGGCATTAATATCAAAGCTGCCATGCTTCAAGGAGGGACTCAGAGTGTCTATGTAGCATTTTTTATCCTCGCTTTGAACACTGGCCATTTGAGAATTGAGATATAGCAGTGGAGTCGATTTTTCAGCTATCTGCATATATTTTCCAGTTGATCATAACTCATTTTGAGAAACTTTGACTGCTTGTACACCTGGTTTCAAAAAGGATACATGCATTTGCTCAGTCCTCCCATTGAACTTGGAGATTTCAGCAAAGGAATTGCTGGTGAAATTTTGCTAGCTCTCTTATGTGTACTGATATAGAGCCCAGGTCCCACTGCAGTAAAGTCAAGTCAATGGCTATGGTCCCAGAAGACCATAGGGCTGCTGTCTTCTCAGCAAGAGACAAGTGGTCATTTAACTTGACTGTCACCTCACCTCAGTTGAGAGGAGAGGTTGAGAAGAGGAGCCTTTCATGGTAACCTCAGCCAGTGCACTCTCAACTCTCTGTTGGCATTACTCTGCATTATAAACCAGCTGTCCAGCCAACTGAACCAACCAGTGTCCCACTCTCTCAGTCGTGGGAGTTACACAAAAGCATTCAGGCATTTGAAAATGCTAATGTGCAACAGCAGTAACGAATTGTAAATGTGGGATTCTAATTGAAGAGTGACATTAACTTGAGATATAAAAACAGAAATTGCTGGAAAAGCTCAGTAGGTCTGGCAGCATCTGTGGAGAGAAATCAGAGTTAACGTTTCATTCTGAGGAAGGGTCGCTGGGCCCAAAATGTCAGCTATGATTTCTCTCCACAGATGCTGCCAGACCCACTGAGCTTTTCCAGCAATTTCTGATTTTGTTTCTGATTTACAGCACCTGCAGTTCTTCTGGTTTTTATTTAGTAATGAACCTGAGACCGTGTGGGGCTATGTTAGTGAGGATTTTGTCTTTTGCTTTCTATTTCAGATTTCTAACATTACCTGTTCTTTATTTTATCATTTAGATGAATTTTTGAACAAGCTGGAGAATTTTTTTTAATTCCAGCCATCTCACAATTATTAATGTGAACAGAGAAATGTGATCAGAGTTAATGTTAATTTGCAAGGTGGGAGTAATCCATCACACTCCTTGTCTGTGCTTTATAGATGGTGGAGAAAGTGATGACTACAGATGCTAGAGATCAAAGTCAAAAAGTGTGCCACTTGAAAAGCACAGCAGGTCAGGCAGCATCCGAGGAACAGGAGAGTCGATGTTTCGGACATAAGTCTTTCATCAGGAATGTCGGGGTACCTTGGAAGGCGACAAGTAGATGCAGATGGGGGGGGGCGGGGTGATGGTGATAGGTCAGAGCAGAGGGTGGAGTGGATAGGTGGGAAAGAAGATGAACTGGTGGGACAGTTCAAGAGGATGGTGCTGAGTTGTAGGTTCAGATCTGGGATGCGGGGGGTGGATATGAAAACTGGTGAAACTGACATTGATGCCATGTGGTTGGAGGATCACAAGGTGAAAGATGAGGCATTCTTCCTCCAGCTGTGATGGACAGTTTTGGGGGAAAACAGGAGATTAGTTATTCGCTTCAGGATTTCCAGTCTCTGACCTGCTCTTCTAAACACTGTATTTACATGGCTGGTTCATTTTAATTTCTGCTCAATGGTAAGATTTTGACAGTGGGAGATTCGGTGATGGTTACGCCATTAAATATCAAGAGTAGTGGTTAAATTCACTCTCGTTGGAAATGGCTATTGCTTTGTGTGCCACAAATGTTACTTGCCAGTTATCAACCCAAGCCTGAATGTTGTCCATCTCTAGCTGCAAAAATACAGTGCTTTTGGAAGCCCTTCTTAAAATGTTATCTCAATCGTATACTTTTAAATAAACTTTATATGGAAGTGCTGATTGGTGACCATTTTGATGGTGAGGTACAGCCTAACAAAGCCAGTGTGTTGCCATGTTGCATTTTAGATTTATAATGTGAAAACACATAACAAATCTAATAAGTTATATAGTATATTTTTGCGATTGACTTAAAAAAAATACACCCATAGCTATGTAGTTAAAAGCTAGGATATTGTCAACTTGTTTTGTAAAGTTTTACAGGACTGACTTGTCTTCACATATACTGACCACCACAGATCATTGGAAAGTGTCAGGTACTGCAGAAGTTGGACATGTTATAATGTTACAATTTACATTGGCATCAGATGTTCCATACTGGAGATGTGATATTGCATGTAATATTAATAATTCAATTTCTTAACAATTGACATATTGCAAGTTATTTTTCTTTATCTTAGCAGATTCGGATATCTCTTTTGAAAGCACAGGGTGTAAAAATCTATTTACATATAGAAACAATGCATTTGCTTTTTGCATGTGTGTTAATTTAACCCTGTTTGAGACTAAGTGACAAACTCCCCATCTGCACTCAAATTTGTAAGCTTTCTGCTGAATGCCCATATCTGCAACTAATTGTCTTCATACAGCAATTTCAAAGTAGGAAAACTTGTAAAATGTTTCACAGAAGGAAAATCAGACAAAAATTGACACCCCAAACCACAAATCAGATGTTAGAAAGGGTAACTTTGTTTTATAAGGACACAGGGACATAAGAGCCTGGCTAATGTTAGGGGTAGATTCTTTACTCAGCGAGTCGTGAGTTCATGGAATGCCCTGCTAGTAGCAGTGGTGGACTCTCCCTCTTTATGGGCATTTAAACAGGCATTGGATAGGCATATGGAGGATAGTGGGCTAGTGTAGGTTAGGTGGGCTTGGATCGGCGCAACATCGAGGGCCAAAGGGCCTGTACTGCGCTGTATTTTTCTATGTTCTAATATGGTGTAATTATTTAAGGAAGGTGGTAAGCAAAAGCCAAGGAACTATAGACCGGTGAACTTGACCTCATTTGTGGGTAAGTTGTTTAAGGGGATTCTGAGGGACAGGATTTACAAGTATTTGGAAAGGCAAGAATTGATCAGAGATAGTTAACATAGTTTAATGAAGGGAAATTATGTCTCACTAACTTGATTGAGCTTTTTGAAGAAGTAATGAAAAAGATTGATTAAGGCAAAGCAGTGGCCATTTTCCATATTGGTTTCAGCAAGGCATTAGAAAAGGTTCCGCATGGTAGACTGGTTAGCAAGGTTAGATCACATGGAATCTCGGGAGAGCTAGCCATTTGGACACAAATTGGCTTGAAGATAGAAGACAAAAGGTCATGGTGAAGACTTGCTTTTCAGACTGGAGGCCTGTGACGATTGGTGTGGCGCAAGGTTCGGTGCTGGGTCCACTGCTTTCTGTCATTTATATAGATGAGAACATAGGAGATATGGTTAGTAAAACTGCAGGTTATACCAAAATTGGAGGTGTGGTGGACAATGAAAAAGGTTATCTCAGAGTACAACAGAACCTTGAACAGCTGGGCCGAGGAGTGGCAGATGGAATTTAATTCCGATAAGTGTGAGGTGTTGCATTTTGGTAAGATAAATCAGGGCAGGACACATACATTTAATGGTAGGGTCCTGGGGACTATTGCCGAACAAAGAGATCTTGGGGTATATGTTCATACTTCCTTGAAAGTGGAGTCACACGTAGTCAGGGTAGTGAAGAAGCCATTTGGTACTCTTGTCTTTAAGACCATAAGACATAGGAGCAGAAGTAAGGCCATTCAGCCCATCGAGTCCACTCCGCCATTCAATCATGGCTGATGGGCATTTCAATTCCACTTACCCGCATTCTCCCCGTAGCCCTTAATTCCTTGTGACATCAAGAATTTATCAATTTCTGCCTTGAAGACATTTAGCGTCCCAGCCTCCATTGCACTCTGTGGAAATGAATTCCACAGGCCCACCCCTCTCTGGCTGAAGAAATGTCTCCGCATTTCTGTTCTGAATTTACCCCCTCTAATTCTAAGGCTGTGTCCACGGGTCCTAGTCTCCTTGCCTAATGGAAACAATTTCCTAGCGTCCACCCTCTCCAAGCCATGTATTATCTTGTAAGTTTCTATTAGATCTCCCCTTAATCTTCTAAACTCCAATGAATACAATCCCAGGATCCTCAGCCGTTCCTCATATGTTAGACCTACCATTCCAGAGATCATCCGTGTGAATCTCCGCTGGACACGCTCCAGTGCCAGTATGTCCTTCCTGAGGTGTGGGGACCAAAACTGGACACAGTACTCCAAATGGGGCCTAACGAGAGCTTTATAAAGTCTCAGTAGCACAACAGTGCTTTTATATTCCAACCCTCTTGAGATGACTGACAACATTGCATTCGCTTTCTTAACACGGACTCAACCTGCATGTTTACCTTTAGAGAATCCTCGACTAGCACTCCCAGATCCCTCTGTACTTTGGCTTTACGAATTTTCTCACCGTTTAGAAAGTAGTCCATATTTGTATTCTTTTTTCCAAAGTGCAAGACCTCGCATGTGCTCACATTGAATTCCATCCGCCATTTCCTGGACCACTCCTCCAAACTGTCTAGATCCTTCTGCAGCCTCCCCACTTCCTCAGTACTACCTGCCTGTCCACCTAACTTTGTATCAGTGGCAAACTTCGCTAGAATGCCCCAGTCCCTTCATCCAGATCATTAATATATAATGTGAACAGCTGCGGCCCCAATACTGAACCCTGCGGGACACCGCTTGTCACCAGCTGCCATTCCGAAAAAGAACGTTTTATCCCAACTCTCTGCCTTCTGTCAGACAGCCAATCCTCAATCCATACCAGTAGCTCACCTCGAACACCATGGGCCCTCACCTTGCTCAGTAGCCTCCCGTATGGCACCTTATCAAAGGCCTTTTGGAAGTCTAGGTAGATAACATCCACTGGGTTTCCCTGGTCTAACCTACTTGTCATCTCTTCAAAGAACTCCAACAGGTTTGTCAGGCACGACCTCCCCTTACTAAATCCATGTTGACTTGTTCTAATCCGACCTTGGTCTTCCAAAAATTTAGAAATCTCGTACATAATGATGGATTCTAGAATTTTACCAACAACCGAGGTTAGGCTAATTTTCCATCTTTTGCCTTGATCCTTTCTTGAACAAGAGGGTTACAACGGCGATCTTTATTGGTCAGTACATTAAGAATAGGAGTTGGGAGGTCATGATTCTCTCGACTGGCTGAACCGAAACCTCCTTAGCGATCAGTTATACTGACTGTCAGTTCCTCTGATCTCCCGCTAAATCTGGATTTGATTACTGAACTGTTGTTCCTCCTCTCAGGACTGAATGAGACTCCTGATTATTAGATGAGGTGTGAATGGTTCTCCAATTAAAGTAAGTGGTTTTCTGATAGTTTTGAATGTCTAGTATATCTTAGATTAGATTACATTAGATTAGATTACGTTACATTACATTACAGTGTGGACACAGGCCCTCCATCTCAACAAGTCCACACCAACCCGCCAAAGCGCAACCCACCCATACCCCTATATTTACCCCTTACCTAACACTACGGGCAAATTAGCATAGCCAATTCACCTGACCTGCACATCTTTGGACTGTGGGAGGAAACCGGAGCACCCGGAGGAAACCCACGCAGACACGGGGAGAATGTGCAAACTCCACACAGTCAGTCGCCTGAGGCGGGAATTGAACCCAGGTCTCTGGCACTGTGAGGCAACAGTGCTAACCACTGTGCCACCGTGCCGCCATCTCTTTGATGGATATATATTAATGTTTTACTGGTTGTGTGAAGACTTTCACATTCAAGGGCAAACAGATTTACATGTAGGTAAAAATAATGACTGCAGATGCTGGAAACCAGATTCTGGATCAGTGGTGCTGGAAGAGCACCAATTCAGGCAGCATCCGAGGACAGGCAAAATCGACATTTCGGGCAAAAGCCCTTCATCAGGAATAAAGGCAGAGAGCCTGAAGCATGGAGAGATAAGCTAGAGGAGGGTGGAGGTGGGGATAGAGTAGCATAGAGTACAATAGGTCAGTGGGGGAGGAGATGAAGGTGATAGGTCAGGGAGGAGAGGGTGGATGGTGAGGATGTTCAGTATGTTTGTGGGCGGCACGGTGGCACAGTGGTTAGCACTGTTGCCTCACACTTGTTGGGCTGAAGGGCCTGTTTCCACACTGTAAAGTAATCTAATCTAATTAACTCTATAGTTATAACAGGGCGGTTGGGGGTGGAGGTGCTGGGGAGAAGGTAGCAAAGAGTACAATAGGTGACTGGGGGTGGGGATGGAGGTGATAGGTCAGAGGGGAGGATTTTGCAGATAGGTGGGAGATTGGCAAATCTCATCTTCCACCTCAGAACACTTCAACCCCAGGGTATCAATGTAAACATCACCAGTTTCCTCATTTCCCCTCCCCCCACCTTACCCCAGCACTGTCCTCATGACCTGTTCTACCTGCCAATCTCCCTTCCACCCTACCCACTCCACCCTCTCTGCTGACCTATCACCTCCATCCCCACCCCCATTCACCTATTATACTCTTTGCTACCTTCTCCCCAGCCTCACCCACCCCACCCCACCCCCCCCAACTTATCTCCCCACCTTGAAAGCTCCCTGCCTCCATTCCTTGATGAAGGGCTTTTGCCTGAAACGTCGATTTTCCTGCTCCTCAGATGCTGCCTGATCTGTTGTGCTTTTCCAGCACCACTCTGATCTAAACTCTGGTTTCCAGCATCTGTAGACCTCACTTCTGCCTCCCAACTCCTGTACTCAAGACTGACCAATAAAGCATACCAAAAGCCTTCTTAACTATCCTATCTACCTGCGATTCCACTTTCAAGGAGCTATGAACCTGCACTCCAAGATCTTTGTTCAGCAATACTCCCTAGGACCTTACCATTAAGTGTATAAGTGTACCTTAGGTTTGCTTTCCCAAAATGCAGCACCTCGCATTTATCTGAATTAAACTCCATCTGCCACTCCTCAGCCCATTGCCCCAACTGGTCAAGATCCCATTGTAATCTGAGGTAACCCTCTTCGCTGTCCACTACACCTCCAATTTTGGTGTCATCTGCAAACTTACTAACTATACATCTTATGCTCACATCCAAATCATTTATGTAAATGACAAAAAGTAGAGGACCCAGCACCGATCCTTGTGGCACTCTACTGGTCTCAGGCCTCCAGTCTGAAAAACAACCCTCCACCACCACTCTCTGTCTTCTACCTTTGAGTCAGTTCTGTATCCAAATGGCTAATTCTCCCTGTATTCCGTGAGATCTAACCTTGCTAACCGATCACCCATGGGGAACTTTGTTGAACACCTTACTGAAGTCCATATAGATCACATCTACCGCTCTACCATCCTCAATCCTCTTTGTTACTTCTTCAAAAATCTCAATCAAGTTTGTGAGACATGATTTCCCACACACAAAGCCATGTTGACTATCCCTAATCAGTCCTTGCCTTTCAAATACATGTACATCCTGTCCCTCAGGATTCCCTCCAACTTGTCCAGAACTGACATCAGGCTCACTGGTCTATAGTTCCCTGGCTTGTCCTTACCAACCTTCTTAAACAGTGGCACCACGTTTGCCAACCTCCAGTCTTCTGGCACCTCACCTGTGACTATCGATGAAACAAGTATCTCAGCAAGAGACCCAGCGATCACTTCTCTCGCTTCCCACAGAGTTCTAGGGTTCACCTGATCAGATCCTGGGGATTTATCCACCTTTATGCGTTTCAAGACATCCAGCACTTCCTCCTCTGCATTATGGACATTTTGCAAGGTGTCACCATCTCTTTCCCGATATCCATTTCCACAGTAAATATTGATGCAAAATACTCGTTTAGTATCTCCCCCATTTTCTGTGGCTCCACACAAAGTCCGCCTTGTTGATCTTTGAGGGGCCCTATTCTCTCCCTAGTTACCCTGACGTCCTTAATATATTTGTAAAAACCCTTTGGATTCTCCTTAATTCTATTTGCCAGCATTTGATTTGATTTATTATTGTCACATGTATCGAGGTACAGTGATAATTTTTATTTTCCATGCAGTACAGATAGATCATACCATACAAAGTGCATAAAGTAACAGAACAGAGTGAGGAATACAATGTTATGGCTGCAGATAATTTGCACAAACAGTGATGTCAACATTAAACTTGAAATTCGAAATATCCACTCAGAAGTCCAGGATTCACACATATTTGGAATGGCAAGGACTGTTTAAGGATAGTCAACATGGCTTTGTGCATGGGAAATCATGTGTTATGAACTTGATTGAGTTTTTTGAAGAAGAAACAAAGAGGATTGATGAGGGCAGAGCAGTAGATGTGATATATATGGACTTCAGTAGGGCATTCAATAAGGTTCCTCCTGGGACACTGGCTAGCAAGGTCAGATCTCATGGAATACAGGGAGAACTAGCCATTTAGATACAGAACTGGCTCAAAGGTAGAAGACAGAGGGTGGTGGTGGGGGGTTGCTTTTCAGACGAGAAGCCTGTGACCAGTGGAGTGCCACAAAGATTGGTGCTGGGTCCACTACTTTTCATCATTTATTTAAATTATTTGGATGTGAACATAGGAGGTATACCTTTTAAATTTGCGGATGACACCAAAATTGGAGGTGTAGTGGACAGTGAAGAAGGTTACCTCAGATTACAACTGGATCTTGATCTGATGGGCCAATGGGCTGAGGAGTGGCAAATGGAGCTTAATTTTGATGATTGCGAGGTGCAGAATTTTGTGAAAGCAAATCTTAGCAGGACTTATACACTTAATGGTAAGGTCCTCGGGAGTGTTGCTGAACAAAGAGACCTTGGAGTGCAGGTTCATAGTTCCTTGAAAGTAGCATTGCAGGTAGATAGGATAGTGAAGAAGGTGTTTGGTATGCTTTCCTTTCTTGGTCAGAGTATTGAGTACAGGAGTTAGGAGGTCATGTTGCGGCTGTACAGAGACCTTGGTTAGGCCACTGTTGGAATATTGCATGGAATTCTGGTCTTATTCCTCTCGGAAAGATATTGTGAAACTTGAAAGGGTTCAGAAAGGATTTACAAGGATATTGCCAGGGTTGGAGGATTTGAGCAATGGGGAGAGGCTGAATAGGCTATGCTGTTTTCCCTGGAGCGTCGGATGCTGAGCGGTGACCTTATAGATGTTAATAAAATCATGAGGGGCATGGATAGGAATAAATAGACAAGGTCTTTTTCCTGGTTGGGGAGTCCAGAACCCGAGGGCATAGGTTTAGGGTGAGAGGGGAAATATATAAAAGAGACCTAAGGGGCAACGTTTTCATGCAGAGGGTGGTGTGTGTATGGAACAAGCTGTCAGAGGAAATGGTGGAGGCTGGTACAATTACAACATTTAAAAGGCATCTAGATGAGCATATGAAAAGTAAGTGTTGTGGACCAAGTGATGGCAAATGGGGCTAGATTAGGTTAGGATATCTGGTTGGCATGGACAGGTTGGACCGAAGGGCCTATTTCTATGCTATACATCTCTATGACTCTTAAGTCTAATAACAGTGGGGAAGAAACTGATTTTGAATCTATTGGTATGTGTGTTTAAACTTTTGTACCTTAAGGATTGTAAGAGATTATAACTGGAGTGGGAGGGGTCTTTGATTAGGTTGGCTGCTTTGCCGAGGCAACAAGAAGTATAGATAGAGTCAATAGATGGAAGGTTGACTTGCATGATAGACTGGGCTGTGTTCACAACTCTCTGTAGTTTCTTATGGTACTAGACAACTGCCATACCAAGTCATGATGCATCCAAATATAATGCTTTCTATGATGTATTTATAAAAACTGGTAGAAGTCAGAGTCATAGAGAGTACAGCACCCTTTGGTCCAACTCATCCATTCCAACCAGATAACCTAAATTAATCTAGTCCAGCACTTGGCTCATATTCCTCTGAACCCTTCCTGTTCATGTACCCAAGCAGATGCTTTTTAAATGTTGTAATTGTACCAGCCTCTACCACGTCCTCTGACAGCTAATTCCATACATGCACCACCTCTGCGTGAAAAAGTTGCCCCTAGGTCCCTTTTATATCTTTCCCCTCTCACCCTAAACCTATGCCCTTTCGTCTGGACTCCCCCACTCCAGGGAAAAGACTGTCTATTTATCCTATCCATGCCCCTCATGATTTTATAAGCATTTATAAGATCACCTCTCAGCCTCCAACGCTCCAGGGAAAATAGTCCCAGACTATTCAACATCTCCCCATAGCTCAAACCCTCCATGAGTTGGAACATCCTGGCAACATCCTTGTAAATCCTTTCTGAACCCTTTCAGTTTTCACAACATCCTTCATATAGGAGGGAGACTAGTCTTCATAGACTTGCCAAATTTCCTTAGCCTCTTGAGGAGGTAGAGGTGTTGTTGTGCTTTCTTGACCGTCTCATCAACGTGGCTAGACCAGGCTAGATTCTGGGTGATCGTCACCCGTGGGAACTTGACATTCTTGACCATCTCTACCTCAGCTCCATTGATGTAGATTGGGGCACGCCCTCTATTTTACTTCTTGAAGTCAGTGACCAGCTCTTTCATTTTGCTGATGCTGAGGGAGAGATTGTTATGTTTGTTCACACCACTCCACCAAGCACTCTATCTCTCCCGAATGTCATTGTTTGAGATCCAGCAGACAACGTTGTCGTCAAAAAACCTATAGGTGTAGTTAGGGTAAAATTTGGCCAGAGTCATGAGTGTCCATGGATTATAATTAGGGGCCCATATTCATCTAAACCCTTTCAACTCATCCACCCATCCAGGTGCTTTTTAAATGTTGTAAAAGTATTTTCCTCCACCACTTCCTCTGGCAGCTCATTCTATACAAGCACCACCCTCTGCATGAAAAAGTTGCCCCTTAGGTCCTTTTTAAACCTTTCTCTTCTCACCTTTAACTTATTTCCTCTTGTTTTGGACTCCCCTACCCTGGGAAAAATACCTTGTCTATTCACCCTATCCATGTCCCTCATGATTTTATAAACCTCTGTAGAGTAACCCTCAGCCTCCAATGCTCCAAGGAAAACAGCTCCAGCCTATTCAGCATCTCCCTATAGCTCAAACACTCCAATCCCAGCAATATCCTTGTAAATCTTTTTTGCACCCTTTCAGGTTTAAGAACATCTTTCTTACAACAGGGAGACCGGAATTAAATGCAGTATTCCAAAAGCAGCCTAACCAAAGTCCTGTGTGGAGCAGCATAGTGCATAGTGGTTAGCACTGTGTCTCACAGCGGACCCATGTTTGATTCCAGCCTTGGGTGACTCTCTGTGTGGAGTTTGCACGTTCTCCCCAGAACTGCTTGGGTTTCCAGATTATTCGTTGAAACTTTATTGCTGGAACAGCACAGCAGGTCAGGCAGCATCCAGGGAACAGGAGATTCGACGTTTCGGGCACAGGCCCTTCTTCAGGAATTTCCAGATTATTCCCATAGTCTAAAGCTGTGCAAGTTAGGTGGATTGGCTATGTTAAGTTGGCCAGAAGTGTCCACGGGTGTGCATACCAGGTGGATTACCCATGGGAAATGCAGGGATAGGATAGAGGAATGTGTCTGGATTGGATGTTCTTCAGAGGGTCAGTGTGGACTCAATTGGCCGAATGGCTTGCTTCCACACTTTAGGCATTCTATGATCTCTGAATCTATGAGATATTTGTGTCTTCATTTCTTTTGAAGAACAGGCTGCAAAGCTGGCAAGGGAAGACTGTATCTGTATCGATGGAGAGACTGGACTCTCATAGGGAGCTAATGGGGAAACCACTGGTCTGTTTTTCACAGATGAGCAGACAGTGTGAAATGTTGTTTAGATAAACGTTGTTCCTCCTCTTTTCCACTTTTCGTACAAGCAGACATTAAACAGAAGCATCAGGAGAGGGCATTTAGAACAGTTCCCAATGGTATAGGGAGTTATCAGATGCACACATATCACTCTATGGCCAAACATGATAGCAGGGAGATGTTCTGCTAGGGGCATTTATTACCCATTCATACTCAGTTGGTGTGCTGCCATACCTAGGGTTTGGTTTGCTCAGTTGGCTGGATGTGTAATTTGTCATACAGAATAATGCTAACAACGTGTGTTGAATTCTTATACTGGCTGAAGTTACCATGAACTCAACTCTCCCTTTGCCTGATGTATGAACATGCTTGGATTAAACCATCATCAGTTGTTTTTCTCTAGCGAAAGCAGCTCTATGGTCTGATAAGACTATGACAATTTTAACTTTATACTCAGAAAATATTCTTTGGCACACCACAAAGAACGAAAGACAGGGTGATGACCTCTACTTCTGATCACCCATCTGCCACCCAACCTCACAGGGCACAGGGACAGCATGTCTGTGATTAGACCCGTTATAACGTGGGACAAAAATTCCCATCAGATACTCTGGACCAAAACCCTCTGAACTTGGGACAGGAGTTTGTGAAAACATTTGAACGAAGATTCACTGAGATCTCTGGCTTCCAATGCAAGCTCTGGAACAGGGTTTAGGTAAAGCTACAGGAAGATCCCCACAAGAACCTCAGCTAAAGACAATGAACACCATCCTGCAGAGCAAACAACAGAGACATCCTGGAGCCTACACAATTACAAAGCCATTCAAGTTTTAATCAGCTTGCTCAGACACAAGAGATACTGAACATCCTCACCATTGTACTACATGTAAATCTGTTTGCCCTTGAATGTGAAGGTCTTCACACAACCAGTAAAACATTAATATATATCTATCAAAGAGATATACTGGACATTCAAAACTATCAGAAAACCACTTACTTTAATTGGAGAACCATTCACACCTCATCTAATAATCAGGAGTCTCATTCAGGCCTGAGAGGAGGAACAACAGCTCAGTAATCAAATCCAGATTTAGCGGGAGATCAGAGGAACTGACAGTCAGTATAACTGATCTCTAAGGAGGTTTCGGTTCAGCCAGTCGAGAGAATCATGACCTCCCAATTCCTATTCTTAATGTACTGACCAATAAAGACAAGGGTACCAAATGGCTTCTTCACTACCCTGACTATGTGTGACTGCACTGTTAAGGAAGTATGAACATGTACCCCAAGATCTCTTTGTTCTGCAATAGTCCCCAGGACCCTACCATTAAGTGTATGTGTCCTGCCCTGATTTGTCTTACCAAGATGCAACACCTCACATTTATCTAAATTAAATTCCATCTGCCACTCCTCAACCCATCTTTTCAAGGTTCTGTTGTACTCTGAGATAACCTTTTTCATTGTCCACCACACCACCAATTTTGGTGTAACCTGCAATTTTACTAACCATATCTCCTATGTTCTCATCTATATAAATGACAGAAAGCAGTGGACCCAGCACCGAACCTTGCGCCACACCACTCGTCACAGGCCTCCAGTCTGAAAAGCAAGTCTTCACCATGACCTTTTGTCTTCTATCTTCAAGCCAATTTGTGTCCAAATGGCTAGCTCTCCCGAGATTCCATGTGATCTAACCTTGCTAACCAGTCTACCATGCGGAACCTTTTCTAATGCCTTGCTGAAACCAATATGGAAAATGGCCACTGCTTTGCCTTAATCAATCTTCTTCATTACTTCTTCAAAAAGCTCAATCAAGTTAGTGAGACATAATTTCCCTTCAATAAATTATGTTAACTATCCCTGATCAATTCTTGCCTTTCCAAATACTTGTAAATCCTGTCCCTCAGAATCCCCTCAAACAACTTACCCACAACTGAAGTCAAGTTCACCCGTCTATAGTTCCTTGGCTTTTGCTTACCACCTTCCTTAAATAATTACACCATATTAGCCAGGCTCTTATGTCCCTGTGTCCTTATAAAACAAAGTTACCCTTTCTAATATCTGATTTGTGGTTTGGGGTGTCAATTTTTGTCTGATTTTCCTTCTGTGAAACACTTTGCAATTTTTCCTACTTTGAAATTGCTGTATGAAGACAATTAGTTGCAGATATGGGCATTCAGCAGAAAGCTAACAAATTTGAGTGCAGATAGGGAGTTTGTCACTTAGTCTCAAACAGGGTTAAATTAACACATATGCAAAAAGCAAATGCATTGTTTCTGTACGTAAATAGATCTTTACACCCCGTGCTTTCAAAAACATATCTGAATCTGCTAGGATAAAGAAAAATAACTTGCAATATGTCAATTGTTAAGAAATTGAATTATTAATATTGCATGCAATATCACATCTCCAGTATGGAACATCTGATGCCAATGTAAATTGTAACATTATAACATGTCCAACTTCTGCAGTACCTGACACTTTCCGATTACAAAACCATTCAACCTTTAATCAGTTTGCTCAGACACATGAGATACTGAACATGGTAACCTTACCATTAAGTGTATAAGTCCTGCTAAGATTTGCTTTCCCAAAATGCTGCACCTTGCATTTATCTAAATTAAACTCCACCTGCCACTCCTCAACCCACTGGCCCATCTGATCAAGATCCCGTTGTAATCTGAGGAACATATCTGCACTGTCCACTGCATCTCCAATTTTGGTGTCATGTGCAAACTTACTAACTATATCTCCTATGTTCCCATCCAAACCATTTATATAAATGACAAAAAGTAGCGGACTCAGCACCAATCCTTGTGGCACTCCACTGGTCACAGGCCTCCAGTCTGAAAAGCAACCCTCCACCACCACCCTCTGTCTTCTCCCTTTGTGCCAGTTCTGTATCTAAATGGCTACTTCTCTCTGTATTCCATTAGGTGTAACCTTGCTAACCAGTCTCCCATGGGGAACCTTGTTGAACACCTTACTGAAGTCCATAGAGATCATGTCCACCACTCTGCCCTCATCAATCCTCTTTGTTACTTCTTCAAAAAACTCAATCAAGTTTGTGAGACATGATTTTCCATGCGCAAAGCCATGTTGACTATCTCTAATCAATCCTTGCCTTTCCAAATATGTATAAATCCTGTCCCTCAGGATTGCCTCCAACAACTTGCCCACTACCAATTTCAGACTCACAGGTCTATTGTTCCCTGGCCTATCCTTGCCACCTTTCTTAAATAATGGTACCACGTTTAGCCAACTTCCAGTCTTAAGGCACTATGTGACTATCGATGATACAAATGTCTCAGCGAGAGGCCCAGCAATTTCTTCCCTAGTTCCCACAGACTGATGGTGCATTTACTCTAACACAAGCAGAGTAGAACAACAGTGCTTCACGGAAGTTGCACTGATGATGTTACCTAGCATGGTGAAGAAACATTCGCGCAACAACCCACCAGCTCAGCGAGCAACCCAACAACTGCATGGACAGCGCCTTTAGAGAGGTGGTCACACTGCAGCTTAAGGGACTGGAGGAAGGACGGGAATGAGTGATCACCAGGCAGCTCACGAGAAACAGGCAGACAATGTAGGAATTCCCTGGTGTCTCGTCACAAATTAGTTTTACATTTTGGAAGCTGATGAGGACACTAGTTCCTCAAGGAAGTGCTAAGCTTCAGGCACCAGAAGCAGGCTGTCTGGAAAGGACAAAGAGAGGAGGAGTGATAGTGATGAAGGATTCTTTATTTCAGGGAACTGGCAAGTATTTCTGTGGCTGTTAATATGACTCCAAGAGGGTCTTCCTGGTTCCAGGGTCAAGGGCGTCATAGTGCAGTTATGGGACATATTTCAGGGAATGGCGAACAGCCAGAGATTGTGGTCCATGTTGGTATCAATGGCTTTGGTAGGAAGAAGCATATGGTCCTCTTAGCAGAATTTAGGGAGTTGGTAGAAATTTAGCAAGCAAGATCACAAATGTAGTGTTCTCTGAGTTGCTCCCAGTGCCACAATCAAGTGAGTACCAACAGAGAAAGATAAGGCAGATCAATGAATGGGCAGAAAGATAGTGCAAGAAGGATGGCTTTAGATTCCTGGGACACTGGGACTGGTTCTGGGAAAGAAGGCAATTGTACAAGTTGCACCTGAATAGAACTGGGACTGATTTCTTGTGGGGCATTTTGCAATTGGGAGGGCTTTAGACTAACTTGGCAGGGGTGTGGGAAGCAAGAAAGGATAGTAGGTGACTTGCAAAATGAGAATAGATTTAAATGATGTGTAAAAGAAGCAAGGGTGATATGAGAAAAATATCAGAGTGTTTAAGATACAGAACGCAGTGCCTGGAAACATAGTGGAGGCAGGTTCAATTGAGGTGTTCAGGAGGGTATTGGATGATCAGTTGGATAGAAATAGTATGCAGGGATACAGGGAAAAGGCAGGAGATTGTCACTAAGTAACAGAAAATTGGGTGTAGGCATGATGGACTGAATGGGCCCCGTCTGAGCCTAACAATTCTGTGATACTGAGAAATGCAGCAGGAAAAGAAGAAAATATGTCGGCTCCAATGCCTTTTTAAAATTCATTCATAGGATGTGACCTCACGGGCTGGAGCAGCATTTATTGCCCTTGCATAGTTACTTTGAAAAGGAAGTGGTGACCTATTCTCTTGAACCACAATCCTGTTAGGGAAGGAGTTCCAGGATTTTCACCCAGTGACAGTGAATGAACAGGAATATATTTTAAAGTCAGGATTGTGTGAGGGGAGGGGGGGTGAATTGTAATTTCCATGTCACAACTCTATCTCTTGTACTAGAACTCACAATGTATTTTCACATTCTTTTGAGCTTGAAATACTGTGTGCCAGATCTAGTCCCAACACAGCAGTTCTTCTGTGCCACCTCCAATGGTACAATGTGACAAATTGCTCCACTATGTTCTATCCACAAAAACAGTCTGAAATGTAACCCTCCCATTTAGTAATCTTTCAGTTCCCTTCCAATTATCAACAACAATGGAAAAAAAATTGTTAGATGCAATTAAGTGGCAAATATTCATTAGTAATGACCACAAATGCATTAAACTTGAAATATGCCAAACTTCTCACCTCTTCATCTTGCCATAGTCTTGATCCAGGCATGGACCAAGAATCCTGGTGAACAAACTTATACTCAAAATTTTGACTCTCCTGCTCCTTGGATGTTGCCAGACTGATTGTGCTTTTCCAGTGCCCTTCTCTCGACTCTGATATCCAGCATCTGCAGTCCTCACTTTCTCTGCCTTAGATAGAAGATGGCTGAGCTAGACCAATCACAAATAATTAGTAACCTTTCCCTGAATCACTGAAATATTGCAGCAGATTTTCCTCAGGCCAGTGGACTGAGCCCAGAGCTCGTCTATAGTGTCATTTTGTAACCTTATCTCTGTTATAACATCAAACAGCATTTTCACAAAATCCATTCAAGATTCATCCAATAGCAATTACACAAACTCCACTTACGATGCATCCAATAACAACCAACCTGCTCATTTCTGCCCACAGCAAACCATATAGATTAGGACTGATAACTGGCATGTGATATGTACGCCATATAGGTGTCGGAGCAGTGACCATCTTCAGCAAGCAATGGTCCAATCCTCTTCGCTTGTGGTCAGATGGAACAGTGTCATTAATTCAATAGAATTAATAGCATGGGGGTCAACACTAACTTACAGTTCAATTTTATTATTATTCATTCATGGGCTGAGGGTGTTGCTGATGAGGCCAGCATTTATTGTCCATTCCTAATTACCCACAGTGCAGTTAAGAGTCAACCACATTTCTGTGATCTGGAGTCACATTAGGCCAAATGAGATAATGATGGCAGTTTCCTTCCCTAAAGGACATCAGTGAGCGAGATGGGAATTTCTGACAATTGACAATGGATTTATGGTCATCATTAGACTCCTAATTCTAGCCAACTAGCTTGAAAGTAAGGAGGGTGATGGAGGGTTGAGTCATAGAGTCATAGAGATGTACAACTTGTCCATGCCGACCAGATATCCCAACCCAATCAAATCTCACCTGCCAGCACCCGACCCATATCCCTCCAAACCCTTCCTATTCATATGCCCATCCAAATGCCTCTTAAATGTTGCAATTGTACCAGCCTCCACCACTTCCTCTGACAGCTCATTCCATACATGTACCACCCTCTGCGTGAAAATGTTGCCCCTTAGGTCTCTTTTATAGCTTTCCCCTCTCAACCTAAACCTATAGCCTCTAGTTCTGGACTCCCCAACTCCAGGAAAAACACTCTGTCTATTTATCCTATGCATGCCTCCCATTATTTTTTAAACCTCTATAAGGCCACCCCTCAGCCTCCGACACTCCAGGGAAAACAGCTCCAGCCTGTTAAGCCTCTCCCTATATCGCAAATCCTCCAATCCTGGCAACATCCTTGTAAATCTTTTCTGAACCCCTTCAAGTTTCACAACATCTTTCTGATAGGAAGGAGACCAGAATTGCACGCAATATTCCAACAGTGGCCTAACCAATGTCCTGTACAGCCGCAACATGACCTCCCAACTTCTGTACTCAATACTCTGACCAATAAAGGAAAGCATACCAAACACCTTCTTCACTATCCTGCGACTCCACTTTCAAGGAGCTATGAACCTGCACTCCAAGGTCTCTTTGTTCAGCAACACTCCCGAGGACCTTACCAATAAGTGTATAAGTCCTGCTAAGATTTGCTTACCCAAAATGCAGCACCTCGCATTTACCTGAACTAAACTCCAACTGCCACTTCTCAACCCATTGGCCCATTTGATCAAGATCCAGTTTTAACCTGAGGTAACCTTCTTTGCTGACCCCTACACCTCTAATTTTGGTATCAACTGCAAACTTACTAACTATACCTTTTATGCTCGCATCCAAATCATTTATGTAAATGACAAAAAGTAGAGGGCCCAGCACCAATCCTTGTGGCACTCTACTGGTCACAGGCCTCCAGTCTGGAAAAACAACCCTCCACTACCACCCTCTGTCTTCTACCTTTGAGTCAGTTCTGTATCCAAATGGCTAGTTCTCCTTGTATTCCATGAGATCTAACCTTGCTAATCAGTCTCCCATGGGGAACCTTGTCGAACGCCTTACTGAAGTCCATATAGAGCACATCTACTGCTCTGCCCTCATCAATCTTTTTTGTTACCTCTTCAAAAAACTCAATCAAGTTTGTGAGACATTATTTCCCATGCACAAAGCCATGTTGACTATCCGGAATCAGTCCTTCCCGTTCCAAATGCATGTACATCCTGTCCCTCAGGATTCCATCCAACAACTTGCCCACCACCGAGGTCAGGCTCACTGATTGATAGTTCCCTGGCTTGTCTTCACCACCCTTCTTAAACAGTGGCACCACGTTTGCTAACCTCCAGTCTTCCGGCACCTCACCTGTGACTATCGATGATTCAAATATCTCAGCAAGAGACCCAGCAATCACTTCTCTAGCTTCCCACTGAGTTTTCGGGTACACCTGATCAGGTCCTGGGGATTTAACCACCTTTATGCGTTTCAAGACATCCAGCACTTCCTCCTCTGTAATCTGGGCATTTTGCAAGATGTCACCATCTATTTCCCTACAGTCTATATCTTCCATATCCTTTTCCTCAGTAAATACTGATGCAAAATATTCATTTAGTATCTTCCCCATTTTCTGTGGCTCCACACATAGGCCGCCTTGCTGATCTTTGAAGGGCCCTATTCTCTCCCTAGTTACACTTTTGTCCTTGATGTATTTGTAAAAACCCTTTGGATTCTCCTTAATTCTATTTGCCAAAGCTATCTCATGTCCCCTTTTTGCCCTCCTGATTTCCCTCTTAAGTATACTCCTACTTTCTTTATACTCTTCTAAGGATTCCCTCGATCTATCCTCTCTATACCTGACATATGCTTCCTTCTTTTTCTTAACCAAACCCTCAATTTCTTTAGTCATCCAGCATTCCTATACCTACCAGCCTTTCCTTTCACCCTGACAGGAATATACTTTCTCTGGATTCTTGTCTTGTTTCTGAAGGCTTCCCATTTTCCAGCCGTCCCTTTACCTGCGAACATCTGCCTCCAATCAGCTTTTGAAGGTTTTTGCCTAATACTGTCAAAATTGGCCTTTCTCCAATTTAGATCTTCAACATTTAGGTTTAGTGTGAGAGAGGAAAGATATAAAAGAGACCTAATGGGCAACATTTTCACGCAGAGGGTGGTACGTGTGCGGAATGAGCTGCCAGAGGATGTGGTGGAGGCAGGTACAATTGCAACATTTAAGAGGCATTTGGATGGGTATATGAATAGGAAGGGTTTGGAGGGATATGGGCCGGGTGCTGGCAGGTGGGACTAGATTGGGTTGGGATATCTGGTCGGCATGGATGGGTTGGACTGAAGGGTCTGTTTCCATGCTGTACATCTCTATGACTCTAAATACTGAGATCTTGACATTGTCTACACCTTATACTTTTGAAAATACAAGGTGGGAATGTTTCAGTTCCTCTCGGAGATAAGACTCTGGAGCATTATGCTCGGACTCAGTTAAGTACAGATGGTGTGAATGCACCACCTCACCAAGCATACTGGCAGCACTTAGTAACCCACAACATTCATCACGGTGGAGGAATAAAACCCAAGCAACTTAGTAATTCAAGACATCAACAGGAGCAGAATTGTACTCCAACACAATCTGTCACCTCATGGCCCAGCTTATCCCCCACACTGCTATTACCATCTCGCCGGGAGATCAGTCCTGGTTCAACGAAGAGCAAAGAAGGTCATGACAGGAGCAATCACTGGCATCTCGCTGACAATGTGGAAACTGATATGCCCGCTCATGTCGGTGTACAGAAAACACAAGACAAATTGAACCCTGCCAATTATTGCCCAATTTCATCAATCAAACGATGGAAGGGGTCATTAACAGTGCACTTGGTTAGCTATTACCTGTCAATAATACCCAGTTTGGGTTCTGCCAGGGTCGCTCAGGTCCTGACCTCATGACAGCATTAGTTCTAACATGGACTAGAGAGCTGAACTTCAGAAGTGAGGTGAGAGTGATAGCTCTTGACATCAAGGCTGCATTCGACTGAGTATGGCATCAAGGAACAAATCTGAAGTCACTGGGTACTGAGGGAGAAGACAGTGGGAGGGTGGGTTTCTCTGTGCTGATTTGAGGCATAAAAAGCACATAGGAAAATGTGAGGTTGCCGGAGGAAAGTCTTCTCAGCTCCAGGGCATCTCTACAGGAGTTCCCTCAGGGTAGTGTCCTAGGTGCAAACATCTTCAGTTGCTTCATCAATGACCTCTCTCCATCATAAGGTCAGAAGTTTGCTGATGATTGCAGCACCATTCATGACTCCTCAGACACTGAAGCAGTCCTTGTTCAAATGGAATAAAAAGTGGACATATCCTGGCATGGGCTGACAAGTGGCAAGTAAAATGTACACCACACAAATGCCAGTCAATGCCATGAAGGAAATAACCATTGCCCTTTGACATTCGATGGCATTCCTTTCATTGAGTCCTGGACTATCAACACCTGGGCGCTGATCGGAAACTAAACTGGAAATATAAATATTGTGCCTATCAGAGGAAGTCAGAGACTAGTAATCCTGCGAGTATGTCATCTCCAGTCTACCCAAAGACTATCCAATACCTATAAAGCACAAATCAGGAGTGTGATGGAAGACTCCCCACTTGTCTGGATAAGTATTGCTCCAATAACACTCAGGAAGCTTGAAACCATTTAGTCCAAAGCAGCCCATTTGATTGGCATCCAATCCACAAACATTCACTCTCTCCATCACTGATGATCAGTTGCATTAGAGTGTACCATTTTACAAGATGCATTGCAGAAATTAAGCAAGACTCCTTAGGCACACTTACCAAACCCATGACCACTTCCATCTGGAAGGACAAGGGCAGCAAATTTATGGAACAACCACTTTCTACAAGTTTCCCTCCTAGCCACTCACCATCCTAAATTGGAAATATATCACTAATCCTTCAGTATCACTGGGTCAAAATCTTGGCACTTCCTCTCTAATGATCTTGTGAGTGTACTTACACCAAATGGACTACAGGATTTTAAAAAAAAACATCAGCTTACCATCACCTTCCTAAAGGCAGCTAGGGATAAGCAACAAGCAAAAAACAGCAACAATGTCACAGAAAAATTATGACTTCCAAGGCACAGAAAATCCTGACTTGATCATTTTTTAAATTCACTCACAAGATGTGGTCATCTCTGGCTAGACCAGCATTTATTGCCCAGATGGCAGATAAGAGTCAACCATATTGCTCTGGATTTGCAATCACATGTAGACCAGACCAGGTAAAAATGACAGATTTCCTTCCCTAAAGGATATTAGTGAACCAGATGGATTTTTCCTAGCAATCAACAATGATATCATGGTCATCACCAGATTCTTAATTCCAAATTAGAGTCATTTACTGAATTCAACTTCCTCCATTCATCGTGAGAGGATTTGAACCCAAATCCCCAGAACACTAGCTGAGTTTTCAGTTAATAACCTGGTGATAATACCACTAAGCCATTGCCTCCTCATTCTGACAGCTTTCATTGGTATAGGATAAAAATCCTGGAATTCTTTACTTAGCTGAAGTTAATCCTAGTTTTTAACATGTTCTGGCTGCTGTTTGGTGAAGAGTATGCTCTAAGCTTGCAAAATGCATGCTACATTGAGTCAGGACTAAACATATTGAGGCCAGTGACAGACTGAATTTAGCCACTGATTTGCTAAGGAGCCCCCAGTTTCAAATGGGTGCCCTAAGAAGAATGGTGTGTGGTGCATATCTGATGTGGATTCAGTGCCCAAAAAAAGTCACTGCTCCATTGAATTTGTAGGCCTTTTGGCGATCTGACATGTTCTTTTAAGACTATTTCTACAGCACTTTCTGCATTTCCTCTTTTCTTATACGTAAAATGTTTTGGAGTACAATGTATACGAGCTAAATTGTAATGGTCCCTCAGTTTACAAAGAACTGCAATGCAATTACTTTCCTCTTAGTGGAGCCATTCAGCTAGTTCCAGTATTTTGATTGAAAATAAAATACTGGGGATGCAGGCAATCTGAAATAAAAACAAAAAGAACTATGGGACTGATTAAGTCTGACTGTATCTGTAGGGAGAATTAATAGCACAAGTCCCTTAATCCAGATCTGAAAGAGGCTGGAAAATTATTTTTTTTAATGAAGTTGACAAAGGGGCTGGAGAAGTGAGTGGAACAATTGGTGAGGGTGCCCAGAGGAAAAGACAAAGGGAATACCTTTACTGCTGTTAGCAACTTATCCCCAGCAGCTCTTCCTTCACACTGCCCTGGCAGGGATGGTTGGAGGATTATTTTTGATTGTCTGTCTGTCCCTGCACAAAGAAAGAGAGATTTGTGACTATGATCTGTGAATTGTTTGAAAAGAGTGGACAGATATTTGTGGAGGGTCACTGTGGAGAAGGGTGTGGTCATCCCGAAACTTCAAGAGAGTGAAGGGTCAGAGCTGACTATGGTGGCCATCACCATGGAGAAGGTGCTAGAAAAACTGAATGGCCTGAAGGTGGATAAATCACTTGCACCAGACGGACTACACCCCAGAATTCTAAGGGAGATAGCTGAAGAGATAGTGGAGGCATTAGTGGCGATCTTTCAGGAATCATTAGGGTCAGAAAGGGTCTTGGAGGATTGGAAAACCGCTAACATGACATCCTATTTAAAGAAAAACACTACCACTTGTAAGTTCACTTTCAAGACAATTACTATTCCTTCTCGATAGCTATACCAAAATCCTGGAATACCCTCCCTAACAACCCTGTAGGTAGACCTGCACACCAAGCATTGCAGTAATTCTCAATGCCTCTCAGGAGGAGAAATGCTGGGCCTGCAACAACCACATCCTATAAATAAATAAAAGTAAACACAAACAAGGCGGCTCAGTGGTCAGCAATGCTTCCTCACTGTGCCAGCGACCTGGGTTTGATTCCAGCCTTGGGCAACTGTCTGTGTGGAGTTTGTATGTTCTCGTTGTGTCAATGTGGGTTTTCTCCAGATATGCTGGTTTCCTCCCACAATCCAAAGATGTACAGGTTAGGTGAATTTGCCATGCTAAGTTGCCCTGAGTATTCAGAGATGTGCTGGCTAGGTGGATTAACTATGGGAATGGGTCTGGGTGGAATGCTGATTGAAGGGTTGGTCGGGATTCAATGGGCTACTTCCACACTGTAGGGATTTTATGATTCTAAGGATCATTATTCCACTCACTGGCTCTAATTTGCAAAGAAACTTAGAGGTAAGATACAAATGCTGTTCCATCTGATCAATTGATTTCTTTACATGTTAAATAATGTTGAACTTTCTCAACACAAGGAATACAATTTAGTGCCCTCAAAGTATAACCCTTTAAACTCTGGGATTATTCTGGCAACTCTGATATTTAGGAGGGTCTTAAAATGGAGCAAGAGGGGGAGTGGTTTGGGGAGAGAATTCCAGAATATGAGTCCCAAAAAGCAAAAGCCATACTTGCTCAGTTGCACAAATGGCAGAGACAGAGGAATGGATCATGAGGCCATTAAGAGATTTAAACACAGCACATTCATTGATTCCAATACGGATACCTGCAGTAGAAATTCAACAAAATCTCCCTTAAAATTAACCTTGCTAGAATCCTGGTCGATACAGGGTCAACTACAATTTGTTGGACTTTATTATAAATCTGGGTTGACATAGCTTAAGGTACAGAGCTTCTGGTATAAAACAAATTTAAATATTAACTACAGTAAAAGGTCTCTATACAAAATACTGAAACTCTTTTATATAATTTGTGTTATGCTGAGGACATGAGCACAAACTATTCCATGGCAGGAAGAAGCTGTTGGGAAAATAAACCCAGCTTTTTGATTAATCTGATTTCCCCACTCAATCACTTTAAGTTGTGTGTTAAATCCACCATTTGTTAAAATTATGTTAGAACCACTATGCGCTAAAGTGGTGGTGTTAAAATACAGGATTTCTTTTAATGACATACTCATTATGAATAGAAAATCATTCATACTATACTGGGCTTTTCCAAATTATTCATGTGTTCTCCTTTTAGTATAATTCATGGGCCTAGTCCACATTTAGCACAGCAGGACAATTTTAATAAAGGAGTAAGGAATTAAAATAGCAAGCACACCATGTTGTATTAACTACAACTTTAAAACCACTGAGTATATATGGCAGATGTAGATCAGTAACTTTGGTTTTTAGTATGATGAATAAAAATAAAATGGTGCATATCTCACAAACTTGATTGAGATTTTTGAAGAAGTAAGAGCGGTAGATGTGATCTATATGGACTTCAGTAAGGCGTTCGACAAGGTTCCCCATGGGAGACTGGTTAGCAAGGTCAGATCTCACGGAATATGGGTAGAACTAGCTATTTGGATACAGAACTGGCTCAAAGGTAGAAGACAGAGGATGGTGGGCGGAGGGTTATTTTTCAGACTGGAGGCCTGTGATCAGTGGAGTGCCACAAAGATCGTTGCTGGGTCCACTACATTTCATCATTTATATAAATGATTTGGATATGAGCATAAGAGATATAGTTAGTAAGTTTGCAGATGACACCAAAATTGGAGGTGTAGGGGTCAGCAAATAAGGTTACCTCAGATTAAAACCGGATCTTGATCAAATGGGCCAATGGGTTGAGAAGTGGCAGTTGGAGTTTAATTCAGGTAAATGCGAGGTGCTGCATTTTGGGAAAGCAAATCTTAGCAGGACTTATACACTTATTGTTAAGGTCCTAGGGAGTGTTGCTGAACAAAGAGACCTTGGAGTGCAGGTTCATAGCTCCTTGAAAGTGGAGTCGCAGGTAGATAGGATAGTGAAGAAGGTGTTTGGTATGCTTTCCTTTATTTGTCAGAGTATTGAGTACAGGAGTTGGGAGGTCATGTTGCGGCTGTACAGGAGAAAGTGAGGTCTGCAGATGCTGGAGATCAAAGTTGAAACTTTATTGCTGGAACAGCACAGCAGGTCAGGCAGCATCCAGGGAACAGGAGATTCGACGTTTCGGGCACAGGCCCTTCTTCAGGAATGAGCAGAGAGTGTTCAGCAGGAGAAGATAAAAGGTAGGGAGGAGGGACTTGGAGGAGGGGAGTTGGAAATGTGATAGGTGGAAAGAGGTCAAGGTGAGGGTGATAGGTCGGAGTAGGATGGAGGCGGAGAGGTCAAGAAGAAGACTGCAGGTCAGGAAGGCGGTGCCGGGCTGGAGGGATCCGGCTGAGACAAGGTGGGGGGAGGGGGGATGAAGAAACTGGTGAAGTCCAAGTTCATCCCCTGCGGTTGGAGGGTTCCCAGTCGGAAGATAAGACGCTCCTCCTCCGACCGTCGGGTTGTTGTGGTTTGGCGGTGGATGAGTCCAATGACCTGCATATCCTCGGTGGAGTGGGAGGGGGAGTTGAAATGCTGTGCCACAGGTTGGTTGGGTTGGCTCGTCCGGGTGGCCCAGAGGTGCTCTCTGAATCGCTCCGCAAGTAGGCGGCCTGTCTCCCCAATATAGAGGAGGCCACACCGGCTGCAGCGGATGCAGTAGATGATGTGGGTGGAGGTGCAGGTGAATCTGTGGCGGATATGGAAGTTTCCCTTGGGGCCTTGGAGAGAAGTGAGGGGGGAGGTGTGGGCGCAAGTGTTGCACCTCCTGCGGTTGCAAGGGAAGGTGCCGGGAGTGGTGGTAGGGTCGGTGGGGGGTGTGGATCTGACAAGGGAGTCGCGGAGGGAGTGGTCTCTACGGAAAGCTGATAGGGGAGGGGAGGGAAATATATCCTTGGTGCTGGGGTCTGTTTGGAGGTGGCGGAAGTGACGGCGGATGATGCGCTGTACATGGAGATTGGTGGGGTGGTAGGTGAGGACCAGTGGGGTTCTGTCCTGGTGGCGGTTGGAGGGGCGGGGCTCAAGGGCGGAGGAGCGGGAAGTGGAGGAGATGCGGTGGAGGGCACCGTCGACCACGTCGGGGGGGAAATTGCGGTCCTTGAAGAAGGAGGCCATCTGTGTTGTACGTATTTTGAACTGGTCCTCCTGGGAGCAGATGCGGCGGAGACGAAGGAATTGGGAGAATGGGATGGCATTTTTACAGGGGGCAGGATGGGAGGAGGTGTAGTCCAGGTAGCTGTGGGAGTCGGTAGGTTTGTAGTAGATGTCCGTGTTGATTCGGTCGCCTGAGATAGAAACAGAAAGGTCTAGGAAGGGGAGGGAGGAGTCCGAGACTGTCCAGGTGAATTTGAGGTCGGGGTGGAAGGTGTTAGTGTAGTGGATGAACTGTTCAACCTCCTCGTGGGAGCACGAGGTAGCGCCGATACAGTCATCAATGTAGCGAAGAAAAAGATGGGGGTGGGGCCAGTGTAGTTGCGGAAGATGGATTGTTCCACATACCCTACGAAGAGGCAGGCATAGCTGGGGCCCATGCGGGTGCCCATGGCTACTCCTTTTGTTTGGAGAAAGTGGGAGGATTGGAAAGAAAAGTTGTTCAGGGTGAGGACCAGTTCGGTCAGTCGAAGGAGGGTGTCGGTGGAAGGGTACTGGGTGGTACGGCGGGAAAGGAAGAAGCGGAGTGCTTTGAGTCCTTCGTGATGGGGGATGGAGGTGTACAGGGACTGGATGTCCATGGTGAAGATGAGGCGTTGGGGACCGGGGAAGCGGAAATCCTGGAGGAGGTGGAGGGCGTGGGTGATGTCACGAACGTAGGTGGGGAGTTCTTGCACGAACGTAGGTGGGGAGTTCTTGGACGAACGTAGGTGGGGAGTTCTTGCACGAACGTAGGTGGGGAGTTCTCAAGAACTCCCCACCTACGTTCGTGACACCACCCACGCCCTCCACCTCCTCCAGGATTTCCGCTTCCTCCAGCCCGGCACCGCCTTCCTGACCTGCAGTCTTCTTCTTGACCTCTCCGCCTCCATCCTACTCCGACCTATCACCCTCACCTTGACCTCTTTCCACCTATCACATTTCCAACTCCCCTCCTCCAAGTCCCTCCTCCCTACCTTTTATCTTCTCCTGCTGAACACTCTCTGCTCATTCCTGAAGAAGGGCCTGTGCCCGAAACGTCGAATCTCCTGTTCCCTGGATGCTGCCTGACCTGCTGTGCTGTTCCAGCAATAAAGTTTCAACTGCGGCTGTACAGGACATTGGTTAGGCCACTGTTGGAATATTGTGTGCAATTCTGGTCTCCTTCCTATCAGAAAGATGTTGTGAAACTTGAAGGGGTTCAGAAAAGATTTACAAGGATGTTGCCAGGGTTGGAGGATTTGAGCTATAGGGAGAGGCTTAACAGGCTGGGGCTGTTTTCCCTGGAGTGTCGGAGGCTGAGGGGTGGCCTTATAGAGGTTTACAAAATCATGGGAGGCATGGATAGGATAAATAGACAAGGTGTTTTCCCTGGAATTGGGGAGTCCAGAACTAGAGGCCATAGGTTTAGGGTGAGAGGGGAAAGCTATAAAAGGGACCTAAGGGGCAACATTTTCACGCAGAGGGTGGTACATGTATGGAATGAGCTGCCAGAGGAAGTGGTGGAGGCAGGTCCAATTGCAACATTTAAGAGGCATTTGGATGGGCATATGAATTGGAAGGGTTTGGAGGGACATGGGCCGGGTGCTGGCAGTGGGACTAGATTGGGTTGGGATATCTGGTCGGCTTGGACGGGTTGGACCGACGAGTCTGTTTCCATATTGTACATCTCTATGACTCTATGACTCTATATGATATTGAACATCAAAGTAGTATTATCTGATTACACTCAATGTTTGGAAATAAAGAGAAATTGATTTTGAAACATTTAGACTTAACAAACCCAATTGAGGATGAAATTAAATGGAGATAAATGCATTAACAGTAAATGTTAAGAAGAATCAGACAACCATTTCCCTTAGTTTGAGCTGAAAACAATCTGAATTTGTCTTTTTGCCCAGAAAATTTGCTATAAATTGGTAAATCACAGATCAGAAAAGAAAGCCTGTCAAAAAATTCATTTTATAAATATTCACAGGCCAGATGAGAAAGGTACTTGCAAGAAACACTTTTCACTCTGTTTTAAAATAATAAATGGTTTAATTTATGTTTGAGATAATGAAAGAAAATCACAAAATAAGAGAACACTGGTGGTTCTATCCAATAAATCATATTGAGGTCCTGTGAAGCTCTTGAGAGTAAATACTGCTTAGTTCATTTCTAAATCTTCAAAACCAGAGGATTGTCTGTCAAGCAGATCTGTTTGTTCTTTGCTTTTCCTAGTTGTCAATTTTTATGAACCATACATGCAAATTTAACCTGAGATTGTCTCTATCTGCACAAAATCTGGCCTTCAGGAGTCAACATAGCACCAACACTGTACTTACCAATACAAAAGCCATTGCTACTTTAGTTGATTTATCTTAGCAACTGAAACAGCTCTTTTATGCTTAGAGCTCCTTGATTCTTAATCACCTTCTGTAGGTAGTACAACTATTTGTTGATCAGGTGAGCACAGGACTTGAACTTGCCACTGATGCCTTCTATAGGTCAATAGCCACCAAATTCTATTTGTTGGATTTTTTAATGATCCATGGGATGGAGATGTCACTGGACAAGTCTAGTTGCCCAAAGGGCAACAAAGAGTCATCCACATTGCTTTCAGTCTGGAATCACGTGTAGACCAAAACACGTAAGAACAGCAGTAAAGAACATTAGTGAACTAAATGGGCTTTCCTTGACAATCAGCAATGGTCATCATTAAACTCTTAATTTCAGATTTTTATCAGATTCAAATTCTGCCATCTGCCATGGAAGAATTAAAAACTAAGATTCCCAAACACTTCCTGGGTTTCTAGATTATTAAACTAGAGATACCCCTGGGCCATTGCTTCCCCTCAAAATATGCACACGTCGATGGATAATTTGGGAGAGGGTCTTTCGGAAAATCTATGTTTGTGGAATTGTGTCGCAAAATTGAGGATTATGAGAAGTGAGAAATAAAACTGGGAAAGAGAAAATCGTCTTTTCTTTCCTCATCTGTCAATACATAACTTCAGATCAAAGGTTACAGAGATACGGGAAATTTATTGAACTGAAAGTATGTGAATTTGAAACAGATAAACATCACGAAGAGCTATTGAGAACAAAAGGTGCTGGTGTATACCTGACACACATTATTTCCTGCATGCGGTTAGCCATAACTTTGCTTGAACAACTGTTCAATAAGAAATCCACAGACATTCCTAATGTATTAAAAATCACTTTTGGAAAATATCTGAATTGAAGTAAGATAAAGAATTTGATCATCCAAATTAGTTTCTGTTTTAGTTCTCTTTCAATAATTTTAAAAACCTTTATAGAAATATTAAGGTGCAAGCATGTGTAATTCAGGCAGAAAAAACTACACCTGTCAGAAATTGAGAACATGCCACATGTGATTATGACGAGACATGGTACACAGCGACATGATGAGTACCTTTAATTCCCAATACATTTACTCCACTCAGGATCACAACTGGGACACTCTCAAGCCAGTCATCAGCAGGATTATCCCCTAGACTACCTTTCCCAGAAGTACCCTGCTCCAAGATATCTACCTCAGGATTATTCACTGTCCGGAAGCAGAGGCCACCCTGCAAATGAACCATATCAAGGCTTCACAGGGACTCCTCCAGCATCCTTAGCTAATGCACGTTTGGATTATCAAAATGAATTTGCCATTGAAACAGTGAAGAGCTTCTCAGAGAAACTCCTAAAGAGAGGTAAGTCCTTCTCATAGTGTTTAAGGAAGTCAGTGTTCTCTCTACTTGTAGAGTCTTTCTAATCTGAGGCTTAATAATAATAGCTCAACGATGCCATGATACTACAGTGAGACAAGTAGAACAGCTAGAGCCAGAGGAATGCTTCAATCAATATGCATACAGTGCAAGACTAGCTGTTTGCAGAATCTACAGAATTGATTTCATTGTAAACAATTAAAGAACAGTGACGTTACAAAGTGCAAAGGTACGAACACAGTCATCAGAATAACAAATTTTCTTCAAGATATGACATTTTTTGGTAATTATTCCTTGGAAAACTTACAGTTAAATTATATTCATTGATCTGTTGATGTCAATATATTTATAATGTAACTGGAAATGAATTTGAAAATAACTATGCCATAAAAATTAGCTTTATCTATAATAGTACAGAACAAATACTGCAGAAGATGTGATTTTAACCAAATGTTAAAATCCCCCTTAACTCCGTTCTTGATATTTTGTAATGCAGTCCAATTGTTTGCGATGCTCTCCCCTCCGCTATTCCCCAGGTACAGTTTAAATTCTACACCCAAAGTCTGACATGATTGAACTTCAGTGCACTTAGTAATGATGTTTGGCCTGGTCATCTGGCCTGACCATTTAGAAAAGAAGTCAAAAGTAATTTTACAAAAACAGGAGATTGCTTGAAATACTCAGCATCAGGCCAGGCAGCATCAGTGGAGGAACAAACGCTTAGTGTATCAAGTTGATGATCTTTTATCAGTAATCAAATAATATCAGGTTTTGCTTTCTATTTTATGGCTAACTTGTTATTTCAGAATCATACTTGAGGGTGAATATAAACTGGACTCCTTTTCTCAATGATTAACCTCCTTGTCCAAGTCATAAATCCATTCCAATTCAAATTTTCCCTGCAGGAAATTGAGGATTTTTTTGATTCAAAGAAGCCTGTCTACATGGTCACGGCAGTGATAATCTCCTCCTAAGGTTTACAAAGAGGTGAATGAGGATTTCAGCATCAGATGAGCAGTGTCTCGATTAAAGCTGGCAAAATAACAGAAGTGGGAATAGGTGGTCTTAGTTATGCATCACAGAAGTGTAATAAAAAAAGAGCAAAAGAAATATTTTCAGAGGATGACCAAATGTTTGGTTAAAGAAATGCTTTTAAGCAACATTAAAGACTCCGGCAGAGTTGAAAGTCATACTGTTTCAGTAAAAGACTAGTGGTTGGTGGACCTAAATAGGTAAATGTTCAATTACCCGTGGTGAGGTTAAGCATGATACACAGGTACTTAGAGTCATTGAAACAAGGAATTTGAGGAGATTAAAGAGTCATAGACTCATAGAGATGTACAGCATGGAAACAGACCCTGCGGTCCAACCCGTCCATGCCGACCAGATATCCCAACCCAATTTAGTCCCACCTGCCAGCACCCAGCCCATATCCCTCCAAACCCTTACTATTCATATATCCATCCAAATGCCTCTTAAATGTTGCAATTGTACCAGCCTCCACCACATCCTCTGGCAGCTCATTCCATACACGTACCACCCTCTGCGTGAAAAAGTTGTCCCTTACGTCTCTTTTACATCTTTCTCCTCTCACTCTAAACCTATGCCCTCTAGTTCTGGACTCCCTGACCCCAGGGAAAAGACTTTGTCTATTTACCCTATCTATGCCCTTCATAATCTTGTAAACCTCAATAAGGTCACTGCTCAGCCTCCAACACTCCAGGGAAAACAGCCCAAGCCTGTTCAGCCTCCCGCCATAGCTCAAATCGTCCAACCTTGGCAACATCCTTGTAAATCTTTTCTGAACCCTTTCAAGTTTTACAACATCTTTCCGATAGGAAGGAGACCAGAATTGCACGTAATATTCCAACAGTGGTCTAACCAAAGTCTTGTTCAGCCGTAACATGACCTCCCAACTCCTGTACTCAATACTCTAACCGATAAAGCAAAGCATACCAAATGCTTTCTTCACTATCCTATCTACCAGCGACTCCACTTTCAAGGAGCTATGAACCTGCACTCCAAGGTCTCTTTGTTCAGCAACACTCCCTAGGACCTTACCATTAAGTGTATAAGTCCTGCTAAAATTTGCTTTCCCAAAATGCAGCACCTCACATTTATCTGAATTAAACTCCATCTGCCACTTCTCTGCCCATTAGCCCATCTGGTCCAGATCTTGCTGTAATCTGAGGTAACCCTCTTTGCTGTTCACTACAGTCCAATTTTGGTGTCATCTACAAACTTACTAACTATACCTTTTATGCTCACATCCAAATCATTTATGTAAATGACAAAAAGTAGTGGACCCAGCACCGATCCTTGTGGCACTCCACTGGTCACAGGCCTCCAGTCTGAAAAACAACCCTCCACCATCATCCTCTGTCTTCTACCTTTGAGCCAGTCCTGTATCCAAATGGCTAGTTCTCCCTGTCTTCCATGAGATCTAACCTAGCTAATCAGTCTCCCATGGGGAACCTTGTCGAACACCTTACTGAAGTCCATATAGATCACATGTACCACTCTGCCCTCATCAATCTTCTTTGTTACTTCTTCAAAAAATTCAATCAAGTTTGTGGGACATGATTTCCCATGCACAAAGCCATGTTGATTATCCCTAATCAGTCCTTGCCTTTCCAAATACATGTACATCCTGTCCCTCAGAATTCCCTCCAACAACTTGCCCACCACCAACATCAGGCTCATTGGTCTATAGTTCCGTGGCTTGTTCTTACCACCCTTCTTAAACAGTGGCACCACGTTTGCCAACCTCCAGTCTTCCGGCACCTCACCTGTGACTATCGATGATACAAATATCTCAGCAAGAGACCCAGCAATCACTTCTCTAGCTTCCCACAGAGTTCTCGGGTACATCTGATCAGGTCCTGGGGATTTATCCACCTTTACCTGTTTCAAGACATCCAGCACTTCCTCCTCTGTGATATGGACATTTTGCAAGACATCACCATCTATTTCCCCATAGTCTATATCTTCCATATCCTTTTCCACAGTGCATGCTGATGCAAAATACTCATTTAGTATCTCCCCCATTTTCTGCGGCTCCACACAAAGGCCACCTTGCAGATCTTTGAGGGGCCCTATTCTCTCCCTAGTTACCCTTTTGTCCTTAATGTATTTGTAAAAACTCTTTGGATTCTCCTTAATTCTATTTGCCAAAGCTATCTCATGTCCCCTTTTTGCCCTCCTGATTTCCCTCTTAAGTATATTCCTGCTGCCTTTATACTCTTCTAAGGCTTCACTCAATCTATCCTGTCTATACCTTACATATGCTTCCTTCTTTTTCTTAACCAAACCCTCAATTTCTTTAGTTGTCCAGCATTCTCTCTACCTTTCATCCTGACAGGAATATACTTTCTCTGGATTCTCGTTATCTCATTTCTAAAGGCTTCCCATTTTCCAGCCGTCCCTTTACCTGCGAACATCTGCCCCCAATCAGCTTTCAAAAGTTCTTGCCTAATACCATAAAAATTGGCGTTTCTCCAATGTAGAACCTCAATTTTTAGATCTGGTCTATCCTTTTCCATCATTATTTTAAATCTAATAGAATTATGGTTGCTGGCCCCAAAGTGCTCCCCCACTGACACTCAGTCACCTGCCCTGCCTTATTTCCCAAGAGTAGGTCAAGTTTTGCACCTTCTCTAGTAGGTACATACTGACTCAGAAAATTGTCTTGCACACTTAACAAATTCCTCTCCATCGAAACCTTTAACACTATGGCAGTCCAGTCTATGTTTGGAAAGTTAAAACCATAACCACCCTACTATTCTTACAGATAGCTGAGATCTCCTTACAAGTTTATTTCTCAATTTCCCTCTGACTATTAGGGGGTCTATAATACAATTCCAATAAGTTTATCATCATTCAAGAACTTTACAGAAATAGGAGGGGAAACATATAAGGTTTGAATTAAATGATATGAATTGAGTTGAGTTGCGTCATTCCACACGCAAACCACTCTCCAAATAAAAAATTTGCCTCTTATGTCTTTTTAAAATCTCTCTTCTGTCACTTTAAAAATGTGCCCTCTAGTGTTTAAATTCCCATTTTAGGGAAAAGCCAACTACCATCAACTCTACTTATCCCTCTCATTATTTTATAAACTTCTATCAGGTCACCTTTTAACCTCCTACACTGCAGTGAAAAATGTTCCAGCCTATACTGCTTTTCTTTATAATTCAAACCTTCCACACCCAGCAACATCCTGACAAATCTCTTCTGAACCCATGATTTGGAGATGCCGGTGTTGGAGTGGGGTGCACAAAGTTAAAAATCACACAACACCAGGTTATAGTCCAACAGGTTTCATTGGAAGCACAAATAGTGTTGGACTATAACCTGTTGGACTATAACCTGGTGTTATGTGATTTTTAACTTCTGAACCCAGGGGCTTTCCAGTTTGCAAGAATAATCTATTGAGCCAGGTCTCAAATGTTCAACAAAGTGGACTAGCCTTGGTAAAAATAATGACTGCAGATGCTGGAAACCAGATTCTGGATTAGTGGTGCTGGAAGAGCACAGCAGTTCAGGCAGCATTCAAGGAGCTTCGAAATCGACGTTTCGGGCAAAAGCCCTTCATCAGGAATAAAGGCAGTGAGCCTGAAGCATGGAGAGATAAGCTAGAGGAGGGTGGGGGTGGGGAGAAAGTAGCATAGAGTACAATGGGTGAGTGGGGGAGGGGGTGAAGGTGATAGGTCAGGGAGGAGAGGGTGCAGTGGATAGGTGGAAAAGGAGATAGGCAGGTAGGACAAGTCCGGACAAGTCATGGGGATAGTGCTGAGCTGGAAGTATAGAACTAGGGTGAGGTGGGGGAAGGGGAAATGAGGAAACTGTTGAAGTCCACATTGATGCCCTGGGGTTGAAGTGTTCCGAGGCGGAAGATGAGGCGTTCTTCCTCCAGGCGTCTGGTGGTGAGGGAGTGGCGGTGAAGGAGGCCCGGGACCTCCATGTCCTCGGCAGAGTGGGAGGGGGAGTTGAAATGTTGGGCCACGAGGCAGTGTGGTTGATTGGTGCAGGTGTCCCGGAGATGTTCCCTAAAGCGCTCTGCTAGGAGGCATCCAGTCTCCCCAGTGTAGAGGAGACTGCATCGGGAGCAACGGATACAATAAATGATATTAGTGGATGTGCAAGTAAAACTTTGATGGATGTGGAAGGCTCCTTTAGGGCCTTGGATAGAGGTGAGGGAGGAGGTGTGGGCACAGGTTTTACAGTTCCTGCGGTGGCAGGGGAAAGTGCCAGGATGGGAGGGTGGGTCGTAGGGGGCGTGGACCTGACCAGGTAGTCACGGAGGGAACGGTCTTTGCGGAAGGCGGAATGGGGTGGGGAGGGAAATATATCCCTGGTGGTGGGGTCTGTTTGGAGGTGGCGGAAATGTCGGTGGATGATTTGGTTTATGCGAAGGTAGGTAGGGTGGAAGGTGAGCACCAGGGATGTTCTGTCCTTGTTACGGTTGGAGGGGTGGGGTCTGAGGGCGGAGGGCGGAGATGTGGGATGTAGACGAGATGCGCTGGAGGACATCTTTAACCACGTGTGAAAGGAAATTGCGGTCTCTAAAGAAGGAGGCCATCTGGGTGTTCTGTGGTGGAACTGGTCCTCCTGGGAGCAGATCCAGCGGAGGCGGAGGAATTGGGAATACAGGATGGCATTTTTGCAAGAGGTAGGGTGGGAAGAGGTGTAATCCAGGTAGCTGTGGGAATCGGTGGGTTTGTAAAAAATGTTAGTGTCAAGTCGGTCATCATTAATGGAGATGGAGAGGTCCAGGAAGAGGAGGGAGGTGTCAGAGATGGTCCAGGTAAATTTAAGGTCAGGGTGGCGCACTTCCTCCCTCAGATCCCACCCCTCCAACCGTAACAAGGACAGAACGCCCCTGGTGCTCACCTTCCACCCTACCAACCTTCGCATAAACCAAATCATCCACCGACATTTCCGCCACCTCCAAACAGACCCCACCACCAGGGATATATTTCCCTCCCCACCCCATTCCGCCTTCCGCAAAGACCGTTCCCTCCGTGACTACCTGGTCAGGTCCACGCCCCCTACAATCCACCCTCCCATCCTGGCACTTTCCCCTGCCACCGCAGGAACTGTAAAACCTGTGCCCACACCTCCTCCCTCACCTCTATCCAAGGCCCTAAAGGAGCCTTCCACATCCATCAAAGTTTTACTTGCACATCCACTAATATCATTTATTGTATCCGTTGCTCCCGATGCGGTCTCCTCTACATTGGGGAGACTGGGCGCCTCCTAGCAGAGCGTTTTAGGGAACATCTCCAGGACACCCGCACCAATCAACCACACCGCCCCGTGGCCCAACATTTCAACTCCCCCTCCCACTCTGCCGAGGACATGGAGGTCCTGGGCCTCCTTCACCGCCGCTCCCTCACCACCAGATACCTGGAGGAAGAACGCCTCATCTTCCGCCTCGGAACACTTCAACCCCAGGGCATCAGTGTGGACTTCAACAGTTTCCTCATTTCCCCTTCCCCCACCTCACCCTAGTTCCAAACTTCCAGCTCAGCACTGTCCCCATGACTTGTCCGGACTTGTCCTACCTGCCTGTCTCCTTTTCCACCTATCCACTGCACCCTCTCCTCCCTGACCTATCACCTTCACCCCCTCCCCCACTCACCCATTGTACTCTATGCTACTTTCTCCCCACCCCCACCCTCCTCTAGCTTATCTCTCCACGCTTCAGTCTCACTGCCTTTATTCCTGATGAAGGGCTTTTGCCCAAAACGTCGATTTCGAAGCTCCTTGAATGCTGCCTGAACTGCTGTGCTCTTCCAGCACACTAATCCAAACTCACTCGCCTTGTCAACATCACAGTGACATCAACCACACACGCACACACACACTAACACATTTACTCACTCACTCACTCTCTCTCTGTAGATTTAGGACATCTGTTATCAGAAACTGACGTTACCAGGCCCAGTGCACACGTGCCAACAACTATTTTGACAACTACCTTAGCATTTGGATCAATTGCTCCAAAGTAGTGCTGCCTAAATAGAGTTTGACTCCAACATTCAGCATTAACATGACGTAAATGCAAATTAACAGGTAACCTGTACTCAAACCCCATGGTCTTGCATTTTAAATGTCATTTGTGGTCATAGAGTCATAGAGTCTTCCAGCACGGAAACAGACCCTTCAGTCCAGCTTGTCCAGGCCGACCAGATATCCTAACCAAATCTTGTCCCATTTGCCAGCACTTGGCCCGTATCCTTAGAAACCCTTCCTATTCATATACCCATCCAGATGCCTTTTTGTCAGATAAATTAGCCCAGTAAAGCAGAGACCACAAAAGCTAAGATCGGATGAAATTGAGAAGCTGTTTATTACAAGTGATACAATTGGAAGAGAAATTGACTAGGCTGACCCAGAACTGACCATCTGTATAGGTAGATCAGAATTTTTCTTCCCAGAGCTGAGGATGAAGCCAGGTTTTATAGGAATCTTGTACAAGAAGGTTAATTAAAATGGGGAAAGAAACAATGTATTTGGAAATGAAGTGATCCAGTTACACTGATGATAATTGAAAAACAGTTATCGGAAGAATGTCCTGATTGTCGATGCAATGTAACATCCTGAGAGTATCAGTGAGTTCTTGATGGGATCAGGAGATTCCAGTTCTCTTTGCTGGTAGGTGAGAACGTCCCTTTTGAAACAGTAAGGTGCTTCCATTGTTCCTATCCTGGGAGCGAGGTGCTTGGTGGTGTCTCTCTGTCTGACCTGTCCTTTGTGTGGTTTTGGTATTGCTGTGTTATCAGACTGCCCTCGGGGCTTTGGGACAGCTGTGATGACCGGGTATTGTTAGTGGGTTTTGGGATGTGTATTCCCTTGTCTGCGAGTACTGTGTGGTTTCACTTGTTAGCCTGTTTGGTCACTGCTGAGGCTTTCTGGGTGTTTCTGGTGTAGTTTGGCGAAGCTTGCTTTCCTATGTTCTGTGTGAGCCTACTATGGGTAGGTAGGGAGGCAGATCTTTTCCCACATTTAAATATTATAATTCTACCAGCCTCCACCACTTCCTCTGGCAACCCATTCCATATACCCACCACCCTCTGTGTGAAAAAGTTGCCCCTTCAGTCTCTTATATCTTTCCCCTCTCACCCTAAGCCTATGCCCTGTAGTTGTGGACTCCCCCACCCCAGGGAAAAGACCTTGTCTATTTATCCTTTCCATGCCCCTCAAGATTTTATAAACCGCTATAAGGTCACCCCTCAGCCTCTGACGCTCCAGGGAAAACAGCCCCAGCCTATTCAGCCTCTCACTCTACCTCAAATCTCCAACCCTGGCAACATCCTTGGAAATCTTTTCTAAACCCTTTCAAGTGTCAAGACAGATCCCACCCAATATTAACTATACTGTGAGTTACCATATCTTTTATAAGGGACTCCAATTCTTCACTTTCAAATATCTTCCTTTGCAAAGCCTCTCCAACTCAGACTGCTTCAACCAATGCTCATACCTTGATTGTTCAATCTCTTCTCCCAAGACCCAGATAGTGCAGACAGCTGAGACAGCTCCCAAGCAACTAAATACTGGCACAATTTTAGCTTTTATCAAGCAGCTAGCTTTACTGAGCTGCTGAATTTCTCTCAGTTCCCAATTTTCTCAGCTTCGTTTCTACTTATAGATGTCCTTCATGTCACTCTGAGCTGCACTAAGCTATCAATGACTCTCAGGGCATTTTGTTTTAGCACTAACCGTATTCCACTCAATGGAGACACCACTCCATGAGACTTCATCAGAGCACTAACTGCCTGGAGTTTGCTAACTGCAGTACTTGTGTTGCCTAATCACTTTGACCGCATCAACACTCTCCCACTCCAATAGCAACTACCTCTCCCAGCAAATACACTTCTAAGTAACTTTAAACCACAGAATATTCTTAATTTCCATCTATCTTTTTAACAATGTGGTCTGTTCCAGATAGTTTCTAACCTTAAGGAAAGCTTTTAAGTTAATTTAAATTGAGCTGTCCCTAGACTGCTATTATTGCAGACACCACTGCTCCAGTTAGTAAAGGCCACTTGCTGTATGTGTAGCTCTAACTCTTTCTATTTAGGCTCTATCAAACAAACATGTCTAACCTTATGAACAGCAAATTGTTTTAGATGTCCTGGCAATCATCAAAGCCCAGTATTTTAATTACTTTAACTTCCTAGTTAGTAAAAGGTCAGCTCATACAAATGTAGCGAAACAGCCATAAATAGGTTAAAAACGTGGAAAAGCAAAATTCATTTATTTTTACTTAAGTATTCATAGTAATCAGAACAAAATAAATGATTAACGGAACAAGTATGGGATAATGGGTACGAACTTGGGTATGATAATGGGTATGATCTTACATATTATAAGGGGCAGCACAGTGGCTCAGTGGTTAGCACTGCTGCCTCACAGTGCCAGGGATCCAGGTTTGATTCCAGCCTCGGGTGACTGTCTGTGTGGAGTTTGCACATTCTCACTGGGTCTGCGTGGGTTTCCTCTGGGTACTCTGATTTCCTCCCACAGTCCACAGATGTGCAGGTTAGGTGAATTGGCCATGCTAAATTGCCCACCATGTTCAGGGATGTGTAGGCTAGGTGTAGTAGTCAAATGGAATGGGTCTGGGTGGGTTACTCTTCAAAAGGTTGATGTGGACTTGTTGGGCCAAAGGACCTGTTTCCACACTGTCAGGATTCTAATTCTAATTCTAATTCTAAACAATCCTGCAGCCATTGCAGAGTCATGGTTATAAGGAGATGAAAGCTGGGAAATAAATATTTATGGGTATAACTTTTGAAAAGGACAGGCAGGAAGGAAAAGGAAGAAGGGATAGTTTGGGTGGGATAGCATTGGGTGGGATAGAATAAGTACAATATCAAGAAATGATCTTGGATTGGAAGGCATAGAGTCCTTATTGGTGAAGAAAGGAAAGATAAAAGGGAAGAAGACACTGGTAGGGAACAGTCTAACAAGATATATGGTGGGTCAGAGAATAAATCGGGAGATAATGAGATCATGTAACAAAGGTAGTACATTAAGCATGGGTGAAGTTAATCTTCATGTAGCTTAGGATAGCCAGGTTGACAGAGGTAGTCATGAGCTACATTTCATAGTTGGGATATTTGCCTAGAACAGTATCTTGTGGATCCAACCAAGGATTAGGCTATTTTGGGTCTGGTGATATGTAATGGGGCAAATTTAATAAATGATGTTAGGGGAATAGATCTCCCAGTGACCATTGCATGGTAGAATTTAACATTCAGTTTGAAGGAGAGGAGCTTAGGTCAGGAACAAGGGTGCTCAAATTAAATAGGAGTAATTACAAAGAAATGAGGGCACAGCTGGCTGGAGTGGACTAGGAAAGGGGTTTAGCATCAAAAATGGTTGAAGAAGAATGGACAGACATTAAACAATAGTCTATGGCTCACAGAAACAATATATCCCAGTGAGGAAGGATTCCAGGAAAGGGATAAGCCAACCATGGTTAACCAGTGAAGTTGATTAAACAATAGAAAACCAAGAGATGGGATAAATGGGTCCTTTTCTGGTTGGCAAGTTGTAACTATTGGGTGCCACACGGTTCAGTCCTCAAATCCCACCAATTTACACCCAAGTTAATGATTGGGGTGCAGTGATAGAATGTACTAGAGCCAAATTTGCTGAAGACACTAACAGGAGAAAGTGAGGTCTGCAGATGCTGGAGATCAGAGCTGGAAATGTGTTGCTGGAAAAGCGCAGCAGGTCAGGCAGCATCCAGGGAACAGGAGAATCGATGTTTCGGGCATAAGCCCTTCTTTCCAGCTCTGAAGACACTAACATAAGAGTGAGAAAGTAAGCTGCCATGGAGAAATAAGAAATTTACAAAATGTATATGGATGGGTTAGCAGAATGGGCCAAAATTTGGCAGATGGATTTTAACATGGATAAGTGTGAGATTATCCATTTTGACTGGAAGAATAAAAAGGCAATTTATTATCTTAATGGAAAGAAACTTCAAAATGCTTCTGTGCAAAAGGAATTGGATGTCCTAGTGCATGAAAAAGAAATGAGAACATTTTTTCTCTCAGATGCTTGAGAGTCTTTGTAATTCCCTAGCAGCCAATGCAACATCTTTAAATATTTTTGTTAGATGGATTGTTCATTCCCAAGGGGATGTCAGGATATGCAGGAATGTAGAGTTGTACATTGTACTCATTGGAATTCAGAAGAATGAGAGGTGACCTCATTGAAACACAAAAGATTCTTATGGGATGTGAGTGGGTAGATGCAGAAAGGTTGTTTCCCCTTGAGGGAGAGTCTAGGACCAGAGGGCATCACCTCAGAGTAAGTGTTTCACATTTAAGACTGAAATGAGGAGGAATTTCTTCTCTCAGTGGGTTATGAATCGATGAAACTCTTTAACACAGTGGACTCTGAAAGCTCTCAAGGCTGGTTCGTAAGGTATATTCAAGGCCAAGAGGGACAGATTTTAAATCAGTAAGGAAATCAAGAGTTAGAAAAAAGGCATGAAAGTGGAATTGAGATTTATTGGATCAGTCATGATATCATTGAATGGTGGAGCAGAATTTATGGGCTGAATGGCCTACTTCAACTCTTACGTCTTATTTTCTTAAAGCAGCATGACCACTTTTAAGTACAATAGACTTCAAAGTGCTTCAATTGAATTTACCCATTTTCTCCTGTTAAACTTTCATTTTTAAATTAAATATATACTAACATACATGAATTATGAACAAAATATTTGTAATGCCACTGCAGGTTAAGAAGGAATTGGTGTAGGGCAGTTGTCCGACTTTGGAAGAATTTACTTTTGAAATATGAAGGGTGGAAGATGAGACACAAGAAATAGATTCCAGGCAATCTGAAGTGACAAGACAAAAAAATGGAAGAGGGTTTTGATGGTGCTAAAGAAAGGATAAAGGGTCAAAGATTCAGTTTGATTCTGGCTGAGGTAGTGGTCAAGAAGAGGGATGGAATTGCTTGCAAGTGTATGGAATTTGCTACTGGGAAAACAAAAAAAGTTTTATTTGGTTTTCCCAAAGTTTAGTTGCAGAGAATGATTGCTCACCCAAGACTAGATAAAACAATCTGATGATAGCGTGACAGAGCATTAAAGAGGTGAGAAACAAATGAGGCTGAATGTCAGCAGCTTACACAGGGAGGTGGGCTCCACATTCTGTAAATGATGGTGCCAAGGAGTTTTTGAGGTAGTGGTGGAGATAAAGAGGAGAGGCTATCGCTGGATAAACTCTAGCTATGATCAGATGAGTATGGAGGCTACGACATCGGCTGTATTCATCTTGTACTCTGAGGTTTCTTTAATGCTAAATGGAAGGTGAGAATCTACACAGTTTCTGTCTTCCTTTCTGACCATTCTGAGAGTCCAAATATTGTATGTCACCAGACCTGACCTTGCCTCATACCCATGCAAGGCCATTTCCATGGTTTCGACACCATTGTCCGTGTGCAATTCTCCGGGGAGATCATGTATTACAAATGACACTCACAGCTGTTCAATCATGATCCCTGAGTTTGATGAATGGGCTCTATCCACGTCCAGCCACTTTGAATGGCCACCCACAATGACCAAGAATATTGAGACCATGAAAGGATCTCCGTAGTTGACGTTTAACCGGGTCCAGGCTTTCCCCAGCCAATCCCATGACAGCAGGGAAGCTGCTGGTAGCAGATTTTGTCCTTGCTGGCACTTTGGGCAATGCCACACCAACATGGCTTCACCATATTCAATGGTAACTGCCCCAACTGCTTCTCATAGGAGACAGGAAGCAAAGCCATGCCCTTAATCTGTAACCATTCACGAGTACATGCTTTCCATTTGGCCAAGGTCTTGCGCAAACCTAAGGTTTGGAGTTCAGAATGAATCTTATTAAAGACAGGTTCTGCAATCACTAATAAGCTGCACTGGTATCTAACTCCATTACAACCAGGTGACCATTTAACCAGACATTTATTTTGATTGATTCTGATTTAGATATTGCTAAATAATTCAACTGTTCATGAAGATGGACTTTCCAGTATGTGCACTCTCCTGGATACCAGCCGATGTATTCTCTGACTCAAGTCAGACCCAGTAGAACAGCTTTGCTGTCTCGAGTCCACATACCCACAGTAACTATAATGGCTTGCCAGCCCAGATCCTGAAGAATATTTTAGCCATTTGGCAGAGGCTCAGCTTTACTGTGGGCTGATCTAAGGTCCCTCTGCTCAAGATATACCCCAGCGTGAGGCTCTGCGATTCCCTAACTCAAGTAGTATTCCCCAAGCTCAGTTGGACAGGTGAGGGTGACCACTTCCATCGGGATAACCTGTAACTCATATGCTCCACTTGCTGCATTTTCCAATGACAAAGCCAGTTGTAGGACCTGTTTGAAGTCCAGTTGAGTTTCAGCTCATAGGCACGCTTGCATGGTTACATCATTAATCCCACATACCAAACTGGCTCTCAGCATCTCATTCAGGGTTAACTCAAAATTGCATGATTCTGCCAGTCCTCGTATGATTAAATTTAGATTACTTACAGTGTGGAAACAGGCCCTTCGGCCCAACAAGTCCACGCCGACCTGCCGAAGCGCAACCCACCCAGGCCCATTCCCCTACATTTACCCCTTCACTTAACACTACGGGCAATTTAGCATGGCCAATTCACCTAAGCTGCACATTGTTTTTGGACTGTGGGAGGAAACCGGAGCACCCGAAGGAAACCCACGCAGACACGGGGAGAATATGCAAACTCCACACAGTCAGTCGCTTGAGGCAGGAACTGAACCCAGGTCTCTGGCGCTGTGAGGCAGCAGTGCTAACCACTGTGCCACCGTGCTCGTCAAAAATCTCAATACAGATTCCCCCAGTTCTCAAACAGCCAAATAAAATAGATAGTGTCTCAGAATTAGAGGAGATTTGGAATCATGATATTCTTTAACTAAATCCATCAACTCTCGAAAGGTTTTAGTATCTGGTGCCTGAGATAAAGTTAGGCTCCTAATAACTGAAAAAGTTGCGGATCCACAAGCAATCAAAAGCATTACTCATTACTTTCCATATACAACAATGTCATTTTCTTGGAAAAATATGTATTATTTCCACATACTGAGTCCATTATTCGATGGCAATATCGAATGGGTGAAGCTTCCCAAATAACAGCATGATGCCAGAAATACTTACCCCAACTCAAAGACAACTCTGGCAAACAAAATTTCTTCAGTAGTGTACTGTTTTCTCTCATTGCCACTGAAATAACTCCATGGAGGCTAGTATTACATCAGCAAATCACCTGTTGTTTACATGCGCACAGTACATGGACTCTGACCAGCTAGCTCAGAGCCAGTCCCTAGAGTAAGGAAGATCCCTGACACTCCTATTTATGTGTGTCAGCCAGGGCTCCCTGTTTGACCCAGGTTAACAATGCCCAGGAAACTCATACTCCATCTGTCTAACCCCATTCCAGCCATTACCTAGAGGAGTGAATGTTGCAATAGTCGATTGTGAGAGATCAAGGGGAATTTATAATACAGAAAGTTGTGAGGTTTAAAGGAAAATTAAACCAACTTAACAAAAATGATATTTTGTAACAGTTTCTTTTATTTCAGACAAAGACTGAAATATATTTTGCTCTTTTCACAGCTTTTATTAGGTTAGAGCATTTCACTTTAGTGGTTCAATTGTTATTCACCATAGGAATAATCAGCATGTTTCTTTGTTGGTAAGTTTTTAAACATTTATGATTTCAATGTGTAAAATGGGTCTATAATATCAGCTATACAATTGTAATGAAGAACAATGTTATTATGGAAGAGCTAATATTCTTCTGGGAGGAGAAAGTGAGGTCTGCAGATGCTGGAGATCAGAGCTGGAAATGTGTTGCTGGAAAAGCGCAGCAGGTCAGGCAGCATCCAGGAAACAGGAGAATCGACGTTTCGGGCATAAGCCCTTCTTAATATTCTTCTGACTTATTAAGGACAAACAAACCCCAATAAGAATCTTTTATTACAGTTTTCCATGTAGTTATGAAACTGTTTCATAACAACTCAACACCAAAGTTCATTGTAAGAGATACTGCCCTGGAATTTTCCTCTGCTTATATTCTGTAGATGTAGCAGTGGATAATCAAAGAAAATCACATGGAAAGTCTGACTGCCCTGTTAAACCCATATTAGGTTCTCAGTGTTTTCACTGTTCCACTAGAAAAATCAAACTGGTAGAAAAATCCAATCATTCATGATTGTAAGCCAAAGATTGGTATTGTGTGAGAAGCTAAAACTAAGGTTAAAAACTGGCTCAGAGGAAAATATTTTTCTTTCTGAACTGAAGTTGAAGGCTAAAGTAATGGTCCTAGATCTGTTTCTCTGTAAGTTGTAAACTCAGAAGTGTGGGCTTTTCATTCATTAACACTGTTGGTGTCCTGCTTGACACTTGACTGGGTTACATTTTTTCTGAGAAATGATGTAATTCGTGTTTCATTTTTGGAATTTGGATTTTGGAAGTCAAATCAGATGGATTTGACCCAGTCAAGTGTCAAGCAGGACACCTACAGTGTTAATGAATGAAATAGTTACACTTCTGAGTTTACAACTGACAGAGACCATTACTTAGCCTTCAACATCAGTTCAGAAGAATTGGGAGTTCAATTCGGAAAGAAGAATAATTTTCTCTGAGCAGGTTTTTATCTTAGCAGAAGAGTTTTAGTTTGAAACGATCCCAAACATATTTATGGGTTTGCCAATAAGACCAATCATATAACATGTGGAACTGTAGAAATCCCAATGCGTTCACTAACCACACAGGACGAGGTTGTGGTAAACAGTAGTAGAGAACCATATGGCCAATTGAATAACTGGGCTTTCAAGGAAAGGGGTTATTTGAGCTCAGGATGGAGATCAATAAGACACATACAAAATTATTATTAGCAACATCATAAATAGGACCTGAACTGTTTGTTAACCATGCAGACTTGTTACCTAAACAAAGTGCATCAAAGCCATCTTGCAGGATATTGGCTACCCTAATCAGGGTTGTACATTGCACAGACTCTTGGAAGGTCCTAAGACAGTTACTCTTCATCCTGGATTGTACACAGTCTGTCTCTGATTACCATGGAAGGGTAAGGTAGCTTACAAGTTTGAGCAATAAATGTAGCTAACTCTTTCACACTGTTGCTATGTAATAGTAACACAAGTGATGTTCACCACAAATGGGATGTTGCCACCAAACTAAAACAACATTCTGCCTATCACACAAATGAATAGTATGGTGTATGAATTTCAGAAGCAGTGTGAGGCCAGATATGTAAGCCATGTGTCCCAGAGATTGGTGTATTATATCAAACAGCATGTCCCTTTGGATGTTCACAACAAGAAACCAGACCCAACCAGCCTGCACTTGCAAAATGTGGAAGTCAGTGTCTAAGATTAGACCTGATTCTGCAATTGGACAACATTTGCGACAGAATTCTGAATGTGGAAGAACTATGCTGACAGCTGATTTAAAATTGTGAGTTAGGCTCACAGTGTGATGTAACTGTGTATGTTGGAAGCTCTGTACAATACATTAATAAGGAGGGCCAGGTTCTTTGCAGACAGGAAGAACATGCACTGTGCTTGTTTCAACCCAAGAAATAGATAGGCAAAAGTGAGGACTGCAGATGCTGGAAATCAGAGTCTAGATTAGAGTGGTGCTGGAAAAGCACAGCAAGTCAGGCAACATCGGAGGAGCAGGAAAACTGACGTTTCAGGCAAAACAGTCCTGATGAAGGGCTTTTGCCCGAAACGTCGATTTTCCTGCTCTTTGGATGCTGCCTGACCTGCTGTGCTTTTCCAGCACCACTCTAATCCCAATAAAACATGACAGTCATTCACAGGTTCATTTTCCAGGGCAATGTCCTGCCCAAATAGAATCAACCTTCTGAGAGCATATACTTGCACAGGTGACACTGCATTGAAAATAGGTTCCATGGAGGAAAGAGAGCTTATTTCAATCTTATTGACAACCTCATGAAGAGGCCCAATTTTATGTAAGCAAAAGGAATTTGTGCATAATATTGCATCTTTTTCATCCAAACAAATGTGTCATGGAGGTTGCCGGTCTCTGCTGCATTCCCATAGCAACACATTGAAGAAGCAGAAATTACTTGCCTCATCTGAGAATGAAGATTGACAGTTAACTGTTCTTGCTGCAACTCCAATCCAAAGATGACATAACTGATCAGCATTCTCTTCTCATGCTCTATGATTTGGTGTCTCTTTTCTGGGCCAAAAGTCATGGGGTTAACTTTTACAACAGGAAATACATTACATAAACTAAGCTCACTAAATTATCTTACATTAACCAGATGGGAATACACAGTGATGGAGACATAGAGCTGTGTAGCATGGAAACTGCCCTTTTGGTTCAACTCATCCATGTTGACCAGATATCCTAAATAAATCTAGTTCCACTTTCCAGCATTTGGCAAATATTCCTCCGATGTTTAAATGTTGCCATTCTACCAGCCTCCTCCACTTCCTCTGGCAGCTCATTCCATACACGCATCACCCTCTGCGTGAAAATGTTGCCTCCACGTCCTTTTTTAATTTTTCCCCTCTCACCTTAAACCCAGGCCCTCCAGGTTTGGACTCCTCCCCTCACTCCCTGAGGAAAGACCTTGGCTATTCACCCTAACCACACTCCTCATGATTTTATAAACCTCGATAAACCTCAGCCTCTAACACTCGAGGGAAAATAGCCCCAGCCTATCCCTTTAGCTCAAACCCTCCAACCCTGGCAACATGCTTTTAAATCTTTTCTGAACCCTTTCAAATATCACAACATCCTTCCCATAGCAGGGAGATCAGAATTGAATGCAGTATCCAAAAGTGACCTGAATAATGTCCTGTACAGCCGCAACATAACCTCCTAACTCCTGTGTTCAAAGCACTGACCATAAAAGCAACCTTACTAAACAACTTCTTCATTATCCTGTCTACCAGCGACTCCACTTTTAAAGAACTATTATGTTCACTTTACCAATCATCCATTAGTAGGTACACAAGATACTGAGTGATTAAATTAAGCCATTTTTGCCATAATCAAAACAAAAATCAAAATAACTTTAGAATTATAAATTTAAGCAATATTCCCAAGCTTCTGGTTCCAACTATTTGGAGAGATGCCAGGGACCTCTTCGAGATTCTTCACACTGAGTGTGTAGTAATCACTCAGGATGTTCGAATTTCCGAAAGGCCATTACCCTGCATCTGAAGACATCTGAAAAAATCCCCAACTCTGAGTCAGAAGTAGTGACTTTGAAGGGTTTGCCTTATTTAATTTACTTGGGACATGTTACAGCGATGAAACCCCAGTCTAACTCTAGGTTAACTATCCTATTGCACCCTTCAGATATTCACACTGGTTCTGTCCTACAACTTGGAGTCCATCTGCAGTTCTTTTGTCTCTACACATTGAGGAGCAAAGTAAAAGACAGTCCAATTCACTTGGTTCGCTTAGATGTCAGATTCGTTTAATTGGCTGAGGCATCACCTTAATATTTGATGGCTACCTACTTAAGGTAATCTTACTGGAGCAACTAAAGGTGTTCTCTACTAGAAATAATATTGCACCATCACAGTTTTTGTAGAATGTGTTAACTGTTGTATTGCATTGCCATGATTTTGAATTGCAAGTTTTGATCTTTAATAAACTCTTATGTACATCTTATGATTGATATCGTCTCACATTGTTTTCTGCATTGCAAAGTTGAGAATCTTACTTTGTGCTCCCTGTGGTGATGGAATACATTGCTAAGGACTGAGAATTTTTACATGGACATGGATGACATCTGGAAATTTATCACTTGGCTTCAATTTACTGCAGAGACTATCTGGAAGACATTAATAATCATGACATCTCCTTTCCTTTGGGGTGGAATCAGTCACTCCTTCAGACTCATTTGTGTCTCTACTTGAAGTTGATGGGAATTATCTGAGAGATAACACCTGATCTGGAATTATTCCAAAAAGAACCTATTATTGCAATACACACCATAATCTCTAAGATATAAACAGAAAGTACTGGTTAAACACAGCAGGTCTGGCTGCATCTGTGGAGACAGAAACTGAAGGGCTGAATTTTTCCAACATTTGACAAAATGTCAGTTTCAGGAAGTTCCTTGGAGTGTTTCCCTCCATCACACCACATGGGTTTTCTTACACAATTCTCTGCTGCTCTCCACATTCGGTAAGTATCCACTCCCACACTGCTGCTCTCAAGGAACCTTATGCTCAGCTGCAGTGGAGGTGTTCACTGGTGCCAGAACCTCATGGCAATCATGATGTGAGTGCTATATTTAAAACCGATTTGAAATTCTGCCTGAGAATGTGCAGCAGCACCACTAGAATGTCAGTGACCTTCTGAACTCCATAAGGCTAGGTGCCACCATATTCTCTCTGCTACCTCACTCTCACTCTAACTTCACTGGTACACCCACCTCCCATCAAGATCTACTACTCTCGGAATGCACACAGCATCTTTACTCAATGGCTCTTACCGACCCCATCTCCTCAAACTATGAGCCCTTCCTGCCCTCCACATTTCTTCAGGACATCTCACTATCTTTCCTAACTGTACAGATCACCCCTATGACAGACCATGGACCCCCTTTGACCATAGTAAGTACTCTTTGCTTTTGATGTTCAAATATGGCCATTTGGTTCAGGCACATGCAATGTATTGACTGCAAATGCTGCTGGCACATGTTGTATGTGTGACACTGACATTGTACTGTGCCCTACAGTGGCTCAGTGATTAGCACGGCAGCCTCACAGCACCAGGGACCCGTTTGCACATTCTCCCTGTGTCTGCGTGGGTTTCCTCCGGGTGCTCCAGTTTCCTCCCACAGTCCAAAGATGAGCAGGTCAGGTAGATTGGCCATGCTAAATTGCCCGTAGTGTTAGGTGCACTAGTCAGAGGGAAATGGGTCTGGGTGGGTTACTCTTGGAGGGTCGGTGTGGACTGGTTGGGCTGAAGGGCCTATTTACACACTGTAGGGAATCTAATCTAATATGTCCCTTCCCCCTTGACTGTTCATTGCTGGCTCACAACATAAGAAGCAGCTGGATGAGACCTTAAAATGCCAGGGCTTGGTAGGTTATGGATTGAGTGCTGGTATGTGGGATTGGTGCAGTTTGTGTTTGTTGTTTGGCATTGACATGATGGGCCAAATGGTCTTTTTCTCTGCTGCATGACTTTATGATAAGCTGTCTGTGGTAAAAGACAATCACATTTTGTGATTATTGCCATGCTTACCCAGCTGTCTTATCAATGTCCACTTGACTCACAGGGAGGAAATTCAGCATCAATAAAATCCAGATGTTTGTGAAATCCTTAGAAAAACTGTTGCTCATGGAGAAAGTGGTATAATTCCTTGCCTTAAAACAACATAAGTCATCTGTCTGCAACCTCCCTGTGCCATAGATTGCTAATATCCACTTCAGTTTAGTACGAGCATGTGGTATAAAAATTCATGGCAGTGCTATTCTTATTTGCCATTAGCATGGCATGAAATTTGGCTACATATCAGACTATGACATAACTCAAACACCACTTCTAAGTAAAGCTGCTCAGACATAACAGATTAGCTCCATCTCCACCTGCATACGTTCTTTGGAAGGGTAGAATCAGTGAACACAATCCTATGGTGTAATCGCACCAAATTAGCACCCTTAGCTCCTCACTCTCTTTATCCTCCAAAAAACACGAATGTCGAATATATACGAATGTAGTATAACATATGAATATAGTGTGCCAATTTTTGTGTGATAACCCCAGCCTATTCAACCTCTCTCTATAGCTCAAAGCCTCTAACCCCATCAATATCCTTGTCAGTTATTCCTGAATCCTTTCAAGTTTCACAGCATCCTTCCCATAGCAGGTTACAATGATGTTAGAACTGCTATGCACAAAATTAGTGGTATTGAAAATACAGGTGTATATTTTATAAATTGGCCATCATGAATGGAAAATCATTCATACTGCACTGGGATTTTCCAAATTATTCTTATGTTCTCCCATTTGGTGTGTAATTCATGGGCCTACTCCATATTTGCAACAACAGGACAATTTTAATAAAGGAGACAAGGAATTAAAACAACAAGCATGTCATGTATTAACTACAACTTTAAAACACAGAGTATGTATGGCAGATATAGATCAATAACTTTGTTTTTTTAGTACCATGGATAAACATAAAGTCACACATGACAGTGGGCATCAACACAGTGTTATCTGATATTACTCAATGTTTGGAAATAAAGAGGAACAGATTTTGAAACATTTAGACTTTTAAAAAAACCCAATTGAGAATGAAATTAAATAGAGGTAAATGTATTAACAGTTATCAGCACCAGACAACCATTTTCCTTAGTTTGAACTAAATACAATCTAACTTTGTTAGCTTTCCCAGAAAATTAGCTACAAATTGGAAAATCATGGATCAGATAGAAAGCTAGTGAAAAAAATCAGTTTAAAAATATTCACAGGTCAGGTGAGAATGGCACTTGCAAGAACCACTTTTCACTGTTTCAGAATAATAAATCATTTATTTTATGTTTGAGATAATAATAAAAAAATCACAAGAAGAGAGAACACTGGTGGTTGTATACAATGAATCAGATTGTGGTCTCATGAAGCACTTGGGAGTAAATATTGCTTAGTTCATTACTAAATCTTCAAAACCAGAGGATTGTCTATCAAAATCTGACATGATGTGGAGGAGCCAGGGTTAGGCTAGGGTGGATAAAGTTAAAAATCACACAACACCCAGGTTTTAGTCCAGCAGATTTATCTGGAAGCATTGGCTTTCAGAGCGCTGCTAACTACCTGATGAAGGAGCAATGATCCAAAAGCTAGTGCTTCCAAGTAAACCTGTTGGACAATAACCTGGTGTTGAGTGATTTTTAACCAAGATCTGTTCCTTCTTTGCTTTTCCTAGTCGTCATTTTTTAAGAACCATAGATACAAATTTATCTTGACATTGTCTCTATCTGCATAAGACCTGGCCTTCAGGAGTCAACATTGTACCAACACTGCACTTACCAATAAAAAAGCTACCTTAATTATTCTATCTTAGCAACTGAAACATCTCTTTTATGCTTAGAGCTCCTTGATTCTTGATCACCTTCCTGTCGGTACTGCATTAGTTTGTTGATCAGGTGAGGACAGAACTTGAGCTTGGCACTGATGCCTTCTACAGGTATTGATGCCTTCCAGCAAATATTATCTTTTGGAATTTTTTATTCATCCATGGGATGGGGAGGTCACTGACCAAACCTAATTAACTGAAGGGCAGCTAAGAGTCATCCACATTGCTTACAGTCTGGAGTCATGTGTAGGCCAGACCAGCAAAGGTCAACAGTTTCCTTCCCTAAAAGACATTAGTGAACTAAATGGGCGTTTCCTGACAATCAGCAATAGACATTATAAGACTCATAATTCCAGATTTTTCCCAAATTCAAATTCTGCCATCTGCCATGGCAGGATTCAAACCGAGGACTCCCAAACATTTCCTGGGTTTCTGGATTCATAAGTTAGAGATAATACCACTGGGCATCACCTCCCATTGAAAAATTCACACAATGATGGGTAATTTGAGAGAGGCACCTTTGGAGATCCATGTTTGTGGAATTGTGTAGCAAAATTGAGAATTACAAGAAGAGAGAAATAAAACTGGGAAAGGGGAAATCGTCTAACTTTTTTTTCCTCATCTGTCAATAAATAACTTCATATCAAAGGTTACAGAGATACTGGAACTTTATTGAACTGAATGTTTCCACGGAAACCAAAAGTAAATACATTTGGAAATGTGACTTCAAAACAACAGATAAACGTCACAACGAGCTATTGAAAACAAAGGTGCTGGTTTATACCTGACACGAGTTATTTCCTACACGCAGTTAGCTGTACCTTTGCTCGAATAATTGTTCAATAACAAATCCACAGTAAGTACAGACAATCCTAATGTATTAAAAATCACCTTTTGAAAATATCTGAATTGAAGTAAGATGAAGCATTTGATAATCTATATTGGCTACTGTTTTAGTTTTTCTTCAAGAATTTTAGAAATCTTTTCAGAAATATTATGATGCAAACATATATTAATACAGATGTTTCTCAATCTAGAGAAATAAAACTACAGCTGTTGGAAATGGAGAAGATACCACGTGTGAATATGGGGGAACATGGTACACAGGGATATGGTGTGTACCCATATCCCCCAGCACCTTCAAATGACCTAGGATCACAACTGGGACACTCTCAAGCCAGTCATCAGCTGGATTACCCACCAAGCTACTTTTCTCAGGAACACCCTGCTCCAAGATATCCACCTCAGGATTACTCATTGCCGGGGTGCCACCCTGCAAATGAACCATGTGAAGGCTTCCCACAGGCTCCTCCACAATCCTTAGTTGATGCACCTCCAGAATATCAAAATGAATTTGCCAATGAAACAGCAAAGAACTTTTCAGAGAAAGCTATAAGGAGAGGTAAGTCTTTCTCCTATTGGTTACGGAAGACAGTGTTCTCTCTCTTTGTAAAGTCCTTCTGATCTGAGGTTTGATAATAATGGCTTGACGATGCCATGATATTACAATAGGCAAGTAGAAGAGGCACACCCTAAGGAATGCTTCAATCAATATGCATACAGAGCCAGAACTTGCAGAATCTACAAAACTGGTTTCATTCTAAATAATTAAAGTATCAATAACATTACAAAGTGCAAAGTGAACATAGTCATCAGAATAACAAATTTAGACAATAAACGTTCATATTTCCTTTATGTTGTGACATATTCTGGTAATTATTCCTTGGAAACCTTAGTCAAATTATATTCATTGATCTGTTGATGTAAATAACTTTATAATGTAACTAGAATCAAATTTGAAATGAACTACACCATGAAAATTAGCTTTATATATAAGACCAAACAAATGCTGCAGGTGATGTGATTTTAACCAGATGTTAAAATCCCTCTTAGCTCTGCTCTTGATATTTTCTAATGACTGCCTGTTATTTGCAATGCTCCCCGCTCTGCCAATCTCCAAACAGACTGGAGGCTTAGAACAGAGCAGGGATGGCTGTTGTACTGGCATCTACGTACAGCTTAACCTCTGTACTCACAAGTGCAATCTAATTAGACTTTAGTACACTTATTAATAATGACTAGTCTGGTCATCTGGCCAGATTATTTTTAAAAAATTGAAAGTAGTTTTAGAAAGCAGGAAATTGCTGGAAATACTCAGCATCAGGCCAAGCAGCATCAACAGAGGAACAAAGAGTTAATGCTTCAAGTTGAAAGTCTTTTATCAGAATTCAAATAATATCGGGTCTTGCATTCCATTACTTTGCTGTCTTATTATTCCAACATCATAATTGAGGGTGAATATAAACTGGACTGGACTCTGAAGTGACAGGACAATGAAGAGGGTTTTGATGGTGCTTAAAGAAAGGATAAAGGGTTAAAGGTTTGATTCTGGCTGAGGCAGTGGTCAAGAAGTGGGATGGAATTATTTGCAAGTGTATGCAATTTACACAGTTTTCCTAAAATTTACTTGCAGAAAATGATTGCACACCTAAGACTGGATAAAACAGTCTGGTGATAGCGTGTCAGAGGTGACAGAGCAGTTAAAGAGGTGAGAAACAAATGAGGCTGAGTGTCAGCAGCTTACACAGGGAGGTGGGCTCCACATTCTGTGAATGATGTTGCCAAGGGGTTTTTGAGGTAGTGGTGCAGGTAGAGAAGAGAGGCTATTGCTGGATAAACTCTAGCTATGATCAGATGAATATGGGGCCACTGAACTGGGCAATAAAGGAGAGGATTAGAGAATGTTAGAATGGTCGATTGTGTATGGTTGGCAGAGGGATCAAGGATCACTATCAATCAACATCCTTTTATTGTCACATGTACTCCATTGCAGAAAGACAGTGAAAAGCTTTTACAATTTCTGCCTTCTTATGACAACATCTTAAGTACAAAGTACCTTGGTACAATTCTTGGATACAACAGAGTTGTAAAAGTAGTTGCATTACTTACAGAGTTGAGAAATAAGTTAATAATAGGACATCATTAAAGGGATGACTCTGCAGCAAAGTAGGAAATTTCAAATAAACATTACATTGTAGCAGCTCAGCACAGAGCCTCCGCATGTGGTTGACTGTCCGCGCTAAATTCCAGTACAACAGCCAGCCCTGCTCTGCTCTAAGCCTGTTCTGTACAGGCGCTCAGCTGCTCCAAGCTAAGTGCCAGGACTGCTTCCCCAATATTGGTCTCTGCCTGGGACTCTTTACATTGCCTGCATGGTGCTCCACTTCTGTTTCCACGCACTGCTCCAAGTCTCACTGCTGGCACTGTTCCCAGGCCCATACCTTACACACTGTACCAGGGCTCACTGCTCACGCTGTTCCCAGGCTCGTATCCCACACACTGTTCCAGGGCTCACTGCTTACACTGTTCCCAGGCTCATATCCCACACACTATTCCAGGGCTCACTGCTCAGGCTGTTCCCAGACTAATAACCCACACACTGTACCAGGGCTCACTGCTCACCATGTTCCCAGGCTCGTAGCCCACATGCTGTACCAGGGCTCACTGCTCAGGCTGTTCCCAGACTCATACCCTACACACTGTACCAGGCCTCACTACTCACACTGTTCCCAGACTCATATCCCACACACTGTTCCAGGCCTCACTATTCACTGTTCCCAGACCCATATCCCACACACTGTACCAGGGCTCACTGCTCTAGGGACTTGCTACCGGCGCCTGCCGCTGCACCAGTATTTGCCTCCGGTGCTGAGGTGAGAAAAGAAGAAGAAAAGACAGAAAAGAAAAGGAAAAAGAAAGAAAAAGAGCAGGCAGAGCAGAGGAGGTCCAGTAGGGTTAGGTCCTACTCTGCTGCCATCTTGACCATTCTATCGCACAAGAAAATTTTAAAGGAAAATTAAACCAACTTAACGAAAAGGATATTTTGTAAGTTTCATGTGTTTCAAAGACTAATACATATTTTGCTTCTTTGACAGCTTTCATAAGGAAAGTGTATCTCACTTTAATGGTTCAATTGTTAATCACCATAGGAATAATTTGCATGTTTCTTTATTGGTAAGTCAATTTTAAATTTACACTTTCAGTGTGTCACACAGGCTGTAATATCAGTTCTACAATGGTACTGAAGAATAATGCTGTTACAGAACAGTTAATATTCTGCTTACTCATTAAGAACAAACCCCAGTAAGAATCCATTTGTTACAGATTTCCAAGTGGTTATGAAATTGTTTTGTAACACCTCAACACCAAAGTTCATTGTAAGAGATACTGGCCTGGAATTTTTCTCTGCTTGTATTCAATAGATATAATGGTGGACGCCAGATGTAATCGACGATGCTCTCCACCGCATCTCCTCCACTTCCCGCTCCTCCACCTCTGAGCCCCGCCCCTCCAATCGCCACCAGGACAGAACCCCACTGGTCCTCACCTAACACCCCACCAAACTCCACATACATCGTATCATCCGTCGTCATTTCTGCCACCTCCAAACGGACCCCACCACCAGGGATATATTTCCCTCCCTTCCCCTATCAGCGTTCCGAAAAGACCACTCCCTCCGTGACTCCCTCGTCAGGTCCACACTCCCCACCAACCCAACCTCCACTCCCGGCACCTTCCACTGCAACTGCAAGAAATGTAAAACTTGCGCCCACACCTTCCCCCTTACTTCCCTCCAAGGCCCCAAGGGATCCTTCCATATCTGCCACAAATTCACCTGCACCTCCACACACATCATTTACTGCATCCACTGCACCTGATGTGGCCTTCTCTATATTGGGGAGACAGGCCATCTATTTGCGGAACGTTTCAGAGAACACCTCTGGGACACCCGGACCAATCAACCCAACCACCCCGTGGCTCAACACTTCAACTCCCCCTCCCACTCCACCAAGGATATGCAGGTTCTTGGACTCTTCCATCGTCAGACCATAGCAACACGACGGCTGGAGGAAGAGCGCCTCATCTTCCGCCTAGGAACCCTCCAACCACAAGGGATGAATTCGGATTTCTCCAGTTTCCTCATTTCCCCTCCCCCCACCTTGTCTCAGTCAAATCCCTCGAACTCAGCACCGCCTTCCTAACCTGCAATCTTCTTCCTGACCTCTCTGCTCCCACCCCCACTCCGGCCTATCACCCTCACCTTGACCTCCTTCCACCTATCACATTTCCAATGCCCCTCCCCCAAGTCCCTCCTCCCTATCTTTTATCTTAGCCTGCTGGACACACTTTCCTCATTCCTGAAGAAGGGCACATGCCCGAAACGTCGATTCTCCTGCTCCTTGGATGCTGCCTGACCTGCTGCGCTTTTCCAGCAACACATTTTCAGCTCTGATCTCCAGCATCTGCAGTCCTCACTTCCCCCATAATGGTGGATAATCAAAGGAATCAGATGGGAAGACTTACTGGCCTACTATTCCAATATTAGGCCCTCAATTATTCTCTCTTCCCATCCACAGGAAATAAGACTAATTTTGCATAAAAGTGATGGTACTGATTTGACGCTGATCCAATTTCTCTGCCATGCCTGACACTGCCATTGAACCAAAGACTTACTTGAAGATTGGTGATGGTAGATATTTCAGATGCAGAAACCCTGCCAAAGCTGATTTGTGCAGTTGATTAAAAATAGTCTTAAAACAAATAAAATTCGAAAAAAAACATCCAACAGAGAAATATATATCCCTTGCCATGTCACTAATAGCATGAGTGGCTTAGTTATAAGGATCAAAAGTAATCTCTGCTTTGAACGCAGATATATGCTGAATTGCTTGATTTCAGCCACAGTTTTGAAGTTGCCCTCCTCAATCCTGGAATAGACGTAGAAAAATCAAACTGTAGAAAAGTCAATCACGCATGATTGCAGTCCAAACATTCCGACTCTGTGTTAACGTGTATTGTATACTCTCAACATTTTTGGAATTTGCATCTTGGAAGTCAATCAGATGGATTTTGGTCAGTTCTGTGAAAGTAATTTATTTTAAACATTAGAAAGTCATTTAGAACAATGACAAAATTGTATCATTTCTAAGAAGGCATGTGACCTAGTTAAGTGTCAAGCAGGACATCTGTGGTGTTAATGAATGGAATGCTTACACTTCTGAGTTTACAACTGACAGAGAAAATAGATCAAAGACCATTAATTTAGCCTTCAATTTCAGTTCAGAAGAATCAGGAGTTCAGCTCAGAAGGAAGGTTTGTTTTCTCCTAGCAAGAGAATGGAGTTTTCAGTTCAGGAGAGAGGATTTTACCATAGCAGAAGGGATTTAGTTTGAAATGATCACAAGCATATTTATGGGTCTGCCAATAAAGCCAGTCATATAACATGCGGAATGGTAGAAATCCCAATGTGTTCATTCACCACGGAACATAAGGTTACGGTAAACAGTCGTAGAGAACCACATGGCCAATTTCTTAACTGGACCATCAAGGAAAGGAGTCATTTGACTCTTCCATGTGAATTTGAGCTCAGGATGGAGATCAATAAGACATATAACAAAATTATTATTGACAACCTCATAAACAGAACCTAAACTTTTTGTTAACCATTGTCAAAGAGTGTGGTGCTATAAAAGCACAGCCGGTCAGGCAGCATAAGAATCGATGTTTCAAGCATAAGCCCTTCATCAGGAATGAGGCTTGTGGGCCAAGGAAGCTGAGAGATAAATGGGAATAGGATAATACTGGGGGGGAAGGTAGCTGGGAATGCAATAGATAGATGTAGGTGGGGGTGAAAGTGATAGGTCGGAGAGGAGGGAGGAACAGATAGGTGGGAAGGAAGATGGACAGGTAGGACAGGTCAAGAGAGTGGTGCGGAATTGGAAGGTTGGATCTGGAATAAGTTGGGGTGAGGGGCAACAAGGAAACTAGTGAAATCCACATTGATCCTGTGTAGGTGAAGGATCCCAAGGCGGAAGATGAGGCATTCTTCCTCCAGGCATCGGGTGGCTAGAGTTTGGTGGTGAAGGAGGTCCAGGACCTGCATGTCCTTGGCAGAGTGGGAGGGGGAGTTAAAGTAGTTGGCCACAGGATGGTGGGTTGTTTAGTGTGTGTATCCCAGAGATGTACTCTAAAACATTCCGCAAGTTGGCATCCTGTCTCCCCAGTGTAGAGAAGACTACATTGGGAGTAATGGATACAATAGATGATGTGTGTGGAAGAAGATAAATCCCGATTAGATGTGGAAGGATCCTTTTGGGCCTTAAATGGAGGTAAGTGGGGAGGTGTGGGCACAAGTTTTGAGCTTCTTGCGGTGGCAGGGGAAGTTGCAGGGAGGGGATGGTGGGTTGATGAGGGCGCATGGACCTAACAAGGGAGTCACAGAGGGAATGGTCTCTCTGGAATGCAGGTAGGGGTGGGGAGGGAAATATATCCCTTGTGATGGGGTCTATTTGTAATTGCGGAGGATGATGCGATGTATCCAGAGGTTGGTGGAGTGAAAGGTGAGGACTGGGGGGGGGGGGGGGGGGGGATTCTGTCCTTGTTGCGAATGGAGGGGGCATTCCCTCCAGCCCCACTCCCCTCCCATTTGTCTCTCAGCCCCTTTGGGCCACAAGCCTCATTCCTGATGAAGGGCTTATGCTCAAAACGTTAATTCGAATGCTGCCTGACCAGCCGTGCTTTTCCAGCTCCACACTCATCAACTCTGATCTTCAGCATCTGCAGTCTTCACTTTCTCCTGTTTGTTAACCATGCAAACTTGATGCTGAAATAAGGTGCATCAAAGCCATCCTGCAGGGTATTGGCTACCCTGATCAATCATTTCTCATTGCACATTACACAAACCCTTGGAAGGCCCTAGCCAGTCACTCTTCATTCTGGAAAGTGCCCAGTCTATCCCATGGAAGGGATGAAGCTAACTCTTTCACGCTGCTGCTATGTAATAGTAACACAAGTGAAATTCACCACAAATGGGATGTTGCCACCATGTTAAAACAACATTGTGCCTATCACACAAATGAATAGTATGGTGTATGAATTTCACTAGCAGTGTGAGGCCAGGTATGTAGGCCATGTGTCCCAGAGATTGGTGTATTATATCAAACAGCATGTCCCTTTGGATGTTCACAACAAGAAACTTACTGACCATACCCAACCAGCCTGCACTTGCAAAACTTGGAAGCCAGTGTCTAAGATTAGATCTGATTCTGCAATTGGACAACATTTGTGACATAATTCTGAATGTGGGAGAACTATGCTGACAGCTGATTTAAAATTGTGAGTTGGGCCCACAGTGTGATGTAACTGTATGTTGGAAGCTCTGTACAGTACATTAATAAGGAGGGCCAGGTTCTTTGCAGACAGGAAGAACATGCACTGTGCTTGTTTCAATCCAACAAAATAGGTGACAGTCATTCACAGATTCATTTTCCAGGGCAATGCCCTGACCAATCAGAGTTAACCTTCTGAGAGCATATACTTGCACAGGTGACATTTCATTGGAAATAGGTTCCATGGAAGAAAGAGAGCTTGTTTTAATCTTATTGACAACCTCATGAAGAGGCCCAATTTTATGTAAGCAAAAGGAATTTGTGCATAATATTGCATCATTTTCATCCAAACAAATGTATCATGGAGGTTGCCGGTTTCTGCTGCATTCCCATAGCAACACATTGAAGAAGCAGAAACTACCTGCCTCATCTGAGGATGAAGATTGACAGTTAACTGTTCTTGCTGCATCTCCAATCCAAAGATGACATAACTGATCAGCATTCTCCTCTCATGCTCTATGATTTGGTGTCTCTTTTCAGAAGTCTGTTTCTTGCATCTAGTCCTCATGATTACAAGATGAAAAGCTTTGACTTCTTAGCAATGCTTAAATCGCTAATAGTGGGAATTTACCATTGAGTGATGTATTTTGACCCTTTTAGGCTAATTATGGCAAACAATCACTGTAAATCTGCAAAATACCAATATACCAAGAAAAGCCACACTGGTGGAGCAATTTGCCTGTTGTGTTTCCTGTATTACAATAATGACAACCAACGTTCCCTAAAATATTTTGTTCCACTATACAGAGCTGTGAGGTCTATGTGCAGCAGCCACAGTGATCCCTGATTGGCATATGCAGAACCTCTCACAGCTGCAAGGTCATGCACCTTGAAGAGAATGTTAGTGAGAACATTTCAAAAGTAAATAATTGGCTGTCAAAACCTTTGGACATCCTGAGGCTGGGAAGGGTGTAATATAAAATCATATCTTTATTTCTTTATCTGTTTCTATTGGGCAGCTACTAGGATTGTACAAAGTTAAAAATCACACAACACCAGGTTATAGTCCAACAGGTTTAATTGGAAGCACACTAGCTTTCGGAGCGATGCTCCTTCATCAGGTGATAGTGGAGGGCTCAATCCTAACACAGAATTTTTAGCAAAAATTTACAGTGTGATGTAACTGTAACTATACATTGAAAAATTGATTGTCTGTTAAGCCTTGCATCTGTTAGAATACAGTGATAGTTTCACTTCTTTCATGTGTAAATCACAAAACCGTTTTTAAAAAAAGCTGCATTCTCGGGTTAGCTGTTAACAATGGTGATAGCTAGACAATATGTTGAAGGTGTTAGTCCCCTGTGTTCTCTGTCTATGCCATGATGTTTAGATTGATTCTAATCTAAAAAGTGAGATAACGGAGTTTTACATAAATTCATGCAGTTTTTGAGCTCAGAGTTCTACATGAATGCATGCAGTTTTTGAGCAAAGTACAATGTAACCCTGCAAGTACAAATTCACCCCACAAAATATATGTGTGCATGTGGGTCTTTGTCTGTCTGTGTGTGTGTGTGTGTCTGGGTTGGGGCTTGTGAGTGTGAGAAAGTGTATGTGTGTGTGTAGTGAGTGCAGAGTGTCTTAAGTCTGTGAGGGGTTGCATGTGTGAGTGTGGGAGTGTGTGTTGTAAGGGTGTGTGTGGGTGTCTGTGTGCACGTCTGTGTGTATGTGTGTCCGTGTGTATGTGTATATAGGAGTGCCTGTGTGTGTGTGAGAGTGTGTGTGTGTGCAGGAATAAGTGTGTGTATGTATAGTGCAATGGTGGTCACCTGTAATGTGACATGAACCCAAGGTCCCGGTTGAGGCCCTCCCTATGGGTACCGAATCAAAGATGTGAGGTAAAGTTCTGTCTGGAAACCATGCAGACTGTCAAGCTCCCATATTTGTTCCCACTCTGCTGGGTCAGCAAATACCAAAATTGACCTCCACATCCCTTACTGATGGCGTGAAAAAATCTGGCATGGTGCAGATGTCAGATACGTCTGCAGTGTTACAAATGAGTCTGAAAGGGAGAATATTGAGGAGTGCTATAAGAACCCTCCAATATGATGAGTCACATGAACTCTGGGCAGAACAGCTTGGGAATCTCACAGGTGTGGCACCTAAATCTGGTCCTCCTTAAAGTCTCTGTTCCAACTCCAACATTTATCACATCATTGTAACCTGTAGCTAGTTGCCAACGTGTAATAAATACACTGAAAACAAAAATTGCTGCAGATCACAGCAGGTCAGGCAGCACCCATGGAGAGACAGCAATGTTTTGAGTGTAGATGACTCTTTAATTTGTTTCTGGGCTCCATTGACCCTCTGAGCTTCTCTGTACTGAGCTCACCCACAGGCTGGCCACTAGCCAACAACAAGTATTTACATTTTATGTGAATTATGGTCTCTACTGGTGTTTTACTGCCCAACAGAAAGCCGAGCCTATGAATCAGGTTCACTCCTGGTCAGGGTGGGGAGGGGGATGGTTTCCTGTTTGAAACACTTACAACAGTGCTCACCACCACCACTGCCCAGATAATATTGAAGTCTGAGGGTCTGAGATTCAAGCTGGAAACCATTTACCCAGTTGCCCCATTCTGTATCATTTAATTATCCATTTATGGCATCTCAAATATTATGTCTTCTGACCTACTTCCTACAGGAAGCGAGGAAAGCATAATTGGGACCTACTTATCTATCATTCAGAAGGGCACATTCCTTGGAGCCTTGTAGCTCTCAGTTATTTTTTTCATTATCCTTACACTAACTTGCCTATTATTAATTATATTATTTCTTATGGTTTCACAATCATGATGTAAATACCACATACTGTAATCGAATTTTAGTTGATTGAATTACTCAGCCTTACGTCTATATTGTGGCTAATAACAGGCAAAGTCCATCTCTGTACTGATGAATGATTGCTTTTGGATTGGACGGTTCTTAACAGGATCAATATATTTCCTTTAATGACCTCAACATAAGTGTGCAGGGTGCAATTTCAATGTTTGCAAATTACACAATAATGTAGCATTGTGAACTCTGAGGAGGATAGTGGTAAATTACATAATTGAGCTTGAGAAATGGACAGACACATGGCAGTTTCAAATTAAATAGTAAAATGTGAAGTGACTCAGTTTGGTCGGAAGAATAGTGTGATGCCATATAAAATAAAGGATTTTCATGGAGTTGTAGGAGCAAAGGTACTTGGAACATATATGTACACGTTATTGAAGAATTCAGAGAGGTGGTGCAAAGTGGTCATATCAATGGGCTAGTAATACAGACACCCAAGCTATAGCTCTGAGCACATGATTGAATCCCTAATGACAGGGATTTTTGAATTTAAATTCAATTGATAAATTTGAAATATAAAGCTAGTCTCACTGATGGTGGCTATGACAGCTCAACTCTGTGTGGAATGCTCTGCCCCAGAGGGCAGTGGAGGCCCAGTCTCTGGATTCATTTAAGAAAGAGTTGGATAGAGCTCTCAAGGATTGTGGAATCAAGGGTTATGGCGATAAGGCAGGAGCAGGATACTGATTAAGGATGATCAGCCATGATCATATTGAATGGTGGTGCAGGTCGAAGAGCAGAATGGCCTACTCCTGCACCTATTGTCTATTGTCTAGTGTAGGTTAGGTGGGCTTGGATCGGCGCAACATCGAGGACCAAAGGGCCTGTACTGCGCTGTATTCTTCTATGTTCTATGTTCCTGCACCTATTGTCTATTGTCTATTGTCTAACTATAATTATAGAAACCTTTTTAGTTAACTAATGTCCTTTAGTGAAAGAAATCTGCTGTCTTTACCCAGTCTGGCCTGTGTTATCCATAGCAATGTGGTTGATTCTCAGCTGTCCTCTGAAATAGTCTAGCAAGCCATTCATTCGAGAGCAATTAGGGATAGGGAATAAACGCACACATCTCATGAAAATATAAAGAAAAAAGGCACCGGTGAGGGTGACAAAAATGTTGACAAAGCATAAAGTATCCATCATATTCCAGATTTATCTACATACTGTGTTAGGAAATCCTCCTGCACACATTGGACAAAAACTGACCAATCCAAAGTACTTGAATTATCGTATTCCCAGTCAATATTTGGAAAGGTCAAGTTCCCCATAACAACTACCCTGCCACTCTTGCTCCTACTGAGGATCATCTTTGTTATCCTATCCTCTACATCTCTGGAACTATTCAGGGGCCTATAGAAAATTCCCAACAGGGTCACCTTTCCTTTCCTGTTTCTAATCTCAGCCCATACTACCTCAATAGATGAGTCCTCAAACATCCTTTCTGCAACTCTAATACTGTCCTTGACTAACAGTGCAACACCGCCTCTTCTTTTACTATTTTCTATATTCTTACTGAAACATCTAAATCCCGGAACCTGCAACAACCATTCCTGTCTCTGCCCTGCCCATGTGTCTGAAATGGCCACAACATTAAAATCCCAGGTACCAACCCATGCTGCAGGTTCACCCATCTTATTCCAGATGCTCCTGGGGTTGGAGTAGACACACTTCAAACTAACTTCTTGTCTGCCGATGCCTTCCTGCAATCTTGAAATCTTAGTTCTGACTTCACTACTCTCAACCTCCCATATACTTGAACTACAATTTTGGTTCCCATCCCCCTGCTGAATTAGTTTAAACTCACACAAAGAGTATTAGCAAATTTTCTCTCCAGGATATTGGTACCCCTCTGGTTCAGGTGAAGACCATTCTGTTTGTAGAGGTCTCACCTACCCCAGAAAGAGCCCCAATTATCCAGGAATCCAAAACCTTCCCTCCTGCACCATCCCTGTAGCCACATGTTCAACTCCTCTCTCTCCCTATTCCTCACCTTGCTAGCATGTGGCACGGGCAACAAACCAGAGACAACAACTCTGTTTGTTCTAGCTCTAAGCTTCCACCCTACCTCCCTGAATTTCTGCCTTAAATCCCCATCTCTCTTCCTACCTATGTCATTGGTGACTATGTGGAGCACGACTTGGGGCTGCTCCCCCTCCCCGTCAAGGATCCCTAAAACACGATCAGAGACATCATGAACTCTGGCACCTGGGAGACAATACTCCAACTGTGAATCTCTCTCATTCCCACAGCAGCCTATATGTCCCCTAACTATGGAGTCCCCAATGACTAATGCTCTGTTCCTCTTCCCCTTCCCTTCTGAGCAAAAGAGCCAGACTCTGTGCCAGAGATCTGTGCCTCATTGCTTACCCCTGTAAGTCATCCTCTCAACAGCATCCAAAATGATATACTTGCTGTTGAGGGGAACAGCCACACAGGATCCCTGCACTGCCTGCCAGTTCCCTTTCTGCCCCTGACGGTAACCCATCTACCTTCTTCTTTTTCATGAGGTGTGACTACCTCTCTGTAACTCCTCTCAATAACCCCCTCCGCCTCCTGAATGATCCGAAGTTCATCCAGCTCCAGTTCCTTAACACGGTTTTCAAGGAGCTGGAGTTGGGTGCACTTCCCATAGATGCAGTCAGCAAAGACAGTAGGAGTGACCCTTACCTCCCACATTCTGCAGGACGAACATTCAACTGCCCTAACCTCCATTCACACTATTCTAAACTACTGAAAAACTAAAAAAAAAGTATAGAAACCAGTCACCTTTTTTATTTGGTTCGAGGAGGAGGATGGTGAGAGACACCACCCAAGTAGTGTTTTGGGTAAAACAACCATCCGAATATAAAGCCTCACTTACTCAGCGGTCCCATGTCTACTCCTGTTCAGTGTGCGCTCTGCCTATGCAGGAGGCAAACCTCTATATTTTAAAAACTTTACCTTCCTGTCAGGTCTTGGTCCCCACTGTCGCTCCTCCCACTCCAATTGCCACAGCAGAAAAATGAAGAACACTGAACTCCTGAAGTAAGCTTTTATGTCTTTTAAAATTTACCTTCCCGCAGGCCTCTGGTCCTTGCTGTTGGAAAAAAAATGAAGCTCACTTGTAAGGTCCTGGAGAGTGTCACTGAATAAAGAGACCTTGGAGTGCAGGTTCATAGCTCCTTGCAAGTGGAGTTCCAGATAGGTAGGATAGTGAAAAAGGTAAAAACAATGACTGCAGATGCTGGAAACCAGATTTTGGATTAGTGGTGCTGGAAGAGCACAGCAGTTCAGGCAGCATCCAAGGAGCTTCGAAATTGACGTTTCGGGCAAAAGCCCTTCATATTCCTGATGAAGGGCTTTTGCCCGAAACGTCGATTTCGAAGCTCCTTGGATGCTGCCTGAACTGCTGTGCTCTCCCAGCACCACTAATCCAGAGAATAGTGAAAAAGACCTTTGGTATGCTTGCCTTTATTGTTCAGTGCACTGAGTATCGGAATTGCAATAGTACAGGATATTGATTAGGCCATTTTTGGAAAATTGTGTGCAATTCTGGTCTGCGTTAGGAAGGATGTTGTGAAACTTGAAAGGGTTCAGAAAAGATTTACAAGATATTGCCAGGATTGGAGCAATAGGGAGAGGTTGAATAGGTTGGGGCTATCTTCCCAGGAGCTTTGGGGGCTGACGGGTGATGTTATAGAGGTCAATATAATCATGAGAGGCATGGATAGGCTGAATAGCCAAGGTCTTTTCCCCGGTGTCAGAGAGTCCAAAACTAGAGAGCATAGGTTTAAGGTGAGAGGGGAAAGATTTATAAAGGACCTAAGGGGCAACTTTTTCACACAGCGAGTAGTGCGTGTGTGAAATGAGCTGCCAGAGGAAGTGGTGGAGGCTGGTACAATTATAACATTTAAAAGACATCTGGATGGGTATACAAATAGGAAGGGTTTAGAGAGATATGGGCCAAATGCAGGCAAATGGGACTAAATTAATTTGGTTATCTGATCGGTATGGGCAAGTTGGACCGAAGCATGCTTCCATGCTGTACATCTCTATGACTCCATGATTCTAAGTCACACTGCTCCTGATCACTGTACAATGACCAAAAGTACACTGGGACCAATTTTCTGGGCCACAGTCATGGGGTCAACTTTTACAAGAGTGTATATGCTATGTAAATTAGACTTGCAAAATTATCTTACATCAACTGGATGGGAATATATTATATTTAAGTTACCAATCATCAATTACCAACATAAGATACTGAATGAATCCATTAAGCCTTTCTTACCCATAATCAAAGCAAATGTCAGAGTTAGCAACAAGAGGCCTAATAGGGAAGGCAGATGAACGCAGGGCATGATTAGGAACATGGGACTGAGATATTATAGAAATTACAGAAATGTGGCTCAGGGATGGACAGGACTGGCAGCTTAATGTTCCAGGATACAAATGCTATAGGAAGGACAGAAAGAGAGGCAAGGGAGGAGGCGGAGTGGCATTTTTGATAAGGGATAGCATTCGAGCTGTACTTAGGGAGGATATTCCTGGGAATACTTCCAGGGAAGTCATTTGGGTGGAACTGAGAAATAAGAAAGGGATGATCACCTTATTGGGATTGTATCATAGACGCTCTAATACTATGGGGAGGCATGGTGGCTCAGTGGATAGCACTGCTGCCTCACAGCACCAGGGATGTGAGTTTGATTCCAGTCTCAGGCGATTGGCTGTGTGGAGTTTGCACATTCTCCCCATGTCTGTGTGGGTTCCCTCTGGTTGTACCGATTTCCTCCCACAATCCAAAGATGTGCAGGTTAGGTGAATTGGCCATGCTAAATTACCCATAGTATTCAGGAATGTATAGATTAGGTGCATTAGTCAGGGTAAATATAGGATAATAAGGTAGGGGACTGGGTCTGGGTGGGTTACTCTTTGGAGGTCAGTGTGGACTTGTTGGGCCGAAGGGCCTGTTTGCACTCTGTAGGGATTCTAGTAAGGTTCTAGAATAGTCAGCGGGAAATTGAGGAACAAATGTATAAGGAGATTTCCATTATCTGTAAGAATAATAGGGTGATTATGGTAGGGGATTTTAACTTTCCAAACATAGACTGGGACTGCCATAGTGTTAAGAGTTTAGATGGAGAGGAATTTCTTAAATGTGAACAAGAAAGTTTTCTGATTCGGTATGTGGATGTACCTAGTAGAGAAGGTGCAAAACTTGACTTACTCTTGGGAAATAAGGCAGAGCAGGTGACTGAGGTGTCAGTGGGGGAGCACTTTGAGGACAGCGACCATAATTCTATTAGTTTTAAAATAGTGATGGGAAAAGATAGACCGAATCTAAAAATTGAAGTTCTAAATTGGAGAAAGGCTAATTTTGACGGTATTAGGAAAGAACTTTCGAAAGCTGATTGGGGGCAGATGTTTGCAGGTAAAGGGACAGCTGGAAAATGGGAAGCCTTCAGAAATGAGATAACGAGAATCCAGAGAAAGTATATTCCTGTTAGGGTGAAAGGAAAGACTGGTAGGTATATGGAATGCTGGATAACTCAAGAAATTGATGGTTTGGTTAAGTAAAAGAAAGAAACATATGTCAGGTATAGACAGAATAGATCAATTGAATCCTTAAAATAGTATAAAGGCAGTAAAGAGAGAAATCAGGAGGGCAAAAAGTGGACATGAGATAGCTTTGGCAAATAGAGTTAAGGATAATCCAAGGGTTTTTATAAATACATTAAGTACAAAAGGGTAACTAGGGAGAGAATAGGGCCCCTCAAAGATCAGCAAGGCAGCCTATGTGTGGAGGTGTATGAGATGGGGAAGATACTAAATGAGTATTTTGCATCAGTGTTTACTGTGGTGAAGGACATGGAATATATAGAATGTAGGGAAATAGATGGTGGTATCGTAAAAAATGTTCATATTACAGAGGAGGAAGTGCTGGATGTCTTGAAACGCATAAAAGTGGATAGGTCCGCAAGTCCTGATCAGGTGTACCCTGGAATTCTGTGGGAAACTAGGGAAGTGATTGCTGGGCCTCTTACTGAGATATTTGTATCATCGATAGTTACAGGTGAGGTGCCAGAAGTATGGAGGTTGACTAACATGGTACCACTATTTAAGAGAGTTGGTAAGGAAAAGCCAGGGAACTATAAACCAGTGAGCCTGATGTCAGTGGTGGGCAAGTTGTTAGAGAGAATCCTGAGGGATAGAACTTACATATATTTCGAAAGGCAAGGACTGATTAGAGATAGTCAACATGGCTTTGTGCGTGGGGAATCATGTCTCACAAACTTGATTGAGTTTTTTGAAGAAGTAACAAAGAGGATTGATGATGGCAGAGCGATAGATGTGCTCTATATGGACTTCAGTAAGGCGATCGACAAGGTTCCCCATGGGAGACTGGTTCGCAAGGTTAGATCTCATGGAATACAGGGAGGACTAGCCATTTGGATACAGAACTGGCTCGAAGATAGAAGACAGAGGGTGGTGATGGAGGATTGTTTTTCAGACTGGAGGCCTGTGACCAGTGAACTGCCACAAGAATAAGTGCTGGGTCCTCTACTTTTCATCATTTATATAAATGATTTCGATGTGAACATAGGAGGTATAGTAAGTTTGCAGATTATACAAAATTGGAGGTGCAGCAGAAAGCGAAGAAGGCTACCTCAGAGTACAACGGGATCTTGATCAGATGGGCCAATGGGCTGAGGAGTGGCAGATGGAGTTTAATTTTGATAAATGCAAGGTGCTGCATTTTGGGAAAGTAAATTTTAGTAGGATTTATACACTTAATGGTAAGGTCCGAGGGAGGGTTGCTGAACAGAAGTGCAGGTTCATAGTTCCTTGGAAGTAGAGTTGCAAGTAGATGTGATAGTGAAGAAGGCATTTAGTATGCTTTCCTTTATTGGTCAGAGTATTGAGTACAGGAGTTGGGAGGTCATGTTGTGGCTGTACAGGACATTGGTTAGGCTATTTTTGCAATATTGCACATGCATTTCTAGTCTCCTTCCTATCGGAAGGATGTTGTAAAACCTGAAAGGGTTCAGAAAGGATTTACAAGGATGTGGCCAGGGTTGGAGGAGTTGAGCTATAGAGAGAAGCTGAACAGGCTGGGGCTGTTTTCCCTGGAGCATCAGAGGCTGAGGGGTGACCTTATAGAGGTTTGTAAAATCATGAAGGGCATGGATAGAATAAATACGCAAAGTCTTTTCCCTCAGGTATGGGAGTCCAGATCTAGAGGTATAGGTTTAGGGTGAGAGGGGAAAGATATAAAAGGGACCTAAGGGCCAACTTTTTAACACAGAGGGTTGTGTGTGTTTGGAATGAGCTGCCAGAGGAAGTAGTGGAGGCTGGTACAATAACAACATTTAAGAGGCATCTGGATGGGTATATGCATAGGAAGGGTTTAGAGGGATATGGGCCAAGTGCTGGCAAATGGACCTTAATTAGGTTAGAATAACTGCCGGCATGGACGAGTTGGACTGAAGGGTCTGTTTCTGTGCTGCACATCTCTATGTCTCTATGCTTCTTAATTTCAGAATTATTAATTGAAACAATGATCCAGATCTTCCAGTCTTTGACTATTTAGTGATATGGCACAGACCTCTCAGAAGTTCTGGGACACTGATTGTATAATAATTACCCAGGATATTTGAACATCCGATAGGCCATTATCCTGCATTTGCAAACATCTGAAAAAGTCGCCGAATCTGAGACTTTGGAGGGTTATGCCTTAATTAATAGTTACTCACGAAAAGATAATGATTAAATCCCAATCTAATACCAGACTAATTATACTACTGCACCCTCCAAATACTCATATTGATTCTGCTTTACATTCAACCGCCTTCCTCAAAACAGAAACCTGAAAGTTGCTCACCCTCCAGTGACCACTGGCCCCACAGACACAAGCCCTGAACAAATCCCCTGACAACTCCTTACCCCTTCTCTCTACTGGCCACAACCCAACCAGAACCCCACACCCTGGCATCCAACACCTGTGCCTATGGACATGTGACCAATTGATATACACCCTCCAACCCCAAATTGACCCCTAACACATCCCCAACCTCTATGGACACAAACATTCCCTGTCAACATCCAATCAACATCCCCAAAAACCTGGTCCACCCTGCCCCTAATCCATGCACTTTGCATATGACCATCCACATCCTCCGGCACCTACATCTCACCTACCTGGCATCTTAATACCCACCCTCTGGAACCCTACTGCCTCACCTATCTGCCAGCCTATCCCTCCATTCACCCGCCACCCTTCCCCAACCCTAACCCTTCTCATTCTCTTACCGTACATGCTCCACTTCCCTCAGTAGCTGTCATGTAACCATGAAAAATGGCAGATAGTGCCCTGAAAGGAATGTGTTTTCAGTATTAATCCACTCTGCTGCTGTCTGCATAGTTCGCTGGGCTGATTCAGTGACAAAACGTTCTGCCTCAGAGATTCAGCAAGAGATCTCCTGCAAAGGGACAAGTGGACAACCTTTTGAGTGATCTGAGTGGGAAACAGGAATTCCAACTCAGATTAGAAGGTTCAAGCCATTGAGTGTGCAAAGTAGGAGATATAATTAATCAATGAAATAAATCATCAACATTACAAAGACACTTCAGTTGTGTCATGGTTTAATCTGTATGTGCTTAAATGCACAAATTGGTATCTAGCCTTCTGCTGGGAGGATGTGACAGAACTCGGAAATATCTAAAGATGTGCAGGTTAGGTGAATTGGCCATGCTAAATTGCCCGTAGTGTTAGGTGAAGGGGTAAATGTAGGGGAATGGGTCTGGGTGGGTTGCTCTTCAGAGGGTCGGTGTGGACTTGTTGGGCCGAAGGGCCTGTTTCCACACTGTAAGTAAGTAATCTAATATCAGTGTGTTTCATCACCACATCTGTTGAGGTACATTTCTGTTCCTCCTGAATCCTCTTCTCTTGGATAAATTCACTTTTTGCACTGTTAACTATTTCTGGAACAACTCCCTTGACCTCAGGGAAGCATCTATATATGACTAATACACCTATACTTGACTGATATGGTCACACAGTCTTGCAGAAGACAAAAAGCATGATACAATCCAGGAAAAAGCAGTTTGCATGTTTGGCACCAATTCCATAAGTATCCAGTCCATACACCACTGACACACTGTAGCAGCAGTGTGTACAATCTACAAGATGCAATATAGAAATTCTCCAAAGATCCTGAGGCAGCCCCTTCCCAACTCATGAACACTTCCATCCAGAAGGACAAGGGCAGTAGGTAAACAGGAATATCACCACTTGTAAGTTCCTGTCCAAGCCACTCACCATCCTGACTTGGAAATATATTGCTGTTCCTGCACTATCATTATTTCAAAATCCTGGAATTCCCACTTTAAGGGCATTGTGGGTCTACAGCACATGGACTGCAGCAGTTCAAGGAGGCAGTTCACTATCACCTTCTCAAGAGCAACTAGGGAGGAACAATAAATGCTGGCCCAGCCAGCAAGGTCTATGTCCCATGATTAAAGGAAAAGATCCATTCTCTCTGTTGAAGATGCACCCTTCTCCATTAATTGCAGATTGGCTTTTATGGCAAAAATTAATAATGTTATTATTATTTGGTAACTCAGATTCAAATGAAAAGGAAAATGGATTTTAGTTTCCTGTTCTGTAAAGGTCAAAAAGACATTTCAAACAGTAAATTAAAGATAAACATTCCTAAAAAAATCATGTGACTTCTGTGAATCAGTAGCAAGCCCATTGAGGAGATAATTGCACTGGTGTTTGCTGACTTGAGTTTTAAAAACCACCAAAAGAAAGAGGGGATCCAGAAGTTGATAGCTTCAGCAAGAAAAAATCCTTAAAAGCAGAAATGCTTTGACTGTTAATAGTGGTCTAAACAGTCAGGGCTGCGTTAAAAAATCCAGAGTTGCTTGGAAGAAATCCCGAAACAGTAGGCTATGGAGATGACAGAGAGGAAGATATCCTACAAGTTTGTTTGATGACATGAGGTAAAAGAACCCATATTAAGTAATGTGAGCTGAGTAAGCAGTTTGTTTAAAAATGTAAGTAAAATGTATTAAATTTAAAGAATGCTATTGATTAAACGCAGAAGTATATTGAATAGAAACCAACTGCTGCCGTACCATCTGAACAAGAAGCTTCAGCGTGAAGACGGGGTGATCCTTCACTGAATTTCTCAAATCTATGAGGTTATTGCTGGGGCAGAAGTGTTGAATCTTTATTTCTTTCTGATATTTGCAATGAGCTTGTTTCAGATAATTGTTGTACGTCATAATATCATTTGTGTTCTCCTTTTATGTGACAAACTTTTATGTCCTTTCATTAAAAGTACATTGGCAGCCCTTTTAGTGACTGATCGCCACAATAAACTCAAAGAAAAATTAAACCTTATCAAGCCAGGTCTTACTCTGGGAATTGACTTGTCCATTTCTACCTTCAGCTGGGACCCGGACACCTTTCTTGAAATATTAGGAAATCTCTCTATTACAATGATGTTTAAAGTAACTGAGGTCTAAGCTAAGGACGAAAACATGCTGAACTTTTAGTGTCAAAAGCTCCATCTTCTAAATCCTTAATTTTCAACAAAATCACCCAATACTATTGATTAAAGAGTGGCAGGTAAAGTTGGAGACCAGAGTTGAAAAATGTGGTGCTGGAAAAACACAGCAGGCCAGGCAGCATCCGAGGAGCAGGAGAATCGATGTTTCGGGCATAAGCCCTTAGTTTCCTGAAGATTTTCCAGCACCACATTCTTCAACTCTGGTCTCCAGCATCTGCAGTCCTCACTTTCTCCTAGTTGATCTTAACCTATTGCGAATCCTCTTGCAAGGATGCCTCCCTTGAAGAAGCTCTCCTCCTCCCTCAGGTAAAGTTGAGTTTTATATCCATCCCTTTATCTAGTCATGTTGATACTGAGATGGCATCCAGATCAACGAATCACCAGCACCTTAATATGACATGACACTTACTCCCTAGCTTTCCAGGTTTTTGCTCACAAAAGCTAAGACACAGATAAGATATGGTTTTGGACTGACCCATTAACAAGTTGTTGCTGTCCCTAAGATCTTCATGGCTGCGTTTCTATCTTGATAAAGTATGTTTTGTTCGTATGAGTGTTCTTTGTTTAAATTGCATTAGTATTTCTTTTCCCAACATTTATTCTGGGTACTGACTCAATTAGAATTCACATTTAGACAAATCTTATGTATTTATCATAAAGACCCCCACTGGAAATGTGAATAGTTTTGAGAGCACAGCAGATGAGCACAGGATCAAGCTGTAATACAAACCAAAAAAACTGCGGATGCTGTAAATTAGAAACAAAAGCAAAAATTGATGGAAAATCTCAGCAGGTTCTGCACCATCTATGGACAGAAATCAGAATTAACATTTCGGATCGAGTGACCCTTCCTCAGAACTGTTTGGTAGAAAATATCAGTCTATATGCAGACGATAGGGTGGGTGGGGTGGGGGGGCAGGTAAGGAATAAATAATCGATGGAAATAGAGCCCAAAAAGAGAGAACAACAGTTGGACAGACAAAGGTTTGGATAGTGATGTAACTATTAATGGGGCCCTTTGGTGGTTATCAGCACCTCATTTTCAGCTTGGGGACCCTACAGCCTCCTGGACTCAATATCAAGTTCAATAAATTTAGGGCTTGAGCTCTCCCATTTCCTTACCCCAAACCCAAAACATCAGGCCTCATTATCACATAGTCTGCTGTTACACACAGCCCATGTTAGCCATTAATAGTCCCCATTAATGGCTATTCACTCTCCCAGCCAAATCATTATCCACTCCTTTGTCTGTCCAACCTTTCTTCTCTCTTTTTGGGCTCTATCCCCTCCTATCGTTCACTCCTTATCCCTTCTATCCACCCTATCATCTGCATATAAACTGACATGTTCCTAATTACCATCAATTCGGAGGGTCACTTGATCCGAAAGGTTAACTTTGATTTCTTTCCACAGACATTGCCAGACCTGCTGAACTTTTCCAGCAATTTCAAATCACGCTTGCAGTGACAAAACATTTCCTTTTTGGAACATTTGAGTCTGTTCCTCTTTGTCTTCTGTTCTACCTTCTCATTTACTATTTCTTTAAGTTTTCAACATCCATTCTGTGTTTTGTGTTCTTTTAAATTTCCTTGAATTTTTCATGCCTCCTATTGCCTCATGCAAATAGCTGTTTTACTTAATCAGCTCATTCTGCTGTTATTTTATACTTTTCCCTGTGCACATGTTTGCTCTTATCCTTCTTGTTGTCCTTTGTTCTTTCACCATGTAAAAGAATGATGGAGAACCCACATCCTGAACATTAATTTATCTTTTTCTGTACAGTTGCTGTCCATAACTGGTACTGTTTCAAGAGCTCACTTTTTCTGTTTCATTTTTACTTCTGTTTTATTATTGCTGTTGCTACATTGAATATTTTTAATATATTTACAGCATACACTTGGTGGAGAAAATCTAGACTGTCTATTGATTATATATCTCCTTGTTTTGCTTACTAGGCCAACCCTGAATGTATGGGTAACCCAAACTTATTGGTTTACATACGCTTTGTTGTAAGTATCTTTGAACAAGTTCTGTCAGTTATTTGTCACTTATTTCCAGTATCTCTGAAGTGCCTCTCTCTCTGTTGCAGTCCTGCCATCTTAATTTTAATCATTACCTTGTCTTGCTGCGATGGTGTCCGACGTAAAGCTCCATGGAACTTCATGCTTCTTTTATTATTTGTAAGTTGTGGTATAAATTAATATTAGTATTTTAAATATTACACACAGTGAAATATTACTTTAGTCTCTCTGGAGTCCACAATAGGACCATTGATCTAAACATGGGGTTAAGTGTTTGACCCCCATAGTTGCTTATCTGCTCATTCATCTCTAATAGTTAGCATGTGTTTCTTTGGATGGTCCAATGTTGAGTGCATCACTGCGATGTATGTCTTACCCCGGGGCTTCCCAAAGTGGTGGGGTGTCAGGACACCAAGTGGGTCATAAGCTGAAATATTGGGATCTCTCCCCTCATTCTCACAGGTCTTCTGCTCCCCCATTGATTTTCTCACTCCCAATGCCCTCACACATTTTTCACTGAGGGGTAGCAATAATTTTCAAGTCTCAAAATGGGATCACCTTTGAGAAAAGTTTGGGAAGTACCATTCTACACTACTAAAAAATCCTTGAGAGCAGATAAAAGCAAAGTTGCAATCTTTTTAATAGTGGTTGCACAACTGTGGAAATTAATTACAAATAGTATAAATTCTGGGATGTATTATTGTTCAGTTTCTATGTCTCTCATCTTCCATTTTGTCTCATTTCATTATCTTACTAAAGAGCTGCTTGATGGCATGACTGTTTTCCTCTAATGGTCACACTGAGTTCCTAAAACTTGCAGTCCATGTCACAGATCTGTTCAACTTCTGACACAGGTTACCACTAAATTGCAAGATTCAGTGCCTGTAATATTGGCAAACATGATGTCCTTCAGATGGCATAAATAACATAAATTTTGATTTAAATCCTTCATAAAATAAATTTATGATATGAAACTCCTTTCACTTGCAGACAACTCTGGAAGGCTTGCTGTTGGGAGCTGTTTCAGTGTAAGTCTTTACAGGTATTTTGCTTAAATTACACCCTTTATGCAACATTAAACAAACATATGGATGCAATTTTAACTTGAATCATTTAATTCTTTTGTTTTTTAATCCTGCTTAGTTTTTATGGTGCTGATGCAGTAATGTGGGCTGTCGGTGCAACTACATTTGTGTCACTTGGACTAACACTATTTTCTCTGCAAACCAAGGTACCACTTACAATACTATACCCAACGTCTTCTAGTATTAAACAGCTCACTGCTGAAATCTAAATAGTTAAAATCTTTATTTTTTCAGTGGGACTTTACAGCAAGAAGTGGAATTTTATTCGTGGTGCTATTGGTTTTAATAGCATTTGGAATTCTATGTGCCATAATACAATCATTTGTAAGTTCTTTTTTAAACTTCTAATTACATTGTGAAGTTTAATTTAAAAAAATGTAAAACTATGTCTTCAATCATTTCTTGTAAAGGGCTAAATATGACAAATGTGCTGAATATGTTGAAGTTTCATATCAAACACCTATTTTTACTGTCTGAAAGGAACATATGTAAATACTAAAAACATTTCTCAATTGGTCGTGCTGAGGTAATATTATCCAGTTTAGTATAGTCATTTGAAAACAATCATATTCTAATAATCATGAACAAGTCATGTTCAAGTTATCCTATCTTACATTAGATTTTCACACATAGTTTCCCCCAATTTCCATTATTTTAAATTGTTTATCTATTCCCATCTATTTTAAATTATTTGTCACTTTTTTGTTTCCATTCCACTCTTCCCACCATTTATTTCCTAGCCTCCTTCATACACATAACCTCACATTTTCTAGCAAGAGGGGAAGTGGAAGATATTTAAAGTAAAATGTTAAATTACAAAACTGATAATGGGGAATTGATAAATGTAGTATATTAAATTTTCAAAAGGCATTGATGAGGTCCCACACAGGAGGCAGCTTATCGAAATTAAAGTATATTGTATAGGAGTTAGTGTGCTGGCTGGCATGGATAAAGGACTAGCTAACAGACATAAAACAGAGAATATGGATAAATAGGTTATTTTCATTTTAGCAGACTGTGCCTAGTCTGGTACTGCAAGGATCAGTCATTGATAATGCTAATAATATATACATAAAGGATTTGGATGTGGGGACCAAATATAGCTTTTCCAATGTTGATGACACAAAGCTAAGCAGGATTGTATGTTGTGAAGATGTAAAATGTTTTCAGGAGGGTTTTGACAAAAATTAATGATTGGTCTAGAACATGACAGAATATAATGTGGGAAAATGTAAATTTGTGTGAAAAACAGGTGTGCTGGATATTTTTTTAAATGATAGGAGGGTGGAAAATGTAGATGTACAAAGGGACTTGTGTCTTTATGAATAAATCACTGAAAGTTGACATGTAGGTGCAGAAAGTGATTAGGAAAGCTCATGGAATGTTAGCCTTTAGTCTGAGAGAATTTGAGTACAGGAATAGTGAACTCTTGTTTCAAATTGCACAGGAACCTGGTTAGTCTTCACCAGAGTACTGTGTGCAGTTTTGATCTTCTTATCTCAGGGAAGACATTGTCGCCATAGAGGGAATGCAACAACAAAAATCAACAAATTTTACCAAGTGATGGCAGGAATGTTGCAATAAGAAAGATTGGATAAACTGGGGCCGTATTCTTCAGAGCTTTGAAGAATGAGAGACGATCTCATCGAAACTTACAAAATGCTTAAATGGATAGATATTGTAGATGCAGGTAAGATGCTGCCCCTGAATCAGGAGTCTACAACCGGGAGGTACAATTTAAAAATAAGGGGGACACTACTTAGGACAGATGAGTTTTTTTTAGTTGAAGGGTTGTGAATCTTTGGAATTCTCCACTCCAGAGAGCTATGGAAAGCCAGACTTTGAGTATATTTAAAGTTCAGGTTGATTATCGATGTGGCTAAAGGTTATGCAAATAGTGTGGACAGAAAGCACTGAAGAGTTGAGCAGCCATGATCAAATTAGGTGACAAGGCAGGGCAGCTTGATGGACAGAATGGACTGTTCCTGCATTCCTAACAATGTCAGTGTGTTTGGGGGAGGGGAGGGGAAGGTGCGGGTTCCAGAAATGGTTCAATAAAGTACTTATTCCATCTCATTTTTACAACTGTTTGAAGGAATCTAGACTGAATAAGATATGCTATGAAACAGTAGCTGAATTTATATGGTGATCATAACCTACATATGAATAGGAAACAGGGTAAATGATATGATGAACACCTCGCTCTCTGTTAGGTAATGGCAAAGCAAATGGATTTGTGTTTTGTATTGACCATTTGATGAAAGAATCCAATCAATATGTGGTTACTTATATAGGAGATATTTTGATTATTTGTGAAGTTGAGCAATTGCAATCCAATATAATTATATTTCAGATATTTTGAGTACAATGTTGCCTAGCCTATCATCAAAAATATGTTGGAGAGGATCCAAAGAAAATCAACAAAGAATTAGTTATCAAGTTGGCCTCCTGCAATTGAACCACCATGGAGAGCAGGTTATAAAGGAAGATGTTTAATCCAATTGAGATTTGAATATAGATTTAACCCAGCAATTTGATCAACACTATAAGCACAAAATTGAAACACAGAAGTTCAAAGTTTGTAATTTTGAATAATGAATAACAGCAACCAATTTGCTCTCTGATCGCAAAGTGATCACTAGCACATATTGGGAAATGAACACAGCTGTCAGTGATCCTAACAATGTTAATACATCACAACTTCCCAATGACCTCTACACACACACTTCCGGTGTGCTCCAGAGCTGCCTATTTCCAAATTGATTAATAGAATCCCGACAGGCCACTGTATGTGCAAAGTTGTAAAATTATCCCTTAGAAGAAACCTCTATGGCCCTATTATTGGATTTGTGCAGTAAACTGACCAAACTATACTGAGTAATGAACCATGATATTCAGAGAAAGCTGATCAATTTAAAAATTAAAATTATTCTTACAGTGGCTCCATATCGTTTATGCCTCCTTAGGAACATTGGTCTTCTCTATTGTAAGTATTTTTCGCATCTCGTCTCTTCAGATCACAATCCTACATATGTTCCGTAAGCTTTCCTAATAAATTGGTTAAATAACTGTTGCTTCCATCTATAACATGGAGTGAAATATTTCTGTAATGCTGTTGATCAAACATTGTTGCCAGGACATTTTACTTTGAATAGTGCTGCATTTACCTATTAACTATGATTATTTCTAGTTTAGATTAGATTACCTACAGTGTGGAAACGGTCCATTTGGCCCAACAGGTCCACACCGACCCTCCAAAGAGCAACCCACCCAGACCCATCCCCTACCCTATACTTACCCCTAAGTAATGCACCTAACACAATGAGCAATTTAGCACGGCCAATTCACCTGACCTGCACATCTTTGGATTGTGGGAAGAAACCGGAGCACCAGGAGGAAACCCACACAGACACAGGGAGAATGTGCAAATTCCATATAGACAGTGGCCTGAGATTGGGATTGAACCCAGGTCCCTGGCACTGTGAGGCAGCAGTGCTAACCACTGAGCCACCATACAGCCACAAAGCATTTAATGTTATGTTTCTTGAACCTTTGCTTAGTCTTTGGAATACGCTTATCTGCTCAGCAATATGCTCTGATAAATATTCCACTTGACCGCAATTGAGAGCTACGCTCTTGTCAAGTTCATCACATTCAACAACTTACATTTCTGTCGCACTTGCAGCAGAATTAAACATGCCATGGTATTTCACAGGGTTCCAGAAAAAACACCAACCCCATAGACAAGATGGTTACCTCAGAGTGTAATGGGCTTGATCAGATGGGCTCATGGACCCAGGAGTGGCAGATGGAGTTTAATTTGGATAAATATGAGGTGCTGCATTTTGGAAAGGCAAGTCAAGCCAGGACTTAGAGTTGCTGAACAAAAATACTTTGGAATGCAGGTTCATAGTTTCTTGAAAGTACAATTGCAGTTAGACAGGATAGTGAAGGAGGTGCTTGCCTTTATTGGTCAGTGCATTGAGTATAGGAGTTCGGACATTATAGTATGGCTGTACAGACCATTGGTTAGGTCACTTTTGGAATATTGCGTGCAATCCTGGTCTCCCTGCTATAGGATGTTGTGAAACTTGAAAGGGTTCAGAAAAGACTTACAAGGATATTGTGAAGGTTGGAGTGTTTGAGTTAGAGGCAGAGGCTGAATAGGCTGGGGCTATTTTCCCTAGAGAGTTGGAGGCTAAGGTGTGACCGTATAGAAGTTAATAAAATCATGGGGGGGTATAGATGGAATGAATAGCCAAGGTCTTTTCCCCAGCGTAGTGGAGTCTAAAATTAGAGTCTTAAAGTGGGAAAGGAAAGTTTGAAAAGGGACCTAAGGGGCAAAGTTTTCATGCAGAGGGTGGTGTGTATATGGAATGAACTGCCAAAAGAAGTGGCGGAGGCTGGTACAATTACAACATTTAAAAAGCATCTAGATGGAGTATGAATAGGAAGAGGTTAGAGGGATATGGGCTAAATGTTAGCAAATGGGATTAAATTAATTTAGGATATCTGGATGGCATGGACAAGGAAAGGTGTTTTCTTTGGCGGAATTTTTTCTACGGCTGTTGGAGTGGGAGGAGTGACAGTGAGGACCAGAGGCCCAACGGGAAGGTAAATTTAAAATATAAAAACTTACCTTGGCAGAGCGAACACTGAGTAGGAATGGACATGGGACTGCTGGGTAAGTGAGGCTTTTAAAGGAGCACCAGAGGGAGGGGTCACAATGAGGCGTAGAGGACTGCTGGGTATATAGAATGTAATGCCTTCCACCCGCCTTCCTCATCTAAACAGAAAAAAGGACCCTCGTATGTTGCTAAGGTAAGTAGTTTCAATTGATATTTCTTGTGTATCGTATAATTGATTAAAAGTTTAGTATTAGTTGGTTAGTTGAATAAGACCATAGGGAAGTTCTAGAAATTATTTAACTGATAAATTTTGTATAGATTAATTAAATAAGTAGAGATAGCTGGACAGGTGATGTGCTGTAACTGTATGATATGGGAGCTGGCTGATCCCATTGTGAACGGCAGTGACCACATCTGCAGCAAGTGTTAGTTGCTGGAAGAACTCCAGATCAGAGTTGATGATCTGGAATATGAGCTTCAAACATGACAGCACATCCGGGAGGGGGAGAGTTACCTGGACGCTTTGTTTCAGGAGGCAGTCATACCCGCTAGATTAAGTAATTCAAATTCAGTTAGTGATCAGGAACAACTGAATATGACTGTAAGTAAGGCAGGTAGGGGGATGCTGAGTTCAGAACTGGAGAGCCTCAGCCCTTGACCTTGTTCAACAGGTATGAGATTTGTGCCCTCTGTCTGGATGAGGAAAAGGGCTGTGGACAGATTGAGCCAGCTGACCACTACACCATGGTGCAGAAGGCCATTCAAGAGGGGGGAGCAAAAAGACAAGTAGTTGTTGGAGGGGATATTATAATTAGGGGGACAGATAGTATCCTATGCAAGCTGGATCGGAAGCCCTGCATGGTGTGTTGTCTGCCTGGAGGCAGGGTGCAGGACATCTCTGTCTGGCTTGAAAGGATATTGGAGCAGGAGGGAGAAGAACCAGTTGTGTGGTCCACATTGGCACTAACAACATAGGCACGGCTAGGAAGGAGGACCTGTTTGGGGAGTATCAAGCACTTGGGAGGAAATTGAAGTATAGGTCCTCAAGGGTCATAATTTCCGGATTACTGCCTGAGCCACGTGCTAATTGACATAGGGATAAGAAAATTAGGGAAGTAAACACATGGTTAAGAGATTGGTGTGGGAAAGAGGAATTCCATTTCATGGGACATTGGCATCAGTTTTGGAAGCGGGGCGGAAGGGGATCTGTACCGATGGGACAGTCTCCACCTGAACCGATCTGGAACCAGTGTTCTGATGAAAAGGATAAATAGGGTGGTCACTAGGACTTTAAACTTGTGAGTTGGGGGGAAGGGAAAGGGAAAGCAACAGGGAGTATGAAGTCAAGTAGAAAGATAAGCAGCCAGTTAGCATGTGTGCAGGGTTTAAGTTCAAGGCATTCTAGGAATGAAGCAAAAAAGAAGGATAACTGAGGGCATATTACTAGGGATGTTGGAAATCATGAGGATAAAAAAACTGGCATTAAAGCGCTTTACCTGAATGCTAATAGTTTTCGTTACAATGTAGATGAATTAACAGCGCAAATTATCATGAATAGTTATGATGTTGTAGGCATCACGGAGACATGATTGCAGGGGTTCAGGACTGGCAGTTAAACATCCAAGAATTTACAAACTTATTGAAAAGACAGGGAGGTGGGCAGAGGGAGCGGGGTTGACTTGTTTGTTAAGAATGAAATCAAATCTATGGCACTGAATGACATAGGGCCAGATGATGTGGAGTCTGTGTGGGTGGAGTTTAGAAACCACACAGGTGAAAAAACCATAATGGGAGTTATGTACAGACCTCCCAGCAGTGGTCAGGACCTGGGACGCAAGATGTACCAGGAAATAGATAGGGCATGTCAGAAAGACAAAGTCACAGTGATCATGAGGGACTTCAATTTGCAAATGGACTGGGTGAATAATGTTGCCGGTGGATCCAAAGAAAGGGAATTCATGGAATGCTTACAGGATGGCTTTTTGGAACTGCTTGTGATGGAGCCCACAAGGGAGCAGGCTATTCTGGACTTAGTGCTATGTAATCAGCCAGACTTTATACTAAAGGAAGGGAACACTTAGGAGGTAGCAATCATAATATGGTTGAGTTCAGTCTGCAGTTTGAAAGAGAGAAGTCAAAACTGGAGATAATGGTGTTACAGTTAAATAAAGGTAATTTCAGGGACATGAGAGAAGAACTGACAAAAATCGACTGGAAGCAGAGCCTAGTGGGGAAGACAGGAGAGCAGCAATGGCAGGAGTTTCTGGGTGCAATTGAGGACACAGTACAGAGGTTCATCCCAAAGAAAGATTATCCGGGGTGGGGTGTGGGGATTGGACAGCCATGGCTGACAAAGGAAGTCAGAAAATGTATCAAAAAAAAAGAGAGAGGCTATAAAGTGGCCAAGAGCACTGGGAAATCAGAAGATTGGGAAGGCTACAAAAACAAACCGAGGATAACAAAAACAGAAATAAGGAAGGAGATGATCAAATATGAAGGTAAACTAGCCAGTAATATTAGAAATGATAGTAAAAGTTTCTTTCAATACATAAGAAACATATGAGAGGCAAAAGTAGAAATTGGGCTGCTCCAAATTCATGCAGGAAGGCTAGTGATGGGATATAAGGAAATAGCTGAAGAACGTAATAAGTACTTTGTGTCAGTCTTCACAATGGAAGACATGAGTAATATCCCAACAATTAAGGAGAGTCGGGGGCAGTTTTGATTATGGTAACCATTACAAAACAGCAAGTGCCAGAAAAGCTGAAAGTTCTAAAAATTGATAAATCTCCTGGCCCCAATGAGCTACATCCTAGAGTTCTGAGGGAGGTGGCTGAGGAAATAACGGAGGCATTGGTTGTGATCTTTCAAAAATCAATGGAGTCAAGGAAAGTCTCAAATGATTAGAAAATTGCTGTTGTAACCCCCTTGTTCAAGAAAGGATGGAAAATTATAGGCCAATTAGCCTAACTTCGGTTGTAGGTAAAATTCGAGAATCCGTCGTTAAGGATGAGATTTCTAAATTCTTGGAAGTGTAGAATCGGATTTTAAAAAGTCAGCATGGATTTAGTAAGGGGAAGTCATACCTGACAAACCTGTTAGAATTCTTTGAAGATGTAACAAGTAGGTTAGACCAGGGAAAACCAGTGGATGCTATCTATCTAGACTTCCAAAAGGCCTTTGATAAGGTGCCTCACAGGAGGCTGCTGAGTAAGGTGAGGGCCCATGGTGTTCGAGATGAGCTACTGGCATGGATCAAGGATTGCCTGTCTGACAGAAGGCAGAGAGTTGGGATAAAAGGTTCTTTTTCAGAATGGCAGCTAGTGACAAGTGGTGTCCCGCAGGGTTCAATGTTGGGGCTGCAGCTGTTCACTTAATATATTAATGAGCTAGATGAAGGGACTGGGGGCATTCTGGCGAAGTTCACCAATGGTACGAAGTTAGGCAGACAGGCAGGTAATTCTCAGCAGGTGGGAAGATTTAGACAGTTTAGGAGAGTGGTCCAGGAAATGGCTGATGAAATTCACCGTAAGTAAATGCGAGGTCTTGCACTTTGGAAAAAAGAACACAGGCATGGACTATTTTTTAAACGGTGAGAAAATTCATTATGCTAACGTACAAAGGAACTTGGGATTGCTAGTGCAAGGTTCTCTAAAGGTTGACTTGCAGGTTGAGTCCGTGGTTACGAAAGCAAATGTAATGTTGTCATTTATCTCAAGAGGATTGGAATATAAAAGCAGTGATGTGTTTCTGAGACTTCATAATGCTCTAGTTAGGCCCCATTTAGAATACTGTGTCCAATTTTGGACCCCACATCTCAGGAAGGACATACTGGCACTGGAGCATGTCCAGTGGAGATTCACATAGATGATCCCGGGAATGGTAGGCCTAACATATGATAAACGGCTGAGGATCCTGGGATTGTGTTCATTAGAATTTGAAGATTGTGGGGAGATCTAACAGAAACTTACAAGATAATGCATGGCTTAGAAAGGATGAATGCTGGGAATTTGTTTCCGTCAGGTGGGGAGACTAAGGCCCGTGGGCGCAGCCTTAGAATTAGAGGGGGTCAATGTAGAACGGAAAAGAGGAGACATTTCTTTAGCCAGAGAGTGGTGGACCTGTGGAATTCATTGCCACAGAACACAGTGGAGGCCGGGATGTAAAATGTCTTCAAGGCAGAGATTGATAAATTCTTGATCTCGCAAGGAATTAAGAGCTATGGAGAGAGTGCAGGTAAGTGGAGTTGAAATGCCCATCAGCCATATTGAATGGCAGAGTGGACTTGATGGGCCAAATGGCCTTATTTACACTCATATGTCTTATTGAATTATGGACAAGTTGGACCGAAGGGTCTGTTTCCATGCTGTACAGCTCGATGATTCCATGATATAGGGAGATATTAGGGCAAATTGAAAAGGTTTGGTGAAAAAGGCAGATCTTAAGTTAAATCCTAAAGTAGGGAAGTGAGGTAAGGAAGGAACTCTAAAACTTATGGAATTGGCAGACAAATAGTGGAGCAATTAGATCAGGAATGCTCAGGAAAATAGAATTGGAGAATCAAAGTTTCTTTGGAATATTATGGTCCTGGAGGAGATTAGAGATGGAGAGCAGAAAAGAGGCTATTGAAAACATCAATGAATACTTTAAAACTTAGCAAGGAGCCAGTGTATATTTATGAGAACACTACTTGAGAGTAAAGACACAGACAGCAGAGTTTTGGATAATTTCATGTTTAAGGAAGGGAGAATGTGGGAGAGCAGCCTGGAGGGCATGAGAATATTCAAGTTGAGAAGTAATGAAGGCATGCATGACAACTTCAGCAGCACATGAGCTGATGCAAGCGTGGAGGTGGGTGATGTTACAGAGATGCAACTTTAGTGATGGTGCAGCTATGCAGTTGAAAGCGAATCTCATAATATGATGTCATGCTTGTGAACAATTTGGTTCAACTTCAGACAGTTCTGAGGGAGAGGGATGGTGTCAATGATTAGGGAATAGAGTTTCTAGTGGGACCACTGATGACAGTTTTAACTTTCCAATAGTTAATAGATCATTTCTGCTCATCCAGTTATTGGATGTTGGACAAGCCAACTGACAATGGAGGGATTGAGAAAGGCAGTGGTGAAGTAGAGCTGGGATTTGTGAAATATATGTGGAGACTAATACTGTGTTTTGTGATGATATCATAAGAGCTAACATGTAGGGAGGAAATGAGAGAGAGGAACAGAGGCTTCTGGGAAACATCAGAGGTAGTGGCACAGAAGCATAAAATGAAGGCATTGCATCTGATTCTCTGGCTACAAGTTGGATAAGAATGGAACACATCAGCTGGACAACACTGGACAAAAAAAGAAAGAAGATAATGCTGTTAGCTTTGTTGAAGGCACAAATAGTGAGAAGGAAGAGGAAGAACAGTTTGCCTTTGTCACAGTTACACAGAACTTAGACTGCTTTGATTTGGTGGTTGGAAACCTGATTTGATTTATTCAAGCACAGAGGTCTGGGATAGATGAGCATCAATTTCCTTTTACTCAGGTTGGCCCTTTCCAGACTGGTGTCCATTGATACAAATCTTGTCTGCTTCATTGAGTGAATGGTAAAAAATCCCACTTACTATTTGAAGAACAGCAAAGAATTCTTCCATTATCTTACCTAAACAATTAGAGCAAGGACAAACTGACTATTCAGCTCTATTGCTGTTGGTTGAATAAGGTTCATTTGGAATAGTCACCAATTTCATCGATGTAATAATTGCAGCACCAAAGATAATTCTTTTTATATAATTTTGCATGCATACTGTTTTTATCTTTGGGGAATAGTGGGGAAGTGGTGAAAGGAGTCATAGGCAGATCATGAATTCTCTTCTATGACCAACAAGTCATGGCCAGGACTTGAATGTGGAGCTTCTAGCTTAGAGGTAGGGAGCGTAAAGCCTCCATCCAAAAGTAATTGATAACGAGCTAAAAAATGTTATTTTGTTATTAAAACAAAATATGGTATGACTGAAATTTTGCAGGAGCATATTAGTCCCTAGCAATAGTGTCATAGCCAATTGATGGAATTCCTGCCAAGTTACATTTATCTCATCACATTTAACGTATTTCAATTATGAACATAAACATTTCTTTCTATTTCTCTTTTAGTACCTGGTGGTTGACACTCAATTAATGCTGGGAGGAAAGCACAGATACAGTCTGAGCCCTGAGGAGTACATATTTGCAGCTCTGAATCTCTACCTTGACATCATAAATCTCTTCCTTTTCATACTCCAAATTATTGGTCTGAGTCGTTAGGGAGTCCCAGCGCACCATGCAGTTGAGGATTCCCTCCAGCGTATTTCATTCACTTTCCACACCTCTGCCTTCGAACCCTACACCTCCAACCGCAACAAGGACAGAACCTCCCTGGTCCTAACATTCCAGCCAACAAACTCCACATACATCATCCTCTGCCATTTCCACCACCTACAAACAGACCCCACCACCAGAGATATATTTCCCTCCCTACCCCTAACCACCTTCTGTAAAGACCATTCCCTCCATGACTCCCTTGTCAGGTCCACGCCCTCCACTAACCCACCCTTCCCTCCCGGCACCTTCCCCTGCCACCGCAAGAATTGCAAAACCTGCACCATACCTTCCCCCTCACCTCCGTCCAAGGCCCCAAAGGAGCCTTCCGTATATATCAGAGTTTTACCTGCACTTCCACACATGTCATTTACTTTATCTGTTGCTCCCAATGCGGTCTCCATTTTATTGGGGAGACAGTACGCCTACTTGCAGAGTGTTTCAGAGAACATCTCTGGAACACCTGCACCAACCAATCCCACCACCCTGTGGCTGAACGCTTCAACTCACCGTACCAGGTAAAAACAATGACTGCAGATGCTGGAAACCAGATTCTGGATCAGTGGTGCTGGAAGAGCACAGCAATTCAGGCAGCATCCGAAAAGCTTCGAAATCGACGTTTCGGGCAAAAGCCCTTCATCAGGAATAAAGGCAGAGAGCCTGAAGCGTGGAGAGATAAGCTAGAGGAGGGTGGGGGTGGGGATAGAGTAGCATAGAGTACAATAGGTCAGTGGGGGAGGAGATGAAGGTGATAGGTCAGGGAGGAGAGGGTGGAGTGGATAGGTGGAAAAGGAGCTGGGCAGGTCCTGGGCCTTCTCCATCACCACTCCCTAACCACCCGATGCCTGGAGGAAGAATGCCTCATCGTCCGCCTTATGACCCTTCAATCACACGGCATCAAGGTAGATTTCACCAGTTTCCTCATTTCCCCTCCCCCCACCTTAATCCAGTTCCAACCTTCCAACTCGGCATTGCCCTCATGACCGGTCCTACCTGTCCATCTTCCTTCCGCTCCACCCTCCCCTTTGACCTATCACCATTACCCCCACTTTCATCCACCTATCACACTCTCAGCTACCTTCCCCCAGCCCCCCTTCCATTTATCTCTCAGCCCCAGAGGCTCACAGCCTCGTTCCTGGTGAAAGGCTTTTGCCCGAAACATCGATTCTCTGCTCCTTGGATGCTGCCTGATCTGCTGTGCTTTTCCAGCAACACACTCTCGAGTTTAAGAAAATACCTTAAGCATATATCACACCAATCGTGCATTCAGCTAATGCGTATGATTATTTATAACTGATGCTTTTTTAATGCAAGCCTTCTTTTCAGAAAGCAATTATCTGTTCGTTTAGATGATGAGGGAAAAGCACAACTATTTAAACATCCAATAGTTGTAGTTCTGGTTTTACTGCACCAGGTCACATGATTTTAAATGCCACACTATAAAATCTAAACTATATCCATAACTTATCGCAACATAAAACCACCATTAAAATTCCCTAAATAAGATAAAGCTTTACAAACAAAACAACTGGTGGATACCCAAATTAAAATGTATCATTTTATCAAAGCTTCCTTTGTCTTAATATTCCAAGAACTGGATTAAGGTGGGGGGAGGGGAAATGAGGAAACTGGTGAAATCTACATTGATTGAAGGGTCCCAAGGCGGACGATGTGGCATTCTTCCTCCAGGTATCGGGTGGTTAGGGAGTGGAATATTCCAAAACGTGTTTATTCCAAACCTTCTGCACCTAGTTGTGATTTGGATTAGTAGAAATTGTACAATTGAAAATTAGAAGTACTGAATATAATGATTTATAAACAGTGAAACTGAAGTGAGCCAGAAAAGTACTTCAGTTCATATGTCTTTAAGTCTGGAAATATTTACCAATAACCAATTATGAAAACATCCACATAAGGAAATATAAAATAATAAAGAGAAGGTTGGAGAGTTGTGTTACCATAAATAAAAGATCACAGAGTTCAAAAAGGTTGATTACTTTGAAAGGACGAATGCAGTTCAAAATGTCAAATTATACATGTTGGCATCTATAGGTTCAACAACAACAACATGGAAAAGACATACACAAAAGAAAATGCAAAGTAACATGTTTTTCATGATCAAGAAGGTAGCAAATGTAGGAACTTATAAACATACCATAACCAGCTGGGAATTTTCACAACCTCGAACCATCCTATAATCTTAAATCACATGTTCCTGGCCAAGATAAAGAAAGTTGACCACTGCTATACTTACGAGCATGACCTCCCCAGAATCGAAAGGATCCAAACGTTAATAAATATTGATAATTACATAGATTTACTTAGAATAAGAGACAGCTGTCCATCAGGGAAAATAAGTTATCAAAACCAAGTCTGGATCATGAAATGGGAGGAACATAATTAAGAGACAAGTCCTATACGTAAAAAATTATTTTTGTAACCCAAGACAAACTACACATATTGAAGAACAAACTGAAAAAAAGTCTAATTCAACTGGTTTGCTTAGATCTTAAAAATGTGTTGCTGGAAATCCTGAAGAAGGGCTTATGCCCGAAACGTCGATTCTCCTGCTCCTTTGATGCTGCCTGACCTGCTGCGCTTTTCCAGCAACACATTTTTAAGCTCTGATCTCCAGTATCTGCAGTCCTCACTTTCTCCTGGTTTGCTTAGATGTCAGATTCACTTAACTGGCTTAGGCATCACTTTAATATTTGATGGCTATCCTACTTAAGATAATCTTACTGTAGCAATTGAAATGTAACTGTTCTATACTAGAAATGAAATTGCACCGCCACTCTTTTTTTCAGAATGTATTAACTATTGTGTTGCATTATCATGAGTTTGAGTTGCAAGTTTAGTTCTTTAATAAACTTTTATGTACATTTTAGAATTCATGTCGTCTCACATAGCTTACAGCATTGTTGAGTTGAGAATCTTACTTTATGGTCCCTGTGAAAGAAACATTGCTCAGGATTGAGAATTTTGACATGGACACTGATGACAAATTTATCACCTGGAGACTATCTGGAGGACAGTGATAATGATGACTATCTCATTTCCTTTGAGGTGGAATCAGTCAGTCCTTTAGACTTATTTGTCTTTGCAATCTGTCTTTCTGTACTTGAAGTTAACAGGGATCATCTGAGACGTACACCTGATCTGGAATTATTCCAAACATAACCTATTATAATAGACATAATTACTAAAGTATAAACAGAAGGTTCTGGTGAAACGCAGCAGGTCTGGCTGCATTTGTGGAGACAGAATCTGAGGGGCTGAATTTTCCCAAGATTTGGCTGAATGTCAATTTCAAAGAGCTCCATGGAGGGTTTCTCTCCATTAGCCCGAGCAAGTACTCTCACACAACTTTATACTGTCTCCATATTCAGTACATATCCCACTTCCAGACTACTGCTCTCATAGAAACTTGTGTTGAGTTGTGCCTGGGACAGGGCTGTGTCCATGGTCTGGAGGAACATGCAGCAGTACCACAAGAATATAGTGCCCTTCTCCACAAGGGTAAGTGCCACCATCTTCTCTCTCTGACCTCACTCTCACTCCAACTTTACTGATACACCCACCTCCCATTAAGATCAACCACTCTCACTAACTACAGCATCTTCACTCGATGGTTCTCACCAATCCCATCTCCCTGAACTATGAACCCTTCCTGCCTGCTCAGTTTTTTACTCTTACTCAGGATACCAAGGTTTGTGCGAAGATTTGTAGCTCGGGTGCTCATTGTTGTGGTTCTGTTTGCCAAGCTGGGAATTTGTGTTGCAGACGTTTCGTCCCCTGTCTAGGTGACATCCTCTGTGCTTGGGAGCCTCCTGTGAAGCGCTTCTGTGTTGTTTCCTCAGGCATTTATGGTGGTTTGTCTCTGCCACTTCTGGTTGTCAGTTCCAGCTGTCTGCTGCAGTGGCCGGTATATTGGGTCCAGGTCGATGTGTTTGTTGATAGAATCTGTGGATGAGTGCCATGCCTCTAGGAATTCCCTCGCTGTTCTCTGTTAGTGTTGTCTCAGTCGAACTCATGTTGCTTGTCATCTGCGTGTGTGGCTACTAAGGATAGATGGTCATGTCGTTTCGTGGCTAGTTGGTGTCCATGGATACGGATCGTTAGCTGTCTTCCTGTTTGTCCTCTGTAGTGTTTTGTGCAGTCCTTGCATGGGATTTTGTACACTGCATTGGTTTTGCTCATGCTGGGTGTCGGGTCCTTTGTCCTGGTGAGTTGTTGTCTGAGAGTGGCTGTTGGTTTGTGTGCTGTTATGAGTCCTAGTGGTCTTGGTAGTCTGGCTGTCAGTTCAGAAATGTTCTTGATGTATGGTAATGTGGCTAGTCCTTTGGGTTGTGGTATGTCCTCATTCCGTTGTCTTTCCTTTAGGCATCTGTTGATGAAATTGCGGGGGTATCCGTTTTTGGCGAATACTTTGTATAGGTGTTCTTCTTCCTCTTTTTGCAGTTCTGGTATTCTGCAGTTCAGGATACCTCACTACCTTTCTTGACTGTACAAATCATCCCAATGGATGATAGTCCCCTTTTTCCTTCAAACATAGTTATTTAGTTGAGGCACAGGCAATGTGATAGCCACAAATTCTGCTGGCACATATTGTAGGTGTGACATTGACATGCAACTGTACCTTACAGTAACATGTCTATTCCACTCACACCGCTCCCTCCCCCCCCCATACAGTTCATTGCTGGCTTGCAACAGTTAAGAAGCAAATAGTTGAGTATTTAAAATGCCAAAGCATTGCAGGCTATGGATCAGATGCAGATAAATTGGATTAGTGCAGTTTGGCGTTTGTTGGTTGACATAGAGATGGTGGACCGAATAGTCTGTTTTTTTTGGCTGTATGACTTTATGAGAAGCTGCCTAGCTTTCTGGCTCTGTTAAAAGACAATCACATTCTGTCATTATCGCTATGCTTTCCCAGGCTTCATACCAGTGTCCATTTTGTTCAGAGGCAGGGAAAGTCACGCCAATATTTCAAGATCTCAACTTCCACGAATAAAATTTGTGAAATCCTATTCTTTAGAAAAACTGAACTATTGCCATATGTTGTTGCTCATGAAGAAAGTAGTATAATTCTTTGCTTGAACAAACAATGCAAGTCACTAGTCTGATATGGCTGTCCTCCATAGATTGGTAATGTCCACTTCACAGACTGGTATGACCAGGAGGCATAACAATTCATTGCAGTGGTGTTCTTGTTTGCCATCAGCAATGCCCTGCATGGCATGAAATTTGGCTACAATGAGAGAATGGCATAACTCAATTACCACTTTTGTAATCTATCTTGTAAAGCTGCTCAGACATACCAGATTAGTTACATCTCCACCTGCTTACATTCTTTGGAAGGGTAGCATCAGCAAACACAACCCTAGGGTGCTACCTTACCAAATTAGCATTCTCAGTTGCTCCTCCTCTTCATCCTCCAGAAAACATGAATATCAATCATATAATATATGAATGTAGCATAACATATGAATGTAGCGTACACGATAACAATCCATGGTACAAAAATTTTCTGCCAACTGATTTAAAAGAAATCAGTGACCAAAAACATGTACAAAATAATATTCAGGAATAATCCCGTTTTCCTAATGACCCTTTAAATCATTCAACAGCTCCTTAAAGATGCAGCAGTTCTGCCTTTTCAGTGAATTGGTGACTCATCTGGTGTGAACACTAAGAATTGGGATGGATGTGACATTTCTCCTTTGATTACACATCGAACTGAAGCACTGAGCTGTCTCTGCGAGGCCCAAGTTCCTTAGAATTAACAGTGGGTTAATCAAGAAGAAATGTGGCAAGAATTCATTCTTGGCACATATAGACATAATTGATTAGAAAATTCCCAAGTAAGTGTTTTGTTCCCTGGCTCAGTCATTATTCAGCTTGGTGAACAAAATTTTCACCTTAAACCATTTATGATCTTATATTGTGAAGAAGTCATGCTATGATCACACTTTGCTGGCATTGGTGGTGATGTTGCACCTTTGCTGGTGGCAAGGTATAATCACAGTTTATAAACAATTTTCATGATCAAGGCCACCATAGGAATTTTACCCCGGAAAAGCAGATAGGAAGCGTTTTTTTGTTAATTCTTTCCTGGAATATGAGCCGATCTGTAAGGCCAGCATTTGTTGTTCACCCCTGTAGTGATTGTAACAAAGTCAACCAGAAAATGAGTATTAATCTGGTCCAATCAGACAGCCCTGGCCGACAGGTAAGATCAAGAGTGTCAGAGATCCTGTTCACTCTGAGAGCTAGCTCTGAGGGAACTGGATCAGTGTCAAGGACTCTCTATGTGCTAAGAAAGAGTAATTTGATGTCAGGATACAAGCCTCTATGCAGTTATTTCAGTGGTGATAAGAGAAATGTATACTCCTTAAGAAATTTGCTTGCAGCAGTCATCTTTGAGTTGGGGTAAGCATTTTTGGCATCATGCTGTTAACTGAAAATCTTGACTTGTTCAATCCTGTCATTGAAAACTGGGGCCAGTATGCAGAAAGAATACATGATTTTTTTCCAAATAAATGATACTGGGGCAATGGAGGTGACAGGTGATTAGGTCAGATCCTAGAAATCCTCCAATGAGCAATTCATCTCTTGATGACAGTGTGAAACAGACTGATATATTATAAGAGGTTGATGTTAGGAAGGAGGATGTGCTGAAAATTTTGAAAAATTTGAGGACAGATAAATCCCCTGGGCCAGACGGGATATACCCTAGGTAACTACAGGAAGTGAAGGAAGAGATTGCTGTGAAGGATGATCTTTCCATCTTCACTGTCCACTGGAGTGGTGCCAGATGATTGGAGGATGGCAAATATTATTCCCTTGTTCAAGAAAGAGAATAGGGATAATCCTGGGAATTACAGACCAATCAGTCTTATGTCTGTGGTGGGCAAAATATTGGAGAGGTTTCGGAGAGACAGGATTTATGATTACTTGAAAAACCATAGCTTGATTAGAAATAGTTAGCATGGCTTTGAGAGGGGCAGGTCATGCCTTACAAACCTTATTGAATTCTTTAAGGATGTTACAAAACACATTGATTAAAGTAGTGCAGTGGATGAGGTGTACGTGGATTTTAGCAAGGTATTTAATAAGGTTCCCCATGGTAGACTCATTCAGAAAGTAAGGAGGCATGGGACACAGGAAAGTCTGGCTGTCTGGTTACAGAATTGGCTGGCCCATAGAAGACAGAGAGTGGTGGTACTGGAAAGCATTCAGCCTGGAGCTTGGTGACCAGTGGTTTTCTGCAGGGATCGGTTCTGGGATATCTGCTGTTTGTGATTTTTATAAATTATTTGGATGAGAAAGTGAAAGGATGTGTTAGTATGTTTGCCGATGACACAAAGATTGATGGAGTTGTGCATAGTGTGTAGGGCTGTTGTAGGTTGCAAAGGGACATTGACAATCTGACACTGGTACAGCTGAGAACAGACGCGAGTAAAATAGTCAGGGCAGGCAGGGACAAGGTAGGACTAATAAATTAAACTGCATTTATTTCAATGCAAGGGGCCTAACATGAAAGGCAGATGAACTCAGGGATTGGTTAGGAGCATGGGACTGGGATATCAGAGCAATTACAAGAAAGATGGCTCAGGGATGGGCAGGATGGGCAGTTTAATGTTCCAGGATACAAATGCTACAGGAAGGATAGAAAGGGAGGCAAGAGGGGAGGGGGAGTGGCATTTTTGATAAGGGATACATTACAGCTGTGCTGAGGGAGGATATTCCTGGAATTACATCCATGGAAGTTATTTGGGTGGAACTGAGACAATTTTCTGATTCAGTATATGGATGTATCTACTAGAGAAGGTGCAAAACTTGACCTACTCTTGGGAAATAAGGCAGGGCAGGTGATTAGGGTGTTAGTGGGGGAGCACTTTGGGGCCAGCGACCATTATTCTGTTAGATTTAAAATAGTGATGGAAAAGGATAGACCAGATCTAAAAGCTGAAGTTCTAAATTGGAGAAAGGCCAATTTTGACGGTATTAGGCAAGACCTTTCGAAAGCTGATTGGGGGCAGATGTTCACAGGCAAAGGGAACGGCTGGAAAATGAGAAGCCTTCAGAAATGAGATAATGAGAATCCAGAGAAAGTATATTCCTGTCAGGGTGAAAGGAAAGGCAGGTAAGTACAGGGAATTCTGGATGACTCAAGAAATTGAGTGTTTGGTTAAGAAAAAGAATGAAGCACATGTAAGGTATAAATTGAGTGAATCCTTAGAAGCATATAAAGGAAGTAGGAGTATACTTAAGAGGGAAATCAGGAAGGCAAAAAGGGGACATGCAATATCTTTGGCAAATAGAATTAAGGAGAATCCAAAGGATTTTACAAGTACATTAAGGACAAAAGGGTAACTAGGGAGAGAATAGGGCCTCTCAAAGATCAGCAAGGCGGCCTTTGTGTGGAGCCACAGAAAATGGGGGAGATACTAAATGAGTATTTTGCATCAGTATTTACTGTGGAAAAGGATATGGAAGATATAAACTTTAGGGAAATAGATGGTGACATCTTGCAAAATGTCCAGATTACAAAGGAGAAAGTGCTGGGTGCCTTGAAATGGGTAAAGGTGGATAAATCCCCAGGACCTGGTCAGGTGTACCCAAGAACTCTGTGGGAAGCTAGAGAAGTGATTGCTGGGCCTCTTGCTGAGATATTTGTATCATCGATAGTCACAGGTGAGGTGCTGGAAGACTGGAGGTTGGCAAACATGGTGCCACTGTTTAAGAAGGGTGGGAAGGACAAGCCAGGGAACTATAGAACAGTGAGCCTGACATCGGTGGTGGGCAAGTTGTTGGAGGGAATCCTGAGGGATCAGATGTACATGTATTTGGAAAGACAAAGACTGATTAGGGATAGTCAACATGGCCTTATGCATGGGAAATTATGTCTCACAAACTTGATCAAGTTTTTTGAAGAAGTAACAAAGAGGATTGATGAGGGCAGAGCAGTAGATGTGATCTCTATGGACTTCAGTAAGGCTTTCGATAAGGTTCCCCATGGGAGACTGATTAGCAAGGTTAGATCTCATGGAATACAGGGGGAACTAGCCATTTGGATACAGAACTGGCTCAAAGAAATAAGACAGAGGGTGGTGGTAGAGGGTTGTTTTTCAGACTGGAGGCCTATGACCAGTGGAATGCACAAGTATCGGTGCTGGGTCCTCTATGTTTTTCATTTACATAAATGATTTGGATGTGAGCATAAGAGGTACAGTTAGTAAGTTTGGAGGTGTAGTGGACAGCGAAGAGGGTTACCTCAAATTACAACAGGATCGTGACCAGATGGGCTAATGGGCTGAGAAGTGGCAGATGGAGTTTAATTCAGATAAATGGAAGATGCAGCATTTTGGGAAAGCAAATCTTAGCAGGACTTATACACCTAATGTGTATAAATGAAGTGAAACTATTACTGTACTCTAACAGATGAAAGGCTTAACAGACAATCAATTTTTCAATGTATAATTACAGTTACATCACACTGTAAATTTTTGCTATAAATTCTGTGTTACGATTGAGGCCTCCACGATCACCTGATGAAGGAGCGTCGCTCCGAAAGCTAGTGTGCTTCCAATTAAACCTGTTGGACTATAACCTGGTGTTGTGTGATTTTTAACTTTGTACACCCCAGTCCAACACCTGCATCTCCAAATCATAGTTAATGATGAGTCAGCCAGTGTCACCTACATCTAACAAGCGAATTAAAAAAAGAAAGCACAGTGCTGTTTAGAAAGGAAATTCAGAATTATCACCCACAGATAGTGAAATACTATAAAGTTATAGGGGAACTTGGAGGGGAACCTGCAAGTAGTGGCATTACCAAGCATCTACTGTCCTTGCCATTTTAGATGGTTAAGGTTGTAACTTTAAAAAATGTCTTGAAGGAGCATTGGAGAGTTGCTGTAGTGCACCTTGCATATGGTACATTTTGTTGTCAATATGCAAAGAGAGTCCATGTTGAATGTGGTAGATGAGTTGCTGATCATCTGAATTGCTTTGTTCTGGATAATATCTTCCATGTTATTTGAGTTGCACTCATTCAGGCAATTGGTAAGTGTTTTGTCACACTTCTGACTTGTGACTAACAGGCAGACGTCAGATTTTTAATGTACTATAGACATTTTTAAAACAAAACTATTGATTTTAAGACTTCCAATAAAAGCCTTTAAAAATATAATCACGCATTAAGATAAACTACTGAATCCTAATTCAAAACAATATTTCAAATGATCTTCCATATAATTATTTTTGTCATTATCTCATAAATATAACCAATAGTAAACTGATCCTCAGTTCTTCTTGGATTGTTAAGTCTCTATTGAAGGCTTAAATTGAAAAGGCTTTTGCAAGGATAAAATGGAAGACCATACATCATTTGTGAGATTGTAGGAATGGATTCATCTGGGAGATTAACTTGTCAGTCAGACAGAATTCCAGGTGAGAATGCATATGGTTAAAATGTTTGCTCCTCTGCTTCCAGTATATAATTGCATACCCTGATGCAAAAAATTTCATGTCCATTAAAACTAACAGATATAAAATCATGAGTTGGAGCTCGTGCAATTTCACGATGCATGCTCTCAGTCGAATGGAATTTTTACTCAATTGTGCCACTATGGCTGATTTTACTCGGTGAAGTTTTCATTTACTTTCATAACAGCCACAGGAAGCAATTTTATCTATCAATGCTAAAGCTGTCAGATATCTCATTCAGTAGTACAATGTAAGAATAGGGAAAAAAAACTAGATTTTAGTGACAGACTAGATGCTAATTTATGTCTTGTATATTATTTTATCTTGGTTTAATTGACAGTTCAGATTTAGCCTCCAAACAATCGTCAACATTTTTATTGATTTGTGTTGAAAATTTAAAAATCAAAACATTGTTCATCTAACCACATTTGTTTGTGGTTATCAGCTAACACACCTGTACTATGTACTGATCCCAAACTAAAACAGACATTCCTTTTAGATTTCTTAGTCCACAATATATATATACCATTGAAGAATGAGTCATTATTTGTAGACAGAAAGGTTAATGACATGCCATCATTGTTTATCTGTTACTGCTACAGGCACTTCATGTGAGACCAGGTGCAAGATTACATTTAGAAATCCAAACATTCTTGCTGGTGTTGTGTTTCCGCTATTAGCTTTACCAAAATGTCATTAACCTTGTCTGCCTTACCATTGAAGTGGCTTAGGCAGTAAGACATCTTAGTTTTTTAAAAAATTAACCTGTTTTTCTAATCAACCCCTGCGCAGAGATGTTATTACACACACCTAGAGTAGGTGGACTTGTACCTGGGTGTCCTGGTCCAGGGGTATGGACATTACCATTGCAGCACGAGGCCCCACCACCGCGCAAACCATCTCTTATATGGTATATTGAAATCATAGAAAGTTAAGCCTTGTCTATTTCAGTTTAACTACCATTTTAACAAGGTGGTAAGCATTATTTTACCAGTCAACTTCTGTAGCACTGAAAATTAACCATTGCTTCAGTAGAATCACAATCCTTCTCAGTTTTACCTTGTTGGAGATTTATATTTCCCCCTGTCTAGGTGACATCCTCAGTGCTTGGGAGCCTCCTGTGAAGCGCTTCTGTGATCTTTCCTCCACCATTTGTAGTGGTTTGAATCTGCCGCTTCTGGTTGTCAGTTCCAGCTGTCCGTTGCAGTGGTCGGTATATTGGGTCCAGGTCGATGTGCTTATTGATTGAATCTGTGGATGAGTGCCATGCCTCTAGGAATTCCCTTACTGTTCTCTGTTTGGCTTGTCCTATAATAGTAGTGTTGTCCCAGTCGAATTCATGTTGCTTGTCATCTGCATGTGTGGCTACTAAGGATAGCTGGTCGTGTCGTTTCGTGGCTAGTTGGTGTTCATGGATGCGGATCGTTAGCTGTCTTCCTGTTTGTCCTATGTAGTGTTTTGTGCAGTCCTTGCATGGGATTTTGTACACTACATTAGTTTTGCTCATGCTGGGTATTGGGTCCTTCCTTCCGGTGAGTTGTTGTCTGAGAGTGGCTGTTGGTTTGTGTGCTGTTATGAGTCCTGGTGGTCGCAGTAGTCTGGCTGTCAGTTCGAAAATGTTCTTGATGTATGGTAGTGTGGCTAGTCCTTTGGGTTGCGGCATGTCCTCGCTCCGTTGTCTTTCCCTTAGGCATCTGTTGATGAAATTGCGTGGGTATCATTAAAAACACAGAAATAGAGAACACACACCGGATCATCAATGCCACACTCACAGGAATCCGATTCACTAGAGAGGAAGAAAAGGACAACCAACTCCCATTCCTAGACGTGATGGTACAGAGAACACTGAACGGAGAATTCACCACAAAGTTATACAGGAAAGCCACACACACAGACCAAGTCCTAAACTACGAAAGCAACCACCCCAACACACACAAAAGAAGTTGCATCAAGATACTGTTCAAAAGGGCCACAACACACTGCAGCATACCAGAACAGCAAAAAAAGGAAGAACACCTATACAATGTGTTCGCCAAAAACGGATACCTGCACAATTTCATCAACAGATGCCTAAGGGAAAGACAACGGAACGAGGACATGCCGCAACCCAAAGGACTAGCCACACTACCATACATCAAGAGCATTTCCGAACTGACAGCCAGACTACTGCGACCACTAGGACTCATAACAGCACACAAACCAACAGCCACTCTCAGACAACAACTCACCGGAAGGAAGGACCCGATACCCAGCATGAGCAAAACTAATGTAGTGTACAAAATCCCATGCAAGGACTGCACAAAACACTACATAGGACAAACAGGAAGACAGCTAACGATCCGCATCCATGAACACCAACTAGCCACGAAACGACACGACCAGCTATCCTTAGTAGCCACACACGCAGATGACAAGCAACATGAATTCAACTGGGACAACACTACTATTATAGGACAAGCCAAACAGAGAGCAGCCAGGGAATTCCTAGAGGCATGGCACTTATCCACAGATTCAATCAATAAGCACATCGACCTGGACCCAATATACCGACCACTGCAACGGAAGCTGGAACTGACAACCGGCAGTGGCAGATTCAAACCACTACAAATGGTGGAGGAAAGATCACAGAAGCGCTTCACAGGAGGCTCCCAAGCACTGAGGATGTCATCTAGACAGGGGACGAAACGTCTGTAACACAAATTCCCAGCTCGGCGAACAGAACCACAACAACGAGCACCTGAGCTACAAATCTTCTCACAAACTTTGAATTTACATTTCCCTTCTGTCCCTTTATCAATCCAATTTTCCTTTCACTCGTTAATTCACTTTCTGCACTTGATTTAGCATAAACGTTCCCTCATTCCTACTTGCATTTTCATGTACATACTTAAATGGTTAATTTCACAATCCTTCCAATTGGCTGATGAGATATATTGTTGATTGCTTACTCAGCTCCTGGATGACAGGTTTCCCTTCATTGTATCGTTATCAACTTGCAGTTTCAGCAAATTGCCCCACAAGTCGATTTCAAAACTGAATTTGAAATAGCAGGTCTCATCTATAGTTTATGCCTTTGATACCCTAGTACAATAAATTATGGCCCATTGAAAACATTGAGTCACTAGGAATCACTCAAAGTGAGATCATTTTCCTGATAATTCTACCCACTCACAGAGGTAATGCTATTTTTAAACTCAGAAAGTAGGTCTGGCTCACTGATGCTGTGAGGAAGGCATTTTATCAATGACAGTTCCCATGGTGACTGAAGCTTCTTTTAGTTTATCTGCATTGAGATTATTACTGTTAACATTAAAAGAATATAATTCAAGAAGATAATGGAACATTTTTGGTGGCATAACCTAGTGGACGATTTTAGAGTTCTGAACTTCTACTACTGTTCTTGGGGAGAGATTTTACTCACATTTGACTAATGAAAGATTTGATTCTAATTTTTTGACGTTGCCTCTTGGATTAGCATGGTGACTCAGTGGTTAGCACTACTGCCTCTCAGTGTCAGGAACCTAGGTTCAATTCCAACCTGGGTGACTGTGCAAATTTCACACATTCTCCCCATGTCACTTTAGGTTTTTGCATGGTGCTCCAGTCTTCTCCCATGGTCGATGTATATACAGGTTAGGTGGATTGGCCATGTGAAATTGCCCATAGTGTAGGCTAGCCGGATTAGCCACGGGAAATGCAGGGTTACAGGGATAGGGTAGGGAGATGGGTCTGGGTAGCATGCTCTTTGGAGAGTTGGCTTGCACTCATTGGGCCAAATGGCCTACTTCCATACTGGAGGGATTCTATGCATCTTGGACTCAAACCGAACCAGTGGAAATAGTTCATTTTAAGATATCTTATCTGTTCTTCTTAACCTTCCAAATTTCAGGAAACACAACCAGTTTTATAATTTCTTATCATAACTTAACTCTTGTATCATCATTCTGGTAAGTCTACCCTGCTTTCCATCCCTAAGGTGTGATACAGAGAATTCCTTATAGTGAAAAAGATGGACATAACTCGAGCTTTGTAGAATTCAAGCTACCTATAGTTATAATCGCCTGCATTCCATTAGCCATTTTGAATATTTTTTGTATCCGTTCATGATATTTTAAAGATCTATGGCTGTTAATCCCCAATTTTCTTTGGATATCAATTTGGGACCTTTCACAGTCACACTATCTTCTAGATATATTCGGAAAAGTCCTTAGGAAAATCTTTTGAGTCCGCCCGTTCCCAGTAACCCTGGTATCGGTGCTCTTTTAACTTGAAATAGCCCCCTCGCTCAGAAACTTGTCCGATGCTCTTTCAAAGAGTCAAAGTGAATCAATAATCACCAGATGCTTTGGTAATCTGCTCCTATAGGCATTGTATCTGAAAAATAGCTGCCAACGTGTAATCTAGCTATTTGACACACAAATCCAACTTAACCAAATCTGTTCTTTGCATATTTTTAAAACATTAATCTTGTCGCCACGAAGACTAGATTTTTTCCAAAACGAGATTTCCTTGAATTTATTCTGACAACCAAAACTCTCAAAATTAGTTAAGCTATTGACTGTCCATGACGATCTTCTCTCGCCCTCAAAATCAGTTAAAACAAAGTACTGCAATGCTGAAATTTTGAAATAAGAACAGAATTGTTTACAATCGACCAGGTCCAAAATTAGACAATGCTTCAATGATGGCTCTGCCTAAACTCTGAACAGTCCATTTATGATAGTCTTAATTTCATATCACAATATATTGCCAATACCACATAAAATACTGTTTACTTTTTTTTCCACTTGATACAACTCTATGGTCAACTCCCATCATTGCATTTAACCTGACTGAGAATTAAGTTTAACAATTTCAGATCATAACCACTATCCCCATTACTCAGCCAGCAACTTTTATTGACGGCTCTCTTATTCTGATTTACACTTCCTCTAGATCCATGTTTTGTTTCTTTACTTGTCCCAAACCCATCCTCTTTTTGCCTCACACCACCACCCCTTCTGTTAATCTCTCTTGCACTGCAATTATCACAGACCTTTTTGTTTTTTCTTCCCCTTTCCTGAATTCGTTACACCTTTAACTTCTTCCAGTTCTGACAATAGGTCAAGCAATCTTAAATGTTATTTCTGCTTCTCTCATAACAGATACTGTCTGATTTCAGTATTTTCTGTTGCATTTCTAACATATAGCTTCTACAGTATTTTCTTTTCCCAATTTTATGTATCCATTTCTATCAGAGAATCACCTGCAATGGTTTTGCTTCCTCTTCCTTCACCATTACCACGCATAAACCTAATCTTGGCCCCTCCTGTTTTTCATCTACATTCTGCTCCTCAGTTACAGTGAACTGAGTGAACTCTCACCACCTTATGCCTCTTACCAACCAACTGAAGCATTCAGAGAAAGACGATTTAAGCAAAATACTGGCCAGCAGCAGGAGTCATAATAATCATATCAACAGAAGAACCTGGGATAAAAGACTACTGAACTGATTTCCAGTTTTATTCCTCACTGCCTATAATCTATTTAACCCTATCTATGTCTATGTGCTTAAGGTAGTGGAGGGGGTATTTATTAGGGGATTAGAATTTTAATTAGCAAAATTATATGCTGATGTTTGATAACTGTTTATCTGTAGTTCAAGTCTAACTACTCACAATGAACTGATTATTTTCAGTACAGAAACCTACTCCATACTTTCTTTTCGAACTAGATCTGAAAATCAGATAAATTGGGGAAACTTCCATACTGTATAAAATCTTTAACTTTTGTGATGATTTCAAGAATAGTGGGGCTCAATTTCCTGTGCTCTACCCAGTAAAAATTGTACAGAGGGTGCAAGACCTGCCAGCCACTGCTCAGCTGAACACAGACAGTGAGGAATTGTCAGCCTTTTCAGAGACATTGCACACAAGTAGGATGAGAATGAACCAGTCTGTCTCTAGCTCAAGTTCTATGACGTCTCAGGTCTTTGTACTGACATACATAGCCATTGAAAGTGTAGCTCCTTGCCTGGAGTATTAAATGCAGAATGCACTCAAGAGCATGTTTGCCCCTGACTGATGATGGGTCTGTTTATTTGCTCAGCTTAACCAACACTGTGGTAAACGTCACTTCGTCTTTCAGACCTCAAGTGCAACAAAGTGTATGCCAGCTCTTGGTTAGCAAGGAATTCTTGGTGGACCACAAGATGGAAGTGGGGTCTCCACTCAAAGCACTCCACATGTTAAACACACTTAAATAGTACATTTGTATTTTAATGAATTGCTGCTGCTTTGGCAACTCAGTGGAGAAGAATTGGACATGGCTGTGAAAATAGTCAGAGCAGTCATCATTTACTCTAATTTCAGATTTTTTATACCCTTACCAAGGCAAAGCACACAGTGCATTTTTTTTCAGCTTCCCCAGAGTGAATAGCTATAATCATGTCCAATGTCATTAGGTTTTAAAAACTTCTGGAATTAAACCCCAATTTTGGTTTCATCAATTGTCAACTTCACCTCTTCCTCCTCTTAATTTTATTTAACTTTGCCAAGTCAGTATAGCCTTTAAAAATAGATGCCATACAAATAAATGTGCATACATCAAAAGTACACAAGAACAATACAAAATTACCTTTCATTAAACCAATAATTCTCTTGCCCCATTCACAGCATACACAGAAAACATTAAGTTTTATAAAAATATAATCTTAAACTTAACAAAATCTCACACCTGAAAAACTACAATGTCCTATTTGGAATTTATATGTCAAGTCTGATCATGAAAACAGAAAACACAGAAAATAATATACTTAGAATTTCTCTAAGTCTTCTCCAATTATAGTAATTTCTAACTAGTTAAAAGTACATGCAAACATTTAATATGTAATAAGTGTTTAATTTTTAATGTACAAAATTAGATTCCTATTTCCACCATCCACAAATTTGTTTATTGCAAAATTGATAATTCAGGAACTTGAATCTAAATGTGGCACAATGAGCAGTTCCATACAAAATACTGCGTAACATACAAATACTGTACTTAAATTGATAAAGGTAACCAAAGCTTTGCAAAATTTACAGACACGTCAAAAATAGATCTTGCCATATTAATTTTCAAGTATGTCAAGACTTTAAACTGAATTGTTGGAGTTCATAAACCTCACGCTAATATAGTTTTGAATGTTTAAAATTGCATGAACACTGAAAACATGTTAAAACAGTGAGCCTTTTAATAAGGCCAAGATTCAGCTATATTACACAAATACAAACTTATTTTAAGAAAGCTTTAACGCCTTGGCTATAAACTGTTTCCTATTGATTCCTTCACCGTTATTGCAGGGGTTGGTCCAACACGGGTCCAGATATACCCTTTCTCGGGTTTGGTTGGAATAACTGGAAAAGGAGTCGATCTTGATTTGAAGTATTCTGAAGGTGCATGGCAAATAAATTCAAAATGCTCCATTTTTCTTGGTAGATCTTCCTCTGGCCCTGAAGTAAAAATAACTATCACTAGTATTGAACACATCAATCGCAAATGGTTTGCTCGCGAGGGTCAAAGCAATTCTTAAAACATTCATTTTGTGATCTGTTACATTTTAAAACTGCTGATTCATAATAGGATACACTTGTTACAATATGCCACACAGCAGCTTTCGAAGTGAAAGGCTCAAGGATAGTTGGTGCTGAACATATTGCTGATGTAAAACAATTATGTTGCAATGTCAATAAATGTCCTTTTATTGCTTCCATCGTGGATTAGTTGAGTAATAGAATTGCAATGTCAGTGAGGATTGATATCAAGAGTTCTGCCATGTTAGAGGTGATGTCACACGTTTGTGCAGCATGATAATTAATGTTTATGGCTGCAGTATTTTGCTCACTTAGCTTTTGAACTGCCACCCAACTGAAAGCCATTCTTCTCAGTGTTCAGATATCAAGCTATCACTCCTCAATGCTACACAGCTGTAATTCACTAACATTTCCATTGCATCAAGACTAGTAGATTGACAGAAAAAATTAACATTGGGTTAGATCCATTGTGTTGAAAATGTGTTGCTGGAAAAGTGCAGCAGATCAGGCAGCATCCAAGTATCTATTGTGTGTTTAGCATCTGGGGCCATCAGTTTTGAATCTGTCATCTGAAACCACAGTATCCTATCAGAAAGAGGTTTCAGAAATCCTAGCAGCAATCCAGTGTTGGTAAACTATTCCACTGAGGAACTGCATTCAAGCTTCTTGAGTATCTGTAATGGCCAGACATTCAGTTTCAGTAAAGTCCCTTGGAGAGTGATCAGATGGAGGAATGTGGCTTACCTATTCTCAATTAAAAGCAAAACACTGCAAATATGGAAATCGGAAATAAAATAAGTGCTGGAGAAACTCAGTGAGCCTGGCTGCACGTTGGGGAGAAAAACTACGTTAACACATCAAGTGCGATATGCCTTCTTCTGAGGAAGACTGATATTGGATAAGAAATATTAACTCTGCTTTTCTCTCCACAGATGCTGCCAGGCTCACTGAGCTTCTCCAGCACTTTCTATGTTTGGTAACCTTTTCTCATGTAGCGAGTGAAAATGGCCTTGTGGCTATTTAGCTATTCCTGATTTGTTAAATTTATCAATCAGCAATTAAACTGGTATTTTCTGGATCAGACAATTTAATAAACAGTACGCACACCATCTTTTACTATCTGCTGTCAGGAAAGTTCATATATTAAACAACCAGTTACTTGATATTAACTTTTCTACTGGGTTTCGTTTCATTTGAAAGGATTAAAAAACCTACAGCAATTATTTTCTGGTATGAAAGACCAAGTGGCTAATTTATTCCCCGAGCTTTATGAATGTTGCTTTACCAGACTAGCTTGAATCAACTGTGATGTAATATTCTTGCCCTGTGCAAAAAGATCTGATTTCACACTATATTTTTAACCACAATAAGAGCAAAATACTGCAGATGCTGGAGACCTGAAATAAAAACAAGTGCTGGTGAAACTCAGCAGGTCTGGCAGCATCTATGGACAGAGAAACGAAGTTATTGTTGAGAGTTCAATATGACTTTTCTTCAGAACTGAAGAAAGTAGTGTTTCATCATTTTCTTTTAGTTATTTGTTACAGTAAGAGTTCTAAAACATGAAATTGCATTGGGTTATTTCAGTTACCATTTAAAAGTTTGAATCTTTCTAAAATGTGACAGGTCTCTGTGGGGATTATAACACAATGGTCTGCCTTATTGCTGATTGTTCATATGTTACTTTTAAACAAGAATCACAGATAGTCTTGAAAGGTGATTGCTACAAGCTGCATTAGAAACAATGCTTAGCTGACAGAAAATTATATTCTTCCAACAGCTTTGAGAAGACTTGTGAATAGATTAAAAAGGGATGAAAAGCCTCTAGAATATTTCACAAAGAAATCTGATTATGTAGTTTACAGAATTGCCCATTGAACATATTCAGTCACGGCAGTATTATATTGACAAAATGGAAAAGATATTTCCTCTCATGGCAGAATCTAGAACTAAAGGTTCATTTTTTAAAAAAAGAATTAGGAGCACAATTCTTGTATATGTTCATTTCAGAAAGTACCAGGTAGTTTATATCAAGTTAGCCGACTGCAGCCACGTTGATGAAAGGGGCATAAAAGTTAGGCTCGATGCTTGGGGGAAAACTGACTAATACCGAAAGCCTAACATGGATATCAGATAAAGACAGCGTCAGAAACAAACACAGAATGCTGGACAAACTCAGCAGGCCTGGCAGGACCTGTGAAGAGAGAAGGCACAAGCCTTCAGAACACAGGATCAGACTTTGAGGATTATATTCTAGTCAATGATTTTTGCTGACATTCACCAAAGTTCACATGTGATGGTCTCTTTATAACATGCTGAAGGATTAATAATGCCTTTAGAAATTTAGAGTAAGAAGGCGATAGCTTTAGGAAACTGCGTTGCTAAAATGGGGGGGAAAAGAAAGTGAGTAACAGTCTGAACCAGAAAAAAACAATAAAGAGTATAAAGGGCAAATGTACTGCCACTAGTATGAATAACACCTCAAGTAAACAAACAGGAAACTGTAACAGTCACTGGTAATGTAATCCTAGTAAGTGCACAATTTTGGATTCACAGCTTTCAAAACATTCACATCCCTGTAACCATAAAGTGCATTTAAAACTTAAATAAGTCCACCTAAATTCAATTAGAATTTATCTACATTCAAGTTGGATTTCTGAAAGGTGAAGAAAGCAAGCAGTGAAGCACCTGAACCTCTAAAACGTTCTGCAGCTTGGTGAGTCAAAATTATTGAGGCCTTCTTTAGAAATGTTCTGAATGAACAACATTGCAGTATCACAATATTTTAGTTATGTCATCTAACACACATACATTTTAATACAGATATAAACAACTTAATATGTACCAAGTATATAAGTTGCTGCATCAAAGTGATCTTTGGAGCTTGCCTGAGTTGGGATAAGCCACGTAATCACTGCACTCTTTTCACAGTATTGATCTTGCACGAATCCTCTGATCTGAGCATAGTAAACCTTTTCATCATCTTCATCCGCAACAGAGACTATATCTCCAATTTGGTAGTATATACCCTAAAACACATTGAAAAAGTATAAATCTTTAAATAAAATAGACTTAAACTCTTAAAGCTTCTGAAAATCTTAGTCAATAATGAGTCAGTAGGTAAATGCACTGGGTCGTCACATATTCCAAATAGGTTCTGGGTCACTTGTTTGTGCTGTATCTGCTAGTGCTGCAACATTAGCATGAAAATTGGACTCCGTGCCACAAAGAGGTTGTGGGGTGTGACATCCATCTTAGGATACTTTTCTTTCACACCAGTCAACAACAACTGTTTGAAAATGCACTCATGAGGAACATGGTCAACTTGGTCATGAAGTTATTTAATGATCAAACTGTGCAATACGAGACAACAGCTTACATGTAAAGACTGAATGGTTAACATCTGTCAACCTACAAACTGTATGTGCCAGTGCAAAAGAAATACGGAACAAAAATTTGGTGGATCTGGGGCAGAATTCCACACCAAATACGATTAGATGGACACATTATTTTATGAGGGTAAATTGATAAGAAAAAGTCATGCTCAAAGAATCAGGGAATTATAGTTTCTGAAAGGTTCACTTCTGAAATTTGTTACAACTCAATTTAACCAAAAACTCAAAAGATTAGAGTAGTAAGCTGCTGACAACCATATCGTTGCACATATATAAAATTTATAAGTACAAAGTTTGACAAGATGATAGCATTTTGGACTACATCTTTAAGGCAAACTGGAGCAGGTTGTGTGTTCTTAAAATGAACCTAGCACACTTAACGTCTAAGAGCAAAAGCAGATGTTCCTGATAATGCAGACTTTGAGCAGAGACAGAGATGGAGAGATAAGGAACAATAGCTACTGTGACAGATTGCTGGGAAAGCTAATCCACTGTTTTAAAACAAACTTCATAGCGATTTAAGGATACTGAAAGACTTGCCCTGTGATAGAAGAAGAAATCACTAAAGTAGGCCCTGCTACTGAAAATCATTGAAGAACTGAGAAACAGGACTGTCAATGGATGCTGGGCATTACAATTTGGCAAAACAGGGAGACTTGGAAGCTTTAGACTTTCGAACATTTCCCAAAAAAAAACTACAAGTTTGCAGAAAATGTGCACCATTGTATGTAGACAGCAAAGAGTTTGTTAAAGTCTTAAAACTTGAAATGTTCTCATGTGAAAGTCAGGAATTGAATATTCAAATATCTTTTTATAAGTTATCAATATTTGTGGGGATCATAATGTATCATTCATATGAAGGACTATTGTTCAGGCAAGTTAAAATATTTTTAAAAGAATTTATGGTAGTGGATTTTTCCCACGTAGAGATACAAAACTGCACTCTGAAAAGTACTTACCCCATAGAAAATAGATTCACTTGTGATTATCGTAGACACAGATTTTGGTGCTTTAATTGGCTGCAAAATATCACAATCTCATTTTATGAAAATTCAGACTATTCCAAACATTCAAAATACTACTTTACATTATTCCATGAGCAAATGATCATGGACCACAGATTGAGCAGCAGGATCAACCATCACAATGATTTGCAAGCTGAGCCTACTTTCAACCATCAAACCATGACCTAGATTTGTCTTGTTAAGCATATCAGTGTTATAGAAAATTCAGCAGTCTCCTGTTACAATTCTGATAACCAATAGGTCCCTTATTAAATGCCAATGTTAACATGCTCCAATTCAAAACAGAAATATTCATCTTCATAAAGCAGTATTGATATTGCTATGGATCTGTTATAGCAACTCCTCTATTACAGGATGTCATCGATTTAACAGGGAAATTTAGTTTAACCCATTACATCATGTTAAAGAATGAAAACCAGTGGGTGAAATATACTCATAACAATTAATACATCGTCAGAGCACAAAGACCATAACTTGAGAGCTCTCTGCCAAATGCAGTTCCTGGAATAGCCCAATGAAAAGCCTGTTGCTGTCATGGTATAGGGCCAAAGTTTTAGTTGTGCATTGCAAAGAAATTAATTCTGCAAGCTTTATTTAAAAGGTAACATAAGATAGTCCTCCATACACATCCTGATCCTTTTAAGTTCTAATCTTAATAAGGGATCCATTACTTACCAGAATGCAAAAAAAAAGATTCCCATCAGCAATTCAGGGTGGTGATTTACTTTAAAGAACAAAAATAAGGCATCAACAATTAATGAATCTGCTATACAAGATACGTCATCAGAAAAATTGAAAAATTATTTAATGGACAATACCATAATGTCGACTGCCCTATTTATTGAAGAAATGTCTTCTTCCCTTCCCCACCTAATCTTAAATATTCAAAAGTTTTTGCAAATTGTCTTACATTTTTTAATTTGAATATATGTCTACGTCCCTTTCCTTTAGTTGAAACCTTCTTTTCAGCAGGAGGCATGGACCTATATTTTGTGTTCCGTAACCTTGCAGACCGCCTATGAATTTCTTGCTTTGCCTGTCAGAATATAAAAAAAACTACCATTATTAGCAAAAACTTTGTAGTTATTCTATTATTATTGATGAACAAGGAAGAGTAGGCCATTTAGCCCCTTGAGATTGCTCCTTTATTCAATAAGATTATGGTTGATTCAATTGTAACCTCAAATCTACAATCTCGCTTACCCCGTATTCATTATGGAATAGTATTACTCCAACAGAGTAATGAACACAGCCCAGTACGATGAATAAATCTGTGAAGTAAAAAGAATACCTGTGTTCATTTACTGAAAAGGACAAATCTTAGCCTGAGTTCATCCGTTGCTATTGAATGAGAGCATGTCATTTATCTCATTAGCTATTTAAAACTCTGTTTGTGTTTCTTCAATTTGATAAAGTTTTTTTGCTGAAACTACTTAATGTATGACATCAAAATCAAAATACAAGATGGCTTTAAAAAGGAAACTAAATGGGGCATCCATAGGAGGTTTAGCTAAAACTATACAAGACATTAGTCAGACCAAAGCTGGAATACTGAATAGTTTTGGGCCTCTTACTTGGGACTAACAGATCAACCATGATCTCAATTAATGCAGGAGGAGACTCTATGGGCTGAATGGCCTACTTCGGTTATACCTTCTGGCAGGTCCAGCCACATTACCACAGGACAGAGATCCCTCAATTGGCTAAGCTCACAGAAGTTCCCAACTTTAACTTCTAGTTGGTATTGAATCAACTTGAACAGAAAGTGGAATACAAGAACAACTGAAACCTGCAAAGACTGAATGAGGAATGTGTTCAATATTTTAGACTTGGAAATCTACGTGGATGCTTGCTAAGAGCCAATTAAACCTCTAATACGTCTGATGAAAAAATACAAACCTGCAATGTTAATCTTGTTATTCCTTGTGCAGATGCTGTCAGGTCTACTAAAATACTTCCAGCATTTTTTTACATTAACTATCATATATTGAATATTAATAAATTGCCAGTGAACACTGACCATTAAGACACAGGAATTTCAACAGCATTTGGGAATCACATTGTTCATCCCTGTCCCCATTTGCTCATGAAAGACAAACGTTTCAGTTTGGATTAAGCTATGACATGTCTTTAAACATGTTATTAAAATGTCTTCACGCTCTGTTCTATTCACAGCAGAAACGGTGACTCCCTAATCCGGAGACCACTCCCAATCTCCCTCCTCTACAGTGAGCTCTGCGCCCAAGAGTCCGTGGAAAAGCAACACGCTCTGTCCACTGAAATAGTCAAAGCCTTCTGTGGGCAGTTGGGCAGCGGAGGGGCTCGAGGGTATTATTAATTTCCGAAAAGGCAGCTTATTTTGAGCTTTGTTCATTTACACTTTGCGCCCCTTTTAGGATCGTGCAAGTTTTAATCAGATTTATTTGACTTAAATGATGATAAAAGTCTCAGGCTGGCGGCCTAGCCCTCCCTCTTCTCTGGACAGGTTTTGGAAGCGGCTCACAGCGGCCTTCCCCCTCGGGCTCCTCCCAGCCTCACCTGTTTGCCACCTCCACCTCCTCCGCCGTTGCTCTGCTGAGCAGCCGGTGCTGAGCCGGGCCCCGCGGTCAAGCCTGAAACACAGCCGGCTCCGGGGCTCTTGCCAGCGCAGTTATTGCAGACGATCTCACCCTGACTGCTCTTCCTCCACATGGCCGAGGAATTGGCCTTGCACACGCTGCAGGACGGCTTCAAACCCAGCGGCATCTTCTCCGTGTCTCCGACAACAGCCCACTCAACCGACCCAGAAAATAAACCCAATCAACCGCTGCCCCAACCTGTAACCCACAGCCTTCCCTCCCAGGATACAGCGGTGGGAGGACCCAGTGACCTGAACCGCCCCCACCTAGCGGTGGGAGGACTCAGTGACCTGAATCGCCCCCCCACCGAGCGGTAGGAGGACTCAGTGACCTGAACCACCCCCACCTAGCGTTGGGAGGACCGAGTGACCACAATGGCCCCATCTAACGGTGGGAGGACCGAGTGACCATGCCGGAGGACCATCTCCCTGCGCCAAGCAGGACCGGGGATACAGCGCCCTCTACAGCTGAAGGAGCGCGATTCCGCGCGAATGGAAATCCGGGTAGTGGCGGCCCCTTGTGTCGAGAGCATGGTAAAGCAATGTGAATGACGGAATTGTAACAGCGCGAATAATTGGGCCCGTTGTGCCTGCACCGGCTGTTCACACAAACATCATGGTTTAGTGCCAAATACCTGATTTTCGCACATATCCTTCACAAAGTATTTCTATCCAAATAATCATTCAGTACCTTCTTGAATGGCTTAATTAAACATTGCCTGGCAGTACATTCCAAACCTGAACTTTCGGTTGTTGCATGTCTTTTTTTCCAACGATAAAATGTTCACCCTCGATGATTCCCCACTGACACTTGATCCATCCAATTTCCAAGAACCAGGACCAACAAACCACCCTTTCCTCTTGCACTGGACATGGACTCCTGTCAGAATGTCTCCTAAGCACATTGAAGAAACAACTGCCCCTGACATTAACAGATTGCCAGCAGATATTTGGTTAATTGAAGTCCCTCATGAATAACAACTCCATAATGTTGAAATTTCTGTAATTTCCCTGTAGATTTGCTCCTCTACCTCCTTTCCACTAGTTAGTGGTCGACAGGTTACTCTATGCATTGTAATTGTGTTTTCTTTTATTCCTTAGTTGTAATCAAAATTATCTATCTTTGAAGTTTCCGAGACATCCTCTTTCTCCAGCTTTAATGCCCTCCTGAACCAATACTGCTACTCTTTATCCTTCCTTTACTTTGTTGCCTGAACAAGTTATATGCAGGAATATTTAACACAGTCCTGCCATTCCTTGAGCCAGTTCTCTGTTAGCACCACAAGATCGTATTTCCTCTCACCGATCTGCATCTGTAACTCCTCAACATTTTTCAAAACTATACTCCATAATTTGCAAACATGTACACTAACTTTGTTTTAAACTTTATTTCTTTCTCCTCACTCTGGCTTCACTTCAAAACTTGCTATTTTCTATGCTAATGCCCACTGAATCCTCAAGTATGAGAAAGTGAGGACTGCAGATCCTGGAAATCAGAGTCAAAGTGTGGTGCTGGAAAAGTACAGCTAGTCAGGCCACACATGAGCAGCAGGAGAATCAACATTTCGGGCAGAAGCCTTTCATCATTCCTGGTTCTGGGTAACGAGCCAGGCCAGGTGTTAGAATTGGAGGTAGGTGAGCACTTTGGGGACAGTGATCACAATTCAGTAACTTTTACTCTAGTGATGGAGAGGGATAAGTGTGCACTGCAGGGCAAGAGTTATAGCTGGGGACAGGGAAATTATGATGCGGTGAGGCACGACCTAGGATGCATGGCTTGGAAAAGTAGGCTTCAAGGCATGGGCACAATTGATATGTGGAGATTGTTCAAGGAGCAACTATTGAGTGTCCTTGATAAGTATGTACCTGTCAGGCAGGGAGGAAAGGGTCGTGTGAGGGAGCCGTGGTTTAATAAGGAATTAGAATCCCTTGTTAAATGGAAGAGGGCAGCCTATGTAAAGATGAGGCGTGAAGGTTCAATTGGGGCGATTGAGAGTTATAAGGTAGCCAGGAAGGATCTGAAGAGAGAGCTAAGAGCAGCAAGGAGGGGACATGAAAAGTCCTTAGTTGGTAGGATTAGGGAAAACCCTAAGGCTTTCTATAGGTATGTCAGGAATAAAAGAATGACTAGGGTAGGAATAGGTCCAGTCAAGGATAATAGTGGGAAGTTGCGTGTGGAGGCTGAAGAGATTGGGGAGACACTGAATGAATATATTTCGTCAATATTCACTCAGGAAAAAGACATTGTTGCCGATGTGAATATTGAGAGTCACAATTAATTAGAATGGACGGCTTTGAGGTATGTAGGGAAGAGGTGTTGGAAATTCTGGAAAGGGTGAAAATAGATAAGTCCCCTGGGCCTGATGGCATTTATTCTAGGATTCTCTGGGAAGCAAGGGAGGAGATTGCAGAGCCATTGGCCTTGATTTTTATGTCCTTGTTGTCTACAGGAATAGTGCCAGTAGACTGGAGGATAGCAAATGTGGTTCCCTTGTTCAAGAAGGAGAGTAGGGATAACCCTAGTAACTATAGGCCGGTGAGTCTCACTTCTGTTGTGGGCAAAGTCTTAGAGAGAATTGTAAGAGATAGGATTTATGAACATCTGGATAGGAATAATGTGATCAAGGATAGTCAGCATGGTTTTGTGAAGGGCAGGTCGTGCCTCACAAACCTTATTGAATTCTTTGAGAAGGTGACTAAGGAGGTAGACGAGGGTAAAGTGGTAGATGTGGTGTATATGGATTTTAGTAAGGCGTTTGATAAGGTTCCCCATGGTAGGCTACTGCAAAAATACGGAGGAATGGCATTGAGGGTGAGTTGGAGGTTTGGATTAGGAATTGGCTGGCTGGAAGAAGACAGAGGGTAGTAGTTGATGTTAAAGGTTCATCTTGGAGTGCAGTTACTAGCGGTGTTCCGCAAGGATCTGTTTTGGGACCATTGCTGTTTGTCATTTTTATAAATGACCTGGAGGAGGGGCTAGAATGTTGGGTGAGCAAGTTTGCGGATGATACGAAAGTCGGTGGAGTTGACAGTGAGGAAGGATGTGGCAGGTTACAGCGGGATATAGATAAGCTGCAGAGCTGGGCAGAAAGGTGGCAAATGGAGTTCAATGTAGGTAAGTATGAGGTGATTCACTTTGGTAAGAGTAACAAAAAGATGGGATATTGGGCTAATGGTTGGATACTTGGTAGTGTGGATGAGCAGAGGGATCTTGGTGTCCATGTACACAGATCTCTGAAAGTTGCCACCCAGGTAAATAGTGCGGTGAAGAAGGCATATGGCGTACTGGCTTTTATTGGTAGAGGAATTGAGTTCTGGAGTCCTGAGATCATGTTGCAGTTGTGGGGTGAGACTCTGGTGGGGCCGCATCTGGAGTATTGTGTGCAGTTTTGGTCGCCATACTATAGGAAGGATGTGGAGGCACTTGAACGGGTGCAGGGGAGGTTTACCAGGATGTTGCCTGGTATGGTAGGAAGATCGTATGAGGAAAGGCTGAGGCACTTGGGGTTGTTTTCATTGGAGAAAAGAAGGTTTAGGGGTGACTTGATAGAGGTGTACAAGATGATTAGGGGTTTAGATAGGGTTGACCATGAGAACCTTTTTCCACGTATGGAGTCAGCTATTACGAGGGGGCATAGCTTTAAATTAAGGAGTGGTAGGTATAGGACAGATGTTAGGGGTAGATTCTTTACTCAGCGAGTCGTGAGTTCATGGAATGCCCTGCCAGTAGCAGTGGTGGACTCTCCCTCTTTATGGGCATTTAAATGGGCATTGGATAGGCATATGGTGGATAGTGGGCTAGTGTAGGTTAGGTGGGCTTGGATCAGCGCAACATCGAGGGCCAAAGGGCCTGTACTGTGCTGTATTCTTCTATGTTCTATGTTCTAAGTATTTTGTAAACCATAGTATTCTCCTCAATTTTCTCTTGGGTCCCACACCCTTGCCAAATTAGTTTAAAATCCTCCCAAGCATGAGCAAAACAACCACAAGGAACTCAGCTCCAGTTTGTACAGGTGCCATCTTCCTCAGAGTCAATCCCAGCAATCTAAAGGCTTTCCTCCTGCATCATCTTTCCAGCTACGGAGTCCATCGTATCCACCTTTTTCAAAATTTTTCAATTAATATGTATATGTCCCCACTAGAGAAAGGGCTAAACGTGACCTCCTCTTGGGAAATAAGGCAGGCAAATGACTGAGGTATTAGTGGGGGAGCACTTCAGGACCAATGACCAGAATTCTATTAGTTTTAAAATAGTTATAGAAAAGGATAAGTCTGGTCCCAAAGTTCTATTTTGATGGGGCATTAGACAGGAACTTTTAAAAGAACAGGAAAATCGATGTTTCGGGCAAAAGCCCATCATCAGGAATAGAGGCAGGAAGCCTCCAGGGTGGAGAGTTAAATGGGGTGGGGCTGGGGAGAAGGTAGCAAAGAGAACAATAGCTGAATGGGGTGGGGATGGAGGTGATAGATCAGAGGAGAGGGTGGAGTGAAGGGAGATTGACAGATAGGACAGGTCATGGGGACAGTGCTGAGCTGGAAGGTTGGAACTGGGGTAAGGTTGGGGGGAGGGGAAATTAGGAAACTGATGAAGTCCACATTGATGCCCTGGGGTTGAAGTGTTCCGAGGCGGAAGATGAGGCGTTCTTTTTCCAGGCGTTGGGTGGTGAGGGAGCAGCGGTGGAGGAGGCCCAGGACCTGCATGTCCTCGGCAGAGTGGGAGGGGGAATTGAAATGGGCCACTGGGGTGGTGGGATTGATTGGTGTGGGTGTCCTGGAGATGTTCCCTAAAGCGCTCTGCGAGGAGGCGTCCAGTCTCCCCAATGTAGAGGAGACCGCATTGGGAACAACGAATACAATAAATGACATTGGTGGATGTGCAGGTGAAACTTTGATGGATGTGGAAGGCTCCTTTGGGGCCTTGGATCATGGTGAGGGAGGAGATGTGGGCACAGGTTTGTCATTTATTGTATCTGTTCCTCCTGATGCAGTCTCCTCTACATTGGGGAGACTGGATACCTCCTCACAGAGCACTTCAGGGAACATCTCCAGGACACCCACACCAATCAACCCCACTGCCCCGTGGCCCAACATTTCAACTCACCCTCCCAATCTGCTGAGGACATGCAGGTCCTGGGTCTCCTCCACCGCTGCTCCCTCACCACTCGATGCCTGGAGGAAGAATGCCTCATCTTCCACCTCAGAACACTTCAACCCCAGGGCATCAATGTGGCCTTCACCAGTTTCCTAATTTCCCCTTCCCTCACCTTACCCCAGTTCCAACCTTCCAGCTCAGCACTGTCCTCATGACCTGTCCTACCAACCAATCTCCCTTCCTACCTATCCGCTCCACCCTCTGACCTATCACCTCCATCCCCACTCCCATTCACCTATTGTACTCTTTGCTACCTTCTCTCCAGCCCCACCCCTCCCCCCATTTATCTCTCCACGCTGGAGGTTTCCTGCCTCTATTCCTGATGAAGAGCTTTTGCCCGAAACATCAATTTTCCTGCTCCTCGGATGCTGCCTGACCTGCTGTGCTTTTCCAGCACCACTCTGATCTAAACTCTGGTTTCCAGCATCTGCAGTCCTCATTTTTGCCTAGAAACTTTCAAAAGTTGATTGAGGGAGTCTGTTTACATGTAAAGGACCGTCTGGCAAGTGGAAGGCTTTCAAGAGAGATAATGAGAGTTCAGGACCAGGATGTTCCAGTTTGAGTGAAGGGCAAGGCTGGCAGGAGCAGGAAGCACTGGATGACTAGAGATTTTGAGGCACTAATCAGGTCCATGCAGCTGGGATCAAATGGATCTGTTGAGGAGTATAGGGGATATAGGAGTACACATAAGAGGGAAATCAGAAGGGCCAAAAAAGGGACACAAGATAAATTTGGCCCATAGGGTAAAACAGAATCCAAAGAGGTTCTACAAACATATGAAGGGCAAAAGAGTAACTAGGGAGAGAATAGGGCCCCTTAAAGATCAACATGGTCATCTATGTATGGAAGCACAAATGGGTGAGATCCCCAGCTAGTATTCCTCATCAGTATTTACCATGGAGAAAGATATTACTTGGGGAAGTAAATAGTAATGTTTCGAAGAGAATGTGCTGGACATCTTGAAACACAAAGTTAGATAAATCTCCAGGACCTGATCAAATGTATCCTAGGACATTGTGGGAAACGAGGGAAGAAACTGAGGGCCAGTTCCTAGTGGAAATATTTGCATCAACAGCCCCAGGTGAGGTGGTGGAACGTTGGAGGGTGGCTAATGTTGTATCATTATTTAAGAAAGGCTGCAAGGAAATGTCTTGGAACTGCAGACTGGTGAACCTCATATCAGTGGTGGGTAGCAACTTGGGAGATAGTGAGGACTGCAGATGCTGGAAAGTAAGAATCAATAAAATGTGGAGCTGGAAAAAGCACAACGGGTCAAACAGCAGAGGAGCAGAGGAGTCGACATTTCGGGCAGGACCCTTCAGTGGTGGGTAAGTTGTTGGAGAGGATTCTGACAGACAGGATCTACGTACATTTGGAATAGTATTTGATTAAGGATAGTCAGCATGGCTTTGTGCATGGGAAATCATGTCTCACAAACTTGATTGAATTTTGAAGAGGTGACCAAGAAGGTAGATGAGGGCAGTACGATAGAACATCATCATCAGCCCTTTCTAAACTCCACGTAGACAAAGTTCCACAAGGTAGACTGATTTGATTGATTTGTTGCCATGTGTACTGAAGTACAGTGAAAAGTTTTGTTTACGAGCAGTACAGGCAGATTCTGGTAAATCATAGAGTCAAAGAGATGTACAGCACAGAAACAGACCCTTCGGTCCAACTTGTCCATGCCGACCAGATATCCCAACCCAATCTAGTCCCACCTAGAGTCATATAGAGATGCACAGCATGGAAACAGACCTTTCGGTCCAACCTGTCCATGCCAATCAGATATCCCAACCCAATCTAGTCCCACCTGCCAACATCCGGCCCATATTCCTCCAAATCCTTCCTATTCATATATCCATCCAAATGCTTCTTAAATGTTGCAATTGTACCAGCCTCCACCACTTCCTCTGGCAGCTCATTCCATACACGTACCACCCTCTGTGTGAAAACATCTTTCCGATAGGAAGGAGACCAGAATTGCACGCAATATTCCAACAGTGGCCTAACTGTACAGCTGCAACATGACCTCCCAATTCCTGTACTCAGTAGTCTGACCAATAAACAAAAGCATACCAAGCACCTTCTTCACTATCCTATCTACCTGCGACTCCACTTTCAAGGAGCTATGAACCTGCACTCCAAGGTCTCTTTGTTCAGCAAAACTCCCTCGGACCTTAGCATTAAGTGTATAAGTCCTGCTAAGATTTGTTTTCCCAAAATTCAGCAGCTCACATTTATCTCAATTAAACTCCATCTGCCGCTTCTCAGCCCATTGGCCCATCTGGTCAAGATCCTGTTGTAATCTGAGGTAACCCTCTTCGCTGTCCACTACACCTCCAATTTTGGTGTCATCTGCAAACTTACTAACTGTACCTCTGATGCTCACATCCAAATCATTTATGTAAATTACAAAAGGTAGTGGATCCAGCACCGATCCTTGTGGCATTCCACTGGTCACAGGCCTCCAGCCTGAAAAACAACCCTCCACCACCACCCTCTGTCTTCTACCTTTGAGCCAGTTCTGTATCCAAATGCCTAGTTCTCCCTGTATTCTGTGAAATCTAACCTTGCTAATCAGTCTCCCACGGGGAACCTTGTCGAATGCCTTACTGAAGTCTATATAGATCACATCTACGCTCTGCCCTCATCAATCCTCTTTGTTACTTCTTCAAAAAACTCAATCAAGTTTGTGAGACATGATTTCCCACACACAAAGCCATGTTGACTATCCCGAATCAGTCCTTGCCTTTCCAAATACATGTACATCCTGTCCCTCAGGATTACCTCCAACAACTTGCCCACCACTTGTCCTTACCACCCTTCTTAAACAGTGGCACCACGTTAGCCAAGCTCCAGTCTTCCGGCACCTAACCTATGACTATCGATGAAACAAATATCTCAGCAAGAGGCCCAGCAATCACTTCTCTAGCTTCCCACAGAGTTCTAGGGTACATCTGATCAGGTCCTGGGGACCTTCCAGCACCCAGCCCATATCCCTCCAAATCCTTCCTATTCATATACCTGTCCAAATGCCTCTTAAATGTTGGAATCGTAATAGCCTCCACCACTTCATCTGACAGCTCATTCCATACACGTACCACCCTCTGTGAGAAAAAGTTGACCCTTAGGTCTCTTTTATATCATCCCCCTCTCACCCTAAACCTATGCCCACTAGTCTAGACTCCCCCAACCCAGGGAAAAGACTTTGTCTATTTATCCTATCCATGCCGCTCTGACACTCCAGGGAAAACAGCCCCAGCCTATTCAAGCTCTCCCTATAGCTCAAATCCTCCAACCCTTGCAATATCCTTGTAAATCTTTTCTGAACCCTTTCAAGTTTCACAACACCTTTCCGATAGAAAAGAGACCAGAATTGCACACAATATTCCAGCTGTGGCCTACTAAGTAAGGATGTATCGATCAAAAAGACTTAGACAGAGGCATACAGGTTACATTGAACAGATTAGAGTGGTGCTGGAAAAGCATAGCAGTTCAGGCAGCATCTGAGGAGCAGTAAAATCGACGTTTTCGGCAAAAGCCCTTCATCAGGAATACAGGCAGAGTGCCTGAAGGGTGGAGAGATAAGTGAGGGGAGTGGGGAGAAAGTAGCATAGAGTACAATAGGTGAGTGGGGGAGGGGATGAAGGTGATAGGTCGGGGGGGAGGAGTGAGTGGATAGGTGGAAAAGAAGATAGGCAGGTAGGAGAAGTCATGGGGACAGTGCTGAGCTGGAAGTTTGGAACTGGGGTGAGGTGGGGGAAGGGGAAATGAGGAAACTGTTGAAGTCCACATTGATGCCCTGGGGCTGAAGTGTTCTGAGGTGGAAGATGAGGTGTTCTTCCTCCAGGCGTCTGGTGGTGAGGGGGTGGCGGTGAAGGAGGCCCAGGACCTCCATGTCCTCGGCAGAGTGGGAGGGGGAGTTGAAATGTTGGGCCACAGGGCAGTGTGGTTGATTGGTGTGGGTGTCCCAGAGATGTTCCCTAAAGCACTCCGCTAGTAGGCGTCCAGTCTCCCCAATGTAGAGGAGACTGCATCGGGAGCAACGGACATAATAAATGATATTGGTGGATGTGCAGGTAAAACTTTGACAGGGCATTCACTAGGCAGGATCCTCATCAGCAAGATCAGCATAATTTGAGGCTAAAGAATCCAATGATCAGTCTAACAATGGCCAGAAAGAAGCTGTTCTTGAACTTGCTGGTGCGTGTGTTCAAGCTTCTGTATCTTCTGTCTGATAGAAGAGGTTGTAGATCATCACCTGGGTGCAATGGGTCTTCGTTGGTGTTGGCAATCTTTCCAGGGCAGCCAGCCATAATAGTAAGATGACATCACACGGGATCCAGGGAGATAGCCAATTGTATACAAAATTGACTTGATGGTAGGAGACAGAAGGTTGTGGTAGAAGGTTGTTTTTCAGTCTGGAGGCCTGTGACCAGTGTGCTGCAAGCATTGATGCTAGGACCACTGTTATTTGTCATTTATATAGACGATTTAGATGAGAACATAGGAGTCATGGCTTGTAAGTTTGTGGATGACTCCAAAATTGGTGGTATATTGGAGAGTGAAGGTTATTTCTGAGTGCAATGCTGAGGAATGGCAGATGGAGTCTGATGCAGATAAATGTGAGGTATTGCATTTTGGTAAGATGAACCACAGAAGACATACACGGTTAATGGTAGGGCCCAGGGAATATTATTGAACAGAGAAACCTACAAGTATGGATACATAGTTCCTTGAAAGTGGTGTCGCAGGTAGGCAGGATGATGAAGGTAGTGTTTTGCACATTTGCCTTCATTGGTCAAAGCATTGAGTACAGGACTTTGCTGTCATGTTAAACTATATGAGACTAACACAGCTGCTGCCTTTGCTGTTTGGTTTCAAGTATCTTTAGACATCAGAGTTCATTCTAAGAAAATCAGGAAAATTCAACTTTTTGACACAGATGGTGCATGCATTGAATGAGCTGCCAGAGGAAGTGGTGGAAGCTGGTACAATTACAACATTTAAAAGGCATCTGGCTGGGTATATGGAGTGGAAGGCTTTCGATGAATATGAGCTGGCATGCTGGCAAAAAGGACTAGATTAGTTTAGGATATCTGATTGGTATGGACACAGTGGGTTGAAGGGTCTGTTTCCATGCTGCTATCTCTATGACTTTATGACATTGGAAAGGCCACATCTGGCATACTGTGAACAATTCTGGTTTCCCTAGTACAGGAAGGAATATCACAGGAAGGAAAGGGTGCAAAAAGGATTTACAAGAATGTTGTCAAGACTGGAGGGTTTGAGTTACAAAGAGAAGTTGGACAGACTAGAATCTTTTCCCCCAGAGCGTAGGACGCTGAGGGGTCACCTTATAGAGGTTTATAAAATCATGAGGTACATAAATAAAAGTGAACAGCCAAGGCCTTTTCCCCAGAGTAGGGGAGTCAAAAACTAGAGGGCATAGTTTTAAGGTGAGAGGGACAAGATTAAAAAGGGATCAGAAGGGCAACTTTTTCCCATAGAGGGTGATGCATATATGGAATGAGCTGCCAGAGGAAATGGTAGAGGTAGGTACAATTACAACATTTAAAACACATTTGGACAAGTACATGGTTGGGAAAGGTTTAGAGAGATGTAGACCGAATGTAGGCAAAGGGGACTAATTCTAGGTTGGAAGTTTGCTCGTTGACCTGGTAGATTTGTTCTCACATGTTTGTTACCATGCTCGGTAACATCATCAGTAGTCTCCGATGAAGTGCTGGGGTTCTGTACTGCTTGCTGTTTATGTGTCTTGGCCTGTTGTTGTGGGTTATAATACTTCCAGTTCTTTTTCTGAGAGATTGGAATTCCCGTGCGTGTATTTGTTTAGCTTGTTCCAGGATGAATATATTGTCCCAGTTGAACTGGTGTACCTCTTTGTCTGTGTGTATGGATACTAGTGATAGTTGGTCATGTCTTTTGGTTGCTAGTTGGTTCTGCCTGTCTTTCCAATATAATGTTTGTTGCAGTTCTTGCAGAGTATTTTGTATACGATGTTTGTTCTACTGGTTATTGGTACAGGGTCCTTTAAATTCATCAGAAGCTGTTCCAGTGTGGTGGTAGGTTTGTGGGCTACCATGATTGCTAGGGGTTGGAGTAGTCTGATCGTCATCTCCGAGATGTATTTGATCTCTAGTTGCGTGGCTAGAGTCTCTGAGTATGTTGTGTCTTCTTGTTTAGGTCTGTTCTGCAGGAATTGGTGGACTACGGTATCAGGTACCCATTGTTCCGGAATACATTGCAAAGGTATTTTTCCTCGGCTTGTCTTAATTCCTGGGTACTGCAGTGTGTTGTGGCTCATTTAAATAATGCTCTCATGCAGCTCCGTTTGAGGATGATTGGATGATTGCTCCTGTAGGAGAAAGTGAGGACTGCAGATGCTGGAGATCAGAGTTGAGAGTGTGTGGTGCTGGAAAAGCACAGCAGGTTATGCAGCATCCAAGGAGCAGGAGAATCGATGTTTCGAGCAGGAGCCCTTCATCAGGAATGAGGTTGATAGCCTCGGGGGTGGAGAGATAAATGGGAGAGGGTGGGGCTGGGGAGAAGGTAGCTGAGAGTGGATGGAAGTGGGGGTGTAGGCGAAAGGTTGGAGAGGAGGGTGGAGTGGGTTGTTCCTGTAATTGAGTATCTGGTCAGTGTCTGTGGCTTTCCTCCAGTGATTTGGTTTTGATTTGGTGGTGGAGGAAGCCAGGATTTGCTTGTCCTTGGAGGAGTGAGACGAAGAGTTGAAGTAGTTGGCCACAGGGTGGTAGGGTTGTTTGGTGCGTGCAGACCAGAGACGTTCCCTGAACCACTCTGCAGGTTGGCGCTTGGTCTCCCTGATGTGGAGGAGACCACATTGAGAGCAACGAATGCAATAAATGAGGGGGAGGATGTGCAGGAAAATCTCTGCCAGATGTGAAATGATCCTTTAGGGCCTTGGACTGAGGGGAGTGGGGAGGTGTGGGCGCAGGCTTTGCACCTTTTATGGCAGCAGAGGAAGGTGTTTGTTGGAGATGGGTTGGTGGGGAGCGCAGACCGAACAAGGGAGTCACAGAGGGAATGGTCTCTGTGGAATGCAGATAGGGGTGGAGAAGGAAATCTATTTTTGGTGGTGGGATCTGACTGTAGGTGACAAAAATGACAGAGGATGATGTGCTCTATCTGGAGGTTCGTGGGGTGGAATGAGGGGTCCAGAAGGTTCCATCCTTGTTGTGGTTGACAGGATAGGGTTTGAGGGCAGAGATGCAGAATGTGGATGAGATGCAATGGAGAGCATTGCTGATCATGTGGGAGGAATAATTGCGGTTCTTGAAATAAGATATCCTTGGGTGGAATTGCTCCTCTTGGGAGCAGATAGAGGAGGTAGAGAAATTGGGAGTAAGGGATCGCATTATTACAGGGGGTTGGGTGAGAGGAGGTGTAGTCAAAGTAGCTGTGGGAGTGGATGAGTTTGAAATAGATATCCATGTTGATTTGGAGAGGTCCAAGAAAGGGAGGGAGGTGTCAGAGATGGTCCATGTGAACTTGAGGTCAGGGTGAAAAATGTTGGTGAAGTTGACCTCCTCAAGGGAACATGAGGTGGCGTCAATACTAACATCAATGTAATGGAGGAAAAGGTGCACCACGCTTTTCGACTCTTAACTCTCCAGCATCTGCAGTCCTCACCTTTCTCCTGGGGACAACTGTGTACTTCCCCAGTGATCATGAATATTACCCAACTGCTCCCATGGGCCTGCTCATATTAATTCACAAATATTTTACAACAATAAAAGTGTGTATGCCATGCAATGGTTGGATCAAGACAACTACAAGTGCAGACAGCAATATCAAGATCGATATATGCTGGTCGGAAATTTAAAGCTTAAACAGGGACAATCCACCTAGTCAATGGCATGTTCTCAAAGCTAAGGTGTTGGCATGTTTGAACAAGGTGTTCATGTGATAACTAGTGCCATAAAGCAAGGATGCATTATGGCTCCCCAGCTCTTCATTCTTATTTGCAAAATGTCAGAGACCTAGGTTCTGCTCAGCGAAGCTCTGTGATCTTTCCAGACTGTCTCTCTCTACCAAACTCTTACAGATACAGTTTAGAGATCTTCTGTGCACAGATGAACGTATTCTAATTGCCTACAAGGATCACATCCAGACTACAACTAAGTACACAGGAACCTCGATTATCTGAACGAGATGGGCAGATACTATTTCATTCGGATAATTGATTACTCGGTTAATTGATTTCCTCTGGGGTTTGGAGATTTCTGTGAAGTCTGCTGCCTGTTCAGGAGACTAGACAACAGCACATCACATGCAAGCCCCTACACCGCCCCCCTGCCTGCCCCCAAACCCTGTTGGCCCCCAACCATCCCCCAAACCCAGTTCGACCCCAACCCCATCCAACATCGACCACCCGTCCGCTTTGTTGGATCCAAACTAAACATTAGTGAGTAGGTTATTGCTAAGTAAGCACTGCTTGATAGGTGGGCACCATCCATTATTTTTCTGATGAAGGGTGGACTGCCAGGTAGGAACTGATCTGCTTTTTGTGTACTTGACAAACAAGGGCAACTTTCCACGTAGTTGGGTAGATACCAGTGTTAATCTGATTTGTTAGTTGCGGATTTGCTTAGCTTGATCATATGGTGCTTTGATGCTGTTTGGTACCATAAGTAATCCTGTGTTGTAGTTTATTCAGGTTGACAGCTCATTTTTAGATGTGCCTACTGCTGATCTTGGCATACCATGTCCATTATCATTGAACCATGGCTGATTCTCTGTCTTGATGTAATGACAGAGTATGAGAATTACCAGGCTGTAAAGTTGCAGATTATTTGAGTACAATTCTGCTGCTATTACTCCACAGTACCTCATGGATGTAGATTGCTAAATCTGTTTGAATACTTTCCCATTTGGCACAGTAGTGCCACACAACCTCAGTCTAAAATTGTAGTTGACTTGGGTCTTGCAATTACAGTCAAAATGTTATAAATTTTAATTTGTAGGAAGACATAAAAACATCCAGGCCTGGACTTGCAAGTGGCAAATAACAGTCCTGCCACATAAGTAGAGGGCAATGACCATGTCCAATAAGACAGAATTGAGCAATCACTCCTTGATGTTCAATGGCATTACCATTGCTGAATTCTTCCCTGTCAACATCCAAAGCTTTTCCTTTAACCAGAAATGGAAATAAACTGGCTCATGCACTGTGGCTACAAAACCAAGTCAGACTCAGAATTCTGCAGTTACTCACCTCCTGTCTTCCCTGTGCCTGTCCAACATTTCCAAGGCACAAGCCAGAAATGTTGTGCAATTGTCTCCACTTAGATTGTGCAACTCCAACAACCCTCAAAGTTCAACTCCACTCAGAACGAGTGGACTGTTTGACTGGCACTCAATCCACCAACTCCAATAATTCACTTTCTTCACCACCTACACACAATGCCAGTTCTAAATAGTACAAACACCCACGGTTCTTTGACAGCATCTTCCAAACAGCTAATTTCTGCCATCTAGAAGGACAAGGTCAGCAGATGTATGGAAACACCACCACCTATAAATGCCTTTCCAAGTCTCACACCATCCTGACTTAGAACATAGAGCTATATCTCAATTTTTTCACTGTCGTCACAACCAGCTTCAGCTGTTTCATTAATGGTCTTTGTTTCAACAGAAGGTTAAAAGTAAGGATATTCATTCATGATTGCAGTGCTTATTATTATTTGGAAATCCTCAGTTATTGAAGCAGACTATATTTGCATGCAGCAAAATCTAGGGATTATTTAAACTAGGGCTGCCACATAAGTCGCATATGTGCTACACAAGCACCAGGTAATGAATGCTTCCATGAAGAGAAAATCTAGCCATCTTCCTTGGACTTTCAATGACAATCCCATCACTAGATCACTCTTCAACATTTTGTGATCCTGGTGATGAATGGGTTACTTTAGATTAAATTGTAGGAACATAGGAATTAGGAATGGGAGCAGACAATGCAGACCTACGAGCCTGCTCCACCATTTAACATGATCATGACTGATCTTATCGTGGACTCAATTCCACTTTCCTGCCTGCTCCCCTGTATTCTGCTTTTCATCAGAAATGTGTCTATTCCTTTCTTGAATCTGTTGATTGACTCTGCTTCTACTGCACTCTGGGGAAATGAATTCCACAGATTCACAACCCTGAGAGAAATAGTTTTTTCTTATCTCAGTTTTGAGCTGAACTCCTCTCAAACACAGTATCCTCTCAATTCTATGACTGTGCCATTAGGGTGAAAATCTGTTCAATGTCCACCTTATCAATCCCCTTTAGCATTTTATATACTTCAATCAGATATCCCCACATCCTTCTGAACTCCAGCAAATATAAGCTCAAGGTATTCAATCGCTGTGAACATGATAGCCCCTTCATCCCTGGAGGAGAAAGTGAGGGCTGCAGATGCTGGAGATCAGAGCTGAAAATGTGTTGCTGGAAAAGCGCAGCAGGTCAGGCAGCATCCAAGGAACAGGAGAATCGACGTTTCGGGCATAATTCCTGAAGAAGGGCTTATGCCCGAAACGTCGATTCTCCTGTTCCTTGGATGCTGCCTGACCTGCTGCGCTTTTCCAGCAACACATTTTCAGCCCTTCATCCCTGGAATCAATCTGGTGAACATCCTCTGAACTGCCACCACATCCTCACTGGACCAATCACCAGTTAAGCACAGTGGCTACAAAAACACTTCAGAGGTTTGGAATTATATGCCAAGTAACTCATCTCCATATTTCCAGAGTCAGTTCACCGTTGATGAGATGCAAGTCAGGAAGGTGATGAAACTCTGTCCAATATCTGTATTCCAGGTGTAACTGAACAACACAAATATCAACACAATCCAGGACAAAGCATATTCTAGACAGGAAAGTCATCCATCACCTTGAACATTTACTTCCCACTCCACCAGCACTTAGTTCCAGCAGTGTTGGCATGGATAAGAAACATCTTGACAAAGTTCTTTTGACAGCTCATGGCAACCCATGATCTCTACGACCTAACAGAATAAGGACAGCAGATGCATGGGAGCACCACTATCTGCAAGTGCACATCCAAGCCCATGCGATCCTGACCTGGAATTGCATCACTGCTCCTTTATTGCTAAGTTAAAAATCACACAACACCAGGTTATAGTCCAACAGGTTTAACTGGAAGCACACTAGCTGGTGCTATAACCTGGTGTTGTGTGATTTTTAACTTTGTACACCCCCGTCTAACACCAGCATCCCCAAATCATGACCTTTATTGCTACTATGTCAAAACTCCGGGCATTCCTCTCTAATGGCATTGTTGGTCCAACTATACCATGACTAAGTGGAAGCATACCAAACGCCTTCTTCACTATCCTATCTACCTGCGACTCCACTTTCAAGGAGCTATAAACCTGCACTTCAAGGTCTTTTTGTTCAGCAACACTCCCGAGGACCTTACCATTAAGTGTATAATTTACGCTAAGATTTGCTTTCACAAAATGTAGCACCTCACATTTATCTAAATTAAACTCTATCTGCCACTTCTCAGCCCATTAGCCCATTGATCAAGATCCCGTTTTAATTTGAGGTAACCGTCTTCGCTGTCCACTACACCTCCAATTTTGTTGTCATCTACAAACTTACTAATTGTACCTGCTATGCTCACATCCAAATCATTTATATAAATGATGAAAAGTAGTGGACACACACCGATCTTTGGTGGCACTCCACTGGTCACAGGCCTCCAGTCTGAAAAACAAACCTCCACCACCACCCTCTGTCTTCTACCTGCATCCAAATGGCTAGTTCTCCCTGTATTCCATGAGATCTAACCTTGCTAATCAGTCTCCCACGGGGAACCTTGTCGCATGCCTTACTGAAGTCCATATAGATCACATCTACTGCTCTGCCCTCATCAATCCTCTTTGTTACTTCTTCAAAGAACTCAATCAAGTTTGAGAGACATGATTTCCCACACACAAAGCCATGTTGATTATCTCTAATCAGTCCTTGCCTTTCCAAATACATGTACATTCCTGTCCCTCAGGATTCCCTCCAACAACTTGCCCACCAGCGACTTCAGGCTCATGAATCAATTTTCTGCTTATGAAGAAAATGGTATCAGGTTTCTATCTTTAAACAGAAAAAGGAATATATTTAAATGCAAAACCTAAGTTTGTTTTAAGAGACAGCCTGATGGCAATGGTTCACTGAAAATCATATACATGCAAACATGCATAACAATTTCGAGACACTTTCAGGAAAAAATCAGTTTGCAAAAGTAACATGATTTGCATCCAGTTCATCGATCCTATCTAAGGGTGAAACTCCTGGCTCTCAGCTATTAGATTCTTTTAACCTTTTTAAGTAGTATGTTCATATTTGTGTATATGGAGGAATATAATAATCGAAGGTGAGATTCTGACTGCCAGAAATCTTTGAATAGTAACAATTTATTTTTAAAAGGTTTCTAACAAGGAAATAGAGACATTTATCATGCCCTGACCAATGCCTCAAATTTGGACTGGTTAGCTCAGCAGTCTCCAGGGTCCATGTGCATAGTTGCTAACTGGATAATTCTTCTTAAATATACAAGCAACCCATCATATTTGCTATTTCAGCATAATGCTGAACAAACATCAACCATTTCTATTTTAAAAAGTTCAGAAATGTGAATTTATTATAAATATTAATTTACAGTTGTTGCTCAAACTACTATCCATTTCCATGATATTACATTTAACCAAAGGAAATTATACTTTTAAAACAGTAAATAGAGAACTGCAGTTTTCACTGAAACCAACATGAGAATGAACTGAATTTTATTGTTTGACTTCAGAGGAAGAATATTGACTTGCAAAATTTAAAATAGAATTATAGGAGCTTGAAAAAGAAAGAAGAAAATGAAAATACAGGCTCTCTTCACAATTCCAGGTAGGTGGTCCGACTGTGAAGTTAAACAATTTTAGATTTTAGTTCTTTAGAACAATAGTCCAATCAAAAAAGTTAATTTTGTACAGTTTAACTGTTTTAAATATTTTGCATTGGCCAAGCATCTCAATATTACTGTATCAATATATAAAGTGGGAATGTATCAAGTATAGTACTATGAAAGTGCAAATAGTAACATTTTTGCAGAGATAAATCAAGGTTAACAGTTGGCTTTATTATAAAATTCCCATTGTCTTAAAAAATAGTCTTGCATTTTTTTTCTGATTTTCAAATTAATCCAAGACATTTAAAATTTGTAACAGAATATACAATTTTGAATCTGAATGACCTTGTGACCATGCACAGCCAACATTACACAGAATGGACCATGGTTCAAACTCCACAAATTAAACAATGCTTTTACAAAAACAAAACCCCACAAAACTATTAACTTCATATACAACACCCTTACATATCTCAACTTTGCAGTACATATTCAATGCCATGTAAAACATGTCTTTTTATTTCCAATATCAAACTGAAATTACTTCAATACACTACGTTGTCACAGACTGACTCAAGGTAAAACCAAACTATAAGAGAAACATCTCAAACTTAAACCAGTTACACGTCTTGGGCTTTGCATGGTTGCTATTTAAGCTCCAAATTTTAAAAACTGAATTAAATTCTCCAAGTTAAAAAAAAAACCTGGTTTAAAGCATGATGGTTTTAAAAATAAAAACTTTTCTAATAAAAATTAGCACAATTAGTTCATTCCAGATAATTCATTCCTTGGAAAAGCTTGATTTTTTTTGTAGATCAACCAAATTTTAGTATTCTGTGAAAATTATAACTATAAATCTCCACAGAACAATATCCAATATTTGATGCAAAACTGTCCACCCAAAATACAATTGGCAACAATCAAGCTAAAAGTATTTTCAGTCATACTTGTGTTCATCTGATCTTAAAGTGATAGTCTCTGATGCTTCAAAAATATGTGGCAACCAACCAAGTGGGTCAGGCAAAGGCACAATGATGGACTGACTGAGTAGGCCAGACATTTGATTGATTGTTGTGGCTTTCATGTCATTTTAACTTTTTTTTGCCTATAAGGGATGGCTTTGCAGTAAAGAAATCTTCGGCCTATATTTCAAGTCTATTTCTTAAGACCAGTGGCACTGACAGTGCTTTTAACTGAATACTTCTTTATAGTAAGGAAAAGACTCTACGATTGCACTTACAATAAAGTATCTGTGGAATTCAAACGCAGCGCGCCTGTTAATATCCACTTCTGATTTTAAAAAATAATCTGTTTTAAAACAGCAACCACTGAACAAATCAAAGCGTAAGCTACATTTCTGCAGCACCCATGCCACTTGAGTTCGAATTAGCATCGATTTTCATTTAAAGATGCCACCTCCTGGAAATTACTCCAGAGTTCTGATTCGTTCAGACTAGTGCAGGCACAAGCTGAATATAATAAAGTTATATTTACTTGGTTTCAACTGTTTAAATTTTGGCACCACATTTCACTTATGGCAGTGCTTCCTTTCCTTTGCAATCAGCTTCTAAGTATTTTAAAAGGCTCTCTATAGTGCATTTCATAGTGCTACCAACAGTACTGTTGGATAAGATAGCCTCACTTTCATGTTTCTATCAGTAATTTTAGTTTAGATCCTTTAGAATTGCTAGTTGGTAAGTAAAGTAAGTTAAAGACCAAGGATCCAAAAGCTTTATGCTCTTCATTGAAAACTCAGGGACTGGTGCAGGGCTGACAACTAATTGAGACATTCTTTTGAGAGCTCAAACCTTTTATGGATCCCACTACCACTGATGGGTTTCCCAGCCCTCCTACATGATGCATCAGTCTACGGTTCATGCTGATCGAAGCTTTTGGGACAAAACATAAGTGACTGTAACAGATGCCTACATCGTTGCACTTACACCAAATGAATTTGTTCTTCCCATTCATTTGATGATGTGTTAATCTGCTGGGAGTTATCACTCAACAACATTACACTTCTGCTGTCACTTACACCCGATGTTTCTGCTTGTGGCTCAGATTTTGTAGCACCAATACTTTCCGAAATGTCTTCAACATGGGTTCCTTTGCCTTCGCTCATGACTGTAGCTTCAAACAGAGCATGATCCTCCTGAAGGCTGTGGAGCATCTCAAGTCTGCTTGATCCTTGTTCCTCTGCACTGCTGAGTTGCTGAGAATTTATATCAGTTTCAGAAGATGCCGAAGGAATTAATGCAATGCTCTGAGGATTCATATCATGGAACCATGCCATGATATTCCCAAGGAGATTTGCATTCATGGCAGGATCTGCATCTGTGGATTCTGTTCCTTCAACAGATGAAAATAAGCTACTTTGTACATCAAAAGGCTGAGAGGTACCAAACCTGCTGGAGTAAGGATCACTATTACCCAATCTCATAAAGCTGTCTTCCAAATCCATCAGCTGAGAGTTGCTCAAAGCTCCAGCAGTATCCATACTTCTCTGGGCTGTGTCAAGCTTTGAAGGTAAAGAAGTACCAATGGCCCCTAAAGATAACTCGTTGTTAAGGAAGTCTTGCGGCTCACCACCCACTGCAAGAGCAGACTCTTGCAAAGACAGCTGGATAGCTAGCAGTATATTTGGATCATCATCATCAAGTGAGCTCAAAGCCTAACAGAAAGAAAACAATTGTATCATCAATGCCAAGACTTCATGAACAGTTTTCTTCTATATATTAAGATATGCAGATTAAAAACTATTTTAACTGTTTGAGCAGACTCTCACCAATGAACAACAGCAGACTAGCTAAAACACAGTATATATATTTTTTTAAAATGACAGGGTTATAGGGACAAGTCCATTTTAAATTCAGATCTATAGATACAGACAGAAGAAACAAGAACATACCATTTGGTAACAATAGTAAGCTTTATAAACTACAGACAGATAATTAATCATCACACAGGACTTTGGAAAAAGGGGTTTATCCAAGTGTGCTTTTTGTTCAAAGTGGCAGATCAGTATAATGTCAGATCTTTCCATTGGGAATGATGCAAAATGGGCATTCACAGTTCCCACACAGCAAATTTCCATCCTTTTTGGTCAATGAGATGCTGAGCAGAGGTGAGTACCCACACACAGACTGCAAGATAAAGTATTTGTGTTGTAAAAAGCAAATCCTCCCTCTCTGCTCCCTCCAGCCTAACATAATGCAGAGCAGCTTTTGTGGAGAACTGACAGCTCAGCACTGTGGTATTAAATATTAATTTCAATTGTCTTCAATTGCTCTGATTCTGTACTTACTTGACTTCAATACTGAAATGCCTATTTTTTTAAAAAGTCTATATGATCACAGAAAATGAAAATACAAAAATGCTCATTACAATCCCTCTTTGACAGCTTTTTGTTTAAGGTGAGATGCTTAATAGGAACTTATCACATTAATTATCAGTCCTTAGCTTCGGCTTCTCTTTCAGTGATAGCAAGTTCAAGATTTGAAATTATTGACTTAAATACAAGTTACTGACATCAAACTCTGCCATAAGTTACATACCAAAAACTAGATTGTGAAGGATCAAATATATGGAAAGTTTTGAATTACTAAATATCTAATAAATTGTAGAACAATACATTAATCAAAATAAATACAATTGTGTACCATTTGTCTTTTTCTTCAATTTAAACATGCAGCAAAGCAAAAATGGTTGAAGGGTAGTGGATTGCACTAAGAGAGGTACCTGCAGAGAGTCTTGATTCTCAGAGTGACTGACAGGTGTATAGTCATGAAGTGAAGAGCTGTGCAAAATACTCATGGATGCTGAACTCACCATGGAAGCATGTCGTCTGCTGTTACCTTCATGGGTATCTAGAATCAAAAAACAAAATAAAATTTAACTGTGATACAGAATACTTATGGAAAGGTGCATATGATTATTTTTGTCCTCTGTGGAATAACTCATCAATAACTTATATTGGCTCAAAATAGATGTTTCCCATAGCTGGACAAATTGACTAAAGCATAATAGAGTCAGATACGTTGCGTTGAAAAATTATCTTGCTTAAAATAAATATGACTAACACGTACTAAGCTATGTTCAGTTTTTACTTTCTATCTTACGTTTTAACCACATGCTATAATCTGAATTGAATATTCTCATATCTTTGGTTTTATGATACAATGGGCATTGTGAGGTAGGCCAGCGTGTCTTGGAGCCGATCGTGGAGCCTTAGAGACAGCAAAGAGACCAGCTAAAGATAGCAAATTCTGTTATTTTCAGGCCTTTTACAACAATCAACAGTGGTTATATGGTTACCATTATTGAATTCAAATTGTCTAATTTACTTAGTGTAATGGCATCTAGGTACCCAAGTTGATCAACATCTACTATGGTAGGATTTGAACTCATGTCTTCAGAAAATAGACCTGTGGTCCTGGATTAATATTCCATTGGCATAATCATTATTTCACTATCTTATGTTCAGCTGAATTAAAACTGCTGGTAACTGTAAAAATACAAAGGACTTTCAAATCAGCTCGATTAAGCATTTACAGCAGAATAAAAGTATGTAGAAGTATTGTAAGTAAAAAAAAATCTTAGGTTTGCTGCACCAACAAGCATTTCCAGATTTTTTTTTCCCAACTTCATTCAATGACCACGGTCATAAATTTGGAGGAAGCATAAAGACTTAAAGGGCATGCGGTTTTTCTTTTGCATGAATAAGAAGTTAATGCATCCCTTCCTTTCCTCAGCTACCTCAAAGACTTAAATGTCAGTTTCTAGTTGACTGAGCAGGTGACTACTTCTGCTATTTAAAACAAAATCCAGGGGCTCTTGTGGTGCAGTCGTAGTGTCCCTACCTCTGGACTTGGAGGCCCTCGGTTCTAGTCCCACCTGCTCCCAAGGAGTGTCGTAACATCTCTGAACAGTTTGATTTGAAAATATCTATAACAATCTTTCTTGGGCTCCAGTGACAGTAGTGGGGACCAAGAGGGCCCAAGTTCTAGTCCCACCTGCTCCAAAGGCATATCAAAAGCTTGTACAAACAGGTTGATTAAAATTACTATAAACAAGCTTTCACAAGTGAAATATCAGTTTTAGAATCTACAACAGAGATTTGGAACTTATTGTGGATGAATCTTGGGATTAATGCACATCATTCTTTGCTGTCACAGAGCATAAAGAAGTGTAATGCAACACCTTTAAAAAAAAAGCTTCTTTCCTATTCAGCACAGCTTCTGGCTAATACTACTGTACAGAACAGCTTAAGGTTTGGCCTAAGATACCCCCATAAGGATCTTTGCTACTATAATCTGTTCTTTTATTTATTGTATGATAAATAACAACTATCTCAGCAATGGCATGTGTCATTGTTTAAAAGTTTGAAGAGACAAGAGGGAGAGGCAGGAATGCATGGTTTAATTTAAAGATTGTTACACATTTTAGGCTTTTGATATATCATTTAGAAACATCATTATGACAAAGTAACTCTTGATATTTGATTGGCTTTAAGATTACAATGTTAGCATGTGTATCAATGCTACAATGTGGGACTCGAAGACTTCAGAAATAAATGACTGAAGGAAAATTTTCATTGTTTGTAAATCTACAGGAAACCATAAGATTAACAACCAGTATATATTAATTTGAACTTAAAAACCAGTGCATCTAATTAAGCTAGCACTTCTAACTAAATAAACCATGAATAAAAATGCTTTAAGCTCCTTGTAATTTGCCTAAAACACGTTCAAGACCCAAATTCCCAAGAATATTCAGATTATTGTAGTGCTTAATTTCTATACACTTTATTTTCCAAGTAATACTATTTTCTGAATGAAAGGCAGTTTTGCACTGTGGAATCAGTAAGACTAGGCTGACACTATTCATGCTGAGTTGTATTGGCAATGGAGTGAAGTTTGTAATTTCAACTCTTTGGTTCTGGTCTTAGTTCCTATCAGTGAAAGAAATGTCAAGTTCACTGTATAATTTAAAATCCAGAAGAACTGAAAGTCAAAAGCAGCTCGTTTTTTTTGAACATTTTTAAAAAAAAGCACTGAAAGTTTAAAGTTTAGAAAAATAAGAGTTATGTGTTTTCACTGTTACCTATAGTACTATCACTCGGCTCTTCAGGATCTGGAGTGTTACTGCGAAGGCTATGCATATCTCGCCGCCGTTGTCTATGCCGTCGTCGATACTGGAATTCAGCATATTCCTAAATTCAACAAATAAGTGGTTGCATGTTTAGGAAAGATTGCACAGTACTTGAACATCTAGCCAGAAACAAAATTGTATATCTCGTCAACATCTGCTATTATTAATGTGCAACAATATCCACTGATCTTTTCCTATTGCAATTACACCCATCTACCAGTGGTGACATAGAAGTAGCTTGCTTTTGCACCTGTCAGTTCTTCAGCCTATGACATCTTTACAGTATGTACAAACATTTGTGTTAAAGTTTTTGTGTACTTGATAGTTTCTCAAACTATTCTATACATGACTATTTAAGTACAAACATAGAATCAAAATATGTCATATTAAAATAAAAGCCAAAGAGACAGCTAGTTACTCTCCATCTTTAAACCTACTTTAATTGAAAACTACACCTGATACTCGTGCAGTTTATAACATACTTAAAGAATGATATACACGCACAGGATGCAATTTGATGGAATGCAGTTTGACAGTTGAAACATATGATTTTTCAATGTTAACCATCAGAAAATGAACTTTAGCTGGTTTTTGAGTGCAAGGCAACACAGCTGATGCTTACCTGTTCTCATCTTATGACCAGACAGACATTTCTGAGGTGTCACTGAGGGAACAATTGATGGAATATTAGGTCCAAATGTGGTCTCCTTGTTACAGGAAGGATTTACCAGGATGTTACCGGGTATGGAACATTTGAGTTATAAAGAAAGGCTGAATAGGCTGGGACATTTTTCACTGAAGCATAGGAGGTTGACAGGTGATCTTATAGAAGTTCATAAAATAATGAGGTATAGACAGGGTTAATGGTAATTTCTCTAGGATGGGGAATTTGAAGACTAGGGGCTACATATTTAAGATTAGAGGACAGAGATTTAAAAAAGACATGACCGCCAAAGTCTTTACAAAGTATGGTCGCGTGTGGAATGAACTTCCTGAGAAAGTGATGGATATGGGTACAATTACAACATTGGAAAGAACATTTGGATAAGTACATGAATACGAAAGATTTGGAGGGATATGGGCCAAGAGCAGGCAGATCTGACTAGTTTAGTTTGGGACTATGGACTGAGTGGATGAAAGGGTCAGTATCCGTGCTATAGGACTATGAGAGGAAGAAGAAACTTCATCTTCTTTTCCTTAATCTAAAGATACAAAGGCTAATTGTAACAACCTAACTCTATACCTGTAATCAGTTGATCTAGTACAGACCAACAAGTACATCTTTGACCTTTGGGTTCATAAGGCTTTGTTCCTCATGCGGTGTACCTCTTCCAATAAATCAGTGCTGCTTAGAGATACCACTTTACCCATATGCAGACTGCAATCAGTAAGGACAGGTGACACTTCCTCCACAACAATCCTCAATACCAGTGCTCTGCAAAGTTACGCACTCAGTCCTTTATTTTACTCCTTACACACTCAGCACTGGGTGGCCAAATTCAGTTCTAACTCCATATACAAATTTGTTGATGATAGCACTGCAGTAGGTCGGATCGCAAGCAATGAGACAAAGTACAAGAAAGAGATAGCGATTTTGGTGGCATTGTGTAAAGACAACAATCTCTCTCGATGTCAGCAAAACAAAAGGAGCTAGGAAGTGGAGAAGAGGATGCTCCCCTCTCTAGATCCATGATGCTGAGGTGGAAGTGGAGAAGAGGAGTAAATATCACCATTGATGCATCCATCAATCCATACAGTCAAGAAAGCACACCAACACCTCTGCTTCTTTAGAAGGCTAAGGAAATTCGGCATGTCCACAAGACTAACCAATTTTTATCATAGAAAGCATCCTATTTGGATGCATCACAGCTTGGTTTGGCAACTGCTCTGCCCAAAATGCAAGAAATTAGAGTCGTGAACACAGCCCAGTCCATCACGAAAACCAGCCTTTCTGCCACTGACTACATCTAAATTTCCTGCTGTCTCAGGAAAGCAGCCAACATCATCATGGACCTTTCCTACGCCAGTCATACTCTCTTCCACCCTCTTCCGTCAGGCAGAAGATATAAAAGATTGAAAACACGTACCAGCAGATTTAAAAACAACTTCTTTTCCAACTTATCAGATTTATGAACGGAACTCTCATATTAGAGTTGATCTTTCTCTGTACCTTCTGTGCTGTAACACTAAATTCTGCATTCTGCTCTATTACCCTGATGTACTTATGTAAGGTATGATTAGTCTGATAACATGCAAAACAATACTTTTCACTGTATCTCTGTATAAATGACAATAATATATATCAAAATCAAATCATATGCATTACCGTATTTTTAATCAAAAACATCTTGAATACAAAAACGGACAACTGTACTTTACATGAGCAGTTAAGTAACAAATATTTACCACCACTCAGTGTGAACGTGGCTGATCCTTTTACCAAAGTTTAACATAAATTTACCAGATACAACACATCCTTGTGAAGCTACTGTGTATCAAAAAGATGCAAATAACTGGAATCAAGATTAGAAGTCACTTAAAGGAGCTGTCCTGTGCAGTCATTACAGCCTAAAAAGGCTTTTAAATAGAAATCATAAAACCCTTACCTGCAGGCCTTCTATGTCTTGTCCTCCATACCTGCAGGCCGTTTTGCATAAAGAAAATAAGTAAAAAAATTATTTTTAACATACCACACCCACAAAGGGCTGACATCTGGCATATGTCGTCTTCCAGTGTCAGGCACAGAGACAGAAAGTGTGTCTGTCCCTAAATCAAGCTCAGCTTATAGAAATGGTGTCAGGCTGTAAAAATTGTGCACTGAAGTGCGAAAGCCTGACACAGAGAAAAGTATTAGTTTTAGTTGATGAGCAGTTTAAAAAAAAATGCTACATTTTGAAATTAATGATAGTTAGCAGCAGAATTGGTGGTACCATTCACTATCACCTCCTATTCAGGATAGCTCCTTTAAATAAAGGTCCTCCTATAAACTCTGCACTGAAAGGGCTATGTGATATAACCGCAAGCAGTGTTTACCTACCTCTGGTGATGCAAAACCTAAATATTCCCAATCCCAGGTTCCACCAGCAAAACTGTAACAAACAATTCAAAATTCTGTCAATATGGCACTTACTTAATCTGAACTGAGTTACATGGGTAGCCAATAATAACAGTTTTTGAACTAATGACCAACATCTGTAATTCACTAACTTGCTTTGAAGTAAAAATTCAAACTTTCAAATTGTTCGACAGGTATTTGTAAATTACTGTGGCACTGAGTTTATAATTCAGAGCTAACACTACAGAAGTACAAAACATGTAATTTAACAGCACTGTGCTAATCTTAAATTTAACAGAATGTCTTTCCATTATTAAATAGTTTAAATTAAGTGGGGTGACTGAAATCTATGGTAATTTAACATTTTTCTACTTCTGTTAAAATAGAAATGAAAGAAATCCAAGCACCCAAAATATGGAGCCTTCATTAATAAGCAAAAATGGACAAAGACTGTACCTATATTTAATCACTATATAACAGTGGTCTCAGGATTGCACCATGTGATATACATACCAGTATTCTACATTTTTGTGCCCTTTTACAATTTCTGCACAGAGAGACGAAGAGTGCAGTTTTGCTATAGCTCCCTACTGTTTAAATGAGATTTCAGTTTCACATGTTTCTCAGCAAAAAAAAACTATCGTGGTTTCAACCCATTCGAACAAATGCCATGGATTCCGACTTTATGTTTCATAGATTGTAAACACCATCTGAGTTAATTCAAATATCAACAATGTATGTACATGAGATCAATGTGGTTTTCCAGGTCTATAAAGTTTTAATAAACAGAGAAATAGGATGAGATAACCTGGGATTGGGCAAAATGATCTTTGTTTCTATCCAAATGCAGAACTTGCATGTTTATGAATAATGAAGTCTAATTTGTAGATATAGTTTTCATGCAAGGCACTAAAATGCTAATGATTCTGATCTGCACCATTTTCAACAGCAAAAACAGTAAAACACATGCTTAAGAAAATTCTAAATTACTGTAAATGTTGCCAAACAGAGCAAAACATGCCATTAAATTAAGAGGCTTTGCTTTAAAAAAGTTAAATTCTTCATGATATTTTATCTTGGTGTATTAAATTATTCTGTATAGCAATGCAAATGGCTATTAAAGTAATGTATACTGGGCAAGTACCTGCGTCTCTGCACTTCTGGTGAATCTGCAGGTGCAACACCACGAGCCACCGAGGCCAAGAACTCTTGTCTTTTCTGTTGAACGAGACATGCCGCTCGGATAATTTTATGGCGAGGAGTGCGGAGGTAAGGACGGTTTACTTTCTGAGCCAGATCTTCAGTCACCATCTCTAGGTCTGTCTGTTTGAATAGAATGGATGTAAATTATGTTACATTGCAACGTCACCCAAATGCAACGTGTTGGCACAGGAAAGTTTCGTGGATGAACAAAGAGCTATTTGCTGCTGGGATCTTAGATTTTCTGTATGCTTTGTAAGGATTCAAAAGCGTCCTGAACCATAAAAAGGGACATGAATGAAGTGACTTTACTGGCTGAATGAAATGGTACAATTTGTAAGAATCCTGATGAGTCCATCACACTATATCAGACATTATTTCAATAAATTTTTTTTTCAGACACTAAAATTGTAATGACCTGACATTTTACAAAAACAACAGAAAGCTGTTAATGTATTGACTGGAATCAAGTCATTAGTAGATGGATCTCATAAAATGAGTTCCCTGACTTGGGCTGTTATTCTGGTCCAATCAGAATAAGAACAGATAAGAACAGGAGTGTGAGGGGTTCTGTTCACTGTGGGAGTTGGCTCTGAGTTAGCTGGGTGTGTTTCATGTACTATCCATGTGTAAACAAATGGTGACTGGTGACAGGATATCAGCCTTTATGAAGTTATTTCAGTTAAGGCATTGGAAACAGCTCAGTCAAGGTTTACTGGACTAATACCTGGAATGAGCATATTGTCTTATGTGGAATGGCTACACAGGCTAGCCCTGAAATCCTCTGGAGTTTACAAGAGTCAGAGATGACTTAATTGATGTTTTTGTTGTGTGAGAGATTCTAGAATTAGAGAACAGTGTAAAAGTAAGGTGTGCTCATTTAAAACAGAGATGAGGTAACACTTTTCTGTCAAAGGGAAGAGTATCTTTAGAATTCCCTTCCTCAAAAGGCAGTGGATGAAGAATCTTTAAATATTTTTAAGACAGAGGTAGATAGATTCTTGGTTACTAAGGAGATAAAAAAATTACCAAGCATGTATAAAGTTGAAGTAAAAATCAGGTCAGCTGTAATCTGACTGAATAGCAAACAGGCTGAATGGCCTATTCTTGTTCCTTGATCGTATGTTCATAAACGAGGTACTCTGGCAAACCAGGAGAGATAAAAACAAAAATCAAATAAAAGCAAAATGTTGCAGATGCTAGAAATCTGAAACAAACAGAATGATATAGAAATCCAGCAGGTCTGGTAGTATTGGTGTAAAAAGGAAGGGAGGCAATGGCTTGATGGTATCATTGTTAAGCTACTAATCCAAAAACTCAGCTAACGTTCTGGGGTCCAGTGTTTGAATGTCATTATGACAGATGGTGGAATGTAAATTCAACAAAAATATCTGGAATTAAGAACCTACTGCTATGAAACATCGGCAATTGTCAGAAAAATCAATCTGGCCCACAAATGCCTTTCAGAGAAAGAAATCAGCTATCCTCACCTGGTCTGGTCTACATGTGACTCCAGACCCATAGCAATGTGGTTGACCCTCAACTGCCTGCTGAAATGGCCTCAGTTGTATCAATCACCATGAAGTCTCTACAAAAAACATGAAACTAGACTGACCACCTGGCATCAACCTAGGCAAAGGAAACGACAATGGCAAAAATGACTTGTTAACCCTGCAAAATCCCCAATAAATTCTGGGGTTGGTGCCAAGATTGGGAGAGCTGTCTCATAGACTAGTCAAGCAACAGCATGACTCATGGAATCATACGTTATAGACAATGTCCCAGACACCACTATCACCATTCCTGCACATGTTCTGTCCTGACCTCAGCAGAGGTGGTATACAGCCTGAAGGGAATTGTCCTGTGATTCCTCAACATTGATCCTGAACCCCACAGTCTCATGGCTTCAGGTTAAACATGGGCACAGATTGCTGATTGCTCTGTTCTGTACTGTCCTCCCTTTGCTGATGAGTCAGTACTCCATGTTGAACAACATTTGAACAACGCACCAAGGGATGGCAAGGGCACAGAATGTACTCTAAGTGGAGGATTTCAATGTCCGTGACCAAGAGTGGCTCAGCAGCAGCACTATTGATAGAGTTGGTCAGGTCCTAAAGGGCATAGCTGCTAGGCTGGGACTGCAACAGGTGGTGAGGGAACCAATGAAAGGGAAAAACATACTTGACCTCTTGCACCCCAATCTGTCAGCTGCACGTGCACCTATCCATGACAGCATTGGTGCAAATGACCATTGTACAGTCCTTGTGGAGACCAATTCTATCCTTCACATTGAGAACACCCTCCATCGTGTTGTGTGGCACAATCACCATACTAAATGGGACAGACTTTGAACAGATCTACTAACTTGACTGGGCACCCATGAGGAGAAAGTGAGGTCTGCAGATGCTGGAGATCAAAGTTGAAACTTTATTGCTGGAACAGCACAGCAGGTCAGGCAGCATCCAGGGAACGTCGAGTCTCCTGTTCCCTGGATGCTGCCTGACCTGCTGTGCTGTTCCAGCAATAAAGTTTCAACTGGGCACCCATGAGCCCAAAAAGGGGAAAAAGGAAGAAAGCCAGATAGAAGTGATGAACTCAGCACCCAGGCACAAACACTGCTATGCTGCTGCCACCATTTTAGATTACATTTGGAGGTGATCTTTCAGGAATCACTGAAGTCAGGGAAGATTCCATAAAACAGCTAATGTAACATCCTGCTTAAGGAGGCAGACAGAAGAAAGGGAACTACAGACCGGTTAGCCTGACCTTGGTTGTTGGTAAGATATTAAGAGTCCACTATTAAGAACTGCTTTATGACGTACTTGGTAAAATAAGGCTGAATCAGTATAGCTTCATCAAGGGGAGGTCATATCTGACAAATCTGTTACAATTCTTTGAGGAGGTAACAGGCAAGTTAGATGAAGGAGAGTCACTGACATCATCAAGGCAAAATAAGTTAAGAGTCCATGGTGTTAGGGGCAGGTACTAGCATAGATAGTGGATTGGTTGACTAGCATAAGGCAGAGAGCAGGGATAAAAGGGGTCTTTTTCAGGATAGCAGCCAGTGACTAGTGGAGTTCGCAGTAGCCGGTGTTGGGACCAAAACTATTCACGTTATACATTAATGATCTGTTGAAATTCACAACACTAGGTTATAGTCAAACAGGCTTATTTGGAAGTACAAGCTTTCGGAGCCCTGTTCCTTCGTCAGGTAACTAGTGGGGCAGGATCCTAGAACACAGAATTTATAGTAAAAGATCAAAGTGTCATACAACTGATGTATTGAACAAACCTAGATTGCTGTAAAGTCTTAAATTACTTATAACGGGGTTGTAGGGTTCGATTCATTAATTTTTTTTAAAAATTACAACCTTTAGTTATCTCGGGGATGTGACTTGAAAGAAGTTCAGTGGTGTCTGGGACATTAGTGAATCGAAACCTGCAACTCCATTCTAAGTGACTGAAGACTCAGCAGCGATCTAGGTTTGTTCAATGCATCGAATGAGTTGTATGACAATTTGATCTTTTACTGCAAATTCTGTGGCCTATGATCCTGCCTCACTAGCTAGTTGACGAAGGAGCAATGCTCCGAAAGCTTGTACTTCCAAATAAACCTGTTGGATTATTGTGTGATTTTCAATTTTGTCCACCCCAGTCCAACACCTGCACCTCCACATTATTAATGATCTGAACAAAGGAACTGAGGGCATTGATGCTAAATTTGCAGATGACAAAGATGTAGAGGGACAGGTAGTGTTGCGAAAATGGGGAGGCTGCAGAAGAACTAGACAGCTAGGAAATTGGGCAAAGAAGTGGCAGATGAAGTGTAATGTGGCAAAGTGTGCACTTAGGCTCTTGGGCAGGAAGAGCAGAGGCAAAGACTATTTTCTAAATGTGGAAAGACTTTGGAAATCTGAAGCACAAAGAGTCTTGGGAGTCCTAGTTTAGGATTCATTTAGGGTTAACATGCAGATTCATTTAGGGTTAACATGCAGGTTCAATTAGCAGTTAGCAAGGCAAATATAATGTTAGCATTTATTTCAAGAGAGTTCGAGTACAAATGCAGAGATGAACTCCTGAGTCTTTGGAAGGCTCTGAACAGGCCATATTTGGAATATTGAACATAGTTTTGGGCCCTGGATCTGAGGAAAGATGTGCCGGCATTGGAAGGGGTCCAGAGAAAATTTGTAAGAATGATCCTGGAGGTGAAGGGCTTTTCATTTGAGACGAGGTTGAGGATTTTGAATCTGTACTTAATAGGAATTTAGAAGGATGAGAAAAGAACTGATTGAAACTTATGAGAATACTGAGATGCCTCTATACAATGATCATGCAGAAAATGTTTGCACGAGGAGGAAACTAGGACTTGACAGCACAGCCTTGGAGTGAAGGGACGACAGAGATAAGGAATTTCTTCAGCCAGAAGGGAGTGAATTTGTGGAACTCATTGCCTCAATGCGCCTTGGAAGGCAAGTCACTGAGTGCATATAAGACAGAGGTTCTTCATTAATAAAAGGAATCAAAGGTTTTTGGGAGAAGGTAGGAGAAAGCGGTTGAGAAACATATTAGCTATAATTGAATGGTGGAGCAGACTTGATGGGCCGAATGGCCTAATTCCTTTCCTATGTCTTATGGTCTTATGAGTTCCTCTCTGCTTAGCAGTGTGAGTAAAGTTGAGTGGATTGATGTCTGGAAAGAAAAACATTTTTCCACTCTGGTGGTCCAATTAAGTTTCCACAAAGGACTGAAACTCAAATAATATGCAAATTAAAGAGAAAGGGACAGATTTCAGTCTTCCAAAAATGAAACCTTTTGTCACTGCAAGCTCGTGGATACACAGTACATTTTTAAAAATTGAACAGAATCAGGGTATTGTTCTCAAGGCCAGAATTTGCTGCCCAGCCAAACTGTGCTTCACCCATTTCAGTGGGCAGTTAGGAGTCAACCACATTGTTCTGGGTCCTGTTTCAAATGGGCCAGTTTAGGCAAACATAGTTTTCCTTTCCTAAAAGACATCAACGAACCAGATGTGTTGGCACAAGTTTATTGCAGCTGTCATGCTCAACATTACTGAGATTAGCTTTAGATTTCAGATTTATTAACTGAATTAAAATTCCTCAATGTGCTGTGGTAGGATTTGAACCCACATCTCCACAGCATTAGCTCTGACATCTGGATTATTAGCCCAAAGGTATTACCACTATTCCACCCTCTCCCCAGTGTTGCATTCAGTCCTGTCACAATAAATATGGAATAGTGTGAAATTAATGTATTTTACTGAGCTTTTGAAGTCAATGGCCAAGCAACACATTTAAACAGTTTGCTGAAATTCCCTTGGCTCAGTGTTTATTAAATTAATAACTGAATCAGGTAATCAAATTATGGATTTAGATTTTCGCAATAGTGTGGGCCAGTTAGATTAAAGGTATACACCACTAAGGTCCCAGTGATTAACAGAATGCAAGATTTAAAACTCAGTCATGATTGAATAGAACTTTGAGGTTTTACAACATTTATTTAAGGGTAAAAGGCCTTATTTAAGGCCTTTTATTCCTGATGAAGGGCTTTTGCCCGAAACGTCGATTTCGAAGCTCCTTGGATGCTGCCTGAACTGCTGTGCTCTTCCAGCACCACTAATCCAGAACATTTATTTAAGCCTGAGCAAATATCTGGCAAAATGGAGAGTGCTAAAACAAAAGGCACAATTTTTTGGCAGGACTGATTAGGTGCATGTGATTTTTCCATTGAAAAGTTATTGCTGATAGACGGTCTGCCAAAACAAAGAGAGTCATGGATTCAGAGGAAAAGCTGGGTTTGGACAACAAACTCTTTAATCATGCTGCAGCTACATACACGTAGTCAGACAACTTTACGTCTTATTGTTGGTAACACTGACAATCCATTCTTCATGATTTGGAGTCGCCGGTGTTGGACTGGGGTGTACAAAGTTAAAAATCACACAACACCAGGTTATAGTCCAACAGGTTTATTTGGAAGCACTAGCTTTCGGAGCGCTGCTCCGTCATCAGGTGGTTGTGGAGAATAAGATTGTAAGACACAGAAATTCTGCTATAAATTCTGTCTTACAATCTTATTCTCCACAACCACCTGATGAAGGAGCAGCGCTCTGAAAGCTAGTGCTTCCAAATAAACCTGTTGGACGATAACCTGGTGTTGTGATTTTTAACTTTCTAAATCTATTCTTCATTCTCAGGCCATTATAGCACTATAAATGCTTCAGGGGTCTTCAGAGTTGGCATCGAAGATTTACTATTGCATGGGAAAAGCCTTTGGCTTAATGTGGATGCCCCTTTTCTCAGTATGAAGCAGCTTGTATCATGATCCAAATATGACAAATGCAGATTATTCAATCTTAAATTTGGAGCTGACATCCAGTGGAATAGAAACATCTAGCACACATAGATGCTGCCTCCTCCTCGTTTTATAGATTCAGGCTGTACAAAAACGCCCAGCTATAGAAGGGGGTTTTTGGCTGTCCCCCGATTAGAGGGTAATGTTACTGATAGGTAGCAAAGTTCTCCCATGTGTCTTTTTGTGATTGAACAGGCTATTTCTTGCACTTCAAATTCATCAGAATGTAAGAGCAGGGAGGTTATCCTGGATTACACAAAGTTGATTAGGTCATAGAGTTCTGGAATCCACATTATGAGTTTTGATTCAAGAGGGTGCTGAGGATACTTACCAGGATGTTGCCTGAGCTGGAGAATTTCAGCGATGAAGAGAGGTTGGACAGATTGGAATTATTTTCCTTACAGCAGAGGAAGCATGATTAAGATGTACAAAATTATAAAGGGGCATAGACAGGAAGGAATCTATTCTTTTACTGGGGGGATCAAGTGATCAAAGCACAGAGTTAAGATAAAAGAGTAAGAGGTTTCGAGGGGATGTGAGAGACAGAAACCGTCAAAATTTTGATAGTATTTGGATGTACAAGATATTCAAGGATTTGGACCGAGTCCTGGAAAATGGGATTAGAATAGTTAGGTGTCTGCTTTTGACTGGCACAGTCTTGATGGGGGAAAGGGTGTTTTTGTGTATTGTAGAGATCTATGATGATTGACCATATAAGGCAGAATGCCCCATAAGGCAATGGATTCCTCCCGAATGAGGCAGGGCTGGTGGAATTTCTTTGTTGCTAATTGTCGCTGATAGAGCAGAGGTTTGGCTTAAGTAAGGATTGGATTATTTTCCTTCCTTCGCAGCCTCATCATTAAGCCCTTATGACTTAAAGTGTGATGCAAATTTATGGATCAAACGCAAGTGGACTGGATAGTGAAGGTGGCATTTAGTATGCTTGCCTTTATTGGTCAGTGCATCGTGTATCAGAGTTGTGAGGCCATGCTGCAGCTATACAAATCATTAGTTTAGCCACTGCATGCAATTCTGGTCTTCCTGCTATTCGAAGGATGTTGTGAAACTTGAAAGGGTTCAGCAAACATTCACAAGGATGTTGGCAGGGTTGGAGGATTTGAGTTTATAGGGAGGCAGAATAGGCTGGAGCTATTTTCCTTGGAGTGTCAGAGGCTGAGGGACTACCTTGTAGAGGTTTATAAATCATGAGGGGTATGGATAGGGTAAATAGACATGGTCTTTTCCCTGGGTTGGGGGAGTCTAGAACTAGCAAGCATAGCTTTAAGATGAGAAAGGCAAGATATAAAAGGGATCTAAGGAGCAACTTTTTCATGCAGAGACTAATGTATGCGTGGAATGAGCTGCCTGAGGAAATGGTGGAGGCTGGTACAATTACAACGTTTAAAAGGCATCTGGCTGGGTATATGAACAGGAAGGGCTTAGAGAAATATGGGATGAGTGCTGGCAAATGGGCCTAGATTAATTTAGGATATCGGGTTGGCATGGGCGTGTTGGACCAAAGGATTTGTTTCCATGCTGTATATCTCTAGGATGCTAATTAGGTGAGATTAGATTAGATTCTACATAGTGTGGAAACAGGCCCTTTGGCCCAACGAGTCCACACCGACTCTCCGAACAGTAACCCACCCAGGCCCATTTCCCTCTGACTAATGCACCTAACGCTGTGGGCAATTTAGCATGGCCAATCCACTTGATCTGTACATCTTTGGACTTTTTTTTATTTACTTAATTGGTACAAGTTTCTCCCAGTCACTAATGTCAATGCTGTTGTGCTTCAGGGAGCACTTCAACATGACCAGGAAGCATTTTCTCTTCTCCAGCATCCAATGCTGGCCATTTTAATTTAGAAATAAAACAGCTTTAGAGACACTTTTCTGCATCTGGATACAATGCCCAATCCACTGAAGTTAAGTTTGTGGAGTTATGCTTGATGGTGGAGTTGATAGCAAAAAGACAAAAGTGTGTTTGACATCCTCCCGAATGAGGCAGGGCTGGTGAAATTTCTTTGTTGCTAATTGTCGCTGATAGAGCAGAGGTTTGGCTTAAGTAAAGAATATGGTGACAACTGCTTTGTATACTGGACGACTCTTGACTCACTTTTGGAGGTTGTAGTGGTCAAACAGAGGTGGCTGCCAAAGAATTGGAGGTGCTCAACATATTTCAATGCCTCTCCTTCAATTTGGAGATGACATCAAATATTTTGCTGACTAGGCGTGGATGATGTAGCTCTGTTTCAGCAAGATTCAACTAGCGACCAAGCTTCTTGTACTGTATGCAGAATTGGAGAAAGAGTGTTTTGCAAATTTGTGCAGAGTGGGCAATGACACTGCTGTGATCTGTATAATCATGCATGTCTACAATGGTTGGTTTAGCACTGAGCTTGAAGAACTTTCTATGTACGCAGCAATAAATCAATAGTCTTCTGGTGTGACTTAACTAATTACTCTATTACCTGCATAACAATAGATACGGTCATGGAAGGAGTACTCAGATTTTGGTCTACCAGACTTTTACTGATACAAATCCTTTCACACGGGGCATGAAATATCCCACAAACTGCTGTTGGTCAGAGATTGAAAACACAATGCTGAAAGTCCTCAAAAGATCAGGCAGCATGTGGAGAGAAAGTGTTATTTTAGGTCTCTGACTCTTCATCAAACTTGAGAAATTAACTCTTTTCTCTCTACAGGCACTAATTGATCTTTTGACGACTTGCAGTATTTTTTGCTTTTATTTCAAATTGCTAGCACCTGCAGCATTTTACTTTGTTTTTGCCAATAATTACAAACTCCAGCCACTTTAGAATATCATTATTTTAGCTAGTTCAGCTGGTGTGCATCCATGATGAGAAAATGTTGCCATTGCATAGTTCAAATATTGACTCAAAACCAGTGGACCTTATTGTGCATAGATGAAAGCTTAGTGAAGTTCCGTAGCTTAGCATTACACAAGTTTCCTAGCACATTGTGTACTCTGTTCTATATTTATCAATACACTAATTAATTAAAAACTTTTAGCAAATAGAAAACCTAATACTACATCATTGAATTTTGGCAAAAGTACCTGCATGAGCTCAAATATTTCTTTCTTTGTGCTTTTAGGTTCCAGAAAAAATCCATAAGGGTAGGAGCACTTCAAGATACGTCTGGTTTTCAAAAGTTCATGTACTGCTTCTTCAATAAAAGTGGTATCTGGGGACCCTCCTTCAACTGATAAGATAAAGCAAGACATATTACACAGTGAAGAATGATACTTTATTATCTACTGTTATTTTTCCAAAACAAAAAAAATGAAACAGCTGGAGAAGCTGCCTCCAAGCTTCCTGGACTACCCCAAAGCATTTCAGAATTTTAAAAAATTTCCTTTTCAACCAATTAATTACTGAATTAAGTCCTGTTTCATACACAGAAAATAAGGACTGCTTAGTTCTTGGGGAAGTTACCTTCTATAGTATGAACTTAGATCCTATCAAATATGATCCTGGTAAAGAAGGCTTTGATATTTATTTGGAAAATACAAATTGCTCTAGATGAACAATGTAAAAAGTCACAATTATGTCACAGTGGTACTGCAGGGAGACAGGTTTTCCAAATGTTTGCCCTTGGAGGTTGCATATATGTCCAGTTTGGAGCCTCAGGGACAACATCACATGTTTCCAGTATCGGCATGTATAGCAAGCTTCATAATTCTTGGTACTTAAATTTAAGATGTATTCAATAGTGAGCCAATTATACAAAAAACACTTTGTTCAAACCTTCATGCCCTCAATTTAAATAAACTAGTCAATAAGCCCTGATTTTTGGGCTGGAGTATACAAATTCAAGCAAATGAAAAATAAATTAGACAGTCAGCTCCAGGAGAAGGATTCTGAGTAATCCAAGATGGAGGACAGGAAAAATATCTGGCTGTAACAGCTGCTCCTTTCTTAAGGTATTTTAGTTTCTGGAGGCGATTTCCTCAAATTCTAGGAGCAGCAATTACTGTTTTATATGCTATTGTATTGTTTTGGAACTTTGGGGGAAAAAAACTCAAAACAGCAGCAGTTTTAAAAGGGAGAAAGTAGACAAAGGAAGCACATGGTGAGATCAGCGCAGGAGAGAGAGAGAGAAAGAAAGAAACTGACACTACTTTTGCTGTTTGAATTCATGTATCGCTGGACATCGGAGGTCATCACACAGAAGGAGGTACGTGTATGGAATGACCTGCCAGAGGAAGTGGTAGAGGCTGGCACAATTGCAACATTTAAGAGGCATTTGGATGGGTATATGAATAGGAAGGGTTTGGAGGGATATGGGCCAGGTGCTGGCAGGTGGGACTAGATTGGGTTGGGATATCTGGTCGGCATGGAAGGGTTGGACTGAAGGGTCTGTTTCCACGCTGTACATCTCTATGACTCTATGACTAAGTTAAGATTAACACACAGTGTGGAAATAGGGAACTTCATTTTTTAGTTTTGTTGTATTGCTTTATGTTGATTTATAAGATCTGAGGTAAACCTAATAGTGTACATTCTTTGACACTAAGGTAATGCGAGGAGTCTCAAAGATAGCAGAATGCTTTTACTTTTGCCTATCTCAGTTTTCTCTCACAGAATTTGCCTCCATTACTACTCCCAGTTAGATCTGGTGATGCAGCACAACAAATCAATCTATCTACTAAATCAGCTCCATAGCATATCTGTTCATGGCTCCAGCTCCAAGTCCCAGATCGTAACTCATGTTGCTCTGGCTACATTAACTTTCAGTCCAATCCCAGTCACAGAGATGCGTACTATGGGCAGCATACGTCACTCAGTGATCTTGGATGCAAATTCTGCAGCATAGATCTTAGCAGGGCTACTGACATTTAAAGTGAATTGAGTCTGCTCTCTGACATGGCTTTCTGGGATCAATGTCGCTGGAGTCATGCTAAGTTGGATGAAATTGAGCAGTGCATATAATCTTGCTAGCAGGAGACACAGATCCTTAACAAACAAAAAAAGAGATCTGGAGTCCTGACTCATTGGAGGTTGATAAACAAAAATGCACCAAGAAAATCAGAAAAGATTTCTTCCTAGCAAAGATAAGCCCAATATCCACAGTAATGTTCTTAACTTAGTCAAATCTGTGATTATTTCTATACGTGGATAATCCAACTATTATGGACCAGATCGAACCCCCTCAAAATATATTAAGGTAGCCCAGAAACGTTTTATTATTTTAAAGGGAAATGACAGACGTTGCATTCTAGATGTAATTTGATTGGTCAAACTACAAGATTTGAACTAAAACATGCTTGATTCATACACTATAATTAAAATACAACAAAAGAAAGAAAGAAAGAAAGAATTGGATAACTTAACTCTACTCGAAAACTCAAAAGAATAATGGATTATTTAACTACTAAACAATAACTGTCTCAATATAGTAATATCCCATAAATACACTCTTGGCAAAAGGCAAATTTGGTAAAATAGATAGTCTCACATGCAATTCTACAGTCCAGTATGAACAGAATCACGAGGGTAGAAACATTCAGCTTTAAGACCCCAGCAGCTGCGACTGAAACCTAAAACTAAAATCCTGGTTCTGTGGGAGCTTGACCCTACCCATTAAGGCTGCTTCTATTGTTCCAAAATAAAACTGAAGGCCTTACAAACTGTTTACTCTAGTGGCTTAATAGACTGCTCTTCAGCTCTCTCTCAACCTTTCTTCACAAAAAGACAAAACACACCTCAAAGCCGTAGTATTGTCACACAACCCATGATGAGACATTTCTATTTTCCTTCTATTCAATAATTGGAGAGACCGTAAACTTGTTATGCCAGAAAGCCAGAGTCTGAATGACAATTTCAACGTTTATAAACTCAGGACTGTGCGAAAGTCCTCTCAATCAGAATTACAGACCATAAGGCAGCAACTTTATAAGGCAGTAAGCAGCTTTAAATCTATAAGAATTTATTTTTAAGATGAGTTGTGGAGCAAATTAGCACATAGATCCACTACATTTCCATCAGCTATGTATATGTTTTTGTTCAAAAGCTTTTTGCTGGAAGGTTTGCTGCCAAACTGAAGGTATGTGAAATTAAAGAGAATCTGGCAGCACTGATGTGTATTTAGCTGAAGCATGGAAATGGTAGAGTTAACCAATTTTTATTTTGAAAGAATGGAAACTATAATTAAAAATAACGTGAACTGAGTGGAAAGATCAATACATCACGTTGCAATGATAAAAAAGATGTGGACAGCAAGTAACCGAGAAGAACAATTAACAATGTAATACATGCGATAGATGGATGCTGGATGAGTTTACTGAGGAAGAGTGGGATACATTCAGGGGGCACGAATGCTAGGAACAAGTTTTATGATCAAATAACAGCACGACAGCAGATAAGTCTCAAGAATTGTGTTGGAAAGTTGGTGGCTTAATATTATGTCACTGAATAAGTAAGCCTGATGCCCAGAATAACACTCTGATACATGTGTTCAAATCTCATCATGGCAGCTGGCAGAATTCAAATTCAACGATTACATCTGCACAGTAAGGCTAGTTTCAGTAATGTTGTAGAAACTCATTTAAAGTTCTCTGGTAATTAAACAGGTCATCCTGGCAATCTAGCCTATATGCAACTCAAGAGCCATAACAATTGGATTAGTTCTGAAATGGCATATCAAACCATTCAGCTCACGTGCAATCAGCAACATACAACAAATTCTGGCCTTACCAGTGACACTCAGATCTCATGAAAGAACATGGTTTGTTTTAAAAACCTGATCTTCAGATTGGACCACTTAACTTTCTATCCCAATGATGCGACGATCATTCTCCACTAAAGGAATTCATACATCATTAAGCATAAAAGTCCTGCTATGATTTGCTTTTCCAAAATGTAGCGCATCGCATTTATCTAAATTAAAACTCCATCTGCCACTCCTCAGTTCACTGGCCCATCTGATCATGGTCTCGTTGTAATCCTTCTTTGCTGTCCACTACACCTACAATTTTGATGTCATCTGCAAAGTTATAACTATACCTATGTTCACATACAAATCATTTATATAAATGACAAAAAGTAGTGGACCCAGCAACGATCCTTGTGGCATACCACTGGTCACAGGCCTCCAATTTGAAAAGCAACTCTCCACTACCACCCTCTGTCTTCTACCTTTGAGCCAGTTCTGTATCCAAATGGTTAGTTCTCCGTATTCCACGAGATTTAACCTTGCTAACCAGTCTCCCATGGAGAACCTTGTTGAACGCCTTACTGAAGGCCAAATATATCATGTCCACTGCTCTGCCCTTATCAATCCTCTTTGCTACGTATTCAAAAAACACAATCAAGTTTGTGAGACATGACTCCCCATGCACAAAACCATGCTGACGATCCCTAATCAGTCCTTGCCTTTCTAAATACATGTAAACCCTGTCCCTCAGGATTCCCTCCGACAACTTGCCCACTGGTCTATAGCTCCCTGACTTTTCCTTACCATCTTTCTTAAATAGTGGTACCACAGTCTTCTGGCACTTCACCTGTGACTATCGATGATACAAATATTTCAGCAAGAGGCCCTGCAATCACTTCCCTAGCTTCCCACAAAGTTCTGAAGTCAGGTCCTGTGGATTTATCTACTTTTATGCATTTCAAGGCATCCAGGACCTCCTCTGCTGTAATATGGACATTTTTCAAGATGTCACCATCTATTTCCCCACCTTCTATATCTTCCATGTCTTTGTCCACAGTAAACGTTGATGCAAACTACTCTTTTAGTACTTCCCTCATCTCCTGCGGCTCCACACATAGTCTGCCTTGCTGAACTTTAAGGGGCCCAGTTGTCTCCCTAGTTACCCTTCTGCTCTTAACATATTATAAAAACCCTTTGGATTATCCTATTGGGAAGATGTTGTGAAACTTGAAAGGATTCAGAAAAGATTTACAAGGATGTTTTCAGGTTTGGAGGATTTGAGCTATAGGGAGAGGTTGAACAGGCTGGGGCTGTTTTTCCTGGAGCATCGGAGGCTGAGAGCTGACCTGATAGAGATTTATAAAATCATGAGGGGCATGGATAGGATAAATAGACAAAGTCTTTTCCCACCAGAACTAGAGAGCATAGGTTCAGTGTGAGAGGGGCAAGATTTAAGAGAGATCTAAGGGGCAATTTTTTCACACAGAGGGTGGTGTGTGTATGGAATGATTGCCAGAGGAAGGGGTGCAGGCTGGTACAATTGCAGCATTTAAAAGGCATTTGGACCCTCTCGTCTTTAACCCTCTTCTCATTGTACAAAACCAAATCGAGGATAGCCTTTTCATTTGTTGGGTCCTGAACACCAGTCTTAAAAACCATCCTGTGCACACTTCAAAAATGTATTTGCCAACATAAGGGAAGTGGGGCAAAAGATGGCTACAACAGGTGTGTGGGATTGAGAAGGCAGCTGTGAGAGGTATGGGAAATAAAGTCTGCAATAGGTGGGAAGGGAGATTAGCAGACAGCAAATGGGGATGCAGGAAGGTTACAAAAGGGGTGCGGTGCAAGAAGGAGCTGCTTGAGGGATATATGGGAAAGATTGAGGCTTTGAGAGTGTTTGGGGTGGTGGGAGAGAAAAGAGGAGAGCTACAGAAAAGAGAGACAACAATTTTACCATGTCGATAAAGAAAAACACCGTTAACTGGGATCCAAGAAAACTTTAAATCACAGAAGGTAATGAATTCCTTGTGAACGAATGTAAAATCTCTGGTTGAAGGTTGCATACTTCAGGAGTTACTAAACTTGGAAAAATTGTAGCGATTCCTATTGAAATGAACACTGCCAATTTTTAAATTTAAATCTGAGATTGCATTCTGAGCTGCAGTAGATAGAGCTGTAACTGCCTTGTTAAAAGCATCCAGCTTTGCACATATGCTTTCAGTTTTGCAGCAACATAAATACTGTAGCATCTTGGGAATGAATATTTCCTGTGTATGTCATGGCTTAACATTTAATGGAAGGAGTGTTATTTTTGAGGATATGCATGAATTATTCCAAATCTGCTCCTGCCCAAGTCAAAAAAACCTATGTATCAACACAAATACAGTATTGTTATGATGTAACATACCAGCTAATAAAATGTGACATGAATAAAGACAACTCTCAAGAAAATTTTGAGAAGCCCTTGAAAAATTATTCTGACCACTTCTCCTCAGATGAATATTGAGCTTCCAAACTGCAATCAAACCGCAAGTTAACAGAACCTCTGGAAAGTGTTAAAAAATATTGAAGACTTCAATAAGGTAAATAGATTCAATTTATTTTCACTCTGACAAGTCATAAACATCATGATAGAAACTTAAGGTGGCCACTAACTGGGTTAAGTGGAAAAAAAAGGGGGGAGTTTTTATTTAAGACACAGAGGATGGCTGGTTCACAAAATGACCCATCAAAAACAGAAGTGGAAGTAAAATCGTTCACAGTTTTCAACATAAACTAATGTTCTTTAAAGTTCTATCACTGCTGTAATACAAGAAGAAAACCAAGATTAAATACAGCCTGCAGATGAGGGAGGATTAACACAAAGAGTATTGGATTGTGGGCTACAGATGCAAATCAAATTCCAAAATAACCCCCATTATGTGTAATCAGTTTTTAAAAGAAATACTTGGGTCACAGAATCACCAAATTGTTGTGGTGCAGAAGGCTGTCTTTCAGCCCATTGTGTCTGAACTAGACTTTGTGCTCTAAAGCAAAACATGCAGTAATTTTGGATATAGGAAACAGAGCAACTGGAACTTATGAATTTTCCTGCAGCTCTGACTGGGGAGTGAATGACTCAAATTTGAAGTACTACACAACAATAGCATGCACTTGCAGTGTGACAAGTTTACATACGCAGTTTCTATTCAGTAACCACAGGAATGTCTTTGACAAAAGGTCACAAAAGAGCAATAAAATGTAACAACAGGAAGCAAGTTTTCACAGGCAGGACATTGGTACTATCTAAAGACCTTGAAGAAAAAGCAAGAACAATAGTTCTTTCAGAAAGTTGCCCAGGCCTAAGGAGTCAAAATGCCTTCTGTAAAATGTTATAAAAGAAAACAACCTGCTTTGTAACTCCAGGCTGTTTTCCAAACTTCTGTATATCAGTGTACCAGCCATAAAACAATAGCACTAATCTCTTCAGAGTATATTAATTATTGGTTTTATCGCCTACCTCCCTTCAGAGCTCTGCTCAGTTGTTCCATCTTTTCTTTGGCAGTTTTCAGAAGGCGTTGCTCTAACTAAAAGACAAAAAGGGCTGATTTTTATTCGATTCAAAGTTGGCAGTATTAAATGACAAATATTTCTGCCGTAACATACCTTATAACTATGCTCGTGATTTTTAAACCTTGTGTAGTAGTGCATAAATCTGTCAAGTTCCTGAAATTTCTTGTGCTTTTTCTCAGCCTGAAACAGAAGACAGATTTGCCAACTGCATATTTCTCGACAAAATAATCAATGGATATAAATACACAATATTTACTCAAAAAAGGACTGAGATAAGCAGTTGTACAAATATTCTACATCAAGTCAGGAGTCGAGAGAAATTTACAAAGGGAGAAGAAATACAAGCTAAACAAGTCGACATGAGACATTTTATAAAAAGCACATTTTAGACCAGCACATTATGTTGAAAAACTATTAACATAATTTCTTCCTTCACACCAACCCAACCACCTCCGCTTTTACTTATCATGCAATGAGGTTTTTTAAAAAAAGCAAATAAGCATAGAAGACAAGAACAAACCACAGAAACCTGAAGAAGGTAATCACATAAAAAGGTTTGCTGAAAACATCAACTTATTAATTTCACTTCCAAAAAAATGCTTACTTCAGCTGTCATTTCCTTGGACTGTTCTTCAACCTGTTGGATTACTTCATATCGAGTGCATCTATAATAGCCTCCAGTGGACGAGCTGTGCTTCTTCCATTCTTCCAAACATATCCAGCAAAAGTCATATTTGCACTGTGGAGGATGCAGACATGTTTCAGTGTGATTTGGGTAAGTTGAATGAATAGGCAAATGAATGATAATATAGATAAATGCAAGGCTATCCACCTTTAGTAACAAAAATATGAAGGCAGATTAGCTGAATGATGATAAATTGGGAAATGGCAGGTTCATAAAGGAGTGGATGTCCTTTCACACTCGTCACTGAAAACATACAGTGAAGGTGGTAAATGGTATGCTGGCCTTCAAAGTGACAGGACTTCGGTACAGGAGCAGGCATATCTTGTTGCAATCCATATAGGGCCTTGGTGAGACCACACCTGACCTGCCATGTACAATTTTGGTCTCACCTGGAGGACGATGTTTTTGCTATAGAGTGAGTGCAGTGAAGGTTGACCAGATGGATTCCATGGATGGAAAGAATGATGTAGGAGGACAGGTTGAACTGGTAAGGATTATATTCCTTGATGTTTGGGGGAAGAGGGACTCATATTAACCTATACTTCTCTAACAGGACTAGACAGGAGAAACCCAGAAAGGATGCTTCCGATGATCATAGAGTCCAGAACCAATCTGTCACAGTCTCAGCATACAGAGTAGGTCATTTAAGGCAAGTGAGGAGAAATTTCTGTGGAATTCTCTGCATGAGAAAGTGTTTGAATTGAATTGAGAACATTGAATATTTTCAAGAAGGATTTAGTATAGTTCTTCAACCTAAATCTCAGGGTAAGGATAAATTATACATGAGAGACAGGTTGCACCTTAATAGGTGGGGGACCAGCATTCTGGCAGGCAGGTTTGCCACTGCAACACAGGTGTGTTGAAACTAAATAGTGGGGGTGAGGGGACAAACTGGAAATTTGAGGAAAATAAAGGTAAAGAGAGAGTAAGAGAAGTTAAGAAAGACAACAGAAGCAATGGAGCAGAAAACTCAAGAAGGGATCATACAGTATCATTAAGTGAATTAGGGATTGATAGGAAGGGTGAGGGGAGAAACAAATTAAAAATATAATATATGAATGCAGAAACATAAGAAATAAGGTGGATGAGCTTGAGGGTCAGTTGGAAATTGACAGGTATGATGTTGTGGAGATAACTGAGACGTGGCTTCAAGTGGACAGGGCCTGGGAAATGAATATTCAAGGCTATACATGCTATCGAAAGGACAGACTGACGGGCAGAGGGAATGGGTGGCCCTGATGGTGAGGAATGATATTTTGTCCCTTGCAGGGGGCGGGGGCATAGACATAGACTCAGGAGATGTAGAATCAGTATGGATAGAGCTGAGAAATTCTAAGGGTAGGAAGACACGAAAGGGAGTTATCTACAGGCCCCCAAACAGTAGTCTGAATGTAGGGTGTAAGTTGAATAAGGAGTTGAAATTGGTTTGTCACAAAGGAATGACTACAGTTGTAATGGGGGATTTCAACATGCAGGTAGACTGGGAGAATCAGGATGGTATTGGACCCCAAGAAAGGGAGTTTGTGGAATGCCTCCGAGATGGATTCTTAGAACAGTTTGTACTGGAGCCTACCAGGGAGAAGGCAATTCTAGATTTGGTGTTGTGCAACAAACTGGATTTGATCAGGGACCTCAAAGTAAAGGAGCCATAAGGAGGTAGTGACCACAATATGATAAATTTTAATCTGCAATTTGAGAGGGAGAAGGGAGAATCAGTATTGCAGGGAACTATGGAGCTATGAGGGAGGAGCTGGCCAAAGTTCAATGGTTTAATACCCTAGCAGGGATGGCAGTGGAACAACCAATGGCAGGTATTTCTGGATACAATGCAGAAGGTGCAGGATCAGTTCTTTCCAAAGAGGAAGAAAGATCCTAAGGAGAGGCAGGGGCAGCCGTGGCTGATGAGGGAAGTTAAGGACTGTATAAAGATAAAAAAGAAGAAGCATAACATAGCAAAGATGAGTGGGAAGCCGGAGGACTGGGAAACTTTTAAACAGCAACAGAGGATAACTAAAGAGGCAATACATGGAGGAAAAGAATGAGGTATAAAGGCACACTGGTCAAAAATATAAAGGAGGGTAGTAAAACCTTTTTTTAAGGTATGTGAAAAGAAAAAAAAGTTAGGAGTAGAATTGGGCCCTTGAAAACAGAAATGGATGAATTTATTATGGGGAACAAGGAAATGGCATTAGAGTTGAGTAGGTACTTTGGATCGGTCTTCACTGGGGAAGCCACAAGCCATCTCCCAGATGTAATACTGGCTGGAGGACCTAGGGTAATGGATGAACTGAAGAGAATTTATATTAGGCAGGAAATGGTGTTGGATAAACTGTTAGGTCTGAAGGCTAATAAATCCCTGGGACCTGATGGTCTGCATCCTAGGGTACTTCAGAAGGTGGGTCTAGAAATCGTGGACGCACTGGTAATCCCGCATTGGTAATCATTTTCTAATGTTCTATAGATTCAGGATCAGTTCCTGCAGATTGGAAGGTGGCTAATGTTGTCCCACTTTTCGAGAAAGGAGGGAGGGAGAAAACAGGGAATTATAGACCGTTAGCCTGACGTCAGTGGTGGGAAAGATGCTGGAGTAATTATAAAAGATGAAATTATGACTCATTTAGATAGCAGTAACAGGATAGGTCAGTTAGCATGGATTTACAAAGGGGAAATCGGGCTTGACTAATCTTCTGGAATTTTTTGGGGATGTAACTATGAAGATGGACAAGGGAGAACCAGTGGATGTAGTGGACTTTCAGAAAGACTTTGATAAAGTACCACATATGATATTAGTGAGCAAAATTAGGGCACACGGTATTGGGGGCAAAATGCTGACATGAATTGAAAATTGGCTGGCTGACACGAAGCAAAGAGTAGTGATAAACAGGCCCTTTTCGGAATGGCAGGCAGTGACCAGTGGGATACCACAAGGTTTGGTGCTGGGACCGCAGCTGGAATGCTCTGCCCCAGAAGGCAGTGGAGACCAAGTCTCTGGATACTTTCAAGAAAGAGATGGAGAGAGCTCTTAAAGATAGTGGAACCAAGGGTTATGGGGATAAGGCAGGAACAGGATACTGATTGTGGATGATCAGCCATGATCATAATGAATGGTGATGCTGGCTAGAAGGGCCGAATGGCCTACTCCTGCACCTATAAAGGGATCAAAAGATATGGAGAAAAAGTGGGAACAGGGTATGAAGTTGACTGATCAGGCATGATCATATTGAATGGTGTAGCAAGCTTGAGGCGCCAAATGGCCTACTCCTCCTCCTATTTGTTATGTTTTTAGGTTTCTCTAACATTGGATGCCAATATTAAGGTCCACAATTCAAACAGTTCACTTTTAAAGTGTACTTCTTTCTTAAAATTATGATAATTTTATTGGGATATATTTCAATATAACTGCACAGAATAAATGATATATTGAAAGTTAACATAACCCAATCACGATGACTGTGTCCACACAAAAGCATTTTATGGTCGCTAAACAGGTCTCATTATATGGTCAATAATAATGTTAGCTTAGCTAAGGGTATCCAAAAATTTCTGCATTCCCAGGTAAGTATAGGAAAGGCCATCTAACTATGATCCTATTCTCCAACATACTGTTGCATCAAGGACAGATGCCCACTAAGTTTAGGAAGATGTATTCCAGAGTCTGTTCACAGCCTATTTGGAACTTGGTGAATTTGAGAGTCTGTAACAGTGTTAAACCCCAAGAGAAAGTATGTAAAGTAAAAGTCACAAATACTAAGAAATGTAATTACTAAAGTCTTCTATACTTGGAATAAAAAATGGGGGTAGCAGTACTTCTGAAAAAAATAGGGAAGTGACTGCAAAAGAAGATAAAAACAAACAGTGAGTACAACCTTTTTTCTGGAGAAGGTAAATGAGCATTAGATGCCAGAAATTAGGAAGAATTTGCTTATTTGTCTAATCATGTTAATTATTCCTGCTGCAAAATGTCAAAGTTAGGAACCGGTGCTTCAAATTAAATATAACATGACAACTGTACCTCACCAAATAGATTACAGAAATACATAATTCCACAATATACCCGGGTATCATCATTTATATAATAGTGTTAATATATCACAAATTTGCTCCATACACAATTAGTAAAACACTGATTTCAAGTAGTTTAGCAATCTCTCTCTCTAGATAGTCAGTTTACAATACTCACCTTGGCACATTGCATATGATTACAGCCCTCATTCTTTTGAATTGGAGATTTGCAGTTGGCGCATGGTTTAGAGTTCGACAGCAACCAAAGACAATTGGCAGCATCTTCAAAAGCTTCATTTACACCAGCAACTGTTAGCATTACAGAAGATGGTTAACTGGTTTTATTTTGCTATCAACTTAAATTATTTCCAACCACTTTAAAAATTCAACATTGTGAAAAGCTATAAATTACACATATTGCTTTCTTTACAGGCAATGTTCAACGTGCATTGCTTTTGCAGTCAAGTACACAGGCTTGTTTCCCAATTTCAATTATACTGTCATGGGAAAGTGACAGAACGCACACAGGAATGATTACTTTCTAATTCATACAGACGATTGTCATGTGTTTGCTGAGCTTGCAACATTGACAGACGTTTGGCAACAAGTTAGCTCCAATCAACAAAAACAAATTGCTTGAGAAACTTAGCAGGTCTGGCAGCATCTGTGGAGTGAAATCAAAGTTGATGTTTGGGGGTGAGTGACCCTTCTTCAGGAAAAGGTGGTCTATATGCTGAAGATGGGGCAGGGGCTTTGCAAACACCTACATTCCATTGGCAACAATGACCCCAAGTTTCCAGTTGCCTGCCACTTCAAAACACCACTGCTTCCTGGCCAACAATTCCATCTCAGGCCTACTGCAATACTGCAGGAAGACAGTGCAAACTGGAAAAATAGCATTTGTTTTGCCTACTTTAGGACCCTGCAGCCTTCAGGATGAGTTCTAGAACCTGAAAACTTCCCTCAATGCCCTTTACCCACTCCTATACCTTAGGCCCTGTCATGACATGGGCTGCTTTCAGCACAACTAACCAATTTTCACTACTTTATGGTTCCAGTTATCAGCTTTTCTATGTTCCTAGCTGATCTTTATCCACCCTTTGCCTGTCTAAGTGTCTTTCTCTCCCTTTGGGCTTTATCTCCTCCTATTTGCTTACTCCCCACCTTCACCCCACCCACGACTCCATTGCCCAGCACTATCTCCAGCATGTGAACTACCTCTGCTAGCTACTAACAGTTCTGGAGAAGGATCACTGCACCTGAAATATTAACTCTGTTTTCTCACCACACAGAGTCATAGAGATGTACAGCATGGAAACAGACCCTTTGGTCCAACCCGTCCACACCGACCAAATATCCCAACCCAATCTAGTCCCACCTGCCAGCACCCGGCCCATATCCCTCCAAACCCTTCCTATCCATATAACCCATCCAAATGCCTCTTAAATGTTGCAATTGTGCCAGCCTCCACCACATCCTCTGGCACCTCATTCCATACATGTACCACCCTGTGTGAAAAAGTTGCCCCTTAGGTCTCTTTTATATCTTTCCCCTCTCACCCTAAACCTATGCCCTCTAGTTCTAGACTCCCCGACCCCAGGGAAAAGACTTTGTCTATTTACCCTCTCCATGCCCCTCATATTTAATAAACTTCTATAAGGTCACCCCTCAGCCTCTGTCACTCCAGGGAAAACAGCCATAGCCTCGCCTAGTCAACCTCTCCCTATAGCTCAAATCCTCCAACCCTGGCAACATCCGTTTCTGAACTTTTCAACTTTACAACATTTTTCCGATAGGAAGGAGACCAGAATTGCACGCAATATTCCAACAGTGGCCTAACCAACGTCTTGGACAGCTGCAACATGACTTCCCAACTCCTGTACTCAATAGTCTGACCAATAAAAGAAAGCATACCAAAAGCCTTCTTAACTATCCTATCTACCTGCGACTCCACTTTCAAGGAACTATGAACCTGCACTCCAAGGTCTCTTTGTTCAGCAACACTCCCTAGGACCTTACCATTCAGTGTATAAGTCCTGCTAAGATTTATCTTTTCCAAAATGCAGCACCTCGCATTTATTTGAATTAAACTCCATCTGCCACTTCTGGTCACGATCCTGTTGTAATCTGAGGTAACCCTCATCGCTGTTCACTTCATCTCCAATTTTGGTATCATCTGCAAACTTACTAACTTATGCTTGCATCCAAATCATTTATGTAAATGTCAAAAAGTAGAGGACCCAGCACCGATCCTTGTGGCATTCCACTGGTCACAGGCCTCCAGTCTGAAACACAACCCTCCACCAACACCCTCTGTCTTCTACCTTTGAGCCAGTTCTGTATCCAAATGCCTAGTTCTCCCTGTATTCCGTGAGATCTAACCTTGCCAATCAGTCTCCAATGGGGAACCCTTGTCGAACACCTTACTGAAGTCCATGTAGATCACATCTACTGCTCTACCCTCAACAATCCTCTCTGTTACTTCTTCAAAAAATTCCATCAAGTTTGTGAGACATGATTTCCCACGCACAAAGCCATGTTGACTGTCCCTAATCAGTCCTTGCCTTTCCAAATACATGTTCATCCTGTCCCTCAGGATTCCCACCAACAACTTGCCTACCTCCGACGTCAGGCTCATTGGTCTATAGTTCCCTGGCTTGTCTTTACCATCCTTCTTAAACAGTGGCACCACAGTAGCCAACCTCCAGTCTTCCAGCACCTCACCTGTCACTATCGATGACACAACTATCTCAGCAAGAGGCCCAGCAATCACTCCTCTAGCTCCGCACAGAGTTCTAGGGTACATCTGATCAGGTCCTGGGGATTTATCCACCTTTACCCGTTTCAAGACATCCAACATTTCCTCCTCTGTAATCTGGACATTTTGCAAGATGTCACCATCTATTTCCCTACAATTTATATCTTCCATGTCTTTTTCCACAGTAAATACTGATGCAAAATACTCGTTTAGTATCTCCCCCATTTTCTGTGGTTCCACACAAAGGCCTCCTTGCTGAACTTTGAGGGCCCCTAATCTCTCCTTTTGTCCCTAATGTATTTGTAAAAACCCTTTGGATTCTCCTTAATTCTACTTGCCAAAGCTATCTCATGTCCCCTTTTTGCCCTCCTGATTTCCCTCTTAAGTACACTCCTATTGCTAAGGATTCACTCGATCTATCCTGTCTTTACCTTACATAGGCTTCCTTCTTTTTCTTAACCAAACCCTCAATTTCTTCAGTTAACCAGCATTCCCTATACCTACCAGCCTTTCCTTTCACCCTAACAGGAATATACTTTCTCTGGATTCTCGTTATTTCAAATCTGAAGGATTTCCATTTTCCAGCCGTCCCTTTACCTGCAAACACCTGCCCCCAATCAGCTTTCGAAGGTTCTTGCCTAATACCCTGAATATTGGCCTTTCTCTAATTTAGAACTTTAACTTTTAGATCTGGTCTATCCTTTTCCATCACTATTTTAAATCTAATAGAATTATGGTTGCTAGCCCCAAAGTGCTCCCCCACTGACACCTCAATCACCTGCCCTGCCTTATTTCCCAAGAGTAGGTCAAGTTTTGCACCTTCTCTAGTAGGTACATCCACACACTGAATCAGAAAATTGTCTTGTACACACAACAAATTCCTCTCCATCTAAACCCTTGACACAATGGCAGTCCCAGTCTATGTTTGGAAAGGTAAAATCCCCTACCATAACCACCTATTATTCTTACAGACAGCTGAGAGCTCCTTACGTTTGTTTCTCAATTTCCCTCTGATTATTAGGGGGTCTATAATACAATCCAAATAAGGTGATCATCCCTTTCTCATTTCTCAGTTCCACACAAATAACTTCCCTGGATGCATTTCCAGGAATACTGCCAGACCTGCCAAGTTTCTCCCTCAATTTCTGTTTTTGTTTCAGATTTTCAGCATTCACAGTTCTTTTTTTTTTAAAAAACTTTAATTACAATCAATGTTGGTTTTGAAAGTAAAAGGAATCAGATGTACAAAAAAAAAGTGGCACCTTGCCTTTTAACTCTGGACACTGAATTCCACAGAATGGAAGTAAAATTGCATGTGGACAAAGCATCCTGAAAGTCCTAGCGTGTAGCATAGATCCACCCCACTACAGTACAGCCTTTACAGTAAGAGTGTATGTTATAGATTCAAAAGGATGATATCCAGAATGTAAATATGCAGCTATAGAGAGAAGACACAAAATACCAGGAATCTTCTCCCAGAGAAACCGAGATGGAGGAGGAAATTTAACAGATATACACAATTCTGAAAAGCTTTGATCAATATATGTGTGGGAGGAGGGTGGAGAGAGACAATTTTGCAGTAAAAATAACCAGTTTTGTTTTATGGCATGCATTTTCTTAGTTTTCTTTCCCTCAGAACAAAAAGATGATAAGAGCTTAGGGGAGGTGATGGCCTAGTGGTATTATCACTGGACTGTTAATCCAGAGACTGAGGTAATGTTCTGGGGACCTGTGCTTGAATCCCACCACAGCAAATGGTGAAATTTGAATTCATTTTATAGAAATAATCTAAAGTTAAGAGTCTGATGATGACCATTAATCCATTGTCAATTTGTTGAAAAGCACGGTGGTTAGCACTGCTGCCTCACAGCGCCAGAGACCCGGGTTCAATTCCCGCCTCAGGCGACTGACCGTGTGGAGTTTGCATGTTCTCCCCGTGTCTGCGTGGGTTTCCTCCGGGTGCTCCAGTTTCCTCCCACAGTCCAAAGATGTGCAGGTCAGGTGAATTGGCCATGCTAAATTGCCCGTCGTGTTAGGTAAGGGGTAAATGTAGGGGTATGGGTGGGTTGCACTTCGGCAGGTCGGTGTGGATTTGTTGGGCCGAAGGGCCTGTTTCCACACTGTAATGTAATCTAATGTAATCTAATCTAATCCTTATCTGGTCTGATTCTAGACCCACAGCAACATAGTTGATTCTTAACTGCCTGCTGGACAATTATGGATGGGCAATAAATGCTGCTGAGCCAACCATGCCCTCATCCCGTGATTGAATAAAGCAAAAAATACAACAAATCATAAGAAATTTGGGAGTGGGAAAGCAATGAGAAATCCAACAAGAGAAAACTCAGATGAGGTTAATGGTTAGGAATAGACTAAAAGGCACATTGGTGAAATGTTCAAATTTTGGTAATGTCACAGACTACAAAAATGCGAAAAAGACTTTAAAGAATCAGACAAGAATGTGAAGCGAGTCTTACGTTCTTCTGGTTTCATTTCTGTAATTTTCTGTAGCCAGCTTTTCCACGTTGGACAATCACAGGGTTCGTGGGCTTCTCCTAGACACTCCCTAAGAGAAATAATACATTAGTATCCGAAAAAGCCTCAGTTGGAAGAAATGTTTCCAAAGTAATTAATTGATTTGGAACAAAAAACAATTAAGATATCGGCCACCCAATGATACAGAGCTGTGTTGTGTTATGGAAGTGCACCAAAAATGAGGGTTCACTGAATCAATACATCAGGTCAATTCTGATTTGCATTAGCATAGAGAAGAGCAACTGAATGGTCCAAAAGACAGGAGTTGAAGTAGGTCATTCAATCCAGTGGGTCTGCTCTACCATTCAATGAGATTGTGGCTGACTACATTTTCCTATCTTTTCCAATAAGCATTGATTCCCTTACAAACGAAAAAAATGTAGACTTCCCAACTCTGGGTATATTTAATGATCCAGTCTCAACAGCCCTTTGCAGTAATGAATTCCAAAGACTTACTACTTTCAGAGGAGGAATTCCTCCTCATCGGTGTCCTAATTGGGTGATCCTTTACTCTGAGATTATGCCCTCTTGTTCCCATCTCCCATAAAGGGAAATAACATTTAAGTTTTTACACAAACAAGCCGTGTGAGAATCTTTTTGTGTTTCAAGACAGTCTCCGCTCAACCTCCTCTCCAACAAATACAGGTCCAACATACTCAACCTCCTCTGAAGATGATGATCCCTGGGATGACTGGTTGGCTACCGTGGTGCCACGGAATACAGGGAGAACTAGCCACTTGGATACAGAACTGGCTCAAAGGTAGAAGACAGAGGGTGGTGGTGGTTGGTTGTGTTTTAGACTGGAGGCCTGTGACCAGTGGAGTGCTCCAAGGATTGGTGCTGGGTCCACAACGTTTTGTCATTTAAAGAAATTATTTGGATGCAAGCATAAGAGGTACAGTTAGTATGTTTGCTGATGCCACCAAAGCTGGAAGTGCAGTGGACAGCAAAGAAGGTTACCTCATATGACAACGGGATCTTGATCGATGGGCCAACGGGCTGAGGAGTGGCAGATGGAGCTTAACTTAGATGAATGCGAGGTGCAGCATTTTGGGAAAACAAATCTTAGCAGGACTTATACACTTAATGGTAACGTCCTCGGGAGTGTCGCTGAACTAAGAGTCCTTGGAGTGCAGGTTCATAGCTCCTTGAATCACAGGTAGATAGGATAGTGAAGGTGGCGTTTGGTATGTTTTCCCTTATTGGTTGGAGCACAGGAGTTGGGAGGTCATGTTGCAGCTGTACAGGACATTGGTTAGGCCACTTTTGGAATATTGCATGCAATTCTGGTCTCCTTCCTATTGGAAGGATGTTATGAAACTTGAAAGGGTTCAGAAAAGATTTCCAAGGATGTCGCCAGGGTTGGAGGATTTGAGCTAAGGGACAGGTTGAATAGACAGGGGCTATTTTCCCTGGAGTGTCAGATGTTGAGGGATGACCTTATAGAGGTTTATAAAATTACGAGGGGCATGGATAGGATAAATAGACAGAGTCTTTTGCTTGGGGTGGGGAAGTCCAGAACTAGGGCCATAGGTTTAGGGTGAGAGGGGAAAGAGACCTAAGGGACATCATTTTCATGCAGAGGGTGGTACGTGTATGGAATGAGCTGCCAGAGGAAGTGGTGGAGGTTGTACAATTGCAACATTTAAAAGGCATTTGGATGGGAATATGAATTAGGAAAGGTTTGGAGGGATATGGGCTGGCTGCTGGCAAGTGGGACTAGATTAGGTTGGGATATCTGGTCAGCATGGACAAGCTGGACCGAAGGGTCTGTTTCCATGCTGTACATCTCTATGACTCTAGTGAACCCTTTTCTCTGGACTATTTCCGATGCCAGTGCAACCTTCCTTAGATAAGGGGACTGAAACTGTTCACAAGATTCCAGGTATGCCCTAACTACTGCCCTGTAGTGTTTAAGCAAGACTTTCCAATTTTGATGTTCCATTTTCTTTAGACAATTTCTTGATAGGGAAGTAAAGAAAATTTTCCTTTCCTATTGCCCAATGAACTTACTGTAAGCTTTTTATGATTCCACAAGACTATAAAGTATCAGAGCAGAATTAGGCCATTCAGCACATTGAGTCTGCTCCGCCATTCAATCTTGGCTAGTATATTTCTCAACTAGCTCTGACCTCCTCCTTGCAACCCTTGATCCCCTTACTAAATCAAGAACCTCTTAAATACACTCAATGATAAGGCACCCATAGCCTTCTGCGGCAATAAGTTCCAGAGTCAACACCCTTCAACTGAAGAAATTCCTCCTCATCTCAGTTCTAAAAGGTCATCCCTTCAATCTAAGGTTGTGTCCCCGGGTCCTAGCCTTTCCTACTAGTGGAAACATCTTCTCCTCATTCACTCTATCCAGGCCTCTCAGTATTCTGTAAGTTTCAATCGGATTCCCCCCCCCCACCCCCCAAACCTCATCCTTGTAAACTCCACTGAGTACAGACCCAAAGTCCTCAACTGTTTGTCTTATGACAAGTCCTTCATCCCCAGATCATTCTTGCAAACCTTCTCTGCACTTCCTCCAATGCCAGCACATCTTTCTTTAGATATACAGCCCAGAACTGCTCACACAATATTCCAAATGTGATCTGATGAGAGCTTTATACAGTCTCAGCAGTACATCTTTTCTCTTGTATTCTAGCCCTCTTGAAATGAATGCCAACGTTGCATTTGTCTTCCTAACTCCCAAGTGAAACTGTATGTTAACCTTAAGAAAATCTTAAACTAGTTCCCCCAACTCCCTTTGTGCTTCAGATTTCTGAAGCCTTTCTCAGTTTAGAAAATATTATACACCTCTATTCTTCCTACCAAAGGAAGAATACTTTTTCCCACATTATATTCCATGTGCCACTTCTTTTCCCACTTGCCTAGCCTGTCAAAGTCCTTCTGCAGTCACTCTACTTCTTCAATACCAAGTGTCCCTCTACCTATCTTTGGGTCATCTGTAAACTTAGCACCAATGCCTTCAGTTCCTTTATCCTTCATGATTCATGCACAAGAACCCCCAAAATCCGTTGTGCTACAGCTTTTTGGAGTCTTCTCCCATTTATATAATATTCAGCTTCTCTATTCTTCCTGCCAAAGAACACAACCTCCCATTGTTTCATGTTACATTCCACCTACAAATATAGATTAAGTAAAAGTGAGCGGGTGAGGCCATAAGATACATGAGGAGTTGGCCTTTTGGCCCTTTGAGCCTGTTCTATCATTCATGACTGATTCGTTACCACTTCATTGTTCTTTCTCCCTATCCATTGATTCCCCTATTGATCAAGAATTTAAATATACACAAGGACCCTGCCCTCACAACTCTGTGTGGCAAGGAATTCCAAAGGCCTAGCCCTCAGAGAAAAAATTCCAGACAGCGAGACAGCATGCATGAGAAGAACCTGAAGGAGACAGATATGGACTGGAATAAAGATGGCAGCTTGTGAGGATAGGAAGGATCATTTGTTTGAAGTACTGTACAAGATGGAAGGTTTCAGATTCTTGGAATATTGGGATCAGTTCTGGGTTGATGAGGGACAAATTACACCTCAACAGGACTGGAACCTGTGGTGCTCCTCGTCAGTTCACTTGTGAGTTGGGAGTGATTAAACTAAGTTGGAAAAGGATAGCACTAGAACACATTACGAGAGAGGAAAAAGGTGGCATATAGTAAACACTTTGATTAGTGTACGGAAAGAATAGTGCTGCATTAGCTAGGAACAAACAGAAAAAATAAGGAAAACAAATAAAAGTTTACAATTCATGGACGTAAATAGGCAAGTGAATAATGCTTGATGAATAAGATTGGTAAGTTGCAAGTGCGACTGGCTTGATAGGAACATGTAAGGGCTATGATGGAAAAGTGGCTTTAAAAGGTGAGATTTGGATGGTTATTATTTAAGAATACCTATTATTGAGAGAAATAGGCAAATAAAAATGGAGATAGGGCAGAAATACTGATTAGAAAAGGATGCAGTAATGTTAGGAACAGGAAGCCTTGAGTTAAAATTCAGAGGCTATTTAGTAGTAAAGAACTTTTGTTATTCAAACATTGATTAGAACAATATTTAAGGGTACATTATGACAACTTTATATAACTAGTGTTATAATTATGCATATATCATTTTCTGCACAAACAGGTCAAAACAGGAAAAGAAATTTTGCAAATAGGCTGCAAAGGTTTATTGACAGTAAGTCTGTGCAGACTTAACATTTTTATTAATTATACATAATTGTTGACATTATACCATCTTCTTCTGCAGCATGGCTGACCCACTGAGCAACAAGAACTGTGGGGCTAAATGAGAAACGCGACAGCAAGGAAAATCTGACTAAAGCAGAGATGAGCAGGAAATCTTTATGGCCATATTGCAAATTTTTCAGTGGAGTCTACCCTCCAGATTTAATTAACCAATTGTCAAAATTAACAAGATGTGATAAAATTAGATGTTAACAGTAAAAAGCTGAGTACTCCATGTAATAAATGGAATTTAATTTCATTAATTACAAATTCAACAGATCAGGTACAATCTGAATTGATTAGCAATGATCACATCACATGAGCATAGTGGGTTGATGCACTCTAATGCTGAAAGAATCACGAATTATATTCTGGGATCCAATTGATGTAAGGTATGTTGTGTTCAATAAAATAATACAAACGATCATGGAAGAATATGACAATTGTACATCCTAAGAAATAGCAAACAACCACCTGGCGACTTCTTATAATGCCTGAAAATAGAAAAGACTATAGAAATTAATCACCAAATAATTTTTAAACATCTGCAACTTAAAATTCTGTGCACTAACCAACAGAAGAGGTGTCCTTTTCCACAATCCACTGCTGGTGCACTTAGTAGAGGAAAGCTCAGTTGGTCCATTGTAGAACCTGATCTTTGACAGGTTAATCTTACAGCTCTTTCACAACCAGGAGTGGGACACCATCTGATAACTGGATTATTTTCCACAAATGCCTAAAATTTAAAAAAAAGTACTGAAATGTGACAAAGAACAATTATTAAGAACCAAAGAAAAGAGCAGCTGATTTAATGCTTTCACATTTGTGCAAGCTGGACCAAAACCCAACTTAGACTAAGATATAAATACAGTAACCACTTGGAAAGCTCAGCTGGTCTGGCAGAACCTTTGGAGAAGGAAACAATTAATAGTTTCAAGTTCAACATGACTCTTCTTCACAACAGCTGAAAACTCATACTGGACTTGAAATGTTATTGTTTCTCACTCCACAGATGCTGCCAGACCTGCTGAGTTTCTTCAGCATTTTGTTTTTATTTCAGACTTCCTTCATCCTCAGTATTTTGCTTGTAAAAGACGGAGGTAAAATTGGAACCTCAAAATTTTAATATTAAGACCTATCGTGTCAATTTATTTTCAATAACAGTTTTGAAATTAGATTTCATGTTAAATCTTTATGCAAGTTTGTGAAAATTTCTTGAATGATAGTGCATTTAACTCATTCAAATTTCCCTCAAACAGACACAGTATTGCACAGCATACGCTGCTCGTTTGTGCTAGTGTTCCTTTGAGGTATACAGTACCAGAGGATAGTTGCAAATAAGTCAAGGTAGTTTTCAGTACCATATTTGAGAATAGTCAACAACCATTTGAGTGTGCTGGGAATGACTGATAGCAGGACAGTCAACCAAATTGAATATGCTCCAATTTAAAGATCACACATCCAATGGTGTCACTGAATAGTGCTTAAAAAGTAGAAAACCTGATCATTCATTTTCTGCCGATTGGTCTATAATACATCATTAACGTAAAGGTGACAATTTATATCTTCTGGCATTCATGTCCAGACTAGTGATGCAACTCAGGATGAAAATTGAACAGATCAGATCAGTCTGAATACACGCTTGGGCCATTTTGGAAAAAAAAAAGACAATCTAGAGCTTCTGCTCAATCATGAAGTGCTCCTTGAAAACATAGGTGTGAACAGTGGGTGAAATATAAGAGTCTGGTTCTACAGTGATTTGACTGAAAACTGGGTTCAAAGATTAGACTTTTTTTGACTTTCATCCAGTACCAGTATATGATAATCTTATGATGTACTGCACCTTCTTCACTGGGGTTTACCGATTTTGTTATGTTTTGCTGTTCAGTGCCATGTTCCTGCTTTCACCCCATACCTTTGAATGTGAAATAACAGGTCGATTTAAAAAATGTCTATCACCACCAGATGCCACACCAAGCATGCCAGAGTCATTGCTGTGCAAGTTTACACATTAGCAGAGGCTAATGTCTGCGTGACATTAGCATGTCTGCATGTCTGCAGGACATGCTCGACAAAGCAAACAGTTATATTAAACTCTAATCAGTAACCTCAATGTTATCCTCAATAGCAACTGGGATGGAACAGCACAATCAGGTCCCGTGACTCACTAAGCATGCTTGATTGAAATGATGACCTTCTGCTGCCTTTTTGGAACAACAACAGGCTCAGCACTGGGAATACTTCAAACAAAAATTCACGTATAAGGACATTCACAAAAAGAAAGAGGCCTTCAGATAGAAACACCCTCAATGAAACAGAATTTATATATTTCTCAGAAGCAGATGGAGGACATCCTACAAAATCCCTGGACTTGATGAGGTCCTAATATAGTTTTGGGTGAACATGTATTCAGCAAAATCCACCTCAAGTTGAAGGGAGCATCAACCACAAAGTTACAACTTCCATTTGCAAAGGAGTAACTGGAGAATATGCCATACTGCTTTACGCTGTAACACCCCAACAGACTCAAAGTACTATGGAGGTTGGGCAACATCAAGAAACAGTGGAAATGTTCAAAAAGGGGAAAAAAAAGGGAGTCAACAAAATGAGCAGAAGAACCGAATGATAATGAATCACTAATCAAACATGGAGGTTGATTGAGCTAAGAAAATTGAATACGAGCAAGGTACAAGAACATTTAGCAAAGACAATGCAATAAGCAGCACAGGGAGTTTGTGTTTAATATTGCTCCATTTAGCATTACGTGGCATTATGTGGCTTTAACATTAAGTTACTGGGCCAGAAAACATGTTGACTATCACTATATTGATTTTAATTTTGGTTGCTGCAGTACCCGACTGAATTGGTGCCAGTTTAATCCAAAATCTACTTCTTAGACTTGGGGTTTGCCCTCAGTGTCCAGCGCTGCATCACTGCTTGAGATCAGAATCAAGGATGCCACACCCACAAGGCTCCAGATTATATTTCAGAGTCACTGCTCAATCCCACCTGCCAACAACCCTACCAATTCCACCTTTAGGAGCTGCTACTGCCCCCAGGATCTGCTCGGACATGACAGAGATGCCCAATTGCCAGCGGCAGGGTCCCAACCACTATGCACTTTCTCCTTCATGTTCCTCTTTCTCCCTTCAGAAAGGAAGCAACCAGAATCCAGCTGATCAAACACATTACCACTAAGAATGGGAGCAATGATCTGCTGCAGGAGTGCAAGGCCCTGGCGAAGGATCCCAGGGTTTTATTTTGTGATGGGAGAGAAATGGGGTGAATGAGGGTAAAGAGCGGATATTACAACTTAAGGGCATAACATTGCTGTCAGTACATAGCAAGATTTTCAGCACAGTGGTCCTTAATACATTTAAAACTAGAAGATCGTTGCCTGAGTGAAGCAGGTTTCTCGGATGGCACATCATGCAGTGAGCAGATCTTTACATTCAGGAACATCACGGGGCAAACTCTTGGCCATTAGAAACCACTTATCATCAGCTTCGTTGATTTCAGGAAAGCCTTCAATAATATCCATCGCAGGCATTTTGATACATAGCAAAGCAAAATAGCATCCCAGGTAGCTATATTAATATTTTCAAAGCCTTATACCAAAAACCAGTTTTGACTAGTAGAGGTATCGTGGATTCCTTGAAAATCACAGAAATATGGCAAGGCTGCATTTCTCCTCAGTACTCTTCCTCTTGGTTACGGATAACATCACAAGTAAAATCACAAGGTGCAGATTTGTGGTATCCTGGGGGAGCAGCTTTAGTTGACGAACCTGGATTTTGCAGAAGACTTTGCCTCATTGGGCTCAAGAACTGAATGATAGTGAAGGAAATATCTGGAGTCATTTAAAAGTTTCTTGATTCCAGGGATTCAGGAGGGAGGTAGGAGAGAAATATACACTGTGTGCTCCTTTGGAGAAATAAGCTAATGAAACAAATGCTTTCTCCTTTCTACATTCATTTTCTTTTTCCTGTTTAAAACCTGTGCAGATCAAATTTTGCACTTTTTGTCACCAGTTGAGAATGAATGCCAGGAATTGAACCTGCAAGATCTGACCAAAGCTATAATACTGAAAATTTTGGGCCCCTCATTCAAGAAAAAGGAAGCTGACATTGGAGGTAGTCCAGAGAAGATTCAATACACTGATACCAGGTATGGAGTGATTGTCTTAGGAGGACAGGTCGAGTTGATTGGGCCTGTATCCATTGGAATTTAGAAGACTGAGGGCAACCTAATTGAAACATACAAGATTCTTAGTGGACTGAACAGGGTGAATGGGAAAAAACTTGTTTCCCCATGTAGGGGAGCTCAGGACCAGGTTCCCATTAATCTGTTCCATATTATTTTTTCTACACTTTACTTAAAAGCTTATAACATTACAGCTGAGTTGGCTTGACGGCTGCTTTGCAATGCAGTGCCATGCTATTGCATGGGTTCAGTTTCTGCACTGGCTGAACATTACCATGAAGGACTCTTCCTTCTAACCTCTCCCTTCACCTGGGGAGTGGTGGCCCACAGGTTAAACCACCACCAGTCATTTCTCTTGAATGATAGTGTAGCCCTATAGTCCTCTAGGACTATGGTGATCTTACCTTTACTTACCATATAAGTGAACAATGTTAGTGTCCTAACATTTTTAAATACATATAATGTAACCAAACACATGAATACTGAATTAAGTAGTTAAGAACACTTTCAAAGTAGTTATCTGATTACAAAGCTTACCTTAATGTCAAACTGCAAATAACGTTTGTCCATTTCTCTGGAAACCAAGTTTTCTATTATATCTACAGGAACTAGCTGAAAGCAGTCACAGGCGGGACAAATTATATTGTGGGCTTCTCCCTCCTGAATCTTGATATTCAAAAACCTGTTGAAAGTATAACTGTTACTAAAAACAAAAGGGAATTAAATTTCTTTAATATTCAATCACTTGAGTTCAAACCAACCAAAACCTAATGCCTCAGGCTTTGAGAGTAGCAGTGAATAAACCAGTTACCAGCTGTTTTATATTTGCGCTGGAACTTGTTTCAATTAGAAATTTCAGTATACAGGGTGGATAGGTTAACCTTTATTAAAGCATTAAACTTAAACCTGAGAATATCATTGACAGCGATGGCCATGTATAATAGAGAAATTCTGTAGTCAGGATTAATTATCCAAAATTTAACTGGCAAGGCCAACACGATCAACAAAAAATAAAATTGTAGTCAGTGAATACTTAAATTTACCCCTTAGATTGGAAATGTGGTACTCAAGTTTAAGTATATAGACAGTTACTTATTTTTTAACACCAAGCTTATGAAATTCACACAGCTTCAGCTTTGAATACTGACTATTTCTTATGAAATATTCTCAAAACTTGAAGGCTGAATATTATGGTGTCAGGAATGTTGGAGATGGGACCCAATTTGGGAAAGACATGTAAGGACTCCTTGGAAGGCCTGCTGGGCAACTACGTCTGAAAGATATACGAAGGATATAGGGGATGTGCCTGCATACTTACATTGGAAATGTTATGCTGGTTGATAGATGTTCCAACTCAACGATCAGTCAGCATAACTATGCTGACAATGAGCAACGCACACCCACCACTCCCACAAATACCATCTTCACTGATCTTTTGAAGACTTTCTTTGGAATCAGACGTCTCAGCTGACATTGGTTGGGTCACAGAAATATTTCTGGATCATGTCAATGCATGCAAGTTTGAGGCTGACTGGAAGGTCTGAAGCAAAATGCTTTGCAATCAATACTGATGTGTCCTTTTAGCATTGTTTTACACTGTAACTTGATTAGTTTCTAGTTTGAGAAAATGGATACAAAGAACTCAAGGAGGTAATTTGCAAAGAAAATGAACTTGAAGAGAATGACAAGGATGGAGGCGGCTTGGGCAGGAAAAATCAGTTGTGAGTAGGAAGATGTTAATATCACTGTTAAACAAGATCTTCTTGAATTTTCACTCAATTCATATTAGAGCTCACAACAAACCATTCATGTTGTGCACAGTTGGCTCTGATATAATGTGATAATCCTGTTCTTGTGTGATCTCGCGTTATAAAAAATATCACGCAATAGCCACACCATTTAAACGAGTAGGGTCAGAATCGTGTTATAACCAATACAGGAAAGTTTGCATTCTACAAATAACATTCTAAGTTCTTAAACTGCATTAAAGCCAATTCGCGTTTAAGAAACACATGTTATAGCAGAACTGACTGATATTTGGTTTTACTCATTTTCAGCAGCAGTCAGAGACTTTTGGAGTTGAGTTGCCAAACGTCCTGTATTAGTAATCAGTTGGACAATACTGCCTTAGAAAGGTAATTTTAGATGTTTAAAATCTAGAATTTCAGTTTTAGTTTCTTTTGAACACTTATGTACAGTATTAATTATAAGAAAGATATAGGGCAGGAATATTGAAAGCAGTGCAATGTCACAGTATTATTTTAAAATAAAATTGTGGTGTTTCTCACATTTAAACATGAACTATTGTTTTCTTGAACGTTTCTGGTCATCCATATTTTCACACCTAACTCCACAAGGTCTATTTATACAATCAGTAAAGTAATATATTAGATAATATATCAAGTTTTGCTTACAGGTGAGAAATTCTGCATAACTGTTCAGTAGTTGCATAACTTGCTTTAGGATATGCAATCTATTATTTTTATGTACAGACCTTACATACAAGGAGCACAGAGGTGCACAGATCTTTCACGGTGATATAGAATCACAGCAGAGGAAATCACTGAGCTAGTTAAACCTTGCTATGTCTTATAATGTTATAGGGGATGTTCCACAAATATGAGCTCATCCAGAGGCTTACTGCCCACAGTGCAACCAGCATCGTTGTTCATTGAATTACACTGAATCACTATCAACCAACTGAAAAATTTTAAAATTCCACATTAAATTTCTTCATGACCTCACCTGCTCAGCCCACCATGCTCATCTATGACCTTCACCAATCCTACAACTTTCTAAGAACTTCTTGTATTTTAGAGTGCCTTAAACAAAATTGTTATAACACAGGAAACCATCATTCGGCCCATCATTCTTTTACTGTCTCTATTAACAAGCAATTCGTCCAGTGCCATTCCCTGGCCACCTTAATTCTTCCCTTACAAACAACTGCATAATTCTCTTTCAAATGCAACAGTTGAAAATGTTTCTAACATACTCTCCAGCAGTGCACTCCAGATCTCTAGAACTTACTTCATGAAAATGTCAATTTTGCATCTTTTACCAATTACTTCAAATCCATGCCCTCTTATTTTGATCCATTCACAAAGTTTCACAGAAAACAGACACCTATTATTTAACGTCACCAACCCAGATGAAGAACTATCTTTTTGAAGATCTGGCTCTTTCAAGGGCCAATAAATCTCCTGTTCCAGCAACAGCAAAAAGCAATGATGACATTCTAGTTTAAACATAAGAAATTATCCTAAGGCATTTAAATTGTGTTTATTCAGTGTTTAACATAATAAAGCATCCCAAGGCATTTTTCACAGGAGACTTACAAAGAACACTCAACATTAAGGCATTAAGGCAAAGAGATTTAAGATTTGCTTTGTCAAAGTTGTAGATTTTCAGGAGTATTCAAAGAAGGCGAGTATGAGAAGTGACATTTGGCAAGGAAATTTGAGATTTTTGGGGACTACTTAATTGTCATAGCATTTCACAGGAATAATACAAAGCAAAATTAGATAAAATTAGGATAGCACACTGGTTCAGTTGTTAGTGCTGCTGCCTAACAATGCCAGGGACCCAGGTTCGATTCCAGCCTTGGGTGACTGTCTGTGTGGAGTTTGCACATTCTCCCCACCTCTGCATGGGTTTCCTCGGGATGCTTTGATTTCCTCCCACAATCTAAAGATGTGCAGGTTAGGTGGATTAGCCATGGAAAACATAAGGTTACAGGTATAGAGTAGGGAGGTGGGTCCGGGTGGGAAATTCTTCAGAGGGTTGGTGTGGACTCAATGGGCCAAATGACCTGCTTCTACACTGTAGGGATTCTATGATTACACTGAACCATGTGATATTAGGATTTATCACCAAAAGTGTTTGGTCAAAGAGGTAGGTTTCAAGAATTGTGTTAAAAGGAAGAACAAGAAACAGATGCTGAGGGAGAGAATTACTAGGCTAGGGCAGAGACAAAAGGGAGAATAAAGAGAAAAAGATTAAATGAGAGGAAGTAAAAAATATGGGTTCAGGTCTGCACCAACAGCCAAGATGTGTGCAACAGTGGACAGGGAATTTTCAGCTACAACCGAAAAAAGACTTGACTTTAATAAATCGTCTGTTTGGTTGGCAACTTGTTGAAAGGAATTTGAAAACCAAGGTTGTGCCAAATCAACAAGTCTATTAACATTAAAAATTCAAAAGTCATCTTTTTCCCAGAAGCCACATCAAATTAAATTTTATCATGAAGTACATATTTAACAATCCCTTCTGCAAACTTGTTTCTAATTCGTTTGACTTTGTAAGTTCCCATTTCTGACATACAGTTCTGTAAAATCAACGAGGAGAAAGTGAGGACTGCAGATGCTGGAGATCAGAGCTTAAAAATGTAATGCTGGAAAAGCGCAGCAGGTCAGGCAGCATCCAAGGAGAAGGAGAACATGCAGGTCCTTGGCCTCCTCCATTGCCAGACCATGGCAACATGACACCTGGAGGAAGAGCGACTCATCTTCTGCCTAGGAACCCTCCAGCCACAGGGGATGAATGCGGATTTCTCCAGCTTCCTCATTTCCCCTCCCCCCAACTTTTCTCAGTCCCAGCCCTCAGACTCAGCACCGCCTTCTTGATCTGCAATCTTCTTCCCGACCTCTCCGCCCCCACCCCCTCTCCGGCCTATCACCCTCACCTTAACCTCCTTCCACCTAACGCATTCCCAATGCCCTCCTCCAAGTCCCTCCTCCCTACCTTTTATCTTATCCTGCTTGGCACACCCTCCTCATTCCTGAAGAAGGCTCATGCCCGAAACGTCGATTCTCCTTCTCCTTGGATGCTGCCTGACCTGCTGCTGTTTTCCAGAATACAGTTCTGTAAGCCTACATAGACCTCTCTCCAGACCACAGGCAAGATTTTTGCCTCCAATGAACTGCTGAATGTTTGTGCCAATGATTGGCAAAGGACACTCCTATTTCTTGGAGTGCCTTTGGTTGAATGCATTAGTCTGATTTGTTTGGAAATATCTTATTCCGTCTAGCTAGAACTACATTCATTTGATCATTTTTAAATGTTATATCTGTGTCAACTACAAGAGAACAATTTTCTCTTCAGCTGTAAAAATGACATCAATCAGATATAACCCATCAGACAGCAAAATAGAATAAGCAAAATAGTGATTTTCTGCAGTGGTTCCCAAGATATCTGCAGCATAGAAAGCATCATGTTTAATACTGCAACATGGGATTAGAAGTGGGAAAGGAGTTAAGTACCCTAAAAAAGACATTTCTATAGATTGACTTATACCACTTTCCCATTGTTTCAATTTCAGCATGATACTTACCCTTCCCAGCATCCTCGGCAAAATTCATGACCACAAGGCACATCCACAGGATCTTCAAACACAGAAATGCTGCACAAGCAAATGCCACACTGTGGAAAAATAAATTACTGCAAACAATTGTGGAAAATAAAGACAGCAATTTTAACAAGACTGCAAACCATTATTGCAATTCTCAAAAGCTTTTCCAACTTGGACACAAGTCTGTTGGTTTTTGTGATGAAAGGCAGCTTGGTTTTCTTTAGCTTATAACTGGTGGGAGACATCGCTATTGATTCACAAAGCCTTGTGGCAGAAAGCAATCAACTTGCATAGTTAGGATGTAAAGTGTCAGAGTGCAGACTGGGGAAACAAAATTTACACATGATGAAAGCCAGGATAGGAGTTGAAGAAGCTGCCATAATCAAGATCTGTCAAGAAAATTGCAGAATTACTGAATCAAAAGTGATGAAAGAATCCACATTTCATAGGTAACCTAAGGAATAGCTTATATATAAAGGAGAATTCAAGTAAATGCCAGTTGGAAATAGCATACCTACTATGTTGGACCCAGAAAAAAATTAATTAAATTTATGATTTCATAATATAAGGGAATTCTTGAGGTGTTGGTGGAGGAGAATAAAAATTTAGAACTGAGCTCATAGCATCGTCTATGCAAGTAATAGCATTAGATTAGTGGTGCTTTCTTTCATTTTTCTTTATACGTGTCAAGAAATGGTGTGTTAAAAATATGAGGTCCTGTGGTGTAGTCCTGTTTGTTGATAACTGAGCTTTCAAATTTGTTTTTTGACTGTTAATATTCAAAAGGTTTGTAAAAATTCCCAAAATTCACATGAGAATATTAGCTCAGATTTTCCATTGGCTAGTTATTTCGATATAAATGGGAGCTGCAGAATTCCCAGATGTTCTGAAGGTATTGCCTGGGAAATTAAACATTCTACTAGGAAAGAAAAAAAAACAGGCAAATGGTGAGGATGACAGGAGTCTGCAAAGGTCTTGTTAATACAAGTCCATCAACTATACTAGATCCAGCAGGAAAACTGTGGCCCTTACTGAAGGAAACATTAGAAAGATGGAGGTTGAGGGGGACCTGACTGAGCGGTATAGACGGGGTGGAAAACAAGAAGCTTTCTCCCAGAGTGACTGACTCAATTACTGGGGGTCATGAGTTCAAGGTGAGAGGGGAGAAGTTTAAGGGAAATATGTGTGGCAAGTTCTTTACGCAGAGAGTGGTGGGTATCTGGAACATGTTGCCAATGGAGATGGTAGAGGTGGGCACGATAGCATCTTTTAAGATATAATCTAGTCAGATATATGAATGGGCTGGGATCAGAGGGATACAGATCATTAGAAAATAGGTGACAGGTTTAGATAGAGGATCTGGATCAGCGCAGGCTTGGAGGGCCAAAAGACCTGTTCCTGTGCAGAAATTTTCTTTGTTCTTTGTACTCTGTTCTTTATATACTGTCTTAGAGGTAGTGCAGAGAAGGTTCACTAGGCTGCTTCCAGCAATGAAGGGTCAGTTTTCTGGGGAGAGGTTGAGCAGTTTGGGCTTATGCTCACTGGAGTTTAGAAGAATGACAGGACACTTTAGTGAAACATAAAAGCTTGTTAGAGAACTTGATAAGATAGATGGCAGAGCGATTGCTTCCTCTTGGGGGTCTTGGACCAGAGAGCTAAATCACAAAATAAAAGGGTCACCCAAAGAAGACAGAGATGAGCAAGAATTTCTTCTCTCAGAGTGGGGAACCTGTGGAATTCTTTCATGCAGAGGGTTGTTAAGGCTAGGTTGTTATGTATATTCAAGAATGAGATAGACAGATTTTCAAAAACCAAGAGGATTAAGAGTGATGGATAAAAGGCAGGAAAGTGAAGGTGAAGAATATCACTCTCAAAGCTAACAATTCTGGGAAAGATGGTCAGAAAACTATGAGAAATAGAAATTATTCATATGGGTTACAGAAACAAAAAAAGAGTTGCACTGAAGTGACATAACTAAAATTCAGTTCAATCAAGCAAATTCTTCGGTAAATAAAAAATTCAACTCAACCATATGTAACTCATCATGTTAGTGTCTTGGTATAAATCTTCAAATTAAGACTATTATTCTAATCTGTGTGCACAAGATCCATTAGTCAAATATTTTCTCAGTAAAATCACCAACATACCACAAGTGCATCCTCATCAGTTGGAGATAAGCTGATATCATCTGGAGATGTGACAGAGGAACGGGTGGTGCGAGGAGTTCGAGGTGAGGGGAGAGTGTCCCATGCATTATATCCACTAGGTGGTGGAATTGGCATTTGAATGCCTGAACGCTGACAACAGTCTTCAGGATCTAACATCCAGGCTTCAAGTAGTTTTTCTCGATCCCAGTCTAGGAAAACACACATTGAAAGAGGAAACACAAAGTGAGCACCATTAAATTGGTCTTAAGTTACTGTGGTTTTATTATAGCTCATTGGCAGAATTTTCATGACAGGTTTACAAATGCAGTGCACTGGGGGAAAATAAAGGCATTAAATCAACTCTTCCCACTGAGCTTTATTGCAGCTGAGCTACAAAAGATGCTCACCAGAACACAGGGATGTGTCATGTGCAGGAGAAAGTACGAGGAAGAAAGAAGTATTTTATCACTACATCACAAATAGGAAAAAAAAAGTGTAGCAAACTCTGATCTTGTTTTGAGCAATGGAAGATGCTGGAAAGGCAGAGGTAAAGACAAAGAAAAATGTGTTGAGAAAGGACTGAAAGTTAACAGTTTTAAAGACAATACGGGCTAGAAATAAGGCCTGATTATCAGGCAGAAAATACTTCAAATGCTGAAATCTGAAATAAAAACTTTTGGAAATGTTCAGTAGCTCAGGCAATATTTGTGGAGACAGGAACAGGAGTCATGTTTCAGATCAAGTTTCCAGTTTCAGCCAATTGTTGACACATTTCTTACCATCCCAAATTTATTTTTCTTCCTTGTCCAGTTTATTTCTGCCAACATCCGCAACTCTCCCATTGTCCTCCACAACTTGAAGAAATTCCTCATCCGAACTATCTCTTTTTCAGAATGAACATCCAGTCCCCTTTACATTACAACCCCTTTGGCCTCAGCCCAAACATTACCGTTCAATGTCATACAGCTTGGCTGAACTTCACACTAAACTTCAGACACATGCTCTAAGTAAATAAATTCTGTTTTGGGAATCTTATCAGCTCTAGATATATCTTCTGTTTCTTGGATTACATCGAACATTCTTAATTTTCATCCCCACCGTTACCTCTTTTTCCCAGTCCATTGATATCTGCATATCAGTGCCAATTTCTTGTTTTAGCTTTAACTGGGAGAATTTCAATTTTTCTTCCAACTTGAAGCAATCTTCTGATTTTCAGATGGTCTACATTAATCTTTCCATCTCTATTTCAGTTTCTGCAGATAGGCTATTGATCAACTTGCATGGTTTATCCACTGATTCCCAAAATTACTTTGATTACACCCCCTTCTACTCAACTTCCCGAAAGTACAATATTCCAATAAGCACTTAATAATACCCAACACATTTCCCACATTTTCGATCCCACCTTTTCCCCATTCCCAAAACTACGACAGGGATCATGTGCGCCCCATCTTCCACCCCACCAGACTTCATGTTCAATAACCAATTTTTAATTATTTCTGCTAATTTCAGTTGGAAACCATTAGCTATCACATCTTCCCAGTGTCTTCTCTATCAATATGTTTCACAAGAACCCCCAACTCCCAATTCATTGGGTCACTCTTCAATCAATTGCAATACCATCTCTGCATTCCATGGGATCCTCTTGTACAGGTTTCAGGGGATGTATGTTTGTTCATTGACCGTGTGGATGAGGAAAACAAAGTTTGGCCCCTCTGAAAAATATAGTCTGACCTAAATCATGTCTGACGAGGGGTTCCACCAAAATTCAGACTTTCTAACATGCTCATCTGTGTTGTGCATCTTCGAGAGTTCTTCAAAATATTAGGATTGCATGCACTACTTCCTCAAGTTAAATCAAGCATTCTTGACAGTTCTTTGAAACCAAATATTTAAAAGAAAACCTACATTTCGCTTAGCATCTAGTAATCAACAAACAATTATTCAAGAAATACAAAATTTGAATTTGGACAATGAATTGTAAAGTGGACAACAAAATTGTTGCAGTGTATTTAATTGATTACTCCAATAGTTAATAACATTACCGTGGGCTCGGAGCAGTGCCTCTGCAGTAAAAAGTGGAGCTTGAAGCATATCTGCAGTTTCCACAATCAACATATCCTTCAGCTTCCTTAGGTCCTGTGGCCTTAGCCCCTCATATGGCTTCAAAGTGAAAGAAAGTACCAAAACATATTAATTGGATAAATAGTGGGACATTGAACATTCAATTCCTCTAACAATATCTTGTGCACACAACCTACTGTTGTAAAGTTTATTATAAACATGGAGATTACTTGCAAAAAACTCATGTTTTATCTCAAATGTTGAAACTACGATGAACAACTGATCAGTATATTGGAGTTAACAAGTCAAAAACGCTAAACTAAAGCAGTTTAAAATTGAACAATAATCATGGCTGCTTTAATAAAACCGGTTATCTTCTCAATCGCCTAGACTTAGCTGCATGAAATGTCCACGATTCAAATTGGAATGATGACCTGGAATAGGTCAGTAAAAACAAAACTGATGTTGAGGGGCCAAAGAACATTTTTGATAGGCTGTGGCTTGCAGGGTTCTCAATATAGTGGGACCTTTTTCTTTTCTTAAAGTGAAGCTTCTACATGTTGACAAGGAGACCTTTAGAGAAGTTGAGCCAGGAGGTGACAGAGGGCATAATATGGAAGGAAACGCCAGTTGCCTGGGAGATCTAAGGGTGACAATGCAGAATTGAAATATGGATTTATGGAATTAAATGTAAATGAGATCGAGGCTTTCAGTTCAGTGGTCACCACTGAAGAATAAATAATATTGGAGCACAAGTAGGTCATTTGGTTCCTCAAGTCTCTCTGACATTGACTAATATCATGGTTGATCTATTTTGTATTTCAAATTCCAAATTCTCTTCAAATTGATAACCTTGGATTCCAATGTCTGAAAAATAGAGCTGTCTCTGTCTTGAAAGTATTCGATGACCCTGCTACCCTGCTTCTACTACCTTCTAAGGCAGAGAGCTCCAACGTGTTATAACATTCTCAGTTAAACAAAATCATTAAATGGATATGGGGTTTTCTGACTGGGCAGTATATATTGCCGATTCTTAATTACCCTTAAAAATCGGAGCGAACTGCATTCTTGAACTATTGCAGTCCATTTGGTGCAGGTAAACCCACAATGTTGTGAGGGAGGGAATACAAGGATTTTGACCCAGTAACAGTGACGGAATGATGATATATTTCCAAGTCAGGATGTTGAGTGAATTGGTAGTGGTACTACCATGTATCTGTTGTCTTTGATCTTCTAGATGATAAAATTTGCGGGCTTGGAAGGTGCTGAGAAGCTTTGATAAGCATCAGCACTACACCTTGTACATGGCTCACACTGTTGCTATTGTGCATCAGTGGTGGAGGGAGTGAATGTTCACAGATGTGGTGCCAACTATGGACGCACGGTGTTTGAGTGTCTCGAGTGCTCTTGAATCTGCACTCATCTAAGCAAGTGGGGACCATTCCATTTCATTTAAAAGCAAAGAAATTTTTTTAAAAATGTGGAGGAGAAACTCAGCAAGTCTGGCAGTAAGTGTGGAGACAGAAACAGAGTTAACATTTCAAGTTCAGGACAAAGGAAGCACATGGTGAGGTCAGTGCAGAAGAGAGAGAGAGAGAGAGAGAGAGAGAGAGAGAGAGAGAGAGAGAGAGAGAGAGAGTGAGAGGGAGAAAGAAAGGAAGAAACTGACACTGCCTTTGCTGTTTGAATTCATGTATCGTTGGACATCGGAGTGCGTCTGGGAAAACTAATAAACAGTGAAATTCACAACTAATCTTGGAGGAACTGTTTGGGCAAAGTTCACAGCACAGAATCAGAAAAGTGTATTGTTTTAAGTGGCTTATAGAAAGTCTGCAGTAGAGTGGAATCTTTCTTGATTATGTGTTTGCAGATGTGTCTCTTGATTAACTTAAAATTTAAGCCATAGCTATTAATTTAACCTGGGGCAGTGTTTGTAGAGGAATAAGACGGTGTTATTTTCTAGGTCTGTAGATTGCGAAGAAGCAAAAATGGCCTTTAGTAGAGTGAAATGTTCTTCTTTTCAGATGTGGGAGTTTAAAGAGAGTTTAAGGATTACTGCGGATTATATCTGCCATAAATGCTGTTGGTTGCGAATCTTATCAGTTTGAATGGATCGGTTGGAGAGACAGTTAGAAGCAATGAGGAATTTGCAACAGCAACAGTATGTGATGGATGGCAGTTATAGCAAGGGGGGGAATTCCCAGATACAGTCACATAGATGGGTTAACTCCAGGAAAGGTAAGAGAGGTAGGAAGCTAGTGCAGCTGTCTTTTGTGGCTATACCCATTTCAAACAGGTATGCTGTTTTGGAAAATGTAGGGGGTGATGGATTCTCAGGGGAACGTAGCACAAACAGCCAAGCTTCTGGTATTGAGTCTGGCTCTAATGCAAGGAGGGATACGTCGGGTTCCAAGAGATCAACTGTGTTAGGGATTCTCTAGTCCGAGGTACAGACAGACATTTCTGTGGCCAGCAGTGAAAAATCAGAATGGTGTGTTGCTTCCCTGGTGCCAGGATCAAGGATGTCTCAGAGAGGGTGCAGAATGTTCTCAGGGGGGAGAGGGGCCAGCATGAGATCATTGTCCACATTGATACAGGAAGGGAAAAGGTTGAGATTCTGAAGGGTAATTAGAGAGATTTAGGCAGGAATTTAAAAAAAGGTCCTCGAGAGTAGTAATATCTGGATTACTGCCAGTGCTACGAGCAAGTGAGGGCAGGAATAGGAAGATAGAACAGATGAATGCATGGCTGAGGAGCTGGCGAATGGAGAAGGATTCACATTTTTGGATCATTGGAATCTCTTTTGGGGTAGAAGTGACCTGCACAAGAAGGACGGATTGCACCTAAATTGGAAGGGGACTAATATACTGGCAGGGAAATTTGCTAGAGCTGCTAGGGAGGATTTAAACTAGTAAGGTGGGGGTGTGGGCGGGGGGGGGGGGGGGGGGGGGGAAGGTGCGGGACCCAAGTGGTTAGTGAGGAAAGAGGTCAATCTGAGACTGGTACAGTTGAGAACAGAAGTGAGTCAAACATTCAGGGCAGGCAGGGACAAGGTAGGACCAATAAATTAAACTGCATTTATTTCAATGCAAGGGGCCTAAGAGGGAAGGCAGATGAACTCAGGGCATGGTTAGGAACATGGGACTGGAATATCATAGCAATTACGGAAACATGGCTCAGGGATGGGCAGGACTGGCAGCTTAATGTTCCAGGATACAAATGCTACAGGAAAGATACAAAGGGAGGCAAGAGAGGAGGGGGAGTGGCATTTTTGATAAGGAATAGCATTACAGCTGTACTTAGGGAGGATATTCCTGGAAATACACACAGGGAAGTTATTTGGGTGGAACTGAGAAATAAGAAGGGGATGATCACCTTATTGGGATTGTATTATAGACCTCCTAATCGTCAGAAGGAAATTGAGAAACAAACTTGTAAGGAGATCTCCGCTATCTGTAAGAATAATAGAGTGGTTATGGTAGGGGATTTTTAACTTTCCAAACATAGACTGGGATTGCCATAGTTTTAAGGGTATAGATGGAGAAGAATTTGTTAAGTGTGTACAAGAAAATTTTCTGAATCAGTATGTAGATGTAACTACTAGAGAAGGTGAAAAACTTGACCTACGCTTGGGAAATCAGGCAGGGCAGGTGATTGAGGTGTCAGTGGGGGAGCACTTTGGGGCTAGCAACCATAATTCTATTAGATTTAAAATAGTGATGGAAAAGGATAGACCAGATCGAAAAGGTGAAGTTCTAAATTAGAGAAAGGCCAATATTGACGGTATTAGGCAAGAACCTTCGAAAGCTGATTGGGGGCAGGTGTTTGCAGGTAAAGGGACGGCTGGAAAATGGGAAGCCTTCAGAAATGAGATAACGAGAATCCAGAGAAAGTATATTCCTGTCAGGGTGAAAGGAAAGGTTGGTAGGTATAGGGAATGCTAGATAACTAAAGAAATTGAGGGTTTGGTTAAGAAAAAGAAGGAAGCATATGTAAGGTATAGACAGGATAGACCGAGTGAATCTTTAGAAGAGTATAAAGGAAGTAGGAGTATATGTAAGAGGGAAATCAGGAGGGCAAAAAGGGGACAGGAGATAGCTTTGGCAAATAGAATTACGGAGAATCCAAATACATTAAGGACACAAGGGTAACGAGGGAGAGATTAGGGCCCCTCAAAGATCAGCAAGGCGGCCTTTGTGTGGAACCACAGAAAATGAGGGAGATACTAAACGAGTATTTTGCATCAGTATTTATTGTGGAAAAGGATATGGAAGATATAGACTGTAGGGAAATAGATGGTGACATCTTGCAAAATGTCCATATTACAGAGGAAGTCCTGGATGTCTTGAAACACATAAAAATTAATAAATCCCCAGGACCTGATCAGGTGTACCCTCGAACCCTGTGGGAAGCTAGAGAAGTGATTGCTGGGCCTCTTGCTGAGATATTTGTATCATCAATAGTCACAGGTGAGGTGCTGAAAGGCTGAAGGTTGGTTAACGTCGTGCCACTGTTTAAGAAGGATGGTATGGACAAGCCAGGGACCTATAGACCAATAAGCCTGACGTCGGTGGTGGGCAAGTTGTTGGTGGGAATCCTGAGGGACAGGATGTACATGTACTTGGAAAGGCAAGGACTGATTAGGGATAGTCAACATGGCTTTGTGCGTGGGAAATCATGTCTCACAAACTTGATTGAGTTTTTTGAAGAAGTTACAAAGAGGATTGATAACAGCAGAGCAGTAGATGTGATCAATATATGTATCAGTAAGGCGTTCAACAAGGTTCCCCATGGGAGACTGATTAACAAGGTTAGATCTCACGGAATACAGGGAGAACTAGCCATTTGGATTCAGAACTGGCTCCAAGGTAGAAGACAGAGGGTGGTGGTGGAGGGTTGTGTTTCAGACTGGAGGCCTGTGACCAGTGGAGTGCCACAAGGATCACTGCTGGGTCCTCTACTTTTTGTCATTTACTTAAATGATTTGGATGCGAGCTTAAGAGGCTCAGTTAGTTAAGTTTGCAGATGACACCAAAATTTGAGGTATAGTGGACAGCGAAGAAGGTTACCTCAGATTACAACAGGATCTTGACCAGGTGGGCCAATGGGCTGAGAAGTGGTAGATGGAGTTTAACTCAGATTAATGCAGCATTTTGGGAAAGCAAATCTTAGCAGGACTTATACACTTAATGGTAAGGTCCTAGGGAGTGTTGCTGAACAAAAAGACCTTGGAGTGCTGGTTCATAGCTCCTTGAAAGTGGAGTCTTATGGTAGACTTGTCCTGAAGAAGGGCTTATGCCTGAAACGTCGATTCTCCTGTTCCCTGGATGCTGCCTGACCTGCTGCGCTTTTCCAGCAACACATTTCCAGCTCTGATCTCCAGCATCTGCAGACCTCACTTTCTCCTCATAGATCCTACCAGGCCCTGGGAAGATATCTACCTTAATGTTTTCAACACACCTAACACCAGCTCTTTCTTAATACTGATGCGTTCCTGTGCTGACCTACCACAATGGAATGTGTATCTGTAATCTGTTTATCGGACTGGAAGGTTTATCCTTTTAATTTTATTATTTTTCTAACTTATACTATGAATCAATGTAAGATAATGTAAATTTTTTTATTTTTATTTTGTAACTAAGATTTGTAAAAAGGTACTTTGTACCTAAGATGGTGCTGTGAGGGGCGACATTATAGCCTTTTCACCGTACTCCTGTACTTGAGTACACACAATAAACCTAATTCTCATATCAACGTACCCTAATCTCACCATCAGCCGTGTCCCCCTCCTTGGTGAAATCTGATGTGAAGTACTTATTAAGGACCTTCCTCAGGCTCCATGCATAAATTCTATCCTTTCTTCTTGAATTAAACTACCCTTTCCCTAGTTACTCTCTTGATACTAATTTATATATAAAATGCCTTCGGATTCGCTTTAATTCTCCTTGCCAAGAACAATTCATGACCCACTTTTACAGTCATAATTCCATGCTTCAGTTCTTTATGGCTTCCTTTATATTCCTCAAGCGCCTTGTCTTGATTTAAGCTTCTGAAACCTCAAACAGCCGTCCCAGTTTCTAATTTCTCCAGTTCATGATTAATACGGTTGTAATTAGTCTTCTCCCAATTGTAACTGAATGCTAACGTTTCTGACCAATATACTTAAACACCTAGATTCTTCTGCATCTTGGAATTCCACAGCCATCCTCTATTTCTACAAATTGCTTTTTTCTTCATATCGAAGTGAATAACATCACATTTTCCCAAATTATGTTCAACATGCCAGACTTTTGCTGACTCAAATCAACTTATCCATAACCGTCTACCAACTCCTTACATTTTTCTCACAATGCCTTACCGATCTCTCTTTGTGATGTCTGAATTTAGTTCCTAATGCTTCGCTCCACTCTACTTATCAAAGTCAATTATGTAAATTGTAAAACTTTGAGGCCCCAGCACAGACACTGCACCCCATCCCTGAGGGGCTTCCTGTTCTCCACCCTCAGATTGTTGTTTGATTTGACTACTGAATATGTAGAAAATAACTGGTTGAACAGAGTGAACATGGATTTATGAATGAGAAATCTGATAGACATTTTATTTTCACAGAATCCCTACAGTGTGGAAGCAAGCCATTCGCCCCATCAAGTCCACACCAACCCTCCGAAGAGCACCCACACTGATAAAACCCCCTGATACCCTATTTCTGTAACCCTGCATTTTCGATGGCCAGTCCACACAACTTACACATCCCTGAAAACTATGGACAATTAGCACTGCCAATCTATCGAACTTGCACATCTTTGGACTATGGGAGGAAACTCACGCAGACAGGCAGAATGTGCAAACTCCACACAGACAGTCACCCAAACCAGGGTCCCTGGCATTGTGAGGTGACAGGGCTAACTACTGAGCCACTGTGCCGCCCTTTTATTGAAGTTGAGTTGAGAGTGATTTACTAGACCAGTTGACAACGGGACAAACCATATGTTGCGTTTAGATTTTCAGAAGATTTGATATACTCCTACACAGATTGGTAAACAAAACTGAAGTACGGGAGGTAATATGCTAGTATGGATTGAAGTTTTATCAACTGGCAGAAAGCAGATTTAGGATTAATTGGCATTCCAAGACTGTTTGGATGTGAAATAGAATCATGAAAATAAAAGGAAATATTACCAATTCAGCCTTTTGAGCCAGTTCTGCCATTCAAAATAATCCTGATTGATCCTCTATGTACTACCACTCAAAGCCATACTGCGCTTGCATCATATCACTTGACATGTTTAGCATCTGGAAATATACTTCCTTCTTGAGTGTATTCAGTGACTTGGCTAACACTGCGTTAGAATAGAGAAGTTCACAGCTTCACCACTGTCCTCTCAGTCCTAAACGGTCTATCCCTGCGCTGAGACTGTGAACCTTTGTACTTGATATTGTAGTTACAGGGAACATCATCTTTGCATTCAGGCTTGTCAGAATTTTAGACTTGTCAATGAGATTCCATCTTGTTCCTCGAACTCCATCGAGTAGAAGCCTCATTGACCCAATCTCCCTTGATAATGACAAACCTGCCTTTCTAAGAATCAATCCAATGAATCCCCCTATGGCAAGTGTTCTTTTATTTGGTCATGTGACTAAATCTACACGCAGTACTTCAAACATCATCTCACCAAGATCCCACACAGCTGCAATGCGACATCTTTGCTCCTGTACTCTTACCTTCTTGCAATGAAAGCCAATATATCATTTGATTTTCTAACTGCTTACTATAACTGCACTATTATTCTCAACCAACTGATGCATAAGGGAATCCAGATCTCTTTGTTCATCAACATCCAGCCTCTTTTTTACATCAACATTCCCAAATGTGCAAAGTATTTCTTGAATGACCAAACGTTGGAAACTGATCTCCGTATGGACTTAGGAATCCTTGTTCATTAATAATTGTAAGCTAGGATAAAGGCATAACAAGCAATTTAAAAGGCAAATGCCTCATTAGCCTTTACTTCAAGAGGGTGAAAGTACAGGAGCAAAGTGTTCTTGCTTCACTTGTATATTACATTGGTGAGACTGCACTGGAAGTACTGCATAATGCTGGTCCCCTTTGCCAAAGAAGGGAGATATTTATCATGGAAGAAATTCGGTGGAGGTTCACTGGGATAATGAGACTGATTTAAGAGAGATTAAGGATGCTTGGCCTGTATTCTCAACTTTAAAAGAATAAAAGGCTATTTCACTGAAGCGTACAAAATTGTTCAAGTGATAGACACAGCAGGTGCAGAAAGGATATTTCTCGAACAGCAGGGTACAGAATCAGGGGATAATTTCAACATAATAGGAAAGGCGTTTATTACTGCAATGAAAATAAAAATACTTTTGTTAAAAGAGTCGTGAATATTTGTATTTCTCTACCCAAGCAGGGTATGGAAGCTTAACTGTTACATTTAAGATTGATTTCCCATTACTCATGACATCAAAAATAACAGAAAAGCTCAGGAATATGGCATTGAGGTATAAGGTAACCATGATCAAAAATGGCAATGCAGACTCAAAAGGTTGAGTGGCCCGGCTCCTGCTTATCCTAAGCAAAACTAAGCATCATTCTCTAACTTCTCTCATATCTTCCCCATGTCCTGTCCAAACCCAACCCAGCCTTCATCCTCTTCTCATTACATTCCCAAATATCAAACTTGCATTTACAACCCATATCATTTCAGCACAGTACCTACACTGATTTACGTTGGCTTCTAGTCTCCTCACCACTCTCTTAAGCCTAGGGAGTTTATAGTCCTGCAATGGCCTTGTTTGTTATGAAGCTCTGCAACATCAGGTCCTAACAGACTCTCAAAGGATTAGTTCTTTGAGCTCTGGTCCATCCAACATCATTTTTCTCATCATTCATCAAGAGTGTACAATCAAAACCATTTCATAAACAGTTCTGCTCTCCAACCTCTTTCTTTCAGATCCTCATGCACTCTTATTTAATAACCACTGTTCAACCTAGTTCTTTTAACCTGTTACCACACAGACAGCAAGCCAAACCAAACTAGGCTCTCCATCACTGGATTTGCAACATAGTGAAATTAAAATATTCATTGACCCCCAAAATTGCTCATTTGTTCTAACAAAACTTTACAAATTACAGATCTTGAACACAAAGTTTGAAACTTAAACAAAAATGAACTGATTAAGAATGTAACTTTAGCAGAACACATGCTAGCTACAAGGCAATTAATTAATCTCTACAGTCCAAGTCTAATCATCTTCGAATATAAACTCCAACTTGCGCATTGATACAAACAGTTAAGGGAAACATTAAGAAGAAAATAAGATGATTGTAATTTGCCAATTCGATAACCGTTTCAACGATGAATACCAGACCTCTATGAAATTCTGTGACCCCCAAGTTGTATGACAGACATAGGAAGGTAAATCTTGCTTAAATTCCAAAGTCACCAGTCAATGCAAACAGGTCTTACTGACCTTCTACTTATTTCTTATAACTGGGATTATTTTAGAATTGTCAACAAACTGATAACTAGAAAATAACTATAAGAGAACAAAACCAAAAATAAAATCAACGTGCCAGGCCACAGCTTTGAAAGCAAAACTGCCTCTTGGCCAAACTCCAACCAGAACCGCTCAGTGTGCTTTTCTCTGTTTGGCTGCCCACCAACAGTCCTCCATCGATTGACCAATTCACCCATGAACCAGCAGCCAGTCCCTGAACATACCATTTCGCTGCCAAATCATTTGCAGCGTTCTTAGACAAGCAATGAATCTGCATTATATTTCCAAGCAGCAAAGTGGTCCTTTTAAAAATAACTCTTTTTCTCTCTTGTTAGAAAAGACAAGGTATTGATTGAAGTTTAAAGCTCGATTCTCAACTGCAACTCCATTTATAAACCAAAATGAGAAAAAGAAAACAAAAATAATGCTGGTCTCAACAGTCCCGAAAACATTTTTATCTTTAGTCTGAAGTCGATTTGTGTTGGTGGTTAAATTCCATTTGTCTCAGCATGATTGGGAACAAACCAGAATGGATATTTACCTTGAGAATACAACTGGAATATTGTGTGCAATTCTGGTCTCCCTCCTATAGGACATTGTGAAACTTGAAAGGGCTGAGAAAAAGATTTTGAAGCATGTTGCCAGGGTTGGAACGTCTGAGCTAATGGGAGAGGCTGAATCAGCTGGGGCTGTCTTCCCTGGAGTGTCAAAGTCTGAGGGGTGACCTGATAGAGGTTTACAAAATTATGTGGGGCATGGATAGGGTAAATAGACAAAGTCTTTTCCCTGGGGTGGGGGAGTCCACAACTGGAGGGCACAGGTTTAGGGTGAGAGGGGAAAAATAATAAAAGGGATCTAAGGAGCAACTTTTTCATGCAGAGGGTGATGTGTGTGTGGAATGACCTGCCAGACAAGTGGTGGAGGCTGATACAATTATAACATTTAAAATGATGGGTATAAGAATAGGAAGGGTTTAGAGGGATAGTGCTGGCAAATGGGACTAGATTCATTTAGGCTATCTGGTTGGCGTGGATGAGTTGGACCGAAGGGATTGTTATAGTGCTGTATATCTCTATGACTCTATGACTGCATGGAGTTAATTTATTCAGTACTACCAGCATCAAAACAGCTGTAAAAACGACTTGTTGTACCTCTCTTCTGTCCAAAGCTGCATACTCTGCTTCCACTTCTTCAGCTTCTGGATCTCGTGAAAATACCATACGCGACTCAAGATTGAGAGCAAGATCCTTGTGATGCTGTTTCTCCGCACAGTCACAGGGAGTGTCTCGGTTTTCATTTTCTGCAAACAGGTCTGCATCATACTTAACTAAAAGCTGAAATCAAAGGAAAGTTACAAAGCTAAATCTTTTTGTCTACATTTCAACATTGTCATTAAGTTCAGACATTGTAAATGCAAGTCACAAAAAAAAGTGAAATTTTAAGTGAATCTCAATATAACAGTTGAACTATTAGACAAGAGCACTCTGGACTGTCACTAAGAAAGAAGTTCTTTCTACTGATGATATTTAGATTAAGGAAAAATAACATGTCAATATATCTTTATAACATCTTGTATGGATTTGATTGTCTACATCATTACCATGAACAAACTTGGCCACTAATAAAACTCAAGGTTTCGATGGTAGTGCTAACAATGCTCATGTTGTTGAATGCAAAGAGAGACCGCTTCTTGTTAAGAGTGGTCATTGCTTTGCATTCCTGTCATATTTGTTACTTGCTATGAATTAGCTCATGCCTAAATGTTGCTTAGGACTTTAATAATTGTCTAATCACAGATTAGAACTCAACATTGTGGAATTATTTATGGTCATCATCTGATTTCTTAATGGAATGAAGATCATTGATGAAGTTAGTTGAGCCAAAATGTCCCCAAGAAACTCCAGCAACAATTAACTCCGGCTGTGGCTATCAACCAGCTTGTGAGCAACGTACAACCACAATTAGTGAAAAGCATACATTCCCACACTGACTTCAGTTTTATTTGGTCATCTTAGTGCCTAACTCAGTCAAACACTGCTTTGATTTCAAAGGCAACCACTGAAATAATTCTAAAGGATGTGTTTGAATTTTATAGCACACAGCAAAAGTTTCAGCTATACTTCAATGTCTTACTGAATTTGCCTCAATCTCTTAGTTGGGTTCAGCAGACCACATAACTTTGATAGCAAATGGGAGTACTTAGGCAATCACTACAAGATCTCTGCTGCCCAGGAAAGTAACGCGATGTGACACAATTATCCTGTAAAACTGTGGTGATTCTAATTTTTGTTGTTTTTTTTAACATGCAAATATCTGCTACTTGTTTAATGTTTCCTCGAAGTAGTAAGAACAAAGACTGCAACACTAAAAATCGTGAGAATTCAGTCTGTTTCCCCAACTGTACTGAACCACCAATTTGTATATAAATCATGTTTTTTCATGCTTCATATGTTCAAATTTGAGCAAAACAAACTGAGTCAAAATATTATATGTACAAAAAAAAATCAAAAAACACACACGTGATTGTTATGACTTTTCTACAAATTTACCTGGTATTGTTTTTTAAAAAAATGTCACATTTGAAAACTGAAATGTCTATTTAAGAGTTGATTTTACTGTTTCACTAAAGAAAGCAAAATAAAAATCAGCAATAGGTTCTGGAATAGCAATATATAATCTCTCAATTTATAAAATGCCTGTGTGCAAACTGAGAATTATTGAAACCATGCCCTGGAAATTACCTCTACACAAGTTTTCATCCCTGAGGCAGCAGCATAGTGCAAAGGTGTGAACTTTTTATTATCAGTGGCATTGCTTTCGGCCTTCTCGAACTCGCCTTGATCTAGCCTTGCACCCTTCCACTTAAGAATCAACTGAAGACATTCAGCTCTCTTGCCATCATCCTCATTGGGTCGTGTAAGGCGGGGTTGCAGGGCTGTTTCAGGTAGCATGATATGTGGTCCCATACACAACAAATGTAAAGCAGTCTCGTTATGTACATTCCGCTTGTTTGGATTCCCATCTTTATTATAAAGGAATATTCTGTTTGGCAGAAGAGAATTGACTTTTAAAGCCAAGTTAAATGATCATCCACAAACATAGATTTCTGCTCTTTAATCAATAGCTACAAGTATTAAACCCTGACTATTGCAATGCAGAGACCAAAAGTTTCATATTATAACTAGCTTGGGCAAAACAAAAATCACTTCAATAATCTTCAATTCTATGTCATGTTTTATCTGATCCTTTGGCAAAGTGTTGAAACAAATTACAACAAAGAAAAAGGGACTTGAAGATATCTTGGAACTCTAACTTAAGCTAAATTTTATTCTCGAATGTGAAACATTCTTTGCCAGTAAACATATGTTATGATATTAGCACATCAAACTTGTTAACGAAAGCCTAGATTCTTTAGCCGGCAATGAAGTGACAGCATTCAGTGCTGACCTCAAAGTAGTTCACAAATACCGAACAACTACAGAAGTGTGGATTTGTCTTTCCATTAGCTTGAATGCATTAAAGTGAATGGGATTGTCAAATATTCAGCAAAGTTCATTATAAGGAGGAGTACACAATTTAGCCACTCCAGCCTGCTCTGCCATTTGAAATCATCATGGCTGATCTCAGCTTAGTCTCAACTCCACTTTCCTACCTGCTCTCCATAGCTGTTCAATCCGTTACTAGTTCAAAATCCATCTCCCCCTCAAATTTATTCAATAAATTAACATTCACCATCCTTCGCAGTAGTGAATGCCATAGATTCATGACCCCTTGAGAGAAGTAATGTTTCCTCATCACTCAAAATTTACCACTGATCCTAAAATTATGATCTTTTATTCTAGATTGCCCAATGAGGAAACATCTTTTCTACATCTACTTTGTTAATCCCTTACAGCATTTCAATTAAATCTCCTCTCAATCTTCTCAACTAAAGAGAATTTAGGCCTCAACTGCATTCATAAGACAAACCCTTCATCTCTAAAATCAACCTAGTGAACCTCCTATGGACTGTCTCCAATACAACTGTATCCCTTCTCAAGTAAGGAGAACGAAACAGTGAATGAACTCTGGTTGACTGCAGTATGAAAAAGTTACAAACATTTTGCTACAGAATTACCACTGATGCAAGCTGTCTAATTAGTTTCCGAGTATTTAGTTTAATTAATTATTCAGCTTAATACTGCTAGTTTTCCAATCATCAAGTACAAGGCAGGAGCAATTGCTGGATTGGTGAAACAACCTTATTGACAAAATTAAATATGTTTTATATCTTGGGTGCATTTACTTTTAAAAGTAAAAGCAGGCTCAAGCTAGTTCCTCATTGATGTGATGTCAGCATTAAATTTCAGGTGAATTCAGCACTGACCAGTAATATTCTGTATGATTTGGGATGGCACAATAGAGGTGGTTCAGCCAGTGTCATTCCTGTGGTTGAAGAAATCAGTGAAAATGCTGCACAATGCTTCAGGGTGTGATATACTACTTGGGTTGCGTACAATAATGGAGGTTTTGTGCACAAAGCCAACTGCTCAGCAGTGGGTGGAAAAACAGTTCTACTCCTTAACTGTAACAATATATCGATCTTTTTGAGGCATTTTTCAAGCAAAAACAATTGACTGTTCAAAACTGATAACACATGTTTTCATCAACTCATACTTGCTCAACATCAGTTCCAAAGATATTTTTTTCCTGCCGTTTAGACAGCTGGTGGCAAGAGTTGAATTCAAAACACCAATGAGATCAGGTCACCAGCTGCTCCTTGCTGAAACAACAAGCTGGTAGGGGTTACGATTATAACAAATATTGGCAAGGAGATTTTAGTTACTGCACTAATGTAAATCATAAGTCATGCAAATCCTAATGATTAAATGATATGCAAATATTGAATTCAAGTTTCTAAATGTGGAAAAGTGCTGCACTCATTGTCAAGTTGAAAAAACTGAAAATTAAGTTCTTAATACCTTCAGAGGTTAAAAGGGGCAATTGGCTGAGATACAATAAGGTCAAAATCTGTATGGGCAAACAGGAACATTTTTCTCTTGTAAAAATAACCTTTTCTCTCCACATTTATAATGATGGCAGTGTTGCGAAATTATATCATGGAGGCAAAGGTTAAAAAGCCTTGTATCAGAGGAGCTCTTCACATGTATCATGGTTTTCCCAGTTGCAACCCAAAGGTGGATCTTCTTTAAAAAAAGAGCAAAACCATTCAAAATCAAAAGAAAATAAGGCTAAATAATATCACTGATGTTCGCTACATATTCCAGACTCTGTAGTACGTAAATAATTTTACATTATCCTTCAACATTGGCCTCTTATTTATTCCCAATTTCTAGAGCTCCACTTTGAAGTGCTTTCTCATTTTTAGTACGTGAGCAACACAAGCTGCTGCTGCTTCTTTACTAGCTAAAAACTGCAACCATTGTCATAGAGTCATAGAGATGTACAGAATGAAAACAGACCCTTCGGTCCAACTCGTCTAAGTCTCCAGATATCCAAACCCAATCTAGTCCCACCTGCCAGCAACCAGCCCATATCCCTCCAAACCCCTCCCATTCATATACCCATCCAAATGCCTCTTACATGTTGAAATTCTACCAGCCTCCACCACTTCCTCCGGCAGCTCATTCCATACACGTAACACCCTCTGCATGAAAAAATTGCCCCTTAGGTCTCTTTTATATCTTTCTCCTCTCACCCTAAACCTATGCCCTCTACTTCTGGACTCCCTGACCCCAGGGAAAAGACTTTGTCTATTTATCTTATCCATGTCCCTCGTAATTTTGTAAACCTCTATAAGGACACCCCTCAGCCTTCGACTTTAGATGAACTATTCCCAATTTTTCTGGTCATGTTAAAGTTACAGAAAATGTTTACTTCACAAATTTTCCTTCACAACTCCCCTTATCATATTTCTCAAAGAAAACTTTCATCCAACTTGATGTCTTTGGTAATTTACTGCTTTGTCTCCAGCCTTCTCTTCCTTTCCTGCAAAGTGCTTGATCACACTGCTTATTTGCAAACCTTGTGCTCAACTTTCCTGCAACTCCACGCTAGATCTTCTGCACTCAGGCTTTCATTCCTGCTGTACCAATGAGTGACCTTGACTCCAAGGAATTATATGCACAATGACAGTGCATGTGGCAGATGTAATATCCTTTCATCTTCTCAGCCTTTCTGGAGCCTTGGTAATCAAACTCCTCTATTCCAGCTCAGATGGACTCTCGTTTATTCCACGCAATGGGCTAAAGGGCCTTCTTCCATGCTGGAGAGCTCTGACTTTATTATCAATGTCACTATACACAAATAGGCAAATCTCTAGCAATGGCTTTGCTTCTCGTGCCCACAACATTTTTTGGAGATTTTCAAGAAACTGTACTCAGCCTTCACTTCTGTCTCAGTATGTTTTATAACTGAGAAGGTATGAAATAAAAGCCACCAGCTGTATTCTTACACAGACTTCATTTGCAAATAGTGATTCATTCAACTCAGCTCGAGTTGTATTCTTTAATGCTCTAATTGTACATTTGCAAGTTTTCATTACTATATGCTGAACTAGATAATTTAGCTAGATGTAAAACTATTAATTTTCTTCCCTTCAACTATGATAAATCAATTGCATAAACAGAATTAATTTGATTACTATTACAAACACTAATTCTTGACACTAACAGAGTCATATAGCATGGAAACAGATCCTTTGTCCAACTAGTCCACACACAGGCAGGTCGGACTAGTTTAGTTTGGGAACATGGTCGGCATGGCCTGGTTGGACCAAAGGGTCTGCTTCCATGTTGTATGATTCTGACTCGACTGCATTTGGCCCATATCCCTCCAAATCTTTCAAATTCGCGTATTTATCCAAATGTCTTTTCAATGTTGTAACTGTACCTGCATCCACTATTTCATTTGGCAGTTCATTCCACATAAGAGGCACTCCATGTAAAAAATCTTGTCCCTTCGGTCCCTTTTAAATCTTTCTCCTCTCACCTTAAAAATATGCCCATTGTTTTGAACTCCCCACCCTAGGGGAAAGACCTTTGCTATTCACCTTATCTATAACCCTCATGATTTTTATAAACCTCTAAGGTGACCCCTTGACCTCCTATGCTCCAGCGAAAGAAGTCACAGCCTATCTTTATAGCGCAAACTCTATTAATTCTTTACTGAACACTTTTCAATTTAATAACATCCTTCCTATAGCAGGGTAACAGAACTATATATGGTACTCCAGGGTAGGCCTCACCAAAATCCCGTTCAACCTCAACATCACGTTCCAAAGTCTAGATTCAAAGATCTGAGCAATGAAGGCAAGTCTACGAAACGCCATAGCTACCCTATCTACAGGTGATGCAAATTTCGAAGGATTATGTACCTTAACATCTGAGCACCTCTGTCTTCAAAACAGATGGTATCAGTTTGGTGATGAAGCATACCTGTCAGTTCTCCCCCCAAAATCATGAAATTTATTTTTCAATTATTTGTTCCTCACTCCCTCTGGCTTCTCTAGAAAGTATTTGTCATTGCAAATTCAAATTACAAGGATTCATGTGCTTAGTCATGATTCCAACCTACCTCAAGAGAAAATTTTAAAGCATAACAGCAACCAAAGGAAAGCCACAGTGTAATTGCTGGTCAGTAAATTAAGCCATAACAGAATTAGTTATTGTAGCATCAAAACCAAAGAAAAACTGGTATTTTACAGCAATCATTTGATGTATTAAATTCAACACTAGCTATGGCTCCTCAACAAAATAAACATTTTTGAAATTTATTCAATTAGCTTCACATTCTACCACCAAAACAAAAATCAGTTTAATTGGATTTGCTTGACCCTATGCCCATTACATTGCTAATGATCCAACTTCCCTTCCAGGCTTCCACAACAGTCAATATTGTTTTATGCCTCTCCAAAAGGCCTGTTTTGTTCCTCAGTAAATCTACCATTCATCATCACTCTGTCCAAAGAAAATCAAGCCCTTGAATTTTCACTTCTCAAATCTTTGCTCATCTTTCCCAAAACTCCAAGATTGAATCCCTCCAATCGGACTACTGCCTCTTCCGGTGCAACAAATCCCCTTATTTAATACTATAATTAACATCTTATGTGACCTTGACAAAGGTGAACCATTTCTCGAGTGAATCAAAAGCCTCTGTCATGATCAACTACACCATCCTCCTTTAACACTGATGCACTATTAAGCCAATCCTTATAACAATTCCTCAGTTTAACTGTCTCCCATTAATGGATGGGTTATGCCAAAGTTTGGATTATGACGAAATCAAAGTTTGGAAAGGACACAAAATCCCAATGCATCCAACAGACGTTGAGCATCTTCACTTACTAAATTGCTCCAAATCAAGTTGTACATAATCTAGTTTTCTTCATCAACTTCACCTTTAATTAAACAAATATTCTACACATTAACTATCCACAGCTATCTCTTAGATTGACATATTACAAATTTCACTGTATAACTTGACTTTTGGAAAAAAACTCTCTATGAACTCAAATATAAAACATTCATTCAGTTTGGACCATTTGGACAAAGCAATCTTTATCTTGCAGAACTTCAAACATGACAAATTAAAGTCTAAGCTTCTTATACTTTCAAACTTGAAATGAAGCAATTCACTACTAAGTACTCACCGCAGCAACTTGCTCATAGCGTGCTTGGCAGCATAATGAAGGGGGGTGTTATGCTGATAAGGCTCTCCATAAGAGGTATTTGGATCCAGAGACTCCTTGAACTGAGGATTGCTCTCATACACCTGATAGGCTAAGGACTCATCGCCATTTATGAGCGCCTTGCGGAATTTTGTAGTGGTATTCCCCATATTTTATTGACAGTAGTTGGCACTTGTTAGCTTCAGCCACTTGATTTTCTGAGCTTCAAATGCATGCTTCACATCCTGTGGAAAACAACAAATTTCAAGTTGATGCTCCTGCAAAAAGCAATTTTTTTTTACTTAATCACACAAATTATTTGTAAATGACAAATAATACAGGAATCAATAACATTCGTAATCCAGTGCTAAAGTACTTACATCTTGCATTCCCAATTACCAGTTCAAGTCAATTCCTTGTTCTGTTAATAAAGGAACATTGACTTCACATAAATGCCAAGCAATGACCATTTCTAGCAATAGCAAATCCAACCACCCTTCAGCAATATTCAATGGCATTACCATCAGTGAACTGAAGCAGCTAAATAAATGCAATGGCTCCAATACAATGCCAGAGGGTGGGGATTCTGCACCAAGTAATTTACATTCCAACTCCTCCCAGCCTGTCCACCATCTATAAGGCACTGTCAGGAGTGCGATGGAATGTTTTTCACTTGCTTGGATGACCTTAGCTCCAAAAAGCACACAATAAATTTGATGCCATTCAGGACAAAATAGCATGGCTGACTGGCACCCTAACACCTTCAACATGCACTCCCTTCACATATGACATTCAGTGACAGCAGTGTGAACTATCTACAGGATCACCAAGATTCCTAAGATGGCATCATGCAAACCTGCCAGGTCTACCACTTAGAAAGAGAAGCACCGCAGATATGTGGGAATACCACCACCTGAAACTCCCCTCCAAGCCATACACCATTTGGACTTATTGCTGCTCTTATAAAGTTGAAGATCGAAATCCTGAAACTCCTTGCCGAACAGCATTAGTTCACATGGACCACACTAGTTCAAAAAGGCAGTTCATGACAAAACCTATCCTGGGTGATTCAAGATGGGCAGTAAATGCTGGTTAAGCCAGTAACTTCCACATTCTATGAATGACTTTAAAAAAAGACATAACACACATACCACAGTGTGGAATCTCAAGTTCAAATTTGCACCCAACAAAATAGCTATTACTAATTGCTTTGAAGCAAATTAAAACAGTAGCCCAAAGTGAAAAACAAATTGGAGAGATTAGTCCAGAAACCTCTGTCTGCTACTTAGTTACTCAATCTTATTTTCCATCCCGCCATGATCCAAGGTCACAGATAATGGATTGATAACTGCTTCGAAGCAAAAGTAAAGTGAATCAATCGCCTAATAAACCCACAATACTGATTGAGTTTGCTGGCATTGTCATCGGTGCACCACATCCATATTTCAAAAGGCACAAATGCTAATTTTTGACTGTTTAAAAGGAAGTAAAGATAGCAACCCGACATAAGATTAAAGATGGTTTTAAAGTGCCTGATCATTGTCATGTTCGAAAAGATAAATAAAATAAAGGAAAATGGTCCACAGCTATTTCACAAAGGAAGAGACACAGCAAGCTCCAGAAACCAAGGAAGGATGGTGAAGCAAGGTTTAATCAGCAAGATGGATTTTTAACAGGTACTTTGAAAAGGATAAAAATACAGAAAAAGATCTAATGAGGAAATTCTAAAATCTGAAGAAAGACACCAATGCTGAGGCAAAATATGGAACAAGAGGTTGGAGATAAAGGATTGGAAAGCTTTTGGATGGGAATGAGGAAAATTAGAAAAATACAAACGATAATTTGGAAAGCTTGTAGGGGAAAATAACCCTGTTGGGGGCATTTTAAATCAAACAACATTGAAAGGAAGAAATGTTTCTGCTGAAAGGTTAACAAGAGTTGCAAATTAAAATGAAAAACAAACAGTCTTGGGTAATGATTTCTAAATCGATCAAGTGTGAAGCTGGAAAAGGCACAGTCAGGCAACAACTGAGGAGCAAGAGAATCGACGTTTAACCCTTCATCAGGACTGGGGAGGGGGAAGGGGGCTGAGAAATAAAAGATGGAGGCGCCGGGGCTAGGTAATTGGAATGGCAACAGGTGGGCGAAGGTAGGTGGTGACTGTGATAGTGATAGGTTGGTGGCAAGTGTGGAGGGGATAGGTGGAAGGAAGATGGACTGGTAGGTCAGGTCAAGAGGGCAGAGCCAAGTCAGAAGGTTAGATCTGGGATGGAGTGGAGGGGGAGGGGAGATTTGGAAGTTGGTGAATTCAATGTTGAGGCTGTGGGGTTGCTTGTGGATTTGGGGTAAGAGGTAGGACTGGGCAGTGCGGAGTTTGACCTAACATTTCCAACCCCACACCGCCTAGTTATCTCTCTTCCCAAATCCACAAGCAATGGCCTCAACATTGAATTCACCAGTTTCCAAATCTCCGCCCCCACCCCATCCCAGATCTAACCCCTCAGACTCGGCTCTGTCCTCTTGACCTGACCTGACCTACCAGCCCATCTTCCTTCCCTTTCGACATTTTCCACCGACCAATTACCTCCTACCTTCCTCTCACTTCGTCATCCTAACTACCTTTCCCCGAGCAACACCACCGCCCCCTCCCCCCAAACTTCAGCCCTGTTCTTCCTCTCCAGTCCTGATGCAGGGTCAAGCTTGAAACCTTGAAACCTCTTGGCTGCTCAGATGCTGCATGACCTGCTGTGCCTTTTCAAGCACCACACTTTATTGACTCTGACTTCTCCACCATCTACAGTCCTCACTATCTCCTGGGTAATGATTTGAAGTTATTTAAGCTCTCTGCAAACTAGTGTTGGTGGTGGTCAAGAATTATTAGCCTTTCCAGCCAGAAGTGCCAAGTATAAAGGAACAGAAGTGACCTCATGATGACAACTTTCAGCAAATTTACTTCACATGACATCAATGGATAGGATCAAAAGACTTGGGTCCTGGTGAGGGCACTGAGGATGTATACACATCAACTAGCTATGTCTTTTGTTACGTTGTTCCTGTACAGCTACAACACCCTGTGTCTTATTCACAAAAATCCAATCATGTCAGGCACTGTCCAAGGAGCCTCTACTTAAGCATTAGCAAAGAGATTAATGGTGTTCTTCACAGAGGCAAGGCAACAGTGACTGATCTTCAGATCAAGACAGCATTTGTCTGAAGAAGACATCAAGAAGCCCAACACTGTACATGGGGAAAGTTGCCTAGTGCTGGTCTTAGTCATTGCTAGCATGAAAGAACATGGTTGCAGTTGTTAGGGGTCAATGATCTCAACTCCACAATGTCTCAGCAGTAGTTTCTCAGGCTAATGTCCTAGCTGCTACAAGGGCATTCATTGCATTAGGTCAGAAATGGGATGTTCGCTGATGATTGTACAATGTTCGGTTCCATTCACAACACTTCAGATACCGAAGCAGTCTACATTTAAATGCAGCAAGACATGGACAACACCTAGGTTTGGACTGACAAATAACATCGGCCCACACAAGTACTAGACAATAACCATCTCCAAAGAATCAAACCATTTGCCCTTGACATTCAATACCATTATCATCACTGAATCCCCTTTCTCCTTAACATCAAACAGAAACCAGACCGGATCAGCCATTCAAATATGGTGACTTTAAAAGGCTACAAATTCTGCAGAGTATAACTCACCTCCTGTCTTCCCAATGCCTGCCCACCATTGAAAAGGCACAAGTGGGCGGCACGGTGGCACAGTGGTTAGCACTGCTGCCTCACAGCGCCTGAGACCCGGGTTCAATTCCTGCCTCAGGCGACTGACTGTGTGGAGTTTGCACGTTCTCCCACTGTGTGGGTTTGCTCCGGTTTCCTCCCACAGTCCAAAGATGTGCAGGTCAGGTGAATGGCCATGCTAAAATTATCCGTAATTTTAGGTAAGGGGTAAATGTAGGAGTATGGGGGTTGTGCTTTGGCGGGTCGAAGTGGACTTGTTGGGCCGAAGGGCCTGTTTCCACACTGTAAGGTAATCTAATCTAAAGTCAACAGTGTGACGGAATACTTTCCACTTGTCTGGATGTGTGCAGCTCATGCAATGCTCAAGATGAACACTATCCAGGACAAACATCCAGTTGTATAGCACCCCAACTACAAAACTTTAAAATTCACTCCCTTCATCACCGCACTACTGTACACTGGCAGTAAATAAATGCTTAGCTGTACAGAAGTTAAACATTACTAAAAGACAAGAGGTTGAAGCAAAATTAAGAGATTCAACTTCTTCGCTCCTTGAGCAAGTGTCAGCAATGTTACCATCTACAAGTTGCACTCAAGCAACTCACCAATACTCTGTCAACAACACTTCCAAACCTGCAATCGTTACCTAAAAGCACAAAGGCAGCAAATGCACAGGCACACCAACACCTCCAGGTTCCCCCCAGAGCTGGTCAACTTAGATCCAGAGTATATTCTATTTGTTTCATTGTTACTGGATCAAGATTCAAGAACTCCACTTGAAAAGGCACCACACAAGAGTATAGGCCTGATGGTCTGGTGCAGTTCAACAAAAAGGATAAGCACCATCTTCAAGAGCAATTGGGACTGGGAACAAATCCTTGCCAGCAACACTTGTTCTCTGAAGTGTTGTGAAAAAAAACATTGCTAGATACCTTAGATCTTTGTCTTATCCAGTGCCTATACAACCAGCTAAAGGAAAGGGCTTTCCTTCTCTACTTTAAGAAATCTGTCAGAGAATCAGAAACTGCTATCAAATCTGCTGTCAATCTCATCTGTTCTCAGGTCAACAAACTAACCACGCAGCCATGATCTCCATTCCCCAGAGCAATTTTGGTTCAGCTCCACTGTGTATTCTCAATGAATCAAATCTTTCCTGAAGTGTGGTGAACAGAATTAGATGCAATACTTTAGATGTAGGGGTAGGGGTATGGGTGGGTTGCGCTTCGGCGGGGCGGTGTGGACTTGTTGGGCCGAAGGGCCTGTTTCCACACTGTATGTAATCTAATCTAATCTAATCTTTAATTATGGCCTAAATCAAGCATTATCTAAGTTCAGAATAACTTCCCTGCTGTTGCACTCGATACCTCTATTTATGAAGATATGATTTGAGAACCAGTCTGGCAAATATAGCCTGGCACACATATTAGGCTTACCAACCCCTACTGTCCCTCCTCTTACTGTACACCTTTAGGAATTGTGCCAATGTCTATTTGGTCTCTGTGCATCCCTACTGCTGAAAGAAATCTCTCAATTTTCAGTTTTACATTCAATCTGCCACAATGTCATGAATTATTGAAGGTGGAATGGCAGATTGAGATAGTTGTTAGAAAGGCCATTCAGATCCCAGGCTTAGTAAATGGGACAGAGAATACAAAAGCAAACAAATTACGAAGAACATTTATAAAGAAACTGATTTGGTCTCAATTACGTTGGGCACGTTTTCGTTATTACGTTTTCGATAGATTATTAAAAGGATTTACAATAGTTCCAAGGACAAGAAACTCCAGATACATGAATAAGTAAGAACCATTCTATCTTCTTCAAAGACAAAGCCAGAAAAATAATTTGATAAAGATGAAAAAAATTGAGGAGGGATCTTGACAATGACAGAAGCATGATTCCCATTGATACAAGAGTACAGAAGCAGAAGACAAACATTTTAAAAATGTATTCTTAGGATGTCACCACCACACACAAGGTCAGCATTTAATGCAAGTCTGTAACAGCCCTGAGTACTGCAGTCCACATGGTGTAGAGAAACTTGCACTAACATTTTGCAGCAATTTGATACAAGTGAGTGGCTCATTAAACTGCCTTTTGAATTGGTGTACAATCAACTACAACACATGTAATGAACAGTTTTTGCCCAAAATGTCGACTCTCTTGCTCCTCAGATTATGCCTGACCTGCTATGCTTTTCCAACACCACACTTTCGACTGATCTCCAGCACCTGCAGTCCTCACTTTCTGCACTGTCGACCCAGAATTACACGCAGGCCAGGATGGCAGATTCTCTCTAGAGAAGGACACGAGTGAACAAATTGAATTTATTTGGATCATTTTGTAATTTCATGAACATGTGATGAGTATTATATTTCAGATTTATTAATTGATTTAGTATAGAGCCCTTGGCTGACAGGATTGGATATCAATTCATGCCTCTGAAGTTTTAGTCCACGCTTCTGGATAACTAAATTTGATAATTATCACAATGTTATGGTGTCGTAAACTGAGTCCCCTAATTTTGAGTCTCCACAACAACAGTAAGCATCTTCCTAGTAACAAACTGAACAAGACCTATTAGGATATTGTATATTTTCATAAGATCTTTTGAGCTCCCTTAACTTCCAAGCTCAACTGGGTATGGTCTCAACTTTTCTTCACAAGTCCTTCTACCAGGAATGAGTTGATTGATTGTTCTCTGAAATGCTTCTCGATGATATCTTTCTGCAAATAAGTGCAAACAGATGATGTTTCAAGTCCAAAATAATCGCTCTTCAGACCTCTTCATAATGCACTGGAGTATCATTCTAGATTGCTGTGCACGAGATGCGGCACACGATTTTAACCCACAATTTTCTGAGAGGTGACAGAACTACAAACTGAGCCACAGTTGACAGGAATTCAAAACAATAGTAATCTTTAATTATAGACAATAAGTGAAATGGACCTGATGGGATGCATCCTGGGATATTAAACGTAGCAGCATCAGCAATAGTGGACGCTTTGGTTGTAATTTCCCAAGAACACTTAAATTCCGGAAAAGTCACAGAAGAAGCAAAAGAGACAAGAAAATGTGAAAAGCAAAAGAGACAAGAAAATAGACAACTGCAGGCCAGTTAGCATAATGAATGTTATTGGGACAACGTTAAGAATTTATTATAAAGGACTTAATAGCACAGTATTCCAAACCGCACAATATTAAGCAGAATCTTCATGACTTCATGAAAGGGAAACCATGCACAACAAATCGACGAGAATTCTTTGTGGATGTAACAAGTAAGATAGCTAAAGGGGTCAAAGTGTGTGTAATGTGTTTGGTTTCTCAGGTGGTGTTTCATCACATATATGGAGGTAGTATAATAGCGTGGACGGAGGATTGGCTCACAAATAGAAGACAGAATTGGGAATAAGGGCAACCAGTAATTAGTGGAATGCCATTGGTGTCAGTACTGGGGCCATAAATGGATTGGGGAGGCCACATGCATGAATCATAAAAACACTAGCATGCTTGTTCAATAGGTAATAAGGAAGGTAAATAGAATGTTGGCCTTTATTCCAAAGTACAGGTCATTCTGCTATAACGCACCTTTCACTAATCAAAATTTGCTGTAATGCGATTGACAAATCGTGGACACCGTTTCTAAAGTGCAAACGTTTAAAACACATGCTGGCTGTAACGCAATTATGTCACCAACACTAAAGCGCGATTTTTCTATAACAAGAGGTTGTGCAAGAATGCAACCATCACATTCTAGAAGAACTACCTGTATAAAAGCAGGAAGATTTTGATGAAATTATAAGAGCACTAATCAGATTGCAACTGTTATACCATGACCAGTTTGGGCCCCTTATCTAAGGAAAGATATAATGGCATTGGAGGCAGCCCAGAAAAGTTTCATTAGGTTGATATCACGCATAGGGGGACAGCCTATGAAGGGAAGTTGAGTAGGTTGGACACGTACTCATTGTGATTTAGAAGAATGAGAGGTGACCGCACTGAAAAAAAAAATTCCAAGTTTCTTCGGGGACTTAGCAGAGTAGAGGTTATTTCCTGTGGACTAGTCCAAGAATAGAAGGCATAATCTCAGAGTAAGGGAATACCCATTTAAGATGGAAATGAGAAAGTATTTCCACTCTCAAAGTTAGTGAATCTGTGGAGCTCTTTACTGCACAGACTTGTCAAGGCTGAATTGTGAAGTATGTTCAAGGTTAAGATCAACATATTTTTAATAGTAAGGAATTGTAGGGTTTATAGAGAAAAGGGCAGGAAAGTGGAGTTGAGGATTATCAGATGAGCTGTGATCTCTTTAAATATCAAAGCAGACTCAATGGGCTGAACGGTCTACTACTACTTCTGAAGGTCTTTTAATTGAAAATTATACTCTAAGCAACTTAGTTGCACAGAGTAAGAGATTGTGGTCCCTGTTAACTTTATTAAGGTGCGATGTTTTCCTTTCAAGAATTGATTAGCCAATGAAGTTAAAAAAAGGACAATGTCTTGGAGCCATAAAAATTGTCTAGACAAAAGTGAGGACTGCAGATGCTGGAGATTACAGTCAAGATTAGAGTGGTGCTGGAAAAGCACAGAGGTCAGGCAGCATCCAAGCAGCAGGAAAATTAATGTTTCGGGCTAAAGCCCTTCATCAGGAATGAGGGTGGGAGCCTCTACTGTGCATCTTTCTACTGTAGATAATACTTACTGCTGCAATTGAATGTCTGTGGTGATGGGAATAGATGGTTTTGGAAATAATGCCAATCAAGCTGGCTGCTTTTTCCTGGATAGTGACAAGCTTCTTGAGCATTGTTGGAGCTGTACCCATCCAGGCAAGTAGGGAGAATTCCAGCACACCCCTGACTTGTAGATGATGCGACAGGCTTTGGGGAGTTACTCGCCACAGCATTCCTAGCCTTTGACCTACACTTGTAGCGACTGTGATTATGTGGCAAATCCAGTTGAATTTCTGGTCAATGGCAACCCCTAGGATGTAGATAGTCGTGGATTCAGTGATGGCAATAGCACTGAATGTCAAGGTGTGTTTTTCAGATGGTCTCTTATTGATGATGGTGATAGCCTGGCATTTGCGGCATGAATGTTACTTGCCACTTGTCAGCCCAAACCTCGATATTGTCCAGATTTTGTTGCATTTGAACAAGGACTGTTTCAGTATCTGATGAGTCGCAAATGGTGCTGAACACTATGCAAATCATCAGTGAACAACCGCACTTCTGAGCTTATGGTGGAAAGAAGGCTATTGATGAAACAGTGAAAGTGGTTGAGCCTAAGACTCAACCATGAGGAACTCCTGCAGAGATAAGAATCACAGATGCACAGCATGGAAACAGACCCATCGGTCCAACTTGTCCATGCTGACCAAATATCCTAAATAAATCTAATCCCATTTGCCAGCATTTTGCCCATGTCCCTTTAAACTGTTCCTATTCATGTACCCATCCAGTCCTACAGCTCAGATGATTGACCTCCAACAACCACGACCATCTTCTTATGTGCTAGGTATGACTCCAACCAGCTCAGGGTTTGCCCCTAATACCCACTGATTCCAGTTTTGCTAGGTCTCCTCGATGCCACATTTCATCCAATGTAGTTTTGATGTCAAGGGCTGTCATTCTCATTTCACCTCGAGAATTCAGGTCCAAGTCTGCTCCTGGCCAGGCTTGCAATAAACAGGTCCTGACATCAGACCGTGGAGGGGGTCATCTCTGCCAACTTCCAGCCCCTCTTCCATGGTTATGTTTGAGCCACATGGGAGTCACTGGAGAGGGAGGATGCAGTGTCCATCAATACTTTGATGCGTTCAGGGAGAATTTGGCACTGCAGGGGCTGAAATGCTTTATTTCCCCTTTCAACTGTTTTGATTTATTCTTTACCTTTCCCTTCACTTTCTTCACAAAAGCATTGCACTTATCGGCCATCATCTCCCCTTGCAAGATTGACACCTCATTTCAGGTATGCCTGGTGCTGCTTGTGGCTTGCCCTCCTGGACTCTCCATTGAACCAGGGTTGATGTTTGCTACAGTTTAAGCAATACTTTAACTTTACAATTTTTATCCTTGTTTTCAAGTCTCTCCGTAGCCTTGCCAGACTGAGACTCTGAGTCTCAAAACCGATGTCCTTCCAAAATATCTGTGTTCTTGAACAAATCAGCTTTTAATCACTCCGTCATCGACAACGATGGCCCTAAGCTGCACAATTCTCCCCTAAAACTCTGTCTTTGTACATTGCTTTCTTCCTAAAAATGCATCTCTCTTAGTCATCACCTCTAATAGCTCCTCATGTGGCTCATTGTCAAATTGCGCTTTCGAATCTTCTGTTAAGTGCCATAAGGCATTTTACTATGCTTAAGGCACTATATAAAGAAATTGTGGCAGCTTGAAAATCACTGCTATTATGCTTCCCATCTGGCCCAATTGTTAATTTGGTTGTCCATGTCAGTCGTTTGAGCCTTTCTCAATAGATACAGGAGCAAATATCTTCAGTTGACATTTTAGCATAATCTGAGTAAATGTTTTGTTGCTCTCTTTCAGATTATCTATGAAACCACATCATGTCTCTGGTCAGATGTCTTTTGTTTTAAAAGATGAGATTAAAACTGTTCAAATGGTGGTTAATTATGTCACAGCCAAATTTGTACAGTCTCAAATTGCAGTCATGAACATTTGTAGGAGAGCGTTTGAACTTCAAAATAATAAACAGTATAGTTTAAAACATTTCTGAATTACAGTTCAGCACTCAAAAATTGAGATTCAACATTATTGAGCTTACGATGCACAAAATGAATTTTCCATCAGCATTACCTGACTTAACTGTTCTCAGGGAAACACATAATTTAAGATAAAAGCTAGACTTAGATCACCGAAGCAACGCCCATTTCTGTATAATCCATGCATTCAGCATGGCAGTATGTTAAAAGTGATCCCAAGCATTTGAAGTTTTTAACAAAATCACAGCATTCATTTTCAAAATACCCCACCTTAATTAGACCCATTTTTAAACTGTGGTCAAGGAAACTGGATTCCAGGAAACCCTGTCGTAGCTTTGCAAACTGCCATCCCCTCAAAGTTCTTCTCTTCTGACGCACCCACTATACAGCATCTCTTTCTTCCGCCCAGCTGTGGTGATGTCATTTCAAACAAAGAGAATTATCATTTTACCACCCTTAACTGAAACAGTGGGCTAGACCATAAGTTTGCATCAGTGCAACTGGTTTTTATTTTTTTAAAGAGATCCAACATTACTCTTATGGTAAATGGTCCAAGATGAGGAGCTACTTGCAAAGGAGTTTGCATCCATGTTAATTAAGAGATAAACAACGTAATGTTTTGAACAATTTATGACTATCAGGAGAACTTAGATCAGATGTTCTTCTGCAACCCTCAAAGACTGAATAGTCTGGACCAAGCAACAGCTCATTTTCACTGTTCTGCTTGCTATTTTGTACAATTAACTTAAAAGTACTTCTGCACCGGTACATTAAACATTAAAGTGCATCCACACACCAAAATATAATCAATGCATCAGGGTGGCTGCGTTGTCCAAAATGTTATTCCTCAGACATTTAAACAAATTTTAACCTTATACACAAACAACATTCACAACACGATCTGAAAACCAACTCATCTGTAGAAATTTAAAAATTCCAGCAGCTGTGTCAAGACAAAGCTTCTTCTCTCAGAGTTTTACTTACTACAACTCTTTTTGCAGTCACTACAGGCTGTTGGAGCAGCATATAAAAGTAAAAATTGATTTGAAAAAGGTTTGAGCTTAATTTCTTGATATATCATAACTGGTCATATCCAGAAGCTGAGAATGAAATAGCAACCCGGAAGAAATAGCAACAGGTCAGCCATTTGGCCACTCAAGTCTGCTCTGCCATTTCAATGGGATCATGGCTGATCCAACATTACTTACATTCCTTTCCTACCCTTTCCATGTCACCCTTGATTCCCCTCTGGTCAAGGGTCTATTCATTCTAGCCTGTGGTTTGAAAAAAAAAACCTTATTTGTATTTTACTCAAGTCTGCAACACTGCTAAATACCCCAGCTTGCTTGGGCACTCAATATTGATACGTCCAAAAGTTCTATAAAAAGAAATTAAGGTAAAAGGAAGTTGTTCATTCATGGAGGCAAGTCCCTTTTCTTCCAATATTGACAACATTCAGTGTGAATGAGTGACACAGCTATCCAAGACAATTAAGTTTGCCCCAGACCAGACAGGTAATCAGAATTTTCTTGGGAGAGGGAACAGAATACAAATGCTCAGCTTAGGACAAAATCATGAGGGGCATAGATAGGATAAATCGACAAAGACTTTCCCCTGGGGTGGGGGAGTCCAGAACTAGAGGGCATAGGTTTAGTGGGCGGCACAGTGGTTAGCACTGCTGCCTCACAGCATCAGAGACCTGGGTTCAACTCCCGCCTCAGGTGACTGACTGTGTGGAGTTTGCACATTCTCCCCGTGTCTGCGTGGGTTTCCTCCGGGTGCTCCGGTTTCCTCCCACAGTCCAAAAATGTGCAGGTTAGGTGAATTAACCGTGCTAAATTGCCCGTAGTGTTAGGCAAAGGGGTAAATGTAGGGGAATAGGTGTGGGTGGGTTGCGTTTCAGTGGGTCGGTGTGGACTTGTTGGGCCAAAGGGCCTGTTTCCACACTGTAGGGAATCTAATCTAATCTTGTAACCTGGTGACCAAGGGATCATAAAGCGACCTTACTGAAATCTGAAGACTTCTTTATTTAAAAATGCTTTTCCTTCCTGAAAGCCTTTACTAGATTTGTTAAACTGGCTGTTGAAAGGCAAACACTCAATTTCGTTCCTGTAAAGAAGCACATCAGTATTCTGCTCGGGGAAACAAATAAACTATTCACCAGAACAGACACATCCAATAATCTATTGTGCTATCTGTATAAATCATCCAGCTGCAGGGCAACTAACACCAGTATATTTCAATTCTATCAAAGTACAAGATTGAGTTGCAATCCAGTCACACAGCTTCATGGCATTCATTCAAATACAAAATTTTGGCCTAAGTATGTTAAATATGAATATACTGGGAAGAAATACAAGCTATTCAGAGGGAAACTGTTCCAGTATGAAACAAAAGAGTCACATATAGTTCCAAATAATCAACCAATGATATTTTGAGCCATATACTCTTCTGAAGACTACTCTAAGTCTTCACTACTCAGTATAATCAATAATTGACACTCCAAAGTTTTTATTAACCAATTTGAGTGTATGTTTTCCTTTGCTACATTGAGCTTAACATGCAAAATTTAAATTTGTTTCAGACAATTAGGTTAGAGGAATAATATTCCAACTGTTTGATCAAAGCTCAGTCCTTCAAAGATTGCCCTCAACCTAATGGTTGCAATCCCTGTATAGTAGTTCAAGGTTGTATAATTTAAAGCAGCAGGCAGACAGAGTTTTGGGAGGGAGGGGCACTTTAACAGGACAAGAGAAATTTCTGATATTTTCCAGTTTTCAGTGCTGAATCTTAAGTCAATGGTTCTCAGAACACTTGATTTCTCCACAAAGACATCTTGCTGAGCAAAAAAACATCCTAACATGGATCATAACATAAATAAACCTCTTTCAGATTCACCCATTGCTGCACGGACATCCAGATTAGGGTATCACCCACTTACTTTCAACGCACTAACTACATGTTGTTTGCCATGCCATTAATGTTAGATTTTCACGTTGCCTATTTTCAGTCATTAGTTACATTACAATTTATGCAGCTTCATTACCCTATCCCCATGTTAAATCGGCAAAAGTAAAGATCTAATATCAAATCCCAAATCTCAGTTATTCCACTGAACATTTCACACATTTTTAGAAATGACAACATTAAAACTATCATTTGTTTTAAAATTCATCTCTCAATTTGGACAGAGGATGAAAGTTTGAGTTCCTGAATTACAGCATAAGTGAAGACACCTTTGTTGATATTAATTCTTATGCTAAATTTTGTTTAAAATAAAATTAAAAGCATGAATATCCTTTTGATTCTACACAGTTGGAGAAAGTGAAATAACTTGCACTTGATCCTCCAAGATTATAATATTAACAGTCACTCCCGATTTAAACCTTACTCGTGCGTAGAGTCACAGTAATGACAGGGTTAACCTCCGTAATCAATAAACATGACTGCGTAACCAAAATAACAAATATGTCAGGTCCGGCACCTTGTCCACTTCATTCTGCTTTCAAACAATAACAAAGATTAATCTGCTCCACAATTCTTTCAGACGGCAAAACAATCCAATGCAATATAATAACATCGTCACTAAATGGGAATTTCCTCCCAGTTAACATTCAGCTTGAATATATTCTATAGAATAGTTATTAAACACTGGAGGTTAAAGTGTGCTTGCCGGTTACACTCTGGCATTGCTCTCTTTTTGGAGCTGGAATCAGCTGTCGCCGATCAGCGGCACTGCCGGCCTGACAAACAGAGGATCACAGAGGTGGGCCGACAGCGAGCATCACCGAACCGGCACTCGGCCCTGACTTGAGAGGCCCCGACCAAAGTGCCAACATTACCCCAACAACCGGCATCCGACCACAGGACCCTCGACGGGAAATACACCGCTTAGCCTCCCGCCCACCCCGGCGTGATTCGCGCCCCGACCTCCTTCCTTCTTTTCCCTCCCAGGAAGGGGCAGCAGGATCCGGGGGTGGGGGGTGGGAGGGTAAAGGCGGCAGGTGAGTCAACGTTACCCTGCAGACATCGCCAGACGATCTTCCCCCGCTCCTACCCGACTGCGTGAAAACAAAAGCCCAGACCTCCAACCCGGAAGTATTCATCAGCCCCTTCCACCGGTGTGGGGTGGAGTTGGGGGATGGGTGGGAGGATGCTCTTTGACCCGGAAGGGCAGCTGTTATCTTCCCCACACTCTTCGCTGCGGTGACCGGAGGTGAGAAGCTGCCGGTGTTACTATGTTGGGGTTACCCGGGGAGCAAGGAGGGTAAAGTCGATGAGTTCTCGGTGTCTGTATTACCGAAAGTTTACGACGTTCCTCCCTCTTCTTTCCCTCCCCACCTTATCTCGCGTTACTCAGACGGAATTTAATATTTGGAACAACCAGTGTCCTGTCAGTCGGGGGCTGCAGCTCCACCAGCGGAACTGCGGGGAGTTCAGTTTCAGGCCTCGGCGGGCAACAACAATTCTCCACTTTGATCCCGTTCAATGACTTGAGCAGTTAGGGGTTGAGGGGGATTGGGGCTTTTAATACCTGCACAAATCAGTAAAGCGAGCAAGAGAAATAACAAAAGCAAAACCGAAGAAACAGAATCTCGAGTTCTGAAGAAGAGTCTGCTGCACTCGAAACGTTAACTATTTCTCTCTCCACGAATGCTGCCAGACCTGCAGAGTTTCTCCAGTATTTCATGTTTTTGTTTCACATTTCCAGCGTCTGCAGTATTTTATTTAAGCGAGTGAAGGAATTCGTCTGCTAATTGTGGACTTTTTTTGAAAATGTTTTCTGCTGTGAAACAGAGCTGGAAGCGGTACCATTCCCACAGGCCTTGTGATATGTAAACTGATCAGAATATGACCATGCAATAAGAGGGGGCTGTCTTTAGACTTCAAAACAATCTAATTCTACAAGAGAGCAGTTGGATATTGGACACACTTCGCATTACTGAAGGAACTGGGATTGGATTTGCAATCTAGTTGTAAGATTTGGGCCTTTTTAAACTTGATTGCATACGTTGTTTTGGAGATTACGGTCCATTACAGGTCAGGAATTTTGGAACCACTTTGCCATTTTGACAAAAATAATTATGAAATAATGATTTCTGCCATTCTGAATCTAAAGGACCTTGCACTTCTATTTGCATGTTTTTGCTTTCTATAAATAGATAACCATTTCAGAAATGACCTGAATCCAATACTCTCAATACAATAGCACATTGAAGAAAACAATCACTAGCATTCTAAGCAATCATAACTTTGTATCAATGTATGAGGTAAACTGCAATTGCCTTCATTTAGACAACCAGTGTTGGTCAATTTGGTGAAGCTCTTTAATGGGAGGAGGTGGGAGGAAGTGCATCTTTTACTTTCAAGTTACTGATATTTAAGCACATAATCTGTTCACTGCAGTACTAAGGGAGTGCTGAGTTGCTGGACACATGCACATCATCTCATTTGCGTGAGTTAAGCAGCCCCATCTGTCTTCTCTGCTGCCAGAGATATGAGATATACTGTTATGGTATGCTAGTATGCTATGTGTGTCTGTTTACACTATAGGGACACATCCACCACAGCCTGTCTTCAACTGCTCTGTGATGTTCATCGTCAGTTACACCTGGTTCAACCTCTTTTGATTGCCACAGCTTTTTATGCCTTCAGAAAATATTTTTGTGGCTTTCCAGCTGAAATACTGACACTTTGCTTTTCTGTCATTTTTTTGTTATTTTGCTCTTGCAATTTCAAGTACCACTTAAATTTGTCTCGTATGTGGAATTTTCAAATACATTTTAGTGTTCACATTTTAAAGGCTTGTATCCCCCCCCAGACACACACACACACACACACCTTTCATTTATTCTTCAGGTTGCTAAGCAATTCAGGAAATTGTACAGAAGTTGCATCTTATGAGTTGTTTTTTCCTAATTCCGAATTTGGGTTATCTTTGCTTGGATATTTCCATCCTCCTTCTGACTTTGGTATTGCATCTGCCATCCTCTATCGTTATTTGTCCAAAATAGACAAATCTACTTATTCCAGTATGGCACCATCCACTTCACGTTTCTGGCCAGTTTCTTCTAAGTTTCTTCTACCATAGTTTTTGTCTTGTTGATGTTCATACTCAATCCATGTTCTGAATTTAGGCAGAGATAGAAGATCCCTGGCTCTTTTCAAAGAGCAGGGAATTTTCAGTATCCTGGCTAAATTGTACCTCTTCAACAGAAAAGCAGAATCCCAAAGTCTTGGGACTTTGCTCTACAATTAGGTGCAACGTTTCCCTGCATTACCACAGATCATTTCAAAGCAGATATTTGTTCATAAAGCACTTTGGGATATCCTGAAATCATGAAGATTACTACATAGTCATAGAGACGTACAGCACAGAAACAGACCTTTTGGTCCAACTTATCCGTGCCGACCAGATATCCCAACCAATCTAGTCCCACCTGCCAGCCCCCGGCCCTATATACCTCCAAACCTTTCCTATTCATATACCCATCTGGATGCCTCAAATGTTGCAATTATACTAGCTACCACTACTTCCTCTGGCAGCTCATTCCATACGCGTACCACCCTCTACGTGAAAAAGTTGCCCCTTAAGTCTCCTTTATATCTTTCCCCTCTCACCCTAAAGCTATGCCTTCTAGTTCTGGACTCCCTCACTCCAAGGAAGAGACTTTGTATATTTATCCTATACATGCCCCTCATGATTTTATAAACCTGTTGAGGTCACCCCTCAGTCTCCAACGCTCCAGGGAAAACAGCCCTAGTATATTCAAGTTCTCCCTATAACTCAAATCCTCCAAACCTGGCAACATCCTTGTAAATCTTTTCGGAACCCTCTCGAGTTTCACAACATCCTTCTGATAGGAAGGAGACCAGAATTGCACGCAATATTCCAAAAGTAGCCGAATCAATGTCCTGTACAGCTGCAACTTGACTCCCAACTCTGACCATTAAATGCCTTCTTCACTAGCCCATCTACCTGCGAGTCTACTTTCAACGAGCTCTGAACCTGTAGTCCAAGGTCTCTTTGTTCAGCAACACTCCCTAGGACCTTACCGTTCAGTGTACAAGTCCTGCTAAGATTTGCTTTCCCAAAATGCAGCACCTTGCATTTATCTAAATTAAATTCCATCTCCCACTTCTCAGCCCAATGGCCCATCGGATCAAGATCCTGTTGTAATCTGAAGTAACCCTCTTCGCTGTCCACTACCCCTCCAATTTTGATGTCATCAGCAAACTTACTAACTATACCTCTTAAGCTCATATCCAAATCATTAATATAAATGATAAAAAATAGTGGACCCAGCACCGATCCTTGTGGCACTCCACTGGTCACAGGCCTCCAGTCTGAAAAACAACACACCAGCACCAGCCTCTGTCTTCTCCCTTTGAGACAGTTCTGTGTCTAAATGGCCAGTTCTCCCTGTATTCTTTGAGGTCTAACCTTGCTAACCAGTCTCCCATGGGGAACCTTGTTGAATGCTTGCTGAGGTCCATATTGATTACATCCACTGCTCTGTCCTCATCAATCTTCTTTGTTACTTCTTCAATATATAAGTTCAAGTCATTTTTGCATGGGGAAAATAGGGATTATTTGAAATAACTCCAGAGAGGCCAGTATCCTGTCGCCAAATCATCCTTTATTTACAAGTGGAATGTTCTTAACACTGGTCCAGCTCCCTCAGAGCCAACTCTGTGTCACAATATCTGACTCATCCTTTTATCTGTCAGTGAGGACTCCCTTTTTGGGGCTGTTAATCTGGTCCAAAAATGAACCTGTTACAATCACTACATCCCTCCCCCTCTGAATCCAAGGACAAAGACCAGTTTTTATTTTAATTCATCCTGGAGCATTTTAGCACTGGGTTAGGTTCTCTTTCGGTTATGGATGGCGTGTAGCACACAGGAGCTTGCCGTTTGTGCCTGGAACAACTTGTGAGAAATTCACCCTTCGTCTGCAGCAAAGACGAGATCCACCATGTTCATCTCAGATTAGGGATCTCTTCAATGTTTGAACAGAGGGGGAGAAGCCACTTGTTCCAATTGCCTTTCTGACTGTTCCCTGAAGCACAGCAGGTTTTGCTCCTGCACAGTTTGCAAGTTAATGGCTTTCATATGGTCCATGTGCTTGTTCAGGACTGTCACCTCTATCCAAATTTTTTATGTCACTGGTCCTAATGTTGCATCAACTAAGCCTTTTGCCCATATAGGACCATTTTTTATGGTTCCTACGCCAAACTTTGTCCCCTGTCGTAAACTGTTTCTCTTGCTTGGTGGAGTCTAGTAACTGGCACTGACATTCCTGATGCTATTTCACCCTCCTCCAGGTCCCAGAAGATCAGATTTAACTTGGTGTAGACTCTTCTTTCCGTAATCAACTTTGTTAGAGCTATCCTTGTAGTTGCATGAGAGGTAGTCCGATATTCAAATAGGAACCGGGACAGTTTGATATTTAGTGAATATGTAGGCTGTTTGTTCAAGCCTGCCTTCAAAGTTTGGACTGCTGTTTCTGCCAGGCCATTGGATGTTGGTTGGTATGGAGCTGTCTTTCTATGTCTAATACTATTCAATTTTAAGAACTGAAGTTCCGTGCTGGTAAACGATGCCTCATTATCTGTGAGCAACACTTCTGTGATTCTGTGTATTACAAAAGATGTGCACAGTTTTTCTATTTTTGTTCCCGTTTTTGATGGATGAGCTATAAGCATGTCCAACCACTTTGAGTGGGCGCCTACAATGACGAAGGAGATTGAGCCCATGAAAGGACCTGCATAGTCAACATGTAACCAAGTCCGGGGTGTTTATGCAGCCTTTCCCACGAATGTGGAGGAGCTGCTGGTCGTAAGTTTTGTCCTTGTTAGCACTCTGGACACTGCTCCACCAACTTGGTTATGTCTGCATCCAAGCCTGACCACCAGACATAACATCTCATCAACGTATTCATTTTGGAGACCCTAAATGACCCATTGGAGTTCAGCCAGTATCTGGTTGCAGGCTTTGCTTGGGATATTGACTCTTGCTCCCCATAATGGTATGCCATCCTGTACTGTGAGCTGGTCTCTCCAAATCCAAAAAGGTTTCAGTTCTGGTTATGACAGCTCTTTGGTTTTCCCCAATGCTACCATCTGTTATAGTTTTGCCAGGACCAGATCTTTGTCCAAAGTCTGACATTGTCAGTTGTGACTGGAAGCTTGGCCAGAAAATTTAAAACCATTGCGGACTCTTCCAGTGGCAGTATCAGTGGTGGTATATCAGCCAGCGGTAGGTCACTTAATGCATCTGCATTTGTTGCTTCACTTCTGTGAAAGCTATGGCTTGACTACACAATGCCTTCCAAGGCTGACCCGTTTTAGGATTTGATGAAAATGTGCCAGGATGGAGGCCAGTTTATGTATGAACTTGCTATATTAATTCACCATCCCATGGAAAAACCTATGCTCTGGTGTAGATGTGGGCACCTGGGCATTTTTTGAGCACCCTCACTTTCTCTTCCAGTGGTATATCCTGGTCCTGTTGGCTCTGTAACCCTAGTAAATCACTTGCGGTGTCTGGACAGAATTTTGCCTTGTAAGGCATGTGCCTCAATACTTGTTTTCCCTGTTATTGAGTCATTGCGATAAATGGCGACCTGGGGGAGACTTTGCAAAATGTTTTGCATCATTGGCTGGAAAATTGCACAGGCTGCAAATTGCCCAAAAGACAGTTTTGTATATTGGTATAAATCCCTATGGATATTAATTGTAGCATACTTCTAGGAATCCTCATCAAACTGCAATTGCAAGTATGCATGACTCATGTCCAGCTTCGGGAAGGATAGCCCGCTAGCCTCCACCTCCCCCCCCCCCCCCCCCCCCCCCCCCCCCCCCCGCCCCGCCCCGCCCACTAACATTGTGTCTAAATCTACTATGCAAGGAATTGGGAATTAATCCAGTTGCAAAAAGTAGTTTACAATATGTCTAAAATCCCCACTAAAGCAAACTACACAATTGTGCTTCAAAATAGGTATGGCCGTTGCTGCGTATTCCGCAAACTGGATTGATTTGATGATTCCTTTGCCTTCCACCTTCCTGATTTCTCCTATTCTTTTGCCACTAAGGCATATGGCTGGGCCTTCCCGAAATGTGGAATTGCGTCCTAGTCAACATGGCTCCATTGATAGTTACTAGAACTTCCTGCAAGATATTTGGGTTTTTAATGAGGCCTTCACTCACGTAGCCACTTTCTAATTGAAAAATGTTGAATCAATCTAAGTGAATCTCTCTCAACCAATTTCACCCCGTCAAGCCAAGGCCTGCACCTTCCACTACAATCAGTGGCAACTGAACCAGCTGCTTTTTATAAGAGACCAGAACTGAAGTTGTACCCTGAAAGATTCCCTGGTACAGGTTCCCAGTCTAGCTGAGGTCTTGCACAAAGTTGAGGGTTGCAAGCCAGAGTTTTGTTAAAGATTGATTCTGTGAGCACCAAAACTGTGCCAGTGTTGGCCTCTATCACATAACCAGTTGTTTATTTTGGTTGGTTCTGATTTGGATGTTGCTAAGGAATTTAATTATTCCAAGCCAGATGTAGGTGGACTGTTCAGTATGTGCAGTCTCCTGGATATGGGCTTATGAATTCTATTATTCAGTTTAGGTCTAGGAGGGCTCCTTTGCTTTCACATATCCACATACCAGCAACAACTACAATGGCTTGCCATGCTGGATCCTGGACACTATGGGCATTTTAGCATTGCCAATGCATCAGTGGTGGACTCTCCCTCTTTATGGGCACTTAAGCGGGCATTGGATAGGTATATGGAGGATAGTGGGTTAGTATAGGTTAGGTGGGCTTGGATTGGCGCAACATCGAAGGCCAAAGGGCCTGTACTGCGCTGTATTGTTCTATGTTCTATAACCTGTACATCTTTGAACTGTGGGTGGAAACTGGAGCACAGAGGAAACCGTGCAGACACAGGGGAATATGCAAACTCCACACAGACAGTTGCATGAGGGTGGAATTGAACTGGAGTCTCTGGCGCTGTGAGGCAGCAGTGCCAACTACAGAGTCAATGTGATTTTGATTGAGCAACAGTAAAAGAATGGCAATAGAGTTCCAAGTTAGGATTGTCTGAATTATGGGAAACTTGAAGATGGTTGTGTTCCTGTGTGTCAGTTGCCTTTGTCTTGTGGTAGAATTTATGCGTTTTGTAGTTGCTATTGAAAAAAATCTTGATAAGTTGCTACAATGCGCCATGTAAATAGTAAATTCTGGAACCTCTTGTACCAATGGTGGAGAGATGCTGGGTCAGTGTCAATCAAATGCTTTGCTTTCTCCTGAATGGTGTAGAGCTTCGTGAGAGTTGTTGGAGCTGCACTTGGTTGGTCGTGGGAGGAATATTCTGTCACTCCTGAATTTTGCTGTGTAGTTATGCAAAGTTTCAGGTAAAGTAGCTCCATGAAACTGGAATCAATGGGAATCAGGAAAAACTCTCGGTTAGAGCCATATCAGTTACACAGACAGGTGATTGTGTTGTTGAAGGTCAGTCTCTCAACTCCAGGACATCTCTGCAATACTTCAAGTTAGTGCTGAGGCCCAACCATTGTCAACTACTTCATCAAAGCCTTTCCCTCCATCGTCCAATCAGAAGCGGGGTTGTTCGCTGATGATGGCACAATGTTCAGCATCATTCCTGACTCCTTGTACTGAAGTAGTCCATGTCCATATGCAGCAAGGCCTGGACAATATCCATGCTTAGACTGAAAACTTTCAAGTGATATTGACATCACACATGCCAGGCGATGATCGACTTTCGCCAAGAAGACACAATCTAACCATCGCCTGTTGACATTTGATGGCATTACCATCACTGAATTCCCTCATGAACAACATCCCATGGGCTACTGAAGTGAACTGTACTTTCCATATAAATACTGACTACAAAAGCAAATTAGGAGTCCTGCAGAGAATAATTCACCAAAGCTTGTCCACGATCTACAAGATGCAAGTTAGAATTGTTCTGGAAGACTTCACCACCCCACCACCCCCCCCCCTTTCCTAGATGGGTGCAGCTTCAACAACGTACAAGAAGCTTGACACCATCCAAGGCAAGGCAGCCTGGTTGATTAGTGTCACATCCACAAGCATTCACGCCTCCCACCACCAAAGCTCAGCAGTGGGGTGTACTATCTACAAGATGCACTGCAGAAATTCCCCAAGGATCCTGAGACAGCATATTCTGAACCGATGATCACTACAATCCACAACAACAAAGGCAACAGATACATAGAAATGATGTCATCTGCAAATTCCTCTCCAAGCCTCTCACTATCCAGACTTGGAAATATATTGACATTTGTTCAGTGTTGTTGGGTCAAAACCATGGAATCCCCTCCCAAGTGGTATTTTGGGTCTACCTACAGCACATATACTGTGGCAGGTCAGGAAGGCAGCTCACCATCAGCTTCTGAAGGGCACTTGGGAACAGGCAATAAATGCTGTATGAAATTCATATATTTGCATACCATCTGAGTAAACAAACTGATTTGATTTATTGGATATACTTAATTAAATGCTATCATTTAATAGGTGTAGTATACTTTGCACTCATTTCCCATGAGTAAATATATAAAATATTGACAGGTTTTGGGGATCAGAATTTGAGTTGTATGCTTATAATTCCCAACCTCTGATTCAGTTTCTGATCAATGGTAACCCTATGATGGTGGTAGTGAGGAATTCAGTAATGGTACTGCTTTTGAATGTAAAGAGGAGATGATGAGATTCTCTTGTTTTCAATGGTTTTTTCACTTAAACTTATACAAAGTGAATATCTTTTGCTACTGATTGGTCTAAACCTGATAGGACCAGGTCTTGCTGTTTGCAGACAGAGACTGCTTCAGAATCAGAATGGTTGAAAATAATTTTAAACACTGTCCAATCATCAACTATTTCCATTTCTGTCTTTTATGTTGGTGGTATTTATAAATGAATAATTCATGCATTAGTCAAGTGAGAATTTGAATGCCCATCTTCATTCATAAGTACCTTGTATTTATGCATTTCTTAAATTGGAAGCCTGTTTCCTTTGAATTTGTTTGAAACATAATTTGGTAAAATGCAATTGCAAAAGTTACTTTAATAGATACTGGTTAAGCTTTTTAGATTTTCATACAAACAAATAATTTTACAGACCAATGTTCTGGGGAATAGGTTCAAATCCTACCATATGGATTTTAAGTTTGATTATTAAATCTGGAATATAAACCTAGGCTCTGTAATGATGACTGTTGTAAAAACTCATGTGGTTCACAAATATCCTTTAGGGAAGAAAATCTGCCACCCTTACCTGAACTTGTTGACATGTGATTTAGATTTAAAATAATATAGTTATTTCTCAGTTGAAAGGCAATGTTGATAGGGATCAAGGGGAATGCCCGCATCTCATGAAAGACTTTTTTTTAAAAAAGCCTTTTCCCATGGCTGATAATTGAAATAAATTTCAAGCAATTCTGTGACTGTGGAGATAGTAATTACAAAAATAGTGAAGATTTACTTCAAAGAGACCTTAAGGATTAAGCAGACTACATCAAAAGACACTGGATTATACACAATGTTAAGACCCAAGACTAATTTCTGGACTGTATTGAGTTATTTTTCTACATTTGAGGAAGAGTAAGTGCGTAATCTGCTTTTGTTGTCCTTGAACTGAGAAGAGGCAAATTCAGCCAAAGTTCTTGTTGTTTTCTAATGTTTGACCCTATTGGATAATGGATATTTGTGGGTTTTGCCTTCAGATAGGATCTGACTGGAATATAAAGTGTGTTAATTCGCCTGTGAAGAATCCTATATGAGCAGGGAAACAATGATTTTTAGTGGAGAAGTGAATAAAAGCTTGGTCATATGTTTTGAGGAGGACCTTAAACAGAGAAAAAAGGATATTCATAGAAGATTCTGCAGTGTGGAGTTGGAAGAGCTTGAAGGCATCACCAGTGGTTGGATGAAGGGAATGATGAAGTGTGAGATTTGAGCATATAAGGCTGTAATCATTGTGGTACAGAATTATTGAAGGCAAGGCTGTAAGTGGAGTGTAAATATGAAATCAAATGTTTGAAATATTGGGTATTGAGAGCCAACAAGAGTGATAAGTAACTTACGTTGAATGTCAGCTGGATGCAGGCACCATTTTCGCTCAAGCTGAAGTTTGTAAAGAACAGAACCCATGTAGACCCATTGGAAGTCTCCACTCTGAAAGTTGTAAAGGTATGAAAGGTTTCATCAGCAGATGGGCTGAGGAACAGGCAGAGTAGTTACAGACGGTGAAAATAAATATTTTTTATGATGGAGAGTTAGTGGAGTTTTAACTTCAACTTGCTGTCAAATTGGATACCAAGATATCCAAGTCAGGTTAAACCCGTATCTATTAAAGTAACTTCGAGTCATAGAGATGTACAGCATGGAAACAGACCCTTCGGTCCAACCCGTCCGTGCCAACCAGATATCCCAACCCAATCTAATCCCACCTGCCAGCGCCCGGCCCATATCCCTCCAAACCCTTCTTATTCATATACCCATCCAGATGCCTTCTAAATGTTGCAATTGTAC